>NC_064922.1:126176596-127392534 GCF_023897955.1 Schistocerca gregaria
GCGAAGGCTAAATTACGCTGTTTGTGGTGCATTGGAATCCAGCTAGAGGACCACCAGGTGAAGTCTCATGCTTTAACAACAGCAACACTAGTCTCTCGGAGAGAAACAACCATGGAAATTCAAGTTTTGAATCGCGACGCAATTTCTGTGTTGCATCCCCATCGTGAGGGTGCGAAGGCAAAATTACGCTGTTTGTGGTGCATCGGAATCCAGCTAAAGGACCACGAGATGAAGCTATAAGCTGTGACAACAGCCACACTAGTCTTTCTGAGAGAAGCCGCCATGGAAACTCCCGTATTGAATCGCGAAGTAAATGCTGTGTTTCATCCTCATCCGGAGGGTGCGAAAGCTAAATTACGCTGTATGTGGTGCATCGGAACCCAGCTAAAGGAGCAGGAGGTGAAGCTGAAAGCTTTGACAACAGAAACACTAGTCTCTCGGAGGGAAGCCGCCCTGGAAACTCCCGTATTGAATCGCGACGCATTTGCTGTGTTGTCCCCTCATCCTGAGAGTGCGAAGGCTAAATTACGCTGATTGTGGTGCATCGGAATCCAGCTAAAGGACTCTGAGGTGAAGCTACAAGCTGTGACAACAGCCACACTAGTCTCGCGGAGAGAGGCCACTATTTAAACTCCCGTTTTGAATCGCAACGCAATTTGTGTGTAGCATCCTCATCCTGAGGGAGCGAAGGCTAAATTACACTGATTGTGGTTCAGCGGAATCTATCTGAAGGACCACCAGGTGGACCACAGCCACATTAGTCTCTCAGAGAGAAACAGAAATGGAAACTCTCGTTTTAATCGGGCCGCAATTTCTGTGTTGCATCCTCATCCTGATGGTGCGAAGGCTAAACTACTCTGTTTGTGGTCCATCAGAATCCAGCTAAAGGACCACGAGGTAAAGCTACAAGCTGTTACAACAGCTCCACTAGTCTCTCGGAGAGAAGCCGCCATGGAAACTCCCGTTTTGAATCGCGACGCATTTTCTGTGTTGCATCGTCATGCTGATGGTGAGAAGGCTAAATTACACTGTTTGTGTTTCATCGGACTCCACCTAAAGGACCACGAGGTGAAGCTAGAAGCTGTGACAACAGCCACAGTAGTCTCTCAGAGAGAAGCCGCCATGGAAACTCCCATATCGAATCGCAACGCAATTGCTGTGTTGCATCCTCATCCTGAGGGTGCGAATTCTAAATTACGCTGATTGTGATGCATTGGAATCCAGCTAGGGGACCACCAGGTGAAGCTACGTGCTTTGACAACAGCAACACTAGCCTCTCGGAGTGAAACCGCCATGGAAACTCCTGTATTGAATAGCGACGCTATTTCTGTGTTGCATCCTCATCCTGATGGTGCGAAGGCTAAATTACGCTTTTTGTGGTGCATCGGAATCCAGCTTGAGGACCACCAGGTGAAGTCTCATGCTTTAACAACAGCAACACTAGTCTCTCGGAGAGAAACAACCATGGAAACTCAAGTTATGAATCGCGACGCAATTTCTGTGTTGCATCCCCATCGTGAGGGTGCGAAGGCAAAATTACGCTGTTTGTGGTGCATCGGAATCCTGCTAAAGGACCACGAGATGAAGCTATAAGCTGTGACAACAGCCACACTAGTCTCTCTGAGTGAAGCCGCCATGGAAACTCCCGTATTGAATCGCGACGTAATTGCTGTGTTTCATCCTCATCCGCAGGGTGCGAAAGCTAAATTACGCTGTATGTGGTGCATCGGAACCCAGCTAAAGGAGCAGGAGGTGAAGCTAAAAGCTTTGACAACAGAGACACTAGTCTCTCGGAGAGAAGCCGCCCTGGAAACTCCCGTACTGAATAGCGACGTAATTGCTGTGTTGCATCCTCATCCTGAGGATGCGAAGGCTAAACAAAGCTGATTGTGTTGCATCGGAATCCAGCTAGAGGACCACAAGGTATAGCTAGATGCTGTGACAACAGCCACACTAGTCTCTCGGAGAGAAGCCGTCATGGAAACTCCCGTATTGAATCGCCACGCAATTGCTGTGTTTCATCCTCATCCGGAGGGTGCGTAGGCTAAATTACGCTGTTTGTGGTGCATCGGAACCAAGCTAAAGGAACAGGAGGTGAAGCTAAATGCTGTGACAACAGAAACACTAGTCTCTCGGAGAGAAGCCGCCATGGAAACTCCCGTATTGAATAGCGACGTAATTGCTGAGTTGCATCCTCATCCTGAGGACGCGAAGGCTAAATAAAGCTGATTGTGTTGCATCGGAATCCAGCTAGAGGACCACAAGGTATAGCTAGATGCTGTGTCAACAGCTATACTAGTCTTGCGGAGAGAGGCCACTATTTAAACTCCCATTTTGAATCGCAAAGCAATTTGTGTGTAGCATCCTCATCCTGAGGGAGCAAAGGCTAAATTACACTGATTGTGGTTCAGCGGAATCTATCTGAAGGACCACCAGGTGGACCACAGCCACATTAGTCTCTCAGAGAGAAACAGAAATGGAAACTCTCGTTTTAATCGGGCCGCAATTTCTGTGTTGCATCCTCATCCTGATGGTGCGAAGGCTACATTACGCTGTTTGTGGTCCATCAGAATCCAGCTAAAGGACCACGAGGTAAAGCTACAAGTTGTTACAACAGCTACACTAGTCTCTCGGAGAGAAGCCGCTATGGAAACTCTTGTTTTGAATCGCGACGTAGTTTCTGTGTTGCATCGTCATGCTGATGGTGCGAAAGCTAAATTACACTGTTTGTGTTTCATCGGACTCCACCTAAAGGACCACGAGGTGAAGCTAGAAGCTGTGACAACAGCCACAGTAGTCTCTCAGAGAGAAGCCGCCATGCAAACTCCCGTATTGAATCGAGACACAATTTCTGTGTTGCATCCTCATCCTGATGGTGCGAAGACAAATTTACGCTGTTTGTGGTGCATCGGAAAGCAGCTAGAGGACCACTAGGTGGAGCTAGATGCTGTGACAACAGCCACATTAGTCTCTCAGAGAGAAACAGCAATGGAAACTCTCGTTTTAATCGGGCCGCAATTTCTGTGTTGCATTCTCATCCTGATGGTGCGAAAGCTAAATTACGCTGTTTGTGGTCCATCAGAATCCAGCTAAAGGACCACGAGGTAAAGCTACAAGCTGTTACAACAGCTACACTAGTCTCTCGGAGAGAAGCCGCCATGGAAACTCTCGTTTTGAAGCGGGCCGCAATTTCTGTTTTGCATCCTTATCCTGAGGACGCGAAGGCTTAATTACGCTGATTGTGGTGCATCGGAATCCAGCTAGAGGACCACCAGGTGAAGCTACATGCTCTGACAACAACAATACTACTCTCCCGTGAGAAGCCGGCATGGAAACTGCCGTTTTGAATCGCGACGCAATTGCTGTGTTGCCTCCTCATCCTGAGAGTGCGAAGGCTAAATTACGCTGTTTGTGGTGTATCGGAATCCAGCTAGAGGACCACCAGGTGAAGTTATATGTTTCGACAACAGCAACACTAGTCTCTCGGAGAGAAACCGCCATGGAGACTCCCGTTTTGAATCGCGACGCTATTTCTGGGTTGCATCCTCATCCTGATGGTGCGAAGGCCAAATTACGCTGTTTGTGGTGCTTCGGAATCCAGCTGGAGAAACACCAGGTGAAGCTACATGCTTTCACAACAGCAACACTAGTCTCTCGGAGAGAAACCGCCGTGGAAACTCCTGTTTCGAATTGCGATACATTTTCTGTGTTGCATCCTCATCCTGATGGTGCGAAGTCTAATTACGATGTTTGTGGTGCATTGGAATCCAGCTAAAGGACCACGATGTGAAGCTACAAGCTGTGACAACAGCCACACTAGTCTCTTGGAGAGAAGCCGCCATAAAAATTCCCGTACTGAATACCAACGCAATTGCTGTGTTGCATCCTTCTCCTGAGGACGCGAAGGCTAAATTACGCTGATTGTAGTGCATCGGAATTCAGCAAGAGGACCACCAGGTGAAGCTACATGCTTTGACGGCAGAAACACTGGTCTCACAGTGGGAAACCGCCATGAAAACTCCCGTTTTGAATCGCAACGCAATTTCTGTGTTGCATCCTCATCCTGATGGTGCGAAGGCTACATTACGCTATTTGTGGTGCATCGGAATCCAGCTAAAGGACCACGAGGTTTAGCTACAAGCTGTGACAACAACCACACTAGTCTCTCGGAGTGAAGCCGCCATGGAAACTCCCGTATTGAATTGCGACGCAATTGCTGTGTTGCATCCTCATCCTAAGGGTGCGAAAGCTAAATTACGCTGTTTGTGGTGCATCGGAACCAAGCTAAAGGAGCAGGAGGTGAAGCTAAAAGCTGTGACAACAGAAACACTAGTCTCTCGGAGAGAAGCCGCCATGGAAACTCCCGTATTGAATAGCGACGTAATTGCTGTGTTGCATCCTCATCCTGATGGTGCGAAGGCTAAATTTCGCTGTTTGTGGTCCATCAGAATCCAGCTAAAGACCACGATGTAAAGCTACAAGCTGTTACAACAGTTATACTAGTCTCTCGGAGAGAAGCCGCCATGGAAACTCTCGTTTTGAATCGGGCCGCAATTTCTGTTTTGCATCCTCATCCTGAGGACGCGAAGGCTTAATTACGCTGATTGTGGTGCATTGGAATCCAGCTAGAGGACCACCAGGTGAAGCTACATGCTCTGACAACAACAATACTACTCTCCCGTGAGAAACCGGTATGGAAACTGACGTTTTGAATCGCGACGCAGTTTCTGTGTTGCATCCTCATGCTGATGGTGCGAAGGCTAAATTACACTGTTTGTGTTTAATCGGACTCCACCTAAAGGACCACGAGGTGAAGCTAGAAGCTGTGACAACAGCCACAGTAGTCTCTCGGAGAGAAGCCGCCATGGAAACTCCCGTATTGAATCGCAACGCAATTGCTGTGTTGCATTCTCATCCTGAGGGTGCGAAGGCTAAATTACGCTGATTGTGATGCATTGGAATCCAGCTAGAGGACCACCTGGTGAAGCTACATGGAATGACAACAGCAACACTAGTCTCTGGTAGAGAAACCGCTATGGGAACTGCCGTTTTGAATCGCGACGCAATTGCTGTGTTGCATCCTCATCCTGATGGTGCAAAGGCTAAATTACGCTGATTGTGTTGCAGCGGAATCCAGCTGGAGGACCACCAGGTGAAGCTACGTGCTTTGACAACAGAAACACTAGTCTCTCGGAGAGAAGCCGCCATGAAAACTCCCGTATTGAATAGCGACGCAATTGCTGAGTTGCATCCTCATCCTGAGGACGCGAAGGCTAAATTAAGCTGAATGTGGAGCATCGGAATCCAGCTAGAGGACCACAAGGTATAGCTAGATGCTGTGACAACAGCCACACTAGTCTCACGGAGAGAGGCCACTATTTAAACTCCCGTTTTGAATCGCAACGCAATTGGTGTGTAGCGTCCTCATCCTGAGGGAGCGAAGGCTAAATTACACTGATTGTGGTGCAGTGGAATCTAGCTGAAGGACCACCAGGTGGAGCTAGATGCTGTGACAACAGCCACATTAGTCTCTCAGAGAGAAACAGCAATGGAAACTCTCGTTTTAATCGGGCCGCAATTTCTGTGTTGTATCCTCATCCTGATGGTGCGAAGGCTAAATTTCGCTGTTTGTGGTCCATCAGAATCCAGCTAAAGACCACGAGGTAAAGCTACAAGCTGTTACAACAGCTATACTAGTCTCTCGGAGAGAAGCCGCCATGGAAACTCTCGTTTTGAATCGGGCCGCAATTTCTGTTTTGCATCCTCATCCTGAGGACGCGAAGGCTTAATAACGCTGATTGTGGTGCATTGGAATCCAGCTAGAGGACCACCAGGTGAAGCTACATGCTCTGACAACAACAATACTACTCTCCCTTTAGAAACCGGTATGGAAACTGACGTTTTGAATCGCGACGCAGTTTCTGTGTTGCATCCTCATGCTGATGGTGCGAAGGCTAAATTACACTGATTGTGGTGCAGTGGAATCTAGCTGAAGGACCACCAGGTGGAGCTAGATGCTGTGACAACAGCCACAGTAGTCTCTCGGAGAGAAGCCGCCATGGAAACTCCAGTTTTGAATCGCGATGCAATTTCTGTGTTGCATCCTCATCCTGATGGCGCGAAGGCTCAATTACGCTAACTGTGGTGCATTGGAATCCAGCTAGAGGACCACCTGGTGAAGCCACATGCTTTGACAACAGCAACACTAGTCGCTTGGAGAGAAACCACCATGAAAACTCCCGTATGGTATCGCGATGTATTTGCTGTGTTGTATCCTCATCCTTAGGGTGCGAAGGCTAAATTACGCTGTTTGTGGTGCATCGGAATCCAGCTGAAGGACTACGAGGTGTAGCTACAAGCTGTGACAACAGCCACACTATTCTCGCGGAGAGGAGCCACTATGGAAGCTCCCCTTTTGAATCGCAACTCAATTTCTGTGTGCATCCTCATCGTGATATTGCGAAGGCTAAATTACGCTGTTTGTGGTGCATCGGAATCCACCTAAAGGACCACGAGGTGAAGCTACAAGCTGTGACAACAGCCACACTAGTCTCTCGGAGAGAAGCCGCAATGGAAAATTCCGTATTGAATACCGACACAATTGCTGTGTTGCATACTCATCCTGAGGACGCGAAGGCTATATCACGCGGATTGTGTTGCATCGGAATCCAGCTAGAGGACCACCAGGTGAAGCTACATGCTTTGACAACAGCAACACTAATCCCTCGGAGAGAAACCGCCATGGAAACTTCCATTTTGAATCGCCTCGCGATTTCTGTGTTGCATCCTCATCCTGATGGTGTGAAAGCTAAATTACGCAAATTGTGGTGCATCGGAATCCAGCTAGTGGACCACAAGGTGAAGCTACGTGCTTTGACAACAGCAACACTAGTCCCTCAGAGAAAAACCGCTATGAAAACTCCCGTTTAGAATCGCGATCCAATTTCTGAGTTGCATCCTCATCCTGATGGTGCGAAGGCTAAATTACGCTGTTTGTGGTGCATTGGAATCCAGCTAGAGGACCACCAGGTGAAGTCTCATGCTTTAACAACAGCAACACTAGTCTCTTGGAGAGAAACAACCATGGAAAGTCAAGTTTTGAATCGCGACGCAATTTCTTTGTTGCATCCCCATCGTGAGGGTGCGAAGGCAAAATTACGCTGTTTGTGGTGCATCGGAATCCAGCTAAAGGACCACGAGATGAAGCTATAAGCTGTGACAACAGCCACACTAGTCTTTCTGAGAGAAGCCGCCATGGAAACTCCCGTATTGAATCGCGACGCAATTGCTGTGTTGTCCCCTCATCCTGAGAGTGCGAAGGCTAAATTACGCTGATTGTGGTGCATCGGAATCCAGCTAAAGGACTGTGAGGTGAAGCTACAAGCTGTGACAATAGCCACACTAGTCTCGCGGAGAGAGGACACTATTTAAACTCCCGTTTTGAATCGCAACGCAATTTGTGTGTAGCATCCTCATCCTGAGGGAGCGAAGGCTAAATTACACTGATTGTGGTTCAGCGGAATCTATCTGAAGAACCACCAGGTGGACCACAGCCACATTAGTCTCTCAGAGAGAAACAGAAATGGAAACTCTCGTTTTAATCGGGCCGCAATTTCTGTGTTGCTTCCTCATCCTGATGGAGCGAAGGCTAAATTACGCTGTTTGTGGTCCTTTAGAATCCAGCTAAAGGACCACGAGGTAAAGCTACAAGCTGTTACAACAGCTACACAAGTCTCTCGGACAGAAGCCGCCACGGAAACTCCCGTTTTGAATCGCGACGCAGTTTCTGTGTTGCATCGTCATGCTGATGGTGCGAAAGCTAAATTACACTGTTTGTGTTTCATCGGACTCCACCTAAAGGACGACGAGGTGAAGCTAGAAGCTGTGACAACAGCCACACTAGTCTCGCGGAGAGAGGCCACTATTTAAACTCAGTTTTGAATCGCAACGCAATTGGTGTGTAGCATCCTCCTCCTGAGGGAGCGAAGGCTAAATTACTCTGATTGTGGTGCAGTGGAATCTAGCTGAAGGACCACCAGGTGAAGCTAGATGCTGTGACAACAGCCACATTAGTCTCTCAGAGAGAAACAGCAATGGAAACTCTCGTTTTAATCGGGCCGCAATTTCTGTGTTGCATCCTCATCCTGATGGTGCGAAGGCTAAATTACGCTGTTTGTGGTCCATCAGATTCCAGCTAAAGGACCACGAGGTAAAGCTACAAGCTGTTACAACAGCTACACTAGTCTCTCGGAGAAAATCCGCCATGGAAACTCTCGTTTTGAATCGGGCCGCAATTTCTGTTTTGCATCCTTATACTGAGGACGCGAAGGCTTAATTACGCTGATTGTGGTGCATCGGAATCCAGCTAGATGACCACCAGGTGAAGCTACATGCTCTGACAACAACAATACTACTCTCCCGTGAGAAACCGGCATGGAAACTGCCGTTTTGAATCGCGACGCAATTGCAGTGTTGCCTCCCCATCCTGAGTGTGCGACGGCTAAATTACGCTGTTTGTGGTGTATCGGAATCCAGCTAGAGGACCACCAGGTGAAGTTATATGCTTCATCCACAGCAACACTAGTCTCTCGGAGAGAAACCGCCATGGAAACTCCCGTTTTGAATCGCGACGGAATTTCTGTGTTGCATCATCATCCTGATGGTGCGAAATCCAAATTACGCTGTTTGTGGTGCTTCGGAATCCAGCTGGAGAAACACCAGGTGAAGCTACATGCTTTCACAACAGCAACACTAGTCTCTCGGAGAGAAATCGCCATGGAAACTCCTGTTTCGAATTACGATACATTTTCTGTGTTGCATCCTCATCCTGATGGTGCAAAGTCAAATTACGCTGTTTGTGGTGCATTGGAACCAAGCTAAAGGAGCAGGAGGTGAAGCTAAAAGCTGTGACAACAACAATACTACTCTCCCGTGAGAAACCGGCATGGAAACTGCCGTTTTGAATCGCGACGCAGTTTCTGTGTTGCATCCTCATGCTGATGGTGCGAAGGCTAAATTACACTGTTTGTGTTTCATCGGACTCCACCTAAAGGACCACGAGGTGAAGCTAGAAGCTGTGACAACAGCCACAGTAGTCTCTCGGAGAGAAGCCGCCATGGAAAGTCTTGTTTTTTGAATCGGCCCGCAATTTCTGTTTTGCATCCTCATCCTGAGGTCGCGAAGGCTTAATTACGCTGATTGTGGTTCATCGGAATCCAGCTAGAGGACCACCAGGTGAAGCTACATGCTCTGACAACAACAATACTACTCTCCCGTGAGAAACCGGCATGGAAACTGCCGTTTTGAATCGCGACGCAGTTTCTGTGTTGCATCCTCATGCTGATGGTGCGAAGGCTAAATTACACTGTTTGTGTTTCTTCGGACTCCACCTAAAGGACCACGAGGTGAAGCTAGGAGCTGTGACAGCAGCCACAGTAGTCTCTCGGAGAGAAGCCGCCATGGAAACTCCCGTATTGAATCGCAACGCAATTGCTGTGTTGCATCCTCATCCTGAGGGTGCGAAGGCTAAATTACACTGATTGTGACGCATTGGAATCCAGCTAGAGGACCACCAGGTGAAGCTACATGCAATGACAACAGCAACACTAGTCTCTCGTAGAGAAACCGCTATGGGAACTCCCGTTTTGAATCGCGACGCAATTTCTGAGTTGCACCCTTGTCACAGCTTCTAGCCTCATGCTTTGACAACAGCAACACTAGTGCCTCGGAGAGAAACCGCTACGGGAACTGCCGTTTTGAATCGCGACGCAATTGCTGTGTTGAATCCTCATCCTGATGGTGCAAAGGCTAAATTACGCTGATTGTGTTGCATCGGAATCCAGCTGGAGGACCACCTGGTGAAGCTACGTGCTTTGACAACAGCAACACTAGTCGCTTGGAGAGAAACCACCATGGAAACTCCAGTATGGTATCGCGATGTATTTGCTGTGTTCTATCCTCATCCTTAGTGTGCGAAGGCTAAATTACGCTGTTTGTGGTGCATCGGAATCCAGCTAAAGGACTACGAGGTGTAGCTACAAGCTGTGACAACAGCCACACTAGTCTCTCGGAGAGAAACCGCCATGGAAACTTCCATTTTGAATCGCATCGCGATTTCTGTGTTGCATCCTCATCCTGATGCTGTGAAAGCTAAATTACGCAATTTGTGGTGCATCGGAATCCAGCTAGAGTACCACAAGGTGAAGCTACGTGCTTTGACATCAGCAACACTAGTCCCTCGGAGAAAAACCGCTATGAAAACTCCCGTTTAGAATCGCGATCCAATTTCTGAGTTGCATCCTCTTCCTGATGGTGCGAAGGCTAAATTACGCTGTTTGCGGTGCATCGGAATCCAGCTAGAGGACCACCAGGTGAAGTTATATGCTTCTACAACAGCAACACTAGTCTCTCGGAGAGAAACCGCCATGGAAACTCCCGTTTTGAATCGCAACGCAATTTCTGTGTTGCATCCCCATCGTGATGGTGCGAAGGCAAAATTACGCTGTTTGTGGTGCATCGGAATCCAGCTAAAGGACCACGAGATGAAGCTATAAGCTGTGACAACAGCCACACTAGTCTCTCTGAGAGAAGATGCCATGGAAACTCCCGTATTGTATCGCGACGTAGTTGCTGTGTTTCATCCTCATCCGGAGGGTGCGAAAGCTAAATTACGCTGTATGAGGTGCATCGGTACCCAGCTAGAGGACCACCAGGTGAAGTTATATGCTTCGACAACAGCAACACTAGTCTCTCGGAGAGAAACCGCCATGGAAACTCCCGTTTTGAATCGCGACGCAATTTCTGTGTTGCATCCTCATCCTGATGGTGCGAAGGGCAAATTACGCTGTTTGTGGTGCTTCGGAATCCAGCTGGAGGAACACCAGGTGAAGCTACATGCTTTCACAACAGCAACACTAGTCTCTCGGAGAGAAACCGCCATGGAAACTCCCGTTTTGAATCGCGACGCAATTTCTGTGTTGCATCCTCATCCTGAGGACGCAAAGGCTAAATAAAGCTGATTGTGTTGCATCGGAATCCAGCTAGAGGACCACACAAGATATAGCTAGATGCTGTGACAACAGCCACACTAGTCTCTCGGAGAGAAGCCGTCATGGAAACTCCCGTATTGAGTCGCGACGCAATTGCTGTGTTGCCTCCTCATCCTGAGAGTGTGAAGGCTAAATTACGCTGTTTGTGGTGCATCGGAATCCAGCTAGAGGACCACCAGGTGAAGTTATATGCTTCGACAACAGCAACACTAGTCTCTCGGAGAGAAACCGCCATGGAAACTCCCGTTTTGAATCGCGACGCAATTTCTGTGTTGCATCCTCATCCTGATGGTGCGAAGGGCAAATTACGCTGTTTGTGGTGCTTCGGAATACAGCTGGAGGAACACCAGGTGAAGCTACATGCTTTCACAACAGCAACACTAGTCTCTCGGAGAGAAACCGCCGTGGAAACTCCTGTTTCGAATTGCGATACATTTTCAGTATTGCATACTCATCCTGATGGTGCGAAGTCTAATTCGCTGTTTTTGGTGCATTGGAATCGAGCTAAAGGACCACGAGGTGAAGCTACAAGCTGTGACAACAGCCACACTAGTCTCTCGGAGAGAAGCCGCCATGGAAATTCCCGTATTGAATACCGACGCAATTGCTGTGTTGCATCCTTACCCTGAGGACGGGATGGCTAAATTACAACGATTGTGGTGCATCGGAATTCAGCAAGAGGACCACCAGGTGAAGCTACATGCTTTGACGACAGAAACACTAGTCTCACGGAGGGAAACCGCCATGGAAACTCCCGTTTTGAATCGCGACGCAATTTCTGTGTTGCATCCCCATCGTGATGGTGCGAAGGCAAAATTACGCTGTTTGTGGTGCATCGGAATCCAGCTAAAGGACCACGAGATGAAGCTATAAGCTGTGACAACAGCCACACTAGTCTCTCTGAGAGAAGCCGCCATGGAAACTCCCGTATTGTATCGCGACGTAGTTGCTGTGTTTCATCCTCATCCGGAGGGTGCGAAAGCTAAATTACGCTGTATGTGGTGCATCGGAACCCAGCTAAAGGAGCAGGAGGTGAAGCTAAAAGCTTTGACAACAGAAACACTAGTCTCTCGGAGAGAAGCTGCCCTGGAAACTCCCGTATTAAATAGCGACGTAATTGCTGTGTTGCATCCTCGTCCTGAGGACGCGAAGGCTAAATTAAGCTGATTGTGTTGCATCGAAATCCAGCTAGAGGACCACAAGGTATAGCTAGATGCTGTGACAACAGCCACACTAGTCTCACGGAGGGAAACCGCCATGGAAACTCCCGTATGGAATCGCGACACAATTTCTGTGTTGCATCCTCATCCTGATGGTGCGAAGGCTAAATTAGGCTGTTTGTGGTGCATCGGAACCAAGCTAAAGGAGCAGGAGGTGAAGCTAAAAGCTGTGACAACAGAAAAACTAGTCTCTCGGAGAGAAGCCGCCATGGAAACTCCCATATTGAATAGCGACGTAATAGCTGTGTTGCATCCTCATCCTGAGGACGCGAAGTCTAAATTAAGCTGATTGTGTTGCATCGAAATCCAGCTAGAGGACCACAAGGTATAGCTAGATGCTGTGACAACAGCAACACTAGTCTCTCGGAGAGAAGCCGCCATGGAAACTTCTGTTTTGAATCGCGACGCTATTTCTAAGTTGCATTCTCATCCTGATGGTGCGAAGGCTAAATCACGCTGTTTGTGGTGCATCGGAATCCAGGTAAAGGACCACGAGGCGAAGCTACAAGCTGTGTAAACAGCCACACTAGTCTCTCGGAGAGAAGCCGTCATGGAAACTCCCGTATTGAATCGCGACGCAATTGCTGTGTTGCATCCTCATCCTGAGAGTGCGAAGGCTAAATTACGCTGATTGTGGTGCATCGGAATCCAGCTAAAGGACCACGAGGTAAAGCTACAAGCTGTTACAACAGCTACACTAGTCTCTCGGAGAGAAGCCGCCATGAAAACTCCCGTTTTGATTCACGATGCAATTTCTGTGTTGCATCCTTATCCTGATGGAGCGAAGGCTCAATTACGCTAATTGTGGTGCATCGGAAACCAGCTAGAGGACCACCACGTGAAGCCACATGCTTTGACAACAGCAACACTAGTCGCTCTTAGAGAAACCACCATGGAAACTCCCGTATGGTATCGCGATGTATTTGCTGTGTTGTATCCTCATCCTGAGGGTGCGAAAGCTAAATTACGCTGTTTGTGGTGCATCGGAATCCAGCTAAAGGACCACGAGGAGAAGCTACAAGCTGTGACAACAGCCACATTAGTCTCTCGGAGAGAAGGGACCATGGAAAATCCCGTATTGAATACCAACACAATTGCTGTGTTGCATCCTCATCCTGAGGGTGCGAAAGCTAAATTACGCTGATTGTGGTGCATCGGAATCCAGCTAGAGGACCACCAGATGGAGCTAGAAGCTGTGACAACAGCCACACTAGTCTCTTGGAGAGAAGCCGCCAAGGAATCTCCCGTATTGAATCGCGACGCAATTGCTGTGTTGCATCCTCATCCTGATTGTGCGAGGGCTTAATAACGGTATTTGTGCTACATCGAAAGCCAGCTAAAGGAGCATGAGGTGAAGTTACAAGCTGTGACAACAGCCACCCTAGTCTCGCGGAGAGACGCCACCATGGAAACTCAAGATTTGAATTGCAACGCAAATTCTGTTTTGCATCCTAATCTTGATGGTGCGAAGGCTAAATTACGCTAATTGTGGTGCATCGGAATCCAGCTAGAGGACCACCAGGTGAAGATGCATGCTTTGACAACAACAACACTAGTCTCTCAGAGTGAAACCGCCACAGAAACTCCAGTATAGAATAGCGACGTAATTGCTGTGTTGCATCCTCATCCTGAGGGTGCGAAAGCTAAATTACGCTGTTTGTGGTGCATCGGAACCAAGCTAAAGGAGCAGGAGGTGAAGCTAAAAGCTGTGACAACAGAAACACTAGTCTCTCGGAGAGAAGCCGCCATGGAAACTCCCGTATTGATTAGCGACGTAATTGCTGTGTCGCATCCTCATCCTGAGGACGCGAAGGCTAAATTAGGCTGATTGTGTTGCGTCGGAATCCAGCTAGAGGACCACAAGTTATAGCTAGATGCTGTGACAACAGCTACACTAGTCTCTCGGAGAGAAGCCGCCATGGAAACTTCTGTTTTGCATCGCGACGCTATTTGTAAGTTGCATCCTCATCCTGATGGTGCGAAGGCCAAATTACGCTGTTTGTGGTGCATCGGAATCCAGCTAAAGGACCACGAGGTGAAGCTACATGCTGTGACAACAGCCACACTAGTCTTTCGGAGAGGAAATTTTCATGGAAACTCCCGTATTGAATCGCGACGCAAATGCTGTGTTGCATCCTCATCCTGAGGACGCGTAGGCTAAATTACACTGATTGTGGTGCAGTGGAATCTATCTGAAGGACCACTAGTTGGAGCTAGAAGCTGTGACAACAGCCACACTAGTCTCTCGGAGAGAAGCCGCCAAGGAAACTCCCGTATTGAATTGCGACGCAATTGCCGTGTTGCATCCTCATCCTGATTGTGCGAGGGCTTAATAACGGTATTTGTGCTACATCGAAAGCCAGCTAAAGGAGCATGAGGTGAAGTTACAAGCTGTGACAACAGCCACACTAGCCTCGCGGAGAGACGCCACCATGGAAACTCAAGTTTTGAATTGCAACGGAAATTCTGTGTTGCATCCTCATCCTGATGGTGCGAAGGCTAAATTACGCTGTTTGTGGTCCATCAGAATCCAGCTAAAGGACCACGAGGTGAAGCTAGAAGCTGTGACAACAGCCACAGTAGTCTCTCAGAGAGAAGCCGCCATGGAAACTCCCGTATTGAATCGCGACGCAATTGCAGTGTTGCCTCCTCATCCTGAGAGTGCGAAGGCTAAATTACGCTGTTTGTGGTGTATGGGAATCCAGCTGGAGAAACACCATGTGAAGCTACATGCTTTCACAACAGCAACACTAGTCTCTCGGAGAGAAACCGCCGTGGAAACTCCTGTTTCGAATTGCGATACATTTTCTGTGTTACATCCTCATCCTGATGGGTCGAAGTTTAATTACACTGTTTGTGGTGCATTGGAATCCAGCTAAAGGACCACGAGGTGAAGCTACAAGCTGTGACAACAGCCACACTAGTCTCTCGGAGAGAAGCCGCCATGAAAATTCCCGTACTGAATACCAACGCAATTGCTGTGTTGCATCCTTATCCTGAGTACGCGAAGGCTAAATTACACTGATTGTGGTGCATCGGAATTGAGCAAGAGGACCACCAGGTGAAGCTACATGCTTTGACAACAGCAACACTAGTCGCTTGGAGAGAAACCACCATGGAAACTCCCGTTTTGAATCGCAACGCAATTTCTGTGTTGCATCCTCATCCAGATGGTGCGAAGGCTACATTACGCTATTTGTGGTGCATCGGAATCCAGCTAAAGGGTCATGAGGTGAAGCTAGAAGCTGTGACAACAACCACACTAGTCTCTCGGAGTGAAGCCGCCATGGAAACTCCCGTATTGAATTGCGACGCAATTGCTGTGCTGCATCCTCATCCTGAGGCTGTGAAAGCTAAATTACGCTGTTTGTGGTGCATCGGAACCAAGCTAAAGGAGCAGGAGGTGAAGCTAAAAGCTGTGACAACAGATACACTAGTCTCTCGGAGAGAAGCCGCCATGGAAACTCTCGTTTTGAATCGGGCCGCAATTTCTGTTTTGCATACTCATCCTGAGGACGCGAAGGTTTAATTATGCTGATTGTGGTGCATCGGAATCCAGCTAGAGGACCACCAGGTGAAGCTACATGCTCTGACAACAACAATACTACTCTCCCGTGAGAACCCGGCATGGAAACTCCCGTTTTGAATCGCAACGTAATTGCTGTGTTGCATCCTCATCCTGAGGGAGCGAAGGCTAAATTATGGTGATTGTGATGCATTGGAATCCAGCTAGAGGACCACCAGGTGAAGCTACATGCAATGACAACAGCAACACTAGTCTCTCGTAGAGAAACCGCTATGGGAACTCCCGTTTTGAATCGCGACGCAATTTCTGAGTTGCACACTTGTCACAGCTTTTAGCTTCATGCTTTGACAACAGCAACACTAGTCCCTCGGAGAGAAACCGCTATGGGAACTGCCGTTTTGAATCGCGACGCAATTGCTGTGTTGCATCCTCATCCTGATGGTGCAAAGGCTACATTACGCTGATTGTGTTGCATCGGAATCCAGCTGGAGGAACACCAGGTGAAGCTACGTGCTTTGACAACAGCAACACTAGCCTCTCGGAGTGAAACCGCCATGGAAACTCCTGTATTGAATAGCGACGCTATTTCTGTGTTGCATCCTCATCCTGATGGTGCGAAGGCAAAATTACGCTGTTTGTGGTGCATCGGAAAGCAGCTAGAGGACCACTAGGTGGAGCTAGATGCTGTGACAACAGCGAAACTAGTCTCTCGGAGAGAAGCCGCCATGGAAACTCCCGTTTTGAATCGCGATGCAATTTCTGTGTTGCATCCCCATCGTGATGGTGCCAAGGCAAAATTACGCTGTTTGTGGTGCATCGGAATCCAGCTAAAGGACCACGAGATGAAGCTATAAGCTGTGACAACAGCAACACTAGTCTCTCTGAGAGAAGCGGCCATGGAAACTCCCGTATTGAATCGCGACGTAATTGCTGTGTTTCATCCTCATCCGGAGGGTGCGAAAGCTAAATTACGCTGTATGTGGTGCATCGGAACCCAGCTAAAGGAGCAGGAGGTGAAGCTAAAAGCTTTGACAACAGAAACACTAGTCTCTCGGAGAGAAGCCGTCATGGAAACTCCCGTATTGAATCGCGACGCAATTACTGTGTTGCCTCCTCATCCTGAGAGTGCGAACGCTAAATTACGCTGTTTGTGGTGCATCGGAATCCAGCTAGAGGACCACCAGGTGAAGTTATATGCTTCGACAACAGCAACACTAGTCTTTCGGAGAGAAACCGCCATGGAAACTCCCGTTTTGAATCGCGACGCAATTTCTGTGTTGCATCCTCATCCTGATGGTGCGAAGGCCAAATTACGCTTTTTGTGGTGCTTCGGAATCCAGCTGGAGGAACACCAGGTGAAGCTACATGCTTTCACAACAGCAACACTAGTCTCTCGGAGAGAAACCGCCGTGGAAACTCCTGTTTCGAATTGCGATACATTTTCTGTGTTGCATCCTCATCCTGATGGTGCGAAGTCTAATTACGCTGTTTGTGGTGCATTGGAATCCAGCTAAAGGACCACGAGGTGAAGCTACAAGCTGTGACAACAGCCACACTAGTCTCTCGGAGAGAAGCCGCCATGGAAATTCCCGTATTGAATACCGACGCAATTGCTGTGTTACATCCTAATCCTGAGGACGCGAAGGCTAAATTACACTGATTGGGGTGCATCGGAATTCAGCAAGAGGACCACCAGGTGAAGCTACATGCTTTGACGACAGAAACACTAGTCCCATGGAGGGAAACCGCCATGGAAACTCCCGTATGAAATCGCGACACAATTTCTGTGTTGCATCCTCATCCTGATGGTGCGAAGGCTAAATAACGCTGTTTGTGGTGCATCGGAACCCAGCTAAAGGAGCAGGAGGTGAAGCTAAAAGCTGTGACAACACGAAACACTAGTCTCTCGGAGAGAAGCCGCCATGGAAACTCCCGTATTGAATCGCGACGCTATTTCTAAGTTGCATCCTCATCCTGATGGTGCGAAGGCTAAATCACGCTGTTTGTGGTGCATCGGAATCCAGCTAAAGGACCACGCCGTGAAGCTACAAGCTGTGTAAACAGCCACACTAGTCTCTCGGAGAGAAGCCGTCATGGAAACTCCCGTATTGAATGGCGACGCAATTGCTGTGTTTCATCCTCATTATGAGAGTGCGAAGTCTAAATTACGCTGATTGTGGTGCATCGGAATCCAGCTATAGGACTCTGAGGTGAAGCTACAGGCTGTGACAACAGCCCCACTAGTCTCGCGGAGAGAGGCCACTATTTATACTCCCGTTTTGAATCGCAACGCAATTTGTGTGTAGCATCCTCATCCTGAGGGAACGAAGGCTAAATTACACTGATTGTGGTGCAGCGGAACTATCTGAAGGACCACCAGGTGGACCACAGCCACATTAGTCTCTCAGAGAGAAACAGTAATGGAAACTCTCGTTTTAATCGGGCCGCAATTTCTGTGTTGCATCCTCATCCTGATGGTGCAAAGGCTAAATTACGCTGTTTGTGGTGCATCGGAAAGCAGCTAGAGGACCACTAGGTGGAGCTAGATGCTGTGACAACAGCGAAACTAGTCTCTCGGAGAGAAGCCGCCATGGAAACTCCCGTTTTGAATCGCGATGCAATTTCTGTGTTGCATCCTCATCCTGATGGAGCGAAGGCTCAATTACGCTAATTGTGGTGCATCGGAATCCAGCTAGAGGACCACCACGTGAAGCCACATGCTTTGACAACAGAAACACTAGTCGCTCGGAGAGAAACCACCATGGAAACTCCCGTATGGTATCGCGATGTATTTGCTGTGTTGTATCCTCATCCTGAGGGTGCGAAGGCTAAATTACGCTGTTTGTGGTGCATCGGAATCCAGCTAAAGGACCACGAGGAGAAGCTACAAGCTGTGACAACAGCCACATTAGTCTCTCGGAGAGAAGCCGCCATGGAAACTCCTGTATTGAATCGCGACGCTATTGCTGTGTTGCATCCTCATCCTGATGGTGCGAAGGGTAAATAACACTGATTGTGGTGCATCGCAATCCAGCTAAAGGACCACGAGGTGAAGCTACAAGCTGTGACAACAGCCACACTAGTCTCTCGGAGAGAAGGGACCATGGAAAATCCCGTATTGAATACCAACACAATTGCTGTGTTGCATCCTCATCCTGAGGACGCAAAGGCTAAATTACGCTGATTGTGGTGCATCGGAATCCAGCTAGAGGACCACCAGATGGAGCTAGAAGCAGGGACAACAGCCACACTAGCCTCTCGGAGAGAAGCCGCCAAGGAAACTCCCGTATTGAGTCGCGACGCAATTGCTGTGTTGCTTCCTCATCCTGATGGTGCGAGGGCTTAATAACGGTATTTGTGCTACATCGAAAGCCAGCTAAAGGACCACGAGGTGAAGCTACAAGTTGTGACAACAGCCACACTAGTCTCTCGGAGAGAAGCCGTCATAGAAACTCCCGTATTGAATCACGACGCAATTGCTGTGTTGCATCATCATCCTGAGAGTGCGAAGGCTAAGTTACGCTGTTTGTGGTGAATCTGAATCCAGCTAAAGGACCACGAGGTAAAGCTACAAGCTGTGTCAACAGCAACACCAGTCTCTCGGAGAGAAGCCACCATGGAAACTCCCGTATTGAATCGAGACGCAATTTCTGTTTTGCATCCACGTCCTGAGGGTGCGAAGGCTAAATTACGCTGATTGCGGTGCATCGGAATCCAGCTAGAGGACCACCAGGTGAAGCTACATGCTTTGAAAACAGCCACATTGGTCTCTCGGAGAGAAGCCGCCCTGGAAACTCCCGTATTGAGTCGCAACGCAATTGCTGAGTTGCATCCTTATCCTGAGGGTGCGAAGGCTAAATTACGCTGATTCTGATGCATCGGAATCCAGCTTGAGCACCACCAGGTGAAGCTACATGCTTTGACAACAGCCACACAAGTCTCTCGGAGAGATACCGCCATGGAAACTTCCATTTTGAGTGGCCTCGCAATTTCTGTGTTGCATCCTCATCCTGATGGTGTGAAAGCTAAATTACCCTGTTTGTGGTGCATCGGCATCCAGCTAGAGGACCACCAGATAGAGCTAGAAGCTGTGACAACAGCCACACTACTCTCGCGGAGAGAAGCCACCATGGAAACTCACGTTTTGAATTGCAACGCAATTTCTGTGTTGCATCCTCATCCCGATGGTGTGAAGGCTAAATAACGCTAATTGTGGTGAGTCGGAATTAAGCTATAGGACCAAAAGGAGAAGCTACATGCTGTGACAACAGCCACACTAGTCTCTCGGAGAGAAGCCGCCATGCAACCTCTCGTTTTGAATCGGGCCGCAATTTCTGTTTTGCATCCTCATCCTAAGGACGCGAAGGCTTCATTACGCTGATTTTAGTGCATCGGAATCCAGCTAGAGGACCACCAGGTGAAGCTACAAGCTTTTACAACAACAATACTACTCTCTCGGAGAGAAACAGGCATGGAAATTACCGTTTTGAATCGCGACGCAGTTTCTGTATTGCATCCTCATCCTGATGGTGCGAAGGCTAAATTTCGCTGTATGTGATGCATCGGAATCCAGCTAAATGACCACGAGGCGAAGCTACAAGCTGTGACGACACCAGCACTAGTCTATCAGAGAGAAGCCGCCATGGAAACTCCCGTAATGAATCGCGACGCAATTGATGTGTTGCATCCTCATCCTGAGGACGCGAAGACTAAATTATGCTGATTGTGGTGCATCGGAATTAAGCTAGAAGACCACCAGGTGGAACTAGAAGCTGTGACAACAGCCACACTAGTCTCTCGGAGAGAAGCCGCCAAGGAAACTCCCGTATTGAATCGCGACGCAATTGCTGTGTTGCATCCTCATCCTGATTGTGCAAAGGCTTAATAACGGTATTTGTGCTACATCGAAAGCCAGCTAAAGGAGCATGAGGTGAAGTTACAAGCTGTGACAACAGCCACACTAGTCTCGCGGAGAGACGCCACCATGGAAACTCAAGTTTTGAATTGCAACGCAAATTCTGTTTTGCATCCTAATCTTGATGGTGCGAAGGCTAAATTACGCTAATTGTGGTGCATCGGAATCCAGCTAGAGGACCACCAGGTGAAGATGCATGCTTTGACAACAACAACACTAGTCTCTCAGAGTGAAACCGCCACAGAAACTCCAGTATAGAATAACGACGTAATTGCTGTGTTGCATCCTCATCCTGAGGGTGCGAAAGCTAAATTACGCTGTTTGTGGTGCATCGGAACCAAGCTAAAGGAGCAGGAGGTGAAGCTAAAAGCTGTGACAACAGAAACACTAGTCTCTCGGAGAGAAGCCGCCATGGAAACACCCGTATTGATTAGCGACGTAATTGCTGTGTCGCATCCTCATCCTGAGGACGCGAAGGCTAAATTAGGCGGATTGTGTTGCGTCGGAATCCAGCTAGAGGACCACAAGGTATAGCTAGATGCTGTGACAACAGCTACACTAGTCTCTCGGAGAGAAGCCGCCATGGAAACTTCTGTTTTGAATCGCGACGCTATTTCTAAGTTGCATCCTCATCCTGATGGTGCGAAGGCCAAATTACGCTGTTTGTGGTGCATCGGAATCCAGCTAAAGGACCACGAGGTGAAGCTACATGCTGTGACAACAGCCACACTAGTCTTTCGGAGAGAAAATTTTCATGGAAACTCCCGTATTGAATCGCGACGCAATTGCTGTGTTGCATCCTCATCCTGAGGACGCGTAGGCTAAATTACACTGATTGTGGTGCAGTGGAATCTATCTGAAGGACCACTAGTTGGAGCTAGAAGCTGTGACAACAGCCACACTAGCCTCGCGGAGAGACGCCACCATGGAAACTCAAGTTTTGAATTGCAACGGAAATTCTGTGTTGCATCCTCATCCTGATGGTGCGAAGGCTAAATTACGCTGTTTGTGGTCCATCAGAATCCAGCTAAAGGACCACGAGGTGAAGCTAGAAGCTGTGACAACAGCCACAGTAGTCTCTCAGAGAGAAGCCGCCTTGGAAACTCCCGCATTGAATCGCGACGCAATTGCAGTGTTGCCTCCTCATCCTGAGAGTGCGAAGGCTAAATTACGCTGTTTGTGGTGTATGGGAATCCAGCTGGAGAAACACCATGTGAAGCTACATGCTTTCACAACAGCAACACTAGTCTCTCGGAGAGAAACCGCCGTGGAAACTCCTGTTTCGAATTGCGATACATTTTCTGTGTTACATCCTCATCCTGATGGTGCGAAGTTTAATTACACTGTTTGTGGTGCATTGGAATCCAGCTAAAGGACCACGAGGTGAAGCTACAAGCTGTGACAACAGCCACACTAGTCTCTCGGAGAGAAGCCGCCATGAAAATTCCCGTACTGAATACCAACGCAATTGCTGTGTTGCATCCTTATCCTGAGTACGCGAAGGCTAAATTACACTGATTGTGGGGCATCGGAATTGAGCAAGAGGACCACCAGGTGAAGCTACATGCTTTGACAACAGCAACACTAGTCGCTTGGAGAGAAACCACCATGGAAACTCCCGTTTTGAATCGCAACGCAATTTCTGTGTTGCATCCTCATCCTGATGGTGCGAAGGCTACATTACGCTATTTGTGGTGCATCGGAATCCAGCTAAAGGGTCATGAGGTGAAGCTAGAAGCTGTGACAACAACCACACTAGTCTCTCGGAGTGAAGCCGCCATGGAAACTCCCGTATTGAATTGCGACACAATTGCTGTGCTGCATCCTCATCCTGAGGCTGCGAAAGCTAAATTACGCTGTTTGTGGTGCATCGGAACCAAGCTAAAGGAGCAGGAGGTGAAGCTAAAAGCTGTGACAACAGAAACACTAGTCTCTCGGAGAGAAGCCGCCATGGAAACTCTCGTTTTGAATCGGGCCGCAATTTCTGTTTTGCATACTCATCCTGAGGACGCGAAGGTTTAATTATGCTGATTGTGGTGCATCGGAATCCAGCTAGAGGACCACCAGGTGAAGCTACATGCTCTGACAACAACAATACTACTCTCCCGTGAGAAACCGGCATGGAAACTCCCGTTTTGAATCGCAACGTAATTGCTGTGTTGCATCCTCATCCTGAGGGAGCGAAGGCTAAATTATGGTGATTGTGATGCATTGGAATCCAGCTAGAGGACCACCAGATGAAGCTACATGCAATGACAACAGCAACACTAGTCTCTCGTAGAGAAACCGCTATGGGAACTCCCGTTTTGAATCGCGACGCAATTTCTGAGTTGCTCACTTGTCACAGCTTTTAGCTTCATGCTTTGACAACAGCAACACTAGTCCCTCGGAGAGAAACCGCTATGGGAACTGCCGTTTTGAATCGCGACGCAATTGCTGTGTTGCATCCTCATCCTGATGGTGCAAAGGCTACATTACGCTGATTGTGTTGCATCGGAATCCAGCTGGAGGAACACCAGGTGATGCTACGTGCTTTGACAACAGCAACACTAGCCTCTCGGAGTGAAACCGCCATGGAAACTCCTGTATTGAATAGCGACGCTATTTCTGTGTTGCATCCTCATCCTGATGGTGCGAAGGCAAAATTACGCTGTTTGTGGTGCATCGGAAAGCAGCTAGAGGACCACTAGGTGGAGCTAGATGCTGTGACAACAGCGAAACTAGTCTCTCGGAGAGAAGCCGCCATGGAAACTCCCGTACTGACTCGCGACGCAATTGCTGTGTTGCTTCCTCATCCTGATGGTGCGAGGGCTTAATAACGGTATTTGTGCTACATCGAAAGACAGCTAAAGGACCATGAGGTGAAGCTACAAGTTGTGACAACAGCCACACTAGTCTCTCGGAGAGAAGCCGTCATAGAAACTCCCGTATTGAATCACGACGCAATTGCTGTGTTGCATCATCATCCTGAGAGTGCGAAGGCTAAGTTACGCTGTTTGTGGTGAATCTGAATCCAGCTAAAGGACCACGAGGTAAAGCTACAGGCTGTGTCAACAGCAACACCAGTCTCTCGGAGAGAAGCCACCATGGAAACTCCCGTATTGAATCGAGACGCAATTTCTGTTTTGCATCCACGTCCTGAGGGTGCGAAGGCTAAATTACGCTGATTGCGGTGCATCGGAATCCAGCTAGAGGACCACCAGGTGAAGCTACATGCTTTGAAAACAGCCACATTGGTCTCTCGGAGAGAAGCCGCCCTGGAAACTCCCGTATTGAGTCGCAACGCAATTGCTGAGTTGCATCCTTATCCTGAGGGTACGAAGGCTAAATTACGCTGATTCTGATGCATCGGAATCCAGCTAGAGGACCACCAGGTGAAGCTACATGCTTTGAAAACAGCCACATTGGTCTCTCGGAGAGATACCGCCATGGAAACTTCCATTTTGAATGGCCTCGCAATTTCTGTGTTGCATCCTCATCCTGATGGTGTGAAAGCTAAATTACCCTGTTTGTGGTGCATCGGCATCCAGCTAGAGGACCACCAGATAGAGCTAGAAGCTGTGACAACAGCCACACTACTCTCGCGGAGAGAAGCCACCATGGAAACTCACGTTTTGAATTGCAACGCAATTTCTGTGTTGCATCCTCATCCCGATGGTGCGAAAGCTAAAATACGCTGTTTGTGGTGCATCAGAATAAAGCTGAAGGACCACGAGGTGAAGCTACAAGCTGTGACAACAGCAACACTAGTCTCTCGGAGAGAAGCCACCATCGAAATTCCCGTATTGAATCGCGAAGCAGTTGCTGTTTCATCCCCATCCTGATGGTGCGAAGGCTAAAATACGCTGTTTGTGGTGCATCGGTATCCAGCTAGAGTACCACCAGGTATAGCTAAATGCTGTGACAACAGCCACACTAGTCTCTCGGAGAGATGCCGCTATGGAAACTCCCATAATGAATCGCGACGCAATTGATGTGTTGCATCCTTATCCTGAGGACGCGAAGACTAAAATACGCTGTTTGTGGTGCATCGGCATCCAGCTAGAGGACCACCAGGTGGATCTACTTGCTTTGACAACAGCAACACTAGTCTGTCGGAGAGAAACCGCAATGGAATCTCCCGTATTGAATCACGACGCAATTTATGTGTTGCATCCTCATCCTGATGGTACGAAGGCTAAATTACGCTGATTGTGGTGCATCCGAATCCCGCTAGAGGACCACCAGGTGTAGCTAGATGCTGTGACAACAGCCACACTAGTCTCTCGGAGAGAAACCGCCATGGAAACTCCCGTATTGAATCGCGACGCAATTGCTGTGTTGCATCCTCATCCTGATGGTCCGAAGGCTAAAATACGCTGTTTGTGGTTCATCGGAATCCAGCTAGAGGACCACCAGGTGAAGCTACATGCTTTGACAACAGCAACACTAGTCTGTCGGAGAGAAACCGCAATGGAAACTCCCGTATTGAATCACGACGCAATTTCTGTGTTGCATCCTCATCCTGATGGTGCGAAGGCTAAATTACGCTGATTGTGGTGCATCCGAATCCCGCTAGAGGACCACCAGGTATAGCTAGATGCTGTGACAACAGCCACACTAGTCTCTCGGAGAGAAACCGCCATGGAAACTCCCGTATTGAATCGCGACGCAATTGCTGTGTTGCATCCTCATCCTGAGGGGTGAAGGCTAAATTACGCTGATTGAGGTGCATCGGAATCCAGCTAGAGGACCACCAGGTTAAGCTCTATGCTTTGACAACAGCAACACTATTCTCTCGGAGAGAAACCGCCAAGGAAACTTTCATTTAGAATCGCGACGCAATTGATGTGTTGCATCCTTATCCTGAGGACGCGAAGACTAAAATACGCTGTTTGTGGTGCATCGGAATCCAGCTAAAGGACCACGAGGTGAAGCTACAAGCTGTGACAACAGCCACACCAGTCTCTCGGAGAGAAGCCAACATGGAGATTCTCGTATTGAATACCGACGCAATTGCTGTGTTGCATCCTCATGCTGAGGACGCGAAGGCTAAATTAGGCTGATTGTATTGCATTGGATTCCAGCTAGGGGACCACCAGATGGAGCTAGAAGCTGTGTCAACAGCAACACTAGTCTCACGGAGAGATACCGCCATGGAAACTTCCATTTTGAATGGCCTCGCAATTTCTGTGTTGCATCCTCATCCTGATGGTGTGAAAGCTAAATTACGCTGTTTGTGGTGCATCGGCATCCAGCTAGAGGACCACCAGGTTAAGCTACAGGCATTGACAACAGCCACACTAGTGTCTCGGAGAGAAACCGTCATGGAAACTCAAATTTTGAATCGCGATGCAATTTCTGTGTTGCATCCTCGTCCTGATGGTGCGAAGGCTAAAATACGCTGTTTGTGGTGCATCGGAATCCAGCTAAAGGACCACGAGGTGAAGCTACAAGCTGTGACTACAGCTACACTAGTCTCTTGGAGAGAAGCCGCCATGGAAACTCTCGTTTTGAAACGGGCCGCAATTTCTGTTTTGGGTCCTCATCCTGAGGAAGCGAAGGCTTAATTACGCTGATTGTGGTGCATTGGAATCCATCTAGGGGACCACCAGGTGAAGCTACATGCTTTGTCAACAACAATACTACTCTACCGTGAGAAACCGGCATGGAAACTCCCGTTTTGAATCGCGGCGCAATTTCTGTGTTGCATCCTCATGCTGATGGTGCGAAGGCTAAATTACACTGTTTGTGTTTTATCGGAATAAACGTAAAGGACCACGAGGTGAAGCTACAAGCTGTGACAACAGCCACACTAGTCTCTCGGAGAGAAGCCGCCAAGGAAACTCCCGTAATGAATCGCGACGCATTTGCTGTGTTGCATCCTAATCCTGATGGTGAGAAAGCTAAATTACGCTGTTTGTGGTGCATCGGAATCCAGCTAGAGGACCACCGGGTGAAGCTACATGCTTTGACAACAGCAACACTAGTCTGTCGGAGAGAAACCGCAATGGAAACTCCCGTATTGAATCGCAACGCAATTGCTGTGTTGCATCCTCATCCTGAGGGGCGAAGGCTAAATTACGCTGATTGTGGTTCATCGGAATCCAGCTAGAGGACCACCAGGAGGAGCTAGATGCTGTGACAACAGCCACATTAGTCTCTCAGAGAGAAACAGCCATGGAAACTCTCGTTTTGAATCGCGACGCAATTTAAGTGTTGCATCCCAATCCTGATGGTGCGAAGGCTAAATTACGCCGTTTGTGGTGCATCGGAATCCAGCTAAAGGACCACGAGGTAATGCTACATGCTTTGACAACAACAGTACTACTCTCCCGTGAGAAACCTGCATGGAAACTCCCGTTTTGAACTGCGACGCAATATCTGTGTTGCATCCTAATCCTGATGGTGCGAAGGCTAAATTACGCTGTTTGTGGTGCATCGGAATCCAGCTAAAGGACCACCAGGTGAAGCTACACGCTTTGACAACAACAATACTACTCTCCCGTGAGAAACCGGCATGGAAACTCCCGTTTTGAAACGCGACGCAGTTTCTGTGTTGCATCCCCATGCTGATGGTGCGAAGGCTAAATTACACTGTTTGTGTTTCATCGGAATCCACCTAAAGGTCCACGAGGTGAAGCTACAACCTGTGACAAAAGCCACACTAGTCTCTCGGAGAGAAGCCGCCATGGAAACTCCCGTATTGAATTGTGACGCAATTGCTGTGTTGCATCCTTTTTCTGAGGACGCGAAGGCTAAATTAAGCTGATTGTGGTGCATCGGAATCCAGCTAGAGGACTACGAGGTAAAGCTACAAGCTGTGACAACAGCTACACTAGTCTCTCGGAGAGAAGCCGCCATGGAATCTATCGTTTTGAATCGGGCCGCATTTTCTGTTTTCCACCCTAATCCTGAGGACGCGAAGAAGTTATTACGCTGATTGTGGTGCATCGGAATCCAGCTAGAGGACCACCAGGTTAAGCTAAATGCTTTGACAACAACAATACCACTCTCCCGTGAGAAACCGGCATGGAAACTCCCGTTTTGAAACGCGACGCGGATTCTGTGTTACATCTTCATGCTGATGGTGTGAAGGCTAAATTCCACTGTTTGTGTTTCATCGGAATCCACCTAATGGACCAAGAGGTAAGCTACAGGCTGTGACAACAGCCACACTAGTCTCTCGGAGAGAAGCCGTAATGGAAAGTCCCGTATTGAATCGCGACGCATTTGCTGTGTTGCATCCTCATCCTGATGGTGTGAAAGCTAAATTACGCTGTTTGTGGTGCATCGGAATCCAGCTAGAGGACCACCAGGTGAATCTACATGCTTTGACAACAGCAACACTAGTCTGTCTGAGAGAAACCGCAATGGAAACTCCCGTATTGAATCACGACGCAATTTCTGTGTTGCATCCTCATCCTGATGGTGCGAAGGCTAAATTACGCTGATTGTGGTGCATCCGAATCCCGCTAGAGGACCACCAGGTATAGCTAGATGCTGTGACAACAGCCACACTAGTCTCTCGGCGAGAAACCGCCATGGAAACTCCCGTATTGAATCGCGACGCAATTGCTGTGTTGCATCCTCATCCTGAGGGGTGAAGGCTAAATTACGCTGATTGAGGTGCATCGGAATCCAGCTAGAGGACCACCAGGTTAAGCTCTATGCTTTGACAACAGCAACACTATTCTCTCGGAGAGAAACCGCCAAGGAAACTTTCATTTAGAATCGCGACGCAATTTCTGTGTTGCATCCTCATCCTGATGGTGCGAAGGCTAAAATACGCTGTTTGTGGTGCATCGGAATCCAGCTGAAGGACCACGATGTGAAGCTACAAGCTGTGACAACAGCAACACTAGTCTCTCGGAGAGAAGCCACCATGGAAATTCCCGTATTGAATCGCGACGCAATTGCTGTTTCATCCCCATCCTGATGGTGCGAAGGCTAAAATACGCTGTTTGTGGTGCATCGGTATCCAGCTAAAGGACCACCAGGTGAGCTAGATGCTGTGACAACAGCCACACTAGTCTCTCGGAGAGATGCCGCCATGGAAACTCCCATAATGA
Source organism: Schistocerca gregaria (assembly GCF_023897955.1). Taxonomy (NCBI): domain Eukaryota; kingdom Metazoa; phylum Arthropoda; class Insecta; order Orthoptera; family Acrididae; genus Schistocerca; species Schistocerca gregaria. The sequence goes on from NC_064922.1 coordinate 126,205,357, forward strand.
ATCGCGACGCAATTGATGTGTTGCATCCTTATCCTGAGGACGCGAAGACTAAAATACGCTGTTTGTGGTGCATCGGAATCCAGCTAAAGGACCACGAGGTGAAGCTATTAGCTGTGACAACAGCCACACCAGTCTCCCGGAGAGAAGCCAACATGGAGATTCTCGTATTGAATACCGACGCAATTGCTGTGTTGCATCCTCATGCTGAGGACGCGAAGGCTAAATTAGGCTGATTGTATTGCATCGGATTCCAGCTAGGGGACCACCAGATGGAGCTAGAAGCTGTGTCAACAGCAACACTAGTCTCACGGAGAGATACCGCCATGGAAACTTCCATTTTGAATGGCCTCGCAATTTCTGTGTTGCATCCTCATCCTGATGGTGTGAAAGCTAAATTACGCTGTTTGTGGTGCATCGGCATCCAGCTAGAGGACCACCAGGTTAAGCTACAGGCATTGACAACAGCCACACTAGTGTCTCGGAGAGAAACCGTCATGGAAACTCAAATTTTGAATCGCGACGCAATTTCTGTGTTGCATCCTCGTCCTGATGGTGCGAAGGCTAAAATACGCTGTTTGTGGTGCATCGGAATCCAGCTAAAGGACCACGAGGTGAAGCTACAAGCTGTGACTACAGCTACACTAGTCTCTTGGAGAGAAGCCGCCATGGAAACTCTCGTTTTGAAACGGGCCGCAATTTCTGTTTTGCGTCCTCATCCTGAGGAAGCGAAGGCTTAATTACGCTGATTGTGGTGCATTGGAATCCATCTAGAGGACCACCAGGTGAAGCTACATGCTTTGTCAACAACAATACTACTCTACCGTGAGAAAACGGCATGGAAACTCCCGTTTTGAATCGCGGCGCAATTTCTGTGTTGCATCCTCATGCTGATGGTGCGAAGGCTAAATTACACTGTTTGTGTTTTATCGGAATAATCGTAAAGGACCACGAGGTGAAGCTACAAGCTGTGACAACAGCCACACTAGTCTCTCGGAGAGAAGCCGCCAAGGAAACTCCCGTAATGAATCGCGACGCATTTGCTGTGTTGCATCCTAATCCTGATGGTGAGAAAGCTAAATTACGCTGTTTGTGGTGCATCGGAATCCAGCTAGAGGACCACCGGGTGAAGCTACATGCTTTGACAACAGCAACACTAGTCTGTCGGAGAGAAACCGCAATGGAAACTCCCGTATTGAATCGCAACGCAATTGCTGTGTTGCATCCTCATCCTGAGGGGCGAAGGCTAAATTACGCTGATTGTGGTTCATCGGAATCCAGCTAGAGGACCACCAGGAGGAGCTAGATGCTGTGACAACAGCCACATTAGTCTCTCAGAGAGAAACAGCCATGGAAACTCTCGTTTTGAATCGCGACGCAATTTAAGTGTTGCATCCCAATCCTGATGGTGCGAAGGCTAAATTACGCCGTTTGTGGTGCATCGGAATCCAGCTAAAGGACCACCAGGTGAAGCTACACGCTTTGACAACAACAATACTACTCTCCCGTGAGAAACCGGCATGGAAACTCCCGTTTTGAAACGCGACGCAGTTTCTGTGTTGCATCCCCATGCTGATGGTGCGAAGGCTAAATTACACTGTTTGTGTTTCATCGGAATCCACCTAAAGGTCCACGAGGTGAAGCTACAACCTGTGACAAAAGCCACACTAGTCTCTCGGAGAGAAGCCGCCATGGAAACTCCCGTATTGAATTGTGACGCAATTGCTGTGTTGCATCCTTTTTCTGAGGACGCGAAGGCTAAATTAAGCTGATTGTGGTGCATCGGAATCCAGCTAGACGACTACGAGGTAAAGCTACAAGCTGTGACAACAGCTACACTAGTCTCTCGGAGAGAAGCCGCCATGGAATCTATCGTTTTGAATCGGGCCGCATTTTCTGTTTTCCACCCTAATCCTGAGGACGCGAAGAAGTTATTACGCTGATTGTGGTGCATCGGAATCCAGCTAGAGGACTACCAGGTTAAGCTACATGCTTTGACAACAGCAACACTATTCTCTCGGAGAGAAACCGCCATGGAAACTCCCATTTTGAATCGGGACCCAATTTCTGTGTTGCATCCTCATCCTGATGGTTTGAAGGCTAAAATACGCTGATTGTGGTGCATCGGAATCCAGCTAGAGGACCACCAGGTGAAGCTACATGCTTTGACAACAGAAACACTAGTCTCTCGGAGAGAAACAACCATGGAAACTTCCATTTTGAATCGCCTCGCAATTTCTGTGTTGCATCCTCATCCTGATAGTGTGAAAGCTAAATTACGCTGTTTGTGGTACATCGGAATCGAGCTAGAGGACCACCAGGTGAAGCTACATGCTTTGACAACAGCAACACTAGTCTCTCGGAGAGAAACCGCTATGAAAACTCCCGTTTAGAATCGCGACGCAATTACTGAATTGCATCCTCATCCTGATGGTGCGAATGCTAAATTACGCTGTTTGTGGTGCATCGGAATCCATCTAAAGGACCACGAGGTAAAGCTCCAAGCAGTGTCAACAGCCACACTAGTCTCTCGGAGAAAAGACGTAATGGAAACTCCCGTATTGAATCGCGACGCAATTTCCGTGTTGCATCCTCATCGTGATGGTGCGAAGGCTAAATTACGCTGATTGTGTTGTATCGGAATCTAGCTAGAGGACCACCAGGTGAAGCTACATGCTTTGACAACAGCAACACTAGTCTGTCGGACAGAAACCGCAATGGTAACTCCCGTATTGAATCGCGATGCAATTTCTGTGTTGCATCCTCATCCTGATGGTGGGAAGCCAAAACTACGCTGTTTGTGGTACATCGGAATCCAGCTAGAGGACCACCAGGTGGAGCTAGATGCTGTGACAACAGCCACACTAGTGTCTCGGCGAGAAGCCGGCATGGAAACTCCCATATTGGATCACGACGTAATTGCTGTGTTGTATCCCCATCCTGAGGACGCGAAGGCTAAATAAAGCTGATTGTGGTGCATCGGAATCCATCTAAAGGACCACGAGATGAAGCTACTAGCTGTCACAATAGCCACACTAGTCTCTCGGAGAGAAACCGGCATGGAAACTCCCGTTTTGAATCGCATGGCAATTTCTGTGTTGCATCCTCATCCAGATGGTGCGAAGGCTAAATTACGCTGATTGTGGTGCATCGGAATCCAGCTAGAGGACCACCAGGTGAAGCTACATGCTTTGACAACAGCAACACTAGTCTTCCGGAGGGAAACCGCCATGGAAAATCCCGTTTTGAATCGCATGGCAATTTTTGTGTTGCATCCTCATCCTGAGGGTGCGAATGCTAAATTACGTTGAATGTGAGGCATCGGAATCTAGCTAGAAGACCACCAGGTGAAGCTACAAGCAGTGATAACAGCCACACTTGTCTCTTGGAGAAAAGATGCCATAGAAACATACGTATTTAATCGCGACGCAATTTGTGTGTTGCATCCTCATCCTAAGGGAGCGAAGGCTAAATTACGCTAATTGTGGTGCATTGGAAACCAGCTAGAGGACCACCAGGTGAAGGTACATGCTGTGACAACAGCCACACTAGTCTCTCAGAAAGAAACCGCCATGAAAATTCTCGTTTTGAATCGTGCCGCAATTTCTGTTTTGCATTCTCGTCCTGAGGGTGCGAAGGCTAAATTACGCTGACTGTGGTGCATCGGAATCCAGCTAGACGACCACCAGTTGGAGATAGATGCTGTGACAACAGCCACACTGCTCTCTCTGAGAGAAACCGGCATGGAAGCTCCCGTTTTGAATCGCGACGCAATTTCTGTGTTGCATCCTCATCCAGATGGTGCGAAGGTTAAATTACGCTGTTTGTGGTGCATCGCAATCCAGCTAAAGGACCACGAGGTAAAGCTACAAGCTGTGACCACAGCCACACTAGTCTCTCGGAGAGAAGCCGCCATGGAAACTTTCGTTTTGAATCTTGCCGCAATTTCTGTTTTGCATCTTCATGCTGAGGAGGCCAAGGCTAAATTATGCTGATTGTGGTGCATCGGAATCCAGCTAGAGGACCACCAGGTGGAGCTAGATGCTGTAACAACAGCCACACTAGTCTCTCGGAGAGAAACCGGCATGGAAACTCCCGTTTTGAAATTCAACGCTATTTCTGTGTTGCATCCTCATCCAGATGGTGCGAAGGCTAAATTACCCTGATTGTGGTGCATCGGAATCCAGCTAGTGGACCACCAGGTGAAGGTACATGCTGTGACAACAGCCACACTAGTATCTCAGAGAGAAACCGCCATGAAAACTCTCGTTTTGAATCGGGCCGCAATTTCTGTTTGGCATCCTCATCCTGAGGACGCGAAGGCTTAATTACGCTGATACTGGTGCATCTTAATCCAGCTAGATGACCACCAGGTGAAACTACATGCTTTGACAACAAGATACTACTCTAATGTGAGGAACCGGCATGGAAACTCCCGTTTTGAATCGCGACGCAGTTTCTGTGTTGCATTCTCATGCTGATGGTGCGAAGGCTAAATTACGCTGTTTGTGTTTCATCGGAATACACCTAAAGGACCACGAGTTGAAGCTACAAGCTGTGACAACAGCCACACTAGTCTCTCGGAGAGAAGCAGTGATGGAGACTCCCGTTTTGAATTGCCTCGCAATTTCTGTGTTGCATCCTCATCCTGATGGTGTGAAGGCTAAATTACGCAGATTCTGGTCCATCGGAATCCAGCTATAGGACCACCAGGTGAAGCTACATGCTTTGAAAACAGCCACATTAGTCTCTCGGAGAGAAGCCGCCCTGGAAACACCCGTACTGAATCGCGACGCAATTGCTGTGTTGCATCCTAATCCTGATGGTGTGAAGGCTAAATTACGCTGATTGTGGTGCATCGGACTCCAGCTAAAGGACCACGAGGTGAAGCTACTAGCTGTGACAACAGCCACACTAGTCTCTCGGAGAGAAGCCGCCACGGAAACTCCCGTTTTGAATCGCGACGCAATTACTGTTTTGTATCCCCATCCTCAGGGTGCGAAAGCTAAATAACGCTGAATGTGAGACATCGGAATCTAGCTAGCGGACCACCAGGTGGAGCTACAAGCAGTGACAACAGCCTCACTTGTCTCATGGCGAAAAGATGCCGTGGAAACTTACGTATTCATCCTGAGGGAGCGAAGGATAAATTACGCTGATTGTGGTGCATCGGAATGCAACTAGAGGACCACCAGGTAAAGCTAAATGCTTTGACAACAGCAACACTAGTCTCTCGTAGAGAAACCCCCATTGAAACTCCCGTTTTAAATCGCGACGCAATTTCTGTGTTGCATCCTCATCCTGATGGTGCAAAGGCTAAATTACGCTGTTTGTGTGGCATTGGAATCCAGATAAATGACCACGTGGTAAGGCTACAAGCTGTGACAACAGCCACACTAGTCTCTCGGAGAGAAACCCCCATTTAAACACCCGTTTTAAATCTCGACGATATTTCTGTGCTGCATCCACATCCTGATGGTGCGAAGACTAAATTACGCTGATTGTGGTGCATCCGAATCCCGCTAGAGGACCACCAGGTATAGCTAGATGCTGTAACAACAGCCACACTAGTCCCTCTGAGAGAAACCGGCATGGAAACTCCCGTTTTGAATCGCAACGCAATTTCTGTGTTGCATCCTCATCCAGATGGTGCGAAGGCTAAATTACGGTGATTGTGGTGCATCGGAATCCAGCTAGAGGACCACCAGTTGAAGCTACAAGCAGTGACAACAGCCACACTTGTCTCTTGGAGAAAAGATGCCATGGAAACTTACGTATTGGATCGCGACGCAATTTCCTTTTTCCTTCCTTATTCTGAGGATGCAAAGGATAAATTACGCTAATTGAGGTGTATCGGAATCCAGCTAGAAGACCACCAGGTTACACTACATTCTTTGACAATAGCAACACTAGTCCCTCGGTGAGAAGCCGCCATGATAACTCTCGTTTTGAATCGGGCCGCAATTTCTGTTTTGCATCCTCGTCCTGAGGGTGCGAAGGCTAAATTACGCTGACTGTGGTGTATCGCAATCCAGCTAGAGGACCACCAGTTGGAGCTAGATGCTGTGACAACAGCCCCACTAGTCTCTCAGAGATAAACCACCAAGGAATCTCTCGTTTTGAATCGGGCCGCAATTTCTGTGTTGCATCCTTATCCTGATGGTGCGAAGGCTAAATTTCGCTGTTTGTCGTGCATCGGATTCCAGCTAATAGACCACGAGGTGAAGCTACATGCTTTGACAACAGAAACACTAGTCTCTCGGAGAGAAACCGCCATAGAAACTGCCGTTTTGAATCGCGACGCAATTGCTGTGTTGCATCATCATTCCTGAGGGTGCGAAGGCTAAATTATGCTGATTGTGGTGCATCGGAATCAAGCTAAAGGACCACAAGGTGAAGCTACATGCTTTGACAACAGAAACACTAGTCTCTCGGAGAGAAACCGCCATAGAAACTGCCGTTTTGATTCGTGACGCAATTGCAGTGTTGCATCCTTATCCTGAGGGTGCGAAGGCTAAATTACGCGGATTGTGATGCATCGGAATCCAGCTAGGGCACCACCAGGTGAAGCTACATGCTCTGACAACAGCAACACTAGTCTCTCAGAGGGAAACCGCCATGGAAACTCCCATTTTGATTCGCGACGCTATTCCTGTGTTGCATCCTAATCCTGATGGTGCGAAGGCTAAAATACGCTGTTTGTGGTAATTCGGAATCCAGCTAAAGGTGCACGAGGTGAAGCTACAAGCTGTGACAACAGCAACACAGGTCTCTCGGAGAGAAGCCGCCATGGAAACTCCAGTACTGAATACCGACGCAATTGCTGTGTTGCATCTTCATCCTGAGGACGCGAAGGCTAAATTACGCTGATTGTATTGCATCAGAATCCAGCTACAGGACCACAAGGTAGAGCTAGATGCTGTGACAACAGCCACACTAGTCTCACGGAGAGAAGCCGCCATGCAAACTCCCGTATTGAATTGCAACGCAATTTCTGTGTTGCATCCTCATCCTGATGGTGCGAGGGCTTAATAACTCTGTTTGTGCTGCATCGGACGGAAGCTAAAGGACCACCAGGTGGAGCTAGAAGCTGTGACAACAGCCACACTAGTCTCTCGGAGAGAAGCCTCCATAAAAACTCCCGTATTGAATTGCAACGCAATTTCTGTGTTGCATCCTCATCTTGATGGTGCGATGGCTAAATTACGCTGTTTGTGTTGCATCGGAATCCAGCTAAAGGACCACGTGGTAAGGCTACAAGCTGTGACAACAGCCACACTAGTCTCTCGGAGAGAGTCCGCCACTTAAACACTCGTTTTGAATCAGGCCGCAATTTCTGTTTTGCATCCTCGTCCTGAGGGTGCGAAGGCTAAATTACGCTGATTGCGGTGCATCGGAATCCAGCTAGAGGACCACCAGGTGAAGCTACATGCTTTGAAAACAGTCACATTGGTCTCTCGGAGAGAAGCCGCCCTGGAAACTCCCGTATTGAGTCGCAACGCAATTGCTGAGTTGCATCCAATCCTGAGGGTGCGAAGGCTAAATTACGCTGATTGTGATGCATCGGAATCGAGCTAGAGGACCACCAGGTGAAGCTACATGCTTCGACACAGCAACACTTGTCTCTCGGAGAGAAACCGCTATGGAAACTCAGGTTTTGATTCGCTACGCAATTTCTGAGTTGCATCCTTATCCTGATGGTGCAAAGGCTAAATTACGCTGTTTGTGGTGCATCGGAATGCAGCTAGAGGGCCACCAGGTGAAGCTAATGCTTTGACAACAGCAACACTAGTCTCTCGGAGAGAAACCGCCATGGAAACTCCCATTTTGAATGGCGACGCAATTTCTGTGTTGCAATCTTCATCCTGATGGTGCGAAGGCTAAAGTACGCTGTTTGTGTTGCATCGGAATCCAGCTAAAGGACCACAAGGCGAAGCTACAAGCTGTGACAACAGCAACACTAGTCTCTAGGAGAGAAGCCGCCATGGAAACTCCCGTATTGAATACCGACAGATTTACTGTGTTGCATCCTCATCCTGAGGATGCGAAGGCTAAATTACGCTGATTGTATTGCATCGCAATCCAGCTAGAAGACCACCAGGTGGAGCTAGATGCTGTGACAACAGCCACACTAGTCTCTCGGAGAGAAGCCGCCATGCAAACTCCCGTATTCAATCGCGACGCAATTGCTGTGTTGCATCCTCATCCTGAGGACTCGAAGGCTAAATTATAATGATTGTGGTACATTGGAATCCAGCTATAGGACCACCAAGTGGAGCTAGAAACTGTGAGAACAGCCACACTAGTCTCTCGGAAAGAAGGCTCCATGGAAACTCCCGTTTTGAGTCTCGACGCAATTGCTGTGTTGCATCCTCATCCTGAGGGTGTGTTGGATAAATTACGCTGATTGTGGTGCATCTGAATCCATCTAGAGGACCACGAGGTGAAGCTACAAGCTGTGACAACAGCCACACGCGCCTCTCGGAGAGTAGGCGCCATTGAAACTCACGTATTGAATCGCGAAGCAATTGCTTTGTTGCATCCTCATCCTGACGGTGCGAAGGCTAAATTACGCTGGTTGTGGTACATCGGAATCCAGCTAGAGGACCACCAGGTTAAGCTACATGCATTGACAACAACAACACTAGTCTCTCGGAGAGAAACCGATATGGAAAATCCCATTTTTAATCACGACGCAAATTCTGTGTTGCATCCTTATCCTGATGGTGCAAAGAATAAAATACGTTGTTTGTGGTGAAGCGGAATCCAGCTAAAGGACCACGAGGTGAAGCTACAAGCTGTGACAACAGCAACACTAGTCTCTCGGAGAGAAGCCGCCATGGAAACTCCCGTATTGAATACCGACGCAATTGCTGTGTTGCATCCTCATCCAGAGGACGCGAATGCTAAATTATGCTAATTGTGGTGCATCGGAATCCAGCTAGAGGACCACCAGGTTCAGCTATAAACTGTGACAACAGACACACTAGTCTCTCGGAGAGAAGCCGCAATGCAAACTCCTGTATTGAATCACGACGCAATTTCTGTGTTGCATCCTTATCCTGATGGTGCGAGGGCTTAATAAAGCTTTTTGTGCTGCATCGGAATTAAGCTAAAGGACCACGAGGTGAAGCTACATGCTTTGACAACAGCAAAACTAGTCTCTCGGAGAGAAACCGCCATGGAAACTCCCGTATTGAATACCGACGCAATTGCTGTGTTGCATCCTCATCCAGAGGACGCGAATGCTAAATTATGCTAATTGTGGTGCATCGGAATCCAGCTAGAGGACCACCAGGTTCAGCTATAAACTGTGACAACAGCAACACTAGTCTCTCGGAGAGAAACCGCCATGGAAACTCCCGTTTTGAATCGGGCTGCAATTTTTGTTTTGCATCCTCATGCTGAGGACGCGAAGGCTAAATTACACTGATTGTGGTGCATCGGAATCCAGCTAGAGGACCACCAGGTGGAGCTAGATGCTGTGACAACAGCCACACTACTCTCTTAGAGAGAAATCGCCATGGAAACTCTCGTTTTGAATCTTGCCGCAATTTCTGTGTTGCATCCTCATTCTGATTGTGCGAAGGCTAATATACGCTGTTTCTCGTGCATCGGAATACAGCTAAAGGACCACGAGATGAAGCTACAAACTGTGACAACAGCCACACTAGTCTTGCGGGGAAAAAACAACATGGAAACTACCGTTTGTATCGCGAGGCAATTTCTGTGTTGCATCCTCATCCTGATGGTGCGAATGCTAAATTACGCTGTTTGTGGTGCATCGGAATCCAGCTAAAGGACCACGAGGTGAAGCTACTAGCTGTGACAATAGCCACACTTGTCTCTCGGAGAGAAGCCGCCATGGAAACTCTCGTTTTGAAACGGGCCGCAATTTCTGTTTTGCGTCCTCATCCTGAGGAAGCGAAGGCTTAATTACGCTGATTGTGGTGCATTGGAATCCATCTAGAGGACCACCAGGTGAAGCTACATGCTTTGTCAACAACAATACTACTCTACCGTGAGAAAACGGCATGGAAACTCCCGTTTTGAATCGCGGCGCAATTTCTGTGTTGCATCCTCATGCTGATGGTGCGAAGGCTAAATTACACTGTTTGTGTTTTATCGGAATAAACGTAAAGGACCACGAGGTGAAGCTACAAGCTGTGACAACAGCCACACTAGTCTCTCGGAGAGAAGCCGCCAAGGAAACTCCCGTAATGAATCGCGACGCATTTGCTGTGTTGCATCCTAATCCTGATGGTGAGAAAGCTAAATTACGCTGTTTGTGGTGCATCGGAATCCAGCTAGAGGACCACCGGGTGAAGCTACATGCTTTGACAACAGCAACACTAGTCTGTCGGAGAGAAACCGCAATGGAAACTCCCGTATTGAATCGCAACGCAATTGCTGTGTTGCATCCTCAACCTGAGGGGCGAAGGCTAAATTACGCTGATTGTGGTTCATCGGAATCCAGCTAGAGGACCACCAGGAGGAGCTAGATGCTGTGACAACAGCCACATTAGTCTCTCAGAGAGAAACAGCCATGGAAACTCTCGTTTTGAATCGCGACGCAATTTAAGTGTTGCATCCCAATCCTGATGGTGCGAAGGCTAAATTACGCCGTTTGTGGTGCATCGGAATCCAGCTAAAGGACCACCAGGTGAAGCTACACGCTTTGACAACAACAATACTACTCTCCCGTGAGAAACCGGCATGGAAACTCCCGTTTTGAAACGCGACGCAGTTTCTGTGTTGCATCCCCATGCTGATGGTGCGAAGGCTAAATTACACTGTTTGTGTTTCATCGGAATCCACCTAAAGGTCCACGAGGTGAAGCTACAACCTGTGACAAAAGCCACACTAGTCTCTCGGAGAGAAGCCGCCATGGAAACTCCCGTATTGAATTGTGACGCAATTGCTGTGTTGCATCCTTTTTCTGAGGACGCGAAGGCTAAATTAAGCTGATTGTGGTGCATCGGAATCCAGCTAGACGACTACGAGGTAAAGCTACAAGCTGTGACAACAGCTACACTAGTCTCTCGGAGATAAGCCGCCATGGAATCTATCGTTTTGAATCGGGCCGCATTTTCTGTTTTCCACCCTAATCCTGAGGACGCGAAGAAGTTATTACGCTGATTGTGGTGCATCGGAATCCAGCTAGAGGACTACCAGGTTAAGCTACATGCTTTGACAACAGCAACACTATTCTCTCGGAGAGAAACCGCCATGGAAACTCCCATTTTGAATCGGGACCCAATTTCTGTGTTGCATCCTCATCCTGATGGTTTGAAGGCTAAAATACGCTGATTGTGGTGCATCGGAATCCAGCTAGAGGACCACCAGGTGAAGCTACATGCTTTGACAACAGAAACACTAGTCTCTCGGAGAGAAACAACCATGGAAACTTCCATTTTGAATCGCCTCGCAATTTCTGTGTTGCATCCTCATCCTGATAGTGTGAAAGCTAAATTACGCTGTTTGTGGTACATCGGAATCGAGCTAGAGGACCACCAGGTGAAGCTACATGCTTTGACAACAGCAACACTAGTCTCTCGGAGAGAAACCGCTATGAAAACTCCCGTTTAGAATCGCGACGCAATTACTGAATTGCATCCTCATCCTGATGGTGCGAATGCTAAATTACGCTGTTTGTGGTGCATCGGAATCCATCTAAAGGACCACGAGGTAAAGCTCCAAGCAGTGTCAACAGCCACACTAGTCTCTCGGAGAAAAGACGTAATGGAAACTCCCGTATTGAATCGCGACGCAATTTCCGTGTTGCATCCTCATCGTGATGGTGCGAAGGCTAAATTACGCTGATTGTGTTGTATCGGAATCTAGCTAGAGGACCACCAGGTGAAGCTACATGCTTTGACAACAGCAACACTAGTCTGTCGGACAGAAACCGCAATGGAAACTCCCGTATTGAATCGCGATGCAATTTCTGTGTTGCATCCTCATCCTGATGGTGGGAAGCCAAAACTACGCTGTTTGTGGTACATCGGAATCCAGCTAGAGGACCACCAGGTGGAGCTAGATGCTGTGACAACAGCCACACTAGTGTCTCGGCGAGAAGCCGGCATGGAAACTCCCATATTGGATCACGACGTAATTGCTGTGTTGTATCCCCATCCTGAGGACGCGAAGGCTAAATAAAGCTGATTGTGGTGCATCGGAATCCATCTAAAGGACCACGAGATGAAGCTACTAGCTGTCACAATAGCCACACTAGTCTCTCGGAGAGAAACCGGCATGGAAACTCCCGTTTTGAATCGCATGGCAATTTCTGTGTTGCATCCTCATCCAGATGGTGCGAAGGCTAAATTACGCTGATTGTGGTGCATCGGAATCCAGCTAGAGGACCACCAGGTGAAGCTACATGCTTTGACAACAGCAACACTAGTCTTCCGGAGGGAAACCGCCATGGAAAATCCCGTTTTGAATCGCATGGCAATTTTTGTGTTGCATCCTCATCCTGAGGGTGCGAATGCTAAATTACGTTGAATGTGAGGCATCGGAATCTAGCTAGAAGACCACCAGGTGAAGCTACAAGCAGTGATAACAGCCACACTTGTCTCTTGGAGAAAAGATGCCATAGAAACATACGTATTTAATCGCGACGCAATTTGTGTGTTGCATCCTCATCCTAAGGGAGCGAAGGCTAAATTACGCTAATTGTGGTGCATTGGAAACCAGCTAGAGGACCACCAGGTGAAGGTACATGCTGTGACAACAGCCACACTAGTCTCTCAGAAAGAAACCGCCATGAAAATTCTCGTTTTGAATCGTGCCGCAATTTCTGTTTTGCATTCTCGTCCTGAGGGTGCGAAGGCTAAATTACGCTGACTGTGGTGCATCGGAATCCAGCTAGACGACCACCAGTTGGAGATAGATGCTGTGACAACAGCCACACTGCTCTCTCTGAGAGAAACCGGCATGGAAGCTCCCGTTTTGAATCGCGACGCAATTTCTGTGTTGCATCCTCATCCAGATGGTGCGAAGGTTAAATTACGCTGTTTGTGGTGCATCGCAATCCAGCTAAAGGACCACGAGGTAAAGCTACAAGCTGTGACCACAGCCACACTAGTCTCTCGGAGAGAAGCCGCCATGGAAACTTTCGTTTTGAATCTTGCCGCAATTTCTGTTTTGCATCTTCATGCTGAGGAGGCCAAGGCTAAATTATGCTGATTGTGGTGCATCGGAATCCAGCTAGAGGACCACCAGGTGGAGCTAGATGCTGTAACAACAGCCACACTAGTCTCTCGGAGAGAAACCGGCATGGAAACTCCCGTTTTGAAATTCAACGCTATTTCTGTGTTGCATCCTCATCCAGATGGTGCGAAGGCTAAATTACCCTGATTGTGGTGCATCGGAATCCAGCTAGTGGACCACCAGGTGAAGGTACATGCTGTGACAACAGCCACACTAGTATCTCAGAGAGAAACCGCCATGAAAACTCTCGTTTTGAATCGGGCCGCAATTTCTGTTTGGCATCCTCATCCTGAGGACGCGAAGGCTTAATTACGCTGATACTGGTGCATCTTAATCCAGCTAGATGACCACCAGGTGAAACTACATGCTTTGACAACAAGATACTACTCTAATGTGAGGAACCGGCATGGAAACTCCCGTTTTGAATCGCGACGCAGTTTCTGTGTTGCATTCTCATGCTGATGGTGCGAAGGCTAAATTACGCTGTTTGTGTTTCATCGGAATACACCTAAAGGACCACGAGTTGAAGCTACAAGCTGTGACAACAGCCACACTAGTCTCTCGGAGAGAAGCAGTGATGGAGACTCCCGTTTTGAATTGCCTCGCAATTTCTGTGTTGCATCCTCATCCTGATGGTGTGAAGGCTAAATTACGCAGATTCTGGTCCATCGGAATCCAGCTATAGGACCACCAGGTGAAGCTACATGCTTTGAAAACAGCCACATTAGTCTCTCGGAGAGAAGCCGCCCTGGAAACACCCGTACTGAATCGCGACGCAATTGCTGTGTTGCATCCTAATCCTGATGGTGTGAAGGCTAAATTACGCTGATTGTGGTGCATCGGACTCCAGCTAAAGGACCACGAGGTGAAGCTACTAGCTGTGACAACAGCCACACTAGTCTCTCGGAGAGAAGCCGCCACGGAAACTCCCGTTTTGAATCGCGACGCAATTACTGTTTTGTATCCCCATCCTCTGGGTGCGAAAGCTAAATAACGCTGAATGTGAGACATCGGAATCTAGCTAGCGGACCACCAGGTGGAGCTACAAGCAGTGACAACAGCCTCACTTGTCTCATGGCGAAAAGATGCCGTGGAAACTTACGTATTCATCCTGAGGGAGCGAAGGATAAATTACGCTGATTGTGGTGCATCGGAATGCAACTAGAGGACCACCAGGTAAAGCTAAATGCTTTGACAACAGCAACACTAGTCTCTCGTAGAGAAACCCCCATTGAAACTCCCGTTTTAAATCGCGACGCAATTTCTGTGTTGCATCCTCATCCTGATGGTGCAAAGGCTAAATTACGCTGTTTGTGTGGCATTGGAATCCAGATAAATGACCACGTGGTAAGGCTACAAGCTGTGACAACAGCCACACTAGTCTCTCGGAGAGAAACCCCCATTTAAACACCCGTTTTAAATCTCGACGATATTTCTGTGCTGCATCCACATCCTGATGGTGCGAAGACTAAATTACGCTGATTGTGGTGCATCCGAATCCCGCTAGAGGACCACCAGGTATAGCTAGATGCTGTAACAACAGCCACACTAGTCCCTCTGAGAGAAACCGGCATGGAAACTCCCGTTTTGAATCGCAACGCAATTTCTGTGTTGCATCCTCATCCAGATGGTGCGAAGGCTAAATTACGGTGATTGTGGTGCATCGGAATCCAGCTAGAGGACCACCAGTTGAAGCTACAAGCAGTGACAACAGCCACACTTGTCTCTTGGAGAAAAGATGCCATGGAAACTTATGTATTGGATCGCGACGCAATTTCCTTTTTCCTTCCTTATTCTGAGGATGCAAAGGATAAATTACGCTAATTGAGGTGTATCGGAATCCAGCTAGAAGACCACCAGGTTACACTACATTCTTTGACAATAGCAACACTAGTCCCTCGGTGAGAAGCCGCCATGATAACTCTCGTTTTGAATCGGGCCGCAATTTCTGTTTTGCATCCTCGTCCTGAGGGTGCGAAGGCTAAATTACGCTGACTGTGGTGTATCGCAATCCAGCTAGAGGACCACCAGTTGGAGCTAGATGCTGTGACAACAGCCCCACTAGTCTCTCAGAGATAAACCACCAAGGAATCTCTCGTTTTGAATCGGGCCGCAATTTCTGTGTTGCATCCTTATCCTGATGGTGCGAAGGCTAAATTTCGCTGTTTGTCGTGCATCGGATTCCAGCTAATAGACCACGAGGTGAAGCTACATGCTTTGACAACAGAAACACTAGTCTCTCGGAGAGAAACCGCCATAGAAACTGCCGTTTTGAATCGCGACGCAATTGCTGTGTTGCATCATCATTCCTGAGGGTGCGAAGGCTAAATTATGCTGATTGTGGTGCATCGGAATCAAGCTAAAGGACCACAAGGTGAAGCTACATGCTTTGACAACAGAAACACTAGTCTCTCGGAGAGAAACCGCCATAGAAACTGCCGTTTTGATTCGTGACGCAATTGCAGTGTTGCATCCTTATCCTGAGGGTGCGAAGGCTAAATTACGCGGATTGTGATGCATCGGAATCCAGCTAGGGCACCACCAGGTGAAGCTACATGCTCTGACAACAGCAACACTAGTCTCTCAGAGGGAAACCGCCATGGAAACTCCCATTTTGATTCGCGACGCTATTCCTGTGTTGCATCCTAATCCTGATGGTGCGAAGGCTAAAATACGCTGTTTGTGGTAATTCGGAATCCAGCTAAAGGTGCACGAGGTGAAGCTACAAGCTGTGACAACAGCAACACAGGTCTCTCGGAGAGAAGCCGCCATGGAAACTCCAGTACTGAATACCGACGCAATTGCTGTGTTGCATCTTCATCCTGAGGACGCGAAGGCTAAATTACGCTGATTGTATTGCATCAGAATCCAGCTACAGGACCACAAGGTAGAGCTAGATGCTGTGACAACAGCCACACTAGTCTCACGGAGAGAAGCCGCCATGCAAACTCCCGTATTGAATTGCAACGCAATTTCTGTGTTGCATCCTCATCCTGATGGTGCGAGGGCTTAATAACTCTGTTTGTGCTGCATCGGACGGAAGCTAAAGGACCACCAGGTGGAGCTAGAAGCTGTGACAACAGCCACACTAGTCTCTCGGAGAGAAGCCTCCATAAAAACTCCCGTATTGAATTGCAACGCAATTTCTGTGTTGCATCCTCATCTTGATGGTGCGATGGCTAAATTACGCTGTTTGTGTTGCATCGGAATCCAGCTAAAGGACCACGTGGTAAGGCTACAAGCTGTGACAACAGCCACACTAGTCTCTCGGAGAGAGTCCGCCATTTAAACACTCGTTTTGAATCAGGCCGCAATTTCTGTTTTGCATCCTCGTCCTGAGGGTGCGAAGGCTAAATTACGCTGATTGCGGTGCATCGGAATCCAGCTAGAGGACCACCAGGTGAAGCTACATGCTTTGAAAACAGTCACATTGGTCTCTCGGAGAGAAGCCGCCCTGGAAACTCCCGTATTGAGTCGCAACGCAATTGCTGAGTTGCATCCAATCCTGAGGGTGCGAAGGCTAAATTACGCTGATTGTGATGCATCGGAATCGAGCTAGAGGACCACCAGGTGAAGCTACATGCTTCGACACAGCAACACTTGTCTCTCGGAGAGAAACCGCTATGGAAACTCAGGTTTTGATTCGCTACGCAATTTCTGAGTTGCATCCTTATCCTGATGGTGCAAAGGCTAAATTACGCTGTTTGTGGTGCATCGGAATGCAGCTAGAGGGCCACCAGGTGAAGCTAATGCTTTGACAACAGCAACAGTAGTCTCTCGGAGAGAAACCGCCATGGAAACTCCCATTTTGAATGGCGACGCAATTTCTGTGTTGCAATCTTCATCCTGATGGTGCGAAGGCTAAAGTACGCTGTTTGTGTTGCATCGGAATCCAGCTAAAGGACCACAAGGCGAAGCTACAAGCTGTGACAACAGCAACACTAGTCTCTCGGAGAGAAGCCGCCATGGAAACTCCCGTATTGAATACCGACAGATTTACTGTGTTGCATCCTCATCCTGAGGATGCGAAGGCTAAATTACGCTGATTGTATTGCATCGCAATCCAGCTAGAAGACCACCAGGTGGAGCTAGATGCTGTGACAACAGCCACACTAGTCTCCCGGAGAGAAGCCGCCATGCAAACTCCCGTATTCAATCGCGACGCAATTGCTGTGTTGCATCCTCATCCTGAGGACTCGAAGGCTAAATTATAATGATTGTGGTACATTGGAATCCAGCTATAGGACCACCAAGTGGAGCTAGAAACTGTGAGAACAGCCACACTAGTCTCTCGGAAAGAAGGCTCCATGGAAACTCCCGTTTTGAGTCTCGACGCAATTGCTGTGTTGCATCCTCATCCTGAGGGTGTGTTGGATAAATTACGCTGATTGTGGTGCATCTGAATCCATCTAGAGGACCACGAGGTGAAGCTACAAGCTGTGACAACAGCCACACGCGCCTCTCGGAGAGTAGGCGCCATTGAAACTCACGTATTGAATCGCGAAGCAATTGCTTTGTTGCATCCTCATCCTGACGGTGCGAAGGCTAAATTACGCTGGTTGTGGTACATCGGAATCCAGCTAGAGGACCACCAGGTTAAGCTACATGCATTGACAACAACAACACTAGTCTCTCGGAGAGAAACCGATATGGAAAATCCCATTTTTAATCACGACGCAAATTCTGTGTTGCATCCTTATCCTGATGGTGCAAAGAATAAAATACGTTGTTTGTGGTGAAGCGGAATCCAGCTAAAGGACCACGAGGTGAAGCTACAAGCTGTGACAACAGCAACACTAGTCTCTCGGAGAGAAGCCGCCATGGAAACTCCCGTATTGAATACCGACGCAATTGCTGTGTTGCATCCTCATCCAGAGGACGCGAATGCTAAATTATGCTAATTGTGGTGCATCGGAATCCAGCTAGAGGACCACCAGGTTCAGCTATAAACTGTGACAACAGACACACTAGTCTCTCGGAGAGAAGCCGCAATGCAAACTCCTGTATTGAATCACGACGCAATTTCTGTGTTGCATCCTTATCCTGATGGTGCGAGGGCTTAATAAAGCTTTTTGTGCTGCATCGGAATTAAGCTAAAGGACCACGAGGTGAAGCTACATGCTTTGACAACAGCAACACTAGTCTCTCGGAGAGAAACCGCCATGGAAACTCCCGTATTGAATACCGACGCAATTGCTGTGTTGCATCCTCATCCAGAGGACGCGAATGCTAAATTATGCTAATTGTGGTGCATCGGAATCCAGCTAGAGGACCACCAGGTTCAGCTATAAACTGTGACAACAGCAACACTAGTCTCTCGGAGAGAAACCGCCATGGAAACTCCCGTTTTGAATCGGGCCGCAATTTTTGTTTTGCATCCTCATGCTGAGGACGCGAAGGCTAAATTACACTGATTGTGGTGCATCGGAATCCAGCTAGAGGACCACCAGGTGGAGCTAGATGCTGTGACAACAGCCACACTACTCTCTTAGAGAGAAATCGCCATGGAAACTCTCGTTTTGAATCTTGCCGCAATTTCTGTGTTGCATCCTCATTCTGATTGTGCGAAGGCTAATATACGCTGTTTCTCGTGCATCGGAATACAGCTAATGGACCACGAGATGAAGCTACAAACTGTGACAACAGCCACACTAGTCTTGCGGGGAAAAAACAACATGGAAACTACCGTTTGTATCGCGAGGCAATTTCTGTGTTGCATCCTCATCCTGATGGTGCGAATGCTAAATTACGCTGTTTGTGGTGCATCGGAATCCAGCTAAAGGACCACGAGGTGAAGCTACTAGCTGTGACAATAGCCACACTTGTCTCTCGGAGAGAAGCCGCCATGGAAACTCCGTATTGTATCGCAACGCAATTTCTGTTTGCATCCTCATCCTGATTGTGCGAAGGCTAATTGACGCTGTTTGTGGTGCATCGGAATCCAGCTAAGGGACCGCGAGGTAAAGCTACAAGCTGCGACAACAGCCACATTAGTCTCTCGTAGAGAAGCCGCCATGGAAACTCTGGTTTTGAATCGGGACGCAATTTCTGTCTTGCATCCTCATGCAGAGGATGCGAAGGCAAAATTACGCTGATTGTGGTGCATTGGAATCCAGCTAGAGGAGCACCAGGCGAAGCTACATACTTTGACAACAATAACAGTAGTCTCTCGGAGATAAACTGCCATGGAAATTCCCGTTTTGAATCGCGACGCAATTGCTGAGGGTGCGAAGGCAAAATTACGCTGATTTTGGTGCATCGGAATCCAGCTAAAGTACCACGAGGTGAAGCTACTAGCTGTGACAATAGCCACACTTGTCTCTCGGAGAGAAGCCACCATGGAAACTCCGTATTGTATCGCAACGCAATTTCTGTGTTGCATCCTCATCCTGATAGTGCGAAGGCTAATTGACGCTGTTTGTGGTGCATCGGGGTCCCGCTAAAGGACCACGCGGTAAAGCTACAAGCTGCGACAACAGCCACACTAGTCTCTCGGAGAGAAGCCGTCATGGAAAATTCCGTATCGAATCGCGACGCAATTGCTGAGGGTGCGAAGTCTAAATTACGCTGTTTGAGGTGCATTGGAATCCAGCTAGAGGACCAGCAGGTGAACCTACATGCTGTGACTACAGCTAGACTACTGTGTCGGAGAGAAGCAGCCATGGAAACCCGTTGTGAATCGCCACGCAGTTTCTGTATTGCATCCTCATCCTGAGGGTGCGAAGGCTAAATTACGGTGTTTGCGGTGCATCGGAATTCAGCGAACGGACCACGAGGTAAAGCTACAAGTTGCGACAACATCCACACTAGTCTCTCGGAGAGAAGCCGCCATGGACACTCTCGTTTTTAATCGGGCCGCAATTTCTGTTTTGCATCCTCATCCTGATTGTGCGAAGGCTAATTGACGCTGTTTGTGGTGCATCGGAATCCCGTTAAAGGACCACGAGGTAAGGCTACAAGCTGCGACAACAGCAACACTAGTCTCTCGTAGAGAAGCCGCCATTGAAACTCTCGTTTTGAATGGGGCCGCAATTTCTGTATTGCATCCTCATCCTGAGGACAAGAAGGCAAAATTACGCCGATTGTGGTGCATCGGAATCCATCTAGAGGACCGCCAGGTGAAGCTACATGCTTTGGCAACAGCAACACTAGTCTCTCGGAGAGAAATCGCCATGGAAACTCCCATTTTTAAACACGACGCAATTACTGTGTTGCATCCTCATCCTGAGGGTGCGAAGGCTAAATTACGGTGTTTGTGGTGCATCGTAATTCAACGAACGGACCACGAGGTAAAGCTACAAGCTGCGACAACAGCCACACTAGTCTCTCGGAGAGAAGCCGCCATGGAAACTCTCGTTTTGAATCGGGCCGCAATTTCTGTTTTGCATCCTCATCCTTAGGACGCGAAGGCTAAAGTACGCTGATTGTGGTGCATCGGAATCCAGCTAAAGGACCACGAGGTGAAGCTACTAGCTGTGACAACAGCCACACTAGTCTCTCGGAGAGAAGCCGCCATGGAAACTCACATTTTGAATCATGACAATATTTCTGTGTTCATCCACATCCTGAGGGTGAGAAGGCTAAGTTACTTTGAATGTGATGCATCGAAATCCAGCTAGAGGACCACCAGGTGGAGCTAAATGGTGTGACAACAGCCACACTAGTCTCTCGGAGAGAAACCGACATGGAACCTCTCGTTTGAATCGCGACGCAATTTCTGTGTTGCATTCTCATCCCGATGGTGCGAAGCTTAGTTACGGTGTTTGTGGTGCATTGGAATCCAGCTAAAGGACCACGGGGTGAAGCTACAAGCTGTGACAACAGCTAAACTAGTTTCTCGGAGAGAAACTGCCATGGAAACTTCCGTATTGAATCGCGACGCAATTGCTGTGTTACATCCTCATCCTGAGGGTGCGAAGGCTAAATTACGCTGATTGTGGTGCATCGGAATCCAGCTAGAGGACGACCAGGTGAAGCTACATGCTGTGACAACAGCCACACTGCTCTCTCGGAGAGAAGCCGTAAATGGAAACTCACGTTTTGAATCGTGACATTATTTCTGTGCCGCATCCTCATCCTGAGGGTGCGAAGGCTAAATTACACTGATTGTGGTGCATCGGAATCCAACTAGAGGACCACCAGGAGAAGCTACATGCTTTGACATCAGCAAAATTAGTCTCTCGGAGAGAAACCGCAATGGAAACTGATGTTTTGAATCGTGACAATATTTTTGTGTGTCATCCTCATCCTGAGGGAGAGAAGGCTAAATTACGTTGATTGTGATGCATCGGAATCCAGCTAGAGAACCGCCATGTTAAGCTACATGCTGTGACAACAGCCACACTAGTCCCTATGTGAGAAGCCGCAATGGAAACTCCCGTTTTGAGTCGGTACGCAATTTCTGTGTTGCGTCCTCATACTGAAGGGGCGAACGCTAAATTCCGCTGCTTGTGGTTCATCGGAATCGAGCTAGAGGACCACCATGTTAAGCTAAAGGAAGTGAACACAGCCACATTAATCTCTCGGAGAAAAGCCACCATGTAAACTTACCTATTGAATCGCGACGCAATTTGTGTGTTGCATGCTTAACATCCCCTACCTGATGGTGGGAAGGCTAAATTACGCTGATTGTGGTGCATCGGAATCCAGCTAGATGACGAGCAGATGAAGCTACATGCTTTCAAAACAGCCACACTGATCTCTCGCAGACAAGCCGCCATGGAAATTCCTGTTTTGAATCGCGACGTAATTTCTTTTTCGCGTCCTCTTCCTGCGGGTGTGAAGGTAAAATTACGCTGATTGTGGTGCATCGGAATCCAGCTACAGGACCGCCAGGTGAAGCTACATGCTGTGACAACAGCCACACTAGTCCCTATGTGAGAAGCCGCAATGGAAACTCCCGTTTTGAGTCGGTACGCAATTTCTGTGTTGCATCCTCATCCTGATGGTGCGAAGGCTAAATTACGCTGTTTGTGGTGCATTGGAATCCAGCTAAAGGACCACGAAGTGAAGCTGCATGCTGTGACAACAGCCACACTAGGCTCTCGGACAGAAGGCGCCATGTAAACTCTCGTATTGAATCGTGACGCAATTGCTGTCTTGCATCCTCGTCGTGAGGGTGCGAAAGCTAAATTACGATGCTTGTGGAGCAGCAGAATCCAGCTAGAGGACCACCAGATGAGGCTACATGCTTTGACAACAGCCACACTAGTCTCTCGCAGAGAAGCCGCCATGGAAATTCCTGTTTTGAATCGCGACGTAAATACTTATTTGCGTCCTCGTCCTGCGGGTGTTAAGGCAAAATTACGCTGATTGTGGTGCATCGGAATCCAGCTAGAGGACCACCAGGTGATGCTACAAGCTGTGATAACCGCCACACTAGTTTTTTGGAGAGACGCCGGCATGGTAACTACAGTTTTGAATCGCTACGTTATTTCTGTTTTGCATCCTCATCTTGAAGGTGCAGAGGCTAAATTACGCCGATTGTGGTGCATCGGAATCCAGCTAGAGGACCACCAGGTAAAGCTACATGCTGTGACAACAGCCACACTAGTTTCTTGGAGAGAAGCCTTCATGGAAACTACCGTTTTGAATTGCTACGCAATTTCTGTTTATCATCCTCTTTCTGAGGGTGCGAAGGCTAAATTAGGTTCATTGCGGAGCATCGGAATCCAGTTAGAGGACTACCAGGTGAAGTTACATGCTGTAACAACAGCCACATAGGCCTCTCGGAGAGAAGCCGCCATGGAAACTCCCGTTTTGAATCGCGACGCAATTGCTGTGTTGCATCCTCGTCCTGAAGGTTGCGAAGGCTAAATTACGCTGATTGTGGTGCATTGTAATCCAGCTAGAGGACCACCATGTGAAGCTACATGCTTTGACAACAGTCAGACTACTGTCTCGGAGAAGAGCCCCCATGGAAACTTACGTTTTGAATTTCGATGCAATTTGTGTGTTGCATCCTCATACTGATGTTGGAAAGGCTAAATTACGCTGATTGTGGTGCATCGGAATACAGCTAAAGGACCACCAAGTGAAGCTACATTCCTTGACAACAGCCACACTTGTCTTTTGGAGAGAAGCGGCCTTTGAAACTCCAGTTTTGAATCGCGAAACCATTTCTGTCTCGCATCCTCGTCCTGAGGGTGCGAAGGCTAAATTACGCTGATTGCGGTGCATCGGAATCCACCTAGAGGATCACCAAGTGAAGCTACATGTTATGACAGCAGCCACACTAGTCTCTTGGAGAGAAGCAGCCATGCAATCTCCTATTTTGAATTGAGACGCAATTTCTGTTTAGCGTCCTAGTCCTGAGGGTCCGAAAGCTAAATTACGCTGATTGTGGTGCATCGGAATCCAGTTACAGGACCATTAGGTGAAGCTACCTGCCTTCACAACAGCTACATTACTCTTTCGGAATGGGGCCTCCACTGAAACTTATGTTTTGAATCGCGACGCAATTTCCGCGTTGCATCCTCATCCTGAGGTTGCGAAGGCTAAATTACGCTGATTGTTTTGCATCGGAATCCTGCTAGGGGACTACCAGGATAAGCTACAAGCTGTGACAACAGCCACACTAGTTTCTTGGAGAGAAGCCGGAATGGTAACTACCGTTTTGAATCGCTACGTAATTTCTGTTTTGCATCCTCGTCCTGAGGGTGCGAAGACTAAATTAGGTTCATTGTGGTGCATTGGAATCCAGTTTGAGGACTATTAGGTGTAGTTAGATGCTGTGACAACAGCCACATTAGGATCTCGGAGAAAACACGATATGAAATCTCCCGTTTTGAATCGCGATGCAATTTCTGTGTTTCATCCTCATCCTGAGGGTGCGAAGGCTAAATTACGCTGATTGTGGTTCATCGCAATCCAGGCAGAGGACCACCAGGTAGAGCTACATGCTGTGACAACAGCCACACTAGTTTCTTGGAGAGAGGCCGGCATGGTAACTACAGTTTTGAATCGCTACGGTATTTCTGTTTTGCATCCTCATCTTGAAGGTGCAGAGGCTAAATTACGCCGATTGTGGTGCATCGGAATCCAGCTAGAGGACCACCTGGTAAAGCTACATGCTGTAACAACAGCCACACTAGTTTCTTGGAGAGAAGCATTCATGGAAACTACCGTTTTGAATTGCTACGCAATTTCTGTTTCGCATCCTCGTCCTGAGGGTGCGAAGGCTAAATTAGGTTCATTTCGGAGCATCGGAATCCAGTTAGTGGACTACCATGTGAAGTTACATGCTGTGACAACAGCCACATAAGCCTCTCGGAGAGAAGCCGCCATGGAAACTCCCGTTTTGAATCGCGACGCAATTGCTGTGTTGCATCCTCTTCCTGAAGGTTGCGAAGGCTAAATTACGCTGATTGTGGTGCATTATAATCCAGCTAGAGGACCACCAGGTGGAGCTAAATGGTGTGACAACAGCCACACTAGTCTCTCGGAGAGAAACCGACATGGAACCTCTCGTTTGAATCGCGACGCAATTTCTGTGTTGCATTCTCATCCCGATGGTGCGAAGCTTAGTTACGGTGTTTGTGGTGCATTGGAATCCAGCTAAAGGACCACGGGGTGAAGCTACAAGCTGTGACAACAGCTAAACTAGTTTCTCGGAGAGAAACTGCCATGGAAACTTCCGTATTGAATCGCGACGCAATTGCTGTGTTACATCCTCATCCTGAGGGTGCGAAGGCTAAATTACGCTGATTGTGGTGCATCGGAATCCAGCTAGAGGACGACCAGGTGAAGCTACATGCTGTGACAACAGCCACACTGCTCTCTCGGAGAGAAGCCGTAAATGGAAACTCACGTTTTGAATCGTGACATTATTTCTGTGCCGCATCCTCATCCTGAGGGTGCGAAGGCTAAATTACACTGATTGTGGTGCATCGGAATCCAACTAGAGGACCACCAGGAGAAGCTACATGCTTTGACATCAGCAAAATTAGTCTCTCGGAGAGAAACCGCAATGGAAACTGATGTTTTGAATCGTGACAATATTTTTGTGTGTCATCCTCATCCTGAGGGAGAGAAGGCTAAATTACGTTGATTGTGATGCATCGGAATCCAGCTAGAGAACCGCCATGTTAAGCTACATGCTGTGACAACAGCCACACTAGTCCCTATGTGAGAAGCCGCAATGGAAACTCCCGTTTTGAGTCGGTACGCAATTTCTGTGTTGCGTCCTCATACTGAAGGGGCGAACGCTAAATTCCGCTGCTTGTGGTTCATCGGAATCGAGCTAGAGGACCACCATGTTAAGCTAAAGGAAGTGAACACAGCCACATTAATCTCTCGGAGAAAAGCCACCATGTAAACTTACCTATTGAATCGCGACGCAATTTGTGTGTTGCATGCTTAACATCCCCTACCTGATGGTGGGAAGGCTAAATTACGCTGATTGTGGTGCATCGGAATCCAGCTAGATGACGAGCAGATGAAGCTACATGCTTTCAAAACAGCCACACTGATCTCTCGCAGACAAGCCGCCATGGAAATTCCTGTTTTGAATCGCGACGTAATTTCTTTTTCGCGTCCTCTTCCTGCGGGTGTGAAGGTAAAATTACGCTGATTGTGGTGCATCGGAATCCAGCTACAGGACCGCCAGGTGAAGCTACATGCTGTGACAACAGCCACACTAGTCCCTATGTGAGAAGCCGCAATGGAAACTCCCGTTTTGAGTCGGTACGCAATTTCTGTGTTGCATCCTCATCCTGATGGTGCGAAGGCTAAATTACGCTGTTTGTGGTGCATTGGAATCCAGCTAAAGGACCACGAAGTGAAGCTGCATGCTGTGACAACAGCCACACTAGGCTCTCGGACAGAAGGCGCCATGTAAACTCTCGTATTGAATCGTGACGCAATTGCTGTCTTGCATCCTCGTCGTGAGGGTGCGAAAGCTAAATTACGATGCTTGTGGAGCAGCAGAATCCAGCTAGAGGACCACCAGATGAGGCTACATGCTTTGACAACAGCCACACTAGTCTCTCGCAGAGAAGCCGCCATGGAAATTCCTGTTTTGAATCGCGACGTAAATACTTATTTGCGTCCTCGTCCTGCGGGTGTTAAGGCAAAATTACGCTGATTGTGGTGCATCGGAATCCAGCTAGAGGACCACCAGGTGATGCTACAAGCTGTGATAACCGCCACACTAGTTTTTTGGAGAGACGCCGGCATGGTAACTACAGTTTTGAATCGCTACGTTATTTCTGTTTTGCATCCTCATCTTGAAGGTGCAGAGGCTAAATTACGCCGATTGTGGTGCATCGGAATCCAGCTAGAGGACCACCAGGTAAAGCTACATGCTGTGACAACAGCCACACTAGTTTCTTGGAGAGAAGCCTTCATGGAAATTTACCGTTTTGAATTGCTACGCAATTTCTGTTTATCATCCTCTTTCTGAGGGTGCGAAGGCTAAATTAGGTTCATTGCGGAGCATCGGAATCCAGTTAGAGGACTACCAGGTGAAGTTACATGCTGTAACAACAGCCACATAGGCCTCTCGGAGAGAAGCCGCCATGGAAACTCCCGTTTTGAATCGCGACGCAATTGCTGTGTTGCATCCTCGTCCTGAAGGTTGCGAAGGCTAAATTACGCTGATTGTGGTGCATTGTAATCCAGCTAGAGGACCACCATGTGAAGCTACATGCTTTGACAACAGTCAGACTACTGTCTCGGAGAAGAGCCCCCATGGAAACTTACGTTTTGAATTTCGATGCAATTTGTGTGTTGCATCCTCATACTGATGTTGGAAAGGCTAAATTACGCTGATTGTGGTGCATCGGAATACAGCTAAAGGACCACCAAGTGAAGCTACATTCCTTGACAACAGCCACACTTGTCTTTTGGAGAGAAGCGGCCTTTGAAACTCCAGTTTTGAATCGCGAAACCATTTCTGTCTCGCATCCTCGTCCTGAGGGTGCGAAGGCTAAATTACGCTGATTGCGGTGCATCGGAATCCACCTAGAGGATCACCAAGTGAAGCTACATGTTATGACAGCAGCCACACTAGTCTCTTGGAGAGAAGCAGCCATGCAATCTCCTATTTTGAATTGAGACGCAATTTCTGTTTAGCGTCCTAGTCCTGAGGGTCCGAAAGCTAAATTACGCTGATTGTGGTGCATCGGAATCCAGTTACAGGACCATTAGGTGAAGCTACCTGCCTTCACAACAGCTACATTACTCTTTCGGAATGGGGCCTCCACTGAAACTTATGTTTTGAATCGCGACGCAATTTCCGCGTTGCATCCTCATCCTGAGGTTGCGAAGGCTAAATTACGCTGATTGTTTTGCATCGGAATCCTGCTAGGGGACTACCAGGATAAGCTACAAGCTGTGACAACAGCCACACTAGTTTCTTGGAGAGAAGCCGGAATGGTAACTACCGTTTTGAATCGCTACGTAATTTCTGTTTTGCATCCTCGTCCTGAGGGTGCGAAGACTAAATTAGGTTCATTGTGGTGCATTGGAATCCAGTTTGAGGACTATTAGGTGTAGTTAGATGCTGTGACAACAGCCACATTAGGATCTCGGAGAAAACACGATATGAAATCTCCCGTTTTGAATCGCGATGCAATTTCTGTGTTTCATCCTCATCCTGAGGGTGCGAAGGCTAAATTACGCTGATTGTGGTTCATCGCAATCCAGGCAGAGGACCACCAGGTAGAGCTACATGCTGTGACAACAGCCACACTAGTTTCTTGGAGAGAGGCCGGCATGGTAACTACAGTTTTGAATCGCTACGGTATTTCTGTTTTGCATCCTCATCTTGAAGGTGCAGAGGCTAAATTACGCCGATTGTGGTGCATCGGAATCCAGCTAGAGGACCACCTGGTAAAGCTACATGCTGTAACAACAGCCACACTAGTTTCTTGGAGAGAAGCATTCATGGAAACTACCGTTTTGAATTGCTACGCAATTTCTGTTTCGCATCCTCGTCCTGAGGGTGCGAAGGCTAAATTAGGTTCATTTCGGAGCATCGGAATCCAGTTAGTGGACTACCATGTGAAGTTACATGCTGTGACAACAGCCACATAAGCCTCTCGGAGAGAAGCCGCCATGGAAACTCCCGTTTTGAATCGCGACGCAATTGCTGTGTTGCATCCTCTTCCTGAAGGTTGCGAAGGCTAAATTACGCTGATTGTGGTGCATTATAATCCAGCTAGAGGACCACCATGTGAAGCTACATGCTTTGACAACAGTCAGACTACTGTCTCGGAGAAGAGCCCCCATGGAAACTTACGTTTTGAATTTCGATGCAATTTGTGGGTTGCATCCTCATCCTGATGTTGGAAAGGCTAAATTACGCTGATTGTGGTGCATCGGAATACAGCTAGAGGACCACCAAGTGAAGCTACATTCCTTGACAACAGCCACACTTGTCTCTCGGAGAGAAGCGGCCATTGAAACTCCAGTTTTGAATCGCGAAACAATTTCTGTTTTGCATCCTCGTCCTGGGGGTGCGAAGGCTAAATTACGCTGATTGTGGTGCATCGGAATCCACCTAGAGGATCACCAAGTGCAGCTACATGCTATGACAGCAGCCACACTAGTCTCTTAGAGAGAAGCAGCCATGCAATCTCCTATTTTGAATTGAGACGCAATTTCTGTTTAGCGTCCTAGACCTGAGGGTCCGAAAGCTAAATTACGCTGATTGTGGTGCATCGGAATCCAGTTACAGGACCATTATGTGAAGCTACCTGCTTTGACAACAGCTACATTACTCTCTCGGAATGGGGCCTCCACTGAAACTTACGTTTTGAATCGCGACGCAATTTCCGCGTTTCATCCTCATCCTGAGGTTGCGAAGGCTAAATTACGCTGATTGTTTTGCATCGGAATCCTGCTAGGGGACTACCAGGAGAAGCAACAAGCTGTGACAACAGCCACACTAGTTTCTTGGAGAGAAGCCGGCATGGTAACTACCGTTTTGAATCGCTACGTAATTTCTGTTTTGCATCCTCGTCCTGAGGGTGCGAAGACTAAATTAGGTTCATTGTGGTGCATTGGAATCCAGTTTGAGGACTATTAGGTGTAGTTAGATGCTGTGACAACAGCCACATTAGGATTTCGGAGAAAACACGATATGAAATCTCCCGTTTTGAATCGCGATGCAATTTCTGTGTTTCATCCTCATCATGAGGGTGCGAAGGCTAAATTACGCTGATTGTGGTTCATCGCAATCCAGGCAGAGGACCACCAGGTAGAGCTACATGCTGTGACGACAGACACACTAGTCTCTCGGAAAGAAACCGCCATGGAAGGTCTCGTTTTGAATCGGGCCGCAATTTCTGTTTTGCATCCTCATTGAGATGGTGCGAAGGCTAGTTATGCTGTTTGTGGTGCATTGTAATCCAGTTAAAGGACCACGAGGTGAAGCTACAAGCTGTGACACCAGCCACACTAGTCTCTCGAAGAGAAAACGCCATGGAAACTCACGTACTGAATCGCGACGCAATTGCTGTGTTGCATCCTCATCCTGAGGGTGCGAAGGCAAAAATACGCTGATTGAGGTGCATCGGAATCCAGCTAGAGGACGACCAGGTGATGATATATGCTGTGACAACAGCCACATTGGTCTCTCGGAGAGAAGCCGCAATGGAAACTCAATGTTTTGAATCGGGACCATATTTCTGTCTTGCATCCTCAACCTGAATGTGCGAAGGCTAAATTACGCTGATTGTGGTGCATCGGAATCCAGCTAGTGGACCACCAGGTGAAGCTACAAGCTTTGACAACAGCTACACTAGTCTCTTGGTGAAAAGATGCCATGGAATCTTACGTATTCAATCGCGATGCAATTTGTGTGTTGCATCCTCATCCTGAGGGAGTGAAGGCTAAATTACGGTAATTGTGGTGCATCGGAATCCAGCTGAAGGACCGCCAGGTGGAGCTAGATGCTGTGACAACAGCCACACTAGTCTCTCAGAGAGAAACCGCCATGGAAACTCTCGTTTTGAATCTTGCCGCAATTTCTGTGTTGCATCTTCATCCTGATTGTGCGAAGGCTAATATACGCTGTTTGTCGTGCATCGGAATCCAGCTAAAGGATCACGAGATGAACCTACAAACTGTGACAACAGCCACACTAGTCTTGCGGAGAAAAAACAACATGGAAACTACCTTTTCGTATCGCGAGGCAATTTCTGTGTTGCATCCTCATCCTGATGGTGCGAAGGCAAAATTACGCTGTTTGTGGTGAATCGGAATCCACCTAAAGGACCATGAGGTAAAGCTACAAGCTGCGACAACAGCCACACGAGTCTCTCGTAGGGAAGCCGCCTTGGAAACTCTCGTTTTAAATCGGACCGCAATTTCTTTTTTGCATCCTCATCCTGATTGTGCGAAGGCTAATTGACGCTGTTTGTGGTGCATCGGAATCCCGTTAAAGGACCACGAGTTAAGGCTACAAGCTGCGACAACAGCCACACTAGTCTCTCGTAGAGAAGCCGCCATTGAAACTCTCGTTTTGAATGGGGCCGCAATTTCTGTTTTGCATTCTCATCCTGAGGACACGAAGGCAAAATTACGCTGATTGTGGTGCATCGGAATCCATCTAGAGGACCACCAGGTGAAGCTACATGCTTTGGCAAGAGCAACACTAGTCTCTCGGAGAGAAATCGCCATGGAAACTCCCATTTTGAATCACGACGCAATTTCTGGGTTGCATCCTCATCGTGATGGTGCGAAGGCTAAATTACGCTGTTTGTGGTGCATTGGAATCCAGCTAGAGGACCACCAGGTGAACCTACATGCTGTGGCAACAGCTAGACTACTGTCTCGGAAAGAAGCAGCCATATAAACCCGTTGTTAATCGCCACGCAGTTTCAGTTTTGCATCCTCATCCTGAGGAAGGGAAGGCAAAATTACGCTGATTGTGGTGCATCGGAATCCATCTAGAGGACCACCAGGGGAAGCTACATGCTTTGGCAACAGCAACACTAGTCTCTCGGAGAGAAATCGCCATGGATACTCCCATTTTGAAACACGACGCAATTACTGTGTTGCATCCTCATCCTGAGGGTGCGAAGGCTAAATTACGCTGATTGTGGTGCATCGGAATCCAGCTAAAGGACCACGAGGTAAAGCTACACATCTGTGACAACAGCCGCACTACTCCCTCGGAGAGAAGCCGCCATGGAAACTCCTGTATTGAATCGCGAAGCAATTGCTGTGTTGTATCCTCATCCTGAGGGTGCGAAGGCTAAATTACGCTGGTTGTGGTGCATTGGAATCCAGCTAGAAGACACCAGGTGAAGCTAGATGCAGTAACAAGAGCCACACTAGTCTCTCAGAGAGAAGCCGCCATGGAAACTCTCGTTTTGAATCGGGCCGCAGTTTCTGTTTTGCATCCTCATCCTGTTGGTGTGAAGGCTAAATTACGCTGTTTGTGGTGCATTGGAATGCAGCTAGAGGACCACGAGGTGACGCTACATGCTGTGACAACAGCCACACCAGTCTCTCGGACAGAAGCCGCCATGGAAACTCACATTTTGAATCATGACAATATTTCTGTGTTTCATCCCCATCCTGAGGGTGAGAAGGCTAAGTTACTTTGAATGTGATGCATCGGAATCCAGCTAGAGGACCACCAGGTGGAGCTAAATGGTGTGACAACAGCCACACTAGTCTCTCGGAGAGATCCGCCATGGAATCTCTCGTTTGAATCGCGACGCAATTTCTGTGTTGCATTCTCATCCCGATGGTGCGAAGCTTAGTTACGGTGTTTGTGGTGCATTGGAATCCAGCTAAAGGACCACGGGGTAAAGCTACAATCTGTGACAACAGCTAAACTAGTTTCTCGGAGAGAAACCGCCATGGAAACTTCCCTATTGAATCGCGACGCAATTGCTGTGTTGCATCCTCATCCTGAGGGTGCGAAGGCTAAATTACGCTGATTGTGGTGCATCGGATTCCAGCTAGAGGACGACCAGGTGAAGCTACATGCTGTGACAACAGCCACACTGCTCTCTCGGAGAGAAGCCGTAAATGGAAACTCACGTTTTGAATCGTGACATTATTTCTGTGCCGCATCCTCATCCTGCGGGGGGGAGGGCTAAATTACGCCGATTGTGGTGCATCGGAATCCAGCTAGAGGACCACCAGGAGAAGCTACATGCTTTGACAACAGCAAAACTAGTCTCTCGGAGAGAAACCGCAATGGAAGCTGATGTTTTGAATCGTGACAATATTTTTGTGTTGCATCCTCATCCTGAGGGTGAGAAGGCTAAATTACGTTGATTGTGATGCATCGGAATCCAGCTAGAGAACCGCCATGTTAAGCTACATGCTGTGACAACAGCCACACTAGTCTCTATGAGAGAAGCCGCAATGGAAACTCCCGTTTTGAATCGGTACGCAATTTCTGTGTTGCGTCCTCCTACTGAAGGGGCGAAGGCTAAATTCCGCTGCTTGTGGTTCATCGGAATCGAGCTAGAGGACCACCATGTTAAGCTACAAGAAGTGAACACAGCCACATTAATCTCTCGGAGAAAAGCCAACATGTAAACTTACGTATTGAATCGCGACGCAATTTGTGTGTTGCATGCTCAACATCCCCTACCTGATGGTGCGAAGGCTAAATTACGCTGATTGTGGTGCATCGGAATCCAGCTAGATGACGAGCAGATGAAGCAACATGCTTTCAAAACAGCCACACTAGTCTCTCGCAGACAAGCCGCCATGGAAATTCCTGTTTTGAATCGCGACGTAATTTCTTTTTTACCTCCTCTTCCTGCGGGTGTGAAGGTAAAATTACGCTGATTGTGGTGCATCGGAATCCAGCTAGAGGACCGCCAGGTGAAGCTACATGCTGTGACAACAGCCACACTAGTCTCTCGCAGAGAGGCCGCCATGGAAACTCCCGTTTTGAATCGTGACAATATTTCTGTGTTGCATCCTCATCCTGAGGGTGCGAAGCTGAATAACCCTGGTTGTGTTGTCATCGGAATCCAGCTAGAGGACCACTATGTTAAGCTACATGCTGTGACAAGAGCCACACTAGTCTCTCGGAGAAGAGCCGCCATGGAATCTTCTATTTTGAATTGAGACGCAATTTCTAATTTGCATCCTAGTCCTGAGGATGCGAAAGCTAAATTACGCTGGTTGTGGTGCATCGGAGTCCACCTGCAGGACCATTAGGTGAAGCTACCTGCTTTGACAACAGCTACATTACCTCTCGGACTGGGGCCCCCACGGAAACTTACGTTTTGAATAGCGAAACAATTTCTGCGTTGCATCCTCATCCTGAGGTTGCGAAGGCTAAATTACGCTGATTGTGGTGCATCGGAATCCAGCTAGATGACCACCAGGTAAAGCTACATGCTGTGAGAACAGCCACATTAGTCACTCGCAGAGAAGCCGCCATCGAAACTCCCGTTTTGAATCGCGACGTTATTTCTGTGTTGCATCCTCATCCTGCTGGTGCGAAGGCTAAATTACGCTTTTTGTGGTGCATTGGAATCCAGCTAAAGGACCACGAGGTGAAGCTACAAGCTGTGACAACAGCCACACTAGTCTCTCGGCGAGAAGCCGCCATGGAAACTCCCGTATTGATTCGCGACGCAATTGCTGTGTTGCATCCTCGTCCTGAAGGTTGCGAAGGCTAAATTATGCTGATTGTGGTGCATCAGAATCCAGCTAGAAGACCACCATGTGAAGCTACATGCTTTGACAACAGTGACACTACTGTCTCGGAGAAGAGCCGCGATGGAAACTTACGTTTTGAATTCCGATGCAATTTGTGTGTTGCGTCCTCATCCTGATGGTGGAAAGGTTAAATTACGCTGATTGTGGTGCATCGGAATACAGCTAGAGGACCACCAAGTGAAGCTACATGCTTTGACAACAGCCACACTAGTCTCTCGGAGAGAAGCCGCCATTGAAACTCCAGTTTTGAATCGCGAAACAGTTTCTGTTTTGCATTCTCGTCCTGAGGGTGCGAAGGCTAAATTACGCTGATTGTGGTGCATCGGAATCCAGCTAGAGGACCCCCAGGTGAAGCTACATGCTGTGACAACAGCCACACTAGTCTCTCGTAGAGAAGCCGCCATGGAACTATCGTTTTGAATCTGGCCGCAATTTCTGTTTTGCATACTCGTCCTGAGGGTGCGAAGGCTAAATTACGCTGATTGTGGTGCATCGGAATCCACCTAGAGGACCACCAGGTGAAGCTACATGCTTTGATAACAGCCACACTACTCTCACGGAGAGAAGCAGCCATGGAAACTTACGTATTGAATCGCGACGCAATTTCTGTTTTGCATCCTCATCCTGAGGGTGCAAAGGCTAAATTACGCTGATTGTGGTGCATCGGAATCCAAATAGAGGACCACCATGTGAAGCTACATGCTTTGACAACAGTCACTACTGTCTTGGAGAAGAGCCCCCATGGAAACTTACGTTTTGAATTTCGATGCAATTTGTGTGTTGCATCCTCATCTTGATGTTGGAAAGGCTAAATTACGCTGATTGTGGTGCATCGGAATACAGCTAGAGGACCACCAAGTGAAGCTACATTCCTTGACAACAGCCACACTTGTCTCTCTGAGAGAAGCGGCCATTGAAACTCCAGTTTTGAATCGCGAAACAATTTCTGTTTTGCATCCTCGTCCTGAGGGTGCGAAGGCTAAATTACGCTGATTGTGGTGCATCGGAATCCACCTAGAGGATCACCAAGTGAAGCTACATGCTATGACAGCAGCCACACTAGTCTCTTGGAGAGAAGCAGCCATGCAATCTCCTATTTTGAATTGAGACGCAATTTCTGTTTAGCGTCCTAGTCCTGAGGGTGCGAAAGTTAAATTACGCTGATTGTGGTGCATCGGAATGCAGCTAGAGGGCCACCTGGTCACACTACACTCTTTGACAATAGCAACACTAGCCCCTCCGTGAGAAGCAGCCATGAGGACTCCCGTTTTGTATCGTGACACAATTCTTCAGTGGCATCTTCATCCTGAGGGTGCGAAAGCTAAATTACGCTGATTGTGGTTCATCGCAATCCAGACAGAGGACCACCAGGTAGAGCTGCATGCTGTGACAACAGCCACACTAGTCCCTCGAAGAGAAACCGCCATGGAAAGTCTCGTTTTGAATCGGGCCGCAATTTCTGTGTTGCATCCTCATTGAGATGGTGCGAAGGCTAGTTACGGTGTTTGTGGTGCATTGTAATCCAGTTAAAGGACCACGAGGTGAAGCTACAAGCTGTGACACCAGCCACACTAGTCTCTCGAAGAGAAACCGCCATGGAAACTCACGTAATGAATCGCGACGCAATTGCTGTGTTGCATCCTCATCCTGAGGGTGCGAAAATTAAAATACGCTGATTGAGGTGCATCGGAATCCAGCTAGAGGACGACCAGGTGATGATATATGCTGTGACAACAGCCACATTGGTCTCTCGGAGAGAAGCCGCAATGGAAACTCAATGTTTTGAATCGGGACCATATTTCTGTCTTGCATCCTCAACCTGAATGTGCGAAGGCTAAATTACGCTGATTGTGGTGCATCGGAATCCAGCTAGAGGACCACCAGGTGAAGCTACATGCTTTGACAACAGCCTCACTGCTCTCTCGGAGAGAAGCCGCCATGGAAACTTACGTATTCAATCGCAACGCAATTTGTGTTTTGCATCCACATCCTGACGGTGCAAAGGCTCAATTACTCTGATTCGGGTGCATCGGTATGCAGCTAGAGGACCACAAGGTGGAGCTAGATGCTGTGTCAACAGCCACACTAGTTTCTTGGAGAGAAACCGCCATGGAAACTCCCGTTTTGAATCGCGACGCAATTTCTGTGTTGCATCCTCATGCTGAGGACGCGAAGGATAAATTACGCTGATTGTGGTGCATCGGAATCCAGCTAGAGGACCACCAGGTGGAGCTAGATGCTGTGCCAACAGCCACCCTAGTCTCTCGGAGAGAAACCGGCATGGAAACTCCCGTTTTGAATCGCTACGCACCTTCTGTGTTGCAACCTCATCCAGATGGTGCGAAGGCTAAATTACGCTGATTGTGGTGCATCGGAATCCAGCTAGAGGACCACCAGGTGAAGCTACAAGCTTTGACAACAGCTACACTAGTCTCTTGGTGAAAAGATGCCATGGAATCTTACGTATTCAATCGCGATGCAATTTGTGTGTTGCATCCTCATCCTGAGGGAGCGAAGGCTAAATTACGGTAATTGTGGTGCATCGGAATCCAGCTGAAGGACCGCCAGGTGGAGCTAGATGCTGTGACAACAGCCACACTAGTCTCTCAGAGAGAAACCGCCATGGAAACTCTCGTTTTGAATCTTGCCGCAATTTCTGTGTTGCATCTTCATCCTGATTGTGCGAAGGCTAATATACGCTGTTTGTCGTGCATCGGAATGCAGCTAAAGGATCACGAGATGAACATACAAACTGTGACAACAGCCACACTAGTCTTGCGGAGAAAAAACAACATGGAAACTACATTTTCGTATCGCGAGGCAATTTCTGTGTTGCATCCTCATGCTGATGGTGCGAAGGCAAAATTACGCTGTTTGTGGTGAATCGGAATCCACCTAAAGGACCATGAGGTAAAGCTACAAGCTGTGACAACAGCCACACTAGTCTCTGGTAGAGAACCCGCCTTGGAAACTCTCGTTTTAAATCGGACCGCAATTTCTTTTTTGCATCCTCATCCTGATTGTGCGAAGGCTAATTGACGCTGTTTGTGGTGCATCGGAATCCCGTTAAAGGACCACGAGTTAAGGCTACAAGCTGCGACAACAGCCACACTAGTCTCTCGTAGAGAAGCCGCCATTGAAACTCTCGTTTTGAATGGGGCCGCAATTTCTGTTTTGCATTCTCATCCTGAGGACAAGAAGGCAAAATTACGCTGATTGTGGTGCATCGGAATCCATCTAGAGGACCACCAGGTGAAGCTACATGCTTTGGCAAGAGCAACACTAGTCTCTCGGAGAGAAATCGCCATGGAAACTCCCATTTTGAATCACGACGCAATTTCTGGGTTGCATCCTCATCGTGATGGTGCGAAGGCTAAATTACGCTGTTTGTGGTGCATTGGAATCCAGCTAGAGGACCACCAGGTGAACCTACATGCTGTGGCA
The DNA here is from genome assembly GCF_023897955.1 of Schistocerca gregaria. Lineage (NCBI taxonomy): Eukaryota > Metazoa > Arthropoda > Insecta > Orthoptera > Acrididae > Schistocerca > Schistocerca gregaria. Next base: position 126,242,659 of record NC_064922.1, read on the forward strand.
ACAGCTAGACTACTGTCTCGGAAAGAAGCAGCCATATAAACCCGTTGTTAATCGCCACGCAGTTTCAGTTTTGCATCCTCATCCTGAGGAAGGGAAGGCTAAATTACGCTGATTGTGGTGCATCGGAATCCAGCTAGAAGACAAGCAGATGAAGCTAAATGCTTTGAAAACAGCCACACTACTCTCTCGCAGAGAATCCACCATGGAGGTTCCCGTTTTGAATCGCGACGCAATTTCAGTTTTGCGTCCTCGTCCTGCTCGTGTGAAGGCAAAATTACGCTGATTGTGGTGCATCGGAATCCAGCTAGAGGACCACCAAGTGAAGCTACATGCTGTGACAACAGCCACATTAGTCTCTAGGAGAGAAGCCGCCATAGAAATTCCAGTTTTGACCGCGACGCAATTTCTCTGTTGCATCTTCATCCTGAGAGTGCGAAGGCTAAATTACACTGAGTGTTGTTCATCGGACTCCAGCTAGAGGACAACCAGCTTAAGCTACCTGCTTTGGCAACAGCCACACTAGTCTCTCGGAGAGAAGCCGCCATGGAAATTCCCGTTTTGAATCGTGACAATATTACTGTGTTTCATCCTCATCCTGAGTGTGTGAAGGCTAAATTACGCTGTTTGTGGTGCAACGGAATCCGGCTAGAGGACCACTATGTTAGGCTACATGCTATGACAACAGCCACACTAGTCTCTCGAAGAGAAACCGCCATGGAAACTCCCGTACTGAATCGCAACGCAATTGCTGTGTTGCATCCTCATCCTGAGGGTGCGAAGGCTAAATTACGCTGATTGAGGTGCATCGGAATCCAGCTAGAGGACGACCAGGTGATGATACATGCTGTGACAACAGCCACATTGGTCTCTCGGAGAGAAGCCGCAATGGAGACTCCCGTTTAGATTCGTGACACAATTTCTGTGTTGCATCCTCATCCTGAGGTTGCGAAATCTAAATTACGCTGATTGTGGTGCATCGGAAACCAACCAGAGGACCAAAAGGTGCAGCTACATGCTGTGACAACAGCCACACTAGTCTCTTGGAGAGAAGGCGGCTTGGAAACTTTCGTTTTCAATCGCTACGCAATTTCTGTGTTGCATCCTCATCCTGAGGGTGCGAAGGCTAAATTACGTTGATTGTGATGGATCGGAATCCAGCTAGAGAACCGCCATGTTAAGCTACATGCTGTGACAACAGCCACACTAGTCTCTATGAGAGAAGCCGCAACGGAAACTCCCATTTTGAATCGCCACGCAATTTCTGTGTTGCATCCTCATACTGAAGGTGCGAAGGCTAAATTACGCTGATTGTGGTGCATCGGAATCGAGCTAGAGGACCACAATTATTAAGCTACATGCTGTTACAGCAACACTCTAGTGTCTCGGAGAGAAGCCGCCATGGAATTTCCCGTTTTAAATTGAGATGCAATTTCTGTTTTGCATCATTGTCCTGACGGTGCGAAGGCTAAATTACGCTAATTGTGGTGCATCAGAATCCAGCTAGAGGACCACCAGGTGAAGCTACAATAATTGAAAACAGCCACATAAGTCTCTCGGAGAAAAGCCACCATGTAAACTTACGTATTGAATCGCGATGTAATTTGTGTGTTGCATCGTCAACCAGATGGTGCGAAAGGTTAAATTACGCTGATTGTGGTGCATAGGAACCCAGCTAGAGGACAAGCAGATGAAGCTACATGCTTTGAAAACAGCCACACTAGTCTCTTGCAGAGAATCCGCCATGGAAGTTCCCGTTTTGAATCGTGACAATATTTCTGTGTTTCATCCTCATCCTGAGTGTGCGAAGGCTAAATTACGCTGGTTGTGGTGCATCGGAATCCAGCTACAGGACCACCAGGTGAAGCTACATGGTTTGACAATAGCCACCATAGTTCCTCGGAGAGAATCTGCAATGGAAACTCCCATTTGGATAGTGACGCAATTTCTGTGTTGCATCCTCGTCTTGAGGGTGCAAAGACTAAATTATGTTGATTGTGGTGCATCAGAATCAAGCTAGAGAACCACCAGGTAAGGCTACATTCTTTGACAACAGCTACACTAGTCTCTTGGAGAGGAGCCGTCATGGTATCTCCCGTTTTGAATTGAGACCCAATTTCTGTTTTCCATCCTTGTCCTGACGGAGCGATGTCTAAATTACGCTGATTGTGGTGCATCGGAATCCAGCTACAGGACCACTAGGTGAAGCTACCTGCTTTGACAACAGCGACATTACTCTCTCGGAATGGAGGCTCCATGGAAACTTACGTTTTGATTCGCGACGCAATTGCTGCGTTGCATCCTCAACCTGAGGTTGCGAAGACTAAATTACGCTGATTGTGGTGCATCGGAATCCAGCCAGAAGACAAGCAGATGAAGCTAAATGCTTTGAAAACAGCCACACTACTCTCTCGCAGAGAATCCACCATGGAGGTTCCCGTTTTGAATCGCGACGCAATTTCAGTTTTGCGTCCTCGTCCTGCTCGTGTGAAGGCAAAATTACGCTGATTGTGGTGCATCGGAATCCAGCTAGAGGACCACCAAGTGAAGTTACATGCTGTGACAACAGCCACATTAGTCTCTAGGAGAGAAGCTGCCATAGAAATTCCAGTTTTGACCGCGACGTAATTTCTCTGTTGCATCTTCATCCTGAGAGTGCGAGGGCTAAATTACACTGAGTGTTGTGCATCGGAATCCAGTTAGAGGACCACCAGCTGAAGCTACCTGCTTTGGCAACAGCCACACTAGTCTCTCGGAGAGAAGCCGCCATGGAAATTCCCGTTTTGAATCGTGACAATATTACTGTGTTGCATCCTCATCCTGAGTGTGTGAAGGCTAAATTACGCTGGTTGTGGTGCAACGGAATCCGGCCAGAGGACCACTATGTTAAGCAACATGCTTTGACAACAGACACACTAGTGTTTCGGAGAGAAGTCGCCATGGAAATTCCCGTTTTGAATCGTGACAATATTTCTGTGTTGCATCCTCATCCTGAGGGTGCGAAGGCTAAATTACGCTGATTGAGGTGCATCGGAATCCCGGTAGAGGACCACCAGGTGAAGCTACATGCTCTGACAACAGCCACACTAGGTTTTTGGAGAGAAGCAGGCATTGAAACTACCGTTTTGAATCGCTACGCAATTTCTGTGTTGCATCCTCATCCTCAGGGTGCGAAGGCTGAATTACGCTGAATTTGGTGCATCGGAATCCAGCTAGAGGACGACCAGGTGATGATACATGCTGTGACAACAGCCACATTGGTCTCTCGGAGAGAAGCCGCAATGGAGACTCCCGTTTAGATTCGTGACACAATTTCTGTGTTGCATCCTCATCCTGAGGTTGCGAAATCTTAATTACGCTGATTGTGGTGCATCGGAAACCAGCCAGAGGACCAACAGGTGAAGCTACATGCTGTGACAACAGCCACACTAGTCTCTTGGAGAGAAGCCGGCTTGGAAACTATCGTTTTGAATCGCTACGCAATTTCTGTGTTGCATCCTCATCCTGAGGGTGCGGAGGCTAAATTACGGTGATTGTGGTGCATCGGAATCCAGCTATAGGACCACCAGGTAACACTACATTCTTTGACAATAGCAACACTAGCCCCTCGGTTGGAAGCCGCCATGAAGACTCCCGTTTTGAATCGTGACACAATTTCCGTGTGACATCATCATCCTGAGGTTGCAAAAGCTAAATTACGCTTATTGTGGTACATCGGAATCCAGCTAGAGGAACACCAGGTGAGGCTGCATGCTTTCACAACAGCAACACTAGTCTCTCGGAGAAAAGCCACCATGTAAACTTACGTATTGAATCGCGATGTAATTTCTGTGTTCATCCTCATCCTGAGGGTGCTAAGGCTAAATTACGCTGACTGTGGTGCATCGGAATCCAGCCAGAGGACCAACAGGTGAAGCTACATGCTTTGACAACAGCCTCACTACTCTCTCGGAGAGAAGCAGCCATGGAAACTTACGTATTCAATCGCAACGCAATTTGTGTTTTGCATCCTCATCCTGGCGGTGCAAAGGATAAATTACTCTGATTCGCGTGCATCGGAATCCAGCTAAAGGACCACCAAGAGTAGCTACATGCTTTGACAACAGCAACACTAGTCTCTCGTAGAGAAACCGCCATGGAAACTCACATTTTGAATAGTGACAATATTTCTGTGTTGCATCCTCATCCTGAGGAAGAGAAGGCTAAATTACGTTGATTGTGATGGATCGGAATCCAGCTGGAGAACCGCCATGTTAAGCTACATGCTGTGACAACAGCCACACTAGTCACTATGAGAGAAGCCGCAACGGAAACTACCATTTTGAATCGCCACGTAATTTCTGTGTTGCATACTCATACTGAAGGTGCGAAGGCTAAATTACACTGATTGCGGTGCATCGGAATCGAGCTAGAGGACCACAATGTTAAGCTACATGCTGTGACAGCAGCACACTAGTGTCTCGGAGAGAAGCCGCCATGGAATCTCCACTTTTGAATTGAGATGCAATTTCTGTTTTGCATCATTGTCCTGACGGTGCGAAGACTAAATTACGCTGATTGTGGTGCATCGGAATCCAGCTAGAGGACCACCAGGTGAAGCTACAAGAAGTGACAACAGCCACATTAGTCTCTCGGAGAAAAGCCACCATGTAAACTAACGTACTGAATCGCGATGTAATTTGTGTGTTGCATCGTCAACCAGATGGTGCGAAACGCTAAATTACGCTGATTGTGGTGCATAGGAATCCAGCTAGAGGACAAGCTGATGAAGCTACATGCTTTGAAAACAGCCACACTAGTCTCTCGCAGAGAATCCGCCATAGAAGTTCCCGATGTGAATCGCGACGCAATTTTGGTTTTGCGTCCTCGTCCTGCTCGTGTGAAGGCAAAATTACGCTGATTGTGGTGCATCGGAATCCAGCTAGAGGACCACCAAGTAAAGCTACATGCTGTGACAACAGCCACATTAGTCTCTAGGAGAGAAGCCGCCATAGAAATTCCCGTTTTGACCGCGACACAATTTCTCTGTTGCATCTTCATCCTGAGAGTGCGAAGGCTACATTACGCTGATTGAGGTGCATCGGAATCCAGCTAGAGGACGACCAGGTGATGATACATGCTGTGACAACAGCCACATTGGTCTCTCGGAGAGAAGCCGCAATCGAGACTCCCGTTTAGATTCGTTAGATTTCTGTGTTGCATCCTCATCCTGAGGTTGCGAAATCTAAATTACGCTGATTGTGGTGCATCGGAATCCAGCTAGAGGACCACCCGGTGAAGCTACATGCGTTGACAACTGCCACACTACTCTTACGGAGAGAAGCCGCCATGGAAACACCGGTTTGGAATCGCGATGCAATTTCTGTGTTGCATCCTCATCCTGAGGGTGCAGCGACTAAATTATGTTGATTGTGGTGCATCAGAATCAAGCTAGAGAACCACCAGGTAAGGCTACATTCTTTGACAACAGCTACACTAGTCTCTTGGAGAGAAGACGCCATGGAAACTCCCGTTTTGAATCGCGACGCAATTTCTGCGTTGCATCCTCATCCTGACGGTGTAAAAGGTAAATTACGCCGATTGTGGTACATCGGAATCCAGCTAGAGGACCACCACGTGAAGCTACAAGCTGTGACAACAGCCACACTAGTCCCTCGGAGAGAAGCCGCCATGGGAACTCAAGTTTTGAATTGCGACGCAATTTCTGCGTTGTATCCTCATCCTGATGGTGCGAAGGCTAAATTACAATGATTGGGGTGCATCGGAATCCAGCTAGAGGACCACAAGGTGACACTACATTCTTTGGCAATAGCACACTAGCCCCTCGGCGAGAAGCCGCCATGGAGACTCCCGTTTTGAATCGTGACACAATTTCTGTGTTGTTTCCTCATCCTGAGGTTGCGAAATCTAAATTACGCAGATTGTGGTGCATCGGAAACCAGCTAGAGGACTACCAGGTGAAGTTACATGCTGTGACAACAGCCACATTAGTCTCAAGAAGAGACTACCGTTTTAAATCGTAACGCAATTTCTGTGTTCATCCTCATCCTGTGGGTGCGAAGGCTAAATTACGGTGATTGTGCTTCATCGGAATCCAGCTAGAGGACCACCCGGTGAAGCTACATGCGTTGACAACTGCCACACTACTCTCACGGAGAGAAGCCGCCATGGAAACACCGGTTTTGAATCGCGATGCAATTTCTGTGTTTCATCCTCATCCTGAGTTTGCGAAGGCTGTATTACGCTGATTGTGGTACATCGGAATCCATCTAGAGGACCACCATGGGAAGCTACACGTTATGACAACAGCCACACTAATCTCTCGGAGAGAAGCCGACATGGAATCTCCCGTTTTGAATTGAGATCCAATTTCTGTTTTGGATCCTCGCCCACAGGGTGAGAGGGCTAATTTAGGTTTATTGTGGTGCATTGGAATGTAGTTAGAGGACAACCAGGTGAAGCTACATAGTTTGACATTAGCGACACTAGTCTCTAGGAGAGGAGTCGCTATGGAATCTCCCGTTTTGAATCGCGATTCAATTTCTGTGTTGCATTTTCATCCTGAGGGTGCGAAGACTAAATTGCGCTGATTGTGGTGCATCGGAATCCAGCTAGAGGACCACCAGGTGAAGCTACAAGCTGTGACAACAGCCACACTACCCTCTCGGAGAGAAGCCGCCATGGATACTTACATTTTGAATCGCGAAGCAATTTCTGTGTTGCATTCTCATTCTGAGGGTGCAAAATATAATTAAGCCAATTGTGGAGATAGGAATCCAACTATAGGACCACCAGGTGAAGCTACATGCTTTGAAAACAGCCACACTAGCCTCTCGGAGAGAAGCCGCCCTGGAAACTCCAGTTTTGAATCGCTACGCAATTTCTGCGTTGCATCCTCATCCTGAGGGTGCGAAGGCTAAATTACGCTGTTTGTGCTCTATCGGAATCCAGCTAGACGGCCACCTGGTGAACCTACATGCTGTGACAACAGCCACACTACTCTCTCGGATGGAAGCCGCCATGGAATGTCCCGTTTTGAATCGTGACGTATTTTCTATGTTGCATCATCATCCTGAGGGTGCGTAGGCTAAATTACGCAGATTGTGGTTCATCAGATCGAGCTAGAGGACAACCAGGTGAAGCTACATTATTTGACAACAGCTACACTACTCTGTCAGAGAGAAGACGCCATGGAAATTCCCGTTTTGAATCGTGACAATATTTCTGTGTTGCATCCTCATCCTGAGGGTGCGAAGGCTAAATTACGCAGATTGTGGTGAATCGGAATCCAGCTAAAGGACCACCATGTTAAGCAACATGCTTTGACAACAGACACACTAGTGTTTCGGAGAGAAGTCGCCATGGAAATTCCCGTTTTGAATCGTGACAATATTTCTGTGTTGCATCCTCATCCTGAGGGTGCGAAGGCTAAATTACGCCGATTGTGATGCATCGGAATCCCGGTAGAGGACCACCAGGTGAAGCTACATGCTCTGACAACAGCCACACTAGGTTTTTGGAGAGAAGCAGGCATTGAAACTACCGTTTTGAATCGCTACGCAATTTCTGTGTTGCATCCTCATCCTCAGGGTGCGAAGGCTGAATTACGCTGAATTTGGTGCATCGGAATCCAGCTAGAGGACCAGAAAGTGAAGCTAAATGTATTGACAACAGCCACACTAGTCTCTATGGGAGAAGCCGCCATGGAATCTCCAATTTTGAATTGAGACCCAATTTCGGTTTTGGATCCTCGTTCTGAGGGTGCGAAGGCTAAATTAGGTTGATTGTGGTGCATAGGAATGTAGTTAGAGGACAACCAGGTGAAGCTACATAGTTTGACATTAGCCACACTAGTCTCTCGGAGAGAAGCCGCAATGGAAACTCCCGTTTTGATTCGCGATGCTATTTTTGTGTTGCATCCTCATCCTGAGGGTGCGAAGGCTAAATTACGCTGATTGTGGTGCATCGGAAACCAGCTAAAAGACCACGGGGTGAAGCTACAAAATGTGACAACAGCCGTACTAGTCTCTCGGAGAAGCCGCCATAGAATCTCCCGTTTTAAATTAAGACGCGATTTCTTGCTTTGCATTCTCGTCCTGAGGCTGCGAAGGCTAAATTATGCTGATTGTGGTGCATCGGAATCCAGCTACAGGACTATTAGGTGAAGCTATATGCTTTGACATTAGCCACACTAGTCCCTCGGAGAGAAGCCGCCATGGAAACTCTCTTTTTTAATCGTGACAATATTTCTGTGTTACATCTTCATCCTGAGGGTGAGAAGGCTACATTGCGCTAATTGTGGTAGATCGGAATCCAGCTAGAGGACCACCAAGTGAAGCTACAAGCATTGACAACAGCCACACTAGTCCCTATGAGAGAGGCCGGCATGGAATCTCCCGTTTTGAATTGAGACCCAATTTCGGGTTTGGATCCTCGTCCTGAGGGTGTGAAGGCTAAATTAGGTTGATTGTGGTGCATCAGAATGTAGTTAGAGGACTACCAGGTGAAGCTACAAGGTGTGATAACAGCCACGCTAGTCTCTCGGAGAGAGGCCGCTATGGAAACTTACGTATTGAATAGCGACGCAATTTCTGTGTTGCTTCCTTATCCTGAGGGTGCAAAGGCTAAATTACTCTGACTGTGGTGCAGCGGAATCCAGTTAGAGGACCACCAGGTGAAGCTACATGCTTTAAAACAGCCAGACTAGTTCCTCGGAGAGAAGCTGCCTTGGAAGCTCCCGTTTTGAATCGCAACGCAATTTCTGTGTTACATCCTCATCCTGAGGGTGCGAAGGCTAAATTACGCTGATTGTGGTTCATCGGAAACCAGCTAGAGGACCACCAGGTGAAGCTACATGCTTTGACAACAGCCATACTAGTCTCTCGGGTAGAAGCCGCCATGGAATCTCCTGTTTTGAGTCGTGACAATATTACTGTGTTTCATCCTCATCCTGATGTTGCGAAGGCTAAACTACGCTGATTGTGGTGCATCGGAATAGAGCTAGAGGACCACCAGGTGAAGCTACAAGCTGTGACAACAGCCACACTACTCTCTCGGAGAGAAGCCTTATGGAAACTCACATGTTGAATCGCGACACTATTTCTTTACCGCATCCTTATCCTGAGGGAGCGAAGGCTAAATTACGCTGATTGCGGTGCATCGGAATCCAGCAAGAGGATCACCAGGTGAAGCTACATGCTGTGTCAACAGCCACACTACTCTCTCGGTAAGAAGCCGCCATGGAAATTCCCGTTTCGAATCGTGAAGCAATTTCTTTGTTGCATCCTCATCCTGAAGGTGCAAAGGCTAAATTACGCCGATTGTAGTGCATCGGAATCCCGGCAGAGGACCACCAGGTGAAGCTACATGCTGTCACAACAGTCACACTAGTTTTGTGGAGAGAAGCCGGCATGGAAACAACCGTTTTGAATCGCTACGCAATTTCTGTGTTGCCTCCTCATCGCAGGGTGCGAAGGCTAAATTACGCAGATTTTGGTGCATCGGAATCCAGCTAGAGGACCACCATGTTAAGATATATGCTCTGACAACGGATACACTAATCTATCGGAGAGAAGACGCCATGGAATCTCCCGTTTTGAATTAAGACGCAATTTCTTGTTTTGCATCCTCGTCCTGAGGGTACGAATACCAAATTACGCTGATTGTGGAGCATCGGAATCCAGCTACAGGACCATTAGGTGAAGCTATATGCTTTGACATTACCCACACTAGTCCCTCGGAAAGAAGCCGACATGGAAACTCACTTTTTGAATCATTACAATATTTCTGTGTTGCATCTTCATCCTGAGGGTGCGAAGGCTAAATAACGCTGATTGTGGTGGATCGGAATCCAGCTAGAGAACCACTAAGTGAAACTACAAGAATTGACAACAGCCACACTTGTCCCTATGAGAGAAGCCGCCATGGAGTCTCCCGTTTTGAATTGAGACCCAATTTCGGTTTTGGATCGTCGTCCTGAGGGTGTGAAGGCTAAATTAGGTTGATTGTGGTGCATCGGAATGTAGTTAGAGGACAACCACGTGAAGCTACATAGATTGACATTAGCCACACTAGTCTCTCGGAGAGGAGCCGCCATGGACTCACACGTTTTGAATCGCTATGCAATTTCGGTGTTGCATCCTCAACCTGAGGGTGTGAAGGCTAAATTACGATGAATGTGGTCCATCGGAATCCAGATAGAGGACGGCCAGGTGAAGCTACATGCTTTAAAAACAGCCACATTAGTCTCTCAGAGAGAAGCAGCCATGGAAACACTCGTTTTGAATCAGGCCGCAATTTCTGTTTTGCGTCCTCGTCCTGAGTGCGCGAAGGCTAAATTACGCCGATTGTGGTGCAACGGAACCCCGGTAGATGACCACCAGGTGAAGCTAGATGCTGTGACAACAGCCACGGTAGTCTCTCGAGGAGAAGCCCCCATGGAATCTCCCGTTTTGTATTCAGACGCAATTTCTGTTTTGCATCCTCTTCCTCAGGGTGCGAAGGCTAAATTAGGTTGATTGTGGTGCATCGGAATGTAGCTTGACGACGACCAGGTGAAGCTACAAGCTGTGACAACAGCCACACTAGTCTCTCGGAGAGAAGCCTTATGGAAACTTACATGTTGAATCTCAACGCAATTTCTGTGCTGCATCCTCATCCAGATTTTGCAAAGGCTAAATTACGCTGATTGTGGTGCATCGGAATCCAGAAAGAGGACCACTAGGTGAAGCTACATGCTTTGAAAACATCCAAACTAGTTCCTCGGAGAGAAGCTGCCTTGGAAGCTCCCGTTTTGTGTCGTGACGCAATTTCTGTGTTACATCCTCATCCTGAGGGTGCGAAGGCTAAATTACGCTGATTGTGGTTCATCGGAAACCAGCTAGAGGACTACCAGGTGAAACTACATGCTTTGACAACAGCCATACTAGTCTCTCAGATAGAAGTCGCCATGGAATCTCCTGTTTTGAATCGTGACAATATTTCTGTGTTTCATCCTCATCCTGATGTTGCGAAGGCTAAACTACGCTGATTGTGGTGCATCGGACTAGAGCTAGAGGACCACCAGGTGAAGCTACAAGCTGTGACAACAGCCACACTAGTCTCTCGGGGAGAAGCCTTATGGAAACTCACACGTTGAATCGCGACACAATTTCTTTACTGCATCCTCATCCTGAGGGTGCGAAGGCTAAATTACGCTGATTGCGGTGCATCGGAATCCAGCAAGAGGATCACCAGGTGAAGCTACATGCTGTGTCAACAGCCACACACTCTCTCGGAATGAAGCCGCCATGGAAATTCCCGTTTTGAATCGTGAAGCAATTTCTTTGTTGCACCCTCATCCTGAAGGTGCAAAGGCTACATTACGCCGGTTGTAGTGCATCGGAATCCCGGTAGAGGACCACCTGGTGAAGCTACATGCTGTGACAACAGCCACACTAGTTTTTGGGGAGAAGCCGGCATGGAAACAACCGTTTTGAATCGCTACGCAATTTCTGTGTTGCATCCTCATCCTCAGGGTGCGAACGCTAAATTACACTGATTTTGGTTCATCGGAATCCAGCTAGAGGACCATCATGTTAAGATACTTGCCGTGACACAGCCACACTAATCTATCGGAGAGAAGCCGCCATGGAATCTCCTGTTTTGAATTAAGACGCAATTTCTTGTTTTCCATCCTCGTCCTGAGGATCCGAAGGCTAAATTACGCTGATTGCGGTGCATCGGAATCCAACTACAGGATCATTACGTGGAGCTATATGGTTTGACAATAGCCACACTAGTCCCGCAGAGAGAAACCCCCATGGAAACTCACTTTTTTAATCGTGACATTATTCCTGTGTTGCATCCTTTTCCTAAGGGTGCAAAGGGTAAATTCCGCTGATTGTGGTGGATCGGAATCCAGCTAGAGGACCACCAAGTGAAGCTACAAGCATGGACAACAGCCACACTAGTCTCTATGAGAGAAACCGCCATGGAATATCCCGTTTTGAATTGAGAACCAATTTCGGTTTTGCATCCTTGTCCTGAGGGTGCGAAGGCTAAATTACGCTGATTGTGGTGCATCGGAATGGAGCTAGAGAACCTCCATTTTAAGCTACATGCTGAGACAACAGCCACGGTACCCTCTCGCAGAGAAGCCCCCATGGAAGCTCCCGTTTAGAAATTGAGACGCAATTTGTGTTTTGCATCCTTGTCCGGAGGGTGCGAAGGCTAAATTAGGTTGATTGTGGAGCATCGGAATGTAGCTAGAGGACGTCAGGTGAAGCTACAAGCTGTGGCAACAGCCACACTAATCTCTCGGAGAGAAGCCGCTATGGAAACTTACGTATTGAATCGCGACGCAATTTCTGTGTTGCTTCCTCATCCTGAGGGTGCGAAGGATGCATTACGCTGATTTTGGCGCATCGGAATCCAGATAGAGGACCACCAGGTGAAGCTACATGCTTTAGAAACAGCCACACTAGTCTCTCAGAGAGAAGCAGCCATGGAAACTCCCGTTTTGAATCGCGATGCAATTTTGTGTTTCATCCGCATCCCGAGGGTGCGAAGGCTAAATTAAGCCCATTGTGGTGCATCGGAAACCCGGTAGATGACCACCACGTGAAGCTACATACTGTGACAACAGCCACACTACTTTTTTTTAACGAAGCCGGGAAGGCAACTACCGTTTTGAATCGCTACGCAATTTCTGTGTTGCTTCCTCATCCTGAGTGTGCGAAGGATAAATTACGCTGATTTTGGTGAATCGGAATCAAGCTAGATGACCACCATGTTAAGCTACATGCTGTGACAACAGCCACACTAGTCCATCGGAGAGAAGCCCCCATGGCATCTCCCGTTTTCAATCGTGACGCAATTTCTTTGTTGCATCCTCATCCTGAGAGTGTGAAGGCTAAATTACGCTGATTGTGGTGCATCGGTATCCAGCTAGAGGACCACCATGTTAAGCTACATGCTTTGACAACAGCCACAGTATTCTTTCGGAGAGAAGCCTTATGGAAAATAACATGTTGAATCGCGACGCAATTTCTGTGCTGCATCCTCATCCTGAGGGTGCAAAGGCTAAATAACGCTGAATGTGGTGCATCGGAGTTCCCGGTAGAGGACCACCAGGTGAAGCTACATGCTGTGATAAAAGCCACACTAGTTTTTTGGGGAGAAGCAGGCATGGAATCTACCGTTTTGAATTGAGACCCAATTTCGGTTTTGGATCCTCGTCCTGAGGGTGTGAAGGCTAAATTAGGTTAATTGTGGTGCATCAGAATGTAGTTAGAGGACAACCAGGTGAAGCTACATAGTTTGACATTAGCCACACTAGTCTCTCGGAGATGAGCCGCCATGGAAACTCCCGTTTTGAATCGCGATGCAATTTCGGTGTTGCATCCTCATCCTGTGGGTGATATTGGTGCATCGGAATGTAGCTAGAGGACGACCAGGTGAAGCTACAAGCTGTGATAACAGCCACGCTAGTCTCTCGGAGAGAAGCCGCTATGGAAACTTACGTATTGAATCGCGACGCTATTTCTGTGTTGCTTCCTTATCCTGAGGGTACAAAGGCTAAATTATGCTGACAGTGGTGCAACGGAATCCAGTTAGAGGACCACCAGGTGAAGCTACATGCTTTGAAATCAGCCAGACTAGTTCCTCGGAGAGAAGCTGCCTTGGAAGCTCCCGTTTTGAATCGTGACGCAATTTCTTTGTTGCATCCTCATCCTGAAGATGCAAAAGCTAAATTACGCCGATTGTAGTGCATCGGAATCCCGGTAGATGACCACCAGGTTAAGCTACATGCTGTGACAACAGTCACACTAGTTTTTTGGAGAGAAGCCGGCATGGAAACAACCGTTTTGAATCGCTACGCAATTTCTGTGTTTCATCCTCATCCTCAGGGTGCGAAGGCTAAATTACGAAGATTTCGGTGCATCGGAATCCTGCTAGAGGACGACCATGTTAAGATACCTGCTGTGACACAGCCACACTAATCTACCAGAGAGAAGCCGCCATCGAATCTCCTGTTTTGAATTAAGACGCAATTTCTAGTTTTCCATCCTCGTCCTGAGGATGCAAAGGCTAAATTACGCTGGTTGATGTGCATCGGAATCCAACTACAGGATCATTACGTGGAGCTATATGCTTTGACAATAGCCACACTAGTCCCGCAGAGAGAAACCCCCATGGAAACTCACTTTTTGAATCGTGAGAATACTTCTGTGTTGCATCCTCATCCTGAGGGTGCGAAGGCTAAATTACTCTGATTGTGGTGAATCGGAATTCAGCTAGAGGACCACCAGGTGAAACTACATGCTTTGAAAACAGCCACACTAGTCTCTCGGAGGAAGCCGCTATGGAAATTCCCGTTTTGAATCGTGACGTAATTTCTGCGTTGCTTCCCCATCCTGAGTGTGCAAAGGCTAAATTACGCCAATTGTGGTGCATCGGAATCCCGGTAGAGGACCACCAGGTGAAGCTACATGCTGTGACAACAGCCACACTAGTTTTTTGGAGAGAAGCCGGCATGGAAACAACAGTTTTGAATCGCTACGCAATTTGTGTGATGCATCCTCATACTCAGGGTGCGAAGGCTAAATTACGCTGATTTTGGTGCATCAGAATCTAGCTAGAGGACCACCATGTTAAGATACTTGCTGTAACAACAGATACACAAATCTATCGGAGAGAATCCGCCATGGAATCTCCCGTTTTGAATTAAGACGCAATTTCTTGTTTTACATCCTCGTCCTGAGGGTACGAATGCCAAATTACGCTGATTGTGGAGCATCGGAATCCAGCTACAGGACCATTAGGTGAAACTATATGCTTTGACATTAGCCACACACGTCCCTCGGAAAGAAGCCGACATGGAAACTCACTTTTTGAATCGTGACAATATTTCTGTGTTGCATCTTCATCCTGAGGGTGCGAAGGCTAAATTACGCTGATTGTGGTGAATCGGAATCCAGCTAGAGGACCACCAAGTGAAACTACAAGTATGGACAACAGCCACACTAGTCTCTATGAGAGAAGCCGCCATGGAGACACTCGTTTTGAATCAGGCCGCAATTTCTGTTTTGCGTCCTCGTCCTGAGTGTGCGAAGGCTAAATTACGAAGATTGTGGTGCATCGGAATCCAGCTAGAGGACCACCAGGTGAAGCTACATGCTTTAAAAACAGCCACTCTACTCTCTCAGAGAGAAGCAGCCATTAAAACTCCCGTTTTGAATCGCGATGCAATTTCTGTGTTTCATCCTCATCCTGAGGGTGCGAAAGATAAATTACGCCGATTGTGGTGCATCGGAGTCGCGGTACATGACCACCAGGTGAAGCTACATGCTGTGACAACAGCCGCGGTAGTCTCTCGAGTCGAAGCCCCCATGGAATCTCCCGATTTAAATTGATACGCAATTTCTGTTTTGCATCCTCATCCTGAGGGTGCAAAGTCTAAATTAGGTTGATTGTGGTGCTTCGGAATGTAGCTAGAGGACGACCAGGTGAACTACAAGCTGTGATAATAGCCACGCTAGTCTCTCGGAGAGAAGCCGCTATGGAAACTTGCGTATTGAATCGCGACGCAATTTCTGTGTTGCTTCCTTATCCTGAGGGTGCAAAGGCTAAATTACGCTGATTGTGGTGCAACGGAATCCAGTTAGACGACCACCAGGTGAAGCTACATGCTTTGAAAACAGCCAGACTAGTTCCTTGGAGAGAAGCTGCATTGGAAGCCTCCGTTTACAATCGTGACGCAATTTCTGTGTTACTTCCTCATCCTGAGGGTGCGAAGGCTAAATTACGCTGATTGCGGTGCATCGGAATCCAGCAAGAGGACCACCAGGTGAAGCTACATGCTGTGTCAACAGCCATACTACTCTCTCGGAAAGAAGCCGCCATGGAAATTCCCGTTTTGAATCGTGAAGCAATTTCTTTGTTGCATCCTCATCCTGAGGGTGCAAAGGCTAAATTACGCCGATTGTAGTGCATTGGAATCCCGGTAGAGGACCACCAGGTGAATCTACATGCTGTGACAACAGCCACACTAGTTTTTTGGAGAGAAGCCGGCATGGAAACAACCGTTTTGAATCGCTACGCAATTTCTGTGTTTCATCCTCATCCTCAGGTTGCGAAGGCTAAATTACGCTGATTTGGGTGCATCGGAATCCAGCTAGAGGACCACCATGTTAAGATACTTGCTGTGACACAGCCACACTAATCTATCGGAGAGAAGCCGCCATAGAATCTCCTGTTTTGAATTAAGACGCGAAGGCTAAATTACGCTGATTTGGGTGCATCGGAATCCAGCTAGAGGACCACCATGTTAAGATACTTGCTGTGACACAGCCACACTAATCTATCGGAGAGAAGCCGCCATCGAATCTCCTGTTTTGAATTAAGACGCAATTTCTAGTTTTCCATCCTCGTCCTGAGGATGCAAAGGCTAAATTACGCTGATTGATGTGCATCGGAATCCAACTACAGGATCATTACGTGGAGCTATATGCTTTTACATTAGCCTCACTAGTCCCGCGGAGAGAAGCCGCAGTGGAAACTCACTTTTTGAATCGTGAGAATATTTCTGTGTTGCATCCTCATCCTAAGGGTGCAAATGCTAAATTCCGCTGATTGTGGTGGATCGGAATCCAGCTAGAGGACCACCAAGTGAAACTACAAGCATGGACAACAGCCCCACTAGTCTCTATGAGAGAAGCCACCATGGAATCTCCCGTTTTGAATTGAGACCCGATTTTGGTTTTGCATTCTTGTCCTGAGGGTAAGAAGCCTAAATTACGCTGATTGTGGTGCTTCAGAATCCAGCTAGGGGACCACCAGGAGAAGCTACATGCTTTGACAACATTCACAGTAGTCTCTCAGAGAGAAGCCGCCATGGAAACTGCCGTTTTGAATCGTGACGCAATTTCTTTGCTGCATCCTCATCCTGAGGGTGTGAAGGTTAAATTACGCTGATTGTGGTGCATCGGAATTCAGCTAGAGGACCACCAGGTGAAACTACATGCTTTGAAAACAGCCACACTAGTCTCTCGGAGGAAGCCGCTATGGAAATTCCCGTTTTGAATCGTGACGTAATTTCTGCGTTGCTTCCCCATCCTGAGTGTGCAAAGGCTAAATTACGCCGATTGTGGTGCATCGGAATCCCGGTAGAGGACCACCAGGTTAAGCTACATGCTGTGACAACAGTCACACTAGTTTTTTGGAGAGAAGCCGGCATGGAAACTACCGTTTTAATCGCTACGCAATTTCTGTGATGCATCCTCATACTCAGGGTGCGAAGGCTAAATTACGCTGATTTTGGTGCATCAGAATCTAGCTAGAGGACCACCATGTTAAGATACTTGCTGTGACAACAGATACACTAATCTATCGGAGAGAAGCCGCCATGGAATCTCCCGTTTTGAATTAAGACGCAATTTCTTGTTTTGCATCCTCGTCCTGAGGGTACGAATGCCAAATTACGCTGATTGTGGAGCATCGGAATCCAGCTACAGGACCATTAGGTGAAGCTATATGCTTTGACATTACCCACACTAGTCCCTCGGAAAGAAGCCGACATGGAACTCACTTTTTGAATCGTGACAATATTTCTGTGGTGCATCCTCATCCTGAGGGTGCGAAGGCTAAATAACGCTGATTGTGGTGGATCGGAATCCAGCTAGAGGACCACCAAGTGAAACTACAAGAATTGACAACAGCCACACTTGTCCCTATGAGAGAAGCCGCCATGGAGTCTCCCGTTTTGAATTGAGACCAAATTTCGGTTTTGGATCGTCGTCCTGAGGGTGTGAAGGCTAAAATAGGTTGATTGTGGTGCATCGGAATGTAGTTAGAGGACAACCACGTGAAGCTACATAGTTTGACATTACGGACACTAGTCTCTCGGAGAGGAGCCGCCATGGACTCACCCGTTTTGAATCGCTATGCAATTTCGGTGTTGCATCCTCAACCTGAGGGTGTGAATGCTAAATTACGATGAATTTGGTCCATCGGAATCCAGATAGAGGACGGCCAGGTGAAGCTACATGCTTTAAAAACAGCCACACTAGTCTCTCAGAGAGAAGCAGCAATGGAAACACTCGTTTTGAATCAGGCTGCAATTTCTGTTTTGCGTCCTCGTCCTGAGTGTGCGAAGGCTAAATTACACCGATTGTGGTGCATCGGAATCCCGGTAGATGACCACCAGGTGAAGCTAGATGCTGTGACAACAGCCACGGTAGACTCTCGAGGAGAAGCCCCCATGGAATCTCCCGTTTTGAATTGAGACGCAATTTCTGTTTTGCATCCTCTTCCTCACGGTGTGAAGGTTAAATTACGCTGATTGTGGTGCATCGGAATGCAGCTAGAGGACCACCACGTGAAGCTACAAGCTGTGACAACAGCCACACTAGTCTTTCGGAGAGAAGCCTTATGGAAAATTACATGTTGAATCACGACGCAATTTCTGTGCTGCATCCTCATCCTGAGGGCCCAAAGGCTAAATTACGCTGATTGTGGTGCATCGGAATCCAGCTAGAGGGCCACCAGGTGAAGCTACATGCTTTAAAAACAGCCACTCTACTCTCTCAGAGAGAAGCAGCCATGAAAACTCCCGTTTTGAATCGCGATGCAATTTCTGTGTTTCATCCTCATCCTGAAGGTGCGAAAGATAAATTACGCCGATTGTGGTGCATCGGAGTCCCGGTACATGACCACCAGGTGAAGCTACATGCTGTGACAACAGCCACATTAGTCTCTCGAGGAGAAGCCCCCATGGAATCTCCCGTTTTAAGTTGAGACGCAATTTCTGTTTTGCATCCTCATCCTGAGGGTGCGAAGGCTAAATTAGGTTGATTGTGGTGCATCGGAATGTAGTTAGACGACGACCAGGTGAGCTACAAGCTGTGATAATAGCCACACTAGTCTCTCAGAGAGAAGCATTATGGAAACTCACATGTTGAATCGCGACACAATTTCTTTACCGCATCCTCATCCTGAGGGTGCGAAGCCTAAATTACACTGATTGCGGTGCATCGGAATCCAGCAAGAGGATCACCAGGTGAAGCTACATGTTGTGTCAACAACCATACTACTCTCTCGGAAAGAAGCCGCCATGGAAATTCCCGTTTTGAATCGTGAAGCAATTTCTTTGTTGCATCATCATCCTGAGGGTGCAAAGGCTAAATTACGCCGATTGTAGTGCATCGGAATCCCGGTAGAGGACTACCGGGTGAAGCTACATGCTGTGACAACAGCCACACTAGTTTTTTGGAGAGAAGCCGGCATGGAAACAACCGTTTTGAATCGCTACGCAATATCTGTGTTTCATCCTCATCCTCAGGGTGCGAAGGCTAAATTACGCTGATTTGGGTGCATCGGAATCCAGCTAAAGGACCACCATGTTAAGATACTTGCTGTGACACAGCCACACTAATCTATCGGAGAGAAGCCGCCATCGAATCTCCTGTTTTGAATTAAGACGCAATTTCTAGTTTTCCATCCTCGTCCTGAGGATGCAAAGGCTAAATTACGCTGATTGATGTGCATCGGAATCCAACTACAGGATCATTACGTGGAGCTATATGCTTTTACATTAGCCTCACTAGTCCCGCGGAGAGAAGCCGCAGTGGAAACTCACTTTTTGAATCGTGAGAATACTTCTGTGTTGCATCCTCATCCTAAGGGTGCAAATGCTAAATTCCGCTGATTGTGGTGGATCGGAATCCAGCTAGAGGACCACCAAGTGAAACTACAAGCATGAACAACAGCCACACTAGTCTCTATGAGAGAAGCCACCATGGAATCTGCCGTTTTGAATTGAGACCCGATTTCGGTTTTGCATTCTTTTCCTGAGAATGAGAGGCCTAAATTACGCTGAATGTGGTGCTTCAGAACCAGCTAGGGGACCACCAGGTGAAGCTACATGCTTTGACAACATTCACAGTAGTCTCTCAGAGAGAAGCCGCCATGGAAACTCCCGTTTTGAATCGTGACGCAATTTCTTTGTTGCATCCTCATACTCAGGGTGCGAAGGCTAAATTACGCTGATTTTGGTGCATCAGAATCTAGCTAGAGGACCACCATGTTAAGATACTTGCTGTGACAACAGATACACTAATCTATCGGAGAGAAGCCGCCATGGAATCTCCCGTTTTGAATTAAGACGCAATTTCTTGTTTTGCATCCTCGTCCTGAGGGTACGAATGCCAAATTACGCTGATTGTGGAGCATCGGAATCCAGCTACAGGACCATTAGGTGAAGCTATATGCTTTGACATTACCCACACTAGTCCCTCGGAAAGAACCCGACATGGAAACTCACTTTTTGAATCATTACAATATTTCTGTGTTGCATCTTCATCCTGAGGGTGCGAAGGCTAAATAACGCTGATTGTGGTGGATCGGAATCCAGCTAGAGAACCACTAAGTGAAACTACAAGAATTGACAACAGCCACACTTGTCCCTATGAGAGAAGCCGCCATGGAGTCTCCCGTTTTGAATTGAGACCCAATTTCGGTTTTGGATCGTCGTCCTGAGGGTGTGAAGGCTAAATTAGGTTGATTGTGGTGCATCGGAATGTAGTTAGAGGACAACCACGTGAAGCTACATAGATTGACATTAGCCACACTAGTCTCTCGGAGAGGAGCCGCCATGGACTCACACGTTTTGAATCGCTATGCAATTTCGGTGTTGCATCCTCAACCTGAGGGTGTGAAGGCTAAATTACGATGAATGTGGTCCATCGGAATCCAGATAGAGGACGGCCAGGTGAAGCTACATGCTTTAAAAACAGCCACACTAGTCTCTCAGAGAGAAGCAGCCATGGAAACACTCGTTTTGAATCAGGCCGCAATTTCTGTTTTGCGTCCTCGTCCTGAGTGTGCGAAGGCTAAATTACGCCGATTGTGGTGCATCGGAATCCCGGTAGATGACCACCAGGTGAAGCTAGATGCTGTCACAACAGCCACGGTAGACTCTCGAGGAGAAGCCCCCATGGAATCTCCCGTTTTGAATTGAGACGCAATTTCTGTTTTGCATCCTCTTCCTCAGGGTGTGAAGGTTAAATTACACTGATTGTGGTGCATCGGAATCCAGCTAGAGGACCACCAGGTGAAGCTACAAGCTGTGACAACAGCCACACTAGTCTTTCGGAGAGAAGCCTTATGGAAATTTACATGTTGAATCACGACGCAATTTCTGTGCTGCATCCTCATCCTGAGGGTCCAAAGGCTAAATTACGCTGATTGTGGTGCATCGGAATCCAGCTACAGGACGACCAGGTGAAGCTACATGCTTTAAAAACAGCCACTCTACTCTCTCAGAGAGAAGCAGCCATGAAAACTCCCGTTTTGAATCGCGACGCAATTTCTGTGTTGCTTCCTTATCCTGAAGGTGCATAGGCTAAATTACGCTGATTGTGGTGCAACGGAATCCAGTTAGAGGACCACCAGGTGAAGCTACATGCTTTGAAAACAGCCATACTAGTTCCTCGGAGAGAAGCTGCCTTGGAAGCTCCCGTTTTCAATCGTGACGCAATTTGTGTGTTACATCCTCATCCTGAGGGTGCGAAGGCTAAATTACGCTGCTTGTGGTTCATCGGAAACCAACTAGAGGACCACCAGGTGAAGGTACATGCTTTGACCACAGCCACACTAGTCTCTCGGATACACGCCACCATGGAATCTCCTGTTTTGAATCGTGACAATATTTCTGTGTTTCATCCTCATCCTGAGGGTGCGAAGGCTAAACTATGCTGATTGTGGTGCATCGGAATAGAGCTAGAGGACCACCAAGTGGAACTACAAGCATGGACAACAGCCCCACTAGTCTCTATGAGAGAAGCCACCATGGAATCTCCCGTTTTGAATTGAGATCCGATTTCGGTTTTGCATTCTTGTCCTGAGGGTGAGAAGCCTAAATTACGCTGATTGTGGTGCTTCAGAATCCAGCTAGGGGACCACCAGGTGAAGCTACTTGCTTTGACAATATTCACAGTAGTCTCTCAGAGAGAAGCCGCCATGGAAACTCCTGTTATGAATTGCGACGAAATTTCTTGTGCATCCTCAACCTGAGGGTGTGAAGGTTAAATTACGCTGATTGTGGTGCATCGGAATTCAGCTAGAGGACCACCAGGTGAAACTACATGCTTTGAAAACAGCCACACTAGTCTCTCGGAGGAAGCCGCTATGGAAATTCCCGTTTTGAATCGTGACGTAATTTCTGCGTTGCTTCCCCATCCTGAGTGTGCAAAGGCTAAATTACGCCGATTGTGGTGCATCGGAATCCCGGTACAGGACCACCAGGTGAAGCTACATGCTGTGACAACAGCCACACTAGTTTTTTGGAGAGAAGCCGGCATGGAAGCTACCGTTTTGAATCGCTACGCAATTTCTGTGATGCATCCTCATACTCAGGGTGCGAAGGCTAAATTACGCTGATTTTGGAGCATCAGAATCTAGCTAGAGGACCACCATGTTAAGATACTTGCTGTGACAACAGATACACTAATCTATCGGAGAGAAGCCGCCATGGAATATCCCGTTTTGAATTAAGACGCAATTTCTTGTTTTGCATCCTCGTCCTGAGGGTACGAATGCCAAATTACGCTGATTGTGGAGCATCGGAATCCAGCTACAGGACCATTAGGTGAAGCTATATGCTTTGACATTAGCCACACTAGTCCCTCGGAAGGAAGCCGACATGGAAACTCACTTTTTGAATCGTGACAATATTTCTGTGTTGCATCCTCATCCTGAGGGTGCGAAGGCTAAATTATGCTGATTGTGGTGTATCGGAATCCAGCTAGAGGACCACCATGATAAGCTACATGCTGAGAAAACGACCACGGTAACCTCTCGCAGAGAGGCCCCTACGGAATATCCCGTTTTTAATGGAAACGTAATTTCTGTTTTGCATCCTCGTTCTGAGGGTGCGAAGGTTAAATTAGGTTGATTGTGGTGCATCGGAATGTAGCTAGAGGACGTCAGGTGAAGCTACAAGCTATGGCAACAGCCACACTAGTCTCTCGGAGAGAAGCCTTATGGAAACTTACATGTTGAATCGCGACGCAATTTCTGTGCTGCATCCTCATCCTGAGGGTGCAAAGGCAAAATTACGCTGATTATGGTGCATCGAAACCGGATAGAGGACCACTAGATGAAGCTACATCCTTTGAAAAGGCCATACTAGTCTCTCAGAGATAAGCCGGCATGGAGACTCCCATTTTGAATTGTGACGCCATTTCTGTTTTGCATCCTTGTCCTGCGGGTGCGGAGGCTAAATTACGCTGATTGTGGAGCATCGGTATCCAGTTAGAGGACCACCAGGTGAAGCTAAATACTGTGACAACAGCCACACTAGTCTCTCGGAGAGAAGCCGCTATGGAAACTTACGTATTGAATCGCGACGCAATTTCTGTGATGCTTCCTCATCCTGAGGATGCAAAGGATAAATTACGCTGATTCTGGTGCATCGGAATCCAGCTATAGGACCACCAGGTGTGGCTACATGCTTTAAAAACAGCCACACTAGTCTCTCAGAGAGAAGCAGCCATGGAAACTCCCGTTTTGAATCGCGATGTGATTTCTGTATTTCATCCTCATCCTGAGGGTGCGAAGGCTAAATTACGCCGATTGTGGTGCATCGGAATCCCGGTAGATGACCACCAGGTGAAGCTACATGCTGTGACATTAGCCAAACTACTTTTTTGCAAAGAGGCCGGGATGGAAACTACCGTTTTGAATCGCTACGCAATTTCTGTGTTGCAGCCTCATCCTGAGGGTGCAAAGGATAAATTACGCTGATTTCGGTGCATCTGAATCCAGCTAGAGGACCACCATGTTAAGCTACATGCTGTGACAACAGCCACACTAGTCTCTCGGAGAAAAGCCGCCATGGAAACTTATGTCTTGAATCGCGACTCAATTTCTGTGTTGCATTCTCATCCTGAGAGTGCGAAAGCTAAATTACGCTGCTTGGGGTGCATCGGAATCCAGCTAGAGGATCACCAGGTGAAACTACATTCTTTGACAACAACCACACTATTCTCTTGGAGAGAAGCCGCCATGGAAAATCCCGTTTTGAATCGCGACGCAATTTCTGTGTTGCATCCTCATCCTGAAGGTGCGAAGGCTAAATTACGCTGATTTCGGTGCATCGTATTCCAGCTATAGGACCATTAGGTGAAGCTACATGCTTTGACAACAGCTACATTACTCTCTAGGGAAGGTGCCGCCATGGAAACTTACGTTTTGAATCGCAACGCAATTTCTGCGTTGCATTCTTATGCCGATGTTGTGAAGGCTAAATTACGCCGATTGTGGTGCATCGGAATCCCGGTAGATGAACACCAGGTGAAGCTACATGCTGTGACTACAGTCACACTACTTTTTTGGAAAGAAGCCGGGATGGAAACTACCGTTCTGAATCGCTACGCTATTTCTGTGTTGCAACCTCATCCTGAGGGTGCGAAGGATAAATTACGCTGATTTTGGTGCATCGGAATCCAGCTAGAGGACCACCATGTTAAGCTACATGCTGTGACAACAGCCACGTTAGTCTCTCGGAGAGAAGCCCTCATGAAATCTCCCGTTTTGAATTGAGACACAATTTCTGTTTT
This sequence comes from Schistocerca gregaria, assembly GCF_023897955.1. Taxonomy (NCBI): domain Eukaryota; kingdom Metazoa; phylum Arthropoda; class Insecta; order Orthoptera; family Acrididae; genus Schistocerca; species Schistocerca gregaria. The sequence continues at coordinate 126,267,255 of NC_064922.1, forward strand.
GCATCCTCGTTCTGAGGGTGCGAAGGCTAAATTACGCCGATTGTGGTGCATCGGAATCCCGGTAGATGACCACCAGGTGAAGCTACATGCTGTGACATTAGCCAAACTACTTTTTTGCAAAGAGGCCGGGATGGAAACTACCGTTTTGAATCGCTACGCAATTTCTGTGTTGCAGCCTCATCCTGAGGGTGCAAAGGATAAATTACGCTGATTTCGGTGCATCTGAATCCAGCTAGAGGACCACCATGTTAAGCTACATGCTGTGACAACAGCCACACTAGTCTCTCGGAGAGAAGCCGCCATGGAAACTTACGTATTGAATCGCGACGCAATTTCTGTGTTGCTTCCTCATCCTGAGGCTGCAAAGGCTACATTACGCTGATTGTGTTGTATCGGAATCCAGCTAGAGGACCACCAGGTGAAGCTACATGCTTTGACAACAACCACACTATTCTCTTGGAGAGAAGCCGCAATGGAAACTCCCGTTTTGAATCGCGGTGCAATTTCTGGGTTGCGTCCTCATCCTGAGGGTGCGAAAGCCAAATTACGCTGATTGCGGTGCATCGCATTCTAGCTACAGGACCATTAGGTGAAGCTACATACTTTGACAACAGCTACATTACTCTCTAGGGAAGGTGCCGCCATGGAAACTTACGTTTTGAATCGCAACGCAATTTCTGCGTTGCATTCTTATCCCGATGTTATGAAGGCTAATTTACGCTGATTGTGGTACATCGGAATCCAGCTAGAGGACCACCAGGTGAACTACATGCTTTGGCAACATTCACATTAGTCTCTCAGAGTGAAACCGCCATGGAAGCTTCCGTTTTGAATCGCGATGCAATTTCTGTGTGGCATCCTCATCCTGAGGGTGCGAAGGCTAAATTACGCTGATTGTGGTGCATCGGAATCCAGCTCGAGGGCCACCAGTGTAGACTACATGCTTTGACAACAGCCACACTAGTCTCTCGGAGAGAAGACTACGATTTAAAACCTGGTTCCTAAATCTCTGTCTTACCATTATATAATCTATCCGAAACTTATAAGTATCGCCAGGCTTCTTCCATGTATACAGCACATATTGTTAAGATGTTAACATAAATATATTTTATATTCTGCATGAACTGAAAATTTTGTAACTGCTCTATGTACCATTTTTATTTTTTCCTTGTTTTCTTCATCTACCTTTGTTGTAAATGTTAATCCACAAATTTCTGGTTGAATTAACATAAAAGCATAATCATGTTAAATGCAGTAAATAATGGAGATACTGCCAGTGACCCGGGACACATTGGGGACACAAGTCGACATCATAGAGGCGGGATATAACCACTACCAATTTTTCCAGGTTTCAAAATAAGAGAGAGCGGTGACAGCTAATATTTTTGGGTTTTACATTTGTTAATTAGGCTCCCACAATTTGTTGATTTGGGGGAGGGGGGGGGGGGGGGAATAATGAACGCAATTGACATAAAATGTTCAGCCACATTTTGAAAGGTCCTACTCTTCTATCATCATTGAGCACAATTTTATTTATTTATTTATTTATTGTTTTTTGTCAACAAGGAAATAGTGTTGGCACTAAAACACTGTTTGCATCAGGATCACCTTACTTGTTTTTATTCCTCTTAAGAATTTTAACCACCACTTGCTCCCATCTGCTATCACGTAGAAAGTTTTCTGTAAGATGCTGTTCATTATTTACCAATTTAGTAAGAATCAAAGTCTTTTATTATCTGTATTTTGCTGTGGAAAGTGCATCTCTTCCAGTAACTACATACTTACACTCCCAGTGAGTGAGAGAGTGAGTATGTGAGTAGAGAATGCTACAGTAAAATTTTCAATAACTCTGTTACTCTCATATTTTTCTGCCCCAAGGCAAAAATAAATGGAATCTGTAACAATGTAGATATTTTTCGTGCATCAGGATTATGAAGTATTTGTGCCTCATGGAGCTGGTTTTTAATTAACTTACATGCTTCTTGATATTCCTTGTTCCATTTCCAGGTGGAGATAGACTTGTGAAGATAAACAAAATTGAATATGAAAACTTTGATAGAAATTGGACAAACTGCAGCATTTTGGTGCAGGAAAATTTCTCACTGGTTCCATTTTCATCAGATCAGTTTTGATTCTGTACAAAGAAATGGCATGCTCAGGGAAACTGTTTTGCGATTTGGCAAATTCTTATTTATCCATCTTTAATGTGACTCCTGCTCCACTAAATGCTAAAATTACATGGCATAGAATGTGTAAATGTTCTCCCTCAAGACAGTAGTAATTAGAATTTTGCCTACATAATGTTAAGTGTGTCAATAATTCTTCTCTTAGAACTTCATTAAGATCTGTCATAAAAGCCACTGATGACACTGACAGAGTGAATGCCATTCTTTTAAACTGGTAACATCTCCCATTCCACAAAAAGGCTGTGTTCTTCCTGATATACCTTCATCTTCCAGTTGGTCACATTTTACAGTAAACTGCATCATTTCTCCATGAGCATCAGTTAGTAAATGCACACTGCCATCCCTCTTTGTTACAGTGTGGATTGGATGAGAACATTCACTATCTGAGTGTTAAGTTATCTGATTCTCCTACATATCCTTAATTGCTTTATTAACTACTGCTTTCTAGAGCAAGGGTATTGGGTACAATATGCTGTGCAATGGCTCATGATCCTTAATTTGAGTTTTACAAGCAGATCATCTGATTGGACCAGGTGTTTTTAAAATAGATCGACATAATACCTTAATATTTCTACCTGTTCCTTCTGTTTAGCTTCAGGAATGTCCATTAACATTTGAATCATACTTTGAGTACTAGTCAGAGTATCGTAATCATCATTATTCTCCTGGAGCCCTGAACCTTCCACACTTAAAGTTGCAGTTCCCTCTTATTTCAAAAACAAATGAGCTCATATTTATGAATAGAGCACCCTAATCGTCTTCCTTGAAGAATCCTGAAACTCTTTCCTTTTCTGTTCCTTCTACTAGTTAGACAGAAATGAAGTGTAAGAGAATACATTTACAAACCTATTCAGAATCTGTGGATTCTGAGAACCAACCTGATATTAAGTGATCCAAAAATGAATACACTCTGCTCATACATACTCTTCTGAATTTTAACAGTGCCTGGCCTTCAAGGATACAGGGTACTTTTCTGGCTCCATATTATGCAAAAATCAACACCTATTTCATTCAAGCACTGTTTATAATGAATATGTTTCACAGATTTTTTGTTGATATCAGGTAATGCAGCACACTTTATATACAAATTAGTATGATTTTTAATATTTTTGGATCTACTTAGGGTTATTCAAAAAAATTTACAAAGAAACTGATGCAATATTGTTTCCAAAATGCTTCCTCAAATTGAGGTACTATTTAATCAAATGCTACACATTTGAAGAAGACCAAATTTTTACCAGATATGCATAACATGATGGCTGAGGCGCTAGACCTATTTAATGCCCCCTATTATGTATATTATAAGGATAAAAACAATATCACATTATGTTTAATTCTTACAATTTTATCATAATAAAATGTTTTGTTTTCTATAATTTAGTTGATTCTGCAAAAAAGCTTAGGTCTTCTACCTAAGTATGCACTATTGAAAGTTACAGAATAAAATAGAGCAATGCTATGTAAACTTTAGGAAATATTTTTACCTGAAATCTGAAAAATACAGCTTGTGGGAAATAGCGAATGAAGATATGGGTCCAATTAAACCATGCCTCAGAATATTTCTGAAGCACAGTCTTCATACTGCAGCATTTCTTCACCTTCAGGCTTCCTCTTGGCTTTCCTATTAGTACTTCTTGCTTCTTCAGTAACTTCAAGAAGTGAATCTTTCAGCTTGATGCACCTGTTGTCTGTCAGACACAAGCAATTGATCTTCCATTTCAGAGTGACATTTTATGCCTAAATTTCTCAGGACTTCCTGCCTTCCCATCACTCCATCATTGAAACATATCACTGCTTCTAGTACACCACCTTTTAATGTATTTAGTCCTACAAAAACATTCTTGTGTAATCTTTCCCATACGCAATGGTTGATACTTTCATTTGTATTCTGAGTTCCCCCATGAAGACATTAACTAAGCAAAAACGGGGTCACTGAGATCTTTAAAAATTGGTTTCATTTCATTCATAACAGGCTCAGGGAGAGAATGTATGTGATGTTGTGGTTACCAAAAAGCAAAAGAAAGTGGTCAAATTTACCAAGAATCTGCTCCTATAGGGCTAAGTCCATGAACAGAGTGGTCATCTGTGGACAACTCATGAAAGTAGGTGGCCCATACAGCTTTTCATATAGCAGTAACATCATTCAGAGGTGCAGTTCATGTAATAGCCAGTCCATAATAACTCAGAAGGAGGTCTGTTTTAGTTTCTGTTGATCTGCCTCAGCCAGACAGAGATTATTCATCCAACAGCAATTTTCCTTTCATTTCTCTTTGTAGCTTCTGCAATCTAGCATCAATCCTGTTTTGTACATATCTACAACACTCCAGTTTCTTTACCAAGGTATCACCATAAACATTGAACCCATTAATTTTATTGAAAACTTCATGTATGTAACATTATAAATGGGCACCAGCCTCTGATATATTTTTAGAGCTCCATCACACTCCATCATAATTCTTAGAACACTGATGTTTGATATGTTCTTCAGTGTTACCATGGCTGGTATGGCAGTACATAGATATGCACTCAACATCAACAACTTTTCCATTCTTGAGAGAAGTACCACTTACAACACCATTCAAGGAATGATGTCCTCAACATTGCCATGTCCCACCAAGTGCAACAGCAGTGTCCCTGGTTCCACTAATACTTAGTTTTTCTACTGCATGTTTTATAAATGCTTTAGACACAACAGTCAAGGCACCTAAAAGTATTTTTGTGTACTTGTTGAACCTAGTGTGAGGAGGAGGAAGGTTCATCAAACCACAAAACGTTTGATAGCATTTTTCCACTCTTCCTATTGCACACTTGCATACACCAACTCCAAATTCACGTCATATGAATTACACACAAAAAGTTCGAAGTCATTTTTTATATTTATTGCTAAAATCCTTCCTGCTACTTTGTTGTTCAGTTATTTCCAAACAGATTACACAATCACATTGTTCACATTTTGCCACTTCCTTTATCAAAGAAGATAATATGCCCACATCAGCAACAAAAATCTACTATATACAGGGTCACTGTTAACACGCAAATTTGAATCAGCAGGACAATTGGTGGGAGATTCTTCCTCAAAGTAATGATATATAGGTTACTTAAAACAGAGTGGCTTGCTTTGTTTGTAAACTGGTTACCATGGAATTTCATTTTATTGAATTTCTTGATACCGGGTATAGTTTTACATTTATTGCATACTAAAAGATAAATACTTCCACAAATGTATGTAGTACTTGGGCAACAAACATTCAGTAAGCCATGAACAAACTGCTTCAGCAAAACAAAAGTAAATACTAGCAAAAATTATCATTTAGAGACACTAGAAACCTGCATTGTTACAACATATACAATGTATCATACATATAATCACTTGAAACAGAAAGTTCAAGGTTCTTTTTGAAATAATACTGGTTTCTGCAATAGAAACAAAGTAGGAATGGCAGCATACATGACCATAACTTTAAAATTTGCTATATATGGGTATTTTTCATTTGAAACCCTATAATGTATATATATCAATGTAATCACAAAAGACTATAGAATTTAATAAAGTCATATAAATGGTGGGAAAATCGAAATTTTTTAAGTACCCTTTATCCTTAATGTGTTTACTTCGATTGTTTACGGCAATGGCAAAACACAAATTATTAACAGGAAATATTGAGAGTGCATGGAGGTAGATTTCTGTAATAGCTCCCATCCTTCTCACCAAAATAGGTGTTAGATCCATAATCCAGCATATTTGGACTTTCATAAATACATTTTAATGCATTTTGTGGATCTATTTTTCCCTTCCCTATCAGTATTCTTTTACTTCAGTCACAAGTTTGTACTTGGTAGTGTTCATTGTGACTTCTGACCCATTTCCAACAATTTCAGTTTCAGAGCAGCCTGTTTCCAGAACTTCATTTAGTTACTGAATCACAACTTCCCATATTATGACTTGGGCTTGTGGAAGTTCTGGCCATTGTTTTTGCACTCTGATCCTGGAATATGTTGGAATTTTTTATTGTTAATCCCGTTTTTGACAACACAAAAATTTGTTTAAGAATGTGGTTTAAAGTTCTTCACCTTTAGAGTGATTTTTTATTACACAAATGACCCCGATATGTGCTTAACATTTCATGTGGCTACTGCATGTGTCTATTTTTCCCTATTTGGTTTAATGTCTCTGAAATAAATGTTTGAACTGTTTGAACACAACCAAGGCATAAATCTTGTGCATTTTTTGAATTGTCATGAAAACTCCATTACCTACAATTATTTGAGGTGTGTTTTCTATATAGTCTCTACTTCAGTTAATGCTGCGTTAATCCCGTGCTGTAGAAGCTCTTTATTTATTCCATTTGATGCTTCATTGCAGTGATTGAATTGCTGGTATATTTCATCCTCTCCAGTACACACTACTTCTCACCCACAAACTCTACTGACCATCATTGCTGCATGCGCTTGCGCATTGATGCTGTAAGAGATATTACATTTGAACATGTACAGGTACTTTTCCCTTCAATAGGTATGGTGGTACTTTGTAATGACAATACCACTTCCTAGCCACTTTCCTTTGGTTTAACTAATGATTCATTGTTCAGTTGACATGTTTTAATACTTGGGCCCACTTTTGTTGATGTGATGATGAGTCATTCATTCTGTGACTGGTATGCACTTCTCATGTAGTTGGGAGGTTAACCAGTTGTTTCTTTTGTAGTACCACCCTGGGATCACATATAGGGTCCTTTGAGGATGACACATGCACTTGTGAAGCTGCTTTGACCCCTGAAATACCTAACAAGTTTTACAAATGTCAAAAGGTTAATAAAAGTACATCTTATGTTGAACAACTAGTTTATAAACATATAACTTTCTCTTGACTCTCTATGTTGTACAATGTCATTTAGTTTTTAAAAGAAATTTACCATTCCATATGATTTTCATCTCAGTGAGAAGGAAATCAAAAATTTTTACAGCAGCATACATAGCATCTCTCTGCAGCAGAGACAGTGTACGTAATTCTTTTGTTTAGTGGCACACCTGTGAATTGCTGAATTCTGTCTGACCCTTTCATCATCCAGAATGAGAGAGCAAAAGCTACTGAGCTGACTCTCTCCTCAGTCTCACAAATGTGACATTCCCTGAGTGATTTTCAGTGGATGTCAATGCCCAAGAATTTGATGGTATCACCTGATTATGTGCTGATTATTCAGTGTCACTGAATGTTTGCCTGGCTTTTCATGACTTCATGTACACTGAATAAAATTTATTGTGTTTAGGTTGGCAGGAAGGGAGTTAACAAACCTGCTACAAAAATTTGCTGAAATATCATTGAAGATTATGTTCAACAGATATTCTCTTACAATGATGATGTTATCAGTAAACATGGTACGTTGTCACTGTACACTATTCACTACTGCAGGCAGATCTTAGTGTAAATCAGAGATGCTGTAGGGCTCAGGAGGGCAGAAGGTGTTCCTTTACCCAAATACTGTTCCAGCTGTATTACTAAATGACTAATGGGATTCATGACACACAGTGCCAGTTGCATGTAGCCTATATAAGTGCTTTTTTTGATTTTCAGTATTTCATACAAATGTGGATTGAATTTAAATTCCTGCCAAAATTTAGTATTTATATCTTACAACAAGAGTTTAACCCTGTAGGACGAGTATTACAGTCATAAACTGTGCATATACATCTTGCAGCAGTGTAGCTCAATTTGCACATTATACACACTGTATATATCAAATTTTTCATAATGAGAGCACTTTGAAATTATTTTTGAAGTTTTTTGGAAATCAAAAAGCTCTCCTAAATGCTTAACTACATACTTCTGAATGCTTTGGAAACGCACAACTATGTTCTGACGTTGTTTTATACATTGTAGTTTGAATCTTTAAACCTAATGAATATGATGAATGTGGTAGATATTTGTTATGCCTCATATTTTGAGCATATTTTTACAATAATGTGACTTGTCAGTTGTGCCTGAAATTCTGTTATCCAAATGTAGCAATAACATGCATCCTAAACAATTACAAAGTATTATTAGAAATTTCAGTTATAGGTTACTCTTCTAACTGTACTTCACAGATAAGCAACAGATCCATGTGTTTGATGAAATGTATTGTGCCAATGTCCTAATAATCTGAATGTTAGTAGTCTGTTTCACTGTTACATGCATTAAAACTTGAAAAAGCAGTTCATGGACAATGTTTTCTTTTGCAAAATGATTATCATATTTGGAGGTTGTGGACCTGTATATAATCGAACTTGGTAAATGTAACTACAATAACTTATATTTATTTATTGTCTTTTTTGCATATAGTCACCAACTGGTGACTTTTGCAAATGTCATAACATTTTTATACAATTTTTGTGCAAACAGTAAGAATTTCCAATTCACATTTACAAGAAGCCACTTATGGGTGACACACTTGGAAATATATGGTAAAGTACTTCATAATGCAACATACAGTTGTTACGTAGTATAAGTATTGAATTTACAGCATGTTGTTACAAAAATAGTATATATTACAATCACCTCAGAAGAATACATCATATAGATAGAAGACTTAGGCCTACATTTAAGAGTAGCTACATTTCAATATCAGTATTCATTCAGTGAGTACAAACATTTGATAGTTAAGAATGATTTTAATTCCCTTTTGAAAACTTTACCTCTGAAGCATCTTGTGGCACTTGGCAGTTTGTTATACCATATCTGGCTATTTATCCAAGGACTATGATCTGTTGTCTTTAGTTTAGTTCTGTTTCTGAAGAATCAATCTTTTTGTCTTGTGTTGTGGGTATGCACATCAGGGCAAATACACTCTTGGAAATGGAAAAAAAACACATGACACCAGTGTGTCAGACCCATCATACTTTCTCCGGACACTGCGAGAGGGCTGTACAAGCAATGATCACACGCACGGCACAGCGGACACACCAGGAACCGCGGTGTTGGCCGTCGAGTGGCGCTAGCTGCGCACCATTTGTGCACCACCGCCGTCAGTGTCAGCCAGTTTGCCATGGCATACGGAGCTCCATCACAGTCTTTAACACTGGTAGCATACCGCGACAGCGTGGACGTGAACCGTAGGTGCAGCTGACGGACTTTGAGCGAGGGCGTATAGTGGGCATGCAGGAGGCCGGGTGGACGTACTGCCGAATTGCTCAACACGTGGGGCGTGAGGTCTCCACAGTACATCGATGTTGTCGCCAGTGGTCGGCGGAAGGTGCACGTGCCCGTCGACCTGGGACAGAACCACAGCGATGCACAGATGCATGCCAAGACCGTAGGATCCCACACAGTGCCGCAGGGGACCGCACCGCCACTTCCCAGCAAATTAGGGACACTGTTGCTCCTGGGGTATCGACAAGGACCATTCGCAACCATCCCCATGAAGCTGGGCTACGGTCCCGCACACCGTTAGGCCATCTTCCGCTCATGCCCCAACATCGTGCAGCCCGCCTCCAGTGGTGTCGTGACAGGCGTGAATGGAGGGACGAATGGAGACATGTCGTCTTCAGCGATGAGAGTCGCGTCTGCCTTGGTGCCAATGATGGTCGTATGCGTGTTTGGTGCCGTGCAGGTGAGCGCCACAATCAGGACTGCATACGACCGAGGCACACAGGGCCAACACCCGGCATCATGGTGTGGGGAGCGATCTCCTACACTGGCCGTACACCTCTGGTGATCGTCGAGGGGACACTGAATAGTGCACGGTACATCCAAACCGTCATCGAACCCATCGTTCTACCATTCCTAGACCGGCAAGGGAACTTGCTGTTCCAACAGGACAATGCACGTCCACTTGCATCCCGTGCCACCCAACGTGCTCTAAAAGGTGTAAGTAAATCACCCTGGCTAGCAAGATCTCCGGATCTGTCCCCCATTGAGCATGTTTGGGACTGGATGAAGCGTCGTCTCATGCGGTCTGCAGGTCCAGCACGAACGCTGGTCCAACTGAGGTGCCAGGTGGAAATGGCATGCAAGCCGTTCCACAGGACTACATTCAGCATCTCTACGATCGTCTCCATGGGAGAATAGCAGCCTGCATTGCTTCGAAAGGTGGATATACACTGTACTAGTGCCGACATTGTGCATGCTCTGTTGCCTGTGTCTATGTGCCTGTGGTTCTGTCAGTGTGATAATGTGATGTATCTGACCCCAGGACTGTGTCAATAAAGTTTCCCCTTCCTGGGACGGTGTTCTTATTTCAATTTCCAGGAGTGTAGCTTCATTATTTTTATGGTCGACAAAGAATGTCATTAATTTGCACAGATAGAAGGAGTATACTGTTAGATATTTATGTTGTACAAAGGGTTCCCTACATGAATCTCTGTATCCTAGTCGATGCATTATACTGATTGCTCTTTTCTGCAGTGTTGGCATTCTGCTCATGTGTCTGTCAGCAGCACATCCACATACCTCTATACCATAATTTATATATGCAAATATAGTCCCACAATAAGCAGTTTTTAATGTTTGTTCAGAGACTAATTTTCATAGTTTGCTAATTAAGTGCAGTGAACTGCTGATTTTATTGCATACAACATTGATATGTTTTACCCATCTAAGATTTCTGTCTAGGTACATCCCCAAAAATGTACATTTATCACTGTCTGCTTTTTTGATGTCACTTATATTATCAATACAGGTTTGATATGAATTACCAAGGTTAAATGGTAATAGCTGGGATTTGCTAATATTGACTTTTAGACCTTGATCATGGAAGTAAGTAGTTATTTGACTTAACCCATCAGTTACAGCCAATGTCAGGTCATTAGTTCGTTTGCAAAAGAACAAAAGTGAGGTATCATCTTCATAACTTGCCAGTTGGGTGTACATAGGTGACACTAAATCATTAATCTAGACCAGGAAAAGGAAAGGGCACAATATGGAGCCCTGAGGTACATCTTGTTTTACTATTTCATAGCTGGATTGGAGATGTTTGATCTGACCATTAATTTCATATGTACACTGCTTACATTTGGTTACATAAGTGATCAGTAGTTGTACAGATGTGGCATTTATATTGTAAGTTTCCAGTTTGCTTAGTAGTAGCTCATGGTTCAATGAGTCAAAAGCTTTAGTAAGGTCTAGAAATATCCCTACTGTCTGCATTCCCTCATCCAGGGCATCATACACCTTGTGGAGAAATTCGGTAATTGCCGTAATGGTACTGTGATACTTTCTGAAGCCATGCTGTGTTTCTGCTAGTAAATTATTGTTTGTAAAATAATCAGTAAGTTACATATAAAAAAATTTCAAATATTTTACTGAAATTTGGTATTAGTGGTATGGGCCTGATGTTTGATAGCTCTTCTTTCAATCCTTTTTAATGCAAAGGTTTAACTGTACTTTTCTTCAATATATTTGGAAATCTGTGCTCCCTGATACTACTGTTTGCCATATAGGTAATTATTCCATCTAATTCCTTAATGCATTTTTTAATAATAATACTATTCGGCCCATACCAGCCAGATGAGGTCTTATTCTTTAAGTTATTTATTCTTCTTCTTATTTTCTCCACATTCACTTCCTTAAATTCAAAAGCAGTTTCCAGCCTAGGGTAAGGCTTAACCATCCGAGTCAGACCAGTGTTATTAACTGGATTCAAAGCTGAACATATAAAATATTCATTAAATATATTCAAGATTTTATCCAGATATTTAATATGGTTTCCTTCATGTCGGACTCTGTCAATCTGAGCATCTAACTTAGGGATGGCTTTGTGATATCTATTTATTATATTCCATGAAGTTTTTCCTATATTTGACAACTGAGCTATTTCTGTACCTAGGATCTGTTTTCTTAACTTTAAGAGCTGTTTCTAAGATTGTTTTTTTAGCTGTATTGTACTTATCTTTAAATATTTGGAATTTAGTTGACTTGTGAAGCACAATCAGGTCCTGAGTTTGATCATGTAAGCTGGAAGAGTCAGTCTGGTGTTTTTTACACTGCTGGTTAAGAAGGTATAACTACACATGAGAATGTTAATGACATTGTAAATATGTGATTGTCATTACTTTAGCATAAAATTTAAAAAGTAAGTTTTCTATGGATAAATAATTTAGAAACACACACAGGAAATTATGAAAAGTTATATTTACCTTGTTTTACATAACCTGTGTGTGCTGGCAATTACCATATTTTGCCACAGTTAAATTGTTATCTGCTCACATTTATACCGTTACCACAATAGCAGTATGTTTTTCTAAAATTCTAGTATCACACAACTTTGATATTTCTGTATGATGCTTTTCTACATAATGACAGCCTGCATTTGTAACACAATGTAGGAGGGGCATTCAATAAGTAATGTAACATATTTCTGATCTTGGCCAATGCCAGTTCAAAAAATTGTGCATGTAACATAGGGGCTGAAGTAGGAATATTCCACAAAGTTCCAATAAGTGGCAGCACTATTTGTGCCTTAAAAATGGTGTCTGTGACAGAGGTGCGTTCCAAGCAGGTAACTGTTGAGTTTTCAGTGCAAAATTAGTCCATAGTAGATACTCATAAGCACGTGCAGAATACCTACAGAGACCTGGTAGTGGAAAAAAGAAGCATGCCATTCACATACAGTTGTGACTGTGCAATGTTTTAACATGCAAACACTCTGATTGTGATCTTGCAATCACGGCAGATAGAACACCTTGCTGCTCAGCTGGACATCTCTGTTGTTAGTGCAGACACATTGGCCCACATGTTAGGGTACTCGAAGGTGTGCCCCAGTCTGTTCTGACAAACTGTAGACTGTAAAGACCAAAGAATGACTATCTGTGCCAAACTGTCTGTCCATTACAAGGGTTATAGTGATAATATTTGTTGAACATTGTCAGATGGGGAAACACTTTGAACTGAGAAACAAAACAGCAGTCCATAGAGTGGCGCCACATCACCTCCTCTGAAGACAAAGTTCAAAGCTGCATCCTCAACCAGTAAAGTCATGGTGGCAGTCTTCTGGAATTTTGAAGTTGTTATTCTGGGTGATTACCTCTGTCATGGAATAGTGTTTTGCACTACCATCAGGAAGTTGAAGAAATGACTTCAGTATGTACATCACCACAAAAATGGAAATTAACTCTTCCTTCTCAATGACTTCGTAAGACCTCGCACAAGTTTGCACACCTGAGAGGAGCACACATACTGCATTGAGACAAAGAAATGAAAGCCAGACAGTGCGACATCCAGACTGTTAGGTGGACAAGGAAGAACTGTCCATTGAAGAATGCACTCTGCAGAAAGCAGGGTGTGGATGATGGGGGCGTTTGTTGATGTAACAAGATGCCGCTGATGTCAATCAGTAGAATGGTGTCACAGGCAATACAAGCTTTCCCAGTAAGGAGGTGTAAGGCAATCATATTGAACAGAAATTATGATGAAAACTTGGGATTTGTATCAAAGATCATAGGAAATAATATGGTTGGTTCAATGGAATCCTGAATAAAACCAACCTGCTTTCAGAAAAATTGTTGCATTACTTACTGAACACCCCTCATATAATTAGGTCAGCATTTTAGACAATTGAATGTTCCAATTTAGTAATGTGGAATGTACTATTTTGTGTAATATGATCAGCTCAAACAATCTGGATAGTTGTTTCAAGTGTAATAGATGTCAAGAAACTTCTTTTAACACTTAGTATCTAATGTTAGGTGAAGTGTAGCCTGTAGTGATTACAGAGGCTTGCTAGATGTTAATGTGTCTCTGTTGTAAAACCTAAAGTTTTTAAAATGTAATATCAGGAAGGTACCAGTTACTTCGAAGGAATATCAGGACATAAATTGCTGTTACATTTTTGAATCATTTAATGTTGTTAATGATGTTAAACTTCAAGGTATTGTGTCAACTTGTTGGCTCAGCATAAACATGTAAATCTCACATATTAAATTTCACATGATCTTTGGTTTTAAATATGGTCAAATACCACTTGCCATAAACAGAACAGTCACATGTGTCTCACTATCACCTTTCTAGAAATGTCTGACATTACTTCCACTTACTTGTGTCAGATGTATTCTGTTTTCTTTCCTGTCGGTCTCTCTTGACCAGCTCTTGATCTTTTTGACCCCAATGGTATTAGGTTGCAAGGCCAGAGGGTGTCTTTCATTTTCCTTATTTAATGTTCTCTCTGATGGGAGGAGGACCTGCTCAGGTATTCAAGAAATAAGAACAAGTACAAGAGGACGAGGAAGTAGTTGTGATACAATTTTGTATCTCATCAATGTGTCGGAAGAAACCTTTAACAATGCTTGTATCAGAACAGAGTGATGACCATGCTGTGGAGGAGCATTATTAAATTTCCCTGAAGTTGTGCAAAAGTCTGGACATTCCTCATGGACACAAAAGTAATTTGGATATGCCAGATGTTTGGAGAAGATTGAAATGAAAATGATGACAGGACTTTGTGGTGGAGCATTGTTGAAAATATATGAAGTACTGCTGCACCTCCTTACAAAAGGTGGGTCTCTCATCCCAGACCTCATGGATGTCTGCTCTGATCTTTTCATTTGTATATTGGTATTCACTATAACAGATAGGCAGGATCCCATGACTTCAGAATTAGATGGATAAAAGAAATGATAAAGTTTCTATTTTGGTCATTTATTTATGAAGTCATAAATATATTTTCATTGGTGTTACATACATTTAATGTAAACTATGCAATCTGTCATAAAATTGTCACAGGTTTCTCTTCCTGTACCCAGAGCATGTCAGAATTCCTATTACAGGTGTGTAAGGGTTGTAGAAGAGACTTTATACATTTCCAGACAGGGGTTCATTAATGAAACCTGGTGGATACGGTTTGCTCTAGAACCTCTCTGTAATAGGAATTGTGAAACACTCTGAATTTATTTAATGCTCACATGGATGACATGTGTTGAGTGTAGACTTACTGGGGCTCAATAGTCAATTTCCTTTATATCTATTATGCACATCATTCCAATTGATACAAGTATTATAAATATTACTACACAGAAAGTAATTTGATATTAATTTTGTGTGTGAGTATGTTTCTTGTCATGGTGCCAATTGGTCAACTGGATTCTTTAGAAGCTTGTTATTTTCAGTAAAATTATTTTGATGTCAATATAGTGAAGAAAGTTTTTGTAAATTCTTGAAACCTTGTTTTGCAAGTAGTTGATTACCTGGCAGTGAAAAAAAAAGCTCACGTTGAAGAAGCTTTGCTTTAGTCTTAACTAATGGATTTTAGACAATTGAATGTTCCAATTTAGTAATGTGTAATGTACTATTTTGTGTATTATGATCAGCTCAAACAATCTTTATATACTTATTTCAAGTGTAATAGATGCCAACAAATTTCTTTTAACATATAGTTTTTAGTGTTAGCATAGGTGTAGCCTGTAGTGACTACAGAGGCTTGTTAGATGTTATACTTCATAAATGTGTCTATGTTGTAAAACCTAAAGTTTAAAAAATTTGTTATCAGTGAGGTACCAGTTACTAGAAAGGAATATCTAACAGCATATAACAGTGCATAAAATGCTGTTTCATTTTTGAATCATATAATGTTGCACTTTTGTGTATTCACCCATTGTTAATTCTGTCATGACCAAAGAATGTACATGTGATGTTAGACAACAAGGTATTTTGTCAGCATGTTGGCTAACCATAAACATGTAAATCTCACATATTAAATTTCACATGATCTTTGGTTTTAAATATGGTCAATTACCACTTGCCATAAACAGAACAGTCACATGTGTTGCACTATCACCTTTCTAGAAATGTCTGACATTACTTCCACTTACTTGTGTCACATTATTCTGTTTTCTTTTCTGTCGGTCTCTCTTGACCAGTTCTTGATCTTTTGACCCCAATGGTATTAGGTTGCAAGGCCAGAGGGTGTCTTTCATTTTCCTTATTTAATGTTCTCTCTGATGGGAGGAGGACCTGCTCAGGCATTCAAGAACAAGAACAAGTACAAGAGGATGAGGTAGTAGTTGTGATACAATTTTGTATCTCATCAATGGGTCTGGAGAAATCTTTGACAAAGCTTGTATCAGAACAGAGTGACAACCATGCTGTGGAGGAGCACTATTAAATTTCTGTGAAGTTGTGCAAAATGCTGGAAATTCAACAATGCTCCACCACAAAGTCCTGTCCTCATTTTCATTTCAGTCTTTTCCAAACATCTGGCCCTTCCAAATTACTTTTGTGTCCATGAGGAAACTATATGAAGCACTGCTGTACTTCCTCACAAAAGATGGGTCTCTCATCCCAGACCTCATGGATGTCTGTCCTGATCCTATCATTTGTATTTTGGTGTCGGCTACTGGGAGAAGGATTATTGTCATCGTGGATGAATGTTCTACAAGTCTGCTAAGATAGAGGTGACACGAGGTCTAGCCAGCATTGCCAGATGTCTGAAGTACCTTTACCTGCAGCCTATCACTTGGGTAAGGCACAAAAGTGTCTCACATCAGTAGCCGTACTTGCTGAGCATCACACTTTTTACAGCCATGTATGTGCCTCACCTTCCCAAAAACGTGCATGAGCATTATAAAAAACCAGAGCACAAATGTAGGAAGGGTACTTCACAAGTGTTGTCGACTATAAGTTGTGGATTCTTCATCATGCTTTGACATTGTAGTTACTCACAGCACATCATATTAGTCTGGATGCAATGTTGAGTGGTAGTGGATACCACTGTTTCCTGGTGTTGAAGGACCTAGCTTAAAATATATATGGTGCAAGTTGCTAGTGTTAGCCCAGCACTTCAGATGTGGAATTCCCTTCCTGTTGTTTTAAGACTCACCCAATGAGACCTGGTTGAGTTGGTAATGTGTGCATGTTGCATGGAATAACTTTAAAGTTAAACTAAACAGAAAGTTATTTGTTGTATAGGAGCTGCCAATTAACTATGAATATTTTACCAATAACAGATAGGCAGGATCCCATGACTTCAGAATTAAATGGATAAGAGAAATGATAAAGTCTCTATTTTGGTCAGTTATTTATGTATTAATAAATACCATATGCTCTTGGGATATTTCCATTGGTGTTACATACATTTAATGTAAAGTATGCAATCAGTTGTGAAATTGCCACATGTTTCTCTTGCTGTACCCAGAGCATGTCAGAATTCCTATTACAGGTGTGTAAGGGTTGTAGAAGAGACTTAATACATTTCCTGACATGGGTTCATTAATGAAACCTGGTGGATAAAGTTTGCTCTAGAACCTCTCTGTAATAGGAATTGTGAAACACTCTGGATTTTTTAGTGACCAGATGGATGGCAAGTGTTGAGTGTAGACTTGCTGAGGCTCAACACTCAATTTCCTTTATATCTATTATGCACATCATTCCAATTGATACAAGTGTTATAAATATTAACTACACAGATAGGAATTGTCATGCTGCCAATTGGTCAACTGGATTCTTTAGAAGCTTGTTGTTTGCAGTTATTTTGATGTCAATGTAGTGAAGCAAGCTTTGGTAAAGGTTTTGTAAATTCTTGAAACTTTGTTTTGCAAGTAGTTCATTACCTGGTAGTGAAAAAAAAGCTCTCACTGAAGAAGCTTTGCTTTTGTCTTACCTAATGGATATAAATATACAATAACGCAAATACATCATTATTCTGGGATGCCCATATGATTCTCAGTTTAGATATTTTTGTAGAAATATTACCCGAGTTTGGATTTGTCAGTTATTGAGTTCCATGTTTCCCTTATAAATTCAGTGTTACATTGATTAAGAATGTGGATGAAACACAATAGGTAATAGTACAATAGTTTGTTCATAAATATGTTCAGAGTGCATTTGTTGTTACCAAGAAAGTATATATATATATATATATATATATATATATATATATATATATATATATATATATATATATATATATATATGTCACCATTATTCTGTTAGAACAAACTTTTTTGTTGTTAACAAGTTACTGAAATAATGTCTTTGTATTAACAATACAAACACCATTGTGATAATCATATGTACATCAATTCTAGTGATATTTACATGTTCATGTTGTTCATTTGTGAAAATTTAGTACTTTACCATCCAGATCTTGTAAAGGTAAGTTGCTAATTGTTAACAGACACTCATGCACACAAGAGTTAAACTTCTGAGTGGTTTGCAAATATGTTAATGAGCTAACTGTTTCACTTAAAGCATAATTGCAAACATTTGCTAAACTTTTTCTTCCTTACATGCCTAAAGTTCATCAGAAGTCTGTAAGTGCACTCATCCTGAAATACTCAACAAATAAAGTTTGGGTATTTTCACACATAGTGTGCTTGTCAAGGCAGTGTAACTGTTTTCAACTGTACTACTTGCCAACATCTACTCACTAAGACATATAGTCTTATGTGAAAGATGTCTTGTTGTGTTAATGTCTGTCAATAATTATGCAAAATATTTTTGTAGTTCCTGAAAGGCATAATTAGGCAACTTGTGACTGGTACTGGGTTCCTGGACATACAACTGAATCTCCAGTACCCCAGTGTAAGAGTTAACTTGAAGGTCCGTTACTGGAACAGCACTAGTTTAGTAAGTGTTTGAGTACATGGTTGTTGGGTGACCATAAATCATTAACTCAATACATTAATTTATGGCTAATGATAGAAGCAGGTTCCTGTTATGGAGGGTTCTTCATTCTCCTACGTTATATCTTTACTTCAACACATGTTACATTCTTCTAGTGATGCAGCTGACTGCAATACAAGGGACAAAGTATACAAAGTGTCTGTTAACTGTTGTTGTTTGAATATCAACTTCTGTTAGTGGCTACAGGACTTGGAGCATGTCAGTGTGGACTCCCACAATCCAGAGACCCACAGATACAATCAAGGGCAGTTGTTCTCCGAGATTTAGTTGTAATTATGTTGGGGGATCTGATCGGGTCATTACCAAGATAGTGAGCTGAAGTAAGTTTGATTTAGCAGTTTACTCCCATTGACTGGTTGCCTTGCAAGGTTGGAGAAACTCGAGTACAGCTACAACATGTTTGTGCACTTCCATTCTTTCATTGTTCCTCTCTATTACTGAAATTCAGTATCTTAACTATTGAAAAGAAGGCAAGGTGCTGGGGTGTTTCTCTACAATGTTTCTAAATACTTTTAATGTGGCTATCTGGAGAGACTGCTATACTTGTATTCATTTTACATGGTGGATTAAACACACTAAGCTACCAGTAGGAATAAATGGAATCAGTACCAATGTAGAAATATTTGCGTAAATCAGTATGATGAAACAATGGTGCCTCATGAAGCTGGCTTCTAATTAACTCAAATGCTTCATGATATTCTTTATTCAATTTCCAGATGGAGATGGACTTGTGAAGATAAAAAAATCAATGATGAATACTGTGATTGAAAATCTCTTGGTTTGTGCAGTTTCTGTTGTCTACGGCATTATTCTGCAGGAAAATTTCTCACTGGTTCCATTTTCATCAGATCAAGTTTGATTCTGTGCAAAGAAATTAGATGCGCAAGGAAACTGTTTTGCAATGTGACAAATTCTTATTTACCCATCTTTAATGTGACTCCCCTAAACGCTTAAATTACATGGCATTGAATGTCTAAATGATCTCCCTAAAAGCAGTACTAATTAGAATATCACCTTCACAATGAAGTTCAAAGAGAAGAATTATTGACACACTTAACATTAAGTACTGTCATGAAGGCCATTCTTTTAAACTGGTAACATCTGCCATTCCACAGAAAGGCTGTGTTCTTCACGTTATACCTTCATCTTCCAGTTGGTGCAGTGCAACATCTGATCAGACCAGGTGTTTTTAAAACAGATCAACGTAACACCCGAGTATTTCCACCTGTTCCTTCCATTTAGCTTCAGATATGTACACTAATGTTTGAATCATACTTTGAGTACTACCAGAGCATCTTAATCATCATTATTTTCCTGAAGCCCTCATTATTTTCCTGGAGCCCAGCTTCTTCCTTAGACTTACTTAAAACTGGAATTCCCCCCCTTTTTTTTTTTTAGAAATGAATGAGCTCATGTTTATGAATGCAGCACCCTAATTTCCTCCCTTGACAAATCCTGAAACACTGACAAGTGGAAGTAACAGAAAAGGACAGACAGAAATGAAGCATAAGTGAATACATTTGCACAGCTATTCAGATTCAGTGAATTCTGATAACTTAACTGATACTAAGTGATTCAAAAATGAGTACACTCTGCTCATACATGCTCTCCTGAATTCTGAACTTTAACAGTGCCTGGACTTTAGTGGGTTTACTTTGATTGTTTACAGCAATGGCAATATGCAAATGATTAACAGGAAATATTGAAAATGCAAGGATTTAGATTTTCTGTAATAGCTCCCATCTGCCTTGCATGAAAGGCATTAAAATGTATTTATGATTCTATTTTTCCTCCCTCTATAAATCCTCTTTCACTTCAGTGACAGATTTGCGCTAGGTAGTGTTCATTGCGACTTCTGACCCATTTCTGACTATTTCAGTTTCTGAGTAGCCCCCATCCATAACTTCATTTAGTTTTATCATAACTTCACATATTATGCACTACTGCACATTGATGCTTGCCAGCCACTTTCCTCTTGCACATAGCTTATCTCCATTACTTGTATGACTTTGTTGTTGGACAAGCATATTGATAATGTGCTTAAACAGTATCTTTCCTAGATTTTGGCATTTGGTTCGACTAATGCCTTCAGTGTTCAGTTGATTTGTTTTAATACTTGGTCTCACTTCTGTACATGTTTGGCCCTGGTATTGGGCTTTTGATGTGATGATGAGTCATTTCTTTCCTGACTGGTATGTACTTCTCATGTATTCAGCAGATTAGCCAGTTGTGTTCATTTTGTAGTATCACCCAGGGATCACGTGTAGGGTTCTTTAACACATTTGCTGCCACTGTAATTGGCTTTGCGTTGCCTGGTAACCAATTATTTTTTTAATAGAATCTCCAACTCTATTGCTAAAAGTAATATAAAATGTATTTATTTTATAAGTAAAAGATAAAATTTACTCTCGTGAATCAACACACTAAGGCATCAGTGACATATCAGGCCACTTTCTGTAGCAGTTGGCCATGGAAGTGTCAGTGCATCTCGTTGATTTTTCCTGGAAATTGTGATAGTTTAGAGTGTTTTTATTTTATATTCAAAGTAAAATGAAACATGCTAGTGACAAACAACATATTTATTGAAGAAAAAATATAGTAGAAACTGCATTCAAAAACAAACATAAGATCTTGAAGAAACTTGTGAAATACAATGTATGTCAAATCTCAAAATAAATATCAAGTTCTTGATTGCATCTCTTCTATTTGTTTGAGTGTAATCAGTAAAGTTTAAGAATAGAACCTACACATAACTGTCGAAAAATGAAAAAACAATGAGAGTGTCATCTGCCTTTAGAGGTGGCAAATAACACAATAATTCAAACAATACCCTGCTTTATTTGGGCAATCTGGGCACTCATAAATTGTGTCAGTTCATTGTCATTGGCTGGCTCATGATCTGCAATTTTTTCTTAGTGTTTATGATTTTCCAGTTGATTCTCGTTTTACCACAACATGTTGGGGATTTCTGACTGGCTGTTTTACCTGCTTTTGTGGAAATAGTGCTCTTATAATACTGAGTCTGAATTCTTTCAGGGGCATTTTTGTGCCAGAATATTTATTGTGCATTTGTCAGCATCATTTCCATAATGTGGATAAAATGTTTCTTGTACCAGCATATGGTTTTTCATTCCAAGAGATAATATGATAACATCTGATCACGCCGATCAACTCCCGACATAAATTTATTGTAGTTTACAGTTGTCAAGGGCTTAGGTTTCTTCTCCTTTCTTTTGTTTTCAACTTCAACCATTTCATTTGTAAATACATTAGAAATGTAGCAAGCTTCCCCCTTATCACATCACTTACCTATCATAACTCCTTCTGCAAATCTGGCAATGGCTTCACCTTTTCGTAATCTTGCCTTCTGTATTTCCTTTGCTGTATCCTTCCTATTCACCCTCAGAGTTCCCATGCAGAGTGTCTTCTTATCCAGGAGCAACTTAGCCAATGCGAAGCTATTATAGTAATTGTCCATCTACACATGGTGACCAACTTTTCATCCAGTAAATGAAGAAGAATTTTTTGTAAATGGCCTCTTCCTCCTTAATTGTCCAGCATGCCAGTGTATGTTGAAAATTTTAGGACCATTCCAGTGGGAGTTGTCATAATATACAGCTTTTTATTTTTGATTTATTGGTGGAAAAGTAATCTTCCACGCCAAAGGATCATTGATTCATCCAGTGACAGTTCCCATCCAGGGTAGTACACTTGGCACATTCTTTTACTAAAAAAAATTATACAACCTGTAGGATGGTTTTGGTTCGCCCTGTTTTGGATTTTCAGGAAAAAGCAGTGCACGTAGTATTAGAATTTGACAAAATCATTTTCTTCTGTCAGCAATTACTTTCATGTGAAATAAAGGATCCTTCTTTCCAATAGTCATGCAACTTCCTTATCTTTACAGTTTCCATGTGCAGAAAACTCCCAAGAACACTAATTATTCATGAACTGTCGCATCTTTACAACAATTTATTCGTAATTGTTCTTTGGTTCCCACAAAAAGGAATAATTGAATTGTTTTTCGATTTGTTCCTTCTACAACTTTCAATAGAAATTTGTCCATCAGCAAAAGATGAATTAATCTAAGAGAGTGTGTTCCATTGGTTGAATTAGCAGTTCGTCATTTCTTATAAACAGGCAGTTTACCAATCCAATTGGCTCACTTTCCCATGCAACATTTGCATCAGCTATGTTACCACTTTTTATGACTCCTTCTGCCCTTCCAAGCCGCTTGGATTCACAGCCATTTCTACAGTCTCATCTAAAGCAAACTTGGCTCTGTCAGACTCCTCCCTTGATCCCCACCCATCCTCCCCACTGGCCAGTTCCGTTTCCAAATTGATTTCTTCTAATATTTGTAATAATTCTGCATCCATTAGTTTTTGTATGTTTATTGTGTCCTGTATTTTACGTTTTTTGGGCTCTGAAGGGACCATCTTGTCACAATTGTTTTCCATATTCAGTCCCACAACAGAGGAAAACTGTAGGGAAAACGACACAAACCACAACTGTAAAAATTGAAAACAATACACTCTTAGAGTTCCTGCACAATAAACCACACCGAATGGCTGTGCCTGACTAAACTGTGATGCCTCACAACAGCTGAGTCTCTCCACACAGGCATATCCAGAGCATGTGCACCAGATATCAGTCAGGTGCGCTGGTGCGCCAAAAGCAGCAAACATGTTAAGGTTCACACGTGCACATGTGAAGCTGCGTTGACCCCTGAAAGATATTCATTAACCTTTTGTCAGTTAGTAAGCTTGTTAGGTATATCTTATGTTCGATAAGTAGTTTATAAACACATTGTACAACATAGTTACTATTCCATAACTGTCTCTCTAATCACTAACTATTCAAAACTGAACTACAGAAGAAAACTACATAAGGTTTTCAGATCAATGGGAAGGAGGTCGAAAATTTTTATGGCAGCATACATAGAATTTCTCCACACCAAGGACACAGCACATAATTATTTTGTTTAGTGTCACACATGTGAATGGCTCAGTTCTGTCACCAAGGATCCAGTCTCGAGGAACAAGATTTTCTGTGGTGGGTGAAACGTAATAAGTGTACCAGTGGGATGCTATTTCATAGGCTCTCACAGCCAAAGACCACTGACTTTTGCAACAGGATTACTCACCACTTTATCACCCTTATGGAAAACGCAGTTGCAGTGAATGTTAGTACACAATAATAGAACAACCCATATAAGCCACAGTCTTACTGGTGGATGTGGTCTGCCTCACTGCTGATTTGACTCATGGAGCCATTAACAGCCTGTAGCAGCTTCTCGTTGTTTTCAACTTTTGGTAGAACTGTTGAACAGTCAGCAAATAAGATACCTTTATGTTCTTCTACATTTACATCCATTGTGGTCAGCTGGTTTGCCTTTTGGTCACTTTACCTAGAGTACCATCTGCTGATTACACTGTAATAAACAGAAAAGCATCATCATTTAGGGACTCTAGGAGGATACATGTTAACTTGGACTGAATTTCTAGTTAGTGTGATGAATTGAAGCTGGTTCTACATGCAAAAAAAATGTAAGTTAGTGCAAAAGAATAGGAGAAACAGGCTATTAACTTTGAAATACAGTATCAGTACTGTGATGTTTGACACAATCTACATTCACATGACTGATCCTCAGTTCTGAATAAAATGTGTGACAGAAAGTTCATTGAACCACCTTCAAGTTATCCTTTCCGTTCCACTCATGGAGAGCACATGGCAAAAATGAACTCTTCAGTCACATCCTGTGAGCTCTGATTTATTTGGTGATGATGATGATGATGATCATTTCTCTCTATGTAGGTGGGTGCCAACAAAATATTTTCACTCTCTAGGAGAAAGCTGCTGATTGAAGTTTCATCAGATGATCTTGCTGCACTGAAATTGACCTTTGTTTTAATGATCACCACACCAATTTGCATGTTATCCATGACACTGTCTCTCCCTATTTCACGATAACACTAAACGAGTGGCCCTTCTTTGAACAGATTGCTGTCCTCCGTCAATAATATCTGATGCAGATCTCATGAAGCACAGCAATACTTCAGAAGACAGTGGACAAGCTTGATCATATGCAGTCTCACTTGTAGACCTGTGGCACTCTCCAGGTATTCCGCTAATAAATTGCGGTCATTGGTTTGGATTCCTCACAACATTGCCTATATGATAGTTCCAATTTAATTCGTCTGTAGTTGTAATTTCTAGGTATTAAGCTTAATTGACAGCCCTTATATTGATGTATTGTGAAATCAATATTCAGTGGGTATCCCCTCGTACTCATGTGGATGAGTATTCTCCTTATTGAGAGATAATCGCCACTCTTTGCACCACACAAATATTTTGTCTAAATGGTTTTGCAATTCGTATTGATCATTTGACAACTTTACACGACAGTAAATGACAGCATCATCTGCTAACAATGTACAAGGATTGCTCAGATTGTTTCCTAAATTGTTTGTGTAGATCAGGAACAACAGAGGGCCCATAACACTCTGGTGGAGATCACCAGATATTACGTCCATTTTACTCAATGGCTCTCCATAAATAATTGTGGTCTATGACCTTTCTGACAGAAAATCATGCATCCAGTGCACATGTAACATGTGATACATAACCATGCAATTTTATTAGAAGTAGCATCTGAGGAATAGTGTCAAAAGCCTTCTGGAAACCTAAATATATGGCATCAGTTTGAGATCCCCCTGTCGATAGCACTTGTTACTTTGTGGAACTAAAGTGCTAGTTGTGTTGCCTTGTTTCATGAGAAAAACATTTTCTGAATCCTTGCTGACTGTGTTTCCCTGGAGGTAATTCCTGATGAATACAATCTCTTGACGCAAACAGTTTATGTTAAAAAATCCTGATGCAAATCTGTGTTACTGGAATGGTAGTAATTTTCTCAATTACGGACCTATACATTTTCTTAGGTATTGGTGTGACTTTTGCAGCTTTAGTCTTCAGGTGTGGATCTTTTGAAGAGCAAACGGTTGTGTATGATTTGCTAATAATGGAGTTATTGTATCAGTATACTCTGAAATGTTGGCACTGTTGTACTTTACTTATAATCAGAACCTCTTTCAATTCTGCCGGATTTAAGGACAGTTTCGTTGTGGAAGCTATTGAAAGCCTCTAACACTATGGTTTGCACTAAATTTCCAGCGTTCGTAAAACCTATTTTGCCAGTTTTGGAATTTTACATTGTTTTTACATTTGGCATGCATTTCTTCATAGCTTCTGTCACAGTGTTCTGACCTGTTTTGTGTACTATGCAGGATCTCGTATTAATTTTTTTGGTATATAGTTCTCTACTGCCATTGATTCTATTTATTTGAATCCACAATATCTGGTCTAGCCCCCACATAGTCAGACCGGAAGGAATTTAGACTGTCTCAAAGGCATCAAACGTGTTTTTATCTGATTTTCTATATGTATACTTTACATTCATTTTTGTGTGTTTGGATCTTATGACATTTAGTATCACTATAATAAGTGTGTGACCACTACCCTGTGTATCTGTCATAATGCTCCCTAGTTGCTCAAGATAGTTTTTTGCTAAATAGTCAAGTATGCTTTCGCAACAATTTACACTTAAAGTCAGCACCTGAACTAATAACAATTTTTATAAATATTTCTCTGAGAAAGCTTTTGATACAGTCTTGGATGACATACCTACAATCACCTTGCGGTATATATGTTAGCCAACATATGGAGCATACATTGAAGTCATCACCATCTGTAATTGTATGACTGGGGCACCCATTTGGAATGACAGAGCTCTTCTTTGAGCTGGGCAGCAACTCATACAGGTGGTTCGTAAAACAAGCTACATAATTATTAATTTGTTCAAGTTGTCAAATGTAACGTATCCATAGTAACTCACAGGAACTGTCTATGTAAATTTCACTACAAGGTAAATTACTACTGACAGCAATAAACATTTTACAACTGACTGTATTTAATCTATTCTTAATTAACATTGTTCAGTCCTCAATAAGAATTTTGGCTGAAATTACTTGTGGTTTTAGCCATGTTTGCATACCTAAAATGATTTGAGCTCCAATGCTTTCTATTAGCATTGGAGCTCTGGATCTTTCCCAACATAGCTACAATAATTTACAATTACAATACCAACTGCATCTAAAACTTCCTTCATCCTGTTTTTGTGCTGCGCTCTTTTAGACAGTCAGCCTTTCTGTAGTTTATTGAGACCCTTTAACGTAAGAAGGCAGTCAGTCACCTCCACACAGCCTCCACTGTCACAGTAGTCACCTCCTGTGTGCAGTGGCCCCTTGACGTATTAAGCATAACCTAGGAAACACATCACCATAAGGCGCAAGTCAGGGAGTCTGCAGACTTGGTGCAGGACTGTCATAGCCCGTGATACAGAGCTGAATTGATAGTATGTTTCAAAGGACCATGGTCAATTCTGCCTCAATGCTATTGATAGTGAGCTCCACCTTCAAATAGCAAGACTGACAATCTATACCACATCAGGATCTGTTAGAGCTGCTGCCACTCTGCTGATGACAAACAAGAAAGTCAGTTAATCACTGATCCATCCATCCATCCATCCATCCATCCATCCATCCATCCATCCACCCATCCATCCATCCACCTGTCCATCTGTCCAGAGATTTCACTTTTCAGTTAGTGGTATTGTTGTGGACGTATACTGTGTTTGAATTGTCTACAAAAAATAATTGGAAAGATAAATGATGAAAGAATGAGAGACAGAAGAAGGAAAAGAATTGGAGTAATGGATGACATAAGAGAAGACACACAGAGAAACAGATGAAGAAAGATTGTCAGAACAGGCAGACAGACTGACTCCAGCTTAAATCTGTCACAAGACAGATCTAGCATTACCCCATGTCTATGTTGAAACAGTCCTCCACCAACAAGCGTTCAGAGATGTTCAGGTTGACCTCTTCAGTATTATGGCATAAGGGGATTATGCTTTTCAGTAACTCATTTCAGAGTTATTGCATTCCATTTGCTTTCATGGCAAATTAGTGCAGTCTCTGTATCGCACTAAAAATATCACAACAACACAGCCAACATTGAAGATGTTTGCTGTGCATTTTCTTTGTGCACAAACTCCTTTTCCACCCATTAACAGTACTCTGTGCTCACAACATAATGCCCAACTTACTCTTCAACCTTGAGCTCACAACTGCCAGGGGACTCGCTGCTCTTTGGTGGGTTCATGTTTGGCTATCAGGGGCTCCAAGCCTTTCCGGCATCATTTCCCTTTCATGCTGCATGTCTATCCTCTTAGTATTATTTTCCATTCCCTTCTGGAACATGTCTGGGGTGATTTTGGGAATGTTGCACACCATCCGTAGCTGACACACAAGCAGTCTCACCACTGTTTTTCATGCCTATTTTCCTTACTTCCTTCACTCATCTTCTCCAATGCTTCCTCCTCTTAAATATTTGAGTCTCCTCTTTTTCCTTCTTCCTCCCTGTGTGAACCTGAAGGCCAGTCCATGCAGCTGAAACGTAGCAGGTGACTGGGTAATGTATAATTCCCAGCCTTGGGCCAACTGGTAATGTTTGCATGTATCATCTGGTACAGGCCAGGCCCAGAGAGGGGTGACTGTCTGAGCTGCTACCTTTTGAAATTGTCAATAGGTCACATCTCCCAAACACCAGACACAGGGACCAAAGGAGTGAATAATTTCATGTGAGAGAACACCCAGTTGGAAGGAGCGAGCCATCAGAGATGCTGGAAATCATGGGGGATTTCCTTGAAATGAGCCAATCCTCATCTTCACAGCCCACATCTACCAGACATAAACCGAATGAAGCTCCCAATTCAAAGACACTCCTAGCTGCAGCACAGTGCCTCATGGTTTGATGTAGTGAAGACAGATGATCCTTTGCAATGGTAAATCCGTTTATTATTCAGAAAGCTGTTGATTCAGTTGCCAGCCCTGTAAAATCGTGCTCTCATTTACCAAATGGCACTTTGCTTTTGGAGATTACTTCTGATTCTCAAGCAGTATAACTGCTTGCCACTTCCCTACTACACATCTACCCTGTTCATGTAAAGGCCTGTAGAACTCTGAAGTCTCCCCATGGTGGGTACTTGCACTAGGCTGCCAGACAGTCTGACAGAGGCTGTAATCCAAATGTACATCTTATCAGGGTGGCATTGGAGTCTATCAGCTGACAAAAAAAGGTAGATGCCTCCTTAGTGCCCACAAGCACTATTCTCATATTTGTTAGAGTGGTGCATCTGCCCACGATCAAAGCAGGCTATGAAGTCATCGCAGTCTGACTGTACATGCTGAACCTGAAGGGCTGCTCCCAGTGTCATCGTTTCAACCACACTCGATGGTCTTGTCGACAACCTGCCGAATGTGTAACTTGAGGTGGAGGTGCTCACAAGGTGTATTGTCCACCATCTCCTTGCCACTGTATCTAATTTGGCGGCAACCGTGCAACCTCCTGTCGAAATGGTCTCTTATGTCTCGATGAGCAGCTGTCTAGGAGATCTGGGTAAAGGAAAAAGTTCTTTACCTGGTCACTCATAAGTTATTGGCTAGTTGAAGACCCTGCATCCTACTGTCAGGCACTAACAATATGGTTCTTGCTTCATCTTGGTCCATGAAGGATATGGCCATGCAGACATGTGACATCAAATTCAGCTCAGAGATTGTAAAATCACCCAGTGTCATGGTAGCATCAGCATCCCCTCGTCCAGATATGCAACAAGCCATCATACCCTTGCCACAATGGGAGAAGTCACCAGATACACAACCGACAGGCTGGAAAAGACAGAAGAAATACTTCCATGAAGACTTCCTACATCCCTTTAGCCAACCAACATCTGAGAATTCCTCTGGCAACTGGAAAGGCTTAAAGAAATCCAACAAAGGCAAACGGTCTTCTCCTTCACTGACTTAAGATCCTCTTCAATGGTGTTGTCATGTACGTTCTTCACCTGGCCATCCTCGTAGCTGCCAGTGCACTGATGTGAAACCCCCCTTGATTTTTTTCTCATCGCAATTGTCCTCCAATTGAATGTTAAAGGCTTAGATCCAACAAAGAGGATTTATGGCTTGTTTTAGCATCACAGCATTCACTTGTACCCTGTGTTCAGGAAACAAAATTGCATCTTCATGACCGCTTTGAACTTTGGCATTTCATCCTGGTCTGTTTTGACTTTCCCCCACCCCTCTATCAGCATTCCATCTTGTGGGGGATTCATGCTACTCATATGGACCTATCCTTCTGCACTGCCCAGTTTGCCCATCTTCTTGAGTGGTCTGTCCTTCCTGACACAAACTAGAGTGATCATTTCCCATATGATATCCAATTGCTGACTCCTACTCTATACCTGCACTCACCCACAAATGGCAGCTTAATAAGGCTGACTGGAGGCTTTACTCCTCCCTGGCGACCTTCAATGACCAACATTTCCCCAATTGTGATGCCAGGTAGAATTAGTCTTACCACCAAAGAACGTTCTGTTCCTCACTCTTTGTTCATACGATGCATGTCGAACACCTCATGTCACCATTTTGTGGAAATTTTGAGCTCTTCCCACTTTCGCCCTGCCTTCTTCCATCAGAAACGAATGTATGTGGCTCAAGTGCAACCCTTCCTTTCTCCAAATCATGAGGTACAATGCCACCTATGCTATTAGAGAGCTATACTCTCTTGTGGACAAGCAATTTCTGCTTAATATATGCAACGGGCCAGAGGGCACATTTCCTAGTCTCTGGCATGAAGCCATTGTCATACTAATATCTAAACCCCTTAAGTACAAATACATTCTTTCTAGTTATCACCACATTTATCTCGCCAGATGTGTTTGCAAGGTGAGGCATCGTGTGATTCACGCCTGGGTGGTATGGTGGCTTCAGTCTCGTAATTTACTAACCACTGCACAGTTTGGATATCAAGGGCCCGGATCTGCAGTTGACCAAATCGTCACCAGGTTCACCCATGTTATGAATGGTTTTCTGCAGAAATCCCAGGCTGTGACCATGTTTTTCAATTTGGAGAAAGCCTTCGACATGTGCTCCAGGACTGGTATCCTCTGGACCCTCTCCACATGGGCATTTATGGGTGCTTGAACTGTTTCCTTGAAGAATTTTTCAAAGACCGGGTTTTCAATTCCTTGTGCATTTTGCCTTATCAGGAAGAACAATTTATGGGATAAAGGTGTCCACGTATTACGTCCTGAATGTTGTCCTCTTTGCTATCACCATTAACCCTACAATAGTCTGTCTTCTGCCAGGTATCTCTGCCTCCCTTTTTGTTGACGATTTTTCCATCTACTGGAGTTATCCAAGGACCAGTCTCATTGTGCAGCATCTTCAGCAATGTCTTAATCATCTTTACTTATGGAGCATAGACAACTGCTTTCGTTTTTCCACTGACCAAATTGTCTGTATGAATTTCTGGTGGTGCAAATAGTTTCTGCCACCATCTTCACAACTTGGGCTTGTTGCTCTTCCGTTCATTGAAACTACAAAATTTCTCACGCTTGTACTCGATTGGAAACTATCTTGGTCCTCCAATGTGTCTTAGCAGGGAGCCCACTGTATGTGATCCCTCAATGCCCTAGGTGTCCTTAATTCACTTCCTAGGGATCAAATCGAACTACCCTCAGCAGCACTATCGAGAGGACTGACTGCAGACCTTTGGTACAGAGCCGAGTGGAGGGTCTGAATCAGAGGCTGAAATGGTTCTGCAACCGTGTGGACTGCAGATTCCTTGACTTGCGCCATAGGGTGGTGGGGTTCCTGGTTCCGCTGGATACGTCAGGAGTCCACTACACGCAGCAAGCAGCTACACGGGTAGCAGGGGTTGTGTGGCATGGACTGGGTGGTTTTTTAGGTTAGATGGCCTCGGGCAAGTACAGAAAGGGCAACAGCCTCAAAGGGTGCGGGGCAAAGTCAGGACATGCGAGGACCAAGCAGCAATTGGTATTGTAATTGTAAACCGTCAAAGCTGCATTGGTAAAGTACCGGAACTTCAAGCGCTGATAGAAAGCACCGAAGCTGAAATCATTAAAGGTACAGAAAGCTGGCTGAAGCCAGAGATAAATTCAGCCAAAATTTTTACAAAGGCACTGACGGTGTTTAGTAAGGATAAATTGCATGCAACCAGTGGTGGCGTGTTTGTAGCTGTTAGTAGTAGTTTATCCTGTAGTGAAGTAGAAGTGGATAGTTCCTGTGAAATATTATAGGTGGAGGTTACACTCAACAACCGAGCTAGGTTGATAATTGGCTCCTTTTACCAACCTCCCGACTCAGCAACATTAGTGGCAGAACAACTGGGAGAAAATTTGGAATACATTTCACATTAATTTTCTCAGCATATTATAGTCTTAGGTGGAGATTTCAATTTACCAGATATAGACTGGGACACTCAGATGTTTAGGACGGGTACTAGGGACAGAGCATCGAGTGACATTATACTGACTGCACTATCCAAAAATTACCTCAAGCAATTAAACAGAGAACCGACTCGTGGAGATAACATCTTGGACCTACTGATAACAAACAGACACGAACTTTTCGATTCTGTAAGTGCAGAACAGGGAATCAGTGATCATAAGGCTGTTGCAGCATCCATGAATATGGAAGTTAATAGGAATATAAAAAAAGGGAGGAAGGTTTATCTGTTTAGCAAGAGTAATAGAATGCAGATTTCAGACTACCTAACAGATCAAAACGAAAATTTCTGTTCTGACACTGACAATGTTGAGTGTTTATGGAAAAAGTTAAAGGCAATTGTAAAATGCATTTTAGACAGGTATGTGCTGACTAAAACTGTGAGGGATGGGAAGAACCCACCGTGGTTCACTCCAAGTTTAAATGGAGCCAAAACCTCTCAGACAAACAGATCCTAAACAATGTCAAAGTTAGCGTAAGGAGGGCTATGCGTGAAGCATTCAGTGAATTCGAAAGTAAAATTCTATGTACCGACTGGACAGAAAATCCTAGGAAGTTCTGGTCTTAAGTTAAATCAGTAAGTGGCTCGAAACAGCATATCCAGACACTCCAGGATGATGATGGCATTGAAACAGAGGATGACACGCGTGAAGCTGAAACACTAAACACCTTTTTCCAAAGCTGTTTCACAGAGGAAGACCGCACTGCAGTACCTTCTCTAAATCATCGCACGAATTAAAAAATGGCTGACATCATAATAAGTGTCCAAGGAATAGAAAAGCAACTGGAATCACTCAACACAGGAAAGTCCACTGGACCTGACGGGATACCAGTTTGATTCTACACAGAGTACGCGAAAGAACTTGCGCCCTTCTAACGGCCGTGTACCGCAAGTCTCTAGAGGAACGGAAGGTTCCAAATGATTGGAAAAGAGCACAGGTAGTCCCAGTCTTCAAGAAGGGTCGTCGAGCAGATGCACAAAACTATAGACCTATATCTCTGATGTCAATCTGTTGTAGAATTTTAGAACATGTTTTTTGCTCGAGTATCATGTCGTTTTTGGAAACCCAGAATCTACTCCGTAGGAATCAACATGGATTCTGGAAACAGCGATCGTGCAAGACCCAACTCGCTTTATTTGTTCATGAGACCCAGAAAATATTAGATACAGGCTCCCAGGCAGATGCTATTTTCCTTGGTTTCTGGAAGGCGTTTGATACAGTTCCGCACTGTCGCCTGATAAACAAAGTAAGAGCCTACGGAATATCAGACCAGCTATGTGGCTGGATTGAAGAGTTTTTAGCAAACAGAACAGAGCATGTTGTTATCAATTGAGAGACGTCTACAGACGTTAAAGTAACCTCTGGCGTGCCACAGGGGAGTGTTATGGGACCGTTGCTTTTCACAATATATATAAGTGAACTAGTAGATAATGTCGGAAGTTCCATGTGGCTTTTCGCGGATGATGCTGTAGTATACAGAGAAGTTGCAGCAATAGAAAATTGTAGCGAAATGCAGGAAGATCTGCAGCGGATAGGCACTTGGTGCAGGGAGTAGCAACTGACCCTTAACATAGACAAATGTAATGTATTGTGAATACATAGAAAGAAGGATCCTTTATTGTATGATTATATGATAGCGGAACAAACACTGGTAGCAGCTACTTCTGTAAAAAATCTGGGAGTATGCGGAACGATTTGAAGTGGAATGATCATATAAAATTAATTGTTGGTAAGGTGGGCACCAGGTTGAGATTCATTGGGAGAGTCCTTAGAAAATGTAGCCTATCAACAAAGGAGGTGGCTTACAAAACATTCGTTCGACCTATACTTGAGTATTGCTAATCAGTGTGGGATCTGTACCAGATCGGGTTGACGGAGGAGATAGAGAAGATCCAAAGAAGAGTGGTGCATTTCGTCACAGGATTATTTGGTAACCATGATAGCATTACGGAGATGTTTAGTGAACTCAAGTGGCAGACTCTGCAAGAGAGGCGCTCTGCATCACGGTGTAGCTTGCTCACCAGGTTTCTGGATGAGGTATCGAATATATTGCTTCCCCCTACTTAAACCTCCTGAGGAGATCACAAATGTAAAATTAGAGAGATTTGAGTGCGCACGTAGTCTTTCAGACAGTCGTTCTTCCCGCAAACCAAATGCGACTGGAACAGAAAAGGGAGGTAATGGCAGTGGCACTTAAAATGTCCTCCACCACACACCGTTGGGTGGCTTGCGGAGTATAAATGTAGATGTATCCTTCTCTGTTTGTACCAGTCCCTTATCTGGTTGAAATTAGACTATGGGTGTTTTGCATATGAATCTGCACATCCATCCTCCTTATGCCTTCTCAATGCTATCTACCATAATGGCATCAATTTGGCCACCAGCATCGTTTACACCAGCTGGATTGAGAGTCTGTATGCAGAAGCTGCTGAACTACCGTCGTCCTCCAGCCATTACTTTCTCCTCAGCCAGTATGAATGGCCATTGTCAGCCATGCATGGCCACCCATCCTATGCCTCCTTCATTGATGACTCGTTTGATAGCCAGTATGGGGTGCATCCTTCTTCTGTTACCTCCTGGAGTTTGCTTCTGGCTCTGGCTCTTGCTCTGACAGCTTAACTTCACGTTTCCTGCAACTTTCCCAGTCTGTATGAACCCTTCGCCACCTCAGCTTTATGTGGTGGTCCATGTTCACCTCGGCCTTCATTCTCTTCCTATGGTCACTACTTCAGGCTCGCTCTATCATCCTCAGTTTCATGACCTTCACATGTAACTTTGCGACTATACCCTTGTGTATACTGATGGCTCTTGGACTGACCATGGTGTTTGGTGCACTTGCATCATTGGTGCCAACGTCTTTCAGCATTTCCTTCCAACACACTGCTCAGTATTTGCAGCAGAGCTCTTCATCCTATCTCAGGCCACAGAGTACATTTTATGACACATCCTTTTCAGATGTGTCAGACACTCTCAGTGCCCTTCAAAGACTATGTGGGCTGTCCACTGCCCATCTCTTAGTGCATCAGTTACAGGAAAACTGTCACTTGCTTACTCTTGATGGAGCCACTGTGATGTTTCCTGTCACACCAACAAGAGCATGAATCCACATAAATGAGGCTTTTATGCTGGTGCCAAGG
The DNA here is from genome assembly GCF_023897955.1 of Schistocerca gregaria. Classification (NCBI taxonomy): domain Eukaryota; kingdom Metazoa; phylum Arthropoda; class Insecta; order Orthoptera; family Acrididae; genus Schistocerca; species Schistocerca gregaria. The sequence goes on from NC_064922.1 coordinate 126,302,595, forward strand.
TTCCAGGCCTTGTACCTCAGCCCACTGGGCTTACATTCCCTCCATTGATCTATGTGTTGCCATTTGTCAGAAGTTGGTGTCACTTTAGCATCACTGGTCCTCCCTTCAATGGAATAAGCTCCATGTTGTTAAGCTTCTCCCTATGGCTTGGATGGAATCCTGTCAGCCCTCCATGCATGAGGAGGTCATTTTCACTGGGTTGTGTTTTGGGCACTGCCTTTTCAGCCACTACCATTTAAGTGGCATTCCCCTAGCACATTGCGCATATTGGGCGCAACTTTTAAATGTCAGCTATTTCCTGACATAATGTCCTTTGTTTAACCATTCATGTTCATGTTTGAGTTTGCCATCTGAATTATCAGCCATTTTAGTGAACTACACTATTCGTACAAGCATTATGGTGAAGATCATTTAATATTTATTACAGTATCTCCATTTCTCTATGGCCAACTTTATAGACTTTTCTCCACAGCTCTGTTTTTAGCAGTATTCTCCTCCATCGATTGTGATTAGAGTGTAGCTGGATTTACCTCCTCTCTTTGTCTTCGTGTTCTACAGTTCTTATATGGGCACATATGATTCTAGTTGCTTTTGCAACCAAAAACAAAAGAAAAGAAAACAAACAGCACACAAATTAATGTGTGAAAGTAGGAGTTCTGAATTCAGAGTGAAAGATACAATTTCCAATTGGGTGTCATTGACCATCCTGTGGTTCTCATTGTATGACTTTCTCATGTTCCATTTCATAGTAAATGCGAGCAGCTGTCATCAAATAATGTTCCTGATTATGACTTCATTTTCCACTCTCTGAATTGAATTGTTAATGTGTTGCTTGTGTTGAGCTTGACATTCGCTTACATCTGTTACATTGGATAGAGAAAATGACACTGTGTATGCTGAACTTGATGAAAGACATAGAAGTAGAAAACCAGATACTGGGCTGGTGTATATGTTCATAACATTTTTCCATGTTTGATAAACACAAGAGATACACACAAGACACTTCAGGGACCAATAATGTTTTCTCCTTCACTACTTAAAACAGTCTGCCAAAACTGGGGAAACTTTACCATTATGTGACTGTAGAAATCATGTAGTTTTGAGGTGAAGAACTCACCAAACCATGTTCACAGTGCCTTTTCTTCCAGAAATAAAGGAAGCAAGTTCCTCAAACATTGTTAGGCAGAGATCAGAAAAGGTTAAAATCTGAATGCACAAGATTAAGTGAATAAGATCGGTCTGGAATGACTTCCGCCGGCCGCGGTGGTCTCGCGGTTCTAGGCGCGCGGTCTGGAACGGTGCGACTCCTACGGTCGCAGGTTCAAATCCTGCCTCCGGCATGGATGTGTGTGATGTCCTTAGGTTAGTTAGGTTTAAGTAGTTCTAAGTTCTAGGGGACTAATGACCACAGCAGTTGAGTCCCATAGTGCTCAGAGCCATTTGAACCATTTGAATGACTTCCAAAACCATCTCCTGTACAGTAGTTTTTGTCAGTTTAGGAGAATGCTGGAGGCCATTATCATGGAGTAACATCACTTCATACAGTCTTCCTGGTCACTGTTCTTGGACTGCATCTGCAAGAAGTCTTAGTTGTTGACAATGAATGCCTTTTCCTTGTGAATCTTTTGTTGATGTGTGCAGATCTTTGTATGGGGAGTTGTTGCTTTGTTTGGACTCAACCATTCCTTTCTTTTCCTTGTGTTAGCATAAAGACACCATTTCTCATCACCAGTGATGATACAGGATAGGAGTGGTTGGTGTTCTTCATGAGCCACTTGAAACCAGTCGAGCAGAGATGCACAGATGTACACCTGCTGATTTTTGTGTTGTTGGCTTGGAGCAAACGATACCTGTAGAAACAGTTTTTGAATATTCCCCTTTGCCTGCAAATGTAACATATGGTGGAATTTGTCACACTTAATCATAATTCCCTGTTCTCGAGTACACTGATGTGGATCATTGTGGGTTAATGTGGTTAAATGATCTTTATTAAACCTGAAGGTCTTCCTGAACATACAGTGTCACTAATGTCAAAATGATCATTGTTAGTATGAGAAAAGCATTTTCGTGCTGTGCTGTGTCCAGTGGCATTATTTCCATACATGGCACAAGTGTTCCTGGCTGTCTCTGCTGCTGTCATCCTTCAGCTGAACTCAGACAGAAGAATATGTCAGAAATGTTCAGATTCCTGCTCTTGGCACACCGTTTTCCAGTGTCCACAGCTACACTCTCTGTCTCCAATTGAAAAATGACAATATATAAACTCAACAAGCAATGGTGAACCTCAAATAAAAAATAAGCAACAAATAGTCCATAGCTACTGGAATAACAACACGCAGAACACAAACGATATGAAATTATCCCCCTACCCAATATTTATTAAGTCACGGTGTGAAGGCATAAATACAATAAAGTTTAGAGACCATACAAGATTTCTAGCTGGAGCTGGTATGTGGCTATATAAGACACATTTACCCACTTTCCTTTTGGCTGCAGGTGGTAAAGGTGTTGGACTGAGGTCGGGGTCCTTGGGTGGGGCGTAGAACAGCTGAACAGCACACTACTCAAATCAGCACAAGTACCAACACATTCTACATAAGTGGGGTAGACATACAGTAACGTGTATGTTGATACAAACCCTTATTGCTTTGGGGGAAGAGCAACCAGATGACAACACCTCTGTGGTGCAAGATGTTCACACATCCATAGGTTTTGAAGCAGTCATCCCAGGTGCAAACAGTTTCAAGTTTGTGTGAACTGGTGAGTAGGAATGAATGTGATGTGAGTGCAGAGACACAGAGACACACACTGTCTGGGCTTCCCCATGAGAGTGGAGGACCCTAGCACTACATACGCAGGGGTCATGTCCAAATTGGACTTCTCTCTGTGCTGTGAACTGGAAAGCTGCAGTGTCTGGAGGTAACTTAGGTGGTGCCAGCAGGTGGATGGCAGACACGGGCCTCAGTGTAGGAGGCAATGCATCACTGTAGGAGGCACCTGCAGGCATGTCAATGAAACATCGGTGGCCCTCCAATGAGAGAAGTCACTGCAGCTTGTGGGAACCAGTCCACTGGCAAAGGGGCCAGGGACCACATTGGTTCAATTTCCATCCAGGTTGGGTATTTTCTCCACACGGGGACTGGGTGTTTGTATAGTCCACATCATTTCATTATCATTCATGAAGGTGGTGAGATTGGACTGAGTAGAGTTAAGGGTTTGTACAGGCGCTGATAACTGCCCAATTGAGCGCCCCACAAAGAAATCATCATCATGATCATCATATTATCATCATCTCTTCTACCCTGACTGTTGACTTGGTTATCACCTGTGTCATCATCACTGTCATTGTTGTCGGTGGTGGTGTTAATTTTGTTGTTATGAGGGACTGTCTCCCATAGGATTATTTCCTCGGTCTGCAGATATAACCTCCACAAACTTTTTCTACTCATAGCTATTTCTAATGAACCTACTGCCATAATTGTTGTCGTTTTGCATTAAGTTTGTAGTTTCTGAGGCTACTGATCTCTGAATTGTACTCATTTAGGAAGTTCTGTCTTTGATTTCCAGTTATTTGGTCTGTATGGCTGTGGCAAGACCTCTAGCTTTCATCAGCGACCAAAGAATCATGATCAAAAATTCAAGTTGTAATACTCCAGTTTTTTTTAGAAACCTTTGAAATGCTTAAATATTATCCTTGCAATAGCTTGCTTGTATAATGTGCCTTAACTGTGGATGAGATATTTGAAAAATTATTGTAAGACCCCCCCCCCCCCCCCCTGCAACACATACTATTCTACAAGGCGGCTTCCTCTTTCATTTCTTAGCTCAAATCCATATCCACCTACTACGTTTCCTTCTCTCCCTTTTCCTACACTCGAATTCCAGTCACCCATGACTATTAAATTTTCATCTCCCTTCACTATCTGAATAATTTCTTTTATTTCTTCTCCATGGATTTTAATACCTACTCCGAATTTTTCTTTGTTTCCTTTACTGCTTGCTCAACATACAGATTGAATAACATTGGGGAGAGGCTACAACCCTGTCTCTCTCCCTTCCCAATCACTTCTTCCCTTTCATGCCTCTCGACTGTTATAACTGCCATATGGTTTCTGTACAAATTGTAAATAGCTCCCTGTATTTTACCCCTGTCACCCTCAGAATTTGAAAGAGAGTATTCCAGTCAACATTGTCAAAAGCTTTCTCTAAGTCTACAAAGGCTAGAAACGTGGGTTTGCCTTTCCTTAATCTTTCTTCTAAGATAAGTCGTAAGGTCAGTATTGCCTCACGTGTTCCAGTATTTCTACGGAATCCAAACTGATCTCCCTCAAGGTCGGCTTCTACTAGTTTTTCCATTTGTCTGTAAAGAATTTGTGTTAGTATTTTGCAGCTATGTCTTATTAAACTGATTGTTCGGTAATTTTCGCATCTGTCAACACCTGCTTTCTTTGGGATTGGAATTATTATATTCTTCTTGAAGTCTGAGGGTATGTCACCTGTTTCATACATCTTGCTCACCAGATGGTAGAGTTTTGTCAGGACTGGCTCTCCGAATGCCGTCAGTAGTTACAATGGAATGTTGTCTACTCCGGGGGCCTTGTTTCGACTCAGGTCTTTCACTGCTCTGTCAAACTCTTCACGCAGTATCGTATCTCCCATTTCATCTTCATCTACATCCTCTTCCTTTTCAATAATATTGTCCTCAAGTACATCACCCTTGTATAGACCCTCTATATACTCCTTCCACCCATCTGCTTTCCCTTCTTTGCTTAGAACTGAGTTTCCATCTGAGCTCTTGATGTTCATACAAGTGGTTCTCTCACCTCCAAAGTTCTCTTTAATTTTCCTGTAGGCAGTATCTATCTTACCCCTCGTGAGATAAGCCTCTACATCCTTACATTTGTCCTCTACCCATCCCTGCTTAGCCATTTTGCACTTCCTGTCGATCTCATTTTTGAGATATTTGTATTCATTGTTGCCTGCTCCATTTATTGCGTTCTTATATTTTCTCCTTTCATCAATTAAATTCAATATTTCGTCTGTTACCCAAGGATTTCTACTTGCCCTCGTCTTTTTACCTACTTGATACTCTGCTGCCTTCACTACTTTACTGCCAAGATATATACACCAAAATATAAATTTCTGGTCATGCGCCTAAGATGCGTGCCCTGTTTATTCTCACACACTGTTAAAATGATTATGTGTCTTCCAAAATATTCTGTTAATGTTGAATAGGTTGTTATATGTTAGGACTTTCATGTTAGTTTTATTCCTCTTTAAATTCACAAGACACAACCCTACTAGTTCTTAGTGCACTCACTTTACTAACATACTCACTCATTTATCATGAGATTGTCTCCATTTCCCATTGCTATTTCATGTAAAACTGATTTTTGTTATGTAACAGTTACCTCAGCTCGAAATTCAAATATGAGCATAAAAATCTAATACTGCTCAAACACGTACACATCTTGCTTGTGCTTTAATTTTGATTCGACTTTCAGAGTAATATTTCCACAAAATACTTCACTTTTATGTACAATGTGTGGAGCTCAAACTCCCAGAAACCATATTGCACGCATTTTCATGCTTGACTCGGTCACTGCGTCACACCAAATCATCTCCAGGTGACAGTTTCTCCCTTCCAGAATGATGGGCATCCCAGTGCGCACTGCCACTGTGCTGTAGCAAGGAACTGTACGGACAGTTCTGATCCTTCAAGTGTAGGATCGATATCTGTACCCTTACAACATGCTGATAAGTTCTGCAGGACTGTATGGCAAAAAGAAAATCACTTCTCAGACAATCCAACCACATACTCGAAGAAAAATGTGAAAATGTAAAAATCAGATTGTTCAAAATTTCTGGGTGTGTTGTTGTGTGTGACACATGCTTGCATTGTGGGTGACCAGACTGCAAGGAGTATTCCACAGGAATCTCCATACATGAGACACTCGGAAGTGAGAGGTCAGATATTTGTAGCTGGTCCTCAAACTCCAGCATGTAACACATGGCTGGAGAGCCAGTGAGTAATCTAACTGGTTTGTGGAAGATTAGGAATTCTGCTAATGATACACCCTCAGAGACTATGACTTGCAGACCAAAATAAAGTGTTCATCATAAAAACCACCAGTGTCATTCCTCCAAGTTTCCTTGACTTCCTAAAATGAACTACAAATCTGATTTTGGCCATTGTGAATGGTTTTCTTGAAAGCCCACTAGTGGGTTCATTTATAAATAACTTCCCTGCTATCTGTCAGTATTTCATTTTATTCATATTTAACCTGATGTGTTTCAGGAAATAATTCCTATTTTCACCTTACTTATAAGCTGACCCACTGAATTAAAAATATATTGCCTTGAAAAGTTGTACTGATTTGTGCTTGTCTGTGTACCTGCAGTCGCCTTCAGTACAGCACCCTCCATTCACACCACAGCTGTACAACTGTCATCAATGGTGCTTGCCATTGTTTTAGCTTCCTCTACTAACAGAACAAAAACTTTGTACCTTGCACTGAAGATATCACATAGTGATACTTCATGCCATCTGCCCAGTTTGGGATGGGGCAACATTGACAAATGTAGTTTCCAAGTCTCATGGGTTGATGGAATCTGACCTCTAGGGTTGGTGGGATAACATTTTCCTGAGTTTTCTTGTTTGCTCTTCAACAGCTTTGAAGGATTGGGACTCTCACAGGACCGACCCTGTGGGGGTAGGAACTGAAGAGGAGCCAGCAGCTGTGGACCTGAAATGCATGTCTTCTTCAACCACTCCATGTCTAGTGTTCACTGTTCCATTGACAAAGAGGTCATTAATCTTCTGTCCTTCCTTATGGTCACTGACCAGTGTGAGTTTGCTGGTGTGGGGACTCCTAGCGAGAGGACCCTGTAAAGGGAGTCAGTCGCTAGTAGATGCTGGAGGAGGACACTGTGTGTGGGGAGGTGATGTCCCCAAATACAGTACATAATAAAGATATTTCTGGTGATCTAGCCTCAGTCATGGCAGAACACAATATCTTTGATATGGTTTGAAAATAATAGTACTTTTTCCAGGCTCCTTAATAGAACAGGCAAGCAAAGACCTGATGAGGTCTGATTTTACATTCGTTAACTAGTGAAGCACATTTTGAGGATTGGAAAGTGGGTGGATTTTTGTCTGCAGTTTCTGCATTACACTTGATACTTATTTTCCTCTAACAGTGTGCTCATGGCAGGAAAGTTACTGGCCGTGAAGCAACATTTATATCTGTGTAGAGAGATTGCTGGAGCCTCAGAGCCTCTAGCTAATATGTTCGGTTTTTCCACTGTACCAGATATCCATCATATGCCACCTACTCCAGAGGAGGTATCTACCTGCACATGGCACTCAATTGCATCAATGACCTCCTGCTTCAGCTGGTATCTCTGAGAATTCCAGTGCCCACAAGCAAGCTGGCAACTACTCATCATTGTGCACTAGGTGGCAACAGTTCGCGCATCAGTTGAGTGCACCTGCATTGTGAGGGGCTGCCACTGTGTATGATTACTATGTGATGTGACTGCTGGAACTGCAGTGATTTGCTATGATTTTTATAACGGAGATAGTCTTAGCATAGCAGTTCACTCCACCACTCCTGTTTGACACGACTGCTGTAGTAGACACTTGCAACAAGCAAGAAAGGAATTAAACTGTATAACAAGAAAGGGACTGGATCACTGCAGACAGTGTGGTCAGTCATGGGATTTGTTGTGTGTCTAAATGAATTGGAAGGGCTGTTCTGCAGCTGGATGAGTGGCAAATCTCCTGACCCTTATTTCTAGATCTGTACCATTCATACGTGTTGCTGTCTCCTAGTCCACTTCCTCTGTTGTTGAAACGTCCATGTTTATGGACCCACCTACTAATTTGTTTCAGTTAATTAGGTGTGAGGGGAGAATCATATGGGACAGAGTGTAAATGGCTGCACAAGATGAACAGTGCCTCCAGGTGCTGAATGTAATCCCTTCAGTGTTGAATCTGCAGTTTTAAGTGCAGCCCAAAAAGGCCTAAAGAATTTCCTGTGCGACGGCTATAACTTGCGAATGTCATGTGACGGTGAGTTCAGCATACAAATGTGATGGTTACCTGCATATTCTTTAACTGTATGATCTTTATGAATAGTGTGGCCATCCCCAATTAAGAGGGCTGGATTCATTCCTGTTGGCAGAACCTGCTGTTTAAAATGCTACAACCACTGTAAGAACACGGCCCGATTCTTCCGCCTGTTTTCAAGAGCTCCACCAAAGAGTATTGCTTTTGCACATACCATCAATGGATTACCTTTACAATTTTCATATTTCCTCAAAAAAAAAAAAAAAAAAAAGGTATTAAGTGCAGGTATAAAATGGTGAGTAACATCCACTGTGGAAGTTTGTGTTAATACACTACTGTTTTGAAAAAGTGAAACACCGAGAGATGTGATCACAGTGAAATTGATACCACTGATTACAAACTTCACACTACAGACCTGTACCTGCACTGTGACTGTGGCAGTTCAGTAGAGAGAAGTGTCACCGTCAAGCTGTCATCGTTGCCCCTAGACCTTGTGGTATAGAATCGAAGAGCATGTGAATATGTTGCTGGGGAATAATCTGCCAAGTGGTTTTTAGGCACGCCTACAATGCATCAAATGTGGCTGCAACTTACAAGTTGCCAACTGACCATATGCCACACATGGTCGATGGGTGACATGTCAGGTGGACGGACAAGAAACAGAAGTCATAGCACCATTTGTTCTTCGAAGATGAGTAGCAAATAACTTGCTACATATAGCCAGATGTTTTCATTCTAAAATATGCCGTGTGGAATGGCCTGAATTAGGGCCAGTGCTTCGGGATATAAATCCTCTCTGATTTAGCAGCAACTATTCATATAGTACTCAAAATGTAGGTGACAACATCACATGTTGCATGCCATGGCACCACAAAACTTCACCATTGAGTGGCAAAATAGACAATTGCCAGTCACATGACTGGCTTCACAATGATGACATTGAAAGAGTTTGTGGTCATTACTGTGAGACACCATGTGGAATTTGGTGTACATATGCAAGTGAATTCTTGCCACCTTGTATTCCATAGTTATGCCAGATTCAAGAGCTGCAACAGTTTGCCCCATCTTCTTTGATGTTATCTTGTGTTGTGTTTAGTCACACCTATGTATTTACACCTTACCTTCACACTGTTATTAATCCTCTGTGTTGTTGTTAGTGTTAAGTGTTACTGAATGCTTGTATATCACATGCGACATTGTGGGGGGGTGATAGTTGCACATTGTGACATATGGCAAACAGTTCCAGTTCTTAAGATCTGTGGGGTATCACTGTCAGATGATATCCCTGTTTGCCTATCACTTGCACTGTCAGGAATGTCACATCACATCATCTATCTTTCCAACATGATAGTATATCTTTCAAAATGTTGGTCCAACAGGTTCGACAACTCCTGTGCAATGCACGTGGGAGCTGTGTAATCTGAGGGTAGGTCTGGATCACCTCCATTGTTAATGTTTGTATGCCTTCTTCCATGTATGTGGCCTCTCATGTGACTTCAAAACACAAGAGAGAAATACTGTTTGTCCATCTAGGGCTGCAAGTATTTCTAGTGTGTGGTAGGGCTCGTTGTCTTGTGCTCCTGTTTTTCTGTGGGATACACGTGGTTAGTCAAACATGTTTAACTTAGTCCTCATCCTTTCAAGTTCTCTCTCTCTCTCTCTCTCTCTCTCTCTCTCTCTCTCTCTCTCTCTCTCTCTCTCTCTATCTCTCTCTCTTTCTCTCTCTCTCTCATGTAGGATGCTCATATTACAAACTCTGTCATGACACGTTCTGTGATCAGACATCACCTTTGCGTGTAGTAGTCAGAGGAGGATTGTGAGCAATTATGCCACCCAACCCACAGATGTTGTTAATGGTTATAGGCAGTTACAGAATAAGTGCATATCCTCACCATGCATAAAAGTCTAGGCCAAAATCATTTGCCACATGTGACGTGCTTCATAGTTCACGTTTGTGTGCTAAATCCAAAAAGGCATATTTAAGAATTTCCACCATGATGAGTATTAGCAACATACAGTGTGCCCTCATCTACAGCATATTACCATTATCGTACATCAAATCTTCTTTAGACAGGTGATTTCCAAAGTACGTAGTTAGATATGGTTGTTGCAAGCAGACCCTACATTACAATTTGGAGTTTGTGAGTGATAGAGGTGAACAGGCTTGTAAAGAAAGCAATTTGTGCAAAACGTGCTGTTTCACAAAGTCTCTTAAAAGTTCTCATTGGGAGATCCTGTATCTTCCCTGGTTTGTAATAAATTTCCTTCCATCACACAACTAATTGCTTCTTTCATTCCATTTTTGTACCTCTTTCCTCTGTTATCCCTTCTTTCCTTAAACTTTGGCATTTACCAAGCTTTCCTGCTACAACAGAAAGGTGGTTATAAAATGCATTTCATAAATAAGCAAATTGACAAAATAGCTGTGGTTTGTTAAAAAAAATTCTTTACATCTCTAATTGCTCAACATTGTTCTATGGTAAGTGACTTCCATAATGCAACATTTTTAGACAGAGCTCTTAAATTGTTCAAGAAAAGTTCAGAATACTACTGTAGACTAAATATATAAAATACACAACAGACAAGTAAACACACACATTTTATGTAATCATCGCCAATGAAGTTTGATGAGAGTGACAAAATTTTTTTGAAACTTCCTGGCAGATTAAAACTGTGTGTCAGACGGAGACTCAAACTCGAGTTCAAGTCTTGGTCTGACACACAGTTTTAATCTGCATGGAAGTTTCATATCAGCACACACTCTTTTGCACAGTGAAAATCTCATTCTGGAAAAATTCTTTGCTGTGCTCACTCCAGAGGACAAGCATTTAAAATATCTTGATGTACGCACTGTGGTTAGTATTTTTGGGAATTCAAATGTATACTCTCACCCAGTGTATGACCCTGCATGGTCTTCCCTACTTCAATAAAGGTAAACTTACAATTGCAAGAAATCATTACTTGAGATTCACTGTATTTAAGTACCACAAGGCAAATTTACAGTGATGTTGAAGTCTGTTTATCTCTGTATGTAACTGTTTGGTACAAAACTCATACACATTTTCATCACTGATTGCTCTTAACCATGATTTATTAATTTTCTCAATATTTAAAAATCTCTCTTTCAAACTTATGTTGAACCAAACATTGACAAGCTCACGATGATGGCGAGTAAACTGTTGTTGTGCAGATTAGGTTAATTATTCATTCCATAGATCCATAAAAAAGGGAATCCTCCTGGGTGTGGAACATGTCAGATAAAAACATTACAAAAATGTAATTAGAAAAACTTGAGTTTCATCCTCAGTCAATAAACAGTAAAATTATGCACATGTATTAAATTTAAACTTCTAATATCTACAGGTTAAATACTTACACCTGCTTTCATTAAATCCATCATTCAGAAATTTGCCAGTTTCTTGGCTATTACAACCAAGTATTGTCAAAAATTAAAGTATAATAAATTTTCATTAAAATGGTCTACTGCACTTGTTGAGAAACTCACAGATGGAATAGAAGGAGTTGGCCATCAAAAATTATTTTTAATTGTGTTTAAGAGTTTAGTTTCAGACAAGGCACAATTTAATGGTTGCTGGTAACTTATTGAAAATTTGTGTTGCTGAATACTGTACTCCTTTCTGGGCATATCTGTCTGATATGTCTGCTTGTGTCTGTGTATGTATGGATGGATATGTGTGTGTGTGTGTGTGTGTGTGTGTGTGTGTGTGTGTGTGTGTGTGTGTGCGCGCGTGCGCGCGCGCGAGTATATACCTATCCTTTTTCCTCCCTAAGGTAAGTCTTTCCGCTCCCGGGATTGGAATGACTCCTTACCCTCTCCCTTAAAACCCACATCCTTTCATCTTTCCTTTTCCTTCCCTCTTTCCTGACGAAGCAGCCACCGGTTGCGAAAGCTCGAAATTCTGTGTGTGTGTTTGTGTGTTTTATTTATTGTGCCTATCTACCGGTGCTTTCCCACTTGGTAAGTCTTGGAATCTTTGTTTTTAATATAAACTTCAATAAGGAATAAATATACTGGGAAGCTGTGGTTAATATGCCCAATTCTTTGAATAGGTTTTGACATGATGTTCTTGGATTTATGATAAAAATTGTATTATGTTATGATAAAATTGTATTATGTTATGATAAAATTGTATTAAGTCTCTTTCTGGAAACAAGCTGCCTTTCAGAGGACAATTACTTTGTAGATCCATGTACTACTTGCATTTACAAATTGTGGGAAGATTGATCTACAGAAGTAGCAAATGGTCTCAAAAATAGTTCAAAAGCTTGGAATAGATTTAGTATATCCCTAAATCACCCAGGTTCATCCTTCATTGTACTAATTAGAAGAATGTACTCCTTGTAATTCTTATCCTGTAGAAAAGACAGAGCAGAAATATGTGCTGCATGTTTCTAATGACAGCTGTCTTTCCACATTGCAAGTTTTCTCATGAAAGTGATAAAGTGATTTATATTTTTCAGTCATTTCATAGATAAATTGATTTTCACCTAGCAGGCTAGTGTGCAAAGCAATCAAACGTCCTGTAATATCTAATGAAAACCAAAGTCGGCAACCCACTCTGGATATTCTATTTTGCAGTGATGCCTTCTTTTGATCTTTAAAAACTATTTTATTGGGATTCTTGGTGTGGTGTCACTGCCAGACACCACACTTACTAGGTGGTAGCCTTTAAATTGGCCGTGGTCCATTAGTATACGACGGATCCGCGTGTCTCCACTATCAGTGATTGCAGACCGAGCGCCGCCACACGGCAGGTCTAGTCTAGACTCTCTAGCACTCACCCCAGTTGGACAGCTGACTTTGCTAGCGATGGTTCACTCTCTACATATGCTCCCATTTGCTGAGACAACAGTTTAGCATAGCCTCCAGTTACGTCATTTGCTACGACCTAGCTAGGCGCCATATTCAGTTACTTTTCTGAACAGATAATATTGTGAACCATATACCGTAAAGAGTGACATTCCTCATTAATGGATTAAAGTTAAGTATGAAACTAATTATGTCCACTTTCTGAATACTCATTCCTTGTCATGTTCCAGACCTCACGCCAGTATAGTTCATCCCTCCTCACACCAGCCTGCATGAGCTAAAACACTTGCATTTCAGCCTCCTCTAGTAACATGGTGTTGGCTCTTCTGCCAACCCAACACTTGGTACATGGATTCCCTATTTGTACCACACTTAGCCACCATACATTAAATACCATGAAAGAGGAACTGAGATGGAATCATGGTTGGTAGTCACAATTTATAATTAAGACACTTTATTGACATTATGGCTTTTAAGGAATTTGACAATTAGAAATTGTGGATGAGCCACTAGATTAACCTTTGCAATTACATTTAGAAACTCAATGTATTTGGTAGTCAAATAAACAGTTCCTTAAGAGTAAGTTAATAAAACTTAATGTGACATGGATTTATAGAAACCTTAAGCATAGCAATTATCAATTACTTCACATAACCACTTCATCAAACTCCTTAAAACCAGTTAGTACATTAAGATGGCCACACTTAAAACATTCTTCACTAAATTACCCTTCTGATGTTACTACTTCAATCCATTAAAGAAGCAGTTTTAAAAGCTCAATTACAAACTTAACACTGCCAGGCACTAGTACTCCTCCCCTTATTTTCCCTTATTAAGGAAACAGAATTACTGGCAAACTTCAGGAATTCAAACTCCCATACAGGATTTCCAACAAAATACCTATAACTAAAACAGTAACCAAATAAGTGTAGCTTAATGATACTTCATTACTAGTGCCAAGCTAAGATCCAATTACATAACATGATACAACCACTCACATAAAAGACTACAGCAGAATCACTGAGCACATGAACATTCATTTTAAAGATCAGACATGTTAATAAAATACTACTAGAAAGAGCTGCACAAGGAACTCAGCAGATGTTATGCAATTTAAAGTTTAGCCAGTTGCCAGTCGCTAATATTTAAGGAAACATATTCATATAAGAGCAGGTTACATACAATATATTTATATGTCTACCAGCTTAACCCACCTTGGTGGAAGGAAGATAAATACTAAACTTTGTAAGGCGGTATGTAAACAACTCTTGGTAGTGGCCAGGTTCTTAAACACTGCCAGGCCTAGACCTCGGATGACATTTCAATCCCTGCCAAGGTGCTGGCATAATCAAAGATTTTTGTGTGAATCACAAAGACATTCCAATAACTCTGAAATGTAGAAACACTCGGCAGAATCTTTGTCACGATATTTGGTTGAGCCTGCAAAAGAACATGTTACACTAGTGACAAATTCACAACTTTAACCTTAAGCATTTTACACATTGACAACTGTATTAATAGAGTGCACACCTTGAAAATGCCAACATATAATCATTTGATTACAAGAAACACAGAGTACAAGTAAAACTTCTGAGAAAACTTTCAGATAATGGCCACCATTTAACTAGGCCAACTGAACACTTCCACACCATCTTAAAGTTCGACTATGAAAGTCTCACCGTAATAACAAAATTTAAATGTCTCTGTGAGTGTCAGTCAACAAAACACAATTACTACCATGTACTTCATATGACATACACAATATGAAGGAGTGGTTTCCAAAGCTGCTGGGAACAAAATTTGAAGTGAAGCAGTACAAAGTCACAAAACTAGTATCTCCAAGCTGCCCATGTCACCAAAACGTCCAACCAATTTCACACCACAACATATAGCGATCATCACACTCATTCGGCAGCTGTTGACACTCATCTTCCAGTGAATGTCAAGAGATCTAGAGGGTTACCCGTCAAAGGCTAACAACTAAAAAGCTCCGCCAACCAACCTGGAAGTAAAGATACACAAAAGAGCAAAGAAAGCTTAGCTCAACCACAATTGATCTGAATGATACATGAACAAAATAACACTGGTGCCAGCTTGCCATGGTTCAATTCTCTAACCAAAAAAATCTTTTCAGGACATTTTGGTGGCTAAGCTTGCAGATTTCCTTATGATTTGAATTTTCACCATACTCAACCCTAGCTTGAACTAAGATTTTCTGAAACTGTCAATATGTCAAAAGTTGTATCTCAAATAACTGACTGCCAAGAATGTTTATTGCCACTATACATTCAGGATGAAATAGGCTTTGTTTTTTGTACAAATCACAATAAAATATTATAGATAGTAAATAGAGACTAAGGCAGTGAACACAGTGTATATACGGTTCTCGCGGGAGACGTTGGATGTCGTAGTGAAAACTCCACAATATGTCATCACCGCAACTGGCTGACAGCAGTGTGTTCATCACACCTGAAGATAAGGCATAACTAAAGCTGCCTATTTATGCCAGTCTTAGGCAGGAAGTGCGCATGCGTGGAAGCCCCAAATTCGATGGCCAATAGCGACGATATCAACTGATACCCGGAAGGACAGCAACGCCACCTGCAAGATGAAGAACCAAAGACTTCGGCACATGCACGGAGGCTGCTGCTGCTGCTATGCACTGCCATTGGCTGCCCCAGTGACCTCTGTTGGAAGCCACAACCAAAGATGCATGTCCACGTAGGCGCGTGACTATACTCCCGTTGTCAACAGAATATTTATGTTGCTGGCGAATTGTGATCCATTGTATGACTAATACTACTACTCTCTGCTCGATGTGACTTCAATATGTCCACTGCTGGATCCCAAGCTGTACTGAGCTGAAAACCTGTCTCTCTGTTTACAAGATTCGTTGAGCTACGTATTTCCACTGCTTCCTTAATAACACTGTCCCAGTACGAACTCATCGACCTGAGAATTTTAGTGTGTTGATAAATAGAATGGCCTGTACTGAGACAATGCTCAGCCACTGCAGACTTCTTTGGTTGCTCCAGATGAGTGTAATGTTGGTGTTCAGTAGATCTCTCTTCTACAGTGTGACAAGTTAGTCCGACGTATGACATGGCGCAGCTACAAGGAATCTCGTAAACATCGGGTCTTCTTAGGCCAAGGCTGTCCTTAGATGAGCCCAAGAGAGCTCTGAGTTTTGCCAGCAGACGAAAGACACATTTAACTTTATGCCTCTTCAATAATCTTCCTATTTTTGAACAGACACCGCCGATGTATGGCAAGGTGACCATTCCCCATTGTTCTTCACCTTCTTCCAGTTCCTCACATTGGGTAACCCACTTTGGGTGTAAGGCATGGCAAATCTCCCATTTGGAATATTAATTTTGTTGGAAAGTGGTACAAATATGGAGTATCTCATTGAATAATCTGAGTCCCAATATGGCTCGTGCTCTGTGAACCAATGTCCTAAGTACGCCACTTTGTTGCGAATGATGGTGACAGCTGGTGGCCTGTAAGTGTAAGTCCGTGTGTATTGGTTTATGGTACAATGCGTGACCTAATATGCCATCTTCTTTTCTCCATTCCAACACATCCTGGAATGGAAGTTCACCGTTTTTCCCCATCTCCATAGTGACTTGATGTTGGGATGAAGCAAGTTAAGATGCCCAAGAAATACTACCCACATTCACCAAGATGATCATTTCTGTATCTCTCGGTATCATACCGTACTTCAGTGGACACATATGCAGTGTATTTAGTACCGCCTGCGTTATACTTGAAACTTGCAACAATGTCACACTAGTGGTGGTCGTTTACAGGTGGACTGTTGCCCCATACCCAGAAAATATAGATCAAGGACCACACAGTACCCATCACCAATGAGTGGCAACTACTTCCATACGGTCCTGAAACTTTCATACTCCAACCATGAAACTGAGCCATGTTGGTGCCATTGACACCACATCATTGTCTCCCACTCCCGACAACCTGTATCAGGTAGTCTCAACATATCGCCTGGAAATGCTTGTAAAAAATGCTTCCAGCATCCAGCCTCCACCAGAATAAATCTTATCTGTTTCAGCATTTTACCATAACGCTTAGGGTTGTGCATTGACCTTCTCAATTATGTCTAAAAATGCATCTTCTGATTAATTCCAATTCTGCAACAAATCATTGAGGTGTTCTCTAGAAAATGTCACACTCAACCATTTGCAATACAATTGGTAAAGCCTCTTATTAATCTGTTCAGCTGCCTGTTCCTTAATGAATCTCTCACAGTACATTATGTGTATCTTTGAATCACTATTCAACCATAACTTGGCAATCTGGCCAGATGAGACATGATTGCATATGGCTTAGCTAGGGGCATCTTTCAAATCGTGAATAAATACTGACACATAGTGAGTGAATTTATCCAAAAAAAGTGGCACTAAATTAGGTGCAACAGGATTTATAGGAGGGATAGTGACATTCAGTGCAGCTTTTCCCTCTACTGGCTCAGCTTGCCAACACTCATTAATGGCTAGCAAATTGCCAAAGGGCTCCTGTGATGCAATATTACTGCACCATTGCAGAGTTGCTGAAAGATGTAGCCATGCTACTTACACTTTCAAAAATTTCAGCACTTAGTGCTTCAGTGCAGCCTCCATTTAATAATATATATAAAAAATGCAGGTTCACCAAAGTAAACAAACAAGCAGAGACTGACTAAGATTAAACCTTGCACGTAGTACTCGTAGAAGTGTCAGCTATAAATTGCAGCAGTGCTCTGAATTTCATAAGGCCATGGCACAGTGTAACTGTCACTGTCATTGTACAACACAACTAGTGTGCAAACTGACTGCTGCATAGACACCTAGATGAATGCTGATAGCATTAAGAGATTTTTAAGCTGAGATGAACATCCTATAGGCTTATTGTGTACAGAAAACAAAGCCAAAACCAAGAATCACTCACGAAAGCATAGCACTGGGCTGCAAGGTTAGGCAGAAGTTTCCTCTGATGCCAGATGACTTCTTTTACCAGATGTACTGTCCATGAGGCCAGACATTACATTGGATTGGCTCTGAGGCCTGGCTGGGTTCAGAAGGCTGTCCAACCATCACACCAGGTGTGGTGAGTGGATTCCTGTCTACCCCCCATGGGTATTAGTGAAAGAGCATTAAGACACAAAACTGTTATTCTTGATAAAGTAAAACAGTTGATGTTTCTACACTCCAGGCAGCTGGCTTTGGCTGGGACAGCGGCAGGAAGCAACCACCTGGTACATGCTGACTGAGACGAGTGGTGGCAGCGTAAGCTTTGGCTGTGTGGCAGCTCTGTAGAACTGACAAGTTTTGTGCTGACATGTAGAAAGTGTGCCTCAGTTACTGGGTATATTCCATGCTGGCTTCATCCGTGGAACATTACATACCTTTGTGTCTCATCTTTCTTTTATCCTGTGCAGGCAGGAACACTTTGAAGCCTAGCCCTCCCAATTGGTATGAAGGATCATGATGCTTAACCTTGGAATCTAGTTTTCATTAATTTGTGTGTTTTTGGTATTCATTAACAATCAAGTATGCAACACTTATATACCGCCTGTTGATGCGTGTGCACTTGAGATGCCCAAATACTGTTCTGTCAGTCATGCCTCGAGATTTAACAGGCATAAATTATTGTCACATAACTGATACTTGCATCAATATCACATTACACAACATGAACACTAAGGGAGTGGATCTCAAAGTTAATGTCATGAGCAAAGCAAAATTGCTAATTTAATAATTGTGGAAAAGGCTAGGCTATTCCCACAACTAACTGAACTTCCCATAACTAAGCAAACTTAACTTTTTTGTGACTACAACAGCTTCGTACATCATATACTGTGGCTATTCCCAATTCTTGTCACAGACAAGTTATTGAAAAAATTTTCATCTGTATTCTGTCTTATAATAATTATTCAACGATCTTCCAAACATTCTAAACATGTGACGAATACCTTACTGACTGAGTTACATATAATTTGCATTCTGCTCTTTCAAGAAAGAACTGAACAGGACCTATGAAACAGACTGTAATCACAATAAAAGAGTGAGTGGGAGAACATAGTATTTGGTTGTTCACAGTGTTCAAATGTTGTGCGTTACTTCCTGAGGTTGAAGTGCTAGTTGTGTTCCACAAGAAGGATATTTCCTAAATCTGTGCTGACTAGCGCTATTGACTAGGCATCTCAAATTGATTCCATATTTGTAGATTTCAAAAAGACTTCGCATAATGTTCCTTACAAGTGGCTTCTAAGCAGATTGTATGCACACAGAGTCTCATCACATTTGTGCAGCTGGACCTGTGATTTCCTGTATAAAAGATCACAAGTGATACACGGTGTTTCTGAACAAAGTGTAATAGGTGCTCTACTGTTCCTGAGGTATATAAATGGTTTAGGAGCAGTCGTCTTAAAATTGTTCACAGATGATGCTGATTTTACAGTCTAAGAAAGGCATCACAGTGTTAAAACCAATTGTAATATTATTTAGTCTAAATATCTGTATGGTGTGAAGACTGGCAATGTGCCCCCCCCCCCCCCCCCAAAAAAAAAAAGAAAGTGTGAGGTCATTTACATGAGTACTAAAAGAAATCCGTTAAATCTAGGTTACACGATAAATCACATAAATCTAAAGGTTGTCAGTTCTACTAGCTATGTAAGTATTACAGTTTGAAACAACTTAAATTGAAACAATAATATTGTTCAGATCCCAAGTCAAAGACTGCATTTTATTTAGTAGACAAACCAGTGTATTCTTGTGGTGTATGGGATCCTTACCAGATAAGAGTGACAGAGGACACTGAAAAAGTTTTAAGAAGGGCAGTTCATTTTGTAGTATCACGAAATGGCATGGAGGGGTGGGGGGAGGGGGATGGGGAGGGAAAGTAATTGATATGATAATTGTTGTGGCAATCATTAAAACAACTTCACTGAAGTGAGATTTATGTAGGAATGTGGAAATATTTGGTTTACACCCACGTAAGTACAAAGAAATTATGATTGTAATAACTTAAATCTTTCCATGTGGGCTCTGACCTCTCTTAAGCATTTGTGTTTCCTGCATGCCACTGGAGAGTGGAGTGGTAGAGAAACAATGCAAACCTGGTTCAAAGAACCCTCTGACAAGCACTTAGTGCAGCATTTCAATGATCTACATCTACATGACTACTATGCAACTTGCACTAAACAGCATCAGCCTTTACAACTGGTCCTGCTGTTCCACAGAATCACATAAACAGCTCAACGAGTTGACAGCAGACCAACATAGGTCGCTGCTCCAGCTTGCTCTGCTGCCGACTGAGTAACTGCACTGGAAATAAGGAGTTTTTATGTGAGGCTGCTATGTGTTCATTATGCACGTGGTGTGCTTTGCCTATCTGATCAGATTTACTGAACACTCCGTGATGACCCAACGTTACATTTGTCACTCTCGCTATTGTATTTCGTCACGTCAGTGTACTGCTGTTGCATCTGATTTACACATTCTTGCTTAATTGTCTACAGTCAACAGAATGACAGCACCTCCCTCCTAAGATATTTTTCTCCATAGACACCTCAGACTGCCCAGCTCATATGGTATGCAGCAATCTATACCGTAATTCGGGCATAAATACAATATTGATAGTGTTCAAAACTGAAACTCCACTCTATTACTGTGGCTTGCCCTGGTTTCCTCTGCTTCTCAAGTTACCAGGGAAGATGTCTGGATTTTTACTTTGCTGCACCAGTATATTCGTTTGTGTCACAGCACTTCATAGCAGAGTGTAATCAAGATCCTAGTAGAAGACTAACATGTATCAGCTGGCTATCCATTGGTCAATATCATTTCAGTGTTTAATGAGTGAAATCTGATACCCCTTTCTCTTACATCTGAAGAATATCAAACACTCACCGTAAAGCTCTTCAGATTTTACAATGGGTGTTTATCTCACATGCAGAAAATATCTGGCATGAGGGGAGTGTGGCAGAAGCCAGACATTGGAATCATTTTGTACATACAAAATCAGTATTTGGGATAGGAGTTAATCCTGGCATTTATTCAGATTTCATACATAAGATGATTCACAAACTTGAAAAAACAAGAGTATGCATCCTCGACAAGGTTAGTATTGATGGTGTCTCCACAAGAGTAATGAGAGATAGCCAGACTCCCTTTCTTCGTATTGCAAAGAGGATCATTTCCTCACTGCTAATGGGGCCAATGTGATATTGAGATGTAGAGTGCATGGAAGTCTGCTAAAGCAAGGTTGTTGTCTGATCCAAACCAACAATGGAATCAAGGTGAGTCAGTCAACTCGTAAAATCAAACTGTGATGTCAAAGTGTCCAGATTTGTGTATAAAACCAACCAGCTCAGGTATCTTGCCATGAACTCTTGTTGTGTGGCCGTTCCTGGATTGAACCATGACTGAAGTATGTGGAAGTGATACACCACACTGTGTTGGGCAGATGTGTATGCTCTGGATACAAAGAGATGAGACAGTGCTCCCTGGGACCTGCTTTACATATTATGCATAATGTTCTCTTCTGTATTCTCAGAATGTTGGTAGTGTGGGAGGTGGCTGCCAAAATGACAAGGCCATACGTAATATGTGACTACAAGAGTCCAAAGTACATGAAGTCATCACTAATCATGTCTGTAAGTTTCCAAAGCAGTTAGGAAACCCTTGATATCTTTTTTGCATACCTGACACACATGTTCTTCCTAGTTATGTTTAGAATCAGTTTGCACTTCTAACAGTTTTACAGTTTTATTTTCTGTTGTTTTCGGCAATCCTAAAAGAAGCTCTTTAGTTTTAACTGGATTACAGAGCAATTTATTTGATGAGAACCAGTGGAGGACAGATTTTAGTGGCCTTCTTTTCCGTTATCCAAGTCTGAGATGTTCTGAGGTGGCGCAAGCAGTGTCATATCATAAGAATAGCATATGGGAGTACTATTTACATAGGAACCAGGGTTGTTGATAGCAGTGATGAAGAAGAATTGTCCAGGCCATGAATCATGTGGAACACTACTTACAGGGGAGTGTTTATTTTTAACTGTGACAAACTGCCTTCTGTTGTGAACATCTGAATCTATTAGAGCTAATACTGGATTACATACTCCATAAAATTCTAGTTTTTCTGTCATGATGTCAAAGGGAATGCAGTCAAATGTTTTTCTTAGATTGCATAAAACAAGTAAGTGGGTATATGTAAGTGATTCAGATACTTTAGACAATATTGGTATGATTGAGATTGGATGATAACTTGGATGTAATGTATTTACTCAACTGTGAGAAGAGATTTTTCCCAATTCATCATTCAAAAAATACGGGGTCACCTTATATTCACTGATCAAGCTATTTCTCCTGAGGTTAACATTTTTACATTGTTTGGCAGAGTATATAGAGGTTATCTTACATTTGCAGGTGAAGCTTTGGCTATTGAGGTCACATGCAAATTTATTTTGAAGGATTCAGAAGGCAGAGGTGGGCAAATGATGCATTACTTAAAACCAGCTTAAGATTTTCTGATATGCCAAAGCACTCGATACAGTATCAACAAGGCACAAACAGTCACATGACATTTGACTCACAACGCAGCTAGTGTAAGTGAAACGGGTACTACAGAAATCTATAGCTTTGTGTAAAAATTGATGATTTTGCAATACATGGGAGGAAGCAGACCATATTGTATCATTTCACAAACTCTTTTTGTATTTAAACAGGCTTGCAATAAAGGTTCTTGAAAATGTATGGATATTGTGTTTGAAGTGGAAGTGCTGTCCTTCAGAAAATGGTACTTGATGATGAACCCAGGTCAATATTTTGATTACAAGAGATTGTAACAATTTCCTAATTGCATTGAACATGCGTAATTTGGTCAGTGTTCATATATGAGAATACTGGGTAAAAATGTCGATAGTTTTTAACCAGCTTTAGAGCATGATGCTGATATGTTGATGACACAAGAAGGAAAATTTATTAAGAAAGAAATGTATAAGAAACAAAATAAATCATATGAAACCTGAGAATTAATTACAGTGGCAACACCTGTCATGGTGAAGGCACCAGTAGATGTCAGAAGGTGGTGGCCAAGCTCAAGTTTGAGAATTTGACTGAATTGTGATATTTATTTATGTATTACCTATTACTGTAACATATGACTTGCACCCTAGAAGATAAGTCAGTGTGTCACAGTTGCTAAAGTGCAGCACTGCAGGAGGATTGGAGGGGGAACAGTGATACCAGCTTAGTTGAGGTCTCAGTTGGTATGGGCAGGTGAGTGGTCAGCAAATTACATTGTGTTGTTGACAAACCATGGTAATCTATCCTGCCTGCTTTGGCCTTTTAACAGTATATACCATGTTTAAACTGCAGTTTAATGTCAGAATTGAACTGGCTGTGATATTGGACAAATACTCAACAAAAGTATTTATTTCTGCAGGAGACAGTAAAAGGCTAGATGGCTGACAGTGGCATACAGGAGTGTCTCATGCTGCCGTGTAGTCAACAGTCACCATGGTGTATGACAGGAATGAAGTGGGGTGTGTCAGATGTTGATCTACACAGCCAGTGAGGGAGCAGTGGGCATATGATATGTTTGTAGCCAAGACACATTACAATATTCTTGTGTCAGTGTAGGAGCGATATACTATATGTATATGCATAAAAAAAGTTGTGTTCTGAGATCCCAACCTCAGCAATCGCAACATATTTAGATGAAACAGCAAAATATTTATGACAGTGAAGATATAACTTTCACAGCTGTGCAGTGATGATGATTAAAAAATAGTGATACCACAGATGACAGGGTTGGTAATAGAAGAATGTGGAAATGAAAACGGTATGCAAATTAATGTAAACCATTTTTCTTTGTTTATTTTATTCCTCCTTACATTATCAAAATGTAAACAATCAACAAATGGCACAAGTTTGGAATGGATATTACATTAACATTGTAGGCCGATACTATTACTGTATATGACTCTGAT
Source organism: Schistocerca gregaria (assembly GCF_023897955.1). Classification (NCBI taxonomy): domain Eukaryota; kingdom Metazoa; phylum Arthropoda; class Insecta; order Orthoptera; family Acrididae; genus Schistocerca; species Schistocerca gregaria. Next base: position 126,326,486 of record NC_064922.1, read on the forward strand.
TACTCAGAATGTATTCAAACTAATGTTCTCTCAAGAAGCCTCTCAAAAACAGTGCCATCTTCTAATCAGGGTTGTCTTATACTACGATAAATATGATAGATGTTTTTCACCATGTTTAAATACTGGAGTAACTTTAGCAATTTTAAGGAACTGGGACACAGTGCAAACTGTAAACATTTGTTAAATATGGAAAATGATGAACTACCTATCAAATCTATTCTTTTTTTACCAACTAACTGGAGAGTTAGTAACAGCCCATATGTCTAGAGTTTGATAAATTTGAAACTGTTCATGCAATTTCAGCAGGTATGGTATGATACCAATTAAAACATGATCTTTTGGTGGATGGGCACTGAGTAAATTTCATGCATATGTGTCAGTGGGAAGTCATAAATAGAACACGAAAGTTAAAAGGAGCCATGATCTCAACTTCTACTGGTTACTAGTAAGCTTGACAGCCATTTGTCTGGCAAATAGTACTCCTATTTGAAGCAGCTGTTATTGGAGTGCATCCACTACTCTTCACCTATTGAAGAGTGAAACCAACAGAGCTATGATCCTCGTCTTAGATACTAAGGAGATAAACTATCTGGCAGAAGGAAATTGATGTCTGTTTTTTCCCCTTTGTCATAGTGAGTCATATATGCACATTTTTGCAGTCATACTATTGCATACTATTGGCCAATTTGTCAACAGAACACATTGTTGAACTTAGTACTGAGTCACCATACTGACCCACTGGCATCTGTTCCTCACACTTGAACACCTTTGTGTTCTTTCTTGCTCTTTGACACATAGTAAAGACTTTTCCAAAAATGTTGCACTGAGCTCACATTTTTACCAAATAGAGGCTTCACTACCTCAAAAGTTGAAGGCATCTTTGTGGTGTATACTATCTCATAGCTGAGAGCACAATACTGCTGAATTTTTTACAGTTAGAGGTGTGACTCCCATGTGCAGTATCAGCATATGTCATTTGGTTGGTGTTCACATATAAATTTAAGTTTGGCAATTGTATGATTAATGGGTCGTCTTCTTACATTTGTAGGGAAGGTCTAGTCCTAAGCTGGTGAATGCATAGCAAATCTGATAACTTTTCCATTAGATCAGCCATAAAATTGGTAATATGATCTGTGGTTATTATCAGCAACATGAAATTTTAATAGCACCCTGGTATTCCATTGAATGGTTTGGCAACAGCCATCCCCATGATTTCAATTGGTTTGGATGCTTCCAACCACCTTAGTAGTTGAGGCCTGAGGTCTGAGATCAGCATGTTGTGCACACAGTATTCAGTTTCTAATATATTACTCAAAGTCCTGCTCCTGGTCCACTGGCAAAACTTTTAGGATACTGATTGATCAATTGCTCGCCGAGCTCCATGTCCTGCTGAAACATTGTCATATGGTTGCCTTAGTACCTTCTTTGAAAGTTGCAGGTACCACAATGCATAGTCCACAGTCAAGAAGTCTTTAGGGTGCAATCTCAATCTGCAACACAAAGTGTCAGCAGACCATGCCTCTTGCCTCTCAGCAATGCTCTTATCCATCGGTCACAGTACACAAACATTTTTGCTAATTTGTGATGAAGAGTCTTTTAATCCTAGCAACCATTTTAGTGGTTCAATGTCTGTCAGAACATTAAATTTTCTTCCCTGCAGGTAACAATGTACGTATGTAATAACTTAGACGATGGCCAGCCTCCCCGATTCTCAAAAACTTTATTGAACTGCCTCAAATTGTATGTGAATTTAAAATGAGCATTATCGACAAGCCAATTATTGGTGTTTTCAACTTTAAAAAGTAATTTTATCATGTGACAAGTTATTTGGCTGTCAGATGGATTCTTAACCAAGGTGTGGATGACAAGGAACACTCAGTCGCAAACACGGCCTGTCAGTCATTAGACCACTGCATTTTCACTCCATTCCTTAAAGAATGGTATAATGGCTCAGTAACCTCAGCAAAACACATCTTAGAAATGATGGAAGCAGCTTTGTTTTCTGTGTTGGCAACATATCATGTACAGTAAACATTAAATCTGACTGAGTGTTGAGTGTCTGCTGCAGTAGAGGAGCAGTTTCTGGGTTACATAAATTAGTGATGAGGGGGTGAAAACAGTGTTAAATGTGCTATACATTCTTTTGAATACCTGCTCTAAGAGCTCTACATGCTCTTCCATATTCTTAGAATATAGAGTGCTGACTAAAACCAGAGAACTGGATAGCTTGTCTTGACAATATAGTTCTGACACCTTCGGAAAATAGCACAGGTATTCTTGAAGTCCACGGTATTGGTAGCACTTCTGTGGGAGAGTGAGTGCAGTATTTGGCCAGTCTTCAGGCACTAATTGCTACTGGTCATAATGACTTTTCAGCCTCATCATCAAATAGTATGTACACAGATCAAAATTATAAGGGTTGGGGGTTGGGTTGTTTGGGAGAGGAAACTAGACAGCGAGGTCATCAGTCTCATCGAATTAGGGAAGGATGGGGAAGGATGTTGGCCATGCCCTTTCAAAGGAACCATCCTGGCATTTGCCTGGAGTGATTTAGGGAAATCATGGAAAACCTAAATCAGGATGGCCGGACGCAGCATTGAACTGTCGTCCTCCCCAAATTATAAGGAGTCTCCATTACATTTTTTATAGGATATGCATCAGTAGTAGTTCTTACATTCAGTTATATGTAGTTGCATGAAAACCAATAATTTGTTGTTCCATATGATGAATTTGTGGGTAACAATTAAAACAGCTGTAGACCATGGATCATCATGCCATAAGCAACCATTTGTTTGAGAAGTTCTTCCATTATAGTTTGTAGATATTTTGAGATTCTGTATGGTTTCCTGTGAGGTGGACTATTACTACCCAATGGTATCTTATGTTGGATTTTTGTTGCTCGTGGTAATGGTCCAACACGGTAAAAAAAAAGTCAGAATAGTGGTAAGATTCACATCTACGATTCAGTCTTTTTCCACAAAGTGACTCACCTTCTCTTATAATGTAGATGCATTGACAGTTGGTGTGGAATGAAGGTCTCCACTTGACATATCTAAATTGTCATACTGCAGGATGTCTCAGAACTGTATAATCCCTATCTATTTCTCTTATGCTTGCTACACCACCGTGCAGAAAATACTATGTACAATGTATTCATCTCTTTACAGGATTCCAACAGCTCCACAGTACACATCATCTCACTTGATAGGTCACAGCCCACACTCACCAAAACTATCATTTCCTTACCTCTCGGTATCATTCCATTCAAACTGAACTTAAGTCAACACGTCCCACATGTAATGAAAGTGGTACCAAATAAACTGCAAACTTGCAACAATGTCATACCAGCAATAGTTATTTTCAGCTGAAATGTTGCCCCACAACCAGAAACACTAGGTCCACAAACACGCAATACCCATCACCAACAAGTAGCATTACTTCCATACACTCCCGAAAATTTCTTACTCCAGTAGTGAACTGAGCCATGTTGATCCCAATGGCACCACATCATTGTCTCTTGCTCCATGTGACCAATATCATGTAGTCTTGACATATCCTCTAGATGTGCTCTTAAAAAATACATACAGTGCCAGCCTTCAGCAGAATAAGTCTATAAATTTCTGTATTTTACCTTGACACATATGGTTGCACGTTGCCCTTCACAATTATGTCTGAAAATGCTTTTACAGATTGATTAAATTTCTGTGACAAGCTATTAAGCTCTTCTCTAAAAAAAAGTCAAGCTGTTTTGTTTCAAAATGATTGGTAAAGCCCCTTTATAAACTGTTCAGATGTCTGTGCCTCACAGTACATAACGTACATCTTTGCGTCTCCATTCAACCTTAATTAAGCAAACCAGTCAGATGAGACATTCTTGCATGTGGCTAACTTAAGGGCCGATTTCAAATCATTAATAAATACTAAAACATCCTCAGTGAATTTGCCCAAAAAAGTAGGCACCAAATTAGCTGCAGCAGGATCTTTAGGAGGGATATAGATACTCAGAGAGGCTTTTATCTCTACCAGCTCAGCTTGTCCACACTCATTAACAGCTTGCAAAGTGCCAAGAGCTCGTATGATGCAGTATTGCTTTCTCATAATAGAGTTGCTGAAAACTGTAGCAATGGTACTTGCACTTTGCAAAAACGATGGAGACATGAGCAGAACTGATGCACAAAGCAGTCAAACTTTTCAAATTCCATTTGATAATATAAAAAATGCTGGCTCATCACAGTAAAAAAAAAAAAAAAAACAACCAGAGACTAAGATTAAATCTTACGTGTAGCACTTGTAGAAGCTTTGGTTATGGAGTGCTGCAGTGCCCTGAATCATGGAAGGCCAGGATACAGTGTAGCTGGCATTGTTGTTGTGCATGGAAACTTGTGCCCAGGCAAACTGCAGCACTGACACCTAACTGAATGCAGATAGCATTCTTTACAGTTGCTCATGAAAAGCAAGAGACTCACAGGCTCATGTGGCTTCAGTAAAGACACTTTTAAGCTGTGGTGACTGTGCTATGGACTAATTGTGCCTGTAGCACATAAAAAGAAGCCATAACAAAGAATTGCTCACTAAAGTGTAGTGATGGACTGATAGGTGAGGCAGATATTGCCTGTGATGCCAGATGACTTCCATTACCAGATGAAGTGCCTGTGGGGCAGGACATTATTATGTTGGCCAGCCTCTGAGGGCTGACTGTGTTCGACAGGCTGTCTGACATTTACATCGGGTTTGGTGAGTGGATTCCAGTCTGATGGTCACAGGCATTAGTAAAACAGTATTAAGACACCAAACTGTTATTGTTGATAAAGTACAAATGTTGACACTTCTGCACTCAATTATATTTCGTGAAGGCTTAATCCGTAAAACATTGCCTACTTTTGTGACTTCTCTTTCATTTATCTTGCACTGGTTTGAACATTTTGATGCCTACCACTTCCATCTGGTATGAGCATGGCTTTTAAACTTGGAATCTAGGTTTGATTAACTTTATCGTTTATGGCATTCAGTAACAATTGGGTCTGCAATACTTAATTAGTAAAGAATTTGCTCCATGTGAACTGGACATATCTTTGAGTTTTGATTTTCTTCTCATTCCACCTATTTTCAAGGAACAACTGAATAGTAACCACAACAAAAGAGCGGATGGAAGAATGTAGTAACTGTTTCACTCATTCACATTCCAGAAATAAGCATGCAACCATTCATTTACTTAGGAATATTATTGCAAACTATGCCTTGAGGAGAAGCGGAGCCAAAAGTAGCCAATGTTTCCCCCAATATCACAAGTTGTTGTTGTTGTTGTTGTTGTTGTTGTTGTTATGGTCTTTAGTCCTGAGACTGGTTTAGCTCTCCATGCTACTCTATTCATGCAAGCTCCTTCATCTCCCACTACCTACTGCAACCTACATCCTACTGAATCTGTTTAGTGTATTCATCTCTTGGTCTCCCTCTACGATTTTTACCCTCCATGCTGCCCTCCAATACTAAACTGGTGATCCCTTGATGCCTCAAAATATGCCCTACCAACCGATCCCTTCTTCTAGTCAAGTTGTGCCACAACTTCTCTTCTCCCCAATCCTATTCAATACTTCCTCATTAGTTATGTGATCTACCCATCTAATCTTCAGCATTCTTCCTTAGCACCTGAGTGAACATCTATCACAGGATGAGGTACAAATTATGGATGGGCTCTACAGTCATACTCATACAAAGAAATCTCATTAACATATGAATTAAATACACACCTAATTTGATTTCTACCATCTCCTAATAAACAATGATGTTAACAGATTGAATGTTAAAGAGCCTGCTAAACTAGGATGAAGTCAGGAATTGTAACTACATCAGAACAAAGAAAGCAGAGTTTACAACTAGCATTTATTCCAAAACAGATCAAATAAAGTACTCAGTCCTACACTTCATCATGAATCATTTATATCTAGAAACTTGAGGAAATTAAACTGGATTCAGGATTACTAAAGTTTGGTGCTTAGAAGACTGCAGAGCTGTACAAAAGCCCCTCAGCCTGCCTCAGACTTTATGGGGTAATGGGAAGGAAGAGTATTTCCACTAACAGCACTTCCTCACATGGGTAGCTGGCTGTCCTCTCATTAGAGGCAACCTCTCTGAATCTGATTTGAGACTGGAAGTAATTGGTATCCATATCCTACACCACTCTACTACCCCAAGGCACTGATAGCAGACCATTTGGAGGGCTCTCCTGTGACCACTGCGGCTGCATTCGAACTAGCATGTCTGCAAGCTCATTTACATTGTGCTCTGAGACCCGGCATGGACTCCGAAAGTCCTTCAGCAATGGAAAATAAATACTTCAGAATTTGAATCAAGAACTGCTTGCAATATGGGTAACTTAGAAGTGGATAACCTCAGTTTTGTGAAAAAGCTGAAATCACTTATTAAAGACAAGTCCTCCAGTCCAGATTATATACCAGTTAGATCACTTTGAGTATGCTGATAATAATAGCTCCATATTTCACACTCATATACAGCTACTCACTGGATTGAAGTTGCATAGGTCACACCATTAATCAAGAAAGGAAGTAAGGGTAGGCCAGTGAATTACTGACCGATATCACTAACTTCTGTTTTCAGTGGGATTTTGGAACATATACTGTGTTCCAACATTGCCAACTAGCTCTCCATCATCACAAAGTAATTCAAATTCACAAGAAGAATATTTCCTGAATCAGCACTGACTATCTGCCATTAGACAGTTTTCTTCAAAGTAATGAGTGATATCAACAGGAAATCTCAAATTGATTCCATATTTATAGAATTCCTAAAGGCTCTCAATAATGTTTCTTACAAGTGGCTTCTAAACAAATTGCATGCATATGGAGTGCCGTCACAGTTGTGTGGCTAGATTCATGATTTCCTGTCAGGAAGATCACAGGTGATATCTGGCATTCCCCAACGAAGTGTAACAGGCACTCTATTGTTCTCAATCTGTATAAAGTGTTTAGGAGACAATCTGAGTAGCCCTCTTAAAACTGTTAGTAGATGACAGCATTATCTCCAAGGTAGTAAGAAAGGCATCATAGTATCAAAACCAATTGCAACATGATATAGACAAAATATCTGTATGATGCAAAGAGAGGCAATATGATCCAAAAAATGAAAATCTATAGATTTAAGTGCTTTATCTACATCTAGATCTACATCTATGTGATTACTCTGCTATTCACAATAAAGATCCTGGCAGAGGGTTCAATGAACCACCTTAATGCTGTCTCTCTACTGTTCCACTCTCGAATGGCACGTGGGAAAAAGGAGCACTTACATTTTTCTATGTGAGCCCTGATTTCTCTTATTTTATCATGATGATCATTTCTCCCTATGTAGGTGGGTGCCAACAGAATGTTTTTGCAATCAGAGGAGAAAACTGATGATCGAAATTTCATGAGAAGATCTTGTTGCAACAAAAAACACCTTTGTTTTAATGATTGCCAGTCCAATTCACATATCATGTCTGTGACACTATCTCCCCTATTTTGCGATAATACAAAACAAGCTGCCTTCTTTGTACTTTTTCGATGTCATCCGTCAGTCCCACCTGATGTGAATCCCACAGTGCACAGCAATACTCCAGAACAGGGCAGACAAGCACAGTGTAAGAAGTCTCTTTGGTAGACCTGTTGCAGTTTCTAAGTGTTCTGCCAGTGAATCGCAGTCTTTGGTTTGCTCTACCCACAATATTATCTATGTGATCATTCCAATTTAGGTTATTTGTAATTGAAATCCCTAAGTATTTAGTTGAATTTGCAGCCCTCAGATTTGTGTGACTTATCACATAATCGAAATTTAGCTGACTTCTTTTAGTGCTCATGTGAATAACTTTACACTTTCCTTTATTCAGGGTCAGTTGCCACTTTTCACACCATACAGATATATTATCTAAATCATTTTGCAAGTTGTTTTGATCGTCTGATGACTTTACAAGATCATCTGACCACAATCTAAGATGGCTATTCAGATTGTCTCCCTTATCGATAATATAGATCAGGAACAATAAAGGGCCTATAACACTTCCAGATATTACTTCTGTTTTACTTGATGACTTTCCATCTATTACTATTAACTGTGACCTTTCTGACAGGAAATCATAAATCCAGTAGCTCAACTGAGATGATACTCCATAGGCACACAGTTTGATTAGAAAATGCTTGTGAGAAATGGTGTTGAAAGCCTTCTGGAAATCTAAAAATATGGAATCAATTTGTAACCTGTCGATACCACTTATTACTTCATGAGTATAAAGAGCTGGTTGTCTTTCACAAGAACGATATTTTCTGAATCCATGCTGACTATATGTCAATAAATCATTTTCTTCAAGGTACTTCATAATGTTCGAATGCAGTATATGTTCTAAAACCCTACTGCAAATTGACATTAGTGATACAGGTCTGTATTTCAGTGGATTACTCCTACTTCTCTTTTTGGGTATCGGTGTGATTTGAGCAATTTTCCAGTCTTGAGGTACAGATCATTCTGTGTGTGAGTGGTTGTTTATAATTGTTAAATATGGAGCTATTTTATTAGCATACTCTGAGAGGAACCTGACTGGTGTACAATCTGGACTGAAGGCCTTGTCTTTATTAAGTGATTTAAGCTGCTTTGTTACACTGAGGATATCTACTTCTATGTTTCTCATCTTGGTAGTTGTTCTTGATTGGAATTCAGGAATATTTACTTCATCTTATTTGTTGAAGGAGTTTCAGAAAACCATGTTTAATAACTCTGCTTTAGGGCACCGTCATCAGTGACTTCACTGTTGTTATGGCGCGCTGAAGGTATTGATTACCCCTTGCCACCGGTGTGCTGTATGTATGACCAGAATCTCTTTGGGTTTTCTGCCAGATTTTGAGACAGAATTTCATTGTGGAAATTATTAATACCATCTCACATTGAAGTACACTCTATATTTTGAACTTCTGTAGAACTTTGCCAATCTTGGTGATTTTGCGTTCTTTTAAATTTGACATGCTTTTTTTGTTGCTTCTGCAACAATGATCTGAGCTGTTTTGTGTTCCATGGGGGATCAGTACCATCACTTTTTAATTTATGTGGTATATATCTCTTAATTGCTGTTGATACTATCTCTTTGAAAACATTCCACAACTTTTCAACACTTACATGATCAGATCGGAAGGAGTGGAGACTATCTCTTAAAAAGGTGTTAAGAGCATTTTTATCAGCTTTTTCAAGTAGATATACTTTGCTTTTCTTTTGGATGGTTGTAGGTGTTACGGTATTCAGCCTAGAAGCAACTGCCTTGTGGTATTCATCGCAACACTTACTACTTGCCCAGGATTATTCGTTGCTATGAGGTCTAGTATGCTTTCGAAACCATTTACGCTTCGAATCAGCTCATGAACTAATTGTTCAAAATAATTTTCTGAAAATGCATTCAGTACAATTTCAGATGATGTTTTATGCTTGCTGCCGGCTTTATATGTATAATTTTTCCAGCATATCAAGGGTAGATTGCAGTCACCACCCACTATAATTGTATGAGCGGGGTACTTATTTGAAATGAGACTCAAGTTTTCTTTGAACTGTTCAGCAACTATGTCTTCTGAGTCACAGGGGCGGGAAAATGATCCAATTAATAGTTTACTCTGATGTATGGGTAAAGGCTATACCTGCCAATTTCACATGATTTATCTACTTCAATTTCGCTACAAGGCAAACTACCTCTGACAGCAATAAATACTCCACCACCAACTGTATTTAATCTATGCTTTCTGAACACTGTTCAATCATTTTAAAAAATTTCGGCTGAACTTATTTCCGGGTTTAGCCAGCTCTCTGTTTGAGCTTCAGTGCTTTCTATTAGGACTTGGAACTCTGGTTCTCTCACAACACAGCTACGACAATTTACAACTGCAATACCAATCGTTTCTGCAACTACCTTACTGTGTTTTACCGCTACCCATGTAGCCACCTCCTGTGTGTAGTGGACTTCTGACCTCTTAAGCAGAACCCGGAAACCCACCACCTGATGGTGCAAGTCAGGGAATCTGCAGCCTACAAAAAAATGGTTAAAATGGCTCTGAGCACTATGGGACTTAACATCTATGGTCATCAGTCCCCTAGAACTTAGAACTACTTAAACCTAACTAACCTAAGGACATCACACAACACCCAGCCATCACGAGGCAGAGAAAATCCCTGACCCCGCCGGGAATCGAACCCGGGAACCCGGGCGTGGGAAGCAAGAACGCTACCACACGACCATGAGATGCGGGCTCTGCAGCCTACACCATCACAGAACTGCCTGAGCCTCTGGTGCAGAGCCAAGTGGAGGGTCTGAATTAAAGGACCACAGACAGTTGTATCAACAATGCTGCAGATGGTGAGTGGTGCCTTAATCTCAAAAGCAAGACTGGTAGTCTTCACCATTTCTGCTAGCCACCCAAAACCAGACAGAATCTGCTCCGATCCAAAGCGACACACATCCTTGGGTCATACATGAGCCACCACCTGCCATTGGCTGCACCCTGTACTCTTCACAGCATCCGGAAGCACCCTTTCCACATCTGGAATGACTCCCCCCAGAATGCACACTGGCTTCCTTCCCTTCCTTGACAGTCACGTCCCTAAGGGGCCCCATTACACACCTAACATTGGAGCTCCCAACTACCAACAAACTCACCCTCTGTAAATGCCCAGAACTACCAGGCCGAGAAGCTGCCTCTGGAACAGGGTGGACGACTGTATCCAGCTCAGAAACATCGTCAACCACAGATAATGCGCGAAACCTGTTTGTCAAATGAACCGGGGATGCCCAACGATCGGCCCCTCAGAAAGGTTTTTGCTGCCTGCCAGACTCTGGAATGATCTCCCACTCGACCATGGGTGAGGGGTCAATCTCAGTGCAGGCAGTACCCGGGGAGGTCACAGCAATGGACCGATCGGAGGACACGTGGGGCGTGCTCGACGTCCCTTGCATCCCTGCATCTGATCCCCCACAGTGACATCTCTTGGCAGCAGCCTCAAGCTGTGTGATGCAAGCCAAGGCAGCCTGAAGCTTGAGCAAAGGGTCCACAGCTCAGCTCGCATCTGTACACAACAATCACAGTTCCTATCCATTATTGCAGTCGTTCCTGTTTGAAGCTTGTAAAAATATGAAACAAGCGAATGGTGTACTTGCCTTATTAGTCACAGGAACTAGCAGCATGCTCTTGCTGATGGTCTAACTGACACTGAGCTGTTCTAACCAAACAAACAAAAGCCTGCACAATACGAGAGTCGATACAATGGTCGATAGCAATCGTGGTATTGTACACTACACTGTTATTGAAATAAAAGATTGTGCCTAGTAAGCACTCGAACACACAAGAAATTACAAAAGTAAACTAGTAACTACACAGATAACTGAAAATAAGTCACTCCTGCTTGAAGCTTGTAAAATATGCAACAAACGAATGGTGCACTCACCTTATTACTAGCAGGAACTAGCAGCACGCTCTCGCTGATGGTCTAACAGGCACTGTGTGTGTGCATGCTCAATGATCATTTCTCTTGTGCCAGTTCCTTCTTGGTATTGACTCCAGATGCTGGAACAGTACTCCAGGATTGATAGCACAGTTGATTTACATAAAATGTTTCAAACTCTATCCATCTGGAGCACTTTATGTATACACCACACTTTTCTTCTTATCCCTCTGTTATATCACTGCAACTCTCTCATTTCTACTATACGCCAATAAGATGTGCTAACCTCAATGACACACACACACACACACACACACACACACACACACACACACACACACACACACACACACACACACACACACACACATCCAGAGAAATATTGTGCACTTTGATGGATGCCAAGGGTAAGACTGATGCAGATCAATGTTTGCTGCACACCAGTTACAGATACAGTTCACTATTCTTTCACGAGATGTGGAATATTCAGGTAGAGTATCCTCCTCCTCCTGGTCAGTTGCAGAATAAATCGGTGACCGAGTTGCATGTAGGATTTGTCAAGGACAATTAGAGAGGTTTGTCATTCTCAGCCTCTATCCTATAAATGAGACATATGTTCCATGACTCCCATCCACAAAGGGAAACAGGGCCAGTCATAATCGTGAATTCCGCACTACAATTGATGTGCTAGAAGTATGAAGATAACCCAACTGTGGTTGTATACACCAAAGTATACCAGAGAGCGTCCTGTACTGACAAACAGACATACTACACAGTCCTCCATTTGTGTTTGCAATCGGGTATATGGTATTTGCAAAGATGTGGAGGGGTGGCATAGCGATGATACAAACATTCGGAAGGACACTCTTGTATCACTGGCTGATGCTGAAAATATGGACTAACTGCTAAAATTGCTAAAATAGATCAGACTTTCATCTGCAGTGCTCATTACAGTATTTTGTCCCATATCAATGATGTATTATCCACGCCATGCATCAAATGGTACAGTGTTGATTACCACATAATGATTGATTGACACTTCTTGCTCAAGATAGAAAGAGCATTAGTGGAGTACTGGACATCTGCTACTTGTCGTTGCAGAACGTGTGACTAAATGTAGAGATCATCACCTACTGAAAGTTTTTTGCAGCATTGATGAATGGCTCCAAACTCATCCTGTTCCCTTATGCTGCAAGCCATAAGTTAAAATGAAAGTACCTCCTTTTATTTCCACTTCTCTAAGGATGTTGTAAATAACACCTTCTGAGGACAGTCAACTCTGAAACAGTGATCATGTACATGACTGTAAAATGAGGAAACAATGTCCTTGGTCTCTTCAAAATGGAACACTGAGACATCTGCTACCCCGTTACTGTGGGAGCTGATATCACTTGAAGAGGTCATCACCTTCAGACAGCTATTTGGGAACACTCCACAATGTCGTGATGCCCTCCACGTTTTTGGCAATAAGAAACATCACCTCTGTCTCTTATTTCTGCCATGCTGTGTGTTGCAGGAGCAGCATAGTTTACACTATGCAATGTCCAGCTTTCTTTGGGGGCCAATGGATTGAAATGTGTTAATGTATCTTCTAAGAATTTCAGAAGTCATGTGTTAATGTATGTTCATCATCAGACACAGACCTTGAAGTGAAGAAAAATGGGGTGTACAAGGCTGCAGTCATACACTGTTTGGAAGTAGTACAGCTGAAAAATGATGCATCAAACAGCTTATGAAGGAACAACACAGAAACCCTCTCTTATGATTGATAATCTGTGGAATATGATATACCTCCAACACAGGTGACTGAAGTCGCCTGCAGAAAGCTTTGTAAAATTATATCACAGGTCACCTGCTGCTTTGTACAAGTATGTGTAAATGTAATATGCTCAATGCAAACATACAGACAATATTTGTTCCTCGATGTATCAGAAGAGACAGACACACTAAAAGCTTATAGAAGGCAAATTACAAGGAATTCTATAAACGGTTAAAGTCTGGATGCATACAATTTTTTACCTACTCTGGATGTTACAAAAAGACAGTGAAGAGTGCTCTCGAACATAATATATAACTGTACAGATGCTGATCTGTATCTGTATTTCAGATGTCTAAAATCAATATATGCCATTGTGCATGACAGTTTGTAATTTGAACTTGTGGAATATTCTCAAACAACACAGATTTTGCTCATAAAACTAATATAAATCGACTGTATCTATTCTCATGGATTCACAACTGTTTTTATTATTATCGTCATGATTGTGTCTAAAGAATATTTATTAGTGCAGTCCTGTGTTATTTTGTACTTCATAAACTCCAATTCATGTACTACGGAACACTGGTGTAAGGACCATGAAATTAGCAGTATTCATATTACTCCATTTAAACTGGCAAATCATTAGAGTAGGAAAATTGCAAAAGGTGGTAGAGTCGGTATTTACCTTAGACAAGAGTTACAATTTAAAAAGAGATATGAAGCAGAGAACTTCAGTATTGAAAAATTTTTCAAAGCATGTGATGTCCAGCTATATGGCCTGATTAAAAATGTCACAGTCATAACAGTGTATAGGTCACCATGTGGAAACACAGAAATATTTTTTCATAAATTAGAATTGTTGCTAAATACCTTTTACAAAAAAAAAAATAAACTGATTAATACTGAAATCACCACAAAGAATAATCTTCTAGTTGAAAAAACAAAAACAAGGGCAATTTTTGGATATATTACAGAGTTTCAACATGTCACCACACATAACCAATTCAACTAGAATAGCAAACATCTCTAATAGCTTCATAGGTAACATTTTCTCAAATATGTCAACAACTGACATAGATGTAACAAACAGATTTAGGATTGTCTGACCACAATGCTCTCACCACTGAATTCCCGTTAAGGTCATAGGGACATAAAGGTGTAAATATTATTTACAAAAGAAACTTCTCTGTGGACCGGTGTCATTAGTTCATAAGTATCTCAGGACATGAAAATTGGTTAGATGTTATGAAACAAAGTACAGATGAGGCATATAGCTCATTTGCGTCGACTTATATGATGAACTTTGAAATGTGTTTTCCAAAGAAATTGACCAGAATAAAGTTTAATGGACACATAAAGTCAAGTTCTTGGATGACTCTTGGCATTACGAAATCATGTGAAAACATGAAAAAACTGAATTCAGAGTTGAGGGGGTGTGCAGATGCTGATTTTATAAAATATGTAAAAAGGTATAGGAAAATATACCACATAGTAATTGCAAATGCAAAGTTACTAAGTAATGACATGGAAATAAAACAGTCCAGAAATAAAACTAAAATAGCATGCGAAATTGTGAGAAAAGAAGCCAGGATACCTATCAAAGATAAGGAAATTATTCTAAAATATGAGGAGAATAAAATGGTAGATAAATATGCCATGCCTAATTATATAAACAATTACTTTTTAAGTATACCCCAGACATTAATCAGGAATTTTAGGGAGCAGATTAAGATAACAGCACCCATGGCAGCCAGCAGTATGATGGCAGTCGCAACAAATGGAAAGGAAGTTCTAAAAGTGATTAAAAATCTGAAATCCAAGATGGCAGCTGGAGTGGATGAGGTGCCAATAATACTAGTAAAGAAAACAGCTAATCAAATAGCAAAACCATTGGTGCACCTAGCAAACTTGTCAATGGCTGAGGGGGTGTTTCCACAGAAACTGAAAATTTCTAACATCATTCCCATGTTGAAAAAGGATGATCAGCTTAAAATAGAAAACTACAGACCTGCCTCACTTCTCCCAACTTTCTCTAACGTTTTAGAGATACTAATGAAATATAGAGTCACACATTATCTTAATATCCACAATCTGATAAACAGTAATCAGCATGGATTTCAAACTGAGAGAAGTACCAAAACAGCTGTACTGGAATACATAAAAGAAATAATCAGTAAATTGGAAGAGGGAAAAAGTGTAGTTGGGATAAATCTAGATTCCTCAAAAGCCTTTGACACTGTTGACCACAGCATACTTCTGCAAAAGCTTGAAGCTTTAGGTGTCAGAGGACTGGTAAAAAAGTGGTTTGAGTTGTATCTGGAAAAGAGGATGCAGGTGGTTGAAATTACAGCACGACATATTAACCAAAAAATTTAACTAAGATCAGGTCCAAGGGAGGTCACAGTAATAGTACCCCAAGGAAGTGTGTTAGGCCCCTTGCTGTTCCTCATTTACATTAATGATATTCAGGTGTCAGAGAGAAAAGCTAGAATCATGTTATTTGCTGACGATACTAGTTTAATAGTTAATGATATGAAGCAGTCATTGCACAGTACTGTGGACAATGTCCTACAAGATATACAAAAATGGTTTAGTGCAAACAAGCTAAAACTGAATGCAAAAGAAAAACTAATTATGTGCAATATGGAAAAATAAGTGAAAATAACGACCTAAATCCCACCATGGAGGGCAAACAAACTTGAAAGAGTGCAGTGTGCAAAATTCCTGATTGATGAGAAGATAAACTGGAAGGACCATGCAGTGAGCTTAGCATTGAAACTAAATTAAGCATGTTTTGTACTTATACTAATCTGTTACAGTCATTACTACAAACTCTTGAAATTATTTTATTTTGGTTATTTTCAGTCAATTGCGTCCTATGGGATGGTATTCTAAGGGAAAACAAATTGTCGTCTAAATGAGATTTTCAAATTACAAAAACTCGCTATTCGGATAGTGACCCAGAGCCCATCTCAAACATTGTAGGCCACTTTTTAAAGCATTGAAAATTTTGACATTTCCATCATTATACATTCTGAAATGTCTGTTGGTTTTCATTTTGTCCTAATTTCTTTTGATCACCAATACAGAATGCCATAATTATGATACACGGCAATGTAAAGATCTCCACTTACAAGCTATAACAAGGACCCGAAGTCAGGAACAGGTATGTAATGAAGGCATCAAACTTTTTAATGCACTACCAAAACATATCAAAGAGCCAGAAAATGAGGATAAATTTAAAACCGTTATAAAGAATTACATGCTTGACAAATGTTATTACAGAGTAAGTGAATTTCCATGCTCAACTGTATTAGAAGATAAAGAACCACATGCTTGCCAAATGTTATTACAACATAAGTGAATACCTCTGTGCAACTGTATAAGAATATACATTTAAGTTTATGTGACAAATGAAATTACATCAATGAATATGTCTGTCAAGCACATAAGAAATTATCTAAAAACAAAGATGATGTAACTTACCAAACAAAAGCGTTGGTGTGTTGATAGAGACACTAACAAACACAAACACACACACAAAATTCAAGCTTTCGCAACCTACGGTTGCTTCATCAAGAAAGAGGGAAGGAGAGGGAAAGACAAAAGGATGTGGGTTTTAAGGGAGAAGCACATATATGTCTACTTGTGTCTGTATGTCTGCTTGTGTCTGTATATATGTGTGGAATGACTCCTTACCCTCTTCCTTAAAACCCACATCCTTTCGTCTTTCCCTCTCCTTCCCTCTTTCCTGATGAAGCAACTGTAGGTTGCGAAAGCTTGAATTTTGTGTGTGTGTGTGTGTGTTTGTGTTTGTTAGTGTCTCTATCAACATACCAACACTTTCGTTTAGTAAGTTACATCATCTTTGTTTTTAGATATATTTTTCCCAGATAGAATGTTTCCCTCTATTATACACATCAGAAATTATGTTATAAAAACACTTAATAGTTGTATATTGTATTAAACATAAGATAGATTCATATGAATTCAGCACAGAATTTTTTTTGTAAAGATATTATATAGTTGTTAAAATGTATCCTAACAAATCCTGAATCACAAATGTGATCATTGGGATGATGATAAATAAATAAATAAATAAATAAATAAATAAATTACAAAGTTGACACCAATTTGATTACAGCTCATTGTGGAACCTAGGAATAAAACTGTTTTTCCTACATGTGAGTTGATTGTGCAAAACAGGATCTTCTGTGATGACCAAGTTGCTTATGAAACTACAACACAAGAATCTACTTATATTGTGACTGTTAGTCTGCTTGATGTGGACTACTTCTTCAAGTACTGGAGGCATAAACTTCAGACGCATGTCAGTAGATGGGAGTTACAGAGCAAAAATGTTAGATGTGGGCATGTATTTGGCATTTTTTTTTTACTTCGCTGTATTGGATCAAATCATAATAGTTTTCTTTACTAGGTGATGTTAGGAGGTTCTCTTAAAAGACATGCTCTCACGATTTGCTTTTCTGTTGTTCCGTAAATGCAAGTGCAATATAGAGTCGCACTAGTGTTCAAATCAGTGTCTGTAAATAAATTGTCATGCACGTGGGTATACAGAGTTTAAATTCTTGCTTCTTCTCATTCTGATGAAAGTTTTGAAATAACATGGACATTCTGCAGTGCTCAATAGTTTTTGCAGCAAAATTGTGCAATTTTGATTATTTTATGGACGGTTAATACCTCTGTGAGATATATCACTAAAGCGACTGTGCTATAGCTTTTTTCTCACTTCATTGGTTGTCAGAAAGTAACTGGAGTTCGGTGAGAGATGTGAATTGTATCCTGCAGTCAAATGTAAAAGAATGACTGTATAGATGTCATTCTATATCGATACATGAATCATCTGAAAAGAATATAATGCTGTTGTGCATGACAGTTTTATGAACAAAATCAGTTTAGTTTTAGAGCATTCGTCATATTCAAATTGTAAATTAACAGAAAACAAAATGCATCTACTTTTGTGGAAACAAAACAATTATGCTTTTTAAATAGACACCCCCTTATGAATGGTGCGTTAGCATTAAATACAACTGTTATACTGAACTGTTTTCTCTCACAGAACGACATGTGCAAATGCGAGTAATTGGTCACAGCAGGGAGAGCATCTATAGCACTGACCGACCACCTGGACCTCTGACTATGGATGGCCGTGCCTACATGGTGAAGTGGACTGTGAGCCTACATGCAGAAGCAAAAGTTGCAGATGTATGAACACGCATTCTTGAGAGCCTGCTAGAATTTCTTTCTCGTTCCAGGAGTCCACTCTTTTCGAGAGATATGTTTAACAGATTGCAGGAACCATCCATCAGACTGTAGACAGTACATCACTGCCACCAGCGACAAAATCAGGCCCGTATTCCTATAAGAGAGAGGGCTGAGGGGTGGTAGGGCGTTGGTAAGACTGGCTCTAAGTTGGTGAGTTCATGACTACACATCGAGGGGAACAGATGTGCAGCTGCTGCCTCTCTCTCCTGGTGCAATCTTTTGTGGCCAGTTTTTGTGGTAGTCGTGTTATTATGATTATTTTTGCACATTCCCAATACATGTGCTGCATTATGACCCAGTCTTTATGAGTGCTGGTCTTATCAAAACTGGCGTGGAGGCATCTGTAGTGAACTCCAACATCAAACTGTAATACACACAGTCCTCAGCTGTATTCTTAAAGCACTTTTTAAACTCCTCTCTGTCCAGCACTCGCCAAAAATATAGTACCTTCCACTCCAGCCTTTTCCCTGTCAGCTTGTAGGTGAAGGGAACATCCTAGTTAGTATCCGAATATGTCTGCCACTAGGTTAGCGTCCTTTTGTGAAATTTTTTCCAGGAGGATAATACCAGTCTTATGACATCATCAACTTGAGAGCAAAAAGTGGTTCAAATGTCTCTGAGCACTATTGGACTTAACATCTTAGGTCATCAGTCCCCTAGAACTTAGGTTAGTTAGGTTTAAGTAGTTCTAAGGACATCAGACACATCCTTGCCCGTGGCAGGATTTGAACCTGCGACCGTAGCAGTCCCATGGTTGCGGGCTGCAGCGCCTAGAACTGCACGGCCACCGCAGCCAGCAACTTGTGAGCAGTATTGCAATTTTAGGGGCTCCTTTGTATCACTATGAATGTAGTTGTGTAATTAGGATCGATTTTAATGATTAATTATGTAATTAGAACCAAACTGTACTTCAGTTTCCCACTCTAAATTAAGAGAATTACGGTAACCTTACCTTCATCTCCCACATCTGGACTATTTTTCTGTGTTGAGAGGTGCAGTTGGGCATTTCGTCCAGAAGGACTGGGGTTTGCGTCCTGGAAAGGGGGCAACTGAACTAGCTCTGGGACTATTCTTGTAGGCAAAATGTTTGAAGTGCACACTGATACACACAAAACCCTGGCAATATGTGGACGAAATGCAATTCTGCGTCCAGTCCAGTCTTGGTAAAATTTTGTGATACTGATTGGGAAGGAACGCCATTGATTATGACCACAGACGATGATGATCAGACAGTCGAGGAAATTTTGTGCGGTTATCGAAGAGGTTTCCCAATTATAAAAAGTTGACACTGCGGGTCTGGCACGGCTTTGTTAGTAAAGAGCGGTATTCTGTCGTCAAGGAATTCAACAAATAACGCACCACCCATAGTTTAAAGAGACATTGTGACAATTTTGGAAACACTGTCATGTATCTATGTAACTGTGAATTGTGTTGAAGTATTTAGTAATTATTATTTGGACTGACCAGCATTTTCTGCCCAGTTAACTGATGCGAGTAGACAAAATAATTTCAATGAACTCGAGGTTATATAGTGGAGTTGTTTTCAGTGTATCATGTGAGTACTTATTTGCAGTTGTTAAGTGAGCTGTTGCGTAAAAAAGCTCAATAGCAGGAGCTGTTAGCTGCCTACTACTCTGTAGAGCCTTTCCCATATATAACACGATGTCAATATGTCTTCAAAGACGTGGATTTAATTGTTTGCACTGTCACTGTCTTGAGTGCTTTCGTAGCGTAAGGAATATCAAATGCTTCTCCATGTAATAGGCTCCCCCCAAAACAGCAACAGAAGCAGTTCATCTAGGTGTTACACTTCTTCAGATATTTCAACATAAGCCAAGAAGTGCATTGCAGCAGATTTCTGTTCTAGTCTTGAAAATTATCAGTCCCGTTCCGTCAGATAAATTCAAACCCGTCTGCAATATATACTGCCGATGTGTGGTGAGTGGCTCAACCCGATACAGCCCATTCTGCGAGTGTCAGCATTTCCTGAATGGTAAACGTTTATGTTTTCCACCATTAGCACGATTACAATTAATGGTGCCAGAAATGCAGTAACTTCTAGTCATTCACTGTACACCACATATTGACTAAGGGGCAATTACACAGGCCTACAATATGCTGTCAACGACAGACAGCCGCAAGGAACCACATTCACCAATACAATCCCTTTCCCACCAACATTGCGTAGATTACTGTCAGTATCAAACTTGCAACTTAATCACACAGGAACATATTTCACATAATAGTACACTTAACAACCGCAAATAAGTGGTACATGAATAAATCTAAAATAACTCTGTCCCCGTTGACGTATGTCAATGCCTGTAAGCAGCTATGGGTGTTTATTTCATTGTAATTTCATTCTATCGAGCTGCATGGTCACCAATGGTAACTGTTCTTTTGGACAGATACTATCTTGGTATATATAAAATAACTCCACTCTTTCAGTGCGAGCTCAACGACATTATTTTTTCTACTCTCGTAAGGGAACAGGAGGTGTCGTCTGTCTGGAAACTGAGTAGCTCTCATGGTGGTTGAAGTTGCTTTTCCAAGAAGAATACCACAGCTGCCATACAGGAAGACTAAGAATCAATTTCTCATCTGGAAGTGTAAATTAATGGGCAGGGATTTGTGATACGTTCCGTCCACATCCATTACCTGCATTTGTGTTGTTACTAACATATCTCCATTTCATGTAGTGTTAATGCGTTTTGTTCAAGTTAAACATCCCCGCACTGCCTCACCAACGACTTGTAAGACTCATTGTGAAGGGCTGTCAACTTTATGAAATACACTGTATTTGTTTTGTGTAACGTAGTGGGGTAGATAGAATGGGAAATCACCTACTACGGCTTAAATTTGCTGCCATAAGATGGGGGAGGATTCGATCCATGGTCTAGGGGTAGCATCTTTCAATAGTAATAAAAACATCCTTAGTCCCAGCTTCTAAACCTGACACTATGTACATCTTGAATAAAAATTGTCAGCAACGGCTGCTGAAGACTTTTGACATAAGAAGTCACCGTCGATCCGCCAATGGCTTTGTGAAAGAGCATAGAGGAGTGGACAGAGGTTCAAGGCCCAATCTTGCACTTGGGATGGGAAACTATCCCTAAAAGATGGAAGAATCAGCAACAAACAACATCCCGAGGATGCAAAAGGTAATGGAAGCGTCTGCATTAAAGACATAATATGCATCCACAGGATATGTAGTTCATAACTGCAAGTGTCTTGGGGGTCCACCATTGGCAAAAGATTATTCCCTCATTCGCATCTCCTGGAGGGGACTGCCAAGACGGAGGAACCACGAGAGGAAAATTGAATAACCAACGAAAGGGTAATAGTCTAAGACTATGGCCATGGAATGTCAGAAGTTTGAACCGTAAGAAGGAAGCTATAAAATCTGAAAAGTGAAATGCTAAAGTGAGGGCCAGTAAAGTGAAGTGGAAAGAAGACAAATATTTCCGACTGGACGAGTATAGGGCAATATCTACAGCAGCAGAAGATGGTATAACAGTAGTAGGATTCATTGTCTGTAGGGAGGTAGGACAGAAAAGCAGTTAGGGGAAAGTAGGGGAAACGTGCGAGGCGGGTAAACACGCGCGTCTCTGTTTCTCGATTTAAAAGCTTTGTTGAACTTTGTAACCAGTGCTACACCTAGCGGCACGTTAGTGAACTACTTTCGTCTGGTCGCTGTGCTACCATTACAGTCTCGCGTTCAGTGAGTTTGCAAATGGTGAAACATGATGTTGTGATCTAATTTGCAGTCCTCGGGATTTAAGGCGGTGAGTCTCTATTTATTACTTTGACTAAATTTACTTGTGATATAGTTAAAGCCTGTATGTTATGAATATGTTTTGACGTGAGCCCTGTTTGGTTGTAATTAGTTTTAAGAAAACTGTGGCCAAAATTTATCTCCATGACACTGTGGGGTAAAGATGCGCACTGATGTGCACGTTTCCCCTTCATGTAGTTAAATACCAGCAGGTCACCAACAGTTCGTTTTTTGTTTTTGTTTTTTCTTTTTTGTTTGTTCTCAGATGCTGAGAAAGTATGTCCCGAAAGTAGAGCAGTACAGTTATACTGTAGACACGCTTAAACAAGCAATACATGCAGTAAGAACAGATGGGAGGAAAACCAGAGAAGTCGGTAGCCCATTAACGAGGTAACACAGCCAAGTTAGGGGCGGAAGTATATTATTCCAGAAAGTGTTGAGCAAGAAATGGTTGATTTTATCGTCCTCCTTTGCAACTTGTTCTACGGCCTTACACCTAAAGGCTTGTGGAAGCTTGCATACAACTACATTGAGAAGAATGGTATTAACCACAACTTCAACAAAGAGAGTGGCTTAGCCGACCAAGATTGGATGTACAGTTTTCTTAAGCGCCACCTGACCATCTGACTGCAGCAGCCGGAAAATACTAGTGTGAATAGAATCAATGCTTTCAGCAACGAAGAAGTTAATCCATTTTTTGACAATCTGCTAACTTTAAAAGAAAAACTGAGTATTGATCTCACAAGAATGTACAACCAAGATGAAACTGGCATAACCATTGTACAAAAAAAGTGTTCTAAGGTGTTTGCTACTAAAAGTTCAAAGAGAGTAGGCATTGCAACTTCAGAACCATCACTGGTGTGTTTTGTATGAGCACTGGAGGTCATTTCATACCTCCTACGATGATTTATCCAAGAAAAAGAATGAGTGGAAATCTTCGGAAAAATGGATCGGATGGGTCCATTTACTGTTATTGCAACAATGGGTGGACCAACACAGAAGTATTCAATGAGTGGCGTCTTCATTTTAAAAAGTATACTCGCCCAGCAGCTGATGAACCAGTGCTCCTCATACTGGACAACCACAACAGCCACATTTCCATTGATTCGTACAAGTTTTGTAAAGAAAACCACATCCACATGGTCTCTCTGCCACCGCACACGTCCTACCGCCTAGAACCCTTAGAACTAACCATTTTTGGCGCTTTGAAGAAAGCACTTTCTAGAGAATATGATCTTTCATGATACGAACAGGGCACCGGAGAATTACTAAGTACAAAGTTGCTGAACTTGTGAAGAATGCTTTTCTTAAAGTTGCTACATTATCAAACGCCTTATCTGGCTTCCGTGAAGCTGGTATTCACCCATACAACCCCGACAAGTTTTCTGAACTTGATTTTGCCCCAGCTCGAAAACTAGACGAGCTAAGAGTGGAACCAGCCACAGATTGTGACAGTCCTTCAACAGCACAGCACGTAAGGCCCCATCGACTGCTACAAGTCCATCTCTGGGGCTTCTTGGTGACCCTACTTCCTCAACATACACAGTAGGTTTTACTGAAAGCCATAAGAAGTTTATGACTTATCTACCAGATTTTGACGCAAAGAAGATATCTGATAGGCCTAATCCTACTGAGGTTAAAACAAGAAAGCCCAGAGAAAAGCAGTACTCTGAAATACTAACTAGCGCACCCATTAAAATAAAGCTTGAGTTGGATATAGAAAAGAGAAAGGTAAAAGAAGAGGTGAAACAGCAAAGAATTGCCAGTAAAAACATAGAAGTTGCTAGAAAGCTTAATCTCGGCAATAGGCATAAGCCTAATGCAAAAGAAAGTATGGATAAGAAGAGACTTCAAAACAAGAAAAAGGATAATCAGACTTTTGGCAAGAAACACTTACAAAAGAAGGTAAACAAAAAGGAGAAGATTGAAGAAGAATCAGACGATTCAGATGTTGACGAAGTTCCACTGTGTAATGACGATGAGTCCGCTGATGTCGACATGGAACTGTTTGACCCTGGCACACTTCAAGGAGCTAACGAGGAGATTTGTGGACTTTGTGGAGACCATAGTAAAGACAGGGAACTGTGGTACAGTTGTACGTTGTGTTGATTGGAATACTCTCTTTCAAATTCTGAAGGTGGCAGGGGTAAAATACAGGGAGCGAAAGGGTATTTACAATTTGTACAGAAACCAGATGGCAGTTATAAGAGTCGAGGGGTATGAAAGGGAAGCAGTGGTTGGGAAGGAAGTGAGACAGGGTTGTAGCCTTTCCCCGATGTTATTCAATCTGTATATTGAGCAAGCAAAAAAGGAAACAAAAGAAAAGTTCGGAGTAGGTCTTAAAATCCATGGAGAAGAAATAAAAATTATGAGGTTCGCCGATGACATTGTAATTCTGTCAGAGACAGCAAAGGACTTGGAAGAGCAGTTGAATGGAATGGAAAGTGTCTTGAAAGGAGGATATAAGATGAACATCAACAAAAGCAAAACGAGGATAGTGGAATGTAGTCGAATTAATTCGAGTTATGATGCGGGAATAGATTAGGAAATGAGACACTTAAGGCAATAAAAAGTTTTACTATTTGGGGAGTAAAATAACTGATGATGGTCGAAGTAGACAGGATATAAAATGTAGACTAGCAATGGCAAGGAAAGCGTTTCTGAAGAAGAGAAATTTGTTAACAACGAGTATTGATTTAAGTGTCAGGAAGTCGTTTCTGAAAGTATTTGTACGGAGTGTAGCCATGTGTGGAAGTGAAACGTGGACGATAAATAGTTATGACGAAAAAGGAATAGAAGCTTTCGAAATGTTAGACTACTGAAGAATGCTGAAGATTAGAAGGGTAGATCGCATAACTAATGAGTAGGCATTGAATAGAATTGGGGAGAAGAGGAGTTTGTGACACAACTTGACTAGAAGAAGCGTTCGGTTTGTAGGACATGTTCGGATACTTCGAGGGGTCA
Source organism: Schistocerca gregaria (assembly GCF_023897955.1). Taxonomy (NCBI): domain Eukaryota; kingdom Metazoa; phylum Arthropoda; class Insecta; order Orthoptera; family Acrididae; genus Schistocerca; species Schistocerca gregaria. The sequence continues at coordinate 126,351,730 of NC_064922.1, forward strand.
CCAATTTAGTATTGGAGGGCAGCGTGGAGGGTACAAATCGTAGAGGGAGACCAAGAGATGAATACACTAAGCAGATTCAGAAGGATGTAGGCTGCAGTAGGTACTGGGAGATGAAGCAGCTTGCACAGGATAGAGTAGCATGGAGAGCTGCATCAAACCAGTCTCAGGACTGAAGACCATAAAAACAACAACAACAACAACAACAACAACAACAAGTTTTGATATAAAATAAACTTTAATTAACGAAGTCAAAATTTTTATAAAAGTTCCGTTTAGGTGCGCATCTTTCCCCTACTTTCTCCTGTTGTGAACGGTTCAGTGAGAGAGTTGTTTTTATTAGAATTGAAGCAAACGAACACCAACGACAGAAGACTCATTGAGTTCTGCAATAACTTTCGGCAAGTAACAGCAAATTTTCTGTTCAAAAATCACAAGACTAAGCGGTATAACGCCAGGAGATACAAGAAAACGTCAGCTACATTACAATGTGGTCAGGCAGAGATTCCGGAATCACATATGGAATTTTAAGGCATACCCAGCGGCAGATATAGACTTAGATCACAATTTGGTAGTGGTAAAGAGTAGGCTGCCGTTCAAGGGACTAGTTAGGAAGAATCTGCGCAGAGAACTGGCACAGGGAAGTACTGAGGAATGAATAGGCACGCTTGACGTTCTCTGAGACTGTAGGTACTACTACAATGAAAAGTCCAACAGGCCGTTCATTGGAAGAGGATTGGACGTCTCTAAAAAGGACACTCACAGAAGCTGCGGATAAAGACGTAGGTGCAAGAAAGGTAACTGCGAAAAAACCGTAGGTAATAGAAGAAATCCTCTGTACATTGACGGAAGAAAGAAGTACAAACATGCTCAGATAAATTCAGGAATACAGAAATATAAGCCATTCGGCAATGAAATAAATAGGAAATGCAGAAAAGCTAAGACAAAATGGTTACATACAAATGTGAAGATACTGAAAATGATATGATGCAGGAAGAACTAAATCAGTATATAGAAAAGTCAAGACCAACTTCGGTGAAATTAAAAGCAAAGGCGGTACCATTAAGAGTGCAATTTTAATTCCACTGCTAGGTGTTAAAGAGAAGCAGATAGGTGGGAAGATGATGATGATTTTGTTTTGTGGGGCGCTCAACGGCATGGTTATCAGCTCCTGTAAAAAGTCCCAATCGCTCCACTGTCCAGTCTTTCCATTTTCCTGAGTCATGATGAAATGTTGAGGACAACGCAGACACCCAGTCCCCAGGTGGAGAAAATCCCCGACGTCGCTGGGAGTCGGACACGGGATCCTGTGATCCACACAGAGCAAAACTAACTACTAGACCACGAGCTGCGGATAAGTAGTAATGAAACACTGAGGGTCTCTATGAGGAAGATGACTTAAGACATGATTGAAGAAGAAACAGTTGTCGATAAAGAAGAGGTAGTTGATTCAGTATTATAATTAGAATTTAGAATAGCTTTGGAAGACTTAAAACTAAATAAGTCTGATTTTAGAAATTCTGATGGAATGTTATCTGTTCTTTCTTTTGCGGAAATGGCAACAAAACGATCATTCACTTTAGTATGTAGAATGTATGAGACTGGCGATATATCATCAGATTTTCAGAAAAACATCAACCCGAAAATTCCCGAGACCACAAGTTCTACTGACTTGTCCACCTGAAAAATGTATTCGACAGTGTGAAATAGGGCAAGGTATTCGAAATTGTGAAAAAAATAGTGGTAAGTTATAAGGTACGACGATTAATACACTGAAGAGTCAAAGAAACTGGTACACCAACTTAATGTCGTGTAGGGCTCCAGCGAGCACGCATAAGTGCCGCAACACGACGTGGCGTGGACTCGACTAATGTCTGAAGTAGTGCTGGAGGCAACTGACACCATGAATACTGCAGGGCTGTCCATAAATCCATAAGAGTATGAGGGTGTGGAGTTCCCTTCTGAACAGCACGTTTCAAAACATCACAGATCTGCTCAATAATGTCCATGTCTGGGGCGTTTGGTGGCCAGCGGAAGTGTTTAAACTCAGAAGAGTGTTCCTGCAGCCACTCTGTAGTAATTCTGGACGTGCGCGGTGTCGCATTGTCCTCGTGGAATTGTCCAAGTCCGTCGGAATGCTCAATGGACATGAATAGATGCAGGTGACCACACTAGATACCACTCTGACAAGTGACATGTAAGACAGGATCATGACTATCAGGAGTCCTGTATCACCCCCAGCGGCATGTGCCCCACACCGTTATAGAGCTTCCACCAGCTTGAACACTCCCCTACTGATACCGGTATGCAGCGCTCATGAACTCATGAGGTTGTTTCTATACCCGTAAACATCCATCCGCACTATATAATTTGAAACGAGACTCGTCCGATCAGGCAACATGTTTCCAACCGACTACAGTCCAATGTCGGTGCTGCAGGCCCAGGCGAGGCGTAAAGCTTTGTATCGCACAGTCGTCAAGGGTATACGAGTGAGCCTTCCGCCCCGAAAGCCCATGTAGATGATGTTTCGTTGAACGGTTCACACCCTGACGTATGTTGATGGCCCAACATTTAAATATGCAGCAATTTGCAGAAGGGTTGCATTTCCGTCACATTGAATGATTCTCTTCAGTCGTCATTGGTCCGGTTCTTGCAGTACCTATTTCAGCTGCAGCGATGGCGGAGATTTGGTGTTTCACCGGATTCCTGATATTCACGGCACAGTCGTGAAATGGTCGTACGGGAAAATCTCCACATCATCACTATCTCGTAGATGCTGTGTCCCGTCGCTTGTGCGCCAACTATAGCGGTATGTTCAAACTCACTTAAATCTTGATAACCAGCTATTGTACCAGCAGTAAAAATCTGAGCACTGTGCCAGACACTTGTTGCCCCATATAGGCGTTGCCGACTGCAGCACCGTATTTAGTCAGTTTACATATCTCTGTATTTGAATACGCATGCTTATACTAGTTTCTTTGGCACTTCAATGTACATAATATGTACAAGAACCAAGAGGGGACAATAAGAGCGGAAAACCAAGAACGAAGTGCATGATTGCCGGCCGCGGTGGTCATGCGGTTCTAGCGCTGCAGTCCGGAACCGCGGGACTGCTACGGTCGCAGGTTCGAATCCTGCCTCGGGCATGGATGTGTGTGATGTCCTTAGGTTAGTTCGGTTTAAGTAGTTCTAAGTTCTAGGGGACTGATGACCTAAGATGTTAAGTCCCATAGTGCTCAGAGCCATTTGAATTTTTTGAAGTGCATGATTAAAAGGGTATAAGACAGGGTTGTAGTCTTTCACCCCTACTGTCCAACCTATACGTTGAAGAAGCAATAGGGGAAATAAAAGTAATCTTCAAGAGTGCAAGTAAAATACAAGGTGAAAGGATATCAGTGTTAAGATTTGCTCATGACATTGCTATCCTTAGTGAATGTTTGGTATAATTACAGGATCACGTGATGGAATGAACAGTCTAATGAGTACAGAATATGGATCAAGAGTAAATCAAAGAAAGTTGAAGTCAATGAAAAGTAGCTGAAGTGAGAACAGCGAGAAAGTTAATATCGTAATTGGGAATTACAAAGGAGATAAAGTTAAGGAATCTTGTTACCTAGGCAGCAAAATAATCGATGATGAGCGGAGCAGTGAGTACATAGACGGCAGACTGGTACTGGCCAAAAGACTCTCAAACATAGGTCTCAATTTGCGTAAGAAATTTCAGAGGATGTACCACTGGAACGCAGTTTATACGGCAGTGAAAACACTGACTGTGGGGAACCGGAACAGAAGGGGATAGAAGAATTTGATATGTGGTGCTACGGAAGAATGTTGAAAATTAGGTGGAGTGATAAGGTAAGGAATTAGGAGGTTCTGCACAGAATAGGCGAGTAAATTAATGTATGGAAAACACTGACAAGAAGAAGGGACAGAATGATAGGACATCTGTTAAGACATCAAGAAATGATTTCTATGAACCTAGAGAGAGCTGTAGAGGGTTAAAACTGCAGAAGAAGAGAGAGACTGGAATACGTTTACCAAATAACTGAGGACGTAGGTGGAAGTGAAACTCTGAGGTGAGAATGTTGGCATAGGAGAGGAATCGTGACAGGCTGCATCAGTCCAGCCAAGGGACTGATGACTCAAAAAAATGGAAATGCTTGACCACAGTCCCTCATCCTACATTGCATCACGTTTCTACCGCTCAAATCTCCCCCTTCACCCACGTCCTACGCCCGAAACAATTTATCCCACAATACGGTTCTATTGTACTTAGATGTGGTACGCATATCTTAATGTTCGTTTACTAGGCACATAAACCACGAAGACAACACTTCAAACAAGGTACTTTATATTACTGCTATATTTTGTACATCATTATTTACAATACAGCACCATGCAGATTAAGTTGCTGGCCATTGATGATAAAGGCTCTAGAGAGCTTTACTGTGGAATCGTAGTCATGTGCCTTCTACGTTCTTCAAAATTTTCTGCATATGCAGACAAACGACGCAGAGGTGTACAATGCCTCAAAGCTTCTCGTCCTTCGGCCTTTTGGCTGAGCACCATGTTGATTCCGCTATTAAAGTTGCCGTGTGAGTCGACAAGCCTAGTGGAAAAATATTTGTACGAACGGAGAGTTTAGTGTTCGTGGTCTATATAGAATCTATATTTCTTCTCGTTCCTGTGTCAGACTGTGATTGCAGCTGTGCTACCTCGGACATGATCTTTTCAAAGCAACACATTCTTCTTGTCAGTGAACCAAGTAGCATATTTCATATAATTCGAAGACAATTGATTTAAATGGTATTACGTGCTGGGAAAAACAGTTGGAAAGGGAATTAATGTAGCGACGAACCGCCACAGGTCAGGTATGGATAGTTTTATTGAGAATTTCCCTGTACCAACGAGATCGTCTTCACAGTTAACCGTCCTCACGAAAACACGTCGGAAGTTTTGAGCCATGCTCAGCTCCACCATCTCTTTGTGTTTGACGATGCTGTTGGGCGGACCTATTGACATATTCTCATCATGATGAGGAATATCTGCAGATGCTCTCGTATGAAGAGTGAAACTGGTAAGAAAGAACGAATTATGATATGTATGGTAATTTACGAGTAAATTACAAGGGGACTTCAAAAAGTAACGTATGGGTTAGGGATTGTATTGATTAATGTGGCATCATGCTGCTGTTTGTCATTGACACAATATTGTAGAGCCGTTTAATTGTGTTTTATACTCACTTGGTGGTGATCAGTGAATAATCGAAAAGTTACTGCACATCACCATTGACTGTGTTACTGGTACACTCCATTAATCTCTTCCATTCAAGAATCGCTAACATTTGTGTTTTAGGCAGCAATGAGTGGAGCCATGTATCACACATCCATAGTATATTTTTCAAGATGAGTGTGTATATGTCTGATGGAAAGGCCTGATCATGTTCAAATCGACAAAAGCAGTCTCTTGTTATGGTGTGCTTTAGTTATATTTATATATCTGAAGTACTATAGAACCTATGTTACCTGCTTCTGTTGCAGAGGGACACAATTTAAGCCTATAGGCCGCTTTAGATTCTAGGAGAGCTGGCTGGGGCTGGCGTGATTCATTTAATTCACGTCACGCCGAGAAAGGTATTGACAGTGATATTGGAGAAAATGAAATCAACATTGTAGCAAGCTGTCAATATGTATACGATAGTCTGAAAAGGCTCTTCAGTGGCAGACGGCTGGCAGTTCCTGCTGTTGAGCTATTTTACATAACAGCTCATGCAACTGCAGGAGATAAGGATTCACATAATAAACTGGAAACATCTCCAGTATATAAACACGCGCACAGTGAAATTATTCTGTCTATTCGTTAAAGAGAACTGCAGGGGAACCGCTGGGGAGAAATAGTCTGTATATACAGGGTGAGTCACGTAACATTACCGCTGGATATATTTCGTAAACCACATCAAATACTGACGAATCGATTCCACAGACCGAACGTGAGGAGAGGGGTTAGTGTAATTGGTTAATACAAACCATTAAAAAATGCACGGAAGTATTTTTTTTAACACAAACCTACGTGTTCTTAAATGGAACCCCGTTAGTTTTGTTAGCACATCTGAACATATAATCAAATACGTAATCAGTGCCGTTTGTTGCATTGTAAAATGTTAATTACATCCGGAGATATTGTAACCTAAAGTTGACGCTTGAGTACCACCCCTCCGCTGTTCGATCGTGTGTATCGGAGAGCACCGAATTACGTAGGGATCCAAAGGGAACGGTGATGGACCTTAGGTACAGAAGAGACTGGAACAGCACATTTCATCCACATGCTAACACATTTTTATTGGTCTTTTTCACTGACTCACATGTACATTACCATGAGGGCTGAGGTACACGTAGACACGTGGCGTCCGTTTTTAATTACGGAGTGGAATAGAGTGTGTCCCGACATGTCAGGCCAATAGATGTTCAATGTGGTGGCCATCATTTGCAGAACACAATTGCAATCTCTGGCGTAATGAATGTCGTACACGCCGCAGTACATCTGTTGTAATGTCGCCGCAGGCTGCCACAATACGTTGCTTCATATCCTCTGGGGTTGTAGGCACATCACTGTACACATTCTCCTTTAACGTACCCCACAGAAAGAAGTCCAGAGGGGTAAGATCAGGAGAACGGGGTGGCCAATTTATGCGTCCTCCACGTCCTATGAAACGTCCGTCGAACATCCTGTCAAGGGTCAGCCTCGTGTTAATTGCGGAATGTGCAGGTGCACCATCATGCTGATACCACGCGTTTCCAGTGGGACATTTTCGAGCAACGTTGGCAGATCATTCTGTAGAAACGCGATGTATGCTGCAACTGTGTGGCCCCTGCAATGAAGTGAGGACCAATGAGGTGCTCGCCAATGATTCCGCACCATACATTTACAGTCCACGGTCGCTGTCGCTCTATCTGTCTGAGCCCTCCAGGATTGTCCACGGACCAGTAATGCATGTTCCGTAGATTCACTGCCACGTGGTTTGTGAAACCCGCTTCATAGGTAAACAGGTGGAACTGCAACGCATTCTCTGTTAATGCCCACTGACAGAATTGTACTCAATGATTAAAGTCATCACCATGTAATTGCTGATGTAGCGACACATGAAACGGGTGAAAGCGGTGACGATGCAGTATGCGCATGACACTTCTTTGACTCAGTCCACCGGCTCTCGCAGTGTCGCGTATACTCATGTGTGGGTTTATGGCAACAGCAACTAATACACCAACTGCACCCGCTTCTCCTGTGACGGGCCCGTTACGGACCCGTTTGCGTGCTACGACCATGCCTGTTGCATACCAGTTGGCGGTAGATGTTTTGCAATGTGCCGCATGTTAGATGCTCTCTGTCCGGGTACCGTTCTGCATACACCCTGCAGGCTTCAGCTGCATTTCGTCGACACTCGCCATAGATGAGTATCATCTCCGCCTTTTCAGAGTTCGAATACACCATGGTCATAGTTCCCACAACACTACACTATCACAGACGTCTGGTAAGACGGTGTGCTACAGTTGGTCTGCGTGCGGACACGAATTCAGAATAACAATAGCAGCAAGCGCTACATGCGGACACTGCGAAAGCTAGACCAAACCACAACAGTGCACTACAGCCATACTCGTAAACACGGTCGTCATCGTAAACATGTCCCTGCAGATGCTGGTCGCCGACCGTGGCCCGTATTTGTTACAACACGCAACTGAACGTCGGCGGTTTGAGGCGTCAACTTTAGGTTACAATATCTCCGGATGTAATTAACATTTTACAATGCAACAAACGGCACTGATTACCTATTTGTTTATATGTTCAGATGTGCTAACAAAACTAACGTGGTTCCATTTTTTAAAAAAACGTAGGTTTGTGTTAAAAAACATACTTCTGTGCATTTTTGTTTGGTCTGTATTAAACAATTACACTAGCCCCTCTCCTCACGTTCGGTCTGTGGAATCGTTTCTTCAGTATTTGATGTAGTTTACGAAATATATCCAGCGGTAACGTTAGGTGACTCACCATGTATACTGAAAAGCAACCAGCATTCATAATGGTGATTGGACGGGATGACGCTTCGACGCACCCGTGGGTAACCGGGGCGTGTTCTGCCAAACCCAGGAGTTGGCGACATCGCCTGGGATAGGTTAGCTGGGTCCACACCATTGAACGACTGGCTGACCACCGGCCAGTGTGGCCGTGTGGGTCTAGGCGCGTCAGTCTGGAACCGCGAAATCGCTACAGTTGCAGGTTTGAATCCTGCCTCGGGCATGGATGTGTGTGATGTTCTTAAGTTAGTTAGGTTTAAGTAGTTCTAGGTTCAAGGGGACTGATGACCTCAGATATTAAGTCCCATAGTGCTCAGAGCCATTTGAACCATTTGACTGGCTGACCAGTCCACCACCTGAGTAGGAGTGGGTCCCTGGCCTAGAGGTGGAAGCTCGGACAAGTAGCAGCAAAGGACGAGATCTGCATCCGCTTCTCCATAGTGCAGGGTGTACTTGCCAAGGAGCGCTGAGTGAAATCATTGATGACGGGGCCACTGAGGGGGACCAGTATGTTGGCGACGGCGTACTCAGTTCGGGAGTGTCCTTGGCCTAGGGGCGAGGCCGGTGGGCGAGCTACATCAGTCTATCCCCCCCCCCCCCCCCCCCCTCGCGCTAGAGGAGCCGGTCTGGGGCAAGATATGGGCTCCCATTTTCTCACTCATCTGTTCTGCATCATGGCTGATCAAGAGACGAGTGATATGAGTGTGCGATCGAGGTGTTTGACGCTCACTGTTCCTACCCTAGAGGAGGGCCTGGGACAGAACGAAGAAACTTGTTGAATGGTACACTAGAATTAATTAATCAGATATTAGATTCTAGTGTTAATAATGGTGAAATTAGTAAATACACAGCAGTCCTGGCGATCAAAAAAGAACTCGTCGCTTGGTCCATTGCTAGTATGAAGCTCGAGGGGCGATTAGAAGGAGAATGATCGGCTGCGTAAACAGCCAACAAAAAACATGGGCTGCAATGGTTGCGCAAGCGACTACCAGGGCGCAAACCATAAAGGAAACAATTGCCAAAATGTCAAAGAGACTGGACACGGCGGTCTTCCTGAGACACCTACTCGATCAAGACATCAAAACGGTGCAGGAGATTTTCACAAATACTGTGAACCCTGCTAAAGACAAAATTTAAATAAACATAGTAAAGGCAACAAAAAACGTAGTAATAGTGGATGTCACCATGGAGGAAAACCGAAATGAAATCCTGAATCGTACAAAATTAAACAAAACAATAAAATGTGAACCGCCCAAAAAGCGGAACGCATTGACAATTCTCTGTGATGTACACTCGACATAAAAAAAAGTGGGTCACGCCTGAAGTCCAACATGTAGGCTGCACCTGAATGTATGTAACCAACATAGCATATCTGCGTTGCACATCGTCGCAACCCTCCATAGTACAGTCGTTGTAAGATACACAATTGGTACCGCTAGACACTACTAGAGAACACCGGTCTTTATGACAGTCCGTCCAGATGTAAAGTAACACCAAGATAGTACAGAAGAGATCGGACAACCCTTAACGTTTGTAAACGAAACTTACTTACAATAATTGACATTTGAAACGTTATGGGATAACTAATTTCGTCACATAAATAGTTCACTAATCCCTAGGCACAAATATTTGAGACAGTATATGAATTTATAAAGTTGTATGGAAATTGGAAACAAATTCTTTGCTGTCTAAAAGGTTTACCCAACACATGCTGAACGTCGTTCAATGTTCAACGGGCAGTGGTTTCGCATCATCTTTAAGTAATAGTAAGTAATTAAAAGAAAACGTGATTAATGGTGGCAAGGACTCTACGGAAATCCCAACATTAACAGCGAATCACAAGTAATATTATTGTTCACGTTGCTCATCAATAATTACCTGTACATAAAGTTGTACTTTAAATGACATGACCAACGTCTTCGTTCTGGATCCGGATGCAAACCCAGAACGTAAAGCCATTGTTAAACAAGCAAAGCATTGTGCCTTATCAAGACTCTATCACTAGGCACAAAGACACGTCAAGTATTGACATTTGCACCAGTGTCAGTTATCAATTCTCTACTTAAACGTAAATGACTATAATGTTTGTAGGAAACCAGGAACCCTAACATTACAATTATCTTCTTGGTAATTAACCTCGAAAGACGTTTTATATTGCTGCATTGCCAAGGAACAAAGGATGCACATGTTTAAAACTGAAATGCCATCATGTAATGCTGGTGACAAGGATGCGAACCCAGCACCTAATCCGATTGTTGAATAAGTACGTAAAATCAGAATGTAGATATCACAGTTTGTCACCAGTAGTGAGTTTGTAATCATAAATGACACTGAAGTTGTATTACCTGACCGAGATTCGAACCCGGCGCCTACCGCCGTCGTTGTCTAACCAGGAACAGACGAGAAATGTTGGTGCACTATTAGCGAGATGTGCGCACGTTCAACTAGAAATAAGGCGACGAAAACGCCCATGCTGACAGAGTCGAACGCCGCCCACTTGGTTATGAAGACACGTTAATAATCAGTTCTCATTTAGTAGCAGCTAGGAGTAGCATGTTTAGTTGCAAACCTAAGGTCTTTCTCATCCCTAGTAACGTGTTGCCTAATATCTGCGATATCATGGTGTTAATTTACAATGGATTGACTGCCGTAAAGAGCAATGTTCTCTAGTAGTCGCGTATCATTGAGAAAGTAATTTCCGTCGTGCAGCACGTATTGTTTCAGAGACACCGAGTACACGTTAGAGGTGCACAAAACTTGTATTATATACTACGTATATACTATTACTTGGAGAAGCTGCCGCCATACCTGTTTACTTTTACATTCCGCTTAGTTGTCGTGGTTCAATACACGTCTTCTTAAGGCTACATCTAATGTCGAGTGCTTACAACAAAGAATAGTTTCCTGCGTCATGCTATTGCTAAGTAGGTGAAATATTTTGTGGTAGCTATGTTTAAAATGAATGTATTTTTGAACGTATTGTTCGTCAAATATTTGAATGAATCGTCAACTGTAGGTGTGCCTGCACATGTTATAGCATAATAGCTGTAGCTGCCTTACTTCATATTACAGACTTGGGTAGGTTAGGTGTAACTTTTGATCCTTCTAGGGGTGATCGTGGCCTTGCGGCCAGGGTCTGTACTAGCCGCGGCTGGCCGAGGCGAGACGGAAGTGGGCGAGCTGGCGGTGGCGTTGGTGGGCCAACAACCCGGACGAGCCAGCACGGCTGCGCCTCATGCGTCTGCCGCTCCGTTTGATGTAAATATGTTTAACTCCTCTCCTGGGATCAGTATAAGAGCGGCAAGCAGAAATACACATCAGACTGTCTGCCGTAATGGCTCACTGGGAGAGGTCTATTCGAGACAGTGATGCTTCCGTCAGTGCGAATGCTGGACGCAGAAGGGACCGTTCATTGCTAGGGGACCATCCTCCCATTCACAAGTCTGCATTTGTTCAGCAGCGGCTCTCCACGATTGGCGTCAACGTCCATGGAAAACATGTGGGCTGAGGCCGCCAGAACATTAACAGAGAACTGGCCACGAAACCAACCAACTACTGCGGACTCTCTTTGGTACTGCGTCCTGGAAGCCTGGGAGGAACTTGCTTCTTCAGGCTGTTAAGTACAGCAGCTTATACATTCCATGCCAAGACGCATGATAGAAATACAAAATAATGAAGAATTCTCGATAAAATATTAGAGTCCTTAAAATGTTTTGTTATGTCTTCTTTTTCGTCATTTTTACTCATTGGGAGCTAGTGTAAGATCGCGTAGCATGGATGAGTTTTCCTTTGAGTTCCTTTTTAATTCAAGTGGGTTTCTTTTGAATATACAGTTTGTTCTATTTTGATTTCATTTATACCCTGTCTAGATACTTACAAACTAATCAGCGTTGTTGAACTCTGTCACAGTAGTTTTTGTTATTTCAGATACATCTCTCTCTTCCCCTCCATCCATGAATACATCCTCCGTCCTCCACGCAATACGCAAACGATTTCATATTATGTTTTCTCGTTGTTAATATCTCCTCTATTCTCTCTCTCTCTCTCTCTCTCTCTCTCTCTCTCTCTCTCTCTCTCTCTCTCTCTCTCTCTGATACTATCGCCGCAAGTGCCCTTCTATTCCATTCCCCAAAACTTTATAAACAAATCTAGCGGTTTCCCTTGACGCTACATTTTCTCTTTTAATTGCTGCTGTCTTTACTCTCTATCATTCCTCAATACACCTATGAAACCGTATTCTTTGATCTCCCCTCCCCTATAACCCATTCTCGTTCTGAGAACAGTCCTTCCTTATCTCTCGGTCCTAAGATAAAACGAACTGTGGCACATCTAAGTAAGCAATACTTCGCAAGCATTTCACGCTTATATTTTGCACTTCTGCACTTCTGTCCATTCCCAGATTCCGCCCTCCTTCCTGTTACCCGTCCCTTGATATCTGTATCTACATCTGAATGAATACTCTGCAATTTATAATTATATGCTTGGCAGGGGGTTTTGTGGTCTGATGGATTAATCTTGTCTTGATGTGTAAAACGTGTAGGTTCACATCTCACGTCAGGCGTAGATTTCTAACACACACAAGTCACTCTCCTGCATCCCTAGTAACGCCAAGTTCAGAACGCCAGTAAGCTCTGTAGTTCAATATCCGCAGTAAAGATAAAATCCCTTCGCTGTCGACTGGGGCAGAGCAGCATTCGTTTGAGCTGTGATAGGTGGAGAAAGCCCGGAAGACATAGACTGTCACCAGCAAGCCGTCGTAAACTAGAAAACGAATTTCATTTAATGAATCGATGTAAGTTCACAAGGCTCTTACTTTATTTGAAACTGAGACGTTGAAAATTGTGGTGCTGGACTGGGATCGAATTCGATTTCGCTGTGTCCCCCAAGACTGCAAACTCTTCTAGGCTTCCTCGAAAGGCACCTGTCTGATTTCGAATCCTGATCAGCACAAAATATCCATTACTCCATTTCAAGCCCTAGCGTGTGCACTCCGAACTACTAGTGAAAAGTAGTTGCATTTTCAACGTCTCTTCGTGGGTTGTCAGCTGTAACGTGTTCGTTTAAACTCACAGGCACATGATGAGCTTTTTATCACAACATTACAAGATCAAAGGTTTCCTTACATCTTTTCAAGTTCAAACATTCCTCTCCATCCTACTGGCGAAAACGAATTTGGGTTTGACGTTGTGTTCGTTGTGATCACCAACAACGATATGGTGTGGATTCATCTTCTAGCCAACAGAGTATTTTCCATCACGTCATTGAAAGTACAAACATGCCACTCCTAGCTATTATTGGAAAAGAATTTGATAGTTAAAGTGCCGTTATGACCATGTGTGTGGGGTTTGAATTCCATTCAGCAAAGACCTTTTCGTCGCCTGATGTCTAGCTAAACGAGCGCACATCTCGCTACTGGTGAACCAACAATAGCTATTTGTCGTCTGCTCCTGGCTAGAAAACGACGGCGCTAGATGCTGGGTTCGAATCCCAGTCAGGCAAAAACAATTCTATCGTCATTTAAGGTTCCAACATCTCGCTATTGGTGAAAACATTTGATATTTAACTTTTCATTTTACATACTTCGTTGACAATCTCATTAGGTCCTGGGTTCGCATCCCTGTCACAAGCTTTACTAGGTGGCATTTCAATTTTAAACATGAGCATACCTTGTTCCTTCTGAATGACACCATATTAAACGTCGTTGGGTGTAGTTCCCAGGAAGATAACTTATGACAGGATTCCCAGTTCAGTACAAACATTTTCGTCGTTTATTTTCAGGATCTGAATTGATAACTGATACTGGTGCAAACATGTATACTTCACGTCTCTTTATGCCTAGTGATTGGGTCTCAATAAGGCACAAACAAAGCTTAGCTTAGTTAGCAATGGCTATAAGTTCTGGGTTTGAATCCAGATCCAGAACGACGACGTTGGTCATGTCATTCAAAGTTCAAATTTATGTACACGTAGTTGTTGATGTGTTACGAGAACAATGATATTACTTGTGATTCGCTGTTAATGTTAAGATTTCCGTAGACTGCTTGTTGCAGTTAATCGGGTTTTTTTACTGGTTCCTCCAATATCCAGTTTCCAGAGCCACTCGCCGTTGAGCGACGTTCAGCACGTAGATGGATAACCTTTTAGAGAGCGAAAAACTTTTTTCCAATTGCAGTACAGCTTTGTAACTCCATATATTGTCGTAAGTATTTAATTTTGACTAAGGATTTCTGTACGATATATGTAAAATAATCCGTTTTCTCAGAACTTTTAGACTGTCACTTGTTATAATTAAGGTTAGTTTATAAGTGTTATGAGGTGTCTCATCTCTAAGAACATGTTTTCTGATATATTTTGTATGACAATATTAGTTGACGCTTAGACTGACTGCCATAAAGACCTTTGGTCTCTAGTAATCTCTTGCAGTACCCATTGTGTGTAGTCAAACGACTGTACCCCACAGGGTTTCGGTGTTTAGAGGACCTGCAACACAGCTACATTATGTTGGTTGTATTCTGCAGTGACCCACTTTTTTTGCTGTCAAGTGTACCTATTACATTAAAAGACAGTGATACATATGAGACACTTAGTCAACAAAACTTTGAGGATATGAATCAAGAAACATTTAAGAACGAGTTTAAGTCGCACTTTAAAACTGATGTTGTACAAACCTGAACAAGAACAATACAATTCTAGTTGATATTCTACTTGTCACAGAGAAGTGCAACTACAGGGTGGCGCACGAAATGTGTTACCATTTTGTTTTTGTATATAAACTTTATTGTCAATACAATCTGAAAGGAACATATACTACAATGAAGAGCCGTCCATGAAGATTTGTTCTAACTCAGGACACGAAATGGTGGACATATTGAGCATGTGCTAACTTCCTTCAAACGAACACTGAAGTTAGTGATTACCCTACGGCACAGGTCTTCCGTAATTTCACTGCAAATGTGAAGAATAAGTCTTCTGAGCTCCATTAAATCACGTTGATGTTTCGGGAAATTTTTTTCCTTTAGGTACCCCCAAAGAAAAAAGTGACATGGATCGAGGTCTGGACTACTGGAGGGCCAATTTTGTCCGTCAGTGAAGTGACCTCGAAACCTGAGTGAAATGATCTGCATGTCAAAATACTCGTGTAAAAACTCCAACACAGTGTTTGCAGTGTGTGGCCTTGCTCCATCTTGCATGAACCACTACGTGTTGAATGGCAAGGCAGTAGAAGAAGCTGTGGAATGGAGATATTGGAAAGCATGCTCAAATAACGCTCGCTGTTCAAAGTTTCTTCAAAGAAAAAGGTTCCAATATGTCAGTGACTGGAAATTGCTGCCCAAACTGTAATCCTCAGAACATAATGTCGTCGCTCATGAAGCACTTGTGGGTTTCCAGTGGCCCACAAGCGTACATTTCCTTTGTTAACCACTCCATCTAATTGAAAATGCGCCTTGTCTGAAACCAAACGTTGTTGGGAGTTTCTTCCCTATCCTCTGCTCACTGAGCAAACAGTACTCTCTGCAGCCTGTGTTCTTCAGTGTGCTTCTGTGCACAGGTCATCTTGTATGGGTACATATGGACGTCACTTTTAAGAATGCGTCGAACGGAGCGTTTGGATAGTCCCAGTTGCACTGCTGCCTTTCTACACGATTTCCCGGGACTTCTCTGTACAGCAACTCGTACCGCTTCAATATTCTCCGGCGAACAAACAGGCTTAAGCCGGGGTCGCTTCGCTTCCAATACTGTTCCTTCCTGTACAAATTTATCGTACAACCTGTGGATGGTCTCCTTGCAAGCGACCCATCGTGTGTTAAACTGTTGTCGAAAACGCCTCTGAGTCTGAGCAAGGCTTTTCGTTTTAATGAAAAAGTAACAATTTCCGATCGTTGCTGTGTCGTCAGTCTTCCAATGTCAGCCATTGCTGCTTACTAGTCTCCTGGCGGCAGTATCGTGAATTACACATTTCGTAACTCATTTGTTTTTCAAAGGTCTGCTGGTACCGCTGTAGAGATTTCAGCTGGGTATCTAATGTGCGTCATAAATTGCGAAAGAAACAACTGTTAACACATTTAGTGCGCCACCCTGTATAATCATTCACATATCCATTGATGTTGTGTGCGTGTACGAAGATACGTTGACTTCCCACCAAGTCTGCTAGGTGCTTAATCTTTTTTTCAGGCAGTGTACTTATATACACGTAATTATATACATGTTATATAGATGTATAGGTATAAATTTACAAATAAAATAATTAAATTTTTTTAAGTATTCCAATTTGGTTTTTTGAAGCTTTTAACGCTTGAAAACGCATCTTGGCGCTACAGTAGGAAATAACTATGCACACATGTTTCTCAGTACTTTGACGATCAATATCCTCATCGTCACACAGAAAAGGAATAAGGAGGAGAAAGAGTTAGAAGTTTCTTCTCTACGCAGGTGGCAGCGTCGCAGTACCTGAATATGACTTACCAGACTACCGTTACGGCTGCTGAAAGTCTCCACTGGTGATACCAATCTGTAATACTTGTCACAATTTAAATTCTTATCTCTCAGTATGAACAGGTCCTGCGGGGTAGCTTTGTGGCTGCAGAAGCTTACGAGGTGTGTGTGGTGTTATTATAACTGGAAAATATTTTTTTCGAACCAATCATCGTACACAAACAGCGTGCAATTTGTTTTTAGGAACCTCGTATAATTCTGATAATACCTATTTTCTGCATACAACACCCAAAAAAGTACGATATATAGTTACAAGGTTTGGATTCATACTTTTTATATACATTTGATTACTAATGAACTAGAGCACCTACATTATTTGCATGGGTATTTGTGGGAATAAAAGATGAACTGACACAGTTTAGCGTTAGACCGCCTTGCCATCGACTGAGAAAGTCAGTCGCATGTCGGGATAAGCCTAGATAACCATGTCATTATGTAGAGCTTTTTCCAAGAGCTACACTATATGCTGGAAACAAAATGAGGCGTAGTTACTATTCTGGAAACATCTCCCAGGCTTTGGCTAAGCCAAGTCTCCGCAATATCGTTTCTTCCAGGAGTGCTACGTCTGCAAGGTTCACACGACAACTTCTTTGAAGTTTGGAAGTTAGAAGACGAGATATTGGTAGAACTAAAGCTGTCAGGAGGTGTTGTCAGGCGTGCTTGGGTAGCACAGTTGGTAGGGCACTAGCCCGCAAAAGGCAAAGGTCTCGAGTGCGAGTCTTGGTCTGGCACACAGTTTTAATCTGCTGAGAAGTTTTACTGTTTTGTTGTTTTAACAAAACAAGTATTTTAGCCATCAGGGCAGGAGGAAGGGTGGGGAGGATTCACATATACGGACTCAGATGTTCCTTCCCGACACTAAGCTCGTAACCACTTGAAAATGGCCTGGCGGCTGAAACAAGTCGTGATGCAAGAAACAGACTTGCAACTGTTGCTCTAACTTGTTTCCACTCAATTACTGCAGTTGCAGACACCCTGAACCACAGTGTTCAATAAATAAATAAAAATTCTGCCAGTTGTCGCTGAAGGATTATTCTGAGCGAGCTTCAAGACGAACTTCTTCATCGTCTCCTTGCAGTCCACGTCACTGAGGCAGCCTGATATTCAGTTAAATTTCTATGTCTTGGATGATTCTTCATCACCTGTAATCAAATTAGACAGAATTATTTTTAAGAGTCATTTCAGTTTTAAAAGTAAATATTCTAAATACTCGATGACTCCGAATCAGTAACTGTTTAAATCTGATTGAAAAATCAGGCGACCGGTTGCTGAGCTGGGTTTATTAGCCCTTGACCTAGGTTTCAATATTTCTCAAACTATCTTCTGCAGAAGAAAGATTAAGAAAATTATGAACTATCCGTCCAGTCGTTGACGTGTCTGTTCGCTGTATTCAAATGCATATCTGTATTGCGGTGTAACGTCGGCTTGCAACAGCGATGTGTGACGAAGCGAACTCTAAACGTTCTTATCTCCTATTTGTTCTACACATGTACCACATCTATGCCTCTTGTGCTTCGATTTCGAAGTTTTGAGTTTGGAATTTCTTCGTTGTTTCACAGTTCACACCCGTTTATTTGTTTTCTTTTCATTTCTGTAAGAGGTCTATGAGGCATCTCGCCCGCTCTCACAACTCATCACATTTACTTGCAACGTAATATATTGTTATCAGAAGACTCGTATTCTATAACCAACGTACAATATGAGAATTGGCAAGCTTACTTGAGAACAGAGACGTGTGTGGTGGTGGTGTGTTGGGGCTTATGGGCGCTCAACATCGAGGTCATCAGCGCCCTGACCCACATTAAAAGGAACGAACGTGGACAGACCTAAGAAAACTAAAACATACACTCAAAGAAAGCAGGAAAAGAAGGAAAATGCTACATAAGAAAGCAAAACCGAAGGAAAGGGAAAACATAGCAACAAGAATGCCACAGGAAATTGTCATTGGCTGGCCACTTACATAAAATATGGGCGAGCTTGTCACACAGTGAGCAAATTAAAATCTTCTCCCTAAAATATTTGTAAGAACATTTGACATGGCACAGAACTTTAAAACCTTAGCCATATTCGTCCGAGTGTTGCCTAAAAGAGATGGCAGGTCCGCTGGCAAGTCAGCCGCGGCCAGCTGCTCAGAAAATAAAACTCTGAGACGTTAATGACCGGAAGGACAGTTATAAAATTTCGGAAAAAGAGAGGGGGCACAAGGGAAGTTTGAGCACGAATTTCGCACACTGCAGTTCTACACCATGAACACACAACCACGTCGCAGTGGTTCTGGCAAATCGCTCGATGCTGCACATTTTGAGCTTGTACTGTTCACTCTTTTTGTTTTGCTCCTTTTTTCTCAGTTCAGTACAACTAGTATTTCGTGTTTGATCAGTGTATAGTTTTTGACGGCCTGTCCACTGAGCCATTTTACCACTAAATCCGAGGGGGGTGCGATGAAGGGGAGTTTTCCTTGGAAGAAGAACCTTACGGACCCAATGTGTCACTCAGGGCAGCAGTACTATGCCTGCTGCAACCTGAGTTGTCAGTTCTCCAGTTCCACTGCAGCTGCACATGATGAGGGTGCGGTGGTGTGAGTTCACGACAGCTGCTGGTCATGTAACCATCCTGGGGTGCCACAAAAAATTAGTACACCTGGAATGACGATGTCGACTTCGGTACAGTGAAGGCGCATGTCACCTGGGGTGATATACACTACTGGCCATTAGAATTGCTACACCAAGAAGAAATGCAGATGTTAAACTGGTATTCATCGGACAAATATATTATACTAGAACTGACCTGTGATTTCATTTACACGCAATTTGGGTGCATAGAACCTGAGAAATCAGTGCCCAGAACCACCACCTCTGGCCGTAATAACTGCCTTGATACGCCTGGGCATTGAGTCTAACAGAGCTTGGATGGCGTGTACAGGTACAGATGCGCATGCAGCTTCACCACGATACCACAGTTCATCAACAGTAGTGACTGGCGTATTGTGACGAGCCAGTTGCTCGGCCACCATTGACCAGACGTTTTTAGTTGGTGAGAGATCTGGAGAATGTGCTGGCCAGGGCAGCAGTCGAACATTTTCCGTATCCAGAAAAGCCCGTACAGGACCTGCAATATGCTATCGTGCATTATCCTGGTAACATGTAGGGTTTCGCAGGGATCGAATGAAGGATAGAGCGACGGGTCGTAAAATATCTGAAATGTAACGTCCACTGTTCAAAGTGTCGTCAATGCGAACAAGAGGTGACGGAGAAGTGTAACCAATGGCACCCCATACCATCACGCCGGGTGATATGCCAGTATGGCAACATCGCGGCTAACGCACATTGGAAGCGTGTATTCGTCATCGCCAAACACGGATGCGGCCATCATGCTGCTCTAAACAGAACCTGGATTCATCCGACAAAATGACGTCTTAGCATTCGTGCACCCAGGTTCGTCGTTGAGTACATCATCGCAGGCGCTCCTGTCTGTGATGCAGCGTCAAGGGTAACCGCAGCCATGGTCTCGAGTTGATAGTCCATGCTGCTGAAAACGTCGGCGAACTGTTCGTGCAGATGGTTGTTGTCTTGCAAATATCCCCATCTTTTGACTCAGGGATTGAGACGTGGCTGCACGATCCGTTACAGCCATGTGGGTAAGATGCCTGTCATCTCCACTACTAGTGATACGAGTCCGTTGGGATCCGGCATGGCGTTCCGTATTACCCTCCTGAACCCACCGATTCCATATTCTGCTAACAGTCATTGGATCTCGACCAACGAGAGCACCAATGTCGCGATACGGTAAACCTCAATCGCGATAGGCTACAATCCGACCTTTATCAAAGTCGGATACGTGATGGTACGCATTCTCCTCCTTACACGAGGCATCACAACAACGTTTCACCAGGAAACACCGGTCAACTGCTGTTTGTGTATGAGAAATCGGTTGGAAACTTTCCTCATGTCAGAACGTTGTAGGTGTCGCCACCGGCGCCAATCTTGTGTGAATGCTCTGAAAAACTAATCTTTTGCGTATCACAGCATCTTCTTCCTGTCGGTTAAATTTCACGTCTGTAGCACGTCATCTTCGTGGTGTAGCAATATTAATGGTCATTAGTGTATATTGAAGCTATTTGGGACATGAAGAAAGGAAAGGCTCCAGGGGAAGACAATGTCTGTTTAGAAATAGTTAAAGCAGCAGGAAACATAATAAAAAAGGAACTCACCAAATAGTTTACAGAGTATGTGCAGAGGAAGTGAGTTTATCAAAAGTAGAATCAAATTAGTCAAAACTGTCTCGATCGCTTAGTCATTTATTAAAAATATGACCGGTTTCAGTCTTTTTTTTTAATAAATGGCTCTGCGATAGAGACTGCTTTTTGGTAATTTTACTAAACTGACAGATCACTATTTCCCAATACTGTTACCTCAATGCGGTACAATCTTCCAGTTGTTCTACTTCACCGGAAAGAAAACATACAAGAGGGAAAAATCCCTTTGCCTTGCAAAATTGCCCTCTGTAATGTATAGTTAAATGCCTCACCAGAGTGGTTACTGGATTTAAATGATGTGAAGAAAGGAGCTATCATTAGATTGGATACACCATAATGGAGAACAGCTGACGCATTTTCACCTAAATCGTCACTAACAGTTCATGACACTAATTCAGTCTATGTTAATGTAGTGACTGTGAAACAAAGCATTAACTAGATTTCATCAGTCTGCGTGAAATATTTTATTGAAAAGGGAGACGAGTAAGCAGATTTCCTGTTTTCGACAATCCCTATGGAAGTTTACAGATACTTGAACTGCGAAAACGAGAAAGGAATACGTTAATGGAACATAAACGCACAGCGTTTGTTTTTCTGTTCCTATTGAACCTTCGTATGTGACACAGATAAAGCTGACAATATTATGAAAAGCATAGATTGCTACTCACCGTAAAGATGGCATCTTGAGTGACACACGGGCCTTCGAGACTCAATACAATTTATTTCGTCATGACCGTCTGCAACTCGTGATAGTGACTGTGGATGGCAATCTATCCTTTTCGTAATATTGTTAGCCAATATCGGTTACCGACCGCTCACTCAAGTTACGCTATGTTGGGCCCGGCTAATGCTTGCTTGGATGACCATCCGGGGAAAATATGGTGCCGGTGGAGTTAAGGGCACTCAAGTCGCCAAAGTGACGTCCAGATGAAAGACTTGCACCAGGCCTTGGTGCCACAAACACTAATTCCTTAATAACACTGTTGATATTCCAAAGAGGCTTTTTCATCACAGATAAAGCTATACACATAAGGATAATGGATTTTAAAATCTACGTTCGAACTCATCCTACAGGACCGATAATAAAATTAAAAAAAAACAAGAGGGGAAAGTGGCCCGGAATATTTATGCTAAACTAGAAGCAAAGCTTAAATTGTGTCTAAACGGGAAGTTTACAGATAGTTTGCATTACCAGTTTTGACTGACACCAACGAGACCAGTTATGGGCACATCGCATGTAATCGTATTACAGGTATTCTGCAGGTATGCATCCAATATAATTAAGTTAGTCTGTAGGTGCACCATCTGTCGACTTGGCTGTAGGTTCTGCCTGCGCGGAAACGTCTCCAAGAAAGTCAATATTATGTGATCGATACGTAGGTCATGTCGGTCACCGCGCAACGTTCAAGGCCTCCAGCAAAGTACGCCTTTAGATTTCTATGTGCAGATACGGACGGGGAACCCATCTTGTAAGGCGAACGTGTCTGCCGTTTAAACATTGCTAATTTCGTTAAAGGGAAGCACGAATCCGTTTTGTAGAGCCACATGTGATGAGACCAAAAGAAAATGGGAACTGTATTAATAGAGTGACATTTTTGAAAACTTAATTCAGACTTTTAATGAGATAAGTGGTTGAATCTGAACGATTTTGTCATGTTTTATTTACAATACTTGCTTGATGCGTAAGGTTCAGACACGTATCACACCATATTCCTTGAAAACTGAATATTTCCAGAAGGAATTTTTTACTCCGCAAAGGAGTGTGCACTGATATGAAACATCTTGGCAGATTAACAATGTGTGCAAGACCGGTACTCAAACTCAGGACCCTTACTTTTCTGTCTATCACCTAAGCTGTGGTTAAGCTTTGTCTCCGAAATATCCTTTCTTCTAGGACTGCTTAACCCGCAAGTTTTGCAGGAGAACCTCTGTGGACGTTGCAAGAAAGGAGACGGGATTAAAGTTGTGAGGACGGTTCGCAAGACGTTCGGTCGTAGCTCAGTTGGTTGAGCACTTGCCTGCAAAAGACAGAGATCCGGGGTTCGATATTCCATCTGGCACACAGTTGTAGTTCGCCACGATGTTTCATCTGAATATATGTTTCAGACCATAACAGTACTGACAGGTAACTTTTTTGCCGGAACACGCAACGTAAAACGTAACGTAGTGGAGCCTGTTTGTGAGCTAATTCGCCATGAGACTTCATATGTAAGATTCCAGAATTAAGACATGTTTCTAAGCCTTTCCCAGTCTCCGTGTCTACTACCCATCTTCTCCTTTATCAATTTCTGTTTCCTTTCAGTTTCTAAGTCTTTTTATAACCCGAACGTCATCCGTCTTTTTTTACCTTGAACTTTATCTATTTACCATTGCAGAGAAAAATTAAGTATCTCTGGATAGTTTAACATATGGCCATTAACGTGTCTGCTCTTCTAGCATTTACTTCCACTGTCTAACGTGTGTTACTCTTGCATTTACTCCCACACTATTTTTTCTTTACACTGCAGCTGTGTTTCATATTTAATAAATTTCCTCTGTAACACCACATTCAAATGTTTAAATATTTTTATTCTCCAACATTGACGTTAACTGCCTTCGAGTTACATACATTGCAATGTTTTAGACGTACAGTTTCAGAATTTTATATCTTAGTTTTACGCCAGTACCGGATAACTGTTAGTTAATTTTGGCGAAGAACTCTTTCACAGTCAGTGCTAAACAGCATCTATCGACTTCCTTAGTTTCTGCTGACTTGTGCAATCTTAGAAACAGATGAACCTTTACATCTTCTTTGTTCTTCAGTTTTGATAAATTTACAGTCATACTCTTTACCACATGCACCGTTGCTTTAACTCTATCTTTTGTCTGTGTTAGGTACGAGGGGTAGCCGTAAAGGTTTAGTCATCATATCGGAAGAAAAGGGTGTAACCAATTTTCTGTTTGCTTACAGGTACGTGACTGCAATCCTGGCACACGCCGAAACCCACGGCGATAGTACCGTAGAAGAGCTAAGACAAGACGGCGAAGGCCTGTGATAAAGTGCAGAATTACGCGGTAATTCGTTTCCTACAATTCAATACGAGCATCACTGAGACAGTTCATATTGCTTCTATGGGAAGATACGGCAACAGTCCACCATCATAATGGTACAGAGGGTCGGTGGCGCGGACGCTTGCGGTGTTGTCAAACAGCCCTGAATGACGATGGACGAAGAGGAAGGCCATGTGTCTTTGAACCACTGGGAATAGCAGCAGAAGCAGAGGCTCTGTTTCCTGGAGATCGACGTGTCATGATCAAGTCAATAGTGGGACAAATGTAAATAAGTCATGTATCAGAGCTCAACATCTTACACGATATTTTGATCACGACAGAAGTCACAGTCAGCTGGCTTCCATGACTCCCACACAACGGGGAAAATCTCGCAACTGTGTCAGAGCAAACGAAATGACTTCATTAGCCGGTTGGTTACCATGGGCTAGATCTCAAGTGTACCACAATGACCCCATGTCAGAGGAGCAAAGCAAGCAGTGGAAAGATGTGGAATGAACAGTTAAAATAGGGGATGAGACAACTGCCAACAGGCGACGTGGTGTTGAGTACTTTTTGTGACTGCCATGGTGTGGTGTTAACAGACTATGCATACGGTCGCAGGAGCATACTAAAAACGTCTCCTGACGTGATGCTATCAAGACGAAGCGTCACCGGAAGTTTCCCAAGGGAGTGTTTTTTCTCATCGCCAACGCCCCGTGCTGCACAGGACCAGACACAGTCCAAGCATGAAGAAACCATTTCCAGAATAACGCTGATGCTATTTGCGAGGTGGAACGTTTCGTGACGTTTCTGATGATCTCTGCCATAAAGGCCTTCACCAGCTCAGCATCTTTGAGCCAGATTACTTTTTTAACAATCCCTGGTATGCAATATACAGAGTGGTCCATTGATAGTGACTGGGACAAACATCTCACGAAATAAGCATCAAACAAAAAAAAGCATCAAACGAAAAAACTACAAAGAACGAAACTCGTCTAGCTTGAAGGGGGAAACCATATGGCGCTATGGCTGGCCCGCTAGATGGCGCTGCCATAGGTCAAACGAATATCAACAGCGCTTTTTAAATAGGAACCCCCACTTTTTATTACAAATTTGTAGTAAGTAAATAGGAATGTTTTAGTTGGACCACTTTCTTAGCTTTGTGATAGATGACGCTGTAATAGTCGCGAACGTGTAAGTACGTGGCATCACGTGACATTCCGCCAGTAGGGACGGTATTACCCGTGTTAAAATGGACCGTTTACCAACTGTGGAAAAGGTCGACATCGTGTTGATGTGTGGCTATTGCGATCAAAATGCCCAACAGGCGTGTGCTGTGTATGCTGCTCGGTATCCTGGACATCATCCAAGTGCCCTAACCGTTCGCTGGATAGTTACGACATTTAAAGAAACAGGAAGTGTTCAGCCACATGTGAAACGTCAACCACGACCTGCAACAACTGATGATGCCCGAGTAGGTGTTTTAGCTGCTGTCGAGTCTAAGCCGCACATCAGTAGCAGACAAATTGCGCGAGAGTCGGGAATCTCAAAAACGTCGGTGTTGAGAATGCTACATCAACATCGGTTGCACCTGTACCATATTTCTATGCACCAGGAATTGCATGGCGACGACTTTGAACGCGTGCAAAAAATCTGTCATCGTCCCGTAATTTCTCTTGTGCACAATGGCAGAACTGTACACGACGTTCAATTTAGCAACGAAGCGTCATTCACCAACAGCGGTAACGTAAGCCGGCATAATACGAGGGCTATGCCGAAAGTTTTTAGCAGAATGTGTGAAAAAAATTTATTTGCAAAAAAACGTTTACAACTTTTCAAAAGACTCTCCATTAGCGTGTATACACTTTTCCACTCTCTGAAACCACTTAGAAAATGTGTCAGTCCAAGCTTCTTTTGGGATGTCACTTAGTGCACTCTCGTACACCGCAATGGCCTCTTCATCTGATGAAAACCGCTGCCCTAGAATTTTTTTCTTAGTCTTAGGGAACAGAAAGAAGTCAAAGGGGGCCAGGTCATGTGAATAGGGGGGATGGGGTAACACTCGCACTTTTTCCTTCTCCAGAAAATCCATAGCTCTGGCAACCCTGTGCACAGATGCATTGTCGTGATGCAGCAGAAGGTGCCCATTGTTGGACTTTGGATGCTGTGACTTCCATGTGGTGAAAACTTTTGGAAGACAGTCGTTCACGTACCATTCAGCATTGACTATACGATGTGTGTCCAAGGACACAGAGGTGAGATGCCCGATCTTTGTGAAAAAAGTTGCCACCATCTTTTTTCCAGAGCTCCGCCTCGTCGAACTTTTGTGGATGGTTCCTCCCCTGGAAAGCACCACACATAAGACTGTCTCTTCGCTTCAGGGTCATAATGGTAGACCCACGTGTCATCACCTTTGACGATATTGTAGGTGTCTTGGGAGTTCCCTCCATTGAATTTTTCGAGCATAAAACGACACCAGTCAACTCTCGCCTCCTTTTGGCTTTCTGTCGGGGAATGTGGCACCCAACGGGCACATCTCTTAGTAAGGCCTAAGTGACTATGAACGATGGTCTGTGCTGCTGTTGATCCAATATTTAGGGTTCCTTCAATGTCATAAAATGTAAGATGTGGATCTTCTTTGATCATTTTCCTCACAGCATCAATGTTTTCAGGAGTCAAAGCTGTTTCTGGCCGATCGGGTCGAGGTTCATCGCCAGCCGCGGTGGCCGTGCGGTTCTGGCGCTGCAGTCCGGAACCACGGGACTGCTACGGTCGCAGGTTCGAATCCTGCCTCAGGCATGGGTGTGTGTGAGGTCCTTCGGTTAGTTAGGTTTAAGTAGTTCTAAGTTCTAGGGGACTTATGACCTAAGATGTTGAGTCCCATAGTGCTCAGAGCCATTTGAACCATTTTTGAGGTTCATCCTCAATTGACTGCCGACCCCTCGAAAACTCGCAAAACCAATTTCCAACTGTGGCCCTAGATGGGGAGCCTTCACCAAAAGCACGCAGCAAAGAAGAATAACATTCTTCGGCACTTAAACCCTTTCTGTAATCGTAAAAATTCATGGCACGCAGCAAAGAAGAATAACATTCTTCGGCACTTAAACCCTTTCTGTAATCGTAAAAATTCATGGCGCGTAAGTCGAGGCGCGACAGCTACATCCTGCACCGTCTCTGACTCAGCACTGCCTGTGCTTTCTTACCACGCTGTGGGGGGATCACCGCTAGCCAGGGGCTGCGCGCACGTCCCAAGGTCAAAAAACCTCGCTATTCCGAATGAAAATAACCCCATTGTCCTCCACCTTACGGTTTACAGGTTGCTAAAAACTTTCGGCATAGCCCTTGTATGCACTATTGGGCAACGGAAAATCCACGATGGCTGCGAGAAGTGGAACATCAGCGACCTTGGCGGGTTAATGTATGGTGCGGCATTATGGGAGCAAGGATAATTGGCCCCCATTTTAGCGATGGCAATCTATATGGTGCAGTTCATGCTGATTTCCTATGTAATGTTCTATCGATGTTACTACATGACAGAATGGCGATGTACTTCCAAGATGATGGATGTCCGCAACATAGCTCGCTTGCGGTTGAAGCGGTATTGAATAGCATATTTCATGACAGGTGGATTGGTCATCGAAGCACCATACAATGGCCCGCATGTTCACCGGATCTGACGTCCCCGGATTTCTTTCTGTGGGAAAAGTTGAAGGATATTCGCTATCGTGATCCACCGGCAACGCCTGACAACATGCGTCAGCAATTTGTCAATGCATGTGCGAACATCACGGAAGGCGAACTACTCGCTGCTGAGAGGAATGTCGTTACACGTATTGCCAAATGCATTGAGGTTGATGGACATCATTTTGAACATTTATTGCATTAATGTGATATTTGCAGGTAATCATGTTGTAACAGCATGCGTTCCCAGAAATGATAAGTTCACAAAGGTACATGTCTCACATTGGAACAACCGAAATAAAATGTTCCATCGTACCTACACTCTGTATTATAATTTAAAAAGCCTACCTGTTACCAACTGTTCATCTAAAATTGTGAGCCATATGTTTGTGACTATTACAGCGCCATGTACCACGAAGCGAAAAAAGTGGTCCAACTAAAACATCCATATTTCTTTACGTACTACACGAACATGTAATAAAAAGGGGGTTCCTATTACAAATAACCGCACTTGATATCCGTTTGACCTATGGCAGCGCCATCTAGCCAGCCAACCATAGCGCCATCTGGTTTCCCCCTTCAAGCTAGACGAGCTTCGTTCTTTGTAGCTCTTTTCGTTTGATTCTTATTTCGTGAGATATATGGCCCGATCACGATCAATGGACCACCCTGTATAACAGTCAGCACCTTTTGGGTAAAATCTTCGTTATCTTTTTACTTACGAACTATGTCACTGGGGGAACTTAGTATCGGCGACTGCTGTTCTTGCACTTTCGTTTATGATTTGACATTACTTACACGTTACTTAGTGACATTCGACTACCAACTGAATAACAGAATGCTAAAACTACCTAGATGTACTAAAATACTTTCTTAGCTAGATGTACTATGTTACTTTTATCACTTTTCGTAGGTTTTTGTACGTTTTTGTACGAGCTATTTATTTTCATTTCTATCTGTATAAAACTATTTGAGATAATAGAGTACCACTAGATTATTGTAAATTACGTTGATAATAGACTACACTGTGTTTCCAAAGACCATGGAAGACTCCAAATTCTTCTGTACTATTTTCTCCATTAATAAGCAGAAGCTCAAGATTGCTTATCTAGTACCTTTAAATTTTTGAATGCTAAACCCCATATTAATCCAGTACTTTTAGTTTTTTATTCTGGTGCTCAACGTCGAACAATGGTAAGACGCAAGGAGGATAGAGCGATAGTCCCTTCATCACTTGTTCCTTATTCGGTAATGTGATAATATTATTTTTCTAGCAAAATTTAGTTGTTTGATTTAATAGATATTGACCTCTAATCACATATCGAGTTTCTTCAAGTCTCACGGTTTTTAAACGTAGAAGGCATATAATCGACTCCTGCTGACGCTTTTCAGCTCATTTAATTATGCAGTCTGCCAAACTGGCTGCATTACCCGTCACTTGCTTCTTCACAACTGCTCCTATCTCTTGGTGTGCTTTGAGACTTCTCAGATGTTATTCTCCGGTATAAAGACTTAATATATGTATCTCCTGCCTTCCTGCACATTTTGCGGCAAATAATAGTTTTAACAGTATATTTTAAATTTAACACTTTTATTTTTCATCTCTCCATAATTGCATTTCGTTTCTCGCACATGATACCATTTTATCCTTTTACCCTATTTTCTTCAGTTCGAAACTCTTCTGTCTTATACAATTTACGAGATTAAATCGACATATGTGAAGGTATTTTCTGGTGTACGTCAGGGAACTGTCACAAGAGACACCGTCAGTGCATAACTGCAGTCTGGTTTCTGTACAAGTCTTAAATAAACTTTCACTCCTTGTATTTAACCCCTACCATCTTCAGAATTTCAGAGAATGTACTCGGGACAGTATTGTCTAAACTTTCTCTAAACCTACAAAAGCTATAAACATTGGCAACTTTTCTTTCTTTAACCTTTCTTGTAAGACATATGCTAAGGGTCAGTATTGCTTAACATGCTTCAAAATTTCTCCAGAACCAAATTCGATCTTCCAGGAAGTGAACTTCTACCATTTTTCCAGTGTTCTATAAATAAACCGTGTCAGTATTTTGCAACTGATAGTTCGATAATATATATACGAGCCAGTGCCTACGTACCTTGGATTTAGACGAAATAACCTCAGATTTCAACAAGGCTGTAGTAATTCTGTCTCATAGATCTCATACACCAGATGGAGTAGTTTGTCTTCGCTGACTCTCCAAAGTATATCAATAAATGTGAGGGACTTCCGTATATTCCAGGGTTCTTTTTAATGTACGTCTTTGAGTGCTGCGTCAAAATTCCTCATGCCTTATCGTATCTACTATATCACTCTCATGTATTTTCTCGTTTGCTTCTGTAACATTGTCTTAAAGTTCATTTCATTTATCTAGCCCTTCTGTATATTCCTTCTACGTCTCAGCTTACGTTCTTTGCTTAGGATCTGCTTACCATCTTAGCTCTTGATAATTAATACAGGTGCCTCTCTTTTCTCTTTTTTTTTTTTTAATTTCTTCATCATCTGCTATGCTAGTTGGCACAATAACTCGTGCTGCTGTATTGGGTGTTGGCTTTATGTCAGTCTTGGCTACGATAATGCGTACACTATGCTGTGCTTAAAAGCTTATCTACATTCTTATTTTATTATTTAGTACCGGAACGACTCCAACATTACCCATATTTGATTTTGCTTGCATCCACTTGAGCAGATGTCCTGTGCGCTGCCACAACAATTCACTGATTCCCACTATAATTAATATCAACCTATCCCTTTCCTTTTGTAAATCCGATTAATGACAACAACATTCAAGGTACCGATCTGTAGGATGCCAGTTTTGTTTTTCCTAATGAAGACATCCTCCAGAGAAGTCCCCACCCGGAGATCCGAATGGGGGACTATGTTATCTCCTTAACGTTTTATCCAAAAGGACGCTGTCGTCATTTAACCATACTGTAGAGCCGCTTTCTCTGGGGAGAAATAAAGGCGGCAGTTTTGCCGTGACTTCAGCCGTTTGGATTACGAGTGCAGCAGGGCCATGTTAGCTAGCGTTGCAGGACGGCTTCAATAAAACGTCTAGAAAGTCCCCAGCACCTACAGAAAAGGCTGCTATCCTTATTCAGGAATGATAAGTTAGTCGGATATCTGCACAGCCACCCCTCCTTTAAGGTTGCACATTGAGGTATGCTAGCCATACCTTGGCAGCATCCATCGGGGGAAGGGGGGGGGGGGGGGGGGGGGGCACAAATCACTTGTGAAAAGACCGCTACGAGAATATCGGAGTAGTTTACCCATAGTCGTTTTTCCCACGCACCATACACGAACTGAACAGAGAGGGCAGGGGGGGGGGGTAATCATAGTCGTACCGAAGATATCCCCCGCAGCACACCGTAAAGTGACTTGCAATAGTGCAAAGAATCAGCGACATAAGGGATAAAGGACGGGAAAGGATGAGATGTGGGACCAACAGCGCAGGTTACTTACAACTGCATCTCTACTCTGCAAGTATTACGTGCGGTTTTTTGCGTTTACCTTAACTTTATCGCTTCAAATAAGTCTTTTATTGTTATATTGCATTCTTATTTTGAAGTAGCGTGACGGGAAGAGGGCCTGTTAGGCGGAAAAAGAATCACATAATGAACGGTGCTTTCAGTCGTGCTGTAGATCGATACTGCTGATGTTACACGAGCCGTTAAGCTAGTCAAAGATTAATAGAAGTTAAAGAAGATGTCGATTTTCCCTTACATCAAGATTTTATAGATATAAACCGCATCAATTACAGATGCCCATCCATGGGAAACCAATGTAATACTAGTGAAATCAGACTGCGCAGTCGATTGCAAAAGCAAAATATTAAATGAAATACATCACTGAAATCATTTCGTACGCTGTTATATTATTCGCCTATCTTAGGAACTGGAGTAAACTGGTCTTCAATTTGGAACCTCCTGCTTTATCTAGAGCAGTCGCTATAATGCATTTCAAAAGCTGAACACGCTTCCAGGATTGTATCAAATTTTCAAAATTGCTAATGTTTTCCTCATATTATTTGCGAACTCCAGAGATTCTCGCACCATATATCGGAACAGCATCAATACCACTTGCATGCATTTTCATTTTCCATGAGAGATAAATAAAATGGCACTGACTGCATTAATTGGCAGAATTCGTCGGTATCAATATCCAGAGTGCGTGGCGTAGCTGTTTATTCATGGGATGGTCTGTTAGGCGGCGGGGGTAGCCTTATGATCTTTAACTATGTTTATCTTGTAGTTTCTGTTATGATGGAAGAGGTGGGAACATCAGATGATAACACTTTCACGTCGAAAACTAAATTTCTACTTATTCATTTCTATTTCTCTACCGAAATACCCAAACAGAACTACATAGTTCCACTACAGTTTGAACAGATTTCGAAGCCAGAAGATTCCGTCTTTAAGAATATAATGACGGAATCTGCACTGTTCATCAGCTCCTGTGCCTTGTGCCTCAAGATGGAACGTGGACTTGAAATATATTGCAGTTGAAGTGGAAATCAATAAATATAGCTGTTTGGATAGAAACAGAAAGGAAAATGTAGTATTTGTTTGCCCCGAAAACTTGGACGATTTCGTTGTATATGCACTCTGCGTTATTGTATTTACCTTTCTTCGGAGCCTTTAAGTGCCTGCCAGTGGCTGGAACAGCATAACCTTGCGAATATTAACAAAAACAGAAAGACTTTGGGATTGTATCGACCCATACATCCATTCTGAGAACATTTCGTCGTCCCTTCTGGGAAAAACAGCACGACTACAGTCACCTTTGAAGCTATGCCAGCATTTCATGAGTCACTTCCAAATTAAATCGGGAATTGAAGACGGAATTATATTAAAAAATTAGGCAGTAAGCTTTGCAGATGAAGTCTATAATTTGGTCAACGAAAACATTGTAGACACTAGAAGTAAAAATTATGTAAAATGCAGCTGTCAATAGCAAGAAGAGATTCTCGCAATAAAAGAAAACACCTAGTGTTTATGACATTTTGTAAAATAAAAGGAAAGGTTACGCTCCAAATAAGGACTACTGCTTACAGCATATGACTGCTTTTCAGTTTTTTACTGGAACTGGAACCATACCCGATAATATCCCGACGACCTCCCCTTGGCCTTCATAGTACCAAACGATAGAAGATGAGATAAGCTGACTTTAACATTCTACGGAAATTAAATAAATGTGTTTGTAGCAGTACTTGTGTTGGAAGAATTTCCCTATTATAAACCAGGCTGCCACGCGCTAAGAAAACAGTTAACAGACTGTTACAGAAAAAAAGGAAAGAAAAAATAGTTGTTGACAAAGAATGTAAATTGAAGCCCAAGGAAGATTTTTATTTGACAATAGTGTAGCTTTTTACACGGGAGTCAAAAAAGAAAAAGAAAATAGAAATTAAATGAGACGTTAAAGAAGAATGCTGAAGATTAGATGGGTTGACTGGATGAATAATGAATAGACACTGCGTAGATTTCTGGAGAAATGAACTTTCCTGCACAGTTCGACTAAAAGAAAGGGTACGTTGATAGCCACGTCCTGATGCATTAAGGAGAAGATAATTGGGTAGTGAAGTATTAGGTCTAAAAATTGTAGAGGGAGCCAAGGCTTGTCTATAGTTAACAGTTTCAACTGGATGAATTTTGCACTATTTACATAGAGATGAAGAGACTTGCACAGGATAAACGATAATATCACGCTGGCAGTGGTTGGCGATAATTTTTTTTTGTTTAAGACTCGAGTAAAAACAAACACAAGAAGTGAATTTTGCTAACAACTAGTTTAAAAAGTCATCAATAAACGTAAAATTAGCTATGTTTTACTTTTATTCCCATGGCGACCAAGGGAAGACGATGAAACAATTATGTTCCCCAGGTGTATGGATTTTGCAGATTTTTTTGGCACAACACTTGTTGACATTCATATGTTGCCAGTTATTTCCAACATGGATATTTCGGTTAAAACGCAGACATTCGTGGGAAAAAGCCTACATTCAAGCACAGTGCTAACCTATAAGGTGAGGTTTGAGTTAAAAATTCGGCAGGGCGTAACCTCACAGGTTGCTTTCTTCAGAAGTTGTTATAACAAGACCAAGTTAGGTTGGTCGCAGAAAGAAGTTCCACTTTTGTTAGTTGACTTTTTCTTCTAGACAACAGGCACTAAACAGAACGCAGATACTTTGTATCTGTACTTTGAGGCGACAACACGCGCATTCGCGGCTGTTTTAGTCAGCACTGAGGCAGGCTTAATGCTAGTTTACATATCCACTGCATTGAATGGCGAAAGCAAGTAATTTGATGGGTAATTATTACATTCGTTCTATTACTTGTAAATCTTAGCACAACAGCTAAAAATTTAATGGACGTAGCAAAAAATATTTTGCTGCCAGAGACATATGACCCATAAAATTATTTCTCTTGGTTGTCCTATTATCTAGCCTTTTATAAAACAATTCATATTATTTAATCACTCAGGCAAATTCGGTCAGGACTGTTATTGTTGATTTATACCATGATTGCAAAATTTTCAGTGCTGTTGTCAGTCACTCTGTGCTTTAATGGTCTCCACATTTTGAAGACTACAATGTTCTGGCATAACCACAAGTGCAATAATGAAGAGGAAAAATGTAAGACCAGAGAATGCTGGGAGGAAACCTCAGCCAATATCCCACTGACAAAGACAGTGCTGTGACTGGAACGACCTCTGCAAGAAGTGAATGTAAGCACCGCTGCTGCCAGCCTCGGCCCTTTTCCTCGAACGGTTACGGATCCCCTACACCTCCCACTACACCTCCCACTTGTCTCTCCCATCCTCTACCACCCTCTACCATCCCCATCCGCTGCCGCGCCTGTATTTCCACATCCCACCTGCTCTCAATCTCTCCACTCTCCATACCCTCACTCAAGGTGGCTTCCACAAACTCCTCCTACCTGATGATGCTCTCATCCCCTCCATCTACCCCTCCTACCAACTTTGATCCTCCCCTACGACACCTGGTGTTTTTTCCCAAGGGCATCCTCTCTACCTTCTCTCCTCCTTCCCTTTCTTCCTCCCCCGGGCTTCCCCTACCTTCCATACATTCTTTCATACCCCTCCCGTCTCCTCTGCCACTGGCATCTACCCCCTCCCCTCTCCCTCCTCCCCCACCTTTTCCCCTTTTGGCAGCTCCCCGGACTCGTACCCGTAAAGTGAACATTTGCACGCCGGAGATCGTCGCCAGTGTTTTGGGTGTGCCATCGTGTTAGTGATTCAGTGATTCAGTGTTTCGTCATTTGTGCTCCTTCGTTCATGTGTGTCATTTCTGTCGTCTCTGTTAGTGTCCGAGTGCTGAATCTTTTTCTTTGGACATTGCACCTGTGAACGACTTCATGTATTTTAAATTTGTGTGTCTACTGTTTTCTATCTACCGTGTTGTTTCGTTTTTCGGTGTCTCTACGTGTACTGACTGTATTATCTGTGGACGAAGAGTGGCGTAGTTTTGCCGCTGCTGGCCTACCTTGTATGAGGTGTCAAAATAACAATTAAAAAAAAAAAAAACTGCCTCGGCCTCTCGGGTCGACTCCCTACGCGGACATCAGTGCTCAGTAGCGGACAGTAGAGATGCGTATCAAGCCAGCCGCTGTGACCGAGCGGTTCTAGGCGCTTCAGTCCGGAACCGCACGACTGCTGCGGTCATAGGTTCGAATCCTGCCTCGAGCATAAATGTGTGTGATGTCCTTAGGTTATGTAGGTTTAAGTAGTTCTAAATTCTAGGGGGACTGATGACCTCAGATGTTAAGTTCCATAGTGCTCAGAGCCATTGAAACCATCCATTTGATCCGTATCAAGTTTTTTGGACTTTGGCTGTAACGAAGACTGTTATTACTTTGGAGTTACACCGTTATCACAAGTGACAAGCAAACAGTGTCTCCCTGTTTTATAGAAATAAGACTACTAAAGTTATTTGTTTGAATTATAGTATGGCATTCCCAGAACGCAGCATCCTTTAGTTACCCTATAAGCGACGAGTGGGCAATACCCAACAACTGGAGACGAGTCTTCAAACGAACTACCTGCCGACGGCCGCAGAAATTTGGGTGTTTTTGTGCTGGCGCATTCATTCTCTCTTGCCTTTCCGTTGCTCTAACAGTTGCTAGTCATTTTTGCTAATCAGTGTTTACAGGTGGCTATTGTGGAACATTTCTTTCCTTTTATCCTAATTTTTGTCTGTTTGTTGCATTTGTGTCTTACAACACGGCCACCCTATCTGTCCCGCCCCCATCTCATGCGCCGCAGCTGCAGACGATAGATGCAACACAGCTAATGCAGATGTTTCAGTTTCAGGTGCAGCATACTCTTGCACTACTCAACACAGTGCAGCAGCTACTAGGCACCACCGACGGAACAAGCAGCGCCTACTACAGCTGCTGTACCAGCCGTTTTCTGAAGAAGACGAGGAATGGCTGGAGTGGTTGTCCCAGCTCGAGGCCAGCGGCATCGCCCACAGTGTACCACGTACTGTGCATTTCCTACCATCTATAACAGATTGGGAAGTTTCAGAGTTCCGCCTCATTGAAAAACTTTTCCTAGCGCCACTCCGAGTGAACTGTCGTACAACCAAGTAGCAACATCACTGACGAACTATTATGATCAACAGGTGAATGTGGTAGCAGCTAGGTATCAATTCCTTAATTTAAAAAACGGTCAGAATAAACTTATCATGAGTGCGTCACTACTTTGCTTATTATGACAAGGAAATGTAAATTGAAATGTGCTTGCTTTGCTCTATATTGCGATGTTAAAGTTGCGTGATACGATCGCGCACAATGTGCCTGCTGTCAGACTCAGAGAAGAGATTTTGGAACAGTCCAATCAATAATTTCAGTAGATAGTACAAATACTAGACCAGTACGATTCTGGTGCCTTGTCGGGCCCATACATTTGACCAACCAGCTATTTGTCAGGTTCAGTACCTTAGTTGCGATAGCCCCATTCCGCACTGCCGGCGCCCGATAGCCGCGCCGAGTAAACCATCTACCATGCCACGCATGCAGTTCGCTAAGCAGGCCGCTACACAAGTGAACAGAATAAAGTCTTGCCCTCGCTGTTATGCACAGCACAAACGCCAAGGCTGCCCCTCCCGACACGCTCAGTGTTACACTTGTGGTAAGGAAGGACATCTACAATCCATATGTTTGAAACGAAACAAACATCAGAATTGGACCCACTCGCAAAAATCTAGTCACAAGAACCGTGTCATAAATGCAATATATTCCAAGCCTGCAACTAGCAAGCGTGCGGTTTCGTCACTGATACATCAGTAGACAAACATTTTGGTCATTAACGTCTTCGCGGGAAACGTGTGTAATTTCAGTCGGACACAAGTACCTCTGTCACATTGCTAAATCGTAACACATATGAACTATTAGGATCCCCACGCCTGTCTAAAACTAGCACACAACTGACGGCTTATAATGGACAACACATTCCCTTTCTTGTAACATGCACTTTCCTTGCCATATATAGCTCGCATACGCGAACAGTGACTTTTACAGTGCTACAATCACGTGAGTGTGAGGACCTATTTGGTCTTGATTCTTTAGATTTGTTTGGCTTCAATATTCAGGAGATTGTGTGGTCAAAGAATTCCTTGAACTCTTTTCTGAAGGTTTAGGCAAGGTAACAATTTTGATGAACGTATTACTCTGAAAGACAATGCTCTGCCGAAATTTTTCAGGGCCAGAACTGTTCCCATTGCCTAACGGGACAAAGTCGCTGCGAGAATTGCAAGATAACGGAGTTATTGCGCCATATTAGCTAGTCATTGGGCAAGTCCACTGGTTTTGCTCCCCAGGCCCTTAGGTCGCATTCACCTCTGTGTTGACTAAGTCTACAGCCAACCCTCAAACTGTCATTGATGTTTATCGATTGCCAAGCCCAGCGGATCTCTTGGACAAATTAGGCGCTGGACGCTACTTTTAAAAAACTGACGCATATCTTCAAAAACTGCTCAATGAAGAATCTCACAAAGTGTGTGTAGTAAATGTTTATATGGACTTCTTTAAATACTTGAATTTACCTTTTGGCAGTGCTTCCGCACCCGCCATTTTCCAACGGTATTTGGGAAAGCTGACTGCACAAGTGCCCAACTGTTCAAACTCTTTGGACGATACTGTCGTAGCGGTTCGTACGCCTGAAGAACATATTGCAAATTTACGTGCTTTGTTTCGTGTGCTATCTGAAGCAGGACTGAAGTGTAGACTGGACTAGCGTGATTTTTTTTTCAAACCTTGGTTGCAGTACCTTGGTCATATCATAAAAGGTCAAGGTGAACATCCACTTCAGTCGCATTTGTTATTCCTACGAGACTTGCCACTTCTTCGCAATATTACAGAATTGCAGGCAATCTTAGGGAAAATGAACTATTATCTTCGGTTCATATCGAATGCTACACAAATCGCAGCTCAATTGCATCCCAAGAATGTTCCCTTTGTTTGGACAGATAAGAGCCAAGTGGCTTTTCAAAAAGTTAAGAATGCACTGCTCATTGATCGATGCTTGGTTTACTTTGATCGTGACGAACCAGATGTATTGCAAGTTAGCGCTTCCATTTACGGAATGGGTAGACTGCTTTCGCACAGAATGGGTCATTAAGACAGACCTATCGCTTTCGTATCGAAAGTGTTGTCCAAAGTTCAGTGTAACTATTCAGAAATTGAGAAAGAGGCATTGGCTATTGTATATGGTATCACTTAATTTCACCACTATTTGTATGGCAGGAAAATCTACTTAGTTACCGATCACAAGACTTTCCAGTCCTTCTTTCATCTGAAGAAACAGTTTCCTGTACGAACTGCCCAAAAATTGCAAAGATGAGCTGTGTTGTTGTCTCAATACTAGTACGAGATTGTGGAAGGTAATGCGTACGGGCGTTCACGGCTTCCAATTGGTCCTGATACAGACTTTGCGCTTCTGCTGCATCTTCTTGTCATATCGATGCTCAGGATTCTGAACTGCTTCAGTGTTTTATGTTGAACTATAACAAAATTGCACAGGCCTCGGAGGCTCATCTAGATTTTAACATTTTGCTCAAATACATTCTCACATCTTGGTCACACTCATCGACTAGCATGAAGAACACTGTAGAGCACTGACACTTTGCCTGTCAACATAACCTCGGTGTACAAGATGGTGTCATTCTTGTTCAAAATGGTTACCATGGTGATGCCGAGTTAGGCCAAGCACAGAATATTTGTAGCAGAGCGGACTGATTCTCCGCACATGCGCGACACTTCGATGCCATCTCTTCTATTTGGGCGTTCATACCCTGCCAGGTACTGTGTCGACGCGCTACCTGCTCCGTACGAATAATCTCCCAGTGTCCTTGGTGAAGTAACTGCAAAACTTTTTTTGCAACGGTTTAGGGATCAACACACATGACTGTCCATTGGCATTTTGAACAAGACGATATACTTTTCCTTTCAATACTTTTCCTTTCGAAACTAAAATAAGTCTCCTCTGACTATCACTTGTACACACGCTTCCAGTACTGTGTTTTTACGAGGGTCACTCCAAAACAATTGCACACAACTTTTTTTTAAAATCCATCATTTATTCTACATGTTCGCAAGATGGACAGTGTGTAGATACATCCTTTAGGAACAATATTTTCATTTCTCCACATAATTTGCATCTCTCTCAACTACCTTACGCCATCTTGGAACCAGCTCCTCTATACCCACGCGGTCAAATTCTGGAGCACCTGTTTGAGCCACTGTTTGGCAGCGTACACAAGGGAGTCATCATCTTAAAACCTTGTTCCACGAACAGTGTCTTTCTGTTTCCCAAAGAGATGGTAGTCACATGGAGCTAGGTCAGGACTGTAAGTGTTGTCCATGAGAGTTTTGTGATCGCCTCCATGGTTTTTTGACTGACATGTGGCCTTGCATTGTCGCGCAACAACAAAACATCCTGCTTTTGCCGATGTGGTCGAACACGACTCAGTCGAGCTTGAAGTTTCTTCAGTGCCGTCACATACGCATCAGAATTCATGGTGATTCTACTTGGCATGATGTCCACAACCAAGAGACCTTCGGAATCGAAAAACACTGTAGCCATAACTTCCAGCAGAAGGTGTGTTTTTGATTTTTTTTTCTTGGGTGTATTTACATGATGCCACTCCATTGATTGCCTCTTCGTCTCTGGTGAAAAATGATGGAGCCATGTTTCATCACCTGTCACAAATTCATCTCCACCATTCTCGTACTGTTCCAAAAGGTCGCTGGATACTGTTTTTCTTGTTTCTTTGTGAACCACTGTCAACACCCTAGGAACCCACTTGGCACAAACCTTTTTTAACGCCAAAGCTTTCAATATTCTGCAAAAACACTTCCTCTATTCCAACGTATCGTGAAAATTCGTTCACTGCGATGCATCTGTCGGCAGTCACTAATTCGTTAACTCTCTGCACATTGTTCTCGCAGCAGGCAGGCGTCGTACTGCACACACTCCAGACAATCCTCAATATTGCCGTGCCCGCTTTCATCACGTAACCTGCTTGCCCGCCGACTAACTGTACTGCGATCGACAGCAGCATCTCCATACACCTTTTCCAACCTCTTGTGGATGTTTCGCACTGTCTCGTTTTCACTTCACAGGAACTCTATGACAGCACGTTGCTTCTGACGAACGTCAAGTGTAGCAGCCATCTTGAAGATATTCTATGACGACGCCACTCGCGGGAACAGGTTGAACTAAGTTTCAAACAAGTGGGAAGGATGTATCTACACACTCCAGAGCCTTCACACATGCAAAATGAAAACGGTATTTTAACAAAAATAGTGTGCATTTCTTTTGGAATGACCCTCATACTTCGATGTATCACATTCCTAATATAAAATTTTCTTGTAAGTTCTAAAACTTTGTTTAGAACATTGGTCAGTTTAGAGGGTACAATCCCACCTGAGGAGCTGGTGCAATTTTACAAGAAAGCAGAGAAAGTCTCATTAAGCTAGTGTTCATCAGCCCGTCCAGTTTGCCTAGCAGTCTAACCCACGGCTTTCCGGGCGGGAAGGAGCGCCTGGTCCCTGGCACGAATCCGCCCGGCGGATTTGTGTCGAGGTGCGGTGAACCGGCCAGTCTGTGAATGGTTTTTAGGCGGTTTTCCCGTCTGCCTCGATGAATGAGGGCTGATTCCCCTAATTCCGCCTCAGTTACACTATGTCGGCGATTGCTGCGCAAACAAGTTCTCAACAGATGCGGACACCACCATTACTCTACCACGCAAACATAGGGTTACACTGGTCTGGTTGTAGACGTTCCCTGGGGGTCCACCGGGGGCCGAACCGCACAATAACCCTGGGTTCGGTGTGGGGAGGAGTGAAGTGGACTGCGATAGTCGCCATGGGGTTGTGGACCACTGCGGCTGGTGGGGATGGAGCCTCTCCGACGTTTCTAGGTCCCCGGTTAAAAATACAATACAATATAATAGTGTCCATACTGAAGCCAAGAACAGCATTGCCGCATGAGAATGTAAATGAAATAGTGGCTAATGGTATGGTTGAACATGTTCAGAGAAGCTGTTGATCCCATTTTCTGCAAACTGCGCAGAAAATGAAAAAAGTTCTCGGCTGATCACTGGGGAGCCTATATCTCTAACGTCGATCAGTTGTAGAATTTTGGAACACGTATTATGTTCGAGTATAATGACTTTTCTGGAGACTAGAAATCTACTATGTAGGAATCAGCATGGGTTTCGAAAAAGACGGTCGTGTGAAACCCAGCTCGCGCTATTCGTCCACGAGACTCAGAGGGCCATAGACACGGGTTCACAGGTAGATACCATGTTTCTTGACTTCCGCAAGGCGTTCGATACAGTTCCCCACAGTCGTTTAATGAACAAAGTAAGAGCTTATGGACTATCAGACCAATTGTGTGATTGACATGCTGAGTTCTGTTATCTAGGAACTCTTCAATCCATTCTCAACGGAGAGCAGATGCCAGAGAGATTCATTGGAAGAATCCTAAGGAAATGCAATCCGCAAACAAAGGAAGCAGGTTACAGTACGCTTGTTCGCCCACTGCTTGAATACTACTCAGCAGTGTGGGATCCGTACCAGATAGGTTTGATAGAAGAGAAAGAGAAGATCCAACGGAGAGCAGCGCGCTTCGTTACAGGATCATTTAGTAATCGCGAAATCGTTACGGAGATGATATATAAACTCCAGTGGAAGACTCTGCAGGAGAGACGCTCAGTACTCGGCACGGGCTGTTGTTAAAGTTTCGAGAACATAGCTTCACAGAAGAGTCAAGCAGTATATTGCTCCCTCCTACGTATATCTCGCGAAGAGGCCATGAGGATAAAATCAGACAGATTAGAGCCCACACAGAAGCATACCGACAATCCTTCTTTCCATGAGCAATACGAGACTGGAATAGAAGGGAGAACAGATAGAGGTACTCAGGGTAGCCTCCGCCACACACCGTCATATGGCTTGCGGAGTATGGATGTAGATGTAGATGTAGATGTAGATGTAGATGTAGAATCATACCACTGATAAGACACGCCGAGAAAATTTGACAGACCTTACCTGAAGGTAAGAATGTGAGCAGCAGCGTGGAGTAGGTGGTCACGACGGAGACGTAAGCGGCGACGAGACACAGGTGCAGCGTGAGGGCGCCCAGCAGGCTGGCAACGGGGCGTCGACAGGACACCTGCCGCGCCAGCAGCCGCAGCTCGCGGTGGTCGGCGGCGCCCACGCGCCGCTCCTGCACCAGCAGCTGCGAGCACAGCCGCTGCGTGCGCTCCGCTTCTGCTGCCACGCAGTGGGCCGGCAGCAGCGTGAGCGACAGGGCAGTCACCTGTATCAGCACCGAGAACCACTTGCGCCGCCGGATCGTGGCGCCCGGTACGTCCAACATGTTCGCCCCACTAGCGATGAAGTAAATTGCTTGCACCGTGTTCACGGCCACAGTCACTAAGGAAGTAACGAGGAACCACTCGTGAGCAGACGCGACTGTTTCTGACATCTCGCATAAGGCCTCGTACACCAACCTGAGTGAGCGCACACAGGCTGGCCGGTGGTGGTGCGAGTGCTGAAAAAGACTGGCAGGTATTTCTTGGAATATTAAGTTTCTGTCTGTAATTCTCTTCCTACAAAACTTACGGAACCCACTTGTCAGCAACTTAAGTAAACA
Organism: Schistocerca gregaria; assembly: GCF_023897955.1. Lineage (NCBI taxonomy): Eukaryota > Metazoa > Arthropoda > Insecta > Orthoptera > Acrididae > Schistocerca > Schistocerca gregaria. The sequence goes on from NC_064922.1 coordinate 126,394,457, forward strand.
AACATTGAAGGCCGAAAGTCTTTGCTTTATCAGCAGTTGCAGATTGACAAATTTCGATTTTGTCAACATAATTGTCACGAAACAGTTCGTGATACACAAGCCGCACAGTACTAAGTGGTAGCTAGATTTTAATCTAAACACCAAAACGTACTGCGCAGAACAGACGCAAAGCAGTAAGAAGAGTAGTATGTACACGAACTTATGACCTGACACAGGAGGTGGCGCTTTGTGGAACAACAAAATTTTGTCACTTAGTGAAAGCAGCCTGAGCAATCTTTCGTATTTTGTTGTATTATAAAACTGATCTGAAACTATAGAAATAACAGACAATAATGAACACTGAATGACGCTTAAAGCCAAAACAATTTGTATGCCAGCAAATTCTGGCATTATTCGCTTACAGAAATACAGTGCAGCAAAGGCAGACGCCACCTGCACTGCACTACCGATGCTGGCGATAACAGTATCTGTGACGGATCTCTTCAGAGTTGCTGTCCGCGCATCCACAGAAAATGGTGTCATGCCAGACAGTTTGTATACGAACAGCAGTGGCTTGATGGCCAACAGTGTTCGCACAGTAGCTTCTGGAGTGAGTCCGTCTTGTCCATCTGTTAGTGAAACCTGAAACGTAAAATACGCCAGTTTTTAAATTTGAGTTCGTACAGTGACTATTAACTGATATTTTTCGCAATTCTAGTTTCCATAACCCCCAAAGAAACAAGAGTAAACAACTGAACAATGAAAATCACATTGCGAATAAGATTCTATATGTAAGGTAACAACAACTCTAAAAGAGCAAAAAGAAATGTTAATAATAAGACGGTAATAGAAGATAAATCTACGAGTGATTGCTGCTCTATCTAACCCACTTTAAGTTGCTTTAATATGACATTTATGGTCTGTTAGTGAAGAAAATTAGAACTACACTAATAATGGATGAAATGAAATTGGTCTCTCTAGACATTGTAAACTTATATACAAACACAGCCTATTTTGCTCAAGTAAATTGCAAAATATTACCTGTCTAGTTTCGTCAATAGGTTTCAAAAAGGGAAATTGAGGAGTTCATTGGGTTATTGAAGCTAATTTTGGAATTTAACTATTTTAAATTTAATGTTACAGTCTTTTCTCAAAAAAACGGTGTTAGTATGGGGAGCTCAATATCTGGTATACTAGCGGACATATTTATAAACCATCTTGAGAACAAGTTCTTTACAGAAAACCCATTATGGGCTGAAAAAATGGTATATTATTATAGATACGTAGATGTCACACTTGTTAGTAAAAGGGAATGAACAAGTAATTGACAACATACTATCCACTTTCAATAGTTGGCATGAATCAAAGTTTACTAGTGAAATTGTGATAAATGGTTCCATAAATTTTCTAGATTTATCAATCCCGAGAAAGAATGGTAGGCACACATTTTGTATCTTTCGCAAAAAAAATGCACAGATGGTATTGTAGACTACGCATCAAACCATCCCACTCAACAGAAAAAAGCGTTTGGTGGTCAGCAGAAGTGTTTAAACTCAGAAGAGCATTCAAGGAGCCACTCTGTAGCAGTTGTGGATGTGTGGGGTGTCCTATTGTGCTGCTGGAATTGCCCAAGTCCTTCGAAATGCCCAATGGATGTGAATGGATGCAGGTGATCAAACAGAATCGCCATTAATCATGTATTTGCCATTCAGTTGTCAAAAGAAGAACATGGCAATGAAATGGCAACTATAAGATATATCGCTAAAGTGAATACTTATCTTAACACATTTGTCCATATGAAATATAGGAATGTAGAGAAAAAATATGATAATGAGATAAATACCTTGATACCAAAACAAAGTACAAAATTTGTCACCTTACCTTATTATGGGAAAATTAACATGATAACTGCATCGATTTTCAGGAAATACAAAGTGAATGTAGCCTTAGGAACAACAAATAATTTAGGCTGTATCTTACAACATACTGTAGATGTAAAAAATGTACTTGATTCATCTGGGGTTTATAAAATTGATTGTCCTGATTGTGGAGCATGTAACTTAGGTCAGACAGGTAGGAGACTGGAAACTAGGTTAAAGGAACATGTTGCTCCAGAAAGAAAAGACGCAGCAGAAAAATCAAGTCTAGTTACACATCTATTGTCCACTAAACATAGATTGCCAATGTTAACGTCAAATGTAAGGTTGCTACATAGAGGCGAGAAGGGTGGACTCCTCGATCTTCTTGAGGAGATGGAGATCTTTTGCCACCAAAGAAATGCTAATTGTAACCTGATCAATGATCACGTCATAATAAAAAATGCCCATTTCTTGGAATTGTTTGAAAAGTGCCTACTTGAAAGCAGTGAAAAATTCGACCCCAGGGGGTCTCAAACATCAGTCGCTCTTTTGTTTTTTTTCTTTATTGTTATTTTCAAACCCGTACAAACAGGTAGGCTGTCAGCAGCATGTTACACCGCTCTTCAGCCATAGAGTAGATAAATAAACAACAGAAAGAATACACAGATGTGGCATAACGGTGGGTAATAAAACAGTAGACACATAAAGACAAACACGGAGCCGTTCACACACGACGATAATCCACACTACAAACTGTTGTCACGACGCACTAACACTGAAGATAGCGATGTCACAGGTGAATGATGGAGTGTGACGGTGAACACTGAACACTAAACACGATGGCACACACGAGACACTGATGGCGATGACCTCGGCCCGCAAATGTCCACTTAGCATGTGCGAGTCCGGGGACCTGCCAAGAGGGGAAGAAGAGTGAGGTGTGGGAGAGGGGAGAATAAAGATGCCAATGGCCGAGGAGATGGGGGAGAGGAGGAGAGGAACAGGGGAGGGGAAGCCCGGGGGGAGTGGGGAGAAATGGAGGAGGGAGGGAAGAGGAGGGAAGGGTGGAAGGTTGCCCAAAGGAGCAAAAATTGGAAGAGGGAGGGAGGATCAAAGTTGGTAGGAGGGGTAGATGGAGCGGAGGAGGGCATTATCAGGGAAAGGGAGCTGGCAGGAGCCACCTTGGGAGAGGGTAAAGAGGGTGGAGAGATGGAGACCGAGTGGGACGTGGGAATACAGGCACGGCAAGGGCGGGGGCGGGAGAGGATGGGCGAGACAAGCGGGTGAGGAGGATCGAGTTTGAGGGTGGTGTACAGGGAACGGAATGAGATCGTACATGATCCACATGGGGGGAGCGGAGCTGGATGCGATAGGCGAGGCGGACAGCATGGCGTTCAAGGATTTGAAGGGATTTATAAAAGGTAGAGGAAAGACCCGTGGTCTAGGGGTACCTTCTTTGATTCATAATCAAAACATCTTCGGTCCTGGGTTAGATCCCCGCCAATGCCTAAATTTTGATAAATAGTCAGCATTGGCGGCCGAAGACTTCCGGCATAAGAAGTCAGCCTCATTCTGCCAACGGCCTTGTCAAAGAAGGCGGAGGAGCGGATAGAGGTTCAGGGCACTCTCTTGTCCTAGTGGTGGAAAATTGCCCCTAAAGGCGGAAGAATCAGCAATGATCAACGACATGAGGATGCAGAAGGTAATGGAAACCACTGCATTAAAGACACATAACGTGTATCTGCAGGACATGTGGCCTGTAGTTGAAGAAGTGTCATGATGATCTCTCCATTGGCAAAAGATTCCCCCATTCGGAATTCCGGGAGGAGACTGCCAAGGGGGAGGTTACCATGAGAAAAAGATTGAATAATCGACGAAAGGATAATGTTCTACGAGTCGGGGCGTCCAATGTCAGAAGCTTGAACGTAGTAGGGAAACTAGAAAATCTGAAAAGGGAAATGCAAAGGCTCAATCTAGATATAGTAGGGGTCAGTGAAGTGAAGTGGAAGGAAGACAAGGATTTCTGATCAGATGAGTATTGGGTAATATCAACAGCAGCAGAAAATGGTATAACAGGTGTAGGATTCGTTATGAATAGGAAGGTAGGGCACAGGGTGTGTTACTGTGAACAGTTTAGTGACCGGGTTGTTCTAATCAGAATCGACAGCAGACCAACATCGACAACAATCTGATACATGCCGACGTCGCAAACTGATGATGAATAGATAGAGAAAGTGTATGAGGATATTGAAAGGGTAATGCAGTATGTAAAGGGGGACGAAAATCTAATAGTCATCGGCGATTGGAATGCAGTTGTAGGGGAAGGAGTAGAAGAAAACGTTACAGGAGAATATGGGCATGGGACAAGGAATGAAAGAGGAGAAAGACTAATTGAGTTCTGTAACACGTTTCAGCTAGTAACAGCGAATACCCTGTTCAAGAATCACAAGAGGAGGAGGTATACTTGGAAAAGGCCGGGAGATAAGGGAAGATTTCAATTAGATTACATCATGGTCAGACAGAGATTCCGAAATCAGATACTGGATTGTAAGGCGTACCCAAGAGCAGATATAGACTCAGATCACAATATAGTAGTTATGAAGAGTAGGCTGAAGTTCAAGACATTAGTCAGGAAGAATCAATACGCAAAGAAGTGGGATACACAAGGTCTAAGGAATGACGAGATACGTTTGAAGTTCTCTAACGCTATAGAGACAGCAATAAGGAATAGCGCAGTAGGCAGCACAGTTGAAGAGGAATGGACATCTCTAAAAAGGGCCATCACAGAAACTAGGAAGGAAAACACAGGTACAAAGAAGATAGCTGCGAAGAAACCATGGGTAACAGAAGAAAGACTTCAGTTGATTGATAAAGGAGGAAGTACAAACATGTTCTGGGATAATCAGGAACACAGAAATACAAGTCACTGAGGAATGAAATAAATAGGAAGTGTAGGGAAGCTAAGACGAAATGGCTGCAGGAAAAATGTGAAGACATCGAAAAAGATATGATTGTCGGAAGGACAGACTCAGCATACAGGAAAGTCAAAACAACCTTTGGTGACATTAAAAGCAACGGTGGTAACATTAAGAGTGCAACGGGAATTCCACTGTTAAATGCAGAGGAGAGAGCAGATAGGTGGAAAGAATACATTGAAAGCCTCTATGGTGGTGACGATTTATCTGATGTGATAGAAGAAGAAACAGGAGTCGATTTAGAAGAGATAGGGGATCCAGTATTAGAATCGGAATTTGAAAGAGCTTTGGAAGACTTACGGTCAAATGAGGCAGAAGGGATAGATGACATTCCATCAGAATTTCTAAAATCATTAGGGGAAGTGGCAACAAAACGCCTATTCACGTTGGTGTGTAGAATATATGAGTCTGGCGACTTACCATCTGACTTTTGGAAAAGCATCATCCACACAATTCCGAAGACGGCAAGAGCTGACAAGTGCGGGAATTATCGCACAATCAGGTTAACAGCTCATGCATCGAAGCTGCTTACAAGAATAATATACAGAAGAATGGAAAAGAAAACTGAGAATGCTCTAGGTGACGATCAGTTTGACTTTAGGAAAGGTAAAGGCACGAGAGAGGCAGTTCTGACGTTACGGCTAATAATGGAAGCAAGGCTGAAGAAAAATCAAGACACGTTCATAGGATTTATCGACCTGGAAAAGGCATTCGACAATATAAAATGGTGCAAGCTGTTCGAGATTCTGAAAAAAAGTAGGGGTAAGCTATAGGGAGAGACGGGTCATATACAATATGTACAACAACCAAGAGGAAATATTAAGAGTGGACGATCAAAAACGAAGTGCTCGTATTAAGAATGGTGTAAGACAAGGCTGTAGCCCTTCGCCCCTACTCTTCAATCTGTACATCGAGGAAGTAATGATGGAAATAAAAGAAAGGTTCAATGAGTGGAATTAAAATACAAGTTGAAAGGATATCAATGATACGATTCGCTGATGACATTGCTATCCTGAGTGAAAGTGAAGAAGAATCTGCTGAACGGAATGAACTGTCTAATGAGTACACAGTATGGTTTGAGAGTAACTCGGAGAAAGACGAAGGTAATGAGAAGTAGTAGAAATGAGAACAGCGAGAAACTTAACATCAGGATTGATGGTTACGAAGCCAATGAAGTTAAGGAATTCTGCTACCTAGGCAGTAAAATAACCAATGACGGATGGAGCAAAAGCAGACTCGCTATGGCAAAAAAGGCATTTCTGGCCAAGAGAAGTCTACTAATATCAAATACCGGCCTTAATTTGAGGAAGAAATTTCTGAGGATGTACGTCTGGAGTACAGCATTGTATGGTGGTGAAACATGGCCTGTGGGAAAACCGGAACAGAAGAGAATCGAAGCATTTGAGATGTGGTGCTATAGACGAATGTTGAAAATTAGGTGGACTGATAAGGTAGGGAATGAGGAGGTTATACGCAGAATCGGGGAGGAAAGGAATATGTGGAAAACACTGATAAGGAGAAGGGACAGGATGATAGGACATGTGCTAAGACATGAGGGAATGACTTCCATGGTACTAGAGGGAGCTGTAGAGGGCAAAAACTGTAGAGGAAGACAGAGATTGGAATATGTCAAGCAAATAATTGAGGACGTAGGTTGCAAGTGCTACTCCAAGATGAAGAGGTTAGCACAGGGGAGGAATTCGTAGCGAGCTGCATCAAACCAGTCAGTAGACTGATGACCCCAAAAAAAAGGTGGGGGGGGGGCGGAGATACAGGCCGGATGGGTGTAACAAAGGATAGGGCGGATGAGGGATTTATAGGTGTGGAGTATGGTGGAGGGTCCAGACCCCATGTACGACCGGAAACGAGCTTGAGGAAGCAGAGTCGGGAGTGTGCCTTGGCTTTGATTGTCTGCAGATGGGGGGTCCAGAAGAGTCGACGACCGAGGGTGATGCCAAGGTACTTAAGGCTGGGAGTGAGGGCGATAGGACGGCCATAGATGGTGAGATAGAAATCAAGGAGGCGGAAGGAATGGGTGGTTTTGCCTACAATGATCTCCTGGGTTTTGGAGGGATTGACCTTGAGCACTGGCGGGTGGGGGCAAGGGCAAGGAAGGCGGTGTCACTGGCAAACTGGAGAAGGTGGATGGGGGGGAGGGTGACGGTGGTGGCATGTCCGCCGTATATAAAAGGTACAGAAGAGGAGAGAGGATGGAGCCTTGAGGCACACCAGTGGACGGAAAAAAGGTGTAGGAATCCGTGTTATGGATGGTGATTTAGGAAGGACGGTGGGAGAAAAAGAAGCTGATCAGACAGATGTAGTTAATGGGACGGGCGAAGGTTTGGAGCTTGAAGAGGAGACCAGAATACCATACATGGTCATAAGCACATTCGAGGTCCAGGGAGAGCAACATTCTAGAGCGACAGGAATTAAGCTGTTCGGAAAGGAGATGAGTGAGGTGAAGGAGAATGTCGTCAGAAGAGAAGGATGGCCGAAAGCCACACTGGGTAACGGGAAGGAGGCGGTGCTGGCGGAGATGCCAGTGGATGCGGTGGGTGAGGATAGATTCCAGGACCTTGCTGAAGACCAAGGTAAGGCTGATGGGATGGTAGGAGGAGATGGCGGACAGCGGTTTACCAGGTTTAAGGAACATCAGCACACAGGAGATTTTCCACAGGTCAGGGTAGTAACTGGTGGACAGGACTTCATTGTAGAGCCTGCCCAGGGTGGAGAGGAAAGAGACAGGAGCTTCACGAAGGTGACAGTAGGTGACACGATCATGACCAGGAGCGGTGTTGCATTTCGTACGGACTGTAGCAATGAGATCCTGTGTAGTGATAGGGGCATTGAGTTCCGTGTGTGCAGTGTTGTCCAAGTACTGGAAACCAGGTGCAAGGGGAGGGACAGAGGTATCAGTTCGATCGCGGACATCCGGGAAGAGGGAGTAATCAAACTGGGGATCATCAGGGATGGAAAAGACATCAGAGAGGTAAGAGGCAAAGTGATTGGCCTTACTAAGGGTGTCAGGGAGGGGGTGATCATCATGGAGAAGAGGATAGTAGGAGGAGGGTTTAGTTCCGGGAGGCGACGAAAGGCTGACCAGAACTGGGACAAGTTTATAGGAAGGGTAGCATTTAAACAGGTGCATGTCTGTCGCCAGTCCTGGCGTTTCTTAGTCACGAGCAAATTTCAAATGTGTCACTGGAGTTGTGAGTGGCGTCGGAGTATGTCTGGGTCATGCGTGTGGAGGAAGGCATGGTAGAGATGGCAGGATCCACAGAGGAGGAGGACGGCCTGTGGGGGTAAGATAAGATGGTGGGGGTGGATGGCGACAGTAGGGACGTGGGCCTCCACGGCCTCAGACAAGGTCTGCTGGAGAAAGGAGGTGGCACGGGTTACATCGTCAGGGTGGTGGTAGGTGAAGGGTTGACTATCGACCTGGGTGGAGAGGGTATCCCAGTAGGCATTTCAGTTGGCACGGGAATAGTCATGGACATACTTTGGGGAAGGGTCATTACGAGGGTCAAGGCAGGGGCCAACGACCGTCTGCAACGGTGAGGAGGACCTGGAGATGGTCGCTACCAATAGGCTCCAGGTCATCCACCGTTATGTGGCCAAGGAGGTTAGGGGAGGAAAGGATAACATTGGGAGTGGAGTTGTATTAGGGTCAGGTGTGCTGGGGATGGGGATGAGGTCGCCTTGAAGGGAGGAGAGGAACGATGCCACCGCCGTAACTGGGCGGCGGTACGACTATGGATGTTGAGGTCGGCGGCTATCATGTAGGAGGAGAAAGTACGGTCAGTGTGGGAGAGGAAGTCGAAGGGAATAGGGTTGTTAGCGCGGACATAGATGGTGGCGCAGGTGACGGTAAATCCGAGGAAGAAGTGTTGTGGTTGGCAGGAGAGCCAACACCGTTTTACTAGAGGAGGCCGAAAGGAACGCGGTTTAACTCACGCAGACTGGCGTGAGGTCTGAAACAGGACAAGGAAATTAGAATTTAGAAACAACGGACGTAGCTGGTGGAATACTTAACTTTAATCCATTAATGACGAACGTCGGTTTTGACGGTACAGAGTTCAAAATATCAATAGTAACTGATAATGGAGCCTTGCTAGGTCGTAGCAAATGACGTAGCTGAAGGCTATGCTAACTATCGTCTCGGCAAATGAGAGCGTATTTAGTCAGTGAACCATCGCTAGCAAAGTCGGCTGTACAACTGCGGCGCGTGCTTGGAAGTCTCTCTAGACCTGCCGTGTGGCGGCGCTCGGTCTGCAATCACTGATAGTGGCAACACGAGGGTCCGACGTATACTACCGGACCGCGGCCGATTTAAAGGCTACCACCTAGCAAGTGTGGCGTCTGGCGGTGACACCACAAGAAGAGACTAAGGATCAGGTGTTCGGTGGAGAGGTTGGAGCCGAACTGGGATCTGGCGGTGGTGACCAACGGCAACTCCGTCACGCACAATCAGGAGGGGATTATCGGAGCGGTGAAGGAGGTACGGCGACGTGTGGATGGCGTGGTGGGGTTGGAGGAAAGTTTCATTGTGGAGGAAGGCATCCACATGGTGGGTGGCAAGGGTCTGCAGGAAGAGGTTCTTGTTGGCAGGAAGGGAGTGGATGTTGTTGAAAAGGATACAGTGCTGTTGCGCCATGACAGCATATTAGACAAGGGTGTCAAGTCGGGAGAAGGTGAAATGGACCTGGTTGTTGGAGTAGGTGGCATACATTTTTAAGTGGAAAATGGAACGGGCGGAGAGGTTGACCTGTTGGAGGGTGTGATGGCGGTGGAAAGGATGGACGTTTTGTAGGACAATGGTGAGGAACCTGATGATTTCCTCAGCGGTGGGTGGGGGGGGGGGGGGCGAAGGGAATTGACAGGAGGGGTGGGGGCGTCCAGAGGACAGATAGGGACGGTTAGTTCAGGAGTGGTCGGAGGGGGTTGGGCTTTACACTTTTGGGAGTAGGTGGGATGGGGGAGATTGCAGGTATTGCAGTAGGGAGGGGATTGAAGGTTAGGGCACTGCCAGAGGAAGTGCGCTTGCCTACAATGCGGGCAGGTGGGGGCCTCGTGGCACTCAGCTGTTGGGTGTGTGTTATAGTGCAGACACCTCTGGCAGTGCAGGGATTGAGGAGGGGAATGGGAGGGGTCGACCTTATAGCGCTGGAGGGCACCCTGCTTCAGGAGACAGTCAATGGAGAGGGCGTCCTTGGATGAAACCCACGTAAGGCGGGTGAGGGCTGGATGAGTTGAAAATGTGGCAGATTGCCTGCTCGTCCAGCATGGGATGTGCCTTGAGCTCCGCCAACACCGCCTCCTCCATGATCGACGGACTGAGCCGAGTGATCATGGCAGTAAGGGTCGGCAGGCAAAGCGGGGGTTGGGGTTGGCGGGTAGGAGATGGAGAAGTGGAGAAGGAGCAGGGGACAGGGAGGCGTTGGGGCCAAAACGGGTGATGGGGAGGCGGGAGAGGATGTCAGTATGGAGGGTTGGGCTGAGGGAGGAGATGAGTACAGAATCCCGTCTGGGAGCGAGGAGAGAGATGGGGGCACCATGGAAGTGTTGGCGGAGGAGGAGGGAGAGATTCTGGGCCTTGAGAAGGGAAGGATCGGGACGGGAGAGGAGGTATTTGTATAAAGAGGGGGGAAGAGGAGGAGGAGGAGGAGGAGGAGGGAGCAGGGCCAGGTGGGGAGACATCCATGGCATCCTGGGGGAGCGGGAGGAGGATGGGGTGGGGCCTTTTTGGGAGCAGAGGAGGTGGTGGTGCCACTAGGGCGTTTAATGGCGGAAGAAGGGTGGGTGGTGACATGAGGGGCGGGAGCTTTAGGGAGGTGGCGGGAAGGGGCAGGACCTGGCGTGGACACAGCATGTCGGCGACGGCGACGGCGGTGATGGCGAAGGCAATGGGGATAGTTGGGCAAGGGCAGTGACCCGATGGGCCACCACCCTAGCTGGAGCTGCTGTGACAGGCTGGGGGAGTGGGGGGAAAGGATCAGAGGGAGAGTAGCAGGAGTAAGGAGCTGGAGAGGGGGCGACAAAGAGTGAGGGCGAAGGGAGAGTGAGAAGAGGAGGGATGGAAAGAGGGGGGTGTGACTGGGCACACCATGTAATGGTGGTGATGGCGGCGGGGGCGGGGAAGTATAAACTATGGCTGTGGTGGTAATGGTGGTGGGGTGGTGGTAATGGCGGTGGGGTGGTGGTGGGTGCTGACATGACGACATGGGTGAACAAAAATGCACAGGACAAAAAGGAAAGGAAAAAACTAGGGACGGCTGGCTGGCTGGCACCTGAAAATCTAGCGCTTCGATTTGTGCTCGAATGGCACAACCGAAGGGCGGTATACTTGCGGAGTACCGCCGGAGATGAAGATCAGTTGCAACCTCACACCATCATGTAGCAGCCACTTGGATAAGATCTAAACGAGTGCCACTTTCATAACACCATATTTACATAACTTATTGCATTAGAATAACACACAAACTCATGAGGGCAACAATTAATACGTAAAACTGTCATTTTTCAAAATAAGTGTTCAAAAGATCACACTTTATCATATTGTTCTTATTTCTTGGCCACGAAGTGCGACATATCGAAATGATGCTTACAAGCGCTACTATCGCCAACAAAGAGCATATTGTAAATAAAGTTCATGTTATATCTTTTTTCAAGAAACAACTAATTAAGTTAAGACAGATCCCAACACGACTAATTATAAAAGTGATATGGCTGCGTAAAGTACGCTATTTGCATATTTTATTTTAGCCAATGAGGCGTAAATTGTTACTGTTACGTGCTATAGTAATTTTAAACATCTACCACATTACACACCTGAGAAAAAGTAAGAATTGTAATTTGACATAGTTTTACTCATAATAATTTCATGTTACTACTTAGTTACTATACAACATAAATATTACAAAAAATGGTGTCAAAACTGTAAACTTCGGCGCAGCTCATAGAAGGCACCATACTCAAAACCGACGTGTACTGTGAAACCAACATATAATTTTACGACAGTGTTGGTTGAACTCTGTAAGCATTCAATTGAACACGAGCAACTGCTACAATTCCGCACTGGTATGTAATGTTAACATTAAAAGATAACGATGTTATCGACTTATAACTTTTGTAAATCACATTTTAATGTATACTCTTGTATTTATTATAGCACTGACAATGACCTGACACAGGTCGAAATCTGATCTGCATTGTGACTACAAATGTCATATTAAAGCAACTTAATGCTATGACTGATTGCTCCTCTATCTAAACCAATATAACCACAGGCTTTGCGTGCACCCACCACATAGATGACAACCTGATGAAGAAGATAAAGTAATTTATTCAGTGATCTCAAACGATGTGGGGTACTGAAATGCCACAACAATACAAGATGTATTAAAAGAGATACTCTTGCAGTAATATTCACTATTCCTTATTAATTGATGGTTTATCGCCTCAATGTTCATAAATAAACCTGAAATAAACGATAACCTGAAAAAATTGAAATAATATTGTCAAGTGCTGAGAGGTAGGATGCCTGCGCACACCAATAACGGCTTCTAGAACACACAAACCCAATATTAATTCACAGTTCACCAAAATACTAAAACTAACATCCAAGCACTGGATAGGGCCAAACACAGGAAAAGACTTTAAACGTTACAGTGTGACAACTGCAGTTACTATTAAAGCAGTAGTTCATTAAACAGTCTCCAAAAATGGTTCCAATGGCTCTGAGCTCTATGGGACTTAACATCTGAAGTCATCAGTCCCCTAGAACTTAGAACTATTTAAACCTAACTAACCTAAGGCCATCACACACATCCATGCCCGAGGCAGGATTCGAACCTGCGACCGTAGCGGTGGCGTGGTACCAGACTGAAGCGCCTAGAACAGCTTGGCCACACCTGCCGGCAACAGTCTCCAATGTCGTGAAATTTCATGTGATAAATCGATAAAGCACAACTAGTTCAAGGTGATAATGACCAGACTATCCGCACTTAACCATAAATACCAAAGCACCGTCTGACGGTTTGACGTAGCAAAATTGTTACTAGTATACACTACTGGCCATTAAAAATTTTACACCAAGAAGAAATGCAGATGATAACCGGGTATTCATTCAACAAATATATTATACTAGAACTGACATGCAATTACATTTTCACGCAATTTGGGTGCATAGATCCTGAGAAATCAGTACCGAGAACAACCACCTCTGGCAGTAATAATGGCCTTGATACGCCTGGGCATTGAGTCAAACAGAGCTTGAGGGCCGCATTGTGACGAGCCAGTTGCTCGGCCACCATTGACCAGTCGTTTGCAGTTCGTGAGAGATCTGGAGAATGTGCTGGCCAGAGCAGCAGTCGAACATTTTCTGTATCCAGAAAGGCCGTACAGGACCTGCAACATGCGGTCGTGCATTATCCTGCTGAAATGTAGGGTTTCGCACGGATCGAATGAAGGGTGGAGACACGGGTCGTAACACATCTGAAATGTAACGTCCACTGTTCAAAGTGCCGTCAATGCGAGCAAGCGGTGACCGAGGCGTGTAACCAGTGGCACCCCATACCATCACGCCGTGTGATACGCCATTATGGCGATGACGAATAAACGCTATCAATGTGCGTTCACCGCGATGTCGCCAAACACGGATGCGACCATCTGTAAACAGAATCTGGATTCATCCGAGTTCGTCGTTCATTACACCACCGCAGGCGCTCCTGTCTGTGATGCAGCATCAAGGGTAACCACAGGCACGGTCTCCGAGCTAATAGCCCATGCTGCTGCAAACGTCGTCGAACTGTTCCTGCAGATGGTTGTCGTCTTACAAACGTCCGCATCTGTAGACACAGTGATCGAGACGTGGCTGCACGATCCGTTACAGCCATGCGGATAAGATGCCTGTCATCTCGACTGCTAGTGATACGAGGCCGTTGGGATCCAGCACGGCATTCCGTATTACCCTCCTGAACCCACCGATTCCATATTCTGCTAACAGTCATTTCATCTCGATCAACACGAGCAGCAATGTCGCGATACGACAAACCGCAGGAGCGATAGGCTACAATCTGATCTTCTTCAAAGTCGGAAACGTTGTGACGCATTTCTCTTCCTTACACGAGGCATCACCACAACGTTTCAGCAGGCAGTGCCGGTCAACTGCTGTTTGTGTATGAGAAATCGGCTGAAAACTTTCCTCATGTCAGCACGTTGTAGGTGTCGCCACCGGCGCCAACCTTGTGTGAATGCTGTGAAAAGCTAATGATTAGCATATCACAGCATCTTCTTCCTGTCGGTTAAATTTCGCGTCTGTAGAACGTCATCTTTGTGGTGTAGCAATTTTAATGGCCAGTAGTGTAGTTTACAACAAAAAGAAAGTTGAAAATTCCAATTTAAATTGGCGGCTGAAGTTTTATACAGAGAAAAAGCTGTGATTCAATGAACTGATCACTTAATATATTAACAATAATAATAAAAAAGAATCGCCTAATATTGGCCACACTTGTAATGCAACAGAACCAGGGCACAGCGCAGTTACATGAACTTGCAACATCAAGTATCCCTTAACCACGTCCAAGTGGTTTCATGAATGACTAACGAATATCAAAGAGGCTACACGGAGCAATGAAAAGCAAAATTTCCACCACAAAATGACTGCCCATTTAAAGTTAGTCCAGGAACTCGCCGTTAACTTGCACGCCAGTGTAAACTTCCGAGCTCTACTCAGGATTCCATATACACACGACTCTTAGAGCCTATGTTGACCGGTAACTGCTTCCGCACTCCAGTTCCGCTCGCCGCCAGACCCAGGCGCCGGAATGTGAACACCGTGCGTCCTCGCAGTGCACCAAGCGCCGACTGACAACTCGCTACGCTCCGCGCGCTGCCTTCCCCGTGTCACTGCCCCCGACCGAGTCTTCGATGGAGAAACTCTTCTGCCAAAATCATATCAGTAAGTCACTGCTCTCCTTTCATTAACATCGTGGCAATCGGAGAACTACTGCTGTAAACACCTACACAGACCACTCTCAACAATTCACTAGTCTGATTATTGTATTTGTCAATGAATTTTTTAGCAGTTTAACAAGGCGTAATTATCAGCATTCGGTAATAACAGCTTAACGGGTTTAAAATTCCTACTGCAGTATGGCTTGCTGTTACTTTTCTTTTAACCAACTGTCCAGTGACTCTTGCGCCACCAATTACAGCCCCGTAGTAAGCATTATCGTGGATAATAAAGGCTTTGGGCGCGTTTGACACTCCCGTTCGCCGGTAATACCGGGACCAATTTGACTCACGGCAGCGGCCACAAGAAGATCAAACGTCAATGCGGCAGACCTTCACAAATAAGATTGCACTCGGCACAGCCATTTGTCCCAGATGACTGAGGTCTGAACTGTCGACACAGCTACGCCCTCACCACTGGATCCCCAGCCGAGACCAGTGCTTGTGCGAAGTCAAGTGCCAGCCCACTCCAGAGTGAAGAACAGAATCCCCTCTGGACTCTAAATCAGAAGACCACTCCAGACTGAGACTGCAGTCTCAGTGGGAGGACGTACTTTCTCCTCTTCTCGCTTTCCATGAAACCTCGGTAAATTCCACCAAACCTCTCACTGAATTGCCCCCATAAGGGTTTCGTGCCCACTACTTGATCCCACGAGCTCCGTGTGTCCCATTTGAGTCGTCTGCTCTACCCCTTGGCCAGTCCTAATCAAAGTTAACTATTTTCTTATCTTTTCTGCAGAATCAGTAAATCCCCGACTAGCAAATTTCCTTACAGAGTGGAGGAGATGATGTGCTTCCTTTATTTTCCATAGCCAGTTTAGGCAGGTTGTTTTGAGTTGCCATTTGGCTCTAAAGTGAACAAGACATTTATCACGGAGAACCTTATCAGGACAGCCCAAACATGATAGCGTGTCCGATTAAACTAAGAACATGGAAGGCAGGCACACAAATTCGCGAGTTCCCGTTTCACAGAGGGCTTCGACGCTGCGACACCCGCTTATTGGGCGGCCTAGCTTCCTGTCTCCCCCCTGACCCTGCCAGTGACAAGTGGCGCCTAACAGGTAGGTCAAGGTGGGCAATTTTTTCCGTCTCTTCCGCCTAAAGCATTGTCTGCACACCGGTGTGAGCAATCCTTGGGACCTGTGTTCTGTTCCCGGTAGTTGTCTCCAGAGATTTCTTTGCCTACTAGCTGCATGGCTTTCAAGGCCCAAAAGTTCAGTGCTAGGTTTGCTGTGAAATGACTAAACTGCTTGCGTGTTCTGAACTCCATAAAAATATTAATCGAAGGAGAGTCACCAAAAAGATCGCACATGCATCAACGACAAACATACTCCCATCAATGCCTGCTCAAGTTGAAACATTACCGTTGTCTAAAAAAAATGGGGTCTTCAGCGTAAAATCAACATTTAAACAGTACTTTCCATATTCAAAGGTAGTGAGGGAGTGACGCATCCTCTCTCAATGCCTCCTGTTGTATCGAAGTTGTTGGGTTACGACGAATGACGCTTTCACTACTAATGGAGTGATCGTCCTTTATTATCGAGAATAAGCAGATCAGGTGCTCTACGAAGTCTAAATTTCAGAAACATATACAGGGGCATCCATTGATCGTGACCGGGCCAAATATCTCAAGAAATAAGCATCAAACGAAAAAACTACAAGGAATTAAACTCGTCTAGCTTGAAGGGGGAAACCAGATGACGCTATGGTTGGCCCGCTAGATGGCGCTGCCATAGGTCAAACGGATGTCAACTGCGTTTTTTAAAATAGGATCCTCCATTTTTATTACATTTTCGTGTAATACGAAAAGAAATATGAATGTTTTAGTTGGACCACTTTTTTCGCTTTGTGATAGATAGCGCTGTAATAGTCACAAACAATCCGTCAGTGCGAACGGCATTTGCTTCGTGATACTTTACCCGTATTAAAATGGACCGTATACCAATTGCGGAAAAGGTCGATTTCGTGTTGGTGTATGGCTGTTGTGATCAAAGTGACCAACGGGCGTATGTTATGTATGCTGCTAGGTATCCTGGACGACATCATCCAAGAGTCCGGACCGTTCGCCGGATCGTTACATTATTTAAGGAAACAGGAAATGCTCAGCAACATGTGAAACTTCAACCACGACTTGAAACAAATGACGATGCCCAAGTACGTGTTTTAGCTGCTGTCGCGGCTAATCCGCACATCAGTAGCAGACAATATGCGCGAGAATCGGGACTCTCAAAAAGTCGATGTTGAGAATGCCACATCAACATCGATTGCACCCGTACCATATTTCTGTGCATGGCGAGGACTTTGAACGTCGTGTACAGTTCTGTCACTGGGCACAAGAGAAATTACGGTGCGATGACAGATTTCTTGCACTCGTTCTATTCAGCGACGAAGCATCATTCACCAACAGCGGCATAATATGCATTATTGGACAACGGAAAATCCACGATGGCTACGGCAAGTGGAACATCAGCGACCTTGGCGGGTTAATGTATGGCGCGGGCTTATGGGAGGAAGGATAATGTTTCACTGTATGACAGAATGGTGATGTACTTCCAAGATGATGGATGTCCGGAACATAGCTCGCGTGTGGTTGAAGCGGTATTGAATAGTATATTTTATGACAGGTGTGTGGTCGTCGAAGCACATGAACATGGCCCGCCCGTTCACCGGATATGACGACCCCGGATCTCTTTCTGTGGGGAAAGTTGAAGGGTATTTGCTATCGTGATCCACCGACAACGCCTGACAAAATGTGTCAGAGCATTGTCAATGCACTTGCCAACATTAGGGAAGGCGAACTACTCGCTGTTGAGAGGAAAGTCGTTACACGTTTTATAAAATGCATCATTTTGAGCATTTACTGCATTAATGTGGTATTTACAGGTAATCACGCTGTAAGAGCATGCGTTCTCAGAAATGATTTCACAAACGTACATGTATCACATTTGAGCAACCAAAATAACATGTTCAAACGTACCTACGTTCTGTATTTTTAGTTGAATAACCTACCTGTTACCAACTGTTCGTCTAAAATTGTGAGCCGTATGTTTGTGACTATTACACCGCCATCTATCACAAAGCGAAAAAAGTGGTCCAACTAAAACATTCATATTTATTTCCGTACTACACGAATATGTAATAAAATTGCGTGTTCCTATAAAAAAACGCATTTGATGTCCGTTTGACCTATGGCAGCGCCTTTTAGCGGGCCAACCATAGCGCCATCTGGTTTCCCCATTCAAGCTAGACAAGTTTCGTTCTTTGTAGTTTCTTCGTTTGACGCTTCTTTCGTGAGATATTTGGCCCGGTCACGATCTATGGACCACCCAGTACATAGCGATTTGCTTCTTAGACAATTTCACTGCTTTGTTCTTTGTGTGCAAATGTTATCGATATAATTACCTAAGACTATAAACTCCATAAATTACTTTTTTCCGCGATAGGTGCTACACTGTGGTTACTGCTAACATTCCATGGTTTAAACTTCAAGTGCCTGAACGTCACTCATTTCTAGAAAGTCGCCAGGTAACAGATTCCTGCGAATCAACATGAAAGAAAAACTATTTGGATTTTTATTACCAGAGGTTCTGAAAAACCTGTGGCTCTATGTAAGTAACCAACACATATGGAACATATTGATACCTGTAAACGAAACAACAGATGTATGACAACAATGAGACTGCTAACTAAACGTCTGCATACTCGATTTCTTGCAAAGTCAAATCATTCAGCAGTAGTAGGATTTGTGGACGGCATTTTTAATGTACTATGGCTTGCGGCAATTCAAGAAGAAAACGTTGTTGCTCTATATTGAGATGCTGAACCCGGTATTGCATGGGCATTTAATGCGCTTCAGCTATCGCCGAGTAGTGCAAAGTGTCAAGGAAGAAGATCACTTTGGGCTAGCCAGAACAAAATAAAATAACTTCACGCACCAAGAAATTATTTCTCACAGGCCAGCTTTGTGTGTCGTTCTATAGCGAACTACTTCCAAACCTAGGGTTGCCGTCTGAGCCTGTCCTAACGAGATGCGGTACATGGACTGAAGGTAGTGTCTTTTTATAATGAACATACTCAAGCTGTGATGTGTGTGATTGAAACTAAAGATTCTCTTGGAAATGAAACAGAGAGAGACACAAAATGCTTACGTCGAAAATGGTTTGGAATACATTCATAGCAACATCGGGATCCTTGTCAGCAGCATTAATCAATTAGAATTGTATCGTTCTGTAGCGAACAACTGCTGAGCCTAGCGTTGCCGTCTGAGACCGTCCTGACGATGTGTGGTCCATGGACTGATGATGCTGTCTTTTTATAATGGACATTCTCAGAAATGGATCAGTCACAGATAACACAGCTTGAGGATCTTCAGTTTCAGTGCAACAGGGACAAAATGCTAAAATCGAAAATGATCTGGCGTGCATCCATAGCGACATCGACTTCCTTGCTAGAAACATTAATCAATTAAAATAAATCAGGTTACCTTTGCAGAAATCGTTAAAAATTGTTGATAACGTCAAAAGCAAGAGGACTGACGTAAGATGTGATATTAGGCAGAGAGCAGTGAATGAGTTCCGCTTTGGCTTGGTAAGAAGTCTACGCCACTTAATTTTTATTGCTATCTGTAGCAGCCTCAGTGTGGGAGACGATACTGCAGCAGACATCTCTCCAGGAATATTTCGTCTCCTAAAATGTACACCATAACGTCCTGCGGTATGAAGAGATCATTTTCCTCCTATGAAAAGCATTCTTTCTGATCGGCAATATTTTATGATTGCAGAGAAAGTGGAGAAGTACCTAGTTGTTGACTGTGCTTCAAAATGAAAGGTTATGTACGATACCATGGCAATTTCAATGAAGATGTGACAGAAAATAATTTTCGTTTATCAGCGGACTATAGGCTTCCAAAATAAAAACTTAGGTAATGTAATACGTATTTTCTTAAGGTACTTCTCGTATTCTGGCCTGTTTAAGTTCGTGTTAATATAATAGACTATGGTGTAATTCAGATTTTGGTTTCATTCGAAATTACTGTTTTATATTAAATAATGAATAATATATTTTCTTCCATTACATATTTTCTTAGCTATTTTAACGATTTTCCACTACATAAATATGCACATGTTTTGCATCTTGATATTCCATAAAATTCTGTGCCCTACTTATGACCAGAGATGACAAAGAATGATCAGATTACTAAAGTGCAAATTATACATAAGGATTATGGAAACGTTATTATACAATCTTCTTAAGTTCATGAATATATAATAGTGAAAAAAATTGTCACATTCAGAAATTTAATTCTGATCTGTAGTTATTATCTTCGTTTTTGTCGCTATCGTTGGCAGCAGAATGCTTTGCGAAGTAGATGTTTTGTGTGAAAGCTCATGGACGAAGGAAATTCCTTGAGAGATCTCACAGACAGCAGATGTAATGTGGAGAGTGGTCGCCAATTTACTATACCTTGTACAGGGCAGTTGTAATTAAATTTCCACAACTTGAGAGGGCCTCAGTAAAATACATGTGATCTAGAACTACGAAAATTTGTGGAGACATTGTAAGAACATGGGGAAGAGAAAAAGAGAATAAACTATTAAAACAAACACATTTTAATTTCCGTATTTGTTAATGGCTCTGAGCACTATGGGACTAAACTGCTCTGGTCATCAGTCCCCTATAACTTAGAACTACTTAAACCTAACTAACCTAAGGACATCACACACATCCATGCCCGTGGCAGGATTCGAACCTGCGACCGTAGCAGTCGCACGGTTCCGGACTGCGTGCCTAGAACCGCGAGACCACCGCGGCCGGCCCGTATTTGTTAATTACGTACAGTGTTCACCTTACAAATAAACATTGCTCAGTGTGCCGACCATCTGCATGCATCACAGTGTGGAACTGTACTAGAGACACCATTTCCAAACTGTTCGCAGCACTTTTCGAATGATGAACCACGGAGTGTTCAGCTGTCTTGCCACATCACGAGCACTGCTTCAAGGTCACACTTTGCGTCCAGCTTTCTCAGACACGGCAACAGAAACTACTTCAACAGTTTATGGTACAACTGTCCATCGACCTCTCCCTGGAGCATTTACCATATCGCCAGTTAATTCTAATTTCCGAATCATGTCCTCCAACCCCAGTGCGGAGAGAAGACCCCTTCGTATTCCTTTAAAGCGTCGATACTGGCGAGGAGCAGCAGCACTATTGCTGCTGTTTTGATAAAACAGTTTTCGTCGCTACCGTTGGCAGCTGAATGCTTTGCGAAGTAGATGTTTTGTGTGAAAGCTCATGGAGGCCCTGCTCGCATTTTCCAGGCTCATATTCACTGTTGGCAACGGTAATGAATAGTCACGTTTGCATTTCAACCACACGTCGTTGTACCAGCACGGGCGCCTAGCGGTAAGCAATATTAACACTTCTGACAACGCAAATCCTGCAGCACGTAGTCTGAATATCATTCCTATGAAATTCGGTACAAAAATGATGAATAGTTTTTCGTCTGTACTGGCTATTTGTAGTCTTCCAATGACGTGCATTTTGTGACATAAACGCGATATCCCCACAAAAATAAATGAACTGGGCGGCCATGCAGGTCTGTGGAACTGGGTGTCCTAAACATCTTCCATTACACCAGCTGCTCAGAGCTCGCAAAATATGACATGCAGAAATGACTGTGTCACCATCACTCTGCATACTCATACGACCAACGTACTTAGGCGCCATGCCACGGTTCAGGCCACCCGAGCCCCTCCCCCCCCCCCCCCCCCCCTCCACCCTTCCCACCGGAGGTTCTAGTCATTTCTCGGGCATGAGTTTGTGTGTTGTTCTTAGCGTAAGTTAATTGAAGTTAGATTAAGTAGTGTGTAGGCCTAGTGACCCATGATCTCAGCAGTTTGGTCCCATAGTAACTTACCACAAATTTCAAAATTCTCATACGCCCTCCAATATCCAAATTACTTTCAAAGATTTAGGTGCTGTCTCTCTGAAAACGTTAGTCTCTCAGTGATATTTATTATCAACAAAGTAGTGTGTACCGATGGTTTTATCTCGAAGGTTTCCATACTACATACACACCTGGAAATTGAAATAAGAACACCGTGAATTCATTGTCCCAGGAAGGGGAAACTTTATTGACACTTTCCTGGGGTCAGATACATCACATGATCACACTGACAGAACCACAGGCACATAGACACAGGCAACAGAGCATGCACAATGTCGGCACTAGTACAGTGTATATCCACCTTTCGCAGCAATGCAGGCTGCTATTCTTCCATGGAGACGATCGTAGAGATGCTGGATGTAGTCCTGTGGAACGGCTTGCCATGCCACTTCCACCTGGCGCCTCAGTTGGACCAGCGTTCGTGCTGGACGTGCAGACCGCGTGAGACGACGCTTCATCCAGTCCCAAACATGCTCAATGGGGGACAGATCCGGAGATCTTGCTGGCCAGAGTAGTTGACTTACACCTTCTAGAGCACGTTGGGTGGCACGGGATACATGCGGACCTGCATTGTCCTGTTGGAACAGCAAGTTCCCTTGCCGGTCTAGGAATGGTAGAACGATGGGTTCGATGACGGTTTGGATGTACCGTGCACTATTCAATGTCCCTTCGACGATCACCAGAGGTGTACGGCCAGTGTAGGAGATCGCTCCCCACACCATGATGCCGGGTGTTGGCTCTGTGTGCCTCAGTCATATGCAGTCCTGATTGTGGCGCTCACCTGCACGGCGCCAAATACGCATACGACTATCATTGGCACCAAGGCAGAAGCAACTCTCATCGCTGAAGACGATACGTCTCCATTCGTCCCTCCATTCACGCCTGTCGCGACACCACTGGAGGCGGGCTGCACGATGTTGGGGCGTGAGCGGAAGTCGGCCTAACGGTGTGCGGGACCGTAGCCCAGCTTCATGGAGACTGTTGCGAATGGTCCTCGCCGATACCCCAGGAGCAACAGTGTCCCTAATTTGCTGGGAAGTAGCGGTGCGGTCCCCTACGGCAGTGCGTAGGATCCTACGGTCTTGGCGTGCATCGGTGCGTCGCTGCGGTCCGGTCCCAGGTCGACGGGCACGTGCGCCTTCCGCCGACCTCTGGCGACGACATCGATGTACTGTGGAGACCTCACGCCCCACGTGTTGAGCAATTCGGCGGTACGTCCACCCGGCCTCCCGCATGCCCACTATACGCCCTCGCTCAAAGTCCGTCAACTGCACATACGGTTCATGTCCACGCTGTCGCGGCCTGCTACCAGTGTTAAAGACTGCGATGAGCTCCGTATGCCACGGCAAACTGGCTAACACTGACGGCGGCGGTGCACAAATGCTGCGTAGCTAGCGCCATTCGACGGCCAACACCGCGGTTCCTGGTGTGTCCGGCTGTGCCGTGCGTGTGATCATTGCTTGTACAGCCCTCTCGCAGTGTCCGGAGCAAGTATGGTGGGTCTGACAGACCGGTGTCAATGTGTTCTTTTTTCCATTTGCAGGAGTGTATATAAACCACATCTATTGGCATAAACATGAGATACGCTGCTAGGAGTTCCTGCAGCCCAGTAATGCATGTTATGATGGTACACTGCACGATAATTTGTGAATGTGGATCCATCAGAGAACACAACTTTTTGTCATAAGTCCTTAGTGAAATTATGAAATTAAGAAAAAAAAACTAGTTTGTAAGCCTTGGGATGGCAAGAAGAATTATGTATGATCAAATCAGTTGTAATAGCTTTTCAGAAAATGTTAAAGTGATCTTTATGACTGCTTTTTTAGACCTGGAGGTTTCACTGATCAATTTCATGGCCTTTTTATTTTGCATTTGTGAGAGATACATTACTATGTGCATTGTTAGCAAAGTTGAAAATTTCTTAAATATCATTATTATCCCCATCTGTTACGATAAATGTGTCATCCACAAGTCCTCTCCATTCTGAAATTTTATCATATTGTGAAGACTTTCCAGATATCATCTTCTAAATTATCTGAAAAGATACTGGTATAGTGCCAGCAAGTGTGCTGTCCATAGCTGAACCATTAGGTTGAATGAAATATTTGTTGTCAAAGGCAGAGAAATTTTGTGATAGTACTATTTATAAGCCGTCTATCACTTTTTTCTGGCAACTGTAACTTTTTACGTTTCAGTAAGTTTCTCCTAATCAACACTAACGTTTCATCTATAGGTACATTTGCATCTAAGTTAGTATATCTATTGAAAACATTTTAGCATTATAGGGGACTTGCAAAACTCTCAGTGTACCAATCAGGTCCTCAGTGCCAGTTATATTTTTCAAATAAATATTTCATGAAAAACTCTGAGGATATGGTTTAGTTTTTGGGTAAGTAAATAAGCTGCGCCATTAATTCAGTGCACTGTGGGAGTATAGAAATGTATCTTTGGCTGTGCCCTCAACTTAGGAATAGCAGGATTCATTACTGCGGGTTATCTTTTACCATTGCCTTTCAACAAGAAATTAGTCTCCTTTATATATTATTTCCCTTGATTTTGAAATTTGGGAGTCATCTTTTCTGATCTCTCTAATATTTGCGAAAAACTCCATATCATTATTAATATGTCCTTGCGATGTCTTAATAACCATGGAATTATGTTTATCTGTTCTTAGGATTATGACATTATTATCCAAAAGTTTATGTTTAATTGCCTGTATATATTTACCATCAGCATACTTAACATGTTGGAATCCGATGTTATTTTCGTATTCTTTTATCAATTTAGTAAATTTCAGTTTTCTCATTTTTGCCTTTAGCCGAGTCATCAAGAAGATCAATAGGCATTTTACATTTTGCCAGTATTTATCATCTATCTGTATACTGGTGTTAAATTGTATCCCTTTACACAGGAAGCGAGGTTTCCTTATCTCTAAAATCGATATGGGTTGAATTAACCGTTTTGTCAAAAACTGTAAATATGAAGTAGGGTAGGCTTCCACTATTGGTTGTTCGTGTTTCAAAGATTATCACTTTTCTTAGAACGTCTGCGGACTATTGTTTCACTTTGAATCTTGACAAATGTATCAATAGTACCTATAACGCCAATGAAGAAACTATGATTTCCAACTCCTGTTAACTCACTGTATGTTAAGTAGGATTGTTGGTTAAGATATCCTTTACTAAATTGTTTCCACTTACGGTCTTCTTTAAGCCAACTTCCCCTCACTGTGCTCCTTTACTTTCGATGTAATTTTTCTCCGCAACTTAATGCTGACATTAATAAATGACGACAGCAGTTTGGGAACTATGCATTTTTGACGAAACTTATTGCATGAGTACAGCTCATTAATTATGATTCACCTTTTTTGTGCGGTTAGGCAACAAATTTATGTATGTATGTAGGTGGGGACATGCACCCGCCAAATAATTGTTACAATTCATAGTGAACCTTCAGCTGTCCATTTTATCGTACCTACTAACGATGTAAACTGTGGAAAATAACTTTTATCAAGCATAAGTGTAAAACAAATAAATCAAATTAATAGAGATCACACAGTTTACAGATAAATATGAAGTTAAACAGTATATCACTTACTGGCATTAATCGCTGGAAAGTTATACTGAGAGTTCGCAATACTCTCTTAGGATGTAAAGATTGGCTACAGCGCGCAACCACAAGCTCTGGAAACTAAGATATTATTGTCGCGCCTCGCAGCGCACGGATTAACTAGTGGCAGTATGGAGGCCAGTGTAGGAGCCCGCCTGCTGTGGTGCGTACGTGTGTTGGGCGAGGGGTCGTCGCCGAGCTGCCGTGCTGCCGTGTCCGCCAGCAGCGACACAGGATTTGGTATTAAGTTGATATTTTTTATAATTTGCAGCGCGCTTATTAATTTAAAGAAAAGGGTTTGTGTATGTGCGTAGCAGCAGACGGTAATTTTGATAATGATAGGAGTTGAATTCTTAAAATCAATACTTCATCTAACAATGGTTTCCCCTTGTCATTGATTTCTTTTGTAACTGTCAGGGAATTGTTTCACTATGTATTCAATTGAGAAGTATTTCAGTCTGTCTCAAGAGTTTGATTGTGTAATATTGCTTTAATGCCACTGGAGGCAGGTTTACAAACGAAGCGATTGTTCAAAGAGCTTCTAGCATTTTGTTAATTGAATGAGAAAGAATCGGTTTCATAATATAGTTTTTGGTTTGGATTATCATTTATCGAGTTTAGATTTGACCAAACCCTCTCTCTTGAATTATATGTAGTTCTAGTAAGCCGCAGCAGCAGCCGCCACACAGAACATGCATAATAGGTTTTTTTATGTTTTTGTTAAATAATGGAATGCAGCAGATCAAGCAGTGACAGCAGAAAGACCAAATAAGTTATTTGTTGCGCACAGGAACAATAAAAAAATAAAGTTTTGAAGATCTCTGTAATAATAGTAAACTTAACAAGAGTACAAGCACGAGATTTTCAGTAGAAAACACGAGGTAAGAAGATAGAGCTCGCAACTTTCAATACAATAATAAGAGTAATTTGGTCTTTTGCGCCCACCATAGTAATAAATTATTTTATATAATAATAGCTGTGCACAATAATTTTCGTGAAGAAGCAAAGTTCACGACGACAGCTACTAACAGTTTGACTAACAGATGAAAGCAGGCAAAATATTCAAGGATCCAAAGACAACACAATATCAAAGATAAAAACTATGGTACATGATAGCACCAGTAGTTTCAACTTAACAAGAGGTACATTATAATCTTTGGGTTCCGGTAAACACTGTACATTAGTGAGATACATCGTGAAACTACATATGTACAAAAGTAATGTAATGAGAAGTATTTTAGCCAGAATGGCAGCTAGAGTAACAGTAGACAATGTTCGAGTACGCCAAAGACATCGGAAACCAGCCTTTGCTGAAGAACCGAAGGAGCAACGGTTCTTTCTCGGCAAGATCTTTTATTATGTTAAGTTCAAATCGCAGATCGCACACATTTGGCATCTTGTTAACCTGTTTCGATAACGGTCGTGAAAATAATAATATCGATTAACTGCCAATGGGCTTTTCAGTCCCTCTTGTAATGTTGGTGCTCTTCTCCCTGTGTGGCGTCTTTTACACGGGATAAACCGTTAACCGTGGCTGTGGAAGCGCCCTAGTATGTCACAGGTGCGGTACTGTCACGTCATAACCCAGATAGCACGGAGCAGCCCATCACTTACGCTTGCTCCTTTGGGAATTGAGTTCGCGTATCGTCATGTTTTCCCCCCACGTGATGGCCTTGGCTTGCTCCAAGGGTTCCTCGTGCTAACCACAGAGGAACAAAGACGTCGACTTGTCGTCCCTACCGCACTGCGTCCTTGCATACTGCAGCCGCTGCATGTGTTGCATTGAGGTGTCTCCCATACAAAGACTTTGTCACGGCGTCACATTTACTGACTGGCGATCCACCACGGTACTAAATGTTTTGTGCCAGTTTGTGTGGCCTGCATACAAAACCAGGCCGCAATGCCGCATCAGTTTTCTCTTGGTTGAAACACCCTTAGTACAGGGTGCACATCGACTTTGTGGACTCCTTTTTGGGAAGCATGTGGTGGCTGATAATGGATACGTTGCCCCGTTTCCCGAATGTTTCCAAGATGTCGACAGCTATTACTTGCTCTTGAGGGCTCATCATGGAGCGCCGTATCAGGTAATGGTCGCCAATTTGTGACTCAGGACTGAAGGTTTGTGCATTTGCAGCAGTACCTAAGGTAATTCTACCGCCCGTTCCAGCCGACTTCTAACGCTGAGTTGCAGGTTTAAATGACTGAGCACTATGGGACTTAACTGCTGAGGTCATCAGTCCCCTAGAACTTAGAACTACTTAAATCTAACTAAACTAAGGACATCACACACATCCATGCCCGAGGAAGGGTTGGAACCTGGGACCGTAGCGGTCGCGCGGTTCCAGACTGTAGCGCCTAGAACCGCTCGGCCACAACGGCTGGCTGTGGCGCAGGACTTCATGCCAGTCATCAAAAGCAAAATGAAGATGTCCCTAGCTACCTTCTGGCAATGCATCGGTGCAGGTGGTTTGCTTGTCACGTCCTGCGTGATTGCAGTTACACGGGCAGTCCGGCAGAACCTTTTCATGGGCACAGCTGCGTGGTCTTTTGGATTTTATTGCAGTCTGATTCACGTGAACTATACAATACCGGCAAGTCATGATTTCAAATTTTGAAGGTGGCAGTGGTAAAATACAGGGAGCGACAGACTTTTTACAATTTGTACAGAAAGCGAATGGCATTTATAAGAGTCGAGGGACATGAGAAGGAAGCTGTGCTTGGGAAGGAAGTGAGACAGGGTTGTAGCCTATCCCCGATGTTATTCAATCCGTATATTGAGCAAGCAATAAAGGAAACAAAAGTAAGTTCGGAGTAGGTATTAAAACCCATAGAGAATAAATAAAAACTTTGAGGTTCCCCGATGACATTGTAATTCTGTCAGAGACAGTAAAGGATCACGTAGAGCAGTTGAACGGAATGGACAGTGTCTTGAAAGGAGGATATAATATAAACATCAACAAAAGCAAAACGAGGATAGTGGAATGTAGTCGAATTAAGTCGAGTTATGATGCGGGAATTATATTAGGAAATGAGACACTTAAACTAGTAAAGGAGGTTTACTATTTGGGGAGAAAAATAACTGATGATGGTCGAAGTAGAGAGGATATAAAATGTAGACTGGCAATGGCAAGGAAAGCGTTTCTGAAGAAGAGAAATTTGTTAACATCGAGCATAGATTGAAGTGTCAGGAAGTCATTTCTGAAAGTATTTGTATGGAGTGTAGCCATGTATGGAAGTGAAACGTGGACGATAAATAGTTTGGACAGGAGGCCAAGAGATGAATACACTAAGCAGATTCAGAAGGATGTAGGTTGCAGTAGGTACTGGGAGATGAAGAAGCTTGCACAGGATAGAGTGGCATGGAGAGCTGCATCAAACCAGTCTCGGGACTGAAGACAACAACAACATCATGCTTTCATCACATGGCTGCTGTTTGGGCCTGGTCTTCAGATGGCAGCAGGGGCCTCTTCTGAGTGATGTGGGGTCACAAAGGTCAGTATATGTTTGTAATGGATGTCGGGAGCCACTGACCAATTATCCCATTCAGTTGCGCAATGCCGCCAACTGCGTGCGATATAGGCGACGGGGCTGATTGCGGCATATTCATAGTATGGACTCCCAATTGTGGTAGTGTGCTCACATACTGACATCTCCACTAATACCTCTGACATCCTACTTTCGCCTATGATTTACGGCGCTGGCGGAGATCGCTCCTGCAACACTCGCTCTGGAGCCTACAAGTTTGGAAATAACGTCTTTCTTTCTCCGCTGGCTTGTGTAGGAGTCTTCACACCCGAGAAGGCAAGCAGATCAGCCGTTTCGCCAGTCTTCGCTATGTTACGCCACTCCAGATGGGTCATAAGCGTCGGTTTTGCCTACTTCGGCTGTCGATCGACTGTCAGGCAATCTCGAGCCCTCTCCTGGATTTGTGACATAGGTCGCGACACAAACCTGGTCATATTTGGCCCTCCCTGGCGTTTTCACGGGAGAGGGGGCCGGGATAAGGAAGGGGTTTAGCATCCCCTCCAACAGACATCAATATGGATACAGATGATAGGGCGTGGTTATCGCGGCAGAGTCGTGCAGCAAGTTGTGACAGATAGTGGTTCTGCCCATAAAATGCTTCGTGCACGCTAAGTCAGACGTTTATATGTCAGCAGCGATATCAGGGAGCCATCATTTCTTATGAATATTTCATCAGACGGTCCTTTGCCTCGCGCATTTCTGTTTCCTTGTACTTAGTCAGCACAAGCGATCGAACAACTGTTCTGTTTATTTCTTTGTCCCTACGCAGTGTCTGGGCGCTCTGCCGCCCTGTATATTGACTAATACTCAGGTTGTGTGTCTTCACATGGCACTTTGGTCCCTGGATTTGAAGTTGTGCCGATGTTTGCTAGTATGGTTACATTTCTGCCTACAGTCACAGTTTGACGGCTTTGTCATGCCCTATCCAGATACAAAAATTATGATTAATTTACAGTATTATATGTGTCTTATAGTGATTAAAATCTTATTATTACTTCAAAACATGTTACACATTTTAATGTTATCGTTATGAAAATTGTCTACGTTCGTGGACGCTAAAAACGAAAGTGACAACAATTTATATTTGGGATGTGGTAGGGGTGAACAGACAAGGGCAGTAGCAAACTTTGACCCCCGTCAGGAGCAGGCCCTAGAGCTGGCCCTCGTCACGTCTCTTTATGGAGTCACTGCACTAGAGGTAGCTACACTGAAGAGGCATAGAAACTGGTACAGCTGACTAATATCGTGTAGGGCCCCCACGGGCATGTAGGTGTCACAACACGACCTGCATGGACACGACTAATGTCTGAAGTAGTGCTGAAGGCAGTTGACACCGTGAATCCGTAAGGGTGCGAGGGGAAGGAGATCTCTTCTGAACAGGACACTACAAGGCATCCCACATTTGCTCAATAATGTTTATGTCTTGGGAGTTTGCCGAGTTTAAACACTTCCGCTGGCCACCAGAGTGCGGCACCCCACATGTATAAAATTGCTCTACAGTGTGGCTCCAGGAACATTGTCCTACTGGAATTGCCCAAGTCCGTGGGAATGCACAGTGTACATGAATGGATGCGACTGATTAGACTGGATGCTTACGCACGTGTCAGAGTAGCATCTAGACCTATCAGGGGTCCCATACCGCGACAACTGCACAAGCCCCACACCATTACAGAGCTTTCTGAGATGCAGGGTTCATAGATTCATACGGTTGTCTCCAAATCCGTACAAATCCATCCACTCGACTCAATTTGAAACAAGACTCGTCCGACCAGGCCACATGTGTCTAGGCATCAACAGTCTAATGTCGGTGCTGACGGGCGCAGACGAGGCGTAAATTTTTTGTTTCGTTTTTTATGGTTTTAGGGTGCAAAACTGCTGCGGTCATTAGCGTCCGCTCTGTGACTTGGAAAAGCTAAAAAACGAAACTGGAAACGAATGGGAGCAAAACTCAAAAAAGAGGGGAAACCAAAAACAGAAGGAATGCATAAAAAACCACTATAGAACGGGGGTTGTTTGTCCCCAAAAAGAGCATCAAATTACCGACGTCATCTCACTAGCACTAATGAACTCGAGAACGCGATCGGCTGATCGCGTGTCATCTGCTAAAATGGAAGATATATCAGGCGACAGCTGTAGACGGGCGCGTAACGGAGTAAAATAGGGGCACTCAAATAGTGTCTGTCCCCACTGCTTTCTACTGTGGACGGTGAGAGTGGGGGAGGATCGCCGCTTAAAAGATGTCGATGGGTAAAAAGACAGTACCCTATCCGGAGTCTCGTTAAAATTACCTCCTCCCGACGACGACTTCGGGAGGAAGAGGTTCAGGCACAGGGAACAGCTTTCACGTCCCACAATTTATTATAGGGAAGTGTTGACCAATCAATGTACGTGCCATAAAAGAGGAACACGACGACAAAAACACTCCGTAGATCGGCGAAGGGAATCATGCGAATAGCTGGCCGAAGAAGAGAGACTGCAGCCTTGGCCGCTATATCGGCCACTTCATTTTCACAGATGCCAACATGTCCTGGAATCCAGAGGAAAGCCACAGAGGCGCCCCTCAAATGGAGCAAGTGGAGGCAGTCTTGAATCCGGTGGACCAGAGGGTGGAGACTGAGGAGAGAGCTGAGAGAGAGTGAGCAGATAACATACTGTATCCGCTGATGGCGACGGGTGTATTGGACAGCCTGGAGAACAGCGTAAAGCTCCGCAGTATAAACCGAACACTGGTCGGGAAGCCGCCAACAATATAGGTACTCCCAACACCAAATGATGTTTCTGAGCAATCAGTGTAAATAAATGTGGCATCCTTCATTTGTGTGCATAGAGCAGCAAATGCCCGACGATAAACAACAGAAGGGGTACCATCCTTGGGAAACTGACAAAGGTCACGGAGCAGGCAGGTCCGGGGATGGAGCCAAGGCGATGCTGTACCCCAAGTTGTCAAGATGGTTTTAGGAAACTGGAAGGAAAGAGAACGGAGCAGTTGGCGGAAGTGGACTCCCGGTGGTAGTAGGGAGGATGGGCGACCTGCATACCCTACATCCAAGGAAGCGTCGAAAAACATGTCATGGGCAGGTTTAGCAGGCATGAAACATAGATGGCTAGCATAACGACTCAAAAGGACAGCTCGCCGATTGGACAGCGGCGGTTCAGCAGTCTCAGCATGAAGGCTTTCCACAGGACTGGTGTGAGACGCTCCAGACACGAAACGTAATCCATGGTGGTGGAGAGAGTCGAGACGCCGAAGGATAGACGATCGAGCAGAGGAGTAAACTATGCTGCAATAGTCCAATTTCGAGAGCACTAAGGCGCGATAGAGGCGGAGAAGGACC
The DNA here is from genome assembly GCF_023897955.1 of Schistocerca gregaria. Classification (NCBI taxonomy): domain Eukaryota; kingdom Metazoa; phylum Arthropoda; class Insecta; order Orthoptera; family Acrididae; genus Schistocerca; species Schistocerca gregaria. The sequence continues at coordinate 126,426,699 of NC_064922.1, forward strand.
ACTCTGCCCGCTCCCCAGGTGCCATTCAGGTCACGTAAGGTGTTGAGGAATCGTAGACAGCGAGCCGAAAGACAGGAAACGTGGGAGGACCAACACAGTTTTCTGTCAAACATAAGACCCCAGAATTTAGGGACGCCCCCGAACGAAAGGTTGACAGGGCCTAGATGTAATGAAGGCGGAAGAAACTCCATACGACGCCCAAAATTACAACAAACGGTCTTACTGGGAGAAACGCGGAAGCCGGTTTCGATGCTCCAAGAGTGGAGGCGATCGAGACATCCTTGAAGACGTCGTTCAAGAAGGCTGGTCCGTTGAGAGAAGTAGTAGTTCGCAAAATCGTCCACAAAGAGGGAGCCAGAGACATCAGAAAGGAGACAATCCATAATTGGATTGATGGCAATAGCAAACAGTACAACACTTAGCACTGAGCCCTGGGGAACCCTGTACGGGAGAGAGTAGTGTTCACCCGCACTTTACATGTGCGCTCTGCCATAAATTCACGAAGAAAAAGGGGGCAGCCGAACTCGAAAGCCCCAAGAGAGCAGTGTGCGGAGGATGCCTGTCCTCCAACAAGTATCGTATGCTCTCTCCAGATCAAAAAATATTGCTACCGTTTGGCGTTCCCGGAGAAAATTGTTCATGATATAAGTGGAGAGAGCAAGAAGAGGGTCAACTGCAGAACGATGCTTTCGGAAACCGCATTGGGCATGTGTTAAAAGACTTCGTGACTCCAGCCACCAAGCTGAACAGCAATTCACCATACGATCCAAAGCCTTACATACACTACTCGTGAAAGAAATGAGGTGATAGCTAGAGGGGACATGTTTGTCCTTTCCAGGTTTCGGAACAGGAACGACGATAGCTTCCCTCCATTGTCTGGGGAAAGTACTGTCGGTCCAAATTCGATTATAAAGGCGAAGGAGGTAACGCAGACTATGGTACGACAAGTGCAGCAACATCGGATGTGGATACCATCCGGTCCTGGGGCGGAAGAGCGAGAAGAAGAGAGTGCATCCTGGAGTTCCCACATGGAGAAAACAGTATTGTAGCTTTCGAGATTTTGAGAGGGTACGGCATGAGGTTGCACTTCCACTGCACGTTTCTTCTGGAGAAAAGCTGGCGGGTAATTTGAAGAGCTCGAAATCTCAGCAAAGTGTTGACCCAATGAGTTAGAAATTGTGACGGGGTCTACTAATTTACCATGCGAGACAGTGAACTCAAAGACCGGGGAGAAACTAGGCGCGACTGATAACCGTCGAATCCGACTCCAAACTTCCGAGGAGGGAGTGACGGTATTAAAAGAGCTAGTAAAGAAGTCCCAGCTTGCCTTCTTACTATCGCGGATGACGCGCCGGGGCAATTCGGAGGTGCGAGGTATTCAACGTTCCACAGCTGTAAGAATAACTTCGGCAATATAAGTGACCTCATCGTCGACGCTAGGAAAGTGACTGTCATCGAATGAAGCTGGAGACGAAAAAAGTGTCCAATCGGCTTGGAAAAACTTCCAGCGTCTCGGGCGCATATACGGCAGTTGTGGTTGCAATCGAAGGACAGATGGAAAGTGGTCACTCGACTGTGTATCAGCAAGAGCGAACAAGTCAAAGCGCCGAGCTAGCGGAACAGTACCGACAAAAGGTTCAAATGAAACTAATTAGTCGTGGAGGCAGACAAAAACATAGGGTCCCCAGTGTTGAAGCAAACAAGATCCGCTTGGTAGAAGACATCTATCAATAGTGAGCCGTGTGGACAAGGATGCGGAGATCCCCAAAGCGGGTGGTGGGCATTGAAGTCCCCAACCAGCAAATAGGGGGTTGGAAGCTGACCAAGAAGATGAAGAAGGTCAGCTCATGCCATTGATGTGGACGATGGAATGTAGACAGTACAAAGAGAGAAGCTGTATCCAGAAAGGGAAAGATGGACAGTGACAGCTTCGAAGGAAGTGCTTAAGGGTATTGGGTGATAATGGAGAGTATCATGGAGAAGAATCATAAGTCCTCCGTGCGCTGGAGTGCCTTCAACAGGGGAGATCAAATCGAACTGACTGAAAATGGGGGAAAACCCAGTGGTTGTGGGGATGCTGCTTTGTTTCCTGAAGACAGAAGATGACTGGAGAGTAGGATCATAAGAGGATCGAAAATTCGTGCCGATTGGCTCGAATGCCGCAGATATTCCAATGGGTAATGGACATAGGGTGGACAGAAAATGGACATAGGGTGGGCAGAAAATGGAAGAATGTGACCAAGGTTGCCCTCAACTTAATGACTGCTCAGAGCTTGTGACCGACAGCTTGGAGCGGCATTCAAATGCAGGCACAAGATCCTGATCCATAGGTTGTTCAGGAGCAGCTCCTGCCACCAGCGGTCGGCCGGTTGATTGGCCGCCAGAAGGGTGCCTCAGAGACACAGAAGACGGCCGAGGGCGGTTACCGCCAGGCGGTGCCGTAGATGAGACACGCCGTGGCGGAGAAGGAAAGGAACTGGGTTTCTTATTAGCCTTTTTGGAAACAGAACGTTGAGATGAAGGAGGAACCGATGGTTGGGAAGTTGGGGTACGTAAAAAAATCTTCACAAGTAGGCTCTTTTTTGGAAGTCCGAGTGTTTGATTTTGGGGCTCGAGATTTAGGAGAACCCGATGAAGCGTGAGCCATAGAGTGAGCTGCTGAGAGTGCGGAGGTTGAACGGACGATCTTTGCACTGGTCAATCTGACGACCGTGGCACTAAAGGTGCGTGGCTGCCTCCTTTGTTGGCCAAGAGTGGCAAGGACAGTGCTGTATTTACCTGTGTGAGGCAAAGTGGGCTTTCGACTGGCGAATAACTTTCGAGCATCAAAGGTCGACACCTTATCCTTGACTCTGCCCCATTTTTAAAGACGAACAGCTCATTCAGGAAATCAGTCTCTAGAGGAGGCAGTGTGGTCACCCATACATTTGGTGCAACGAGGGGATGGAGGTGGACAAGCACCCTAATGGGCATCCTTGTCACATGTAATGCATTTGGCCAGATTGGAACAGGACTGGCTGGTATGATTGAACCACTGACCCCAATAGCAATGCGTAGGGTTTGCGATGTAAGGGGGAACAGAAATTCTCTCATAGCCCGCTTTTATGTTTGATGGGAGTTGAACTTTGTCAAATGTCAACAAGACAGTGCGGGTTGGAACCATGTTCGTGTAATCCCTTTTCATGACTCAAACAGCCATGATGCCCTGATCAGATAGGTAGTGTTGAATTTCCTCGTCGGACAATCTGGCGAGGGAGCATGTGTAAACCACCCCACGTGATGAATTTAAAGTACGGAGCGGTTCCACCCAGACAGGGAAGGTGTGTAGCAGTGAAGTACGCAACAATTTTTGTGCCTGGAGGGCACTGACTGTTTTTAACAACAAGGTGCCATTTCGTAATCTGGAACAAGACTTTACAGGACCTGCAATAGCGTCGACACCTTTCTGAATAATCTAAGGGTTGGCAGTGGAGAAGTCACGACCTTCATCAGACCGAGAAACAACAAGGAACTGTGGCAACGATGGAAGAGCTATCTTTGGCTGAGACTTATCTACTATGTCTGCTCACAAGCGTAAGTTCTATGATGAGGAAACCATTGCGGAAGTATCCCCCATAATTACCGGCGTCTCCGATGGCGCGCTCCTCCCTTGTGGGGGCCCTCTCTGAGGGCACTCCCGGGAGCCTTAGGTGATTGTTCACACCTCAGGTCACACCTCCCGAGAAACGGACAGAGGGATCAATCGGCACTTTCGTAAGGTATCAGCTCGGGTAATCACCCCTCCCTAGGCCTGGCCGTTATCAGGGGGTACATACGTGTCCTACCTGTCTACTCGGGGTGGGGAATTACGCGTTACCCCGTCACCGGCTACGCATGTGAATGCATGGGTTGGCCTTCAAACACACACAGGGAGAAAAAAAGAGAAAGGGCAAAACAAGGAAAGGGAAAGGAAAGAAGAGAGGTCTCAAACGCCACAGCAGAGAAACGAGGGAAGAGAAGAGGTAAGGAAAAGGGAAGGACAAAGACTTGCCAGCAGAGAAAGCGAAGAAGAGAGACTGTTTTACATTTTCGAGCGTCCATCTCCAGACGTAGGCACAAAACATTCTCCCCGTCTGGCAGTAAGGGAAGGAAAGATTCGGTGGTGGGGGTGGGGGCGAAGATGGTGGATGGGAAGGATGCGGAAAAGGAAGGTATGCAGCCCTGAAAGGAAGGAGGGCCACATTAGCTCGGGGTCCCATGCTCGCTACGTATGTATCCACCAAAGAGTTAGGACCCCCTGCGGGGGGGGGGGTAAAGTTTTTGTGTCGTCCAGTCATCAAGGGTACACGAGTGTGCGTTCGGCTCCGAAAGCCCATATCAGTGAAATTCCGTTGAATGTTTCGCACTGAAATATGCAACAGATCGCGGAAGGTTTGCACTTCTGTCACGTTGGACGATTCTCTCCAGTAAACGTCGTTCTTGTTCTTGCAGGATATTTTTCCGGCCGCAGTGATGTCGGAGATATGATGTTTTACTGGATTCCTGATATTAACGATATACTCGTGAAATGGTCGTACAGGAAAATCCCAACTTCATCGGCACCTTGTAGATGCTGTGTCCCATCGTTCGTGCGCCGACTATAACATCAGGTTCAAACTCAATTAATTCTTGGTAACCTGCCTTTGTTGCAGCAGTAACCGATCTAAACTGCGCCGGACACTTACCGTCTTATTTGGCCGTTGCCGACCGCAGCACCAGATTCTGTGTGTCTCTGTATTTGAATACGCATGCTTATTCCAGCTTCTTTAGAGCTTCATTGTAACTGCATGTGTTATCTGTCGGTTTGAAACACCCATGAATTTCTTTCCAATAATAGTTTATTCCTCAAAGTCTAAAAAATACTGGTAAGTTGCATGTGCTCATCCTCTCGGGTTACTGTGTTTCAACCTCTACGTCAAAGCTTCCAGTACCCCTACAGACATTCAACATTTACTGACACCATTTCTCATTTGCATGAATGTCTTCCTTTACTGTACTTAAAAGACTGAAATTACAGTCCTCTTCTGGTTTGTTTTCAATCAACTTACCCCACGGGTATGGAAATACTTGAGTATCAGTTTGGCAGAGTTCGATCAACGTGTTGATGATGTAATTCTTGGTTTAAATCTACTACAAAATACAGTGGCGGATGTACAAAGTATTTCAGCAACACTAAGTGTCCGTTTTGGCAGAATGGAGGAACTGAATTGGTTTCTCATTTCTTACGATGATAAGGTTTGGCCTCTGATACCTTTCACGTACTCTTCATTTATGTGTTAGTACCATATATGTGATTGTTCATTGGAAATACTATCGTGTGGCTGCGTTATTTGAAATTCAGAAGCAAAATTAATCACCCCTCTGTTTCACGTTATTTCACTTATTATAAGTTTACCAGTGCTCTGTCTGCCATGTATGCCATTTACATATTATAAGAGGCGACCAAAAATTATCTGGAAGGACAACATAAAGCACAGAATCTGTATTCAAATCAGGCAAAATCGCTGTGGGCAAGGAGGCAAATATCCCAACGATGCACCAGGTTGAAAATACCCGTTTTGTAAAACACTTTTTCCTGCTGCACAAAGAAGTCCGTAACTTCTTGCTGCACATCTTCTTCCGATAGGAATCGTCGAGCCCTCAAGGTTTTTTTAAGGGACCGAAGGCTTTGAAACTCTTATGGTGGGAGATCAAGACAATAGGACAGATCCTCGAGTGGTTCACACCTGAATTGCAATAACATTAAAAAGCTGCAGCCACCGTTTTGATGTTACTTTTTATATTGCAACCAGTTTTGGGGACTCATTACACCATCTTCAGGCCTTACTGAAGCTGAGGGGTGAACTCCAATCGTATGTGCGATTTTGTCAGTCGCCATGTATGTACCGGCTTTTGTAGAACGCTGTAACAGTGACCTTATGTCTTCAACTATCAACAATTGCAATGGCTTACCTCGCTTTTACATTAATCAGTGATCCTACAATGCCAATCACCGAAGTATACCTGGACAAATGTATTCCCTAAATCTCATTTGTCTACATTAATTACATTTTGGCGTTGCGATTTTTTCCTGTCCGTTTATATTCTAAAGGATGATCGATGCCAAGACATCCTATGTAATATAACAAGGAGATACTGAGAGGCTCTTACAACAGTTGAGATAGTGTTTTTAAGGAAGCAGATGAAAATAAATTATCCAATAACCTTACAAAGAAAGATGGTAGGATTCAAACAAAAATCACTCTCTTCTTCGTCAAAAAGCAGAGGAACTGAGTTAATCGTTAGTAAAATTAATAATGAATGGGTGGGGTAGAACTAACTTCTGATGTGGCTCGTCTTAGGTCTGTGATGGCGCTATTGTTTCCGCTGAGCGTGAATGTTACCTATCCGTAGTTTTCCTCTGAAAATCTAGATTTTGAATTCACTTGCTCAGATCTTACTTCCTGCAGCTACACCTTTAACGTGTCAGGGTGCTCTCCTATCGAAGTATGTCCTAGTGTCGACGACGCACCCGGCTGCATCAAATGGTTCAAATGGCTCTGAGCACTATGAGACTTAACTGCTGAGTTCATCAGTCGCCTAGAACTTAGGTTAGTTAGCTTTACGTAGTTCTAAGGACATCACACACACATCCATGTCCGAGGGAGGATTCAAACCTGCGACCGTAGCACTCGCGCGATTCCAGACTGTAGCGCCTAGAACCGCTCGGCCACTCGGGCCGGCCCGGCTGCATCACCGTCAGTTGTCTGACAACTGTATACGCCGAGAGAAACTCAGGACACACAGTTATTATTTGATTATTGCACTTACTCTGACAGATGACACTCGATGTCACAAAGCGCACCTACCTTAAGGTCGCAATACATGCACTGCCGCATCTTCGTAGAATGCCTGTAACTTCTGAAGAATTTCCTATACAACAGCAGATGTTTTGTTCAATTGCGAACTATTGTGGACTTCTCCACAAGACCAGCCGTCATTCTTCATTCCCCACGATCGTTAGACAGAAACGCAGAGTGCGATAGCATCTTATCCATTACATTACTACTCTCACGGCGATATTCGAGATACCTGCACGTCGTTGGTAACGAATACGTCATCTTAAATTCACCACAAAAAATAATTCAATTAAAAACCGTGCGATTAGGAAGTTCTCCCTGACGTAGTGTCGGCAATTTTAATTTATCGTTTGGGACACATGCTTTCTCTCTATGTTAATTAGTAAAGTGCAGTCATCTAGAAATTTATTTAGGTTCCGATGCTCGTTCAGTTATGTTCATATTTTAAGTAAATCCGCTATTGTCGTGGAAGAACACGAATGAGATAAAGCGTTATCATATTTACTACAAAATACACTTTTTGTTTAAACTCGACTGAGGGCTCTATTTTTTACATAGTTTCCTCCCTGGTACCTCGTATATTGGCCCTCTGTTGGAGCGTAATCGTGGATATAAATTTTGTGCGTGTGCACAAAAGTGAATGAATGATGAACGATCTGTGTAGTGTAATTGTAACGTGTTGTGTGAAATTGTCTTTTAAACAGATAATGGTTAATTATGTTTTTCATAGATATTCTTACAGTCTTTTAAACTCAGGTGTAATAAATCTCTGTTAACATTCTAACACTTCTGTGTGCTAAAAAATTTATTACCGTTATTTCCTTTTATTGAAGTTACGTTATCGTGCAGATACGTTATTGAACACCAAGGCAAACTCTGTATACGAATATGATCTCTTTTAGTCTCAATGGTTGAAACCTTAGGGTTCGAATGTGTGTATATTTATTAGTAGGACACTTTTGTTAATTTTAAGTGTGTGAGGTGTATTTAGTTGCAGCTTTCTGTGTAATGCCAACTGCCTTGCTGCAGTGGTAACGCCGGTTCCCGTCAGATCACCACAGCTAAGCGCTGTCGGGTGGGCTAACACCTGGCTGGATGGCCATCTGGCCTGCCGAGCGCTGTAGGCAAGCGGAGTGCACTCAGCCCTTGTGAGGCAAACTGAGGAGCTACTTGATTGAGAAGTAGTGGCTCCGGTCTCGGCAACTGACATACTGGGAGAGCGGTGTGCTGACCACATGCCTCTCCACATCCGCATCCAGTGACGCCTATAGGATGAGGACGACACGGCGGCCGGTCGGTAGCGTCGGGCCTTCGTGGTCTGTTCGGGCGGGGTTCAGTTTTTAGTTTAGTTTCTCTGTAATAGCACCTATGTGAAAAAATAACGTACTCATCACTGGTGGCTCAGTACGGCAAGGTTTGCATCAGAAAACCAAAAGATGACTAAGGTATTTTATTGCTCTTAGAAATCCATAAACTAAATAAGTTCTCTGGAGTAGAAGAGCCGTAATTACCTAAGACAGTTGTACCGACTACAATGGGGGACGACGACAACAAGGTAAGCTCGTAACTAATTAAACTTATAATAAATACAGGGAAGGACACAATTCGTCCATAAATAAAAGATGGTTTTAATAGTAACAAATTACATTTTGTATTCTGAAAACGATTTAGACAAATTAACCGTTATGTCACTTACTGCAGACCTCTTAATAAGGAACGCAGGAAGAGTCCGCTTTTCTGGGCCACCGGTACTACTCGAAAAGGTACAATGTCTTCCGCATTATCAGACAAATGAAAATTAACGCAGTATATATTGTCTTCTGTAATCACTGTCTACACAGGTAATAAATGGTGATTATTGCCTTTGTGATTTTCATTCGAGGAACATCACATCAACAAAAATGTCAATTTTTTCACATAGCACAGAAAAATATTAAGCAATGTTTTTCAAGTGTATTCACGGCAAAAAAAAAAAAATACATCAGGAGACGCCACACCACGTCAAAGGATGTTACGAAGTAAGTATCCCAGCTCACGGAATCCCCGCGTTCGCACTTCGATGATGAATACATGAGTATGAAGAATGTAAGAGAACGCAGGCCCTTCTATTTAGGAAAACATGACTCTTTTAGTACTCCATCTGCTAGTATCAAATGTGTTAAGCAAATGGTTACGTATTGGCCAAGTAGTACCTATGTTATTACTTTGTGAATCTGTTCTTCATAGCTGTCTGTTACACAGGGTAAGCAAGTTTGGCTTGTGTTATTTTAGATTTGATTGTACAAAAATGCAGAGTTTTACAGCTAAATGATCTTGATGGTTGGTAGAACAAGCTCATGTACATATTTATTTATTTTACTTTTATGGCGTCATTGGACAACTTCAGTGAATCATTAGCTTTTATTTTCTTCAGTAAGTGCATGTTTTTACAAACATATATTAAATTCCAGAATGAGATTTTTACTCTGCAGCGGAGTGTGCGCTGATATGAAACTTCCTGGCAGATTAAAACTGTGTGCCGGACCGAGACTCGAACTCGGGACCTTTGCCTGTCGCGGGCTATTGCTCTACCAACTGAGTTCCCCAAGCACGACTCACGCCCCGTCCTCGCAGCTTTACTTTTGCCAGTATCACGTCTCCTACCTTCCAAACTTTACAGAAGCTCTCCTGCGATCCTTCTGTAAAGTTTGGAAGGTAGGAGGCTGAAGTATTTCCTTAATGGGAATATGAGGGCACAGAGATGTAGAGAAGAGATTTATAACGCTTGCAAGTGAAATTTTACTTCTGTTCATGAAGAGTTACTCGAAGGAATACATAATGTTTGAATTGTGAACTTGACAAACCAATACAAAAAACTCTGAAGTGAATACTTTGTCCAATAACATAACGTTGCTTTTCACTGCCGATTTTACCTCAGTCAAAATTTTAACCCTGGAGGCTCTGGTTTATGTCGATCTAGGAGCTAATCCACTTGCGCAGTTAATTGCGGTACCGCATTGTCATCCCTAAAAATGCATGAATGAAAATACGGCCATGGGGAATCTGTACATACAGTGAAGTGGCACAATAACGTTACCAATGAGGGTACCTTGACCAAAGATTTCCAGCTCAGTACGTCCATGTTTCCACGTTCGACCTGAATCAAAAGTAGTAGGCTAGTGGTGTTACAAGCACAATTTTGATACAAATTCATACGTAATTTAATTAAATTGCTCAATACGGCCCCTCCCACCTGCACCACCTCCCTTCCCGGCCACGCCCACCCCCACCCCCACCCGAGACGCTGTCACGCATTTATCTCGGCTTGCACGTGTGCCCCAGCCGCCTCCTCCCCTCCCCACTCCCCCCTCCCCTTCTCCTTTCTCCCATAACCTACACTGTTGGCGGAAATTTTTCAATTTTGTCGGGTATTTCGAATTTTTATCGAAATTTTGATTTTGTCGGGAATTTGTCTGTCCCAAGGCTGTGCCGACATCCCACTCAACACTCCAGCCGCGAATTGGCTGGAAATTAAAATTGACGGTGGCCTTTCTGTGACTCGAGTCCTGGTACTCATGGACTCAAAGCCCAATCGCATCCCCTAACACAATTATACCACCAGAGGAGCTTGGAATTGATGGGAAACTAAAAATGGCGGTGCCCTTTCCAGTACTCAAACCTTGGTTCTACAGGATGGAAAGGCCAAGTGCATCTTTCTAACACGTGGAATCTGTCCAGATGTGGGAGAGGTTAGTGTAATTTACTTATTTTGCTCGGGGAACTGTTATTAATGAAGTAATCACGATCGGTCTTCACGTCAAAGATCCGGCCTAATTACACAAGTATATGCATGGCGCCACACAAGAACGGCATAAAGGCACAAAAAACTAAAAAAAATACAGACGATGCCATGCAACTGGTGCTATCATGCTCGGAAAAAATTTCGCAATACCACTCGAAACTAGCGACAGACCAACTCAGACTGTACCCTATACCTACAAGCTGGCAGCAAAAAGGCATGGGTGTAAGGTACTATGTTTGTTCCTGCCAAAAAGAATAATGTTCAACTAATGAGGTGCTTGCGTTGGCCAGAGAGGTGTTTAAAAAGTGCATTGCCTGTAAACACACAGTATCTATCGTTGTTTGACGTCAGAGTTCGCTACAGACCCCTGTTCAAAAACCACCTACAACCCAGCTAACAATGTCAGTCACAGTTTAAATTACACTTCGAAATTGTTGTGAAAAAACCAGCATTCCTAATCAATGGGTTATAATGTGGCACATGTTCGGGGGAATATCGTCGTCCTAAAAGACTGCAAATCGGGCGGTAGTTGAACATGCGTTCTCCTCGACAGGCTTTCACAAACTGCCGAAAATAAAGGCCCTCTTCCACCCTCCATCCATCAACGGTAGGGATACAGGCTTCTTGAAACAGCGAGCTGCTCTGCCTACCACCTCGCGACATGGATAGGCCGCTCTACACATTCGGCTTTCCACCATCAGGTCGCCACTTAAAGGCGATGCTCCTAAGCCAACACAGTGGTGTGTATAGTCAACTAAACAACAGGAGATAAAAGAACTCTCGCCTGAAGTGCGTGTGCTACAGACGCGGATGCGAGCGCGCGAGTGCACGAGTGCGCGTGCGTATGGAATCTTATGGGTCTTAGCTGCTAAGGTCATTAGTCCATAAGCTCACACACTACTTAACCTAGATTATCCTAAGGACAAAAACACACACACACACACACACACACACACACACACACACATCCACATCCATGCCCGAGGGAGGACTCTAACCTGCGCCGGGACCATGCAACTTGTTCATCTGAAGTGTAGTGACACAGCCGCCCCTAGTGGTCATGGAGCGCACCTGCAATGGCCACCTGATGCAGACCAGGCAGGCCCCCAACGCCTCCAATACGCCTCTCGTTCTGTGATTTGACGTCAACACATCTATAATCCAGCATGTATTAAAAAAAGGAAAGCATTTGCAACGATAATAAATGTCCTCCTTCCCCGAAAACAGGTTAAGTCACTCCCTGTGGGTCCAGGGGTAAGAATAGGCCCGTGGTATTCCTGCCTGTCGTAAGAGGAGTCTCAACTGTTTCGGTCTTTAATGTGATGTTCCCCATTGGGGTTTGACCTCCATTTTTCCAAATTCAACAGAAGTACGAGCCTTTTGGAGAAGGACACCTTATGTGGTGCACCATCAGTCCTCTACGCCCTAAGACCTTGCCACTCTTTATGGTCTTGGCGTCGTAACTACACCTTCCACCCCTTATTTTGGGCATACACCCCTGATGGATTGTGTAAGTCACATCATTAGTGCGTCACTATCTGCACCCACGATACCTATGGACTTCCCATGGTACCTGAAATCCAGCACGGTAGCCAGCCCGTTGTGGTGGGGTCGTCCTGTACCCTCTAGGTTGTAGCCCCCTGACAACACAGGGATCGTACTGCCGATGCCTGAGCTGACAACTACCCACGTAAGCCAAGGAGTTGATGCTCGTGTCTCTGGGGCATCAGGACTCCTGGCAATGGCCATCCTGCCAGGTGGCCTTTGCTGTGGCTGGGTGGCGCCCGTGGGGAAAGCCCCTGGTCGGAGTGCGTGGCATCGGAGCGGATGCCCCGCAATGAAGTGGGTAAAGCCTCACTCAATCTGGTGGTCGCACGACAACCAACGTCTCTAAGTGCGGTAAAGTAGACATTAATGCTGTGGCATATAACCCCAAATCGTTCCCTTCCCTAGCCACACCATGGGAGGAACATAGGGCTGTAGACAGACACGAGTCATATTCGCCACGATACCTTGTATGCAGAAGAACTGATGGGGATTCAGTTTTGGGGACTAAGCCCATCTTGAAGATAAGTTTGGGAAAGTGGTGCCTCTTTCCAAAATGTGGAGCGGGGCCATTTTGATACAAGCAGCTTCAGCTGCACGGTCAAGGGCATTACTCGCCTGTGAGAAGCTTAGTGACATCCTCGTTAACGTCACTCCCCATAAGTCACTAAATTTGGTCCAGGGGATTATCTTTCATAAAGATCTTCTCCTACAGTCTGATGACGAGCTACGGGAGAACCTGGCACGACGAGGTGTACACTTCGTTCATCATGTCTTTAGGGGACCCAAGGATAATAGGATCGCTACCGGTGCTTTCATCCTGGCCTTTGAGGGCGACTGCTTGCCCGAGAAGGTCAAGGTCATGATCTTCTGGTGCAATGTCAAGCCCTATGTCCTGCCCCCTATGCGATGCTTCCAGTGATGGAAATTCGGACACATGTCCTCCAGATGCACTGCCAGCCCCACGTGTCAAGATTGTGGACAAATTCGCATCCCAATGCTCCGTGTGCTCTGCCTCCGCATCAACTGTGGGGAACATCATTCTCCCTGCTCGCCAGACTGTGCAGTCTACCAACGAGAGCGGAAGATACAAGAAATTAATAGCCTGGACCATTTAACTTACCAAGAGGTGAGGAAGAAATTAGAACAGCTCAACCCCACACCTATGTTGAGGAGTTACGCTGCTGTAACACTGCCGCCACCAGTTCCTGCAAAGACTCCTTTCACAGTTGGCCCACCGAACAGTCACGTTACACCTGCCCCACCACAGGTGGGTGCCACTCTCTCTTCCTCTGCTCCCAAAACACCCAGTTTGGGAGCAGTGCGCCCCGGACAACCAGGGACGTCAGTCCCCACCTCTCAGCCAGAGAGGCAACAGCCCTCTCTGGCTGCTCGGCCAGAGAGGCAACAGCCCTCTCCGGCTGCTCAGCCAGAGAGGCGACAGCCTCATCCAGCCTCACTTGTTCGGAAGGGATCCCTTGGGGGAGTCCCTTCCAAGTACTTCCCCAGTGTCTCACAAGACCCTAGCCAGTGGCCGAAGAAGCAACCAGCTGCTGGTGGAAGGGCTTCACGCTCTTCGTCTGTTCCTGATAATGCGTCAGGAAAGCCCTCCCCAGCATGCAAACCCTCCTCTGAAAAACAAGAGAGAGAGGAGGAAGCTCTCTAAGAAGGATAAAGATCCAGTCGTTCCCGCACCACCGCTTCCTGTCAGCTCAGCCTCTGAGGACGAGGTAGAGCTCTTTGCGTCCCCTGATGACCTGGATCTCCTCGGATACGATGGACATAGCGACGTCCGTCACAAACTCGATGGCAACATGTGACCCTGCGAAGTGATTTGCTTTTTCCGTGCCTCCATGCCCCTACAGGACACGGTTTGTACAATCCTCCAGTGGAATTGTGGCGGTTATTTCAGCCATCTACCTGAGTTACGTCAGCTTCTAAGCACGACACCTGCTTTCTGCATTGCCCTCCAGGAAACCTGGTTCCCCGCAATGCGGACCCCTGTCCTTCGTGGATACAAGGGTTATTACTGCAACTGTAACCATTGTGTGTCAGGTGGAGCCTGCGTGTATGTCCTTACCTCTGTATATAGTGCTCCTGTGCCCCTTCAAACATCATTGGAAGCTGTGGCTGTCCGCGTAAGGACTACCCAGGACATAACCATCTGCAGTGTCTATCTCCCTCCAGGTGGTACAGTCTCCCTGACCGAATTGGCTTCACTTGTCACCCAACTTCCCACGCCTTTTCTTCTCCTGGGGGATTTTAACGCCCACAATCCCCTGTGGGGTGGAACGAAGGTTACTGGCCGAGGCAGAGATGTCGAGAATCTCCTCTCCCAACGACCTCTGCCTGTTAAACACTGGCGCCGCCACACATTTCAGTGTGGCGCATGGCACGTTCTCGGCCATACATCTGTCGTTGTGCAGCCCAGGGCTTGTACCATCGGTCCACTGGAGAATCCATGATGACTTGTGTGGTAGTGACCATTTTCCCATCTTCCTTTCACTACCCCAGCGTCGCTCCCATGAACGCTTGCCTAGATGGGCATTTAGCAAGGCAAACTGGGAAACTTTCTCCTCTGCTGCCACTGTTGACTCTCTCCCCCACGGTACCATCGATGTGGCGGTTCAGACGCTGACTGCAGCGATTGTTTCCGCTGCGGTACGTACCATTCCTCGTTCGTTAGGGTGCCCCCGGGCGAAGGTCAGTGCCTTGCTGGTCTCCGGAGGTCTCTTAAGCCATTAAAGAACGTGGGCGGGCTCTTCAGCGACATAAGAGGCACACTTCTTTGGAGAACCTCATTTTCTTCAAACTTCTCCGTGCTCAGGCACGGCTGCTCGTCAAAAGGCGGAAACAGGAGTGCTGGGAGAAGTACGTTTCACCATTGGTTCCCGTACTTCACTCTCTCAGGTGTGGATGAACATTCGGCGCATCTTTGGATTGCAGCACTCTACTGGTGTCCCAGGGCTTACCAACAACGGGGCGCTATCCACCGATGCCCATGCATTCGCCGAGCATTTCGCTCAGCACTATGTTCGGGCCTCTGCGTCGGGGAATTACCCGCCCGCGTTTCGCGCGCTAAAACACCGGGAGGAATGCAAACGGCTTTCTTTTGCTTCTCGCCACCCTGAGGCGTATAACACCCCATTTAGTTTATGGGAACTCCCAAGCGCCCTGGCACAGTGCCCAGATACAGCCTCTGGGCCAGATGGCATCCACAATCAGATGCTCAAACACCTGTCCCCGGACTGTCAGCGGTGTGTTCTTGCCATCTTCAACCGCCTGTGGGGCGATGGTGTCTTTCCGCCGCAGTGGCGAGAGAGTACCATCGTTCCGGTGCTGAAGCCTGGTAAGGACTCACTTAATGTGGATAGCTATCGGCCCATCAGCTTGACAAATACTCTGTGCAAGCTACTGGAATGTATGGCGAGTCATCAGCTGTGTTGGCTGCTCGAGTCTCGGGGTCTTCTGGCTATGTGCCAGAGCGGCTTCCGTCAGGGCCGTTCCACCGCCGATACTTTGGTCTTCCTTGAGTCTGCAATCCGCACTGCTTTTTCCAGACGCCAACACCTCGTCTCCGTCTTTTTCGATCTCTCCAGAGCATATGACACAACGTGGCGGCACCATATTCTCGCCACGTTGCACGGGTGGGGTTTCCGGGGCTCTCTCCCCATTTTTATTCAGAATTTTTTCTCTGTTCGGACATTCCGCGTTTTAATTGGCACATCCATAGTTCACTTCATATCCAGGACCACGGCGTTCCACAGGGCTCTGTACTGAGCGTGCCTCTTTTCCTTGTGGCCATTAATGGCCTTGCAGCAGCAATAGGGTCTTCTGTCTCACCCACGTTGTATGCTGACGATTTCTGCATCTTTTTCAGCTCCTCCACCATTGGTGTTGCAGAACGTAGGTTGCAGGGAGCCATACGCAAAGCGCAGGCATGGACCCTAGCCCATGGGTTTTGATTTTCTCCTGCAAACACTTGTGTTATGTACTTTTGTGGGCGTCGAACTGCCCATCCCCACCCTGAGCTCTCTCTTCAGGATGCCATGCTCAGGGTTGTTGACACTTAACATTTTCTGGGATTGGTGTTCGATGCCCGGCTTACTTGGCTTCCACATATTCGTCAGCTCAAGCGTTAGTGCTGGCAGCATCTGAATGCCCTCCGCTGCCTCAGCAACACAACTTGGGGTGCAGATCTTAATACGCTGCTGCAGCTCTACAAAGCCCTTGTACTGTCCCGATTAATTTTTCAGCAGTCGGATTACGCTCGCCAAGTAGGACAACTGGGATCCGTGGAAGGAACACAGCGTTCATTTCCAGGAACAGAATGGAGAACAGACATCTGAAGCTGACTACAGAGGGACTCCATACCCCACAAGATAAATTTTGCGTAAGGATCACGCTATTAAAAACACGATCATAACGCCTATGTTACCTTCACCCTGCATAAAAAGCGGTCTTGGGTCTACATGCACACATAGGCCGCTAGTAGCGTTACGCTTTCAGGCAGAAATGCAGTCAGAAATGCTGTCAGCAATTTGGAGTCAAGTCTATCCATTCAACCACGTATTTGTGTTGGATCCTGTAGTCTTTTAATTATTACAAGTACTGGTGAAGCATATTCGTGCCACTCTCATATCTGGAAACGAGTCAATTATTTTTTTTCGAACCTATCTGCTATGGATACCATACAGCAAGAACTCCAGCACTTCTTGTAACTGCTCCTACGTCTCCGTCCCACCCTCCCTGCAGCTTAGTCCATGTGATTGTTCCAGTTTAAGTTTGTCTTCGATGAAGCGCTCTCAGACTTCCATACAGGTCATTCTGCATCCTGTGGGAAAAACGGGACTAGCTGAGTTCATGCTACAGGAGCGCGTTTTGAACACTTGGTGGAAATGGGAACCTGGTGTCGTAGCTCTGCCAACCGTGTACATTGTGTAAGGACAGCGCCAAACGAAGCTTTCCCCTCCAACAAGTGGTAGTAGAAGAGGTAGTACAAGCAGTGGCGGTGGTGTTCCTTGTTGGGAGAAGTAGGAAGACTACACATCAAATTTGGCATGGAGGAAGGACGAAGATTCTGATACTGCACTGTAACATCTCTCTAAACTACATACAGGTACCGCAGTCCGTAGGAGATCTGTGTCTCTCTGCATGCATTCATGTCTATCACCCTAACATATGTGGCGATCCTATTAAATATACAGATGTTGGTTCATTTTCGCATGTGTTGGTGCTTGAAGTCAATTCCACAGGCCAGTGTAAAGTTTCATCACCTGTACTGTAGGATGACCTTGTCCAACAGACTACCAGTCACGTGAGAGGGTTACTGTATTGTTTCTTCATAAGCAGTTTAATACACTGTTTTTTTCTGGTTGTAACATGCCCAATTAGTATACACCGCCATACACACCTCTGGCTCTCACAGAAAACAGAACATTGCATGGAATAGACTACACAGCTACCACAACACAGTCTGGCATAAATAAAACACAGAGGCGATGTTTCTCAGTTGCAAAAATGAGGATGACATCGCAACATATGGAAACTGGATGAGTTTGCGGTATCGTAAAGTGCTCCCAACAGCTATTCGAAGGTGATGAGCTGTACATTTAATCTTATTTCTCCATCGTCGGGGTAGCGGACGTCTCGGTGCTCCATTTCGAAAAGCACTGTTCCTTCATTTTGCAGTCATATACATAATTACTGTTCCGGTGTTGGCCATCGCCAGAAGATGCTGTTCGCAACACACATGAGGTAGCACAAATAAAAGGAAGTACTATTATCTTACCGGTGAAAAAATTAAAAATTAAAAAAAAAAAAACATGTGGAGGGCGTCGCAACACATGGAAATTGGAAGAGTTCCTCATTGCCACAGACTCGTCCTGACAACTGTATTGCCGTGATGACCTCTACATTTAATCCCATGTTCCACAGCAACAAGTAGCAGATGTCCAGTGTTCTGTCAAGGTTCCCTCCATCACAACAGAGTGGTGTCAGTTAGTTATTATGTGATAATCAACAGCGTACCCAGTGGACCGTCAGGATAGGAAAGATGCCACTTATATGGAGCGATGTACTGTAATACACGCCGCAGTTTATAGTGAGATCAGTTTTAGTAACTTTACCCATAAGTCAGAGAGAGTAATATCTGCCACGTTCTGCAACCTGTGTAGAAACAGAGTGAGCTGAGTTAATGCTATAGAAGCGTGTTTTAACCATTCAGTGGAAGCGGGAACATGTTGTTGTAACTCTGCCACCCATTTACGATGTGTAAGGTCAGCGCCAAATGAAGCCTGCTCCTGCAACACGAAGTAGTATAAAAGGTATAAAAGACAGTGCGAACCGTTTTGGTGGTTTTTCTTATCGGGAAACCCAGGAACGCTCAACATAGATAGGCATGAATGGCTCCTGAGGGACGCCGATCACCCAAACATTGTATCGTCGTTATTCTTACCACCCAGCAGAGAGAAATTACGAACTATAAAAGCTCTGTTAATTTCACCCAATAGAATTTTACAGCATCTCTCCCTATCCCATTATATCTAAAACGAACCCCGTTTACATGCTTGCATCGAGCATAAGTTGCGATCCTGTTATATATAGAGGTATTTATCCATTGGAGCAGGTGGCCAGTCAGCGACGTCGCTTGCACAGACCAGTGTAAAGTTTCACTGCCTGTACTGTACAAGAAACTTCCCCCACGTTATCAGTCACAGTAGAGGGTTTCTGTTTCGTTGTCTGATACACTGCTTTTTCTGCTGTAACACACTTTGAACACTGTCATACATTTTTTTTCCGCCACGACTTCGACGTCTGTGTCAGATTCTAAACTGACATTAACACGTTTGGTCCATTGACTCCCCCAGGAAACTAGACATCGCATGGTGCTAATCACATTATGTGGTGATCAACAGTGAACCAGTGGACTGTTGGGATGCAGAAGACACCATAGATATACTGTAATAATAAGCATCATAACTGATAGTGCGATCAATTTTAGCAATATTATCGTAATTTCAACACCGACGATTGGTAAGCACGCTGCTGCGTCAGTTTCTGTATCGTCGCTAAATAGCGCCTCCACTCCTTAGCGAGTAACATCGCGAAAGTAAGTAGATGACTGCAGTACGTTCATTCATTGTTAATTCTTGAATATATACACCAAAGTATACCAGACAGCGACCTACTTATCTCCACCACTTCGATCATAGTGTGTAACTTACGATCTTTCTCTATATGGATGGGAGTCACAGGGCATTCTCGCATTCTTAGGATTAACTTAGACAATGCGAGGAGATCTTTCGGTCTCTTTGACCAACACTCCCAGCAGATGACTAGAAGTAGACCGCCACATTCAAAGTTTCGTGTAGGAACAGTGAGAACAGAGGGTGTAACTGCTCTCCTACACCCGTCCAAGAGAGCAAGATGGTGGTAGTGGTTAGTGTTTAACGTCCCGTCGACAACGAGGCCATTAGAGACGGGGCGCAAGCTCGGGTTAGGGAAGGACTGGGAAGGAAATCGGCCGTGCCCTTTCAAAGGAACCATCCCGGCATTTGCCTGAAGCGATTCAGGGAAATCACAGAAAACCTAAATCAGGATGGCCGGAGACGGGATTGAACCGTCGTCCTCCCGAATGCGAGTCCCGTGTGCTAACCACTGAGCCACCTCGCTCGGTCAAGAGAGCAAGATTTCTCCACATGAGTGATTGTGGAGGAGGTTAGGACTTCTTATCGGTGTACAGTAGATATGAAACTGTTGTTACTATGTAACAGATGGTTAAGAACAAGAAACGGGTGGTTTTTATACATGATGGAGCTCCAGATGGATGGAGTTTGCTGCGTTTTACGTAAATCAACTGCGCTAGTAATTCTGAAGTATTGTTCTAGTGTCTGGGGTCATTATCAAGAAGATACTGGTAAGAGAGAACATATACACATGGGCTCCTAAGGCTACAATCTTCTGCACTTAAAACACGCTGTGATGTTAAATTGTTGCTGTATTTGACCTTTTAGTCATATAGAATGCAACACTGCTACTATCCCAGTGTAAGAAATATTTACAGCGCATGACATACATTCTCCTGGCAGGTTTCTCTACGACAAAGTGCGGTGATAAATTGTAAAATGGAAGACTACTTCCTTAAAATATATATTCCTTGTGATATACGTACAATGTAGCTTTCCAGAGGTGTACAGCCTTGACTATTCACATCCGATCACGGTTCAGAAATTATACTAAGCTCGCATCAGTCCTGTATAAAATGATCGTTAGTAACGGGAAATGCCTCTCACAAAGAAAAGTACAAACGCATAGCAGCGGTGTTTGACAAGTGAAATTACATATCATTCCTCCACTAGCTCCGTAAACATGATACCTGTCACGCAGATGTATACACAGGGATTGTAATACCTCACAAACACCTGTCGCTAACTTGGAATCATGATAGCTGTTAAACTGAAGACTTCATTTTATGCCCAAGATGCGGCAGGGGAATTGAGTACGTCGCATAAATATTCGTCAGTCTAGATGAATGTGTCGAAAAAGGACGGAAGGCCTCTGATGACCGAGAGGTTTGCTGTTAATGATCACAAGTAGAGAGTGCTCTATGTTACACACAGAACACGCAGTTGTATACGAGTCGAGCGCAGGTTATATCGAGAACTGATGCATCCCGACGGAGCAAGGGGAAAAATGGTCAAATGACCTGCAGCAACATGTCCCTCTCTCTCTCTCTCTCTCTCTCTCTCTCTCTCTCTCTCTCTCTCTCTCTCTCTGATGCATCATCAGTCTACCATTAAATCGTACCTCGTTACAACTCCATCTCAACCGATCACTCCATGCACTCTGTTATCCTTTAACGCATATGCAATTAAGTTTAGAGAGAGATGGGTCTCTGTTTATTCAGGAAAGCATCAAAGACAGCAGTCAACTGCGCGTGTCACTAGTACGTCAACAGACATGCGATAGAACGCTGCTCGGCGAAAAATAATAGATTGTTTCCCTGCTTCCCGGTGCTTCCATGTCATCGTCTACCCGTATCCTCTTGCTGTTGTATACTCGTTCCCATGTACAAGAATTGTTCTGCACCAATCAGAAGACATGCAAGTACTTCGTCAAGTTCCCCTCATTTCGGCGTATTTTCCGTCAATTTATACTTACTTTCCGTCATTTTATCGATTTTATGCACTTCCACACATGCGATTACATCACTTATCGTTCCGTGTTCCAAAATTGTTTGTAAATGTAATACAGCAGCCAACACCTTGCGCAAACGCAGTATTTTTGTGGTCGTGTGGCATAGCCACGTCCAACTGCATATTCTACAGCATAACAACACCAGCTGTATGGCTCGTCAGTTTGAGTTTTATTGTGCTTTTATGCCATCGTTGTGTAGCGCCATGCATATAGTTGTGTAATTTGGCGTGAACTTTGTGATTAATTACGTAATTATGATCGATCTTTGCGTCAGTTTCACGACGAAAATAAATGAACTAACCTCTCCCGCATTTGGACAGATTCCATGTGTTATGGGGATGCACTCGGGCTTTTCATCCATTAGAATCAGGGTTTGAGTCACGGAAAGGTCACTGCCAGTTTTAATTACCAGTCAATTCCAAGCGCCTCCGGTTATATAATTGTGTCAGGGGGGCCGCAAATGGACTTTCAATCCAGGAACACCAGGGTTCGAGTCCCAGAAAGGGCATCGCCAATCCTAATTTCCCGCCAATTCCCGGGTGGGGGTGGGCAGTTTGGGATGCCAGCATATCCCAGGGACAAACAAATTCCCACCAAAATTCGAAATTTCCGCTAAATTCGAAATTCCCGCCAAAATTCAAAATTTCCGCCAAAAGAGTAGGTTGGTGGGGAGGGGCATGGAGGAGAGGGCATGGTTGGAGGGGGAGGAGGGTGTGGGGCACACGTGCAGACTGAGAAAAACACGTGGGGTGGGGGTGGGCGTGGTCGGGTGTGGGATGGGGAGGGATTGATTGATTGTTTTAACTAATCTACATAGGAATTGAATATCAAAATTGCGCTTGTAACCCCACTGGCCTACTACCAACTATCAGGTTCGACAATTCTGGCAATGGTATCCAAGATGTACTAGTGCTTGTAGCTCTCAAGCTATGCATTTTGGAGTCTGTGTTTAAGGGGTCTTCTTTTCTTCGATTGATAGTTGCTGTCATATCCCTGAAAACTGATCATTCCTCTTTCGAAATCCTGAAGTTGACAACAACACATCTTATAACTAATTACATCTGATAACTAACAATTCGTTATCGTTTGACGAGTGAAAACAGAGAAAATAAATTAACTTATCTACCTTTTCATTACCGTTGTTAGCTATAAGCTGTAGCGCAGACGTATTTCAACTTTCGGAACATGTACAGGATGAACGAGAACTCCACGAACAAAATTGTGAAGTAACACTTTCTGAGTGTTTCGATATAGCGGCTCGTGGTGTTCAGTGGCTCGTTACAGATTTGCTGCATTTCGTTGCGACAACTACGAATTGCGGTTGATACTCCACATGGGTCTGGTTGCTGAAGCTATCGCAGGTGCAGAATGTTGGGAGTCTTGAGCGTGTAATACATTCCATATTGTCACTGTAGACTGTACAGTATTCGTGTAGGTCGACATTTAGACGCTTTATAATATTTATTACATTAAACTTACAGTTGTAAATGATACAACTGTTTGAGATGCTCTTTCATTGCACGTGTTTGGCACCGGCGTGCATGCACAGCGCGCAATGTTTCCGGCTGAAGTTCGGTTGTGTTCCTCCAAGTGATAACGTTTGTAGATGGTATCATAAATGTGATGATACCGGCTGCCTTTGTTAAGAGAAGAGCACAGGACGACCAAGAATTAGTGAAGAGACTGTTGAGCGAGTGAGAGAGTCGTTCACTCGTAGCCCAAATAAATCAGTCCGGAAGGCTAGTCGTGAATTACAAGTTCCCATGTCGACTGTTTGTACTCGTTATCTTAAAACTTTCCAACTATGCCCTTACGTTTACAGTTATTACAGGCTCTAAAGCTGGCAGACCGTCGATTACGTGCCAACTTCACAAACGAAATATTTCATGACGATGAAGATTTTCTGGATCATGTTGTCTTCAATGATGAATCGACCTTTCACCTTAGTGGACATGTTAACACTCACAATGTGCGCATCAGGGGCTCAGAAAATCCTCACGAGGTGGTACAAATGCAACGAGATTCCTCTAAAGTGACTGAACTTTCCGCCGGGATACGGCAAAAAAACATGGACCTTTATTTTTTGGTGAGCCTACTGTACTGGCACTTCTTACCTTGATACCCTAGAGCAATGGCTCTTCCCTCAGTTGGAAGAAGATGAGCCAGAGAACATCGCTATGCCAGTGAGGTGGCACACAATCTTGCTGCAAAATGAAGTACGCGATTAGTTGAACTTCACTGTACCCAAGCGCTGGATAGGCGGCAAGGGACCCAATGACAGGGCTTGCTTTGCATGGCCTCCACGTTCACTCGACCAAACGCCATGCGACTTTGTCCTTTGGGGCTTCATCAAGGATCTTGTGTACATGCCTCCACTACCAGCAGACCTCCCTGAATTAAGAAACTGGATTGCAGCAGCTGTTGCTACAATCACTGAAGACACTCTTATAAATGTTTGGGAAGAACTCAGCTATAGACTTGATGTGTACCGTGCGACAAATGGTGCTCACGTTGAACATATATAAGGTTCTTGGTAAAACTGTTTGAGTTGCTCTTTCATTTGATATATCATTTATAAATGTAAGTTTAATATAATAAATATTATATAGCGTTAAAACCCCGATATTCATTTATAAACACCCCGTATTTATAGTGTATACTAGTAATGATGAAAAATTCGTCTTCGTTTTGTCAACCACAGGCTTCCTATTTGTTCTCTAAAGTGCTTCCCAATACTCTCCCACCATTAAAGCGTCGTTCCTATGTGGGGGAAGAGCAGGTTTCTTATCTGTATGACGTCATTGTTTTATGACGTCAGAGGATCTTATTCTGCTTCTCACTACAAAGGAGAGGCCCCAAATGGATAGCAATAGTGCATGGTTGATAAATGCTAGTTACAATGAGCATGCAATTACTTATGAGAATTGGTGTGGCGTTACGCCGATTTGTGAGAGATGTCGCTATATCATTTGGATATATTCTAAGGACAATATAAAATTAATTTGTTGTTATAACAAATACCCGAGTAATGAGACAGAATGGAGGCCATATTGTTTGAAGGACATACAAAAGACGCAGTTGCAGGGTGATCATATACAGCCTAGTTACGTTTTTTTCCCCGGATTTGATGTCACAACAAACTGCCGATACTACTAACTTCCAAGTTTGGTACCATTCGACTAGTAATGTTGTTTTTCTTCTTTTTTCCTTACAGACTTTGTGAGTACGAAATAATGAATTCGGAGCAAAGTACCTTACTTTGTTTCTCATTACGCAGAAAGAGCCTAAACAGCATGTGGCTCATGAATACTACAGGTACTTTTCAGTCAGCACTAAATTACTTATGGACGTTGTACTTAGGTTACACTAGGGTGTGTGACCGTCATCAGATTGTTCTAACAACAAATTGAGAGTATTCGAACCAATATCTGAAGACTGAGATAGGAATGGAGGGCATTTTCTTCGAAATCAGTGGGAGACCCCTAGCTTGCACATCATTGATGATGACGTCGACGAGTGGGCACACGGGGTATGAGAGGTGGCGTTTGGTGTCTGGGTTCTCAGAATTGTAAGTGAGTGCTGAGGCTGTTGTCAGCAGAATGTAACACGCGCATATGTCTCAGCTGTAATGGCGCCAGAGGGGAGCGCTTCGAGATGGACAGCATATGACAACACACATGCCACTGGCTATGTATTTGAGTGGGTTTGCGATAGCGGGGTGCATGCGGCAAGAAGTGGTGTCTGGGGTCCTGGAATGAAAAGAAACAGCTGAAATTGACGTTGGCGAAATATGACAAGCAGGTGAACTGCAGTCGACTCTCCCTTCCTCGAAAGTATGAACACAGCGCTGCAGCTCTCCCGAGCACGGGGACACTCAGGGTGAAGCGGGCGCTTCACGCTGACAACACGCACGCAACTGGCTGCCGGGTGTTCTGTAATTGGCACCCACTGAAATCTGCACCCAGCCCAACTCCGCAACTTACCCAGAAAAGCCCAGGCCCCTTACGTGGTGTGCTGATGAGGAGTTGGAGATTCTCGAACAAAAATTGAAGCGCCTGAATTTTACAGTCGAAAGGATTATAATTTTGGTACTTTCTCTCAGACGCAATAAAATTTTTTTACTTATACATCCAGACCCTCGGAAAATACAGTGGAAAACATTAGTGGTTGTAATTCAGCCTTAAATTTAAAAATCGCACGTCTTCTTATCGACAACGGATACTTTAAAATAAAATATCGCCAATACTCGTGAATCAGGATATGGTACATGTAATGTCATAAGTAGCTTTGCCATTCTAACGAAAAGGACATTATGCATGTTTACAGGGTGAACCAGAACTCCTCCGACAAAATTTCTGAGATTTTCGAGGGACAGTATTTTGGTGTAGTGTACCCGTGGTCTCCGCTGACGCGTTACAGAGTAATTACATTTCGTTTGATTTGTTACCTCTCATAACGACACTGTATTGACAATATCTGCACAACAGTAAAAATGTCAACTATGTGCGCTGTGTGTCTTGTTAGATAACAAACTTCTTCTGTTCAGTTGCGGTATTTGCTGTTGGCAACAGTAATCAATACCTCCTCTCCGCCTCCAAGCTTACACTCAGAACTGCTAGTTTTAGTCTCGGGTGGTTTTCCCAGCAATGCCAGGTGTACGTTAACAGTGATACATAACGATATGGATAGATGTACTGATGAAGAATCGACAGATATTCGCCTCATCTTTCGCTTCACTGAACGCAGTATATAAAAGGCACCAAAATGATATATGCTCAGCTGTCTTCACAGCGATGGAAAGCCAGTAGCTCAGCATCTGCACGTAGGTGCCCACAAATAACCTGATCTATCCTGGTTATTGCGTTTTTATGATTCGCTATTGCGGGATCTTTCATTGGATCAAAAGCATTTTCACAAAAAGAAAAGCAGTTCCGGCAAGAAAGCCAAATACGTGGTAATCACATTTTTATTGTAACGAGCCACCGGAGACTAGGGGCCAACATACTGAAAAATATCCCTGAATAACCTCCGAAATGTTGTCAGTGAAGTTCTGGTTCACCTTGTGTAGCTGACATGAGTATTACGTAGCTTCTTCTCCCACTCCTAGCGCTACCTGTGCGCTGCCTCTATATGTGACTTGAAACATGGAAAAAACTTTCTGTGTAACAATAGACCTACATCTATATCTACATCCATTCTGTGCAAACCGCTGTAAATTGTGGCAGAGAGTACTGTGATAAATCTTATTCTGGTTCAGCCATAAAGTGTATGTCATTTAATAAGTACTGAAACACTGTACAGGGCAAAGATGCAATATAAACATGCCCAAGCCAAAAAGAGGTATGTACGAAAGGAAACATGTACATATATCTATTTCATAATGTTTCCTGAAGTCAATATCAAATTTTGCACCCTTCAACTACCGGTCCCTTCTCGTCCGTTTCCGGGTGGACGTGATGGTGTGTGTCTGTCAAAAAGCTATGCGTATTTGTGTAAAAGTTTTTTTTTTTTACTTTATATCTCCTGGAAACTGATCATTTTTTTTATTATCATTTCCAAGCTATTCATCCTCAAAATGATACCTGGCTGCACCGCAGCCTGCGACCTTCGGATACAACGGCGCCATCATTTATGATGGTATTATCGGCATTCATGATTATGTTGATGGACGGCACCGTCTTTTCGTTGAGAAAGAAGAGGTAAATATCAGTCTGTTCAAAGGAGAGTTAATATGTTTATCAATTTAGACTGTTTCAGGAGTGATCGTAGTGAGACTGTCTGTAGGTGCAAACTTAGACAAGTGAATTGATGCTCGTGAAAGTGGAGCCACAAAAGTCGAAATAATCCACATTTTGTGCACCTTCATACGGCGTCAGTACTTAAATCCTAGTATAGTACTTCCAGTTTTAACTGTTATTAAAATTCGTTAACTTTCCATTCACGTATCGAGCACGGAAAGAATGATTGCATCAATGCCTGAGTGGTTGCTCTAATTAGTCTAAACTTGTCCGCGCGATCCCTATTCCTAGATTCACCACTTTAAGCTGGTTCTTGAAATTTACTAACAGGATTCCTCCGAATGGTTTGCCTCGATCTCCAAACGTCTGCCAGTTCACAGTCATTAAAATTCTTCTGAGTATTATGCCCCGTCATTGTTAAAAACTTAAAATAATAAACACGAGAAGACGGGAAAGAAGAGAAGAGAAGCTTCCATTGGTACACTTACCATCCTGCCCAAGGCAGGATTCGAACCTGCGATCGGAACGGTCCCGCGGTTACCGACTGTAGCGCCTAGAACCGCTCGACCACCCCGCCGGCTACGCCCAGGTATTTGTATGAATTGACCAATACCAATTGTGCCGCGTTGAAATGGTAGCCGTAAGATAAAACCTTTTTAGTTTTGTGAAGCGAACAATTTTACATTTCTGAACATATAAATCAAATTTCCCATCTTTGTACCACTTTGAAATCTTATCAAGTTCTAACGAAATATTTATGCAGCTTTTTTCACGTAGTACCTAATTATAGATAAGTACATCATCTGCGAAAATACTGACATCATTAAAATATTGTTTACAAATTCAGTAACACACAACGCAATTCTCTGGAGCACACTCGAAGTTACTTCTACTTCTGTCGATGACTGTCCGTGCAAGATAACATGCTATGTCCTCCCTACCAAAAATCCTCAGTCCAGTGACAAATTTCGCTTCATGCCCTATACGATCGTACTTTTGATAGTTAGCGCATATTAGGCGCTGAGGCAAATGCTTTTCGGAAATCGAGTGAAAGTGCATCTACCTGCCTTTATCCATGAATGTCATGTGAGAAAAGTGACCGGCCGGTGTGGCCGAGCGGTTCTAGGCTCTTCAGTTTGGAACCGCGCGACCGCTACGGTTACAGCTTAGAATCCTCCCTCGGGCATGAATGTGTGTGATATTCTTAGGTTTAAGTAGTTCTACGTTCTAGGGGACTGATGACCTGAGATGGTAAGTCCCAGAGCCATTCGAACCATTGTTTTGAGAAAAGTGTCAGTGTGTTTCACATGACCGACGTTTTCGGAATTCGTGCTGTTTGGTCCGGAGGAGATACCTCATTACTTTTGAGCTCAAGCTACGTTCCAAGATTCAACAAAAAATATATCTCAAGGATATTTGACAGTTTTGGTGCTTTACTTCTGATACGGTTCTTGTAGCTGTATGCTTTCTTCCAAACACTGGACACCGTTTTCTGTTCGAGGCATCAGTGATAACAATGTAATTAAAAGAGGGGCTAGCTCACATGGAAATATGGTATAGAATCTAGTAGGAATTCCATCGGGTGCTGCAGTGTTGTCAATTTCGGCGATTTCAGCTGTTTCTCAACAACGTTGACACTGATATCTGTGCCACTTCTCTCTGCAGTGGTGTGATAATTATGTAGGAGCAGTACTTCTGGGTAATTCAGCATATAATTGTCGTGATGACGAAGTGGATGATACATTAACATTATAGTATAGTGTATTAAGTGAGGTGCAATTTAATGTTGTTGTTGTTGTGACATACGTTAAGTCGTTGCGTAAGTTGTGATGAATAGTATGATCATTTAAAGGTAAGGAAACATAACGATTTTTTTTATATTAAAACCGAATAAGCATACTAATATTACCAATGACAGGGTCACTAAGCCAGAGTTGCTAAATACAGTTTTCCTAATTTCTTTCACCAAACAAGATGGAATAAATATTCCAAATTCGAATCAAGACCTGCTGCCAACATGAGTAGAGGTAAATATCATCGATGTGGCAAAGCAACCTAAATCACTGAACAAAAGCAAGTCCTCCTGTCCAGATAGAATACCAATTAGGTGTCTTTCAGAGTATGCTGATGTAATGGCTCCTTATTTAGCAAACATATACAACCGCTCGCTCGACGAAGGATCCGTACCTAAGGACAGAGACAGTTGCAAAGGTCACCCAGTGGCCAAGAAAGGAAAAAGATTTGCAATTCAGTAGAACAGATGTATGTCACTGATTTTGATTTTCAGTAGAATTATGAATCTGGGCGAATATTAAAAATTACCTCCAAGAAAACGATCCATTATACATAATCAGCATGGATTCAGAATAATGCTTCTTGTAAAACACAACTACCTCTTTATATTCAAGTAAAAATTGAGGGATAATAGTTACAAACAAATTAAATTGGCGTTCCAATAGACATTATTGTCGGGAAACGAACAAAGTATACTACATATGATTAGCCGAACACTTAGAAGACGCAGAACATTCGTTATGTCCGCCCGTCTTCTGCTAGAATATTGCTGTGCGGTATTGTATCCAGACTAGATAGCACTTGTGAAGGACATCGAAAAAATTCAAAGAAGGGCAGCTCGTTTTGTATTATTCCGAAATAGGTAAGAGAATGTTGTGGGTATGATACCTGAGTTACTGTGGTAATCTTTAAGTAAACGCGTTTCTCGTTGCGGAGAGATCTTTTCAATGAAATTTCAATCTCCAACTTTATACCCTGAAAGCTAAAATATTTTTCTGACACCCACCTGTATAGGGAGAAATGATGAACGTAATAATGTAAGCGAAATACGAGTTCGCACCGGAAGGTTTAGGAGTTAGCATTTCCTGAACGCTACTCAAGGTTGTAATCGTAGAGAAGTAGTGTTCCTGCTTTTTTAAGTGCTAATGTCGTAGAACGTTATGCAGATAACTGATGACGCTCTTGGCCTTCTTCCGGTGATAGCATATTTCGTTTACGCTCGTAATTTGCAAGGCAGCGTCGACGCGCCTCGAGCAGGGCCACACAGCACTACAGTCAAGCAAAATGTGTTTTCGCAGTGTAGTTAGTGTATATAACGAAAGAAAAACAGAAGGCGTTATACGCACTGCGTCCAGCTAGGAATCAATGGAGGCCATGGCTTGCTGGAAAAGTATACACGTAGATAGTGACGGCAAGAATTCTGAACTGACTGATGAAGTTCAAGTACAATGGTGATTGCTTCAACATTTGATGTCCAATGCAGACACACTGCCCTGCGTATGAGTGTAGCTTGCTTATCGCACGTCTTCACTGCCTGGTGTACAATTTCTTTCCTTTTTTTTAATATTCGTTTCGCCGTCAAGGGACGAAACGTCAAATTCATTTACAGTAATGTTTGGCTTAATTGATCTGATCCATCTGTGTGCGTGTGGCGTGATGATTATAAACTAACTGCTAAGAAGGAACAATAAAAGGTGTTCGTCAGTAATGAAAATCTCACGTGTTGGCTCTATCATTAATTGAACTGTGTGATAGTTGATGATCAACATTAATTAACTGTGAACATTTTAATTGAAAGAGTGACTTGATGAACATTGAGCATTGAAAGGAGTGTTTTTGCTGAAATAATATTACGACGCACTGAAGCAAAATAGCATTATAGATTATCTCTGGATTTGCGTTGTGCCGTAGTGAACAATTCTGACTAGCAACGTAACAACGACTACTGACACTGAACCGCAAATGAATTTTTCCTCGCTTCCGTGGTGTGAAACGACGGCGGTGATTAATGATTCATTCAATATTGCGATAACTAGCTAATCGAGCATAGCAAATCATCATAAAACCATAAAAGACAGTTAAAATCAGCAGTTCTCATCGCTTAGAATACTGTGCGGACTCGCAAACGGACTTTCATACATTATGCTAGGAACAATTTTCTTTAGAGGTTTTCAGGTACTGCTACACGTTATCCAACGGGGACAACATCACTGTGCCTCGCGTCTCCATTCCACCGACCGAGCTGTAGCAGTAGCGGCTCAACATCGACAACAAAAGGGGAGAGAGGACGTCACAATACGAGCACTGGACACGTGTATCCTGCGCTGTGGAGGTTGAGCTGGTAGAAGTAGGAGGACGGAGGATTACGTGGAAACTGTATGTCCTGGTGCAACTGGCTCGCGGCGATAGACGGCGGTAGCGGTCGGTGCTTCTGGACGATGGGTAGGCTAATGTCGCCACCAGATGGTACCTCACCGGGGAGGCGGCACTACGAAAAGATCCAAGAAGAAGGCAAGACAGCTGCCGACTACCTAAGAGGGCACTAGCGGAAAGAGGGGCAGCAGAAGTTGGAGCCACAAAGCAGCGGAGGAAGCCTGGCGAGTCTGGGGTTAGGCTTGTGGTGGCGTGCTGTCAACATGGGGCTTCGGCTCCTGCCTGACCAAGTGGACGCTGCTTGTCTTTGTGAATATAAGGAATATGGTGGCTGTGGTGTCACCGCCAGACACCACACTTGCTAGGTGGTAGCGTTTAAATTGGCCGCGGTCCGGTAGTATACGTCGGACCCGCGTATCGCCACTATCAGTGATTGCAGACCGAGCTCCGCCACACGGCAGGTCTAGAGAGACTTCCTAGCACTCGCCCCAGTTGTACAGCCGACTTTGCTAGCAATGGTTCACTGACTTCTACGCTCTCATTTGCCGAGACGATAGTTAGCATAGCCTTCAGCTACGTTATTTGCTACGATCTAGCAAGGCGCCAGTATCCGTACTATTGACATTGCGAAACATGTACCATAAAGAGCGACGTTCTCCATTAATGGATTAAAGTTAAGTACTCCACCAGCTACGTCCGTTTTTCTCAATTCTAGTTCCCTTGTCATGTTCCAGACCTCACGTCAGCCTGCGTGAGCTAAAACGCGTGCATTTCGGCTTCCTTTACTAACACGGTTGGCTCTCCTGCCAACCACAACAGTGGCACCAGAATACAAGTGAATGCAGCAGCTTGTGAAGGTTGTATGCAGCAATGGCGTCCGTACCGAGACCAATTACGACCGCCGCCGCCCCCCCCCCCCCCCCCCCAACCTCACCAACCTAACCACTAGCACTTAAGGAGAGGAAAAAAATTTAATGTGGTCAGGTGTTTCCTTTCAAGAAACTGGTTTAAAAGTTGGTTACACGCAGGTTTATAACAGGATCAAGCTGCAACTTTATTATGACTACCTACAACTCACCTTTCATCTCACAAAATATTAAAGGCACTCAACCCCCCCCCCCCCCCCTCACCCCTCTACAAACTAACGTATAGTATGGCGACGATACTGAAGGGCCTAGAGTATTAAAACCGGAGAATCTGTATTTTATTGCATATTGACGATTCGGTAAGGGGAGGTACGGAAGGGTTGAGGAGAGAACTGAAGTTTGTTTTATATTAGGGAAGTTGTTCGACGAGGTTAATCCGTGCACCTCTGCTAGCCACAATGTCACGGTATCCTAATCGATAGCATACGTACGTAGGATGTATGAGACCTGGGTACTGGTACCGGTTTTCACACATTTTAATTCACCTCTTTAGCTTCTATAGTTATTTCTTATTGTCTTTTGGTAGTTTTACTTCTGCGGATCAGTCAGTTACTTTCTCATTTATTCTGGGCTTTGGGCAGCAGTGGGTAACCTGATCAGTGTGCTTTATTGATTATGCTC
Source organism: Schistocerca gregaria (assembly GCF_023897955.1). NCBI lineage: Eukaryota > Metazoa > Arthropoda > Insecta > Orthoptera > Acrididae > Schistocerca > Schistocerca gregaria. The sequence continues at coordinate 126,459,532 of NC_064922.1, forward strand.
CCTTTTCGTGTAAATTATTTTACTTTTGGGTGTCGGATTTTCGAATTTGGAGTTCAAGGTAGAGATTTCATCATTCTGGTTGTTCTTGTCGTCGTTTTCGGTTGCTCTATTGCTTATCGTATATTCTTTTGTGCCCTCTTATTGTAAAACTGAAAACATTCAGAGAATAGTGGATTTCATCGTGTGTTATATTGTGCTAGATACTAAGTTGGTATTGTTTAAATTGAGCGTCGGATTATTTTCGCATGATCGTCTTCTGCACGTTCTCTTATTTGTTGAGTTTGATTAATGAACGTACTTAAAACCTTTTAAGGGTTTCCACCAACACAACCCATCACCCAACCGTTTCCTGCGCCACACAGTGTGCGGCCAATTTCCCAGAATGCCAAAGGGGAGGTGCTCCTGGCGTGAGACTCTTTGCTGCAAGACCTCAGGCGAGACAGTTTGATATCTTCTACGATTTTCCATGAGACTAATTGTGTACTGAAGCAGTTAATTAGACACTGCCACTGGGCTTCTGGCTGAGTTCCAGCTAATTACTGCAGAATTCACGTGACACCTGCCCCCTCGACGTGCCGCCTGGCATTTTTTGTGTACAGTGAGTTCGTCGACAGTACGAACAGACCGATCACCACTTCGTATAGACATGCACTAAAAACTCCAATAAAAGTTCATCTGACGGTGTTCCACTTGTTTCCAAGCAACTAAATCCCATGTAAGCGACCCTGATGCAGTGATTAACACAACACAATGGGCGCATTATTATTTCGGTTTTGAAATAATGGTTTGTCATGGAAAAACACTAAATGTTTTCTGTAAGGCTTATAAATGATAACTACAATAATTCACACTTTCCTCCAAAAATGTGTTGCATTATGTAAAAATATAGCGCATGTAATCAGCCCCGTTTGTATTCTCGGAGCTGTAACATTTATTTCTTTTATGATTAACAGGTGTTATTAACCATAATTACATTTAGAATGCGGGACCAAAAACAAAACTTTCAGTGCTAAATAATATTTTAACATTTATGCGTAAATTAATGTCCAATTAAGCCTTCAGTCATTGTTTGTAAATACGCTAATTTATTAAATTCAAGAAATATTTTTTTTTGTGAATCAGCGGATAGAAAAAGTTGTTTCCACTTTAATTGTTACAACTAACAAAATGGTATTAGACACTTAAAAGAAATGTTCCAAAATAGGAAATAGTGAGGTTCAGGCGAAATATAAGCAAGTCCTAAAAGGAATACATTCTGTACAATCTGAAGCAAGGAAATTCCTCATTTTGTAGAAACCGTCAGTTAAATGTATCATACATATTTTCTTGCATTAAGATATCAAGGATAACACAGTAAATATTACAACCATAGTTTGTACAATAGGTCGAACGAAGTGCTCTAATCTGTTAACTGTGCAGAGTGATTCAACAGAGAGGAACTATGTCTTAGGGTTACCAATACAACTTAACAAATTAAAAATTTACATTTATATTTTAAATGTGGGGAAAATAGATTCGTAGATGCACATTTTCTCAGTAAGACACATCAAAATAGAGGGGGCTCCAAATTCAAAATGACAAGATGAAGAAAGTATTTTTTATTTTATATAAGTGACAAATTTTGGCCAACAGATGTGTGACGTCATTAGTTTGACGTAACTAGTGCATTGTTCTTCATTTAGTGTAGGAAAAAAAGTCACATTCCATACTAATTTATCTGTCTTGATCGGTGTTAAAGAATTGCAACCCGTTATCTAATTGAATCTTTATATTGCGATCAAAACTAATTTATAGTGAACAGTGTAATGTAATAAAATAGAAGTGATGATGTTATTCGATGGAAAACTTGGAATTTGAGATTTCGCTTACTGTTTTATCAGTCACAATTGGCGTAAGAATCATGGATTGACCATTGTCATAAAATATTGCATTATTGTCTATCTAATTACTTAGAGATCGTAGATACGATCATACACGGTCGTGAAGTTGTTCCTATGACAAAACAATTTACTAAGGGACCAGAAAGTTCTTAAGGGTGCAAAAACAACTGACATCACACAAAAGGGAAATTCAATATTAAAGCTGATGCAAGAAGACGATAAAACAGTTTTCTTTTCCTCACTGTAACACGCACATTGGACTGCTGATCATGGTGTCTGTAATCTTAGGAAAATGCATAATTAAAATGAAAATAATACTGAGAAGATGATAGGAATGAGCACTGCTAAATGATCCGACATTTCCAGAACAAATATTTATTATAATTAAAACATATTTCGTACCTTAAGTTTAGTACTACATTGACGGTTGGTTTTCATGTCCGTTTCATTTCCATTGAGCGATCTTTTATGTAGCCATTGTCCTTTTGAGTCACCCGTGCGTCGTCACGATAAGTTACAAGTTCTTTTTAGACGGAACACATTTCTATTTATTTAGTAAAAATTAGACCAGTCCGCCACAAATCTGCGTCCGTCGTACTTAAGAAAAACAGTACAATTGTTTTGCGCTGATGGCGTCATTTGTTCTCCAGCGAACAAAATAGTGAAGGATCGCATGTCTATCCGTAGTTTTCTGTTTATGTTGCCGCCCAAAGACGACGCATTACTTTATTTAGGAAATTCCACCGTCGCTATGCGACGCCTTATTATACGTTAATCATTCTTGCATCTCGTGGTCGTGCGGTAGCGTTCTTGCTTCCCGCGCCCGGGTTACCGGGTTCGATTCCCGGCGGGGTCAGGGATTTTCTCTGCCTCGTGATGGCTGGGTGTTGTGTGTTGTCCTTAGGTTAGTTAGGTTTAAGTAGTTCTAAGTTCTAGAGGACTGATGACCATAGATGTTAAGTCCCATAGTGCTCAGAGCCGTTGGAAGCGTTATAATCAAGTATTTACCTTCTGGCTGAAAGTATTAACTATTTGCTGTTTTAATGAAGCCAAAAATAGCGAATATCACATCGCCTCCCATGAGGAGAGAGGGAATGCCGAAGAATTACGTCGATCCTCATGTCCTCATGAGATATTCGTGATTTTTGGTGTGACATTTACATAATTTTACTGCGTACTAAGTACATAAATTGAAATTACATTTATAAAAGATAAATCAGCTCTTTATCATTTTTCAAAATAATTTTATTTTACTCTTTGTTCATCAGTCATTTCATTCCTGAATACTAAGATTCACATAGATGTCCATATTAAAGTTTGGTCCATATTTGCTTGTAACAATAAGTGAACGTTCATTTCTCACTTCAGGGGATAGAAACCCAGAAATTACATTCTCTTGAGCTTAACTACTAATACACAAGTATAGTGAGTGTTTATTTTTACTAAACCAGAGTGGACAATGTTCGAGCCTCTGTTGACTCATTGTGGGTTCACTTACAGTTTAATAACGTAGAACAAACTTCGTGATGCTTTCACTTTCTGTGTTAGCTGCCTACGGCGTTCATCATGCAGTACATCTGACCTTACCACTGTGGTGCCAGGAATTCAAGTGGCTCCCAGAGTTTTTATTTACAATATGAAACACATGAAGTGATAAATTATTAGTACCTATTGGATACATTTGTTAAGGATCGGGACTGGTCTGGAGTTCAGGGTCTTCCTGTAGTGCACATTCATTTTCTTTGTCCATCAAGAGACAGGATAATAATTCATTTTGGGAGTGTTCAGGAGTGCCAGTATTAATGGCTGTAAGGTCTGAGTAATCTAACAATCTACTTCTCACTCATCTTAACTTCAACTCAAGAAAATTGCTTAATTTACGTATGAAAATATAGTCACACAAGTGTGCAAATATCTTTCCTCCAGTGTGTACGACTTTTGTTATGGCGGTTAGCAGTTTAAAGTTTGGATTGTCTCGTCACCCACACGTCAGCCACTCACTCACAGCGGCTGCACAGTGTTGCGTGAGCTCCAATACTCTGTTACAACCTGAGCGCGAATGTATACTGAGCTGCCGGTCGTCGATCGCTCTTTTTTTTGTGAACTTCGTATTACGCGAGTGCATCGATACACAGACCTCGCGCACGTTTTCCATCAGAGGAGCCGGACACAAGCTGCCTCCCTACTTCCCTGTCAAATGTCTCCCGTGAGGCTCACAGGTAATGACGACTAATATTTTAGCTGTCGCTGCACTTAGAACAACACTGGACTTCGCGTTGCACCTATTGTAGTCTTGACTTATTTTTACACTGCAGGATAACACTACCACTATACCACTAATACACACTGAACAGTTATTATGCACGTCGCACTTTAGTGTGCATCTTCACACAACATTCGTGCTCAGTTTCTTCGTCGATAACGTTCATTTACAAAACAATCAAATTTGCAGGTTTCCTCCATTGGTACAGAAAGACTTATATACTACTATTTACAAAAGATCACTTACGAGCTAATATTTACAATTAATGGTCACTCCTTTTGTTAAGTCCAGGGAACAACCGCTTTATGAATGGACTCGTTATATCTTATGGTTTACTTGTGAACCTAAAGTTATTTTTTCAAACTTTCTTTTAAGGGCTCATCTCTTCATTATGAAAACTACAGATTTCGCAACACTCGTTGCATTTATTCTTTAGTGCACCCAAGATCATTTTCTACTGACACATAGCGTATCTACTACTTAATGAGTACGCATTTAACGCTGAATCTTTTCTTTTGTGCTTGCCAAAATTTTTACATTTGAGGGCAGACTGGATAACAATAGGTCTCCCTCTTAGCTTCATGTACTCAGCAATCGTTCTCTGTAAAAATAAAATAAAAAAATAGGGTAACGCGTGTCTACTATTTTTCGCATGAATGGAATTACCCACATTTCACTGGGTTTACGCAACAATTTTTACAATAAAATCTGCATGTAAATAAAATTAAAAATTTATATATGTATATGTTGATAATGATAACCTCTTATTACTATATGCTTTACTGCTTCTACATATCACTCTCGTTATAGTCAGTACTAAGTTTAAACATCTCTGCATTGCTTGTTCTTTAGATTAGCCTTCAATTGCAGTATTGAATGGTCGCTAGATTACACTGCAAAACTTCTGAAGATCTTTACTTGGACTTATTTATGATACAGGGGCCTTGTTGTGTGGTTATTTAGTACCTTGATTCTACTAAAATCAATTCGTCACCTAACATTCCTCATATACTCTTTAGATTGGGCTCAGATCACTGGGAAACTGTTTACTTTCATACCAATTAATGGCCTCGTGGAGAAATTACGCTACATTATTCATGCTTCATGGTTTGCCTCTCTTTGTACTGTATTTCAACTAACTTAGTTTACTACAGTTTATTGTCTCCTTGAGTGAACACATGTGGGTTACCACTTGTTTTCTCATTTAACAGTACGCTTTAACTGAACTTTAAGGTAAGATATTTTCTTCACTCCTGTTCACTGTCTGGACATTTTGAACATGTATTTTTTTAAGCAGGTAATTTGGACTTTTACAACGTAACTTCAAGTACTTAAATTACTAAAAATAGATATATAAATGATCTTGTACCTCGAGAGAAGAGCTTATTTACGCACCCTCCTCCATTCTCACCTTTACATATTTATATAGCTCCGGGCAATCACCACGCAAGCACTTTTTTTCTATACTAACTTAAAGATAAAATGAAATTCTTTCTGCAATCTTAATTTCCTGCTTCAGCTTGTTGAAGAAATATCAGTTCATGTCCATCACTATAAACAATTTTTCCATACTTAACATTTAATACTTAAGGTTTACATGTAGTAACCGTTACCATGTAGTCAGTGCGCTGTTCAACACAATACTTATCATTAACAGTTCACACAAAAAAATTTCCAGTACGCAAGAATTCATTTCCACGACAGTACTTAACCACTACCAGTATAAAATTTCTGTAAGTCTTGGTGGTGAAATAAGCCTTTTACTCTCCCCGTAGACGGGTCAGTTAATAAATAACTCCCTATGTGCAGTTTGCTTAAAACAAGGTAAGGACTTTGATACACACGTTGCCACTTGCGATTTTTCTTACATATTAAGGATGGCTTGAAATGAGTCTTAAGTAATACCTTTTCACCTACACGGTAATTTACAACTTTGTTTATTTTATCATAGCCCTTCTTCCTTAATTGAGCACTGGTGGTAATGGAACTTAAAGCTACTCGAATTTTGACATCTAGATGTACCTCAGGGCTAGGTATCTCGGGAAGAGGATCTACCCACTCATTCTGTTCCTTCCTTCGAGATATCAACTCGTGTGGAGTAAAACCTGTAGAAGTGTGTGGCAAATTATTGACTATCTCCTCAAACGGTGTCACAAAATCAACCCAACGAGTTTGCTTGTCTAGAATGTACGTCCGAACAAATCTGTTAAACTCCTTGAAGATCCGCTCAGTCAAATTCGACTGAAGCCTAAAACGTGATATTAAGATCTGCTCGACATTGTCATGCGCCAAATATTCACGCCATTTGCGGCAAGTATAGTTGGATGCATTATCTGGAAGTATAGATTCGGGGACGCCGAATCTAGGGAAATGGCCATTTTCAAGACAGCGTATAATAGGCGGAGCACAAGTTGTCTTCATAACATACATTCGAACATATTTTGTGAAGTTGTCGAGAACAGCAACGAGGTATTTGACACTTTCCCTACCCATCGGTGAAGGGCCAGCCAGGTCAATGCTAAAGAGCTGATTAGGTCTTTCTGCGATGATCGGATTCAATGGAATTAAAGTAGGAATATTCAGAGCTTTCTCCTTTTGGCAGATAACACAGAATTTTAGCAACTTGTGTATCCGACGATGTAGGTTGGGCACATAACAGTAAGTAGCAATCTTCTTTTTACGCTTCTCTGGACCGTAGTGGCCCCAAGAAATGTGGGTATACCACAGAAGATGTTCGACAAAACTGCTAGGTATACAAACAAGCCAGTTGTCTGATGACACAGAGGTACGATGAAATAATACCTGATTATGAATCTTGAAGAATTTAGACAACTTATGGTTTGGATTTCCTTGAAGTAGTCTCATTACCTTTCCCCACTTAGGATCTGTGCTCTGTAGTGTCTGGATTTGCTTGCACAGTTCCAAGAAATACTTACTATGAATGGGATCCAGCATAAGAAGAACTTTGTAATTCGACATCTGTTCTACCAACTCACTTGTCTCAGGCAGACCTGGTGAACGAGAAAATGCGTCTGCAATAATGTTATCCTTGCCCTTTATATACACAATATCAAAGTCGTATTCTTGCAAAAATAAACACCACCTGGTCAGGCGCGGATGTTGTAATTTACAGGCCAGAAGATACGAAAGTGCTTGATGGTCCGTAAATACTTTTATCTTTGTGCCAAAAATGTAATAATGAAACCTCTTGAAGGCCCAAATAACTGCAAGTGTCTCCAGCTCAGTAACTGAATAGGACTTTTCACATTCTGTTAAGACCCTACTGGCAAAGCTAGTCACTCAGATTTGTTCTGTTTCGTCTACTAATTCAATCTGAAACAAATAAGATCCAATTCCAACAAACGAAGCGTCTGAGGTAATACAAAATTCTTTGTCCATTTGTGGGTGATGGAGAATGTTACTGTTTAAAAGATCATCTTTAATTGCCTAAAAAGCTTTCTGACATTCTGGTGTCCAATTCCAATACGTACTTTTCTTCAGATGATTGTGCAAAGCGGGATTGTTCATTACTTGACCAGACAGAAATCGTTGAAAGAAAGACGAAAGACCGATAAATCCTCTTAGTTGCCTCTTAGTTACCGGTGTAGGGAAATTCTTAATCGCAGACAACTTTTCCGGGTCAGGTTTAATCCCTTCGGGTGTAATCACATGACCTAAAAACTTTACCTCACCTTTTCCAAATTTTGACTTTTTCAGATATGCTGTAACACCGTGTTCTTTAAATTTGTGAAACACCTTTCGTATAATAGATAGATGATCTTCCCAGTTCTTAGTGGCTATCAAAACGTCATCGACACAAACAGTTACCTCATCCAGAAGGTTAGGTCCTAACACAAAATCGAGAGCAGAAATAAATATTCCCGAGAAACCAAATGGCATGACCTTTAACTGATATGAGCGGCCGGCAAATATACTGCTTTTATATTTCCTGGATTCCTTGGCCAATTTCACCTGCCAATAGCTACTTCATAAATCAAGTGTACTCAAAAATCTAATGCCATGAAATTTTTACAAGTGCTCCTTAAGTGCTTCAGGCCGAGTCCTTATCGGTATAATTATTTTGTTTATTAATCTGGCGTCCAGTACTAGAATGACACTACCGTCCTGTTTAAGCACGGACAACAAGGGACTTGAGTAGGGCGCATTCGATAACCCGATAACATCCCAACACAGCATTTTCCTAATCTCATGCTTTACAGCTTCTTGTCGGGCGTAGGGTACTGAATAGCTTGCTTTGCAGAAAGTTGAGTGGGGAAGCACTTCCATTTTATACTGTAACCCTTTTATTATTCCTGGTTTCTTTGAAGAGATTTTCTTGTAACTTACTAATAAATGGAACAACTCATCTTTCTGCTCCTCCCTGAGTGCAGTCGATTCCTTTGCTTTAGCATCGATCTCGTCTGACAGGAAGTAGGTCTTCATACTCATTGTCATTTATGTCATCCCATTTAGTCAGGTCATTTGTCTGATCGAACCACGGTTTGTCTGTCCTCTGTCGTCTCCAAACCTGATGCATATTAGAAAGTAGCAAAAAATCAAAACAGTTTACAGACGCAGCTTCAACTGCAGATAGAATCCAACATTCTGTTCCAATGGACCAATCGCTCCCGATATGGAGCAACCCCGAATCGGCAATGATAAAACTTTTGAAAGAGAAGACACCTGTCTGAAGAGACATGACATGACATTGATGTTTACTCCTGTAACAACAACGGCTATGACAGGAACGTAGGCAATAGAAATCTTAATCGAAGCCTGGAAGTGTTCATCATAAATGTCATTAATGTCTTGAGCTTCTTTGTCAGGTGCAAGGTCATCTCTTAAGTCGGTCTCATGGTCGCACCGAATCGCATTAACATACTCAGAGTATTCCTTAGTACCCCCACTCGAACCGGCATCGACCTCTAGGAGGCTGAAAGGCGCTGCCTGTAATCTTCCGCAGGATGTTTAGTCTGTCATTCATGGCCTTGAGTGTTTGTTCCGTTTCATATTGGTGCTGGTTATGTGGTACAAATGCCGGTGTAAAGGGGTCAAATCCACTGGGTGCATTCACTTGTCAATAGAATACTTGAGACGGCTGCTGTCGCCCGTACTTTTGGTTGCCGGCAGAACCATTTCCTTGTGAAGGAAAGTTCGTATTTGGTGCCGTTTGAAAATTGTTCCGCGGTCCTCTATCCCGGAAAAGTTGTTCTGATATTGTGCTGGGTGGCCTCCGCCTTGCCCATGCCACTTGCTTTTTTCCACCTATAACTTTGTACACTGGCCCATTTGAAAAATTACCAATCACTCGTTTGTGGAGAATTTCCATACCGCTCAGGCGCAGAATTAAAGGGTGGGTTTCCATACTGATGTTTTATCTGGTGGTTGTAAATTGGGTGGTATCTCTGCTGATTACTGTAATTGGTTTTCTGCTTCCTTTTAAAATTATTGCCGTTTGCGTTTTCATAACGGCTGGCAGGTTGGCAACAGCGGTCGCAGTAGCTCGCTCTCTCCTTCGGCGCATTGCTGTGCGAGGCATTCTGCTGGCTGCCAGGGAAGATTTGTCGCTGCCAACCTTTGAGCGCACATCCTCGCTAATTAGATCTAAGAAATCCAGCACAGAAAGGAATGCATCCGTGTCTTTTTCGGACACATTTACTAGTTTCTCTCTAATTGACACAGCGAGTTTGCTTTTGAGAATCATAATTACGTCCTTGGATGAAATCGGAGAATCCCAGAATTAAATTTTTGCTAGATACTTCTGAAAGTATCGCCGGAGACTTCCATGCTTCTCATTAAGAATTTCCGCACCTTACACCTCCTTCCTCAATCTCGGCTGTACGGCATTACTCCAAAATTTTGCCAAGAACGTTTTCTCAAACTCTTCATAATTCCTACACGTGTTGAAACGTGCCCTTAGAAAAATTATACACGACTGTGCTTAAACTGACACACAATAGTTTTTAGCGCAACGCAATCTGACTTTCAAAAATCCCTACGAAAGAATGGCCCTGACTAACATTAACCTATATGTTTCACAAATCACTTACCTCACAAAAATCTTCGTTACTCGAACTACTGCAATACAGGGAGCGCCACTACTGCCAGCTAAATAAAAGATTCAAACTACGGAAGTCACTAACTACTGATAGGCACCGTTAGCAAATGAAAGATTTTAATAGAGAACAAACAATGTATTTACCTTTATAGTCATAATAAATATATATATATATATATATATCAGTTCATGACACCAATTCTTACAAATTTCAAAACTCCGCCATCTCTCTCCCCACGTCCACCACTGCTGGCGGCTCACCTCCAACTGCGCAATGCTACACGCTATTAGCATCCAGCCGCCCAACACTACAATGGCAAGTATTACAACAATGCCAACCAGCCACTGACTGCACACAGAACAGCCAGTGATTTTTCATACAGAGCGCTATGTGGCGTTACCAATAAAAAACCTAAACAGCCTACTTACAGTGTCTAATACTTTCGTTCCCCATAATGCTGCATCACTGGAAATAAATCCAGTGACGAACTGAATACACTGTCGGTCTGTCCAGATTCTGGGAAATATGCCGGAAAAATTCTTTAGGAACACGATGGGGTGTATTTCTGTGGATGAAAAACAGGAAAAGTGCGATGATTAATCACACTTTCCTCCTGCACTAAACTCACAATTGTGGGCGGATCATTTATTTTCCCCACTCGAGGCTCAACAGAGCTGTCGTTTTGCATGTAATCAGGCGGCGAACCATAAGAAGTTGACTGACATTCGTCACCATCTATAGAGTTGTTCCTTAAGTTTGCGTATGCGTGTGCGGATTTTATACCCAGTTTCTCAGCATTCTGACTTCGTCCGCTACTTGCTGCTTCCGCTCAGGAAGATCCCGTGTAAGTGTCCTCCGAATAGGTCCCAATTCAGAAACCACTGTGTCTCTCGATTTACCAGGAGCATCTAAGATTTCGTAAGTTACATCATTGGCAGTCTCTCTAAGCTCCTCCCTGACCTCCTTTTCGATAAAAATGTCTTGACCCTTTATCCATTCACCGTAGTGTTCCGACAATGTCTCCGCGTGTGCTTTCACGGTGCTCTTAACCTGTTCTTCAAGAATGATTGAGTATATCTGCCTCAACAGATCCTCTAATACACATTCAATGTCTGTTAGAAATACGTTATCTGAGTTTATTTCTTTGATAGATGCCTGAATTTGTGAGTTTACTTTTCCAGATACTATAGCTATTTCACTTTTCACCTGTTTCTGCATTTTCTGAATTTGATCACTGATCTTAGTTTGCACCTCACCCAAATGGGTATTTAATTCAGCCGTAATTTATTTATGCAGATCTGTTTTGATTGTGCCTAGCTGTGTTTTTACTGATTCGCTTACAGCATCTAATCGGGCGTTAACAGTCTCATTTACTGCGTCAAACTTGTTTCAGCATTTCCATTAACGCACCGAGATCATTTGAAGCTGCAGCTGGAAGAGTTTGGACTTTACGGCCACTTTCCCCTGTTACAGACAAGGTTAGTTCAGTTTCCACGCGGGAACCTAGCGTTCGCGAACGTAAATGGTATGGAATACTGTTAACGTCTTCATCCGTCTTCTGTTGTCACCTGTTTCTGTTTACTATCTGCCATTTTCGTCAGTAAATCACGTGCTATGCAAGGCTTTGGTCGTTTGTCAGTGACATGGTGAGTTCGCTAAGAGCACCGCTCTCGCGTGAGCAACAAATGAAATTCTATCTGGCGAGAAGACAAGATGGAACCTACACGTTTCAGACAAATGAATGAAGATGCTCTTCACTGCAAATTGCACAAAATATCAGCCATGTTAGAAATTATTTTTCTCCATTGTTAGTATAGCTGTATTACATTTTCGTTATCAGACTACAAAGAATTTTACTTTCAAAGATAAAATAAAGCAGATTTTCTATAGCGGAAAGGAGATAGAAGGGATGTGGATCGACTTGGAGAAATAACGTTGCTACTGAAGCACTACACTGCGTATGCAAAATTCTGACTTACTTTTTGATGTCTTTATTACCGCTGTGTTGTCTCAGAAAGTTCGCGTCTCTTTTGTTTTCCTTCCTGTCGGTAATTAAACTGTGTTATTGACCAGGATATTTTCCGTCTTTCTCTCAGAGAAATGATGTGTACATGAAACGACAGAACATTTATTAACAGAAGCACATAGAAAATTTTCCAAGGATTTGAACTAATTTTTGGTCAAGTCACTGTTCAGGCGCCAAGTGTGATGTAACAAAATAAAAGTGATGTTATTCAATGGAAAAGTTGGAATTAGATAAAACAGTAAGCGAAATCTCAGTCACAATTGGCATAAGAATCATGGATTGACCATTGTCATAAAATATTGATTTATGAAATGTGAATAGTCTTTACTTGCAGTTTCTCGTGTCTTGAAGCAGTTACAGCTAGCGTGCTATTGATTAAGAAATTGCTTTATTGTCTTTCTAATTACTTCATGATCGTAGATACGATCATACCCGGTCGTGAAGTTATTCTTATGACGAAACAATTTACTAAGGGACCAGAAAGTTCTTAAGGGCGCAAAAACAACTAACATCACACACAAGGGAAATTCAATATTAAAGCTGATGCAAGAAGACGATAAAACAGTTTTCTTTTTCTCAATGTAATACGTACATTGGACTGCTGATCTTGGTGTCTGTAATCTTAGGAAAATGCATAATTAAAATGAAAATAATACTGAGGAGATGATAGGAATGAGCACTGCTAAATGATCCGATATTTCGAGAACAAATATTTATTATAATTAAAACATGTTTCGTACCTTAAGCTTAGTACTACATTGACGGTAGGTTTTTATGTCCGTTTCATGTCCATTGAGCGATCTTTTATACAGCCATTGTCCTTTTGAGTCACCGGTGCGTCGTCACGATAAGTTAGAAATGTGTTCCGTCTAAAAAGAACTGTTATATTTATTTAGTAAAAAATTAGATCAGACCGCCACTAATCTGCGTCCATCGTACTTAAGAAAAACAGTTCAAGTGTTTTGCGCTCAAGGCGTCATTTGTTCTCCACCGAACAAAATAGTGAAGGGTCGCATATCTATCCGTATTTTTCTGTTTATGTTGCCGCCCAAAGACGACGCATTACTTTATTTAGGAAATTCCACCGTCGCTATGCGACTCCTTATTATACGTTAATCATTCTTGCATCTCGTGGTCGTGCGGTAGCGTTCTTGCTTCCCGCGCCCGGGTTCCCGGGTTCGATTCCCGGCGGGGTCAGGGATTTTCTCTGTCTCGTGATGGCTGGGTGTTGTGTGTTGTCCTTAGGTTAGTTAGGTTTAAGTAGTTCTAAGTTCTAGAGGACTGATGACCATAGATGTTAAGTCCCATAGTGCTCAGAGCCGTTGGAAGCGTTATAATCAAGTATTTACCTTCTAGCTGAAAGTATTAACTATTTGCTGTTTTAATGAAGCCAAAAATAGCGAATATCACAACAGTAACAGATCGCATGTCTCCTTTACATAATGTCAGAACTTACAAACAAATTGTATTGCTTAATGCAATTCGTGAAATCAGTAGCAGCAGTTATTATATATGAAATTAACAACAAATGGAACTTCCTGGCAGATTAAAATTGTGTGCCCGACCGAGACTCGAACTCGGGACCTTTGCCTTTCGCGGCCAAGTGGTCTACCAACTTTTTTGTTTTGTTTTTTTTTTTATTTTATTTTTTTTTTATTTTTTTTTACCTTTCGATCTCTACCACTTTTTTTAAATAAGAAAATTTATAAAAAAAACCTCTTGAACATGAAAATAAGAAACGACGTTCTTCATAAAATAACACAACACCCTTTGAAAATGGAAAACATAAGAGGTAGCTATATTTCCGCAAAGTCCTTCTATTTTTATTCTTTTTTTTTAACATAAAGGAGTATACAGTCTCACCATCAGCAGCAAACTCTTTTTTTTAGTCTTTTTTGTTTTTGTTTTGGGGGAGCACAGGAGAAAGAAAAAACAAATAGGCTGCAGATAGAGAGCTATGTGTGAAAGGGATAAACATGTATAAGAAGAAAAAACGTAGAAGAGGAGGAGAAAAGAGAAGTGAAATAAAATAGGAATACTTTCCGCGCCATGCTCCACTTTGGCGCGCCATCAGAACAAAATGCATTCTATCATTAACCATTGAAGGGGAACGTGGGATCGTCCAGTCTTGGTTGGCAATGTTCGTTGAGATTCCAGCTTTGAGGCGGGTTGGTGAAAATACTCTGTAAATAGTTCGCGAAAGTGGCCCGATAGTGTCGATGTCGGCGAAGGGTGTGGTGACGTACTTGGAGGCGTGTCCAGAAGTCCGTCGGATCGACGATGTCGTCCCGGAAGAGGTAGTTGACAGCCATGCCACTGATCCATGTGACGGCGTGCCACTTAGCCGGTGGAAAGTAGGTCGTGTCAGGATATATCATTATAGTAGGAGAAACATGATGTGGTGGTACTCGGAGGTAGAAAGCCACAATCTTCTGTACGAGGGTCCAGACAGCTTCTGCTGGCCGACACTCAAAACGATGTAAATCTGTATCTTCGACATTGCATTTGAGGCACAGGGGTGAGTCCACCAGTGCAATACGATGCAGTTTCTGTCTTGTAGTACACTTGCCGTTGACGAGAAGGTACCACATAGAGTTGGTGTCAGTGGTGTGATATGGTTGGTGGATCGTTTTCCAAACTGTAGGCCATGAAACCTGAGGTTGACGTGTTTCGGCGGGGCTACGTGGTGGAGACTTTCGGAGAAGGCGGTAGATGTCGCGGGTGGTCGTCTTCCTGGTCCTGGGGAGCTCGGTGCATATGTAGCTGTACTCCAAAAAGAAACGGCCGATATGTGACATCGTAGGTGGGATGTGCGCCAAAGACGTCGGTGGGCGTCTCGAAACAGGTGCGAGCTCGGTGGTCAACATTCCAGTAAAACTAGCATTTTGGCTTGTCCATAACCGGAGCATAGTATTGGTGTAAAGTGCCGTAGTCCTGGCTCTCACATTAACCAGGGCGAGGCCACCATCCCGCTTCGGTAAGGTGAGAGCTTCATACTGTTGTTGTTGTTGTTGTCTTTAGTCCTGAGACTGGTTTGATGCAGCTCTCCATGCTACTCTATCCTGTGCAAGCTGCTTCATCTCCCAGTACCTACTGCAACCTACATCCTTCTGAATCTGCTTAGTGTACTCATCTCTCGGTCTCCCTCTACGATTTTTACCCTCCACGCTGCCCTCCAATGCTAAATTTGTGATCCCTTGATGCCTCAAAACATGTCCTACCAACCGATCCCTTTTTCTAGTCAAGTTGTGCCACAAACTTCTCTTCTCCCCAATCCTATTCAATACCTCCTCATTAGTTACGTGATCTATCCACCTTATCTTCAGTATTCTTCTGTAGCACCACATTTCGAAAGCTTCTATTCTCTTCTTGTCCAAACTAGTTATCGTCCATGTTTCACTTCCATACATGGCTACACTCCAAACAAATACTTTCAGAAATGACTTCCTGATACATAAATCTATATTCGATGTTAACAAATTTCTCTTCTTCAGAAACGCTTTCCTTGCCATTGCCAGTCTACATTTTATATCCTCTCTACTTCGACCATCATCAGTTATTTTACTTCCTAAATAGCAAAACTCCTTTACTACTTTAAGTGTCTCATTTCCTAATCTAATTCCCTCAGCATCACCCGATTTAATTTGACTACATTCCATTATCCTCGTTTTGCTTTTGTTAATGTTCATCTTATATCCTCCTTTCAAGACACTGTCCATTTCGTTCAACTGCTCTTCCAAGTCCTTTGCCGTCTCTGACAGAATTACAATGTCATCGGCGAACCTCAAAGTTTTTACTTCGTCTCCATGAATTTTAATACCTACTCCAAATTTTTCTTTTGTTTCCTTTACTGCTTGCTCAATATACAGATTGAATAACATCGGGGAGAGGCTACAACCCTGTCTCACTCCTTTCCCAACCACTGCTTCCCTTTCATGCCTCTCGACTCTTATTACTGCCATCTGGTTTCTGTACAAATTATAAATAGCCTTTCGCTCCCTGTATTTTACCCCTGCCACCTTTAGAATTTGAAAAAGAGTATTCCAGTCAACATTGTCAAAAGCTTTCTCTAAGTCTACAAATGCTAGAAACGTAGGTTTGCCTTTTCTTAATCTTTCTTCTAAGATAAGTCGTAAGGTCAGTATTGCCTCACGTGTTCCAACATTTCGACGGAATCCAAACTGATCTTCCCCGAGGTCTGCATCTACCAGTTTTTCCATTCGTCTGTAAAGAATTCGCGTTAGTATTTTGCAGCCGTGGCTTATTAAACTGATAGTTCGGTAATTTTCACATCTGTCAGCACCTGCTTTCTTTGGGATTGGAATTATTATATTCTTCTTGAAGTCTGAGGGTATTTCGCCTGTCTCATACATCTTGCTCACCAGCTGGTAGAGTTTTGTCATGACTGGCTCTCCCAAGGCCGTCAGTAGTTCTAATGGAATGTTGTCTACTCCGGGGGCCTTGTTTCGACTCAGGTCTTTCAGTGCTCTGTCAAACTCTTCACACAGTATCGTATCTCCCATTTCGTCTTCATCTACATCCTCTTCTATTTCCATAATATTGTCCTCAAGTACATCGCCCTTGTATAAACCTTCTATATACTCCTTCCACCTTTCTGCCTTCCCTTCTTTGCTTAGAACTGGGCTGCCATCTGAGCTCTTGATATTCATACACGTGGTTCTCTTCTCTCCAAAGGTCTCTTTAATTTTCCTGTAGGCAGTATCTATCTTACCCCTAGTGAGATAAGCTTCTACATCCTTACATTTGTCCTCTAGCCATCCCTGTTTAGCCATTTTGCACTTCCTGTCGATCTCATTTTTGAGACGTTTGTATTCCTTTTTGCCTGCTTCATTTACTGCATTTTTATATTTTCTCCTTTCATCAATTAAATTCAATATTTCTTCTGTTACCCAAGGATTTCTAGCAGCCCTCGTCTTTGTACCTACTTTATCCTCTGCTGCCTTCACTACTACATCCCTCAGAGCTACCCATTCTTCTTCTACTGTATTTCTTTCCCCTATTCCTGTCAATTGTTCCCTTATGCTCTCTCTGAAACTCTGTACAACCTCTGGTTCTTTCAGTTTATAGCTTCATACTGGACTTTGAATATGTGTCCAGAACAAATGAAATAGCCGAAAGCCGCCTGTAATCTGGCCGCCATTGTCGCAGTGATGGGCAGAATCTGCGCTATATGGGGTATCCGGGTTGCCAGATGGTTATTGACGAAAGTGACTCTCTGGCACATATTCAGCGGGCGTAGAATGTGATTTTGTATGTTGGCCCGGATGCGTTGCAGCAGCGCCCGATAATTGATCGCCGAGGTGCGGCGAATGTCTCGCGTGTACACCAACCCGAGACAGCGAAGAGTGTCCACCAGTTGAAATGGGACGACGCTGTCTGCGGGAAGGCCGCGGCCGATCTTCATGGCGCATGATTTTGCCACGTTCATAGCGCTCCCTGCCCCTTCACTGTAACGGGTAATCCACTGCATTGCAGCTTGTACGTCGGCCGCTGAACGTACGACGAGGGCCAAGTCGTCCGCGTAAGCTCGGCAGCGGAACATATGATCCCGGAGTGGAATACCTGTCAAACGTCGCCGTAATCCGCAAATGAGTGGTTCCATCGCAATGGCATAAAGCACCGTCGACAAGGGGCAACCCTGCCGTACTGAGCGTTCAATCCGTATAGGTTCTGTAAGTCTGCCGTTGACGAGAAGTCTGGACGTTGCTCCACGAAGGAGCCGCATAACCACTTGCGTGAACGTCGGGGGAATTGCCATTCGGTTCATCACTGCGTTCAGGAATGCATGATTGACGCGGTCAAACGCTTGTTTGAAGTCGATGGAGATTAAAGCGCCTGGCAGCCTCGAGTGTGTTGCCACAGCGATCACATCTCGATATTCACTGAGGGCTGTCTGTATATTACGATCGCCGCCTAAAGATGTTTGTTCGTGGGAAACAATGTCTCGTAAGACATGTTTGAGTCGCACTGCTAGAAGGCGTGTGAAAATCTTGAAGTCGGAATTGAGTAACGTGATCGGCCGATAACTGTCGAGTCGTGTTCCTCCTGCGGGTTTCGGAACTGGTACAAGTAAGCCTTCCATGAACATTGGTGGCGGGTTCGCCGCGCCGGACAAAAGTTTCCAGTACATGTCCCTCCATCGTGACATCATCAAATCTTGGAAGGTCTGTAAAATTCGAGAGGTAAACCATCCGGGCCGGGAGATCGATTCAGAGACCCTTTAGCCACAGCGCCTTGGAAGTCGTCGTTGGTCACTTCAGAAGTCAGGAGGGTAGCCGCTGCTGCGTTTAGAGCACCAAGTGTCTCCTGGGTAACCTCAGCAATGGCTTCTGCACCGGCAGGTACCTCTTGATATAAAAGTCTATAGTGCGTTGTGAATGCATCCGCAATGATAGCTTGCGAAGTCAGCCGGCGTCCACCAGGTAAGTCTAGTTATTAAAGCCTGTCGGCGTCGACGAACATTTTGAATAATATGATGCATAGAAGGTTCTTCACCGTTAATCCTATCTTGGCTGCGTGCTCGTACTATAGCTCCCTCTAGACAACATCTGGTCAAGGTTAAAATCTTCTCCTTAATGCGTTGAGCTTCTTTTAGACGATCCGGGGATGGAGGTTGATCCATGAGTTCACGTAGAGCGCTATAGTAGAAATCAGTTGTATGGTGATTCCACCTGGCTTTGGCTCTGCCATAGTGTGTTAATGTACGTCGGATGGCCGGTTTGGCGCACAGCAACCACCACTGCAGTGTGGTCTCGTAACGCGTAATTCGTTGAACACAGGGGCGCCACGTGTCGGTGACCTGTTGTCGACATTCAGGGTCCCGCAGTAGTGCTACATTGAGTTTCCAAGGTCCTGCACTGCGCCATATAGATTGTCGACGTAGGTTCATGGTACAAATGTAGATGTCATGATCCGAGAAGGCAGACGGCCAACGTTCCGCGTCGAGGAGAACTGATTTTAGAGCGTTAGAGATGTATATTCTGTCAAGTCGGCTGGCGGAGTGGCTCGTAATGTGTGTATACCCCGGGCGGTCGCCGTGTACCACTCGCCAAGTGTCGAGGAGACGAAGGCGGCGGACGAGGAAGCGAAGTTCCGGACATGTGGTGAAATGGGGGTATTGGTCTGTGCGCTCGAGAACGCAGTTGAAATCTCCACCTACGATGAGATGATCGTATCGGCCGAGGAATAAAGGTGTGATATCTTCTGCGTAGAACTGGGAGCGATCCCTCCGTTTATCAGTGCCCGATGGGGCGTACAGATTAATGATTTTGAGTCCGTCAACTGTGATGGCCACCCCTCGCGCTGTTGGGAGGTATGCGACATCGGAAACTGCAATCCCTTCTCGGAGGAGGATGGCTGCGCCTGTGTGTTCCATAGCTGCAGGGGCGGCGTACGTCTCATATCCATAACACCCAGCCCAAGTAGCTGTCCTCAGTTCTTGTAACAGGGCGATGTCGATGTCCGCTGCTCTTAGCGTGTCACGGAGCAGTTGAAGTTTAGCGTGGGAGCCGATATTATTAGTATTGATAGTAGCTATTCGGTACGCCTGATGGGAGATTCGTGCTGCCGATAGGGTCGTAGCTGGTGAAGATTGTTGTGGTGGATGCTGGAAGTCCATAGAAGTCGCAGTAGTCGCCGTAGAAACTTCCCCCATTTTAGTGTTGGTCTAACGGAGGAACAGATCTCATTTCCGCATCAGATGGAGGTGGGAAATCCGTGTCATCCGCCCATGAAAAATGTCCGACAGGTTTGACATCGGCGAGAGGTGGCAGCGCCGGGCGAGTCGGCTCAGTTGCGTCGGTGACAACAGGCGTGCTATGTTCCATGGCTTCAGGGCGCGGGGCTTGCGCACGCTCCCTGTTGGACGGTTCACCGTCTTTTGGATGACGCGTCTCCGTGGCAGAGGAGAAAGTGTTATCGTGTTCTCCGTCAGAGTGATGTGCCATCTCTTCGTCCTGCGGAGGGGGCTCAATGGTTGATTCTGATGTCTTGCGGCGTTTTTTTTGTCGTTTGGGAGACTTCTGCTTTCGGCAATGAGTTTCGGTGTCTGAGGAAGGAAGAGATTCACGTCGTTCGGGTACAAAAGCCGCGGGTGCTATGATGCGGTCGTCATTCCCCAGAACACTCTCACTGGCATCCTTGTGATCTTCTAGCGTGGGTGTGTCCGGCTGTTGGACATGTTCACGGGCGGCATCGTCGGTGTCAAGGTGCTGGGACGCCTCCGAGTGTATCGGACCAGAGAGACGCTCATGAACGGCGTCATGTGTGGGCTGAACGTGCAGTGTCGCCGCATAGGTGACTGGAAGGGTGGTCGTGGTTCTGTCGGTGTTCGTATCGTCGGGCCTTAGTTGTGTGATGCGGCGTTGCAGGCATTCATTACGGACGTGGCCTTCTTTGCCACAACCGGAACATGTTCGAGGTTGTCCGTCGTAAATGACCACCGCGCGGCAGCCGCCGATAGAAATGTACGATGGAACGTGCCGTTTGAGATCGATTCGGACTTGTCTCACACCATTAAGCACCGGATACGTCGTAAACTGTGCCCATGTCTCGGCTAAGTGGCTCTGGAGTTTTCCGAACGGGCTTAGCGCCGCGATGACTTCATCTTCATTTACCTCGAAAGGCAGTTCGAATACACGGATCGTCCGAAGGCCAAGTCCTGCATGGTCGACATCCACAGGCCCGACGTTTCCGTCGGAGTGCCGAAATTTTAGTCCATGTCGCGTCCTTTGAATAATCTCATTGCAGCCAGCGCCAGAAGTCATCTTAACATAAACGACGCTGCTAATGATCGATAGGTGTATGCCGATGAGTTCGTCACGGGGGATCTTCACGTCTTCGCGTAGGAAGCGTTCGACGGCCAGTGCTTTGGGTCGTGCGTATTCATTTGAGAAGGTGAACTTAAGAGTGTTCTTCCTGTAAGAGTTGGCCATTAGAGCGTGGTCGACTGAGAATCGCTGTGACGACGATGTAAACAAAACACTCCGCGGGCGCAGCGGCGTGGACGACCGAGCGCGGTGCGCACTGCTGCCCTGCCGAACGCAGACTGCCCATCTGAGCTACCGAAGCACGACTCACGCCCGGTACTCACAGATTTAGCCAGCATTGGTAGAGCACTTGCTCGCGAAAGGCAAAGGTCCCGAGTTCGAGTCTCGGCCGGGAACACAGTTTTAATCTGCCAGGAAGTTTCATATCAGCGCACACTCCGCTGCAGAGTGAAAATCTCATTCTGGAAACAACAAATGGATTATAATCTAAGACAAATTACCAATCGTCTAAAATTTTTATCTATTGTCACTATGTTCTTTCATGATCCACTAACGATACCTAATAGATGGAATGTATATCAATTCTGGTAAACAAACCAGAATGCAACCTATCGTGAAATTTTAGAAATTTGAGGGAAGATAGATAATAGTGATTCATTTTGGTGGCTGAAGACAGGTTGGAAGATGTGATGACATGTGCTTGCGTTTGCTGGTCATATCTGATGGCAAGACATAGTGCTTTGAATAAAAACCAGTTTCCTGCTGACACCACTATCTCACATTGCCGCAAGAACTGCAAGAAAGAAACACCGTTGCTCAGGTTTCTGATCTGATACTCTTATGTTAGCCCAGATTAATTTATTTACAATGTAAGAAAAACACTATATTCGCTGTCAGTTCTCTGCATACAATAATTCAATAAGCTAACGCAATGTGATACAAAATAGAGGAACATGTCTAACATAAGCCACTTCGTGCTCCCAATATACTATTTTTGTTTAAATTATCCTTTATGTTTCAACAATTTGATTCTCTTTATTGTAATTAAATACTTTATACACTTCAATGACAGGAAATGTGCTAATGACAGTAACTGTAAATGAAAACGATCACTGTCAGTGTAGGAAAGAATTTTCGATTTCAGTTGATAATCATCGATAGTAGAAAACTTTGAGACAGTTACACCGTTGCTCGACGATAATAGTGAGAGGCTGGATCATATCTTCCTCTATATCTCATCGCTCTTTAGACATCCCAAGTGGACGTAACTAACTCACCAGAACGAGGTGAATACAGAAAATGTTACTGCTTGTATGAGCCAGTGCTCCGGTCTCTTATTGCGAACAACAAAGTAAAAAATAAAGAGTACGATTTGATTGAACCAGTTCTTCATAAACTTAATCTATGACTGTCGACAGTGTAATATTTGATCAAAAGTATCTGGACACGGTATGGGCTGTGTCCTCCTTTCGCCTTAATGGTGGCTTCAGCTCTTCCGAGTGGACTGTCACTGAGTACCTCCGAAGACCATTCATTTTCAAGAGCAAAAACCTGAGATGGTAGCGATGTTCGACGCTGACATCTATAGAGGTGCCGACGTTCTAAGTCATCCCACACGTGTTCCACTGGTTTCAGGACAGGAATGTATTTGTCCACACACGATTGCCTCTCAGATGCTGCTTTGTCAGGCTGCATTGTCATACTGACACAGACATTCATCGCCTTGAAGCTACAAGCGGAACAATAAGAACACAGGTTTTGTCTTAAGCTCAATAAAAAGAGCATACCCTAGCCACGAAAGACACCCAAATACCACAACACCACCTCCTCGACACTGCTTCACAGTTGGCACTACGCATTTGTCAAAGCACTCTCGTCGGATCAGTGCAGGGTAAATGTGATTCATAATATCAAAACACTCGTTTCCAGTAGCTCACTGTCCAGTGGTTGGCGTCACTCTTTACTCCACGTCATGCATTCCTTAGCAATTACTACAGAAATGTGAGTCGTGTGACGAGCTCCTCGAACATTGCCTCCCTTCCTTTTTCACGTCCCGCCCACAGTCAGTGTGCTGGCTGGTAGTACTTTGGAACTTTCCAGTGATTCCTTCCTCTGGTTTCATGCGATTGTTTTACAACTATCCCTTGTCATGTTCGATGGTCGTTGTCCGTCAGTGCCTGAGCTAGTATGGAGTTGTGGCTGTGTTGCGGAAACCAAGACGCACATCACCAGCAATCGACTTTGACAGCCTTAGAAGGCTTCCAATGTCCCTGATGTATATGACATTTGGGATTAGTCCACGTTTGCAGTCACTGAGCTATTCTGACAAACCCATTCTGCTTCTACTTCTTGTCTACTGACAAATAATACCTCCCACTCCGTTTTATACTGGTGCGTCGGCCTCTGGTGAGATGTAGTCAATTTCCCGTTACACATGGGAGTCTGGGTACTTTAGATCACATAACACGCTTATCTCGGTTCGCGTTTCATGAACTTTCAATTGTATTTTAAAGTAAATTCCTCCAAACATTGTGGGTAGGGCTTTCTGTCACTCAGGTTTCTCTGTATGTCCACCTTGGCTGTATGGATTGTCAAACGTCCATAAAAATAACGTTTCACTAAGACCCATTGTGAGCTTCCTGTATCACCGACGCATAAACTGGCAAAACACTTGACCAGCCGCACTTGGCGAAGACTGATACATATGACACATACGTAAAGGACTCAGGACATTTAATTGAGAACCTAAAGAATCTAAAACTTCCACCAAACGACATCCTGGTCAGCTTTGATGTTGTTTCTTTGTTTACGAAAGTGCCACTCAGTGACACTCTGTGATGTCTTGCGAGAAAATGCAACCGACGTGCTCCAAAGCTCTTTCATGCGTGTCCCACCACGAGCTATTTCACATGGAATGTCAACTTCTACGAAGAGCTGGAAGGCGTCGCCATGGGTAGTCCTCTTAGTTCAGAGATGGCCAATTTCTTCGTGGAACATTTCGAAGCTGTACTTGACACCTTGCTAACCTAAGGTGTCATACTGATAACGTCGATAATACCTTCTTCGTATGAAGCCGTGGTGGCTCGGTGACATCCTAAAACACTTTTACTTCGGCATGGAGAATGTGCAGTTTACCACAGGACTATAAAAGGACAAAAAACTAGCATTTCTAGATGTGCTGGTCACAATTGATGGTGAAAACCTGGGACAGACCGTGTGTCGAAAACCGACACACACGGACCGATACCTGCACTGACTATCAAATCACACTAGAGCCAGCAAAGAGGCATATACGCTCGTAACGTGAGCAAGACGAATATGTGGGCCACAGAACCTCAGGCGAGAAATGCAACATTTAGAAAAGTGTTCTGAGGAGCAAATGGTAATCCAAAAGTTATGTTAGAAGCATAATAGAGTCTAACACTCAGCGAAGTGACATGTCAGAAAAAGAAATGACGGATTCGACCTTTCTGCAATACATTCCCAGAGTGACGGACAGATTTGGCCGTATACTGCGACAACACGGCGTAAAGACTATTCATAAACCGACAATGAAGATCAGAGTGTATCTCAGATAGCCAAAGGATAAAAGGGACCACTTGCAATATCGGGAATATACCGCATATCATGCACATGCGGGAAAGTTAACGTTGGAAAGACTGGACGACCAATCAACACCAGGATCACAGAACGTAAGTGACACTGCAGGTTGGGTCAGGTGAAGTAAAAACCAGACTGGCAAGCTATGTGAGACCTATCGCGTAGTAAAATTGGAGGACACGGATGTTCTGGCTATAGAGAAGAGGTATCTCACCTGCCTGTTCAGAGAAGATATAGAAATACACAAACACATGAAGAGCTTCACCAAGAAAGAACTCCTCAATGTAAGCAGATCCTGGCTTCCGGGGCTGCAGCGAAGGACCTTTGCAGACAGCAAAAGGAGAACCGCACAGGAAATGACCGTGGAGAAGCCTTTGGCCATTGGCGCGGCAGGTGCATGAAGTCTGCGGCCGCGAGCACGGATCCAGTCCACCACTTGCAATGTATGGACCTTGACAATGCCAGCGACTTGTGCTGGCGAAACGTCAGAAAAATCGTAAGACGAACGTCAGCCAAAGAACACGAAACAGAAGCCAGCAGGCAATTTGTTAGACCTGTCTGTTCAGAACTATGCTTCTTACAACTGATAAATTATTGTTGTTGATATGGTCTTCAGTCCTGAGACTGGTTTGATGCAGCTCTCCATGCCACTCTATACTGTGCAAGGTTTTTCATGTCCCAGTATTTACTGCAACCTACATCCTTCTGAATCTGCTTAGTGTATTCATCTCTTGGCTTCCCTCTACGATTTTTACCCTCCACAATGCCCTCCAATGCTACATTTGTGATCCCCTGATGCCTCGGAACATGTCCCACCAACCGGTCCCTTCTCCTTGTCAAGTAGTGCCAAGAACTCCTCTTCTCCCCAATTCTGTTCAGTACCTCCTCATTAGTTATATGATATACCCATCTAATCTTCAGCATTCTTCTGTAGCACCACATTTCGAAAGCATCTATTCTCTTCCTGTCCAAACTATTTATCATCCATGTTTCACTTCCATACATGGCTACACTACATGCAAATACTTTCAGAAACGACTTCCCGACTCTTAAACCAATACTCGATGTTAACAAATTTCTATTCTTCAGAAACGCTTTCCTTGTCATTTCCCGTCTATTATTTTGCTCCCCAAATAGCAAAACTCATTTACTACTTTAAGTGTCTCTTTTCCTAATCTAATTCCCTCAGCACCACCCGACTTAATTTTACTACATTCCATTACGTTTTGCTTTTGTTGATGTACATCTTACATCATCCTTTCATGACCCTGTCCATTCCATTCAACTGCTCTTCCAAGACCTTTGCTGTCTGTGAAGTTCGCCGATGACATTGTAATTGTGTCAAAGTTTTTATTTCTTCTCCATGGATTTTAATACCTACTCCGACTTTTTCTTTCGTTTAATCTACTGCTTTCTTAATATACAGACTGAATAACATCGGGGATAGGCAACAACCCAGTCTTACTCCCTTCCCAACCACTGCTTCCCTTTCATGTCCCTCGACTATTATAACTGCCATCTGCTTTCTGTACAAATTGTAAATAGCCTTTCGCTCCCTGTATTTTACCCCTGCCACGTTCACAATTTGAAGAGAGAAAGCTTTTGACAATGTTGACTGGAATACTAAGTCTACAAATGCTAGAAACATAGGTTTGCTTCTCCTGAATCTTTCTTCTAAGATAAGTCGTAGGGTCAGTATTGCCTCACGTGTTCCAACGTTTCTACGCAATCCAAACTGATCTTCCCTGAGGTCGGTTTCTATCAGTTTTTCCATTCGTCTGTAAAGAATTCGCGTTGGTATTTTGCAGCTGTGGCTTATTAAACTGATAGTTCGGTAATTTTCACATCTGTCAACACCTGCTACCTTTGGGATTGGAATTATTATATTCTTCTTGAAGTCTGAGGGTATTTCGCCTGTCATACATCTTGCTCACCAGATGGTAGAGTTTTGTCAGGGCTGGCTCTCCCAAGGCCGTCAGTAGTTCTAATGAAATGTTGTCTACTTCCGGGGCCTTATTTCGACTCAGGTCTTTCAGTGCTCTGTCAAACTCTTCACACAGTATAGTGTCTCCAATTTCATCTTCATCTACATCCTCTTCCATTACCATAAGATTATCCTGAAGTACATCGCCCTTGTATAGACCCTCTATATACTCCTTCCACCTTTCTGATTTCCCTTCTTTGCTGAGAACTGGGTTTTCATCTAAGCTCTTGATATTCATACAAGTGGCTCTGTTTTCTCCAAAGGTCTCTAATTTTCCTGTAGGCAGTATCTATTTTACCCCTAGTGAGATAAGCCTCTAAATACCTACATTTGTCCTGTAGCCATCCCTGCTTACCCAATTTGCACTTCCTGTCGATCTCATTTTGACACGTTTGTATTTCGTTTTGCCTGCTTCATTTACTGCACTTTTATATTTTCTCCTTTCATCAATTAAATTCAATATTTCTTCTGTTACCCAAGTGTTTCTACTAGCCCTCGTCGTTTTACCTATTTGATCCTCTGCTGCCTTCACTATTTCATCCCTCAAAGCTATTCATTCTTCTTCTACTGTATTACTTTCCCCCATTCCTGTCAGTTGTTCCCTTATGCTCTCCCTGAAACCCTGTACATCCTCTGATTCTTTCAGTTTATCCAGGTCCCATCTCCTTAAATTCACACCTTTTTGCAGTTTCTTCAGTTTTAATCTTTAGTTCACAACGAATAGATTGTGGTCAGAGTCCACATCTGCCCATGGAAATGTCTTACAATTTAAAACCTGGTTCCTAAATCTCCTTACCATTATATAATCTATGTGACACCTTTTAGTATCTCCAGGATTCTTCCATGTATACAACCTTCTTTCGTGATTCTCGAACCAAGTGTTAGCTATGATTGAGTTATGCTCTGTGCAAAATTCTACCAGACGGCTTCCTCTTTCATTTCTTACCCCCAATCCATATTCACCTACTATGATACCTTCTCTCCCTTTTCCTACTACCGAATTCCAGTCACTCATGACTAGTAAATTTTCATCTCCTTTTATTATCTGAATAATCTCTTTTATCTCATCATACATTTCATCAATTTCTTGCTGTTTGTAGTAGCTTACTCGTACTCCTATTTTTTTGTATTCATTATTAAACCTACTCCCGCATTACCACTATTTGATTTT
Source organism: Schistocerca gregaria (assembly GCF_023897955.1). NCBI lineage: Eukaryota > Metazoa > Arthropoda > Insecta > Orthoptera > Acrididae > Schistocerca > Schistocerca gregaria. The sequence goes on from NC_064922.1 coordinate 126,487,304, forward strand.
GTATTTGTAACCCTGTATTCACCTGACCAAAAGTCTTGTTCCTCCTGCCACCGAATTTCACTAATTCGCACTACATCAAACTTTAACCTATCCATTTCCCTTTTTCAATTTTCTAACCTACCTGCTCGATTAAGGGATCAGACATTCCACTCTCCGATCCGTAGAATGCCAGTATTCTTTCTCCTGATAACGACGTCCTCTTGAGTAGTCCCTGCCCGGAGATCCGAATGGGGTACCATTTTACCTCCGGAATATTTTACCCAAGAAGACGCCATCATCTTTTAACCATACAATAAAGCTGCATGCCCTCTGGAAAAATTACGGCTGTAGTTTCCCCTTGCTTTCAGCCGTTCACAGTACCACCACAGCAAGGCCGTTTTGGTTAGTGTTACAAGGCCAGATCAGTCAATCATCCAGACTGTTGCCCCTGCAACTACTGAAAAGGCTGCTGCACCTCTTCAGGAACCAAACTCTCAACAGATACCCCTCCGTTGTGGTTGCACCTACGCTACGTCCATCTTTATCCCTGAGGCACGCAAGCCTCCCCACCAGCGGCATGGACCCTGGTTCATGGGGAGATGACTGATAAATTAGAGTTAGTGGTATTATGTAGTGTGTCTGCTTCTGCAGCCTCTGTCTGGGTGTAGTAAAAAGCCATGTTGGAAATTAACTGTCCAGAATGTATACATCCGACCGTTTCACCAGAATTATTGTAGCAGTCCGCTGGATCTACTGACGTCAAAGTCATTTTGTGAAGCAACTGTCTCTAGAGGAATAGAATTGACCTTTCCTCAACAATAACAATGGTTGAAATGGCCGTTTTATTTACCCAGGGATAATTATTTTACTATATGATGCAGCTCCGTAGCCAGAAAACGTTTACATTACCAACATTTGTGTTAACATTTGTTATGTTCTTAGATGTATTATTCGTGTGCCTGAATTATAGTTCAGGTGTGTTGATGTGAAGACTCGCGTTGTTGTCTTCAGATGTGTATTTAATAACCAGTATTTTGTACGAATGTTAATACTTGTTTATTTTAACGCGTATTAGATATTTTCACTGGAGTAGGATTTCTAATTACGTTCTGCAGGTTTCATTAAGTCTAACATATGTAGTGATACGCCCGCTAAATCCGCTGGGTAGAACAGGTGATTAGAATTGTGGAAAGGGTCAAATAAGGTGTCAGGCAGTTTCACTTCAAAATTGTAATTTAATAACACCTTTAAACTAAAACGGCACATAGCCAAATATTTACGAGTTTCAAAATCCAGTTCTTTGACGGCTGAAGGCCTCCAAACAAGAAATCTTAAAAAAAGGCAACAAGATAAATTTCAAGTGAATGAAGACATGCACTTAAAATATTATATACATACACACACATACACACACACACACACACACACACACACACACATATATATATATATATATATATATATATATATATATATATATATATATATATATAATCATAGCTAGGGAGAAAGCCTCAAGGCAAAATTGGATAGAACAAACATATACAAGGAGCGATACAAACGGCTGAAGGCCACAATTAAATTTCACAATTTTAAAATACATTACTATAATATCTTAAGGCAGAAAGGCGCCTCGGTTATACTATGTCGGCGATTGCTGCGCAAACAAGTTCTCCATGTATGGGTACACCACCATTAATTACTCTACCACGCAAACTTAGGGGGTTACGAACTTTCAGCATTGCAGCGCGTCAGCAATCGTAATTATCTAAATAAATTATGAATAATCCGCCTCGATTGCGAAAATTCCCGGTGTTTACCCAGGTTTCAACTTGGATAACCACGCCTTCTTCAGAACAAAATAAAAAGCAGCTTGCCTAAATGGGCATAGTCAATTTCTAAAATGAACACCCACAACGGCAGGTCCCCATAAAATTTACCGTGTAATGTTAATAAATTTTATGGGGACCTGCCGTTGTGGGTGTTCATTTTAGAAATTGACTATGCCCATTTAGGCAAGCTGCTTTTTATTTTGTTATGAAGAAGGCGTGGTTATCCACGTTGAAACCTGGGTAAACACCGGGAATTTTCGCAATCGAGGCGGATTATTCATAATTTATTTAGGGGGTTACACTAGTCTGGTGTGAGACGTTTCCTGGGGGTCCACCGGGGGCCGAAACGCACAATAACTCTGGGTTCGGTGTGGAGCGGCGGGGGGAGGGGGGGGGGGGGGGGAAGTGGACTGCGGTACTCGTCATGGGGTTATGGACCCTGCAGCTGCGGCGGGGACAAAGCCTCTCCGTTGTTTCTAGGTCCCCGGTTAACATCCAATCCATCCAAGGTAGAAGCTGCAATGTTTTCGCTTAAGGGGAAATTTTGAGAATAAGGATTTAAGCGGCTGAAGGCCTTCAGTTGATTTTACAAAAATTTAGAAATACCTTAACCTTTAAGTTTTCAGTGGGGGAACGCCCACTAAATGAAAAGGTAACGCAACAAATAAATTTAAGAACAAGGTTTTAAGCTGCTGAAGGCCCACAATTGATTTACATAAAGCATTGGTTGTAATAGATTGCCGTTGTCTATACTGTCCTTTTCATGGGTGTTTAATGGCATGTTGGTACTCAGACGCCTCCGGGAAAGGGGGGGGGGGAGGAAGGGGGGCGCTGCCCTCGAAACATTAACGTTCACTTAGGTGGGCCAAACTACACTTGATCTGTTGGTAACCCATCCAAGAGACAGTTATGCACCGACCGACCAAACGACTTGCTAGCCACCAATCGGTACATAAAAACTCAAAGGCCAACTCTTAAGGATGTGATTATCCATAATGAAAGCTGCCGAAACCACACACCATGTTGGACAGCGACAACAGGTGAGGAAAGGACACTGCCTGAAATTACGTTAGTGGCCTTGGCAGGTAACTGGAACCCTAACGGCCACAAGACAGAAAATTCCGCTGGTGCACTTGAATTGTAGTGAACCAATATAGTTAATTCCACAGCACGGCCGCTCGATTTCACCACTACAAACACTTGGTGTTGCTCACAGAAAAAGCTCCCCAACAGCGAACCACCGAAACGAACGACAACATGAACGGACGTGGCTTGGGTACTTAACACACCACTATACTTTGATGTCCTGGGTCAGTAAGCCACGAAGCTCGTAGCGATCGGACAGCTCCACACACGCTCCGACACTGCGCAGGGATCGCCAGCGGACCCAGCCGACTGCACCACATTGAGATATCCTCCCTGATCTGCACCAACCGACTGACTACCCTCTAAATGCCGACAACATCTCAAATAGTCGTCAATGGAAATAACGCCAACTACACACACAATCTGACAAACACTTGAACGAAGACCTGAACGATACCCAACAGTAACTAAGCACGCACGAAGACAAATAGAGTCGATGCGCACACACACGCACAAGCACTCACACGCACACACACGCACACACACGCACGCACAGCCGACTCATGAACGATCGGCGAGCCAAAACGCGTCGTCAAGTAGGACGACAGACCGACCATCCAGCACGACCGTGGCCCGGCTCAAGTGATGTTAGGCGGCAATGGTCGGGCGAACCATGTCGACGCAGAGCTCACTGCTGCTCCAACCCGACTGCACTAGTGCCGCATTGCAACTCCCTGACTGGCAGGTCCAGACTGAACATGAGCCAGACACGGCTCATGTAGCAACGTTTTATTGTTTGTCTTTTGGAACATTTGTATTATGTTGCCATTACCGTGCTGAGTACGAGGCGTGTTTTTTTTAAGTAAGTACCGTTTTGAAATTTAAAAAAAACGTGCTAAGATATCTCAATTATTTTATTTTCACACGAAAGCCTGTACCTTAATCTACGTACTGACGCCATTACAGTCTGATTCTTCCTTGTTTACGTTGTGTACTGAATGTTTAAGATGCCTCCGATAATCGTGAGTCCCGTCGACTATGAAAAAAGGGCTGTTATAAGATTTCTTAGTGCTAAAGGCCTAAAGGGTATCGATATTCATCGTGAGATCTGTGGAGCTTACGCAGAAAATATTATGAGTGATGGAATGGTAAGAAAGTGGGTGAGAGCATTTAAAGATGGCCGCACAAATATGCATGAACAACGGAGTGGGCGTCCTCAGGTCGTTAATGCAAGTTTGATGCAGGAAGTGGACAATAAGGTGAGAGAAAACAGACACTTTACGATTTCCTCCTTGCGGGATGACTTTTCTAATGTTTCTCGTAGTGTTTTGTATGGCATTGTGACCGAGCACTTGAGTTACCTAAAATTGTGCGCACGTTGGGTACCGAAAATATTGAGGGATGTGCACAAAACCAAAAGTTTAGAGATTGCATTGACTTTCCTTGAGCGGTACCACAACGACGGTGATGATTTCTTAAGTCAAACTGTTACGGGCGATGAAACATGGGTGGCCTACGTCACACCAGAATCAAAGCAACAGTCCATGGAAGTTGAGCAACGGCATCGTTTTGCTGCAAGACAATGCCCGTCCGCATGTGGCGAATCAGACCAAGGGTCTCATCACATCTTTTCGATGGGAAACTCGAAATCATCCTCCGTACAGCCCCGATTTGTGCCCAGTGACTACCTTCTGTTCCTGCACTTGAAGAAAAACCTCGGCGGTCAGCGTCTTCAAGACGATGACGAAGTGAAAACACTGGTGCTGCAGTGGTGAACAAATCAGGTGGCACACTTCTGTGAGGAGACTATTCAAAAACTGGTACAACGTTATGACAAGTGCCTCAATATTGACAGAAATTATGTAGAAAATTAGATTAAGGTACAGGCTTTCATGTAAAAATCTTAGCACTTTTTAAAAAAAAATTGAAAACGGTACTTACATAAAAAACACGCCTCGTATTTGTACCGCCTGTGTGGAATGAACCACTCAATGCTTCAATTATGCTGGTTACCGCTGAAATTTTCGTTGATACACTTCTGATTTCGCATTTTCTTAGGTTTTATCTTCTTGTATGTTTAAAGTACCACCATGCGTTAGGTCTATTGCTTTCGCGATGGGTTTAACACAGTGGGCACACGATAATTAACGACACGATAATTAACTTCCCATGATCAAGAAATAAGTCAATTCAAGATATTGTATTCCCAACGATTACTGTGAACCTGCGACCACTTAAATCCGTTCTCACAATGTTGCCTGACTATAACAGAAACGTTTGGTTATGATCGCACATTCTTAATTTATTATCAAGTGGAAATGGGGTGTTCTTAGATATTAAGGCGAGTTATTCTGCAGAAAAATATTATGAATATTTCGGTGATCGACCCAGTTGTCCTGTTTAGGGTCTGCAAACTGTGGTGTTATATTCATTTTGTGATTGAAACTCTCTCTTTGTCCACGTTTGTTTCATAATACGTAATTATGGAAATGTGGTTCTACATTGAGAAAACACAAATTCTCTTATTTAACATAGCTTCGTTTCATTATAATGTTAATAATGTCATAGTATCACTTACTGATGTTGATGTGGCTGTCTGACTTCAGCGGTACAGCTAATGTTTTGCTTCAGTTTATCATTTGTTGCTAATTCAGCTTTTCCTTGCATTTACAGAGTATGAAAACTGTGGTTTCTAATCCGCAATGTAGCGATACAAGCGAATATCTGATAAACGGTAACAAAGAAAGGATTCCAGCCAGTTCGGTTAAACATTTCCCATGCAGAATTTAGAGGCTGTCTACACAGAAATTCCCAGTTTTCAGTTTGCGTTCCAATACAAAAGTAAGTGAAATAAATTTATTCCCTTCTAAAAAATAATTTGAATATCAACTGAACTTTTCAAAAACTTCCACATGAGCCCTTGTGGTGACGTGAAGTAGTCTGTATTCAGTACCCATCCAGATCTGCTGCAACATGTGCAGCGGGATGGTACCAGTGACTTCAACAACCCAGCCACAGAGGTATTGAAGTACCGTCGGATGTCTTGGGGGTCCCTCACTGCAGTGGCGAACACTCTGTCCTTCGCGTAGTCCCAGAGAGAAAAAACTATTAATAGTGTGATGTCAGACGAATGTAGAGTCCATTCAAGGATCCCTCCCGTCCAAACCAGCGTCTTTGGAATGTTACATTCAGAGCTGTCCGATCATCCAACAGTGAGGTTGAGTATCAACTCGTTGAAAACAAATTTTGGTTATGGCTCCTCAAGCTGAGAAAAGCAAGCACCTCCAATATGACCAGGTACGTCATTCCTGTGTCAGCCACGTCAGCAAGGAGAACGGTCCAGTTACCTTGTCGCTTATGAGGCCAGACAAATCTTTCCTTTAGGGCTTACCTCACACTTTTCCCTGACGCTGTGTGGAGACTGTGACCCTCAAATGCTAACGCTGTGTTTATTTACACTTATAGACACATGGAGTGTAGTCTGACCAGAATATATTACCCTTAACAAGAAAGCAGGATTCTAGTCAGTTCGGTTAAGCATTTCCCATGCAGAGCCATGTCGCCGTTGCTTGTCATCTGGCTTTATTACCTGCAGAATCTGCACTTAGTATGACTACAACCCCACCGCTTTTGAGGACGGCAGTGGTACATCGGAAAAAAGCTCCATGACTCCCAAGAAAAATACCATACGTTGAACGTAGGGGCGTTATTCACTCGGGGAGAAGTCGGAATAGATCTTACAGTATTGAACAGCAGCGTAATTTCTGTATAAAATCGTCTATTTGAAGGTGTGAGGGTTACATAAAATTGGCAGTTGTGCATCGGAAAAAAGCTAAACGACACTCAGTATAAGTTCCACACGTAGACCGTAGGCGGGATCTCGCTCGGGGAGACGTTGTCATAGATCCTTTAGTACTGAACAGCGAAGCAATTGCTGTAATCAATCGTCAGTGTGAAGATGCGAGAGATACAGTAAACTAGAATTGGAGCACCGATAAAAAGGTACTTGACTCCCAGGAGAAGATCGGTACCTTGACTTTACTCACTTGAGGAGCAGACGGTATGGATCTCTTTCGTTTAATGACGGCGAAATTTCTGTGTTATTTTGTCAATGTGATGGTGGGAGGGATACAGTAAACTAGAAGTGGTGAATTGGAAAAAAGATACTCGACTCCCAAGAGAAGATCCATACGTTGACCGCAGATGCATTACTCGCTTGGGGAGAAGTCGCTATGGGTCCTTTAGTATTTAATAGCGATGCAATTTCCGTGTTATATCGTCAGTGCGAGGGTGCGAGGAATATAGTAAACTGGCTGTTGACTAGCCGCATTTGTCGCTTGGTGAAAAGTCGGCATGGATCTCTTGTATTCAACCCTTTGGGTACTGCAGACACGATATGCCACGGTGCTCCACCTTGCCATGGGCACTGCGGACGTTGTTTGCCATTGAAGTGGGCTTTCCCGTGGGCCGTGCAGATGGCATTTGATCTGCCGTGCGGCCTGGCCGGTACTTGAGCCCTAATGACGGTTTATACCACAGCCGCTTCCACCGCCTGTGGGCCTGCGGACGTCAATAGCCACTCAGTGATGGATGCCAGGCCGTCGCAAGTTCTTTTGTCCTGTGCACTGCCTGGGATGGATGTACCCTACTTATTGCTGTGTGCTGCTGTCCCTGCTATCTGGGAAATACTCTGCTACGGATTTCGCAGTTGCTGATCGACATTTGTGATAGCTAGTTCGTGTGATCTTCCGCATTCTGCTTGTGTGGTGTCAGTTTAGCTATCACCTGTTTCATCACGATTTTTAGAGTGCTGTCACTTTTGAGTTGCACAGACAAGTGCACATCGGCGTCGTTGCTGTCACTCCTTGCCAGTATCTCCAGTACCTCTTCGTCAGTGCGAGTGTCGCATCTTCAATGAATGTAGTGATGATGAAGACTCATCAGAAGAATCTCTTAGTAATACACCTCCACGTACTTCACCATTAGAGCTCACCAGGACAGTTCTTCGTATTCTGAAAAAGGCCACTCCTAGAGTGAATGAGAAATTTGATTGGCATAAACGTGATTTCAGTCCAGCTCTTCATGCATTTGATGACTTATCTTCAGGACATAATTGCCACCTAGTGCCTGACTCAAGCGTTCTATCGTTTTTCATGTTATTTCTATCTGAAGATCTGTTGAAATTTATTGCACTTTAAACGAACCGATTTTTTCACTTTTCGGAATCAGTTCTTTCTCGACTATCCATCTGGAAAGATAAAGGGTTTGAGGAAATGTATAGCTTCATTGGTATTTGGCTTCTCACGGCTCGTGTTAAAAAGTTGAGAATAAACGAATATTGGTCCAGAGATGTACTTCTGAGTACTCCAATTTTTGGCGAGGTTATTTCCTGTGACCGTTTTATATTATTTTGATAATGGATTTCAGTGACAACTCGGTCAATCGTGGAGATGGCAGTTTGTTTAAAATTAGGAAAATAATTGATACAGTTAGTATGGCGTTCTGCAATGTATTTAATCCATACAGAAAACTCTGTGTCGGTCGATGAAAGCCTATTATTGTTTAATGGTCGCTTATCTTTTAAACAATACATTCCTTCGAAACGAAGTAGATTTGGAATGAAAACATTCGTGTTGTGCGACTGTAAAACTGGATACGTCTTGGATTTCACTGTATGCACAGGCACAACAGAAATTGAAGTCCATAATTTGGGAAAATATGCTATTAAGCTCTGTTGCTTCTGTGGGCAAATCTCTTACATGGTACAAAAAGTTTTTTTTCATGTTGTGGACCTGTGTGTTTTGAATGCTTACACTCTTTACAGATCGGATAGGGAGAAAAATATCAAACAGATTTTCATTTATGTCTGGTACGAGAACTTGTGGAAAAATTTGCTACAGAACGGAGAAGAGAGAGGAAAGGAAGACGTTCCGATGACGAGAATACTCTCCAGTTTACTGGGAGGCACTTCCCACATGTCATTCCAAGTGACCAGTCCAAGAAATGCGGACTATGGCGTAGATGTGCAGTCTGCTCGAAACAAAATGTGCGTCGAGAAAAGAAATATGAATGCAAAATATGCAATATACCTTTATGCGCTGACCCATGTTTTGAAACATAGCACACAACGAAGAACTTTTAGCCAAATTGCTACAGCTGGAAAATGAAATGAAGCCCTTACTTCTGAAAAAATTTCTTAAAAATAATTTTAAAAAATAAAAATTTACAAAAATTAAAAAACTTTTTTAAGTTCGGCATAGCCGGTCCAAAGCCCAGATGAGAAAGAAGGATGGGAAATATAACAGTGGAAAAAATCGGCGAATTATCTGAGCTTGAAGAGCCTCTCCAGATGAAATACTTCGCTGACAAACGCCTTATGTACGGACATGTGAAAAATCCAGTCTGTGCTGACAAACACAGACTGGACGCTTCAAATGTTCATACAGAAGGTGCAAAAATAATAACTTAGTACAGATTTATGGATTCTTCTATAACTTCTTGTTAGAAGTCAAACTTTAAACTTAGTGCAAATATCATTAATTAAACAAAAAATTCTAGCATTATTATTACTACAAAATGGTAGCCTAAGTTGTTGTAAAACATTTATTTAAGCAGCGACTAGCTTCGAGCGAATTTCATTTTCAAACCACCATGTACAACAAAGACCATGACAACCACATTACAGCTGTTAATAAAACCGTAGAAAATGGATAGCTATCGATATTCTATGGTTTTATTAACAGCTATAATGTGTTTGTCACATTCCTTTTTGACATGGTTATTTGAAAATGGGCTTCGTCTGCAACTAGTCGCCGCTTAAATATGTTTAATCGCTACCCAGACTACAATTTTCTGATAATATTCAGTAACGGATTGCTGTCCCATATTTCCAGGACACTGGATTTGTGAAAAAATTGTAGGCCTACACTTGGAAAGCTCGTCTCGGCACACGTTGGTCAGATTCCCTTTCTTGCTTCAGAAGCAGACGGGTGTGTGCATCAGGAATTAAAGGTGACATCTAATTAGGTAGTTTAGAAACTTGAGTATTTCCTTATCCAATTCTTAAACAAAAGTTATACATCATAGTTTATTTCTACTGTACAACAACTGCGTCCCATATAAAAAGAATCCAGAATTGAATTTTTGATTTTGAAGTTTAGTTTCCTTGGGGATAATTTATTGGGTTAATGCTCTTAAAATATAGTGATTAGGTTCAAACGTGTGTATCGGCATCCAAACACTTTCCTTGAAGGTTGTTTGCGGGCGATCGCTACGAGCTTTCTGGTTCGCCGACCCAGGACGTTATAGCTGAGTAGTGGTTTCAACGCCCCTAGCCATGTCTGTTCATATTGTGGTGGTTCGCTTCGGTGGTTTGCTGTTGGGGAGGTTTTCCGGTGAGCAACACCGAGTGGTCCTGCTGCTGAGATTTTGCCACCATGCGGTGCAATTAACTATTTTGGTTGGCTACGATTTTAGTGCACCAGTGGAATTTTCTGCCTAGTGGCCGTTGGTGTTCCGGTTACCTGCCATGGCCATTAACGTAATTACAGGCAGCGTCCTTTCCTCACCTCTTGTCGGTGTCCAACATGGTGTGTAATTTTGACAGCTAATACATACTCCAATGTGCATCATCATTTTTGTAACATTGCCGGTTTGAGTTCTCATGTACTAATTGACGGGAAACAAGTTGTTGTGTCGGTCGGTCCGTGGCTGTCCCTTAGTGGGGCTCCGATGGATCAAGTTTAGCTGGGCCCACCAACAGTCTCACCTAGGTGAACGACGGCAGGGACCTCCCTGGAGGCTTTCTGAGTGCCATTGATTAATTATCTGTTGTCAGCTATTTTAAATTTTAGGCTTGTGGTTAGTCGTTTTGTTTTCTTAAAATTTTGCAGAATTTTTAAATTTATCTTTGAAACTTAAACACTGCGGCCTCCTGCCTTTAAAGACTATGGTAATATATTTTTAAAACTTTGGAAGTTTAATTTTGGCCCTCAGCCATTGGTATTTCTCCTTGCTTATGTTGCTTTTTGGAGTTTTGAATTATTTTATTGCTATCTTAATTGAACTTTTATCTTGTAAAGATTTCTTGTTGGAGACTTTAAGCCATGAAAGAGTTGCAGTCGGTAAAGATTCGGCTATGTGCCGCTTTGGTTGTAAAGGTTATTAAATTACAATAAATGACAATTAGAAGCAGAAACTGAACTCAACCCTTGGCCCTTTCCACAATGCTATTACCTGCTCTTCCCAGCAGGTTTAGCGGGCGTCTCTTGAGTCATACAGTAAACTGGCAGTGGTGCATCGGAAAAAAAGCTTCATGACTCCCATGAGGTGTTCCATACGTTGACCGTAGGCGCGTTACTCGCTCTGGGAGAAGTCAGCATGGATCCTTTAGTACTGAATAGTGACACAATTTCTGTGTTGAACCGTCAATGTGACGGTGTGAGGGATCACATTCATGAGCTACACTAAACGACCACCTTCGGCAGTATAAAACGAGTCAGTAATTTTGAAGGTTCTTCTTCTGTGTCGCACAACATAAATAAGTTGTTGAAATAACTTTGGAAGCCCATGCATTTGCAGGACAGTGTAGTGACCCACATAATTCCTGTTTCCACAGCCGAGCATGTAGTCTCTCACTCGAAGTAGCTGCAAATAGCTGTCCAATGCTGAAGTGCATGATGTAAGCGACTACGTACAAAATGGAAACAACACTGTTTAACAGTATATGTACATATAGGTTTGTCATTTTTTCTGTTACTCTTTTCATAATGTCTAAATTGTGGTACGAACATTCCATACCACACTTGTTACGGGGTTGCAGTTACAGACCACAGTCCGTACTAACATCGCTGGACCCGCGAGTAGAGACTAGCGCCACTGCACGGTTTGCAAGAAGTCTCTAACGTGCGCTCAGCCACTCTTGCTCCGGATGTCAAGTAGGATAGTAGTATAGTAGTATAGCCTTCAGCTGACTGGGAGCAACCTCTCACAAGGCGCTTGGTTGAAGTATGGCATATGTGATGGCTCTATAGCTCTCTGTTTGTAATTATATTCTTCCTAACTATGAAGACTCCTGTACCACCAATTAAGTACAATATATTACTTTTTACCAATGACTGCTATTTGTTTTAGTCGTCGTACACCCAAACCATGCAGCCAACTGCTTATCGACTTCACTGACAAACCTGCTGTATATGCAAAGAAGAGATTTGTATGTTTCTATTTAGCATTGGCCACCAGTCATTCACATTGGCCACAATTCGTTCGTTCGTCATCATAACAATTGACAATGAGGGTAAAAGTATTTCATTGTTACTTAACAGTGTTGACGACATAGTGTATATCTCCACCTACCACCGTTGAGTAAGCAGCAGCCAGCAGCAAGTCTTATACTCTTAGCTCACTTATTTGTTTCATAGTTTAATTCTTAATTTCTTTGCGTGTTTTTGGGTACTTGCATAGTTTAATTCACAAACTTCTGGCGTATTACAGTATTTGAGAGTTGTAGTATCGCGCTTTAGTACGGATATAGTGTAAAGTCACGTAGTCGTCAGTCATCTGTCTGTTTTGAACGGCTTGTGAGGTAAGAGGAAAATGTAGTTAAGGAAGTATAGGGACTGAACCTGTTGTGTACGGATTTGGGGGTAATTGGCCACTGTCCATAAACAGCTGGAAGCTGCATTGGCCGTTGTTGACAGACTCCAGGCTGTTGCCCTTGGCCAAGGTGGCATTGGAACACCCGAGGCGAGCGCATTGGCGCCTCTGCAACCTGTAGCATCGCCTGGGATCTCTGATGCCACTGTGCCCTCCGATTCGGACGTCCCTGCCCGTCGACACTTCCGTAACGCTAATTGGCGAACCCTGGCGGGGCCACGAATCCCTGGGCGGAAGGCAACAGTTTGTGCTGGCCTCAAGGCTGTACGCTTACGCCTCCATAACAGATTTGAGGTGCTGCCCCCTACTTGAAGTACTTCTGAGCCAGAGAGGGCAGCCTCGCCTGTTGTGGCAGTGGCCAGTCTTCCTGAGAGGTCCGGACAAGCGCAGAGGGTAGGATTGCTTGTCATTGGGAGCTTCAGTGTTAGGCGGACCTCTGGTACAGATCTGAGTGGAGTGTCTGAATCGGATGCTCACTACACACAGAAAGCATCAGCTACATGGGCAGCAGGCGCTGTGTGGCGTGGACTGTGCGGTTCTTTTAGGTTACACAGTCTTGGGAAAGATCAAAAAGGGCTCCAGTCTCAAAGGGTACAGAGCAAAGAATTGAGAAGAATCGACCAAGCAACAGTCGGTATTATTGTTTCAAATTGCCATAGCTGTGTTGGAAAAGTACCAGAGCTTAAAGTGCTGATGGAAAGCAGTGAAGCTTAAATCGTTGTAGGAACAGAATGCTAGCTAAAGACGGAGATAAATTCTGCTGAAATTTTTAGAGGTGCAAACCGTGTTCAGAAAGGATGGATTAAATAAAGTAGGTGGTGGTGGTGGTGTGTGTGTGTGTGTGTGTGTGTGTGTGTGTGTTGTAGTGAAGTTGAAATACATAGTTCCTGCGAATGACTATGAGTAGATATTATACTCAACAGCTGTACCACAATAATAATTGGCTGCTCCTACCAACCCCCCTACCGCCCCCGCCCCCCCCCCCCCCCCGCAACTCAGATGATATAATAGCTGAACGGCTCAAAGAAAACTTTAATCTCATTACAAATAAGTACCCCACTCCTACAGTTATAATTGGTGGATACTTCAATCTACTACCGGCTTCGAGCATGAATTTTTGCCAACAAATCGAGGGTAGACACGAAACATCTACCGAAATTGTACTAAATGCTTTCTCTGAGAATTATTTTGAACAACTAGTTCATGAGCCCACATGAAGTTGCGAAAACACACTTGACCTCTTCGCCACAAATAATCCTGATCTAATAGAGAGCGTCATGACTGATACAGGGATCAGTGAACACAAGGTCATTGTAGCAAGGCTCAAATCCATATCAAGCAAAACCACTAAAATTAAATGCAGAATATATCTATTTAAAACAGCAGATAAAAATTCGCTGGATGCCTTCCTAAGAGTGAGTCTCCAATCCTTCCAAGCTAATTATGTGAGTGTGGACCAGATATGGCTCAGATTCAAAGATACAGTATCGACAGCAATAGACAGATTCAGATCACGTAAGTTACGGTAATAATAGACGGGAGTGATCCACCATGATATACAAAACACATCATAACACTTTTGCAAAAGCAACGAAAAAACATTCCAAATGCAGAACAACACAAAATCCCTAAGATTGGCTAAGTTTGATGGAAGCTCGAAATTTAGTGCTGACGTCAATGCGAGATGCTTTGGACAGTTTCCACAATGAAACATTGTTTCAAAATAGGGTAGAAACCCCAGAGAGCTTCTGGTCGTATGTAAAGTACACCAGTGAACAATCAATACCGTCATCGCGTGATAGCGATGGAAATGTTATCGATGATGGTGCCACTAAAGCGGAGTTCCTAAATACAGTTCTCAGTAATTCCGTCACGAAAGAAGGTGCAGTAAATATTCCAGAATTCGAAACCAGAACAGCTGTTTAGCATGAGACATGAAAGTAGATATCTTAGATGTCGTGAAACAACTCAAATCACTTAAGAGAGGCAAGTCTTCTGGTGCAGATGGTATACTAATCAGGTACCATTCAGAGTATGGAGAAACGTCTTTCTTAGCAATCATATACAACCACTCACTTGACCAAAGGTCTATTCCTAAAGACTGTAAAACAGCACAGGTCACACCAATATTGAAGAAAGGAAATAGGAGTAATCCATTGAATTACTGACCCGTATCACTGACCTCAATTGGCAGTAGGATTTTGGAGCATGAACTGTACTCGAAAATTAATAATCATCTTGAAGAAAATGACTTATTGATACATAACCAACACGGATTCAGAAAATATCGTTCTTATGCAACACAGCTAGCTCTTTATTCCCATGAAGTTGAGTACTGTCGACAAGGGATCTCAGATCGATTCCATACTCCTAGATTTCCAGAAAGCTTTTGATACCGTTCCTCACAAGTCACTATTAATTAAATTGCATGCTTATGGAGTATCGCCTCAGTTGTGTGACCTCTCTGAGAGCAAATCACGAATCCAGGCACAGTTTGTAGTGGTTGATGGTAAATTATTGAGTAGAACATAAGTGATATCTGGCATTCCGCAAGGTAGTGTCATAGGCCCTCTGCTGTTCCTGATTTACATAAATGATCTAGGTGATAATCTGAGCAGCCCGTCCTCTCCGCATTGTGTGATGGAAGTAGGAAAAAATTGTCTTTCACTCTTTGTTTGTGATTGTCTGGTTTGTGATGGTAGATTGACGAGCAAAATGTACTGGCAGACCTGTTACGATTACAGAATCAGCAGTCCAGTGCACTACTGCAAGCCTTGGGACAGCTCGTCCAGGGACAGCAACACACTGTGCCACACATACCAGCTGCACACGAGCCGATCGTACAGTGGGCCACAGTCCCACTGTTGGGCATTCGATGCTAGCACGGAAAGATGGCAGGAGTGACACACGCAGTTTTCACACCACCTGGCTGCATACGACATCGAAGGTACAACAAAGCTGCATGCTCTTGTCTTGTGTAGGAGTGGCATTGTACAGAATCCTCCTCAAACTCGTACCGGGAAGTTCTGCAGATCAGCACAGTTTTGAATAACTTGTTCAGACATTAATCATTTATTACAAGGAAAATATTGTGCAAAAAAATGTGTACTGCTTAGCTACAACACGTGCCCCTCAGCAGAATTACAGTGAGTACGTAGCCACTTTGGAAGGCCTCACTCAAGACTTTATGATATTCCACGAGAACATGAAAATTTTCTGCCATAATGGTAAGGGATGCTTTCGGGCAAAATGTGTCAGACACACGCATTAGAGAGAGAGTTCTTAAATTATCCAACAAGTGTTCTAAAGTGGGGGTGGACATTTCACAGACAGGACACTTTGGACTTTGCTGCAAATTCTTTCGAATCTCCTCCCACTGTGTCAGGTTAGACAGCCAGCTGCATGCACATCACACATGCATGCCGCTGCAGCGGCTCGGTGCACTCCTGCTCAATTCACTTCTGGGAAACAGACACGTGTTGGGTGACGGCAGCAGCCGCCAGTTCTGCGCTCATGCCAGCAATGCAAATTCAGAGCACTCACGCCAGAACTGTCTAATCACACAAGGCCGTGTGCCATTTTTGCAACAAGAAGGGACATGTCCAGGCAGCGTGCCTCAAATGACAAAAACGCGACGCTCAGTATCACGTTTCTAGACAAAGTAGCTTTCACCCGAACTGTTAGCCATATAAGGCTTCCTATCACAATGAGCCACAAGCAATGGAAATAAATGCCACTTCGCCTCCAGTAGCTGTTCCTTTGCCCGATTGCGACAATTTTGCTTGTAAGGCTAGTGCACGCCGACGAAAGACATCCCGCCACACCCGATCTGTCCGTTCACATTTACCAGTGAACATGGCTTCTCAGATTGACATTTTCTGCTGATGGCAGAACAAACTTTCTGGTGGCTTGAACATTCAGAATCATACAATTCATTTTCTGTTGGACACTGGAGTGTGTTTCACTAATGAATCGCAAAACTTACAAATTGCTTGACTCACCTCCATTGCGTAACAAAAATATGTTAGCTACCTACAGTGGTCAAAGTATCCTGGTGTCACGACAGTAGTTTGCCAGCGACATATTGTGGATGAACTCAAGTCGTTTCTTTTCATTTACTGTGTTCACCCTCATCTGTAAACATTTTTGGTCTTCATTTATTTGATGTATTCTCCTTACCTTTGCACGATAACGTACTAGCCATTACAGTGTTCCAACAGACAGTGTTTCTGAGCAATGTCAAGAGTTTGCTGACATTTTTTCACCAGGTTTAGGCTGGACGATAAATTTACAGGAACCTATTGAATAGCAGTACAACGCACAACAGAAATTTTTACGCACTCTCAGTGCCTCACGTGTTTCGCGACGAAGTTGCTAACACATTGCATCAACTTGAGGATCAAGGAGTGATTTAACCAGTGACAGCATCATTTTAGGCTTCACTGATGATTATCTTAATGAAACCCTCAGGAAAATTGCGACTGTGTGTATTTTAAAACCACTGTCAGTCCTCAACTTCTTGTAACATTTCCTTCACCACATCCAGAATAGTAGTTTGACCAATTGTGTCCAGGCAAATACTTTTCCAAGTTAGATTTGCAAGATGCATATCTTCAAATTCCTGTGAATGAAGAATCCCAGAAGAATCTCATCATGAATACCTATTTAGGTTTCTACAAATTTAAGGGACTTCCATTCAGATGTGCCTCTGCCCAGCACTATTTCAACAGTACTTACAGAAAGCACTGTGCATCGATTCCTTCAGAGTAATTACCTAAATCACATCGTACTTTTTGGTTATACTCAACATGAGCATTTGCCTAATTTGAGACAGTTATTTGAAGTGCATGTGAGAATGGACTTAAGAGGGACAACTAATTTTTTATGAACAATTATCCTACCTGGGACACTTAATAACCTCTCAAGGCAACCATTCAAGTCCCGATCATTTAAGAGCAATATCATAGCTGCCGGCACCCAAGACAGTTAAAGAATTACAATCCATCCTTGGAAAGCTCAATATTACCGTAAGGATCTGCATAATGCATCATCTCTTGTAGTACCATAACATTGACTACATAAAAAGAATGTTCACTTCATCTGGTCGCCTCAATGCGAACGTGCCTTTCAGCAGCTTAAATCTGCATTGCTAACTGGCACATGTATTACACCCTTCAATGCATTACCCCGACTGGCAATAGCTGGAGACACACTGTTGGACGCTTTTGAGCAGGCTTGTATGTTCATCGATGTGCAAAATAATGATGTGGAAAGTTTTCCTGTTCACTTTCATTGTATACTCAAAGCAACAGCTAATGACCCAGTACTATGACGTAGTGACATAACACAAAACAACACAAGCAGATTTTAAGACAAAGGCCATTGCGATCCATTGGGTCATCAGTTCTTGTGCACAGACAACAGCTTTTTGCCCAATGTGGTGTCATCTTACTCCACACGGAGAACGATCAGTCTCATGTCGTTGCTCCACATTCTTTGCAGTCAGCTGTGCTATGACTTTTTCACCAAGGTCATTGGTGTACCGTACAGGAATAACAGCTTGCCAACACTGTACCTGGTTTGGAGTTGATGCTGACATAACCAAGATTTTTTGTTGTTGTTCTGTATGTGCACAAAACCAATCTGCACCACTGAAGAAAATTCTCACTTGGCCTAAGGCGACTTTGTCGTGGAATCACATTTATATTTTGCTTGTTCTTTTTGGGATGCATGATGGTTAATTCTTGTTGATTCTTTTAGCAGTTTTCCATTTGTTGTTTATGTGTCATCAATGACATCATCTACTACCATGAAAGCCTTCTCCACCCGGCAGTTGTAAACCCTATTAAACAGCTGTTCACGGATTTGCGGGGAAGGAATGTGATATCAACATTTGATACCACACTTGTTAGGGGTTACAGTTATCGATCACAGTCTGCACTAGTATAGCTGGATCTCCGAGTCAAGACTAGCGCCGCTCCCCGGCTTGCAGCATGTCTCTAGTGTGAGCTCAGCCACTCTTGCTTGTAATGTTGAGTAGGAAACTAATATAGCCTTCAGCTGATAGGAGGCAACCTCTAACAAGGCGCTTGGTTGTAGTGTGGCCCATGTGATGCCTCTATAGCTCTCTAATTATATTCCTAATTACTATTAAAACTCCTGTACCACCAGTTAATATATTTTACTTCTCTTTTACCAATGACTTCTGTTTATTTTAGTCATTGTAGACCCAGATCATACAACCATCTCCTTATCTACTTTGAGAAACCTGCTGAATATACAATGAAGGGATCTGTATGTTACTATTTAGCATTGACCACCAGTCATTCACATTGGTGATGATTCATTCATCATAACATAAATAACCCTTTCTGGAAAATGGCATCATTGTTAAGAAGACATTGGTGTGAGTGTCACTCCTTTTTGCTTGTATGTACCACTCCAGTCTGTGGAAGCTGTGTCCCAGTTGAAAGTTCATTGTCTAAAGTATTTTTTCTTTTTTTTTCCATACGCCATGAATGTGGGTTTCTTTTGTAATTATGGCTTCCAAGACTAGTTATAGCCTCAGTACAGCATTGTGTATGGTAAAATTGGATATGGATATTTACCAGCTGTAATTTAAGAGCATGTCACTAAAGCAGTGTAGGCAGTGCAGAACCACAGTGGCTACAGACACCAGAGGCTGGACCCGGTACTGGGGCTGGGGACATACCTGCAGCTAAGTCATCTAGTGAGTAAGAGTAAGAGCCTACTATGGGAACCTCAAGTTCCTGCTCAATGCACTATGTATATGGACACATATTACTTGACATTAAGATGGCCTGTATTCCTTTGAGGACTAATTCCTCTGGGGACACAAAGTGACATGTCCAAATCTCTGAGGAGGGATGCCAGTCCATTCTTCCTTGACAGCTGATACCAGAGAAGGAAGATATGTTGGACACATCTCATGCCAAAGTTGTTAATTCCCTCCAGGTTGGAATCCGGGTCAGGAAAGCTCACTTAAGGGGTGTCATTCATAAACCACTGCCTCTCAATGCTGCTTCATGACAGGCAACATTCTCAAGCTTATTAAAGTGATCGTTGTCTGAACAGTTCCCTGTTGTGTATACCAAACAATACTATCAAATACTTACCCATCTGAATTTATCATTCCTGAAGTACAATAAGGGGAGAAAAAGTTAAGGAGGAGAAATTGCATATTGTAACATTGGCTCCTCTGCACTTCAGTGTTGGCACTAGAGATGGTAGCAGGTAATGTTCACCTAGCATTCATCCAACCCATATCCTTCCATCTGACTGAACGAGTGGGAACAAGGGATGTCGAGTGACAAATCATGCTTTACTCTGTGGCACTCTCCAGTGGTCATAGATTTTTATGCTATACTGACTGGCTTTATGTTGAACAGAAATATGTGGTTTTTCAGGAGCTGCTCAGTCATCTAAACCAGTTTTTGTAGCTCCCTGTGCACAGACATTTCCTTAGGGGGCCACTAGCAGCTCTTTGATTAGATTAGAGCTACTTACATTCCAGCTGATCTGTGGTGAGGTGGTCCTTCAGGATATAGAACATGTCAGAAAAATAACAATAGATGTCAAATATTTACAAATAAGCTAACGTACCTTCCTCAGGTCACAAGTGGAATGATCAAAAAAAATAATGAACACAATGGTAAGATGATGCACTCATGGACTCATTTACTAAGATCATATTAATGCACTGAATTTAAAAGGTAATGAACATAATAGAACTACTACAATACTTGTTTAGAATGAACACATTAATGCACTGAAATGCTGCAGAAGTTAGATTGTACTTCATATATTACTCGCACAAAATATCAGTTGGCTCTACTGAGAAATTCATCAACAGAGTAGAAGGACCTGGCCACCACCAAATGGTTTAGGCTTCTGTGAAAGTGAATTTCATTGATTGTTAAGCTTTTTATGGCTCATGGCAAGTTACTGAAAATGGTTGTTTGTCCTAAGCTAACAACGGAAAGCAGATAGGTGGAAGGAATATATAGAGGGTCTATACAGGGGCGATGTTCTTGAGGACAATATTATGGAATTGGAAGAGGATGTAGATGAAGATGAAAGGGGAGATCTGATACTGCGTGAAGAGTTTGACAGAGCACTGAAAGACCTAAGTCGAAACAAGGCCCAGGAGTAGACAACATTCCATTAGAACTACTGACAGCCTTGGGAAAGCCAGGCCTAACAAAACTACCATCTGGTGAGCAAGATATAGACAGGCAAAATTCCCTCAGACTTCAAGAAGAATACAGTAATCCCAATCCCAAAGAAATCAGGTGTTGACAGATGTGAAAATTACTGAACTATCAGTTTAATAAGTCACAGCTGCAAAATACTAACGTGAATTCTTTAGACGAATGGAAAAACTGATAGAAACCGACCTCAGGGAAGATCAGTTTGGATTCCGTAAAAACGTTGGAACACGTGAGGCAATACTGACCCTACGACTTATCTTAGAAGAAAGATTCAGGAGAAGCAAACCTATGTTTCTAGCATTTATAGACTTAGAGAAAGCTTTTGACAATGTTGACTGGAATAATCTCTTTCAAATTCTGAAGGTGGCAGGGGTAAAATACAGGGAGCGAAAGGCTATTTACAATTTGTACAGAAACCAGATGGCAGTTGAGGGGCACAAAAGGGAAGCAATGATGGGGAAGGGAGTGAGAAAAGATTGTAGCCTCTCTCCAATGTTATTCAATCTGTATATTGAGCAAGAAGTAAAGAAAACAAAAGAAAAGTTGGGAGTAGGTATTAAAATACATGGAGAACAAAAAAAACTTTGAGGTTCGCCAATGACATTGTAATTCTGTCAGAGACAGCAAAGGATATGGAAGAGCAGTTGAATGGAATGAACAGTGTCTTGAAAGGAGGATATAAGATGAACATCAACAGAAGCCTGACGAGGATAATGGAATGTAGTCGAATTAAGTCGGGTGATGCTGACGGAATTAGATTAGAAAATGAGACACTTAAAGTAGTAAAGGAGTTTTGCTATTTGGGGAGCAAAATAACTGATGGTCGAAGTAGAGAGGATATAAAATGTAGACTGGCAACGGCAAGGACAGCATTTCTGAAGAATAGAAATTTGTTAACATCTGGTATAGATTTAAGTGTCAGGAAGTCATTTCTGAAAGTATTTGTACGGAGTGTAGCCATGTATGGAAGTGAAACATGGACGATAAATAGTTTAGACAAGAAGAGAATAGAAGCTGTTGAAATGTGGTGCTACAGAAGAATGCTGAAGATTAGATGGGTAGATCACATAACTAATGAGGAGACATTGAATAGAATTGGGGAGAAGAGAAGTTTGTGGCACAACTTGACTAGAAGAAGGGATCGGTTGGTAGGACATGCGTTGAGACATCAAGATATCACCAGTTTAGTTTTGGAGAGCAGCGTGGAGGGTAAAAACCGTAGTGGGAGACCAAGAGATGAATACATTAAGCAGATTCAGAAGGATGTAGGTTGCAGTAGGTACTGGGAGATGAAGCTTGCACAGGATAGAGTAGCATGGAGAGCTGCATCATACCAGTCTCAGGATTGAAGACCACAACAACAACATCCCCTATGTCTGACATAATTCACATTGCAAATAGAGATTTGGTTGGACACTTCAGCAAATTGCTCTGAGCACTATGGAACATAACTTCTGAGGCCTTCAGTCTAACACTTCAGCAGTTCTGTGATGTGTTTCTCCCAATTCAATTCATTATCAAACTGTAATCCCAAGAATTTAACACTGTCCACTACTTCTATCTGCTTGTAATCATATGTTAGGCATATACTCATATGACACCCACTACAAGTTCTGAACTGCATGTAGTGTGTTTTTTCAAAGTTTAATCACTGGTTCTGAGGCTAATAAAATATTTGTTGACATTAGTGACAAATAATTGGCTAACTTTTTAAGACTACACTTTATTTCAAAATGAATTGTGATCACAGCAGCTAATTGCTAATTGATATAAGCTATTTCCTATCACAATGCTAGAAGCATCTGTCCATCAGCATATTACGGCTTCGTGGACTTCATTTAGCATTGATTAGTTGTTCATGCTTTTACTTCACTGTCTCATGATTGATGGCTGACTTGGGCAAGTTTAGAAGTGCTGAAACGCCTGTGTGTGTTAATTACTCAGGTGGAATCCAAAGACAGGTCCATGCTCAGTGTACTGAGCTCACTGACTGATGCATTCAGCAATTACTGCTTCTCTGCTTACAAAACAGTACTACCAGGCACCTCCTATAGTGGCAGATCCACCTCTCATTGAAGTCCAGTAGTCAGTTCCCCACTACAAGAGGGTGCCGAGATAATTTGAATAGTGTGTTGATAGTTTTTATTTATGTGATTTGTGACCCTTAGTCATTCTACCATATTCAGATGAATTAGAATACACACATTACAATACACTTTCTGCATAAAGAGCTCTGATTTGACAGGTAGATACTGACTTAAAAAATACAAAGTTTGTCTACATAGCAGTGGAGATAAGCATGCTGGGAATTACTGGGAGAGAAAAGGAAGCACACAAATGGTCAGGAAACAGACTGAAAATGGGAACATTTTGGGTTTTGGGTTTTGAAACTAATCATTTATGTAAAAGATAGGAGCAAAAGATCAGAATCTGCTTCCACAAAACATACTGTCACTCACTCTTGTACCAACAAGTCATTAACACACATTTGTAGCACCAAATGCCAGCCTAAGTTTAAAAATTTTGTGGAAACTCAACAATAGATCACAGTATCACACAGAAATGGGAGATTTCCATAATTGGGGGACTCTGAAACATTACTATTAGGGTAGTAAATGAAATGAAACATTGGGGTGTGAATATAGTTCATAACTGCCCATATCTGATGAATTCCACACTGCCATATGAGTTATTTGACACTATCATTTTCAAAAGATCCCTTAACCCTCCTGCGACGAGATGTAAGGACCCTGCCAAGATGTTTGTTTGACAGTACCTTCAACTACTGGAATGTCCCATTTCTGTGTGGCACTAATCTGTTATTGTTGCCACATACTATTTGAACCCAGAGGCTGACAGTTGGTACTAGAAATGTTTGTTTTGCTTTGTTGCTACAGGACTGAGTACAGTATGTTTTCTAGAAGGAGCTTCCAATCTTTTGCGTTTTTGTAGGTGGCAAATCCAGTGAATATGTTATTTATCTTTACTACATTATTTGCTAGGTATATACTTTTTGACATACATGTTCACTGGTAACTTATTCTTGAAGAGAACTGATGTCTGTGTGTTAACTAGTGCATTCAGAAAAATTAACACATTTACCATTTCTTTAAATTCGAAACAACGTTTCTACATTTGTAAGAGCTATCACAGCTAATACTAGCTATTTATGGCTGGATGGCCCATCTGTCATTGCAGTAATAGGGTATACAAACAGACCTTGCTGATTAATCCATGCATTTATTAATGAAAACCACATTAAAATCATGACTAGCTTAAGATCAGCCTTCACAAATGGACAGATACTTTCTTCTGAAGCAGTATATTTCCTCTGCATGAGATGGTGTACTGGAGATGATTTTATTGTTTTCCACACTTTCACTTGCATGTCTGAGCAGTTTCTTGGAATAATTTCAGTGTTTACAGTCTTTTATGGAGCTGTCTTTTGAATAATGGGCACGAAGGTTATGAAGAATCCAGTCAGCAGAAATAGTGTTTCTACCATACAGTTTGTGATACATGAGGGCTGATTAGCCCTGAAATGAAGATGTTGGGAGTAAATAGTATAGTGGAAACAACTGAAGCACATAGGATAAATGTGTTCACACATGTGGAGACTAATGTGTCTTCTGCCTCACCTCCATACAGGGAGTACAGCAGGTAACTCCCTTGCCCCATCTACCATCCACACTTATGGTCATACATTCCCCTTATTGTGGATGGTCCATGCACAAGGAGAGAAATGAGCTCAGGTAGCCATGAATGTTAGAACCTCATCGCAACACAGAAGGTACATGGTAATGCTGGGCAAGTGAAACAGCTTCCTAGTGAAAGCCACATAAAAGTAGTCCTGTTATGCTGTGAGATTGTCAGTAATATGAGAATCATTCTTGAAGGTGTAAGTTGAGCACTGCAAGCTGCACTGGTGATGTCTTTCTTTGGTTGCTATTACAGTCACAGCTTTTCATCCAACTGCAACAACAACATTGGAATCTAGGACAACTGTCATCTCCATGGAGGAGATGGCAGTGCCGTCCAGGAGGTACAGACCTGGGAGAAAAATACAGGAATCAGGCCAGGACATCATTAAGGATGAATTGTGTGGTGGAATGGTGCAGGCAGAAAGACACTAGAACGAAGGAATGAAGTGACAAGATAAAACAAGTAATAGGAAGGTTATGTCATGGCACTGCATAGCAGATAATTGCTGCCTAGTCTGGAACTTGGATTGGCTGGTGAGCCACTGTGCAGTGACCTATGAAGGCTGTGTAGTGGAGGAATACTGGAAAGTTGTCCAGTGGCACATTGATTGTTTGTTATATTAAATCAAAATTTCTTTTTTTTTTTTTTTTTTTTTTTTGTCAATCAGATTCTGTTGATTTGGTAGGTACACCATCTATGGCTGACAAGGCAAAAAGTTGGGGAGCACAACTAGTGCTGTTGCAGTGAGGGTGAGTTTTAGAAGTGGCAAAAGTTTTATTCTGTAACATGTAATTAACTCCACACTCCTTCCTGGGTGCTCACAAAATTTGTCAGCTCAGGGCCTGGAGCCATTACTATACTTCCTCCTCTTGAGTGCTGCCCTGCACACTAACAATGTACTGAATCAAATAAACTGCTTCTACACATTCTATTCATCTTATTTCATTCTCATTACATCTCCCATACTAGTCTGTTTCCTGACAACAGAAACTTTACAATTCCTTTAGCACTGACAACTGAAATGCTATCTCTAGTTTGAGGAAGGTTTTGGATCATTTAGCAGATAATTCCAAGACCAATCACATATTGGCTCTCAATTTAAACAAGGAACTCTACTTAACTTAATGCTGTGTCATTTGTCAGTGGTTAGTATACAGAATCTGAATGACAGCTGAACTTCAATCACCTTACGAGGTCCCTCACAAATTGTTGGCTAGTTGGAAACCCTGTGTTCCACCATAAAGTCCTTACAGTACTGTTCTTGCTGCGTCTCACTCCATGAAGATAATGTTCAGGCACTCATGTGAGGTCAAATTGAGCACTGCAGTTGTAAAATTGCTTAGTGTCATGGTAGCATCCCTGTCTCCTCCTCCTCCTCCTCCTCCTCCTCCTCCTCCAGCTGTGCAACAAGCCTCAATCTTTTGCCTCATGGGACAAAGTCCCACACTTCACAACTGGCAGGCCACAAAGAATGGAATGAATATTCCTGCCAAGACTTTGTATGCCCCTCCAGCTAACAAATATCTGAGTCTTCCTCTGTCAACCAGAAAGGCTCCAAGAAATCGAATAAAGGAAGACGATCTGTTTATTCACCGACAGATCCTCTTCAATGGCATGGCCACATGATACCCTTGGCTGGCTAATCACCTTGTTGCAGATATGCAACACCAATCTTTTTTCTGCTCTTGACACAGAAGGGACAGAAGGAGAATGCCAACACCTCTGTAGATATTATAGAGTAGGATTCTTCAGCCTCTGCACCCTGTGGCAGTGAGCCTTCAAAGGCGGGCACTGGATAGGCACTGGGGTGACACTGTTTCCCTCCTTCCTTTTCCTAATCATGACACTCTTCCAATGCAATTTTTGTGGCCTTTGATCCAATG
Source organism: Schistocerca gregaria (assembly GCF_023897955.1). Lineage (NCBI taxonomy): Eukaryota > Metazoa > Arthropoda > Insecta > Orthoptera > Acrididae > Schistocerca > Schistocerca gregaria. Next base: position 126,513,671 of record NC_064922.1, read on the forward strand.
AAGAGGACTTACAGCTGCTCTTGGAATCGTGGCCTTTGCTGATTCTCTGCCTCCAGAAGACAAAATGGGCTCCCATTTTTTCCAGTCTGCTTTGACATACCTTCTGGCTGATTCATGTGTGCTACAAGCTGCCTTTACTATGAGGGAGGGAGGTCTTGCCCTCACTTCATACCAATCCTCAACACCATTGCCAGACAATGTTCATGTTCAAATGTTTCATAACCTTTCTGCTGTGGGTAAGCACTTGTTCCTTTGTATGTACAATCACATCTGGGCAGAGGGCATGTTTCCCAGACACTAGCATGAAGCCACTGTCACACCCATATGTAAGCCCAACAAGCAGGAACACCTTCCTTCTAGTTACTGCCCAATTTCTCTCACCAACAGTGTTAGCAATGTGATGAGTCATTACACCAGCTGGGAATGAATTATATGTTTCGAGTTTGGTAATTTAGTGATCACTGCACGATGTGGATTTTGTGCAGCCCGTTCTGTAGATGACCATCACGTCACTTCATCAACCTGTGTCACCAAAGGTTTTCTGTGGAAATCCCTGACACTGGCAGCGTTTTTAAATTTGGATAAAGCCTATGACACCTGTTTAAGGACTGGTATCCTCCATACTGTCTACATGTGGGTCTTACGAGGCCACATACCCATTTCCTTCAGTAATTTTTAAAATGCACGGTTTCCAAGGTATGTGGGGGTTCTGCCTTGTTGGAATACATTCACCAGGAAGACAGTGTGCCTCAGTGTACTGTCCTGAGCATTGCCCTCTTTATCATTGCCTTTAACCCTATTGTGTCGTGTCCATCTCCCTATTACAGCCTCCTCCTTACCCCCACTTGGTTCTCTGTACCATCATGAGCAGCTGCTCACAGTGTGGCTTCAGCTGCCAGATACTGGTCACATTTGTGCATGTCACATTTGCATGAGTGTGAGAGTGTATGTAACATATTTTCAGCTAAGGCCTTGTTGACTGAAAGCTCACTTTGACAGTTTCTGTTGTGTGTCTGTGACTCAGCATCTCTGCTTTATGTTGAGTAGCAGCTATCCTTTTCATAATATCATTAAATTCGTTTTTGAAGGATTGTGATGGATTGAGGCATTGAGGTGCAGAGGTAGGGGTAGTGCACACTGATCACCAAACAAAATATTGTACCTAAGTAGACAAAAGGCAGGTAAAATATGGAGACTTGGCATTAGTGCCATACAAACTGGACCATGGAGTGAAGTCAGAGAAAAGAAGAGGGTCATCAGTTCTGTAAATGTGACTGATCTGACACCAGCTCAGTATTCACTTGTGCCCCATGTGGTACTGACTGCTTACTTAACTGCAGAAATTATGGACCAGACAGTCAGAAGGTTCATATCAGTAACCACACCTGAATGCCAATAAATATGCTGCACAGAGGCTATGAAGGGTTAAGCATGTGTTTGTAATTCCTCACTGTCTACCATTTAGTCACCTAAGAATGGAAGACCTATTTTAGGAACACATTTTTTTTTTTTTTTTTTTATTCTGCAGTCACTCATTCATCTGTTTCAACTTGAATATATATCACTGCATGTTTTGGAGCAAATGATAAGACTACATAATTATCTTCTATGAGCACATGGACTATTCTCATATCCATTCCTCATGGTGTAATGATAGAAGCATTGCATGGTAACCTGAAGGGGCCAAGTTCAGTCCTACAAGTTTCCAGCTTTTAAATTGTTTGTGCAGATTCACTAAAAAGAGAGAGATATTTAGGACAATGTTTATGCAGATTACTGAATCTAGTGTGAGAGAAATGAAATTTCTCCATTTTTTGCATATGGGCTTCAGGCTTTCACATTATTTTCTAAAAGAGCCAGTACCTGAAGTCATGAAAGTTAGACCTTGTGATGGGTTATTTGCTCTATCACAAAAGCACCATTTCAAAATACAAAATGGAACATGAAACTATTACCAGTTCATCATAAGAAATGTTACGAATTAGTACAACCATACATAATACACTACTGGTGATTAAAATTTCTACACCAAGAAGAAATGCAGATTTTACACAGGTATTCATTGGACAAATATATTTTACTAGAACTGACATGTGATTACATTTTCACACAATTTGGGTGTATAGATCCTGAGACATCAGTACCCAGAACAACCACCTCTGTCCTTAATAACGGCCTTGATACACCTATGCATTGAGTCAAACAGAGCTTGTAAGGTATGTACAGGTATAGGTACAGCTGCCCATGCAGCTTCAACACAATACACAGTTCATGAAGAGTAGTGACTGGCGTATTGTGACGAGCCAGATGCTCGGCCACTATTGACCCGACATTTTCGATTCGTGAGACATCTGGAGAACGTGCTGGTGAGGGCAGCAGTCGAACGTTTTCTGTATCCAGAAAGGCCTGTACAGGACCTGCAACATGTGGTCATGCATTATCCTGCAGAAATGTAGGGTTTTGCAGGGTTGAATGAAGGGTAGAGCCACAGGTCGTAACACATCTGAAATGTAATGTCCACTGTTCGAAGTGCCATAAATGCAAAAAAAGGTGACAGAGATGTGTAACCAATGGCACCCCATACCATTAGTCCGGGTGATAAGCCAGTGTGGTGACAATGAATACATACCTCCAATGAGCATTGAACATGATGTCACCAAACATTGATGCGACCATCATGATGCTGTAAACAGAACCTGGATTCATCCGAAAAAATGATGCTTTGACATTCATGCACCCAGGTTCATCATTGAGCAGACCATAGCAGGCGCTCCTGTCTGATGCAGCATCAAGGGTAACCATAGCCATGATACCCTAACTGATAGCCCACGCTGGTGCAAATGTTGTCAAACTGTTCGTGCAGATGGTTGTTGTCTTGGAAATGTTCCCATCAGCGGACTCAGGGATCGAGATATGGCTCCATGATGCATTACAGCCATGTGGATAAGATGCCAGTCATTGCAACTGCTAGCAATACGAGGCCATTGGGATCCAGCACGGCATTCCATATTAACCTCCTGAACCCACCGATTCCATATTCTGCTAACAGTCATTGGATCTAGCCAAACGTCAACAGCAATATCGCAATACAATAAACTGCAATATGATAGGCTACAATCTGACCTTTATCAAAGTCAGGAACATGATGGTATGCATTTCTCCTCCTCACACTAGGCATCACAACAACATTTAACCAGGCAATGCCGGTCAACTGCTGTTGGTGTATGAGAAATTGGTTGGAAACTTTCCTCACTTCAGCATGTTGTGGGTGTTGCCACTGGTTCCAACCTTGTGTGAATGCTCTGAAAAGCTTATCATTTGCATATTACTGCATCATCTTCCTGTCAGTTAAATTTACTGTCTGTAGCACATCACCTTCGTGGTGTAGTCATTTTAATGGCCAGTAGTGTACTTACCATTCTTCAATATTTAAAGTGGTGGTTAAAATATCCCAATACATTCACGATGGAATACTATATCAAAGTGTGGACAAATAATAATGTACCTGTGCACTTACATGCAGCCATTAAAGCTCTAACGGATGGGCAACATTATCAAATTAGCAACTTTATTGTTTCACCTACTTGTCAGAGAATGTTAACTGCCATCTATTACATTTATTATGAACCACTAGAAAAGAGAACTAAACATTTGGAAGCTTCCAGATGCATTTTAACTCAGATTTTCACATCTTAAAGCCCATTCTACAGTTGTATAAGTAAACGCACTGAACTCAGTACACGAGTTGGATATAGTTTACTGAACACAAAACAAACATCATGGTAAATAACAGTAAAACCAAGTATTCACAGTACCATCCAGTTGCTAATATAGGTAATCAAAGTATTGCAACAAAATACTTGATCATATTCCAACAGATCTCATCTTTCACTCACACCAAAGTAACTTCACTTTCCATTACTGTGCTTGTGTATGATCCACTGCAGTGTAGACATTGTAAAGCGCAGCCTCACCAACATTTCTGTGGCAAATGTTGAAGTTCTTCATAAATAAATGAAAATAAGTAAAATGGCATTTACGATATTATTCATGTTTTCATCACACATGGTTTGTCTAGAACGGGACAACTAGCACACTGCATATTGTGTGGATACACCTGCAGTTATTTACAAGCCATTAACAACAGACTACATGCTCCATACAGGAAACAATGAGGAGGGGAAAATGAGGAAGATGACGGTGAGCTGAACTGCAGTCTTGTGATAGACCATCATAGCAACGATAGTTGGGGGTACACACAGAAGTGGAAGATGTCATGGGAAGCCTTTGAACACCAGTGAAACTCCAATTACTAGTAAAGAACAGAACAAACATAGATAAATAAATGAGTACACCTTTGGTTGTCATTACCCATGCCCTGGGTCCCACTCAAACCATTGATGCCTGTTTAACTGTGATATTCTTATGGTGTGGATTGTGAATGGATGACTTAACTCAGGTATTTTTTAAGGTGTTTGTATCTTGTATGTCAGAAATGGCATATTGGTCTAATGTTGGTTTCTCTCTGTTTATGCTGTTAATGGTGGAAGTGTTTAAGCAAATTCTTTGACTAAATGGCCTCTCCTCCAGGGTAAATTGTGCAACATTCAGCAACGTCTGCAGCATACAGATGATTTGACATTCCATCAACTCATGTCATGTATGTGGCATATCTGTTAATTTCTAGGTATTCTGCATTCACATAACAACTATTAAGTAACGGTAACATGTATTGTTAAAGCTATACAAATTCACCTGAAGGAGAACTATGGGAATGGAATATACCTGAGCCGTGGGAACATAACCTGTGTGATGGAGAAATCTTTGGAACATCAGAAGTCTATCCATAAATTTGATCTCTGGATTCAATAAATGGATGCTATTCAGGACAAACCAACAACAGCCTGACACACATTACCTAAGTATCTGCTATAGCTATTTCCATTATTCCTTTTGCTTCAGAATTCAACATAGGACACATGCATATCGAAATGGTTCATCCCTGTACCAAATTCAAACTAACAACCTCTGTCTTTCCTACTTAGTTCCATCTGCAACAGTAGGTCACCATACAAACTTTTTCCCTTTATGTATCTTTTGAAGCATCATACTCTGACATCTGCTATAGCCACTGGCATTCAGGAATTGTGAAGTACAATTACGTATTTGTTGAAATTCAACTAAGTTTCTTAGGAACAAGGTCACAAATTTTTATTTTGGGGCAAAGACAGGTATGCCCAGATGGCAATAAACTCAAGCTAACATCAGCCGTGCTATAGGCGTGATTTGAACCTATGACCCACGGAAAAGCATCCCTCCATCCTAAGCGGCCACCACAGGCTGGAGAAACATAGGTTTAGGGCCAGCCTTAGAATGATATTTCTGTCACTGCTGTCACTCCTTTTGATGCCAACAAATTTACTTCCTCCCCAGGCACCAGCATGAGAGAGACAAGCAGAAATAACATCGCGAGCAGTCAGTAGCAATGGCTCACTGGTAGCATCCAGTTAAAGACAGTTAACACTGGTTGAAGAAGAAATTTTGCATTAGAGATGGCACAGAGATATGGGACACCAATGACGATTGTAAAGAGATATTTGAAGAATTATGTTAAAAGAGACACTATCAACAGAATTCCTGGCTCAAGCAGAAAGAGACTGAGCACAAAGCAGGACTACACGGAGCTTGTGTGTAAGAGCCAACAACTATCTTTACTAAATATGAAGCAGTTGCAGTGAGTGACCAGCTTCCCAGTTCTGATGACACAGTTCACTGAAGGCTGAGGAAAGGTGTACTGCATGCACAGAGATCCACTGTAAAATAGGAACTCAGTGACGAAAATGTTACAATGGCTGTTAGCTGGAGAGCTCCATCACAATGCAGCATGGGAAAATTTCTTTTCACAGATAAGGTGCTTTACAATGGCCCAAAGGTAGCTTACTTGAAATGAGGTAGAGATACCACTAACAATAAGTGGTGACAAGTAGTACTGTCCGACTGTCAGTTTACTGGAGGGTTTGGATTTATGAGAGAGGAGCAGGAATGCTTCATCAATAAAAGGCAGTATGCCCACATTTTGATGAAAGTGATGATGCCTTTAGTTGAATACTATATTGTGGAGGAGAATTCATGCTATAGGAAGTACATTCAATTGTGTGTATGACTCCATAATTCAACAGCAGCTGTCCAACAAGGGACATTAATGTAATTGACTGGCTGTGAGTAACTCCTTACATGAACACAATGGAAAGTGTGTGCTCGTGCCCATGCGCCCCAAAGAGCGTCTTACACACACAAATTGTTTTACAAATTGCGAAGTCACTGACAACCGCCTCTACAGAGTGAACGAAGTACTTGTTTCGCTTGAGGTAGTGCAGTGGAGGACCAAAGAGAACTTGTTCCCCCTCCCGCCTCAGAACTTGCCGCCCCCCCCCCCCCCCCCCCCCCCCGTTAATAGACAAATCTTGTGAATAGTAATGTAAGTTTGATGCCAGTGTCCTCCAGTTTTGTACTTACGCAGTTATTACATTAGTTGAAAGAAGTTAACAGTGCTTTCATCAGGATTTGGAGTTATGCGACCTTTACTGCTTTGTCTTAGTGTCGCACTGCCAATACAAAAAGTGACCCACATATGAATTCACAGTTCTAAGCTGCCACAACTCTTCTACACTGCATGGTGTATGATCTGTGATGTCTGCCACATGGGACTACGAAAAACCATCTCTTAACTATTGGGGATCTGTTGCCTATCAGTAACCTGAAACCAATGGAGACACTGTCATTGTCAGGAGGTCACTGATCCATGTATAATTCTGACAATCTGTAATTTTATTATGGTCTACTATTCCTTTCCCCTTCCATGATCCCTTGGACCTTTGCACCAGGCCATAGTTGAGTGGTATTCATTCCTGCAAACTATACTGTATTTCTGTCACTGGCAGTATTCTTACGCCAACCTTCAAACACATATCAGCTAAGGTCTGCATTCAAATTGTGTTGACTTGCATCTCCTGGGCACCTTCGTCCTGCTCTGCAACAGTGGCTGTACATGGCAGGTGACTTCAATAACATTTTGCACCTACCTGCTTGGCACTGCACCTGATTCCCTATCTCCATCACTATTTTAATTTACCAACTTATTACAGAGATAACACCAGGGGTCACAGAAGTTACCAATGGAGGAGCTATTGACAGATGCAATTTTCACTTTCTTCAGTAGGTCAATTACACATTACTGTTACCATTTTAATATTTTCTTATGTGGTACTTTATCATCTTTTACTTTGACTCACCTTCATTGCTGGCATGCTAAATTATTTCAGTGAAGCAGTTTCAAATTTTATACTATAACTTAACACTGGATGTTAATTATGTGGTGCATAATTCATAGTGTATAATTGTCAGTCTCATTGTAACCAGGAAACATTCATTACAAAAACTGCAGTTGCATTTAATGTGATTACAGTGGTAGATTGTGAGGAAAATGTGATCAGAGATAAAGGAGACACATTTGTAAGTGCCAAATTGACACTTAAAAATAACTCGCAATAAATGTAAGCAAACATAACCAATTGGCACACTATGATAAGTAGTGATGTTTAGACCACACACCCTTTATTCTGTAGTCATGGCACATTCGAATTGTTATCTTAATATAAATATAGTTAAGTATACAACTGTCACTCAATGAAGCTGAGGTTTTTAAGGAGGGCAATTTCCTACATTGTCCAGGACTGGAACAAGTCAACCACATTCATGGCCAGTGATTTGGAACCTCATTGTCGTGCCTTTATATGAATATTGCTCCTGTAATCCTTCCTCTCTCTCCCAAAATAGTATTTTGCCACCTGACTGGTTTATGAAATAGTCTGGTCAGTCTGGGTGTCACAGTTGCTCTCAATCCCACACCTGCCAAGCATGCAGTTGACTACTCAATGAGGACAATCAGTTGAGAAAAAGATGACTGTCCTGCTGGTAACTTCACAACCTATGATCTGGAGTCTCCAGGCCCATCTCCACTCCTCTCACCACCTCCACTCCCATACCAGCTTTCCTAATTTAAATATATGGGAGTTCCCCTTAACTTTCAGTATCCCTGAAAGAGCTGTGTCAATGTGGGTTTTCTTACAGATGTGTTGCTCTAAATGAGTAGTTCCGAACTGGAAAAACAATAATGCAAAGCAGTAGATGATCATATGTGATTTCTAGTGGGGTAAGTGACATATTCCATCTGGACTGAAAGGCCAATATGCCACTAGGAACCTAAATTTATAAAGATGCAGTGTCAGTTCTTTTGGACAGACAATACCTACACATTACCTACGGTTCAGTCCTACCTATGCTTGGCTACGACAGGTGATATGGGCTGGCTATCAGTTTAGGCTGTTGTTACCTGATCTCACATTCTGTGTGCACTTATTTGGTTGAGCAGGACTAAAACACCTGCCTCACTTTTCTTCTGTCAACCACAGCTTCCCTTCGATGTGGTTTGTCTCCAAACACTGCAGTCAAATGCCTTGTTGTGCAAGTATTTCGTCAAATTATGTTTTATCTTCTGTACCTAATGTTCTCTAGTTCTTCTGAAGCTCTGTTACAATTAATTTAAAATCCAAAACTGATGTCTCTGCTACACCACACTTCTACAGCATAAGTATGTGCATCTCTCCTCTGGAGTGGTCTGTATAAGCTCAGCCCATTACATTTGTGTCCCAGAGGACAATATTGAATGCTTTGTTTCTTTTGACAAAGATGTGATGAACATAGCTGTTTTCAAAAGGCATTATTAAGAAACAAACCTGTCGGTTCAGTACAGCTCTGTGGATGTTAAAATATGAATATATGTCACACACGGCAGGTTTAATAGGATGAGCACATCAATAAAGGATTAGATGGAGTTATTAAGCGAAGTTTTCATATGTCTGAACAGCTGTAGTTACTAGGGGATAACAGTCATCAGCGTGATGCTGAACCAGAGGCTGGCCCAAGTACCAGGTCTCCAGTTGCAAACTCGCCAGGTCTGTAACAGTAAGAACCCAAAGTTGGAGGTTTGTGTCCCTACTCTACACACTAGTGAATCAAATGTATCTGGGCACTATTAGTGGACATTAAGATGGGGCATCTCCACCCTGCTCATTTATAATGGCTCAACCTCTCCTGGAGACACATTAGGTGATATGTCTGAATCTGTCAAGAGATCATTCCATTCTTCCTCAATGGCCAATACCAGAGAAGTTTGAGATAGTGGAAATTGGGTTTGGAGTGAATTTGCCTTTATAATTCATCCCTAAGATGATTCATTGCTTTCAGGCTGGAACATGGCAGGCAAGCACACTTCAGGAATATCACTGTCCATAAACCATTGCATCACAATAATGCTTCATGAAAGATTACATTGTTGAGCTAATTCAGACAGACATTACTGTGTACTCTCTGCAGCAGAGGAAGCTTTCAGAGACACTATCAAATATATGCTTATCCTCCTGCATTTATCGATTTCTGAAGTGCAATAATAGGAGAACAAGTTAGATTGTCAAAAAATTATTATTTTTGTTCTTATACTAACCTAATTTCATTGTTATTTTAAAGAAGGTTTACATGAAAGCCACACAAGAATAAAATGTACAGATGACCACTTTTGCAGTTTCTTTTGATTGAAAATTACTGAAAATTTTGCTACATGTTGTTAAGACGATATCCTCAAGGAACATCGAAACTTCTTTTGATAACATTCTAACTAAGATGGAGAGTTTCAAAGAAGTCATACTTGTGCTGCATAATATGCATGTAATTAGCAGACTGATGTGTAACTGCAGTTTTGTCTGATGCTGTGGGGTTTAACATGAAGGTGTGGGAGAGAGCAAATTTTGGACTGAAAATCACACACTTGGGTATAAGGGAAAAATTACTTGGATGCCCAGAATTTTTGAACTGTTAAGGTGTTGAGCCAGAAAGACAAAAGGAGACAGTGTATCCCAGTGCCACTCTCTTCCTTCTCAAATACACTGTTAGTCAACATAAGGCAATGAAGTTAGTGGAAAAGGGGGGGGGGGATATATGTTGAGAATGAAGACTTCAGTACAAACAGACCAGCTAAAAATTTTTAACATATTTCTGCTGTTTTAACACACACTATTCTGAAGGCCAGAATTCGTGGTGATGGAGGTAGAATGTAGAGTGAGGCAGCTGGTTCCCCCTTTCTTCTGCCAGAATTTCATCTTTTATGTGCTCCACCAGGAGCATTTTTTGCTGGCTTATTCCATAGTACTATTTGTTGCATGAGATACTGTGGCAGAGTCAGAGCAAATTAACAGTAGTTGGTAGTGGTGCAGTATGTTGATTCATGAATGAGGTAGTATACAAGTATGTACATGCAAGCCACTATTACCAGTACTAACTTGACTGCACATTACATACTATGTTATCCCATATTGCCGAACATGTGAATATTGAAGTTTATAATCTTCCCACTGGATAGATGACAGGAATTTAAACATTACTTATCAATAATACACTGTCTGCTAATGCTTCATTTTCTGTGCAAAATTAAGTGCTCATTGCCCTAATTTTAGATGCTTTTGCTTCAACTGCATTTCTTCCCATAGAAACAAAGAATTACTGATAGTATCTTCTGTGAAATTGTTTGCTTTGTTTCAAGTATTGAAATACATAATTTTCATGAAAGTAAGGAAAGACAGGATTACAGGATTCCTAATTACAGAACATGACACAAAGTTACGTTTGCTGCCTCGAGAAGATGACTTTCTCTCCTTTTTTTTTTTTTTTTTTTTTTTTTTTCCCAAGCACATTTTCTAATTTTGTATTTCTGGTACCGACAAAGTTTCTGTAAGTATTAGAGTAGGTTCTACTATCTACAAATTTAAACAACATTTATAAATATATTTGCAATTTTCATTGTATTTAATTATAATAATTTCATTTAAAGAAAGGAAGCACAACTGCATGATGAGCCCTTGCTAACATCACTGCTAATTAGGTATCTTGTGTAATGTGTTGGCACAATCGAAATTATTTGGAATAAACACAAACTGGAGTATGTGGAGGTAACATATTCTGGAATGAGCAGAATGATGCCTTCATGGAGTAGGAGAAAGAATGAATAACAATAAATTGGTTTGAAAAGTAGTGATTAAAACAGTTTTCAGGAGCCAAAGCTGGGGAACGGTATGATAGCTCTACCGTGAGCTAGATGCAAGTGAGGAAGCAATGCAACTCTTCAACTTACAAGCTCAGCATCAAATGCTACTCTGGAACATGTTGTAAAATGTGTGTATGCTCCATTTAACTTTATATCAGAGTGAAAGTGAATTAAACTAATATAAACCATAAAATCTTTTATATTACACTGATTTGTAAAATGACAAAGGCTTGCGTGATACGAAGTGTACTGTCTGTTTATTCCATGATGTGCCCACATATTTCAGTTAACAGAGATCAGTGCACTCTCATGGAAGCAACCATTATTTGTGCAATGGGTAATATATTATAATCTACTTGTCTGTAATACCAACAATGGCACTACACGAGCATCTCTTTCAGGCAATGTTTCATCTAAAATTTTCACTGTTTCATATTGGGTTCAAGTATGTGTGTCAATGACAGAATGTATTTATCTTGAGTAAATCTGTTTCAGGTTTCACCAAGAAATGATTTCCTTTTCTTATTACACACCTAATGAAATTCAGTATTGATAGGAATTGCACTGGTGATAACTTCATTGAAACTGTGACACCTTTCCCCCTGATCTAAGGATATTTCAAGCCACTTAAGATCTGAATGATGTACCTCAACATTAATGGTAATATTTTGAGCTTTAAGTAATTTTCTTCTCTAGCCAGTTGATGCCAACAACTTTAGCTAAATAGATGGCCCAATTGAACACCCGAATGATCTCGCATAATCCTCAACGCCGTACACAACAGAATGCATTACAGCAGACAAGTTTAACTTAGTGGGAGATTAAATAGCAATGACAACGTATCCAGGTGAGCTGCAATTGGTATTGCAGTGTCAACATGAGCATTCCAATGAGTATCAGATGTTGAATATAGTGTCTGCTTCATGGCAACTTTCAGTCACATAAGGTTAAGAAAAGGACATGGAGAAAATTTCTCAAGACATTTTCACTGAAGAAAGTGTCAGAATTACTTCATATGGTCCTCTAATATTACTCTTTTCATCATAACTATGTCTGCAGCATTCACTAATAGGAATTTAGTGTTTCAAAAGTGTTGATCAAATGTTGATAAAATTGTGTGTGGAATAGCAGTTCTTGTTTTCCGATTGCAATCTACAAATTCCAAAAACCAGTCATTTGTTAGTCTCCTAATAAGTATAATGCAGGGTGAATGTTGTTTGTTCAGGTATCATTTGCACCAAGAGTTTCAGCAACAATAATTGAGTAATGCATCTTAATTTCTCGCTGTTCCAATATGGCACCATTGACATGATAACTACAAATAAGTTCATTGAGAGCATCACATGATGTGTAATGCACATGTAAACACTTTTGAGACACTTGTTGTTGTCTGATCTTGCTTATGTATTGGATTATTGTGGACACAAGAGATCCAATATTCACAGGAGATTTCAATTATGTGAATCTGTAATTTTATGAGCTGAACCTCTAAATTTTAAGCCTTTTTGATCAAAAAGTAATATCACATTAAGTAACATGATAGCTCCAATGCAAGTTGGCTGTGATATAGATAAACAGAAAACATCACATCTCCTCTCCCAAGCATCAGCATCATGCCATTTCATTTCTTCACTTTCTCAATTCTCCCATTAAAATTTTTTACGAATGTAAATTTTCCATTTGATGTTTATTGTTGAATCAAAAATCTATTCTACATACTCTTTTTCATATGTATCACCTTGTGAAGTAATCTTCTGAATGTTGTTGGCAAACCTACCAAATTGTAATGCTGCTTCACAGCTGCCAATGCACGTAATTATTGGGGAATGTTCCTATCACAATGTGGTTTTACTGCACAATATCTGAAGAAGAAATTAATGATATAACAATAAAAACACACTTTGACAAAATGAATTGGAAAGAAAGAAACCTACTCACTAACTGGTAACAGAACACACACACAAAGGAAGTAATAATTAACCTAATTAGAACAGTGCATGAGCATGCATTCTGCTGCCGCTTGGTGAGTTGAATTGTTATCTACCAAATTGAATTATAAAGAAGGCACACTGCTGTGTAGATATAACATGGAATAAAATTGTATGCAACTGGGATGTATGACTCATAAAACTGAAGAAATGTAGTGGAAAGAAGATTAGTTGTGCTGCTGCTGGGAAAATGTTGTTGTATTTATTAGAATATAATTACCAAGTTAGCTTCCTGGAGGATCCCAACCCTTGAAAGACTCCGGTCCCCTTGAACCTTGGGCCCTAGGGTTTTTGCACCTCTGTGCTGCCCTGATCCCTGTTTTCATAACTTTGTGTTTACAGATTGGGACTGCTGCTAGCACTTCATAACTGAAGAGTTACTGCATAACTGAAGAGTTACTGTATCAGCTTCTGCATGATATTTTTTACCATCACCCTCTACAATGCTCAATGGACCCTGTCCATCAACACATTAGGACTGCCTGGCTTTCATTTAGCCTTGGTTGTTCCTTCACATTTCCCTTTATATCACATCACTGACAGCTGTCTCGGGCACATTTAGGAGGTTTTAAATGCCTTGCCGTGTTACTTATTAGCAGGGAAGCAGTATTGGCAGAATGGGTCAGCCAAGAGATGTCAGCATGTGTAACGTGCACTTGTCTTTCCATGTCTCCTGAATAATTAAGTACCACCCACTGTGATGTTTGGTCCACCTCTTGGGAAGTCAAGTGGTAAAATCTGCATTACATCATGCTGTTCAGGCACTTTGATCAAATGATGTATTGATCATTCTTATTTACGTGATTTGTGTAACCCATTTGTCATTTAACCACACTTGAATTAGAATCAAGAAATTGCAATGTATTTTATTACAGTTAGTTTCTTGAATATTGTAAGCTTTGATCTGGCACCAGTAGATACCAACTTATAAAAATTGAAAGGGTGGATAGATAGCAGTAGGAACCCATGCTCAAAATTACTGGGAGAGAGCGAAACAGGAAATGGTCATATAGTGGGAAGGAAGTAGAGGGAAGTAGAGGTGTGTGTGTGTGTGTGTGTGTGTGTGTGTGTGTGTGTGTGTGTGTGTGACATATATTCAGAGGAATGGGGTGCAGATGGGGTTAGAGAATTACATCCTATAGACGTGAAAATAACAAACGGAAATGATAGTCTGAAGACAAGTGCAAAGTGGACATGCCTGCAGCTCAAGACCAAAATAGCAGGAGAAGTCTGGGGGGAGGCTTTGTCCAACATTTGGGCTTCAGTGACTGATGACCTGAGTAGAAAAAATTGAGGATGATTTGAATTTCAAAACTGAACATTTATGTGCAACCTATTAGGGTAGTAACTGAAATTTAATATTGGGCTGTGAATCTAGTTTATAACTGGCCATAGCTGATAAATTCAGCACTACCATAAAAAGTATTTGGTACTAACATTTTCAGAGGCCCCCTTAACCTTTCTGTGAACAGTGAGATAAGGGTCCTGCCAACATGGGTGTTTCTGAGGCCCACAACAGTTGCAATGTCCAATTTCTGTGTCGTCTGTGATGTGTTGAGTTTGTATAATATTAAAATGCAGAGGCTGACATCTGGTGTCAAATGTGTAATTCAACTTTGTTGGTACAGAAGTGTATACAGTATGTTCTGTAGCAGGAGCTTCCAATCTTGCTTTTTGTGGGTGTCAGTCAGTGAAGATGATACATTACATTACTTGCTACATATATATTGTTTGACATATATGTTCACTAATCACTTATTCTTGAAGAGAAGTGATGTCAGTGTCTTGTAACTAGAGTGTTCAGAAAAATTACCGTATTGATCATTTGTCTAAATTCAAAACTATGTTTCTACATTTAGAATAGCTACCACAGCTAATACTAAGTATCTATGGTTGGACATGTCAGGCATTGCAGTAATGGGATACCAACCTTGCCAATTCAGCCATGTATTTATCAACAAAAGGACATCAAAATCCTGACTGTAGTTGGGGATTAGCCCTCACAAATGTATAGATATTGTTTTCCAATGTACCATTCTTCTTCCTTCTTATGGAACGGTGTACTGGAAACAGTTGTATTGTTTTCTTTATTTTGTCTTTTGTGTGTCTGTAGTTTCTTGCAATCATTTCAGTCTTGACAATGCATTATAGAACTGTTCTTTGGATCATGGGGAGAAGGGGTGGGGGTGGGGGTGGGAGGGGATTATGGAAAATCTGATCAGCAGCAAAAAGATTTCTACAATCTACTTTGATTCATGGGAGCTGATCACTTCTTAAATGAAGATGACAGGAGTGAATGGTATACTGGTAACAACTGAAGCACATTGAATAAATCTGTTGACATATGAGGAGAGAATGGCTAATTAGTATCCATAGATAATGTACATACAGTCTCACTTCTTGCTCTCTCTATTTGTCTCAGGTGCCACTCCCTTTGCTCATAATTTTTTTTCCCATTAAGTCTTTCACTGCCGTCTGTCTGCAGACCAATCTGTCCTCCTGCCTCACCCCTCTACAGGGAATCCAACAGGAAACTTTTCCACATCTGCCAGCCACACTCTTGGTCCACAGTAGCACCTGTTGTGGAAGATGCACGCACAAGAGAAATGTGCTCAGGTAGCCACAAGCGTTAGAATGTCACTGCAATACAGAAGGTACATGATAACATGCAGCAAATGAAACAGATTTCTAGTGAAGGCAAGGTAGACACTGTCCTGATCCACTAACATATTGGCACTAATAAAAAAACTACTGTTTTACCTTCCAGTCCCATACTGTCTGTAACAAATGAGAAACACTTTAGTAGGCACTATCAGTATAGGTTGCCCTGTCAATTCCAATATTGTGCACTGCACTCCTAGGAATACAGTCACAGCACTTCAGAGCAGATAGTTGATGTCGAGTCGAATTTGGATTGGGTGGGGAGCCACTGTGCAGTGACCTATAAAGTCTGACCAGTGTAGGAATATTGGAAAGTTGTCCAGTGTCACATGGCACATGGATGGGAACTATAAAGTGGCTGTAACATTCAAGATGAGCTGTACTGAGTTTGGGTTTCAAGCCTCTAGACAGGACAGCAAATGTTGTGTGGCATAAGGCTGGATTTTAAGGCACCAGCCAGATGGTACACTATCCACTTCCACCTCATTCCTGTGTGTCTCCTACTCCATCCTGTTGCCATTGCCATACCATTAATTTTTCTTCCTGCCTCACTTCTACAAAAAATGCTGCTGAAAAATATCCCACACATTCTGCCACTGATTCTCCTGGTCACATGTACCCATCTGCAAGCAAGGAAAGCAGAATTACATTGTATGTGTTTGGTGTGGCCATTTCACTGCATGAACAGCAAAAATGTAAGTGAAACATTTTTCCTATTATTTTGTGTGGGGTATTCCTGAGAAAAAGCCATGATGGCTGTAAGTTGTGGGTGAAGTTTTTCTTTTGCTAGTCATTAAGCGCTCTTTTTGCAAAATTCTGGATTAATACATTGTGGGTATACAGCTACAGTGAGTGAGTGAGTGAGTGAGTCTGCATGTACAGGCATACACACAGTTTGTAACTGTTGAACTTGCCACAATGCATTAACCCTGTCACATAAGATTAGATGTTTTAATAGGCAGATTACTACAGAATTTTAAATTTCAAAATTTGTTCAGCAATTATGTGAAATTTTGTCATTAAAAGTGTGTGCACTCCTGTAGGTCTTCAGGTACCCATTCTGCAACTGGAGTGAAGTTCTGGCTTTCAGGATCCTGGTTAGTAATGTTTATTCTCATACATAACTGAGTGCATTAGATGCTCAGTCATTTACTGATCAGTAGGGATTCTAAAATAATTGGTTCTTTGCTTCTGTTCTTTTTCATTTCATGTTGAAACAATTTAGTTTCTCATTTGAGTTTTTTACCTTCACAGATTAAGTGTTTGTCATATTAACTCAAAATTTATTTCTTTCAATCAGGCCCTGTTCAAGAGCACTTCTGAGACTTGCTACTGGTGAAACTCATCCTCTCTCTGCCAAGCATTTGAGTTTGTAGTGTGTCATTAGCCCCACCTTCCTTCCTTGGTGCTCACAAATTTTATCAGCCCAGGGCTTTCAGCCATCACAATAATTCCTCCTTTTGTGTGCTGCTGTGCCACTCCCAACTATTTTAATCAAAATCCTTTCCACATATCCTGTTCATCTCCACTTCATTCTCATTACATCTTCCACTCCATTCTGTTTCCCCACAACCTTTGCAACTTCTTTTGCAGTGGTAACTGAAATGTTGTCTGACGTTAAAATTTTGTACTGAACAACCCAGAACATTTCTCCAAGAATACTCAAATACTTACTCTTCATTTAGAAGAGAAACTCTCCTTGATAACTGAAGGCAATACACAGATTAGCAGTTTGTATACAGCATCTTAACTACAGCTCAACTTCATCTTTGTTCTCCTGAGTCAATGGCAGTTGTCACAGTGCTCAGAGATCTAAGGGCAAGGCATATCACTGAACCAGAATGAGATGGCATGGAATAAACCACTCAAATCAGCAGGTACAGTGAAGCATGAAATCAGCTATTATTTTCCCACCTTGCAGAAATGCTGCATTCACCTACACAAGAGATTTCATGCCAAAGAGAAAACTCAAAGCTCAGGGAAGTTTAAATTCTTTATTTGAACTAAAAAAAATGGCTATGGCAGCCACCATCCTTCATCAGTACTATAGTCATTGTGAAATGTCTAACTTTACCCAAGTAATATGTTACATCACAGTTGGCATTCATTGAAGGTGAAAATTACCACCTTTGGTTGTCAAAAATATTTATTTATTGCGATTACACATCCAAGTACCTTTCTAAAATGATATAAGAATCACTCTTCTTGCTACAATTGTGGCCAGACGAACTTCCTAAAATCTTCTCTAAGTACTTCCCCAGTTTTATGTCGATATCACATGCATTTCATAGGTAGATAGTCTTGTCTGATTGTCATAAGTTTAACTCATATAGCTTAGTAATTCAATAAAATTAACCATTTTCTTTAGCTCATGTATCACAGATTGTGCTGTGCAATGGAGAAATAAATGTGAAGCTATATTTTCTGTTTTGATTTATTTCCAGTAATATTCATATAGGTCTCTGGTAAATGAAACAAAATCAGATGATCATTCTTTAGATAATCCTCCAGGTCTCTTACTGACTTTTGAATGCTGACACGTGTCCCTTCTGCAATCACTATGATCATCGCAAATGCTGTCGGTCACACAAATTTCGCTATATAGTGTGTGCCATGAAGAGAAACTGAAGGCAAGGGCTCATTCCACATTAATTTATGTTGCCACACACATTGAATAATATCTTTAATGTTATCACAATGTGACTAGTTAATCCAAATGGATAAAAATTGGATGGTGCAATAGGCAGTGCAGTGCAGCACATTTTGAGAAGCTGTAGATGTTATGTGCTGGTTTGACACTGGATTCTAGAGTAAACCTGAAGTTTTAACATCCTCATTGTTATAAAGCCATAAAGGTAGGTACATTACTGACTACTGATGACATTATCCCGTTCTGGGGTGTACAATATCCTGTGTAGTGATTGCGCTAGTTATTACATTGGCCAGACAGGGAGAGCCCTCTCAGATAGATATAATAAACATATACCCATGAGTAGTGGTGATGGCACACATGGCTCGAGTTTTGCCAAGTACCTCATTTAATTGGCCCATGCTCCCAATCCACCAAACAACACAGTTATTAAATTCTGAGGTTAAAGGCACTAGGCTTGACATCCTTGAGGAGTCGCAACTCTTTTGAACACCTGTTGCTTGATAAAGAAAACCTACTTAATGACCAACTACAATTGAGAAATAAGAAGTTTTTCCAAAGGTTTTCAACCATTGTTTCACTGGCCCTGATGTAACATTTCCTTTGCAGTCACCTATGTCTGACTCCACTTTCCTTAGCTGAGTAGTAATGTACTCAAAACTGAGGAATAATTTTGCCGAGCAATTGCTAGTCTTCCTTATGGGCTCCAAATCTGTTTATAGGGTTCTTGTTCTCCTCAAAAGTAAGTTCAGTTACATATTACATCATTAATTGTTTTAATGGTTTTATTAATCCAATTTCTAGTGGAAAGGTAACTACTGTTATACATATATATTTCCACGTGTGCATGTGCAGGACCATCAGTGGTGCTCGGTACATAGCTGCTCACTGCAATTAGTTCCAGCACAGCTATCTCAGCCTACCAACCTCGTCTGCACAGTGTGGCCTGCGGCTTATCTTCAGCTAAGTAATACAGATTTATGACTGGGTGCTAAGGTGCTGTAGTTTTATACTTAACATGGCCAAATTTTGGCATGCAATAGTTTAGCGTCAATAGCTTCTGAAGACCAACTTATTTTGGCTAAAACCTAGGTAAAGATTGGTTTCTATTTGCAACTGAGGCTGAAGTGTTGTATGTTTGTCTAGCTGTTAAGCTACTTCGCAAAAACACAGTCGTCACTTCTTATTTGTAGTGATAAATGCATTTATATTTAACTAAATTAATGAATATGGTTTCATTTACAGATGCCACACATCACGTAACAGGTCACACCATGTGTGTCTTCCTGATCAATGGCACTATTGCTGTCTTTTCATAGCACATCATTACTAGTATATTGCCTCTCACTCTTCCCCTTTTTCCTGTCGACATTCTTATACATGCATTTGCAATGTCTTCCCTGAACTTGTTTAGCTCATTCTTAGATATATTGTTCACAAGTAATCTAAATGTCTTGTGTGCCCCACTCACATACCAGCACCTGCTGGCTTTGAGCAGCATCGAGGTGCCACAGGATGACCCAACTGCCACAGACAGCACATCCAGCGGTGAGTTCACCTCACATTGTGGAATCCCACCACTGCATGCATGACAGGATACTGAGACACCCAAAAGTGATAGCACAGCTCAGCCAGAATAATCCACTGTTGACTAGCACTATTGCCTCTGGAGAAATAGGTAAGGCCATGTTGTGGAACACTTCATTTCTTAGAACACTGAACACCTGTTTCTGACAACCTGTATATCTGAATTTCAACAGTGGTGGTATAGTGGTATGTAGAATTGTCTGCACATACCATCAGCCTTGTCCACTCTTCATCCAGACTGTTTATAGCCTCACCCTGTGGCGAGAACTTTATGGTTGGTGTGTCAATAACATTGAAATGATACATTAGTGATGAAAAGAGTATCATCAAGACAAACTTACCAATTTCCTGAAAGCAGTTACTTCATGTAGCTAATCATTTGTTATCTGCATTTGACAGAAACAGGAAAGAGTACTGCTACTGTCTACTGATTTACAGATTTACAGATTCAACACATAACTGAGAAATGCACAGAAATTGTTTCACACTGAGAAAAAAACATGGAGGTAAACTGTTTCATTCTCTCATTGTAATTATAGAATGACCTATTCATACTAATGTTAAATGCAGTGACAGCTTGCAAGGAGAATTTTGTACTAATTATAAAAACCAGTGTACTTGCCAAAAATAAAATATTTCATTTTATTGTTAAAATATGGGCTATGTGCCTAACTGTCAGTAAAAATTGGGCTATCTAGTAATAAGTGTGGAAGCAGTTTAAAACATTGCCACCAGAATGTGCCAGGTTCTAAGAGCCACCTGTTCTGAAACAAAATACAGGCTAGGTACCCATGCTCTTGTTTTTAATTTGAGGTTAGACTGTGTTAAAGTTCCAGTGATTATTCCTGTTTGTTGTGTTTACTGTTGTGGCTTATGTGATGGATGAAACAAAGTCAGGAAAGGAGTGAAGGTAGTGTTTCCCAAATAAGTAAGAAGCTAAGAGCCATGGAAAAACCATAGGAGAACAATAAGAAAGTTACTGCACCTCAAAAACAACCCCACCTAATGAGGTAAGTGTATATGATAACTTCAGTGCCTTAAGACTAGGGCTTTCTTAAGAGATTCACTTGATTTTAATTTTCTGTGGCATTGTAAGCTAACCTATGTTTAGATTATGCAAACCATGTTAGGTTATATTTGACTTGGGTCCTGTGCTATAGTAGACCTAACTGTGTAGAGTAGCAAATAGGTTATATATGGCAGTCACAAATTATTTAATGCCTGTAATTCTCATGTTTGTTTTAGGTTTTATGCCAGTGCTGCTATCAATGTAGACACATTGCATTGAAACAAACATATTCAATCAGTTCTACAAACTAGGTGATAATGTTAATTTAAACTCTTATTTGATGGGAAACTTTAGTGTATGCAATGTTAGAGGAAGGCATCATGGTTCTTATGAAGAACCTAAGGGGAGTCACAGACAAGCTAGTGTTTTTTATACAGTTCATGATGACTAAGTGACATTTTCAAGTTTGTAAAAAACCTTCCTGGAAGTACACAGAATTATCAGGTGAAGAGTGGAAACCTCAGTAAAAGCAAAAATATTGATGGTATCTACATTGAACATAGGGGAAATAAAAGAAATACACAGCAGATGGTGTAAAACACATTGCTGAACACAACAAAAGTTGCCCTAAGGGTGAAAGCAATTTCTCAAGGGCTAAAAGCTCCCTTCTATTTTTAAGCCAAGATTTAAATTACAGCAGAACGTATGCGGCTTTTGTTAGGCTTTATCCAAACACAAAAATTAGGCATTTGTAGTACAAAAAAGTATTGAAAGAACACTTTCCCAAACAGATTTCACCACCCAAGGGAAGATAACTAACATGTTATCTTCTTAAAAGTAGAATGTTGAATGACTCAACCAAAATAGTTGTACATCATACATTACTAGAATTTCATCATACATTCACTGAAAAAGCTAGAGAAGAGATTAAGCATGATCATGTATATTCTACCACTCCAACAACTGATACATGCACAGTATCCATAGATTTACAGCAGGTTTTCTTTGCCAACATTGTCATACTGCCAAATGTATAATTAACATCAACTTCCTTGTTACAATTTGGGATTGCATATGGCAGGTACTAAAGGTTTTCTGTTTCTTTGGCATATAAATAAAATTACTCAGGAAAAGTTAATAGTGTGATCTGACAACAGCTACAGCCAAGACAAAAAATCAAAATTGTATTGTTCCTGTGGATATACTTTGTCTGTAATGATTCCTTTGACTAAGATCACAAGTACATCACCTATAGACACTCATACTTAACCTGTGACAGACTGTTCTAATTGAGAAAAGAAAGTAGAAAAATGAAGTTCCTTTGGATCTTGTGAGAGTTGTGTAATGCCAATAGCAAAACTTCTCTAACCACTAAACTGAATGACAATTTTTATGACTTCTCCAAAGTATCTAAAGAACACCTCATCAAAAGAGTTAGAAATTTCTAGGGCCATTTGGCTCAAAGTTTCCAAAACCAAACCAGGAAATTTTTTTTTACAAAAAAGACATTTAATGAAGTTCACACTTGGATGCAAACACATGTATTCAAAAAAGATCTGAACATGGAAACCATAAAAGGCTTAGTTAGATCTACCCCAGCTTGAAATAACAACCAGAACGAAAACTGAGGACTTTGATGTAGGTTATCTTTTCTAACAAGAAAAACTGTTTACCAAAATCTGAGTAAACAGCTGGGACAAAGGACATGTGCTAAAACTTAGTGCAAATGGTAACACTCACCCTCACGAATAAAATGTAAAACTAAAGCCACTGTTGAGGCATTGTCACCCAACTATGAAGGCAGGGTGCTGGGAAGGTTGAAAGTCCACCACAGAGCAGCTGAAAGTGGGCAGTCCAACAACGGATGGACAACCGTCATTCGTGAGCCACAGCTACACCAAGATAGGTCCTCGCGACAGTGGACGTAACCCTCTGTCAGCAACATATGGCCAATGCACAGCCAACAGAACCACAGAGTCCCTGAGAGAGGCACGAAAGGTGGTCTTCTACACATTTATAGTTTCCCTAATGACACGCAGTTTTTGTGCGTACTGAGGATATGCCATTCCATCTCCCCAAGCTGCAAAATCTTGTGGCTTTAGTCAGAACACAGGTAAGGTTCAGAGATGCCAGCCTGTCAGCAAGTCCATTGCCTGGGATTCCAGTGTGACTTGGGGTACAGACAAACACCACTGAATGAATGGACCATTTCAGGACATGGACAGACACAGATGGTCGCTACCAAAGTATGACAAGGGTAGCACTGGTCAATAGCTTGTAGGCTACTCAGGCAGTCAGTACACAGGAGAAAAGACTTGCCTGGACATAAGCAGATGTGCTCAAGAGCACGAGATATGGCCGCCATCTCTGCAGTGAAAACACTGCAGCCTTCTGGCAAGGAGTGCTGTTGTGTATGTCGTCCATGAACATAGGCAAAGCCAACGTGACCATGAGCCATCAGTGTAAACCACTTCATGGCCCCAGTACATGTCGAGAATCAAGAGGAAGTAACAGCATAGTCACAGGGTTAATCGAGCCTTAGGACTATTTGAAATGTCCAGGCAAATCCGCAGCCTAGGTGTACATCACAGAAGTGTTCGTGAATGAACACGTATAGGCAGTAAAGGCAAGGCCTCCAGTTCACAGAGAAGGGATCGGATGTGAACTGCAATTTTAAGTCCTGAACTGGGCAGCCGATGCGGGAGATAAACCACCGTGGGTGTGAAAAGGAGATAGTATTTCGGCTGTGCAGGAGAACTACGTAAGTGTGTAACTAAACTAGAGAGCAATTGTGTATGCCTAACCTGCAGTGGAGGGCCTCCAGCCTCCACCATGACGCTGGTCACCAGACTCTTCCTAAAAGCTCCTGTCGCCAGGCAAATGCCGCAGTGGAGGACTGGATCGAGTAACCACAACACTGAGGGTGCTGCCGAACCATAAACCAGATCCTGTAGTCAACGCAGGATTGAACAAGGGCTCTGTAGAGCTGCTGTAGCGTAAAGCGATCTGCACTCCAGTTGGTGTTGCTCAGGCAGCAGATGGCACTGAGGTTCTGCCAGCACTTCCACTTAAGCTGACGGATGTGAGGAAGCCAAGTCAACCTGGCGTCGAAATCCAGTCCTAAGAATCGATATGTCTCCACTACAGTGAGTGGATCGTCATTAAAGTAAGGTTCCGGATGAACAGTACGACGCCGACAGATGTGCGTGTCACACGACTGTGCGGCCGAAAACTGGAGCCCATGACTGCGCCTTGTGGATGGCTCCCTGCAGGCGCTGCTCAGCAACACCAGTACTGATGGGGCAGTATGAAATGCTGAAGTCGACTGCATACAGAGAAGCGGAGACGGTCCTACAGCAGCTCCTATACCATTAATGGCCAATAAAAATAGAGATACAATTCAGAGCCCTGCAGGTCCCCATTCTCCTGGATGTGGCGGGGGATGGGGGGTTAGGGGGGAGGGGGGACTATCACCAAATTGGACATGAAAGTACGAAGCGACAGAAAATTGTGGAAAATCGGGGATGGGCCACAGACTCCACTAGTATAACATAGCATTGATATATTGTCACCAGGTGGTGTCACACTTTTCGTAAATCAAACAAGATGGCAACTAGGTGTTGGCGTCTGGAAAATAATGTACAAATGACACACTCCAGGGACAATATTATCAGTGTTAGAGCGACCCTGGCGGAAACCACCCTGACCTGGAGCCAGTAAGCCACGAGACTCCAGGACCCAACGCACCAACGAACACACCAACGTTCCAGCAGCTTAAAAAGAAAGTTTGCGAGGCTGAAGGGCCGATAGCTATCAACATCAAGCGGGATTTATACCACATTTGAGCACCGGAATTTTAGTGTTCTCCCGCCATTGCAATGGAAAGATGCCATCGTATCACATCCAGTTTAAGATCACGAGGAGATGTCGCTTTCGCTTGTAGTCAGATGAGAAGTGTTTCATCATCTGGCTGTGGATTCAATCAGGCCCAGAATCCGTGTTGGAGAAATACGCAAGGGCACTCAGGAGACCGCACTCTGTAAATGGGGCGTTATAAGATTCACTGTGGCGTTTAGTAAATGAGAGACTTCCCCTTCTAGCCACCGTTTGAGATTGCAAAAGGCTGGGGGCGATTCTCCAACGCAGATGCTCGAGCATAGTGCTTATCAAAGTGCTCAGCATTCGCGTTGGTAGATTACATACCATTTATGTTAAAACTGGGAACACCCATTGGGGTCTGGTACCCGAAAACGCGTTTGATCTTTGCCCAGACTTGGGAAGATGACGTATGACACCCAATGGGCGATACAGATCTCTCCCAACACTACTGCTTAAATTGTTTGGTAAGTTGACGAACACGAGCGTGGAGCTGTTAAAAGGCTATGAGGTGCTCCAGCAAGGGTGCCGCGTATGCCATTGAAGAGCTCGCCGACGCTCCTTAATTGCTTCAGCGACTTCCAGCGACCACCAAGGGACTGTCTTTCGCCGGGGGAACCCAAAAGAGTGAGGGATCGTGTTTTCTGCCACAAAGGATTGTTGTCACCTACTCAACCATCACATCTATGTTACCATGTGGGGAAGATTTAACGGTGACAGAAGAGGTGTAAGTTCCCCAGTCCACCTTGTTTAAATACGTATCTAGGCAGGCGGCTGTGGGCTCGACGCCAGGTCAGTGACAGGAAGATGGGGAAGTTGTCATTACCACACAGGTCATGTGCTGAACAGTGGAGAGACGTGGGAAGTCTTGGGCTGCATATTGATAAATCAGTGGCCGAGTAACTACCATGAGCCACACTGAAATGTATGGTGGCCCCAGTATTTAAGAGGCAGATTTTTTTTTGTTTTGGTTTTGGGGCGCAAAACTGCTATGGTCATTAGCGCCTGGTCTGTGACTTAGGAAACGGTAAAAAACGAAAATGGAAAGCAGCAGCAATGGGAACGAAACTCAAAAAATTCGAGAAACTAAAAGCAGAGGGAAAGCTTAAAAATCCACTACAGAAAGGGGTTGGTTGTCCCCAAAAAGAGCTGCAAATGACAGACGTCATCTGACTGGCACGAATAAACCCGAGAACGCGATCGGCCGAGCCCATGTCATCTGCTAAAATGGACGATATATCAGGCGACAGCTGTAGACGGGCGCGTAACGGAGTAAAATAGGGGCACGCAATTAAAAGGTGTCTTACCGTCCACAGCTAAGAGCAGTGGGGACAGAGTGGAGGAGGATCGCCGCTTAAAAGAGGTCGATGGCTAAAAAGACAGTGCCCTATCTGGAGTCTAGTTAAAATTACCTCCTCCCGACGACGCGTTCGGGAGGAAGAGGTCCAAGCACAGGGAAGAGCTTTCACGTCCCGCAATTTATAATGGCGAAGTGTCGACCAATGTGCGTGCCATAAAAGAGCAACACGACATAAAACGCTCCGTATATCGGTGAAGGGAATCGATCGAATAGCTGGCCGAAGAAGAGACTGCAGCCTTGGCCGCTATATCGGCCGCCTCATTGCCACAGATACCAACGTGGCCTCGGAGCCAGGGGAACGCCACCGAGACGCCTCCCAAATGGAGCAAGCGCAGGCAGTACTGAATCCGGTGGACCAGAGGGTGGACAGGGTAGAGAGCATGGAGACTGAGGGGAGAGCTGAGAGAATCAGAACAGATAACATACTGCATCCGCTGATGGCGGCGGATGTATTGGACAGCCAGGAGAACAGCGTAAAGCTCCACAGTATAAACCGAACACTGGTCGGGAAGCTGAAACAGATTTGGGGTGTCGCCAACAATATAGGCACTCCCTACACCTAACGATGTTTTCGAGCCATCAGTGTAAATAAATGTGGCTTCCTTCATTTGTGCACATAGAGCAGCAAATGCCCGACGATAGACAAGAGAAGGCGTACTATCCTTGGGAAACTGACTAAGGTCACGGAGCAGGCAGTTCGGGGATGGAGCCAAGGCGGTGCTGTACCCCAAGTTGTCAAGAAAGTTTTAGGAAAGTGGAAGGAAAGAGAATGTAGCAGTTGACGGAATCGGACTCCCGGTGGCAGTAGACAGGAAGGGCGGCCTGCATACCCTACATCCAAGGAGGCGTCGAAAAAAATGTTATGGGCCTGATTATCAGGCATGGAAGACAGAAGGCTAGCATAACGACTCAGGACAGCTCGCCGATCCGACAGCTGAGGTTCAGCAGTCTCAGCATTAAGGCTTTCCACAGGGCTGGTGTAAAAAGCTCCAGACACTAAACGTAATCCACGGTGGTGGACAGAGTCGAGACGCAGAAGAATAGACGACCGAGCAGAGGAGTAAACTATGCTTCCATAGTCCAATTTCGAGCGCACTAAGGAGCGATAGAGGCGGAGAAGGACCACTCTGCCCGCTCCCCAGGTGCTATTCAGGACACGGAGGGTGTTGAGGGTTCGCTGACAGCAAGGCGAAGACAGGAAACGTGGGAGGACCAGCACAGTTTTCTGTAAAATATAAGACTCAAAAATTTAGCGACGTCCGAAAACGGAAGGTTGACAGGTCCTAGATGTAAGGAGGGTGGAAGAAACTCCTTACGTCGCCAAAAATTAACACAAACGGTCGTACTGGGAGAAAAACGGAAGCCGGTTTCGATGCTCCAAGAATGGAGGCGATCGAGACATCCTTGAAGACGACGTTAAAGAAGGCTGGTCCGTTGAGAGCGGTAGTAGATCGCAAAATCGTCCACAACAAGGGAGCCCGAGAAATCAGGAAGGAGACAATCCATAATAGTATTTATGGCAATGGCAAACAGTACAACACTTAGCACGGAGCCCTGGGGCATCCCGTTTTCTTGGGAGAAAGTACGGGAGAGAGTGGTGTTCACCCGCACTTTAAATGTGCGCTCTGCCATAAATTCACAAAGAAAAAGGGGCAGCCGACCTCGAAAGCCCCAAGAGAGCAGTGTGCGGAGGATGCCTGTCCTCCAACAGGTATCGTATGCTCTCTCCAGATTATTACTACCGTTTGACGTTCCCGGAGAAAATTATCGTGATATAAGCGGAGAGAGCAACAAGATGGTCAACTGCAGAACGATGCTTTCAGAAACCGCATTGAGCAGGTGTTAAAAGGCTGCGGGACTCCAGTCACCAAGCTAAACGGCAATTCACCATACGCTCCAAAACCTTACATACACTACTTGTGAGAGAAATGAGGCGATAGCTAGAGGGGAGATGTTTGTCCTTCCCAGGTTTCGGAACAGGAACGACGATAGCTTCCCGCCATCGTCTGGGAAAAGTACAGTCGGTCCAAATTCGATTATAAAGGTGAACAGAAAATGGAGGAATGTGACTAAGGTTTCTGTCAACTCAGCGACTGCTCAGAGCTTGCGACCGACAGCATGGAGTGGCATAGAGCCGAAGGCAGAAGATAAGGATCCATAGGTTGTTCAGGAGCAGCTTCTGCCACCAGCTGTAGATGAGACACGCGGAGAAGGAGAAGAACTAGGTTTATTACTAGCCTTCTTGGAAACATGACATTTAGATGAAGGAGGAACCGATGGTTGTGAAGTTGGGTATGTAAAAAATCTTCACGAGTATGCTCTTTTTTCGAAGTTTTGGTGTATGGCTTTTGGGCTCGAGATTTAGCAGAACCCGATGAAGGGTGAGCCATAGACTAGGCAGATGAGAGTGGGGAGGTTGAACGGGCGATCTTTGCACTGGCCGATCTGACGACCGTGGCACTAAAGGTGAGGTCACAAGTCTGCGTGGCCACCTCCTTTGTTGGCCGAGGAGAGGCAAGGACAGTGCTGTATTTTCCTGTCGGAGGCACGGTGGGCTGTCGACTCGCGAATAATTTTCGAGCAGCAAAGGTCGACACCTTTTCCTTCACTCTGATTTCCAGAATGAGCTTTCCGTCTTTAAAAATGGGGCAATCTCGAGAGGAAGCAGCGTGGTCACCCATCCATTTGGTGCAACGAGTGGATGGAGGTGGACAAGCACCCTCATGGGCATCCATACCACACGTAACGCATTTGGCTGGATTGGAACAGGACTCGCTGGTGTGATTGAACCGCTGACACCGATAGCAACGTGTAGGGTTTGGGATGTAAGGGCGAACGGAAATTATCTCATAGCCTGCTTTGATTTTCGATGGGAGTTGAACTTTGTCAAATGTCAAGAAGACAGTATGGGTTGGAATGATGTTCGTGTCAACCCTTTTCATGACTATGAACAGCCGTTACGCCCTGGTCAGATAGGTAGTGTTGAATTTCCACGTCGACAATCCGTCGAGGGAGCATGTGTAAACGACCCCACATGATGAATTTAAAGTACGGTGCGGTTCCACCTGGACAGGGAAGGTGTGTAGCAGTGAAGAACGCAGCAATTTTCGTGCCTGGAGGGCACTGACTGTTTCTAACAACAAGGTGCCGTTTCGTAATCTGGAACAAGACTCTACAGGACCTGCAATTGCGTCGACACCTTTCTGAATAATGGAAGGGTTGACCGTGGAGAAGTCGTGACCTTCGTCAGACCGAAAAACAACAAGGAACTGTGGCAGCGATGGAAGGACTGTCTGTGGCTGAGACTCATTGAACTTACGCTTGTGAGCTGACATAGCAGAAGAAGAGGAAACATTGCGAAAGTATCCCCCATGATTACCGGCGTCTCCAATGGCGCGCTCCTTCCTTGTGGGGGCCCTCTCTGAGGGCACTCCCGCCTTAGGTGAACGGTCACACCTCATGTCACACCCCCCGACAAACGGACAGAGGGACCAATCGGTACTTTCGGAAGATATCAGCTCGGGTAATCACCCCTCCCTGGGCCTGGCCGTTACCAGGGGGTACGTACGTGTCCTACCTGCCTACCAGGGGCGGGGAATTACGTTTTACCCCGTCAGCGGCTATGCATGGAAATGTGTGGGTCAGCCT
This sequence comes from Schistocerca gregaria, assembly GCF_023897955.1. Lineage (NCBI taxonomy): Eukaryota > Metazoa > Arthropoda > Insecta > Orthoptera > Acrididae > Schistocerca > Schistocerca gregaria. The sequence continues at coordinate 126,543,605 of NC_064922.1, forward strand.
GCAGCCACGCACAGGGAGGAAAAAAGGGAAAGGGAAAGAAAAGAAGAGAGGTCTCAAACGCCGCAAAAGGGCAAAGAAAAGAGGTAAGGAAAAGTGAAGGACAAAGGAAGAACGAAGACTTGCAAGCGGAGAAAGCAAAGAATTTGTTAGAGTTTCTAGCGTCCGACTCCGGACGTAGGCACAAAACATACTCGCAGAGGGGGAGAAAGGGAAGGACAGAGATGGAGGTGAGAGGGGGTGGAGGGGCGAAGATGGAGGATGAGGAAGGATGCGGAAAGGGAAGGTATGGAGCCCAGAAAGGAAGGAGGGCCACATTAGGTCTGGGTCCCGTGCTCGCTATGCACATATCCATGCTTTATAAAATTCACATCAGTCTTTCCATTGTGTGTCAGCCTAGTCCGCTGTAACTAGCTCTGACGTCATGAATATTGCGCAAAACTTTAAAATGAAGTAAATAACCTAAAACGTTTCTCGCATGTCAGGAGTAATACAAAATCAATGTGTGTTGGGTATCAGTTCAATAACTTTAACCATTTTCGAAATTTGGATGTTTTTCTGTAAAAATCAATGGCACAACAGGAAAGAGCTAGAAACTTAAAAATTTATATTTAGATTCCTTTTGCATAATAATTTAGTAGAAACAGTATTCTGGATCTCACAAATAAAAATTTTAGTTCAAATGCATTATTTTCTGTTTTTTTTTTTGTCTTATAAATTATGGAAGCAAGATAGATTAAGTAGGCGAATAAATAAAGCTAGGATGTTTAAATTTAAGTAGAAGCGAGATCCGCTATAACCATAAAAATGTGAGACGTTTCAACAGAATAACTATAAAACTATAGCTATAGCGTATCTCCAAAGAGCAAGTTCAGAGCTCGTCTACTGCGTGTAGTGTAATTAAATTAATTCTCTCGTCCAAAATATTTGACTTAGCCTCGTCAGACTTTTATTATGATTACTTACTTGTGTGCTGATTGCACAATTAAATTGAAAGCTTCATCAGCCATCAGCAAAGGAAGCAATGATTTATTCGATAACTTAAAGTGGTGCATTACTACCCCAGCGGCTAGTCGGGAGAGCAGATTTGATCAGGCGTTCCCTCAGCTGTCCGCACTGCGGCTTTATATGTAAGAACCCTGCGCGAGAAAGGAAGGCCCCAGTTCTCTCCAGACGCTGATTAGCGCACCACCTGTGCCAAGAGTCGCGTCGCGTCGGTATTGTTGATATAAATAGCCTCAGATGCAGTAATAAGTTACTCGGGACCGATAGAGTAGTATGGAGAGCTGCATCAAACCAGTCTCAGGACTGAAGACCACAACAACAACAACAACAACAACATGAGTAAAGGCGTTTAACACACCATGTGAAATGCACACCACGCAGGCCTCGCCACAGCAGTTAGCCGTTGTACACATTTCGTGGCCCGCAGTTTGAGGAATTCATAAACATTGGCCACCAAAGCCACTGATCATTCACGGAACTGGTCAGAAAATTATGAGGTAGAAGACGCCCTTAATAAATATTATGTAGCATTACGATCCAGATGCATGTTTTCTTTGATGGCACCATAAATGTGTAGGAATTTGACGTACTAGCATCCTTTTGCAACTTCCACCCTGATCATTGGCAGCAGAAGATTATTTTAGCAGTAGAGTAATTAAATTGTCAGCTCTGTGCGACATGTAAAATTTCGTGTTTTTTCTGCTAACCGGAGAAAACCTCAAAAGCTCGTTTTTTCAAACAGTGTACAGATTTTAAATCAGGTATTTATTATAATTCGATGCACTCTACGTGTTAATTCGTTTTGAAGTTACTGCTATCGTCCTCACACGTTCACTAAAATTCTGAGTTTAAGTATGAACTCACTTAAATTATATCAAATTTTGGTTACATACGAAGTAGACTGAATCTAACTTGTAGGTGCGTATTTGTGACCTTCACAAACATTTCACACGTCTTATGTAACGAACTGTAACAGTTGGTGTTAATCTGCCAAGTAAAACACTAGACATCCGAATTACCGCCTAACACACTTTCCCTTTTTGTCTCACCTTCAAATGAACCACAGTTTCCATCAAACGTGTTCATTGTGAGCGACTAAATGCTAGCACACTTCCAGCCATAGTGGATAGCGTACACTCCCTTCGTGTGCTACCATGCGGCAGGGATAAGAAACCTAATTGTTCCGAATCAACAACGCATTCGAAATTTGAGTATCTCTTTTCTATAGAATTTAGAGCTTCATAATATTACAAGTTCGCTGGTGGACCGCGGAGCTCAACTGTTCTGTGTTAGTGGTCGCCGCTGAGGTTAAAGGAATCTGTCGTCTTCGATTAGAAGAAATCGTGGGGATGATGGGATTCCACGCACTGTCCAACTGGTAGCTTCTATGACGGTTCATGTGACTCTCCTTCAGGCGTATTTCAACACATTCTTTAATAACACGAGTCCCAAAAATAAGTTTCCGACTTGCTTGGTTGCAAAAAGCGAGTGCAACGTTTATTTCAGTGCAGTTTTCTTTCACAGTGCGTGTGGTGTGTCTTGTGTAAGCCATACTACTGTGGAAACTTATTTTGTAAATTCCACCGTTTCGCAGTAATTCGTCCTCCACTGATTGGAAAAGATCAGATCATTGATAGTGGACGAAAAATAATTTCCACCTGAAATTTTCTGAGGATTCCTGCTACTTGAATGCAATGTTGCCCACGAAAGGAATAGAAGCTGAACATTTAGCCGACGTCTCTGTCCTCTTCCTGCTTATTGGTTTCAACAGACGGTGGTCTTAATCTGCAACGTTTCTCCTGCACAGAGTGTGTAGGTGGGCGAGCTATTTTGGCAGCTATCTAGATCTGGAAAAGAGGGAGTTCTTTATGAGTGTTTTAGGCAAGCTCGCAGTCTGCGACGGGTGGTGATAGCTTCACGCTTGCAAACACGAATCAGTAATCGAGAGCATACGATTTCGGCCCATGTTAAACTTGACAGTCGCCACAAGAGGGAATTGCGCGACGTTCCGTTGTCAGTTGCACGGGGAAAGAATTGGTCTTTGCTACGCCACCTGTATTAAATAGAGGACTCAGTTTTGCTACTACACCTAGAGCCACGCCTTTAGTAAGTTTTCTGAGTGGTGCTGAAGAAGCTGTACGACGCCTTCCGTCAGATGCTGCAGAAGGAATAAGAAAAACGTGCTGTGCTGTTTTGAAAGCTGCTCCTCAACACAGCAACTTAATCTCTGCAGAAAGGCCTGCACTGCCGAATACACGACAATGCTGATGAGGTACTAAAGAATAATAAATGTAATGCAACCGTTTTGTCACCTGTTAGTGTGTATGGCGTGCTGACTAACTACCTATAGAAGTGATTATGACGCTACAGGACGTGTGCAACTGTCAACTTCTGCGCTACTGAATTGCTCCTTACCTCAAGTGATCATCAAAAGCTTAAGGCCGCATGGTTGTGTACCGCGAAGACTATACGCCTTCCCACAATTCATTTGCAAAGTGTTGCATTACGTCTAATAGTTAGCAACATGTGAGCCCCTAAATACGATTTAGCCAAAGATATTATCTGATGAGACCCTTGGTGGGAAAATGCCCGCGTCACATCCGTAACTCAGCTCCGCGCGCTCCAAGCAGTTCTCACAGTTTGGTTAGTTCTGATGCAGTTATTTTATTAAGGTCCCTCTCGCATATTCTTTGGCACTAAGTGTTAAAACGTTTCAGGTGGTCATGACCGTTCTGTTCCAGAATTCTGTCTTCTACGTAGCCAATGTTCGACCCAAAATATTTTTAACATACTGACGGCGTCGCCATGGGTAGCTCTGTCTCCCTTGGCGGGCATCCTTTCTATGGAGGATTTGGAAGAGCTTGAATCAGTTGCCCTTAAAGCAATAGTATTTTGGAGATATGTAGGCGATACTTTCATAGTGTAGTCTCATGGAGAAGAATTTATGCAGTTTCACCACCACCTGAACATTCATAGCACTTGGTTCATTATGGAGCTAAACGAAAATGGTTGTCCGCCTTTCGTAGATGTCTGTTAGAGGAAAGAATGATGGCTACCTGGAGCATTCAGTTCATCGTAAGCCCACTCATACTGACATTTACATGCGTCAAGTTATCACCCTAGCAAAGTATGAGCGTGCTTAAAACACACACAGAGCTCGCACTGTCTCAGATGTACATAGTGTGCCAAAAGAGAGAACCCACCTGAAGAGTGTTCAGGAGAAATGGATATTCCACCCAGCAGCTTATCAGGGCACCGACAGACACCAAGAACCATGAAGTGAGGAAAGAACACACCGGCTGTATCTTTTTCTTCCTTTCGCGGACAATATCTAGTTTAAAATAGCAAGACTCCTCTAAATTTCAGGTGAAAGTGGTCCTCCGTCCATCTAAGGCTAGACCTTCGGAGATCAGTGAGCGACGACTTTTTATTCTCTCTCAAGCAAGCAAGTCCACTATTGCCGAACACTAGTTCCACTGGACATTCAATAAAGTATGAAAAACAGAGCTCGGATTGCTTGTACAGGTAAGGTGCCCATGCAGCTTCAACATTATACCACAGTTCATCAAGAGTAGTGACTGGCGTATTGTGACTAACCAGTTGCTCGTCCACATTGGCCAGACGTTTTCAATTGGTGAGAGATCTGGAGAATGTGTTCACCAGGGCGGAAGTCGAACATTTTCTATATCCACAAAAGGCCCGTACAGGGCCTGCAACATGCAGTCGTGCATTATCCTGCTGAAATGTGGGGTTTCTCAGGGATCGAATGAAGGATAGAGCCACGGGTCGTAACACATCTGAAATATAACGTCCGCTGTTCAAAGTGCCGTCAATGCGAACAAGACGTGACCGAGACGTGTAACTAATGGGACCCGATAACATCACGCAGTGTAATACGCTAGTATGGCGATGACGAATACACGCTTCCAATGTGCATTCACCACGATGTCGCCCAACACGGATGCGACCATGATTATGTTGTAAACAGAACCTGGATTCATCCGAAAAAAATTACGTTTTGCCATTCGTGCATCCAGGGTCATCGTTGACTACACCATCACAAGCGCTCCTGTCTGTGATGCACCGTCAAGGGTAACCGCAGCCATGGTCTCTGAGCTGAAAGTCCATGCTGCTGCAAACGTCGTTGAACTGTTCGTGCAGATGGTTGTTGTCTTGTAAACGTCCCCATCTGTTGACTCAGGGATCCAGACGTGGCTGCACGACCCGTTACAGCTATGCAGATAAGATGCCTGTCATCTCGACTGCTAGTGATACAAGGCCGTTGGGATCCAGCACGGCGTTCTGTATTACCCTCCTGAACCCACCGATTCCATATTCTGCTAACAGTCTTTGGATCTCGACCAACGCAAGCAGCAATGTCGCGATACGATCAACCGTAGTCGCGATAGGCTAAAATCCGACCTTTATCAAAGTCGGAAACGTGATGGTACGCATTTCTAGTCCTAACACGAGGCATCATAACAACGATTCACCAGGCAACGCCAGTCAACTGCTGTTTGTGTATGAGAAATCGGTTGGAAACTTTCCTCATGTCAGCACGTTGTAGGTGTCGCCACCGGCGCCAATTTTATGTGAATGCTCTGAAAAGTTAATCATTTCCATATCACAGCATCTTCTCCCTGTCGGTTAAATTTATCGTCTTTAGTACGTCATTTTCTTTGTGTAGCAATTTTAATGGCCAGTAGTGTAAGACGGCACAGTGCGCCAGCGGCTTCGGCCACCGGTAACTCCGAGGACAGCAAAATTCCGCGGTTCCTCCAGGAAGTATGGTCCGTTTGTGATCATTTCGACACATGCACTGAATACTAGCAGCGCGCTACATATTGCTGAACAGAGCAGCCCGTCGTCAGTATCCGATGGCTCACCTGAAGGTGACTAGCAAGTGCCCAGTAGCAATATGGTGAGATGGATTAAATGCCGACCGACTACAAGCCCCCATATTTGTTCGAGTAATTCAGAACTTCTGAATCAGAAACAAGCGTTAACTGTGTGGCAGCACTTTCGTACTCTGTAACAAACGGTAATTGTTTAGCAGCGTGAAGTTCGTAGTTTGGCGAAGGCACAGTATTTAATAAATGATCTTTTAGCCTCTCGCGCGCTCATCACTTAACAGGGAAGCTTTGTAGTTGTGGTACCGGTGCATATTCTGACGTATCTTTCGCCGATGAAGCCAGCGTTTCTGCAGCGGTGGCCTTCTAGACGTGCTTGCTGTCCATAACTCGTCCCTTCTCTACCCGTGCACAGCATGTAAGTAACGCTCTCCACTTGAAATCTGAGTCAAAGGGTGCGAACGACAGTTTTGGACGATGGTTACAACCCAATTCTATCCGCATCATTGTGGCGTCAGCTTTAAAAATGAAAGATAAGCAGGTCACGGATGAACTGCAGCCGGCCGCACTGTTACCACACGTGTAGAGTGCCAGTCCGTTACAGCGGCAAACGTTTTTGGCCCGTTGGAGTCCAGTCCGCCTTCCACAGGAACCTCAAGACGGAGGGTGTGCTTTTCTCCACCAGGGACCAAACCACATTCTGCACACTGCACGCTAAGTGTCGCTGCTCGTGTGGAGGTGTCCGTATCGGCGAAACTGGCAGGCCAGTAGTAAACGCAGATACACGAACACGAGTACTGCTTTTGCCTTCTGCAGGACAACACCTCTACGGAGGCGGAAGACCACAAAGACCGCTGCAAGGAAGTGCAGTTCAACGAAACCTGCGTACTTGCCTAGCAGTCAGAGATGGTAAAGCGCGAGTTGATGGAGGCAACTGAAAAACGCTTAACGTGAATTGTCAGGAAGGTCTTAGGTTTGCCCCTTTTAAGTACAGCAGGCCGCTCTGAAGTTACGCTTTCATAGCTGCGGAAATTTCCTTCAAGTTATTGCGTAGAACGCGTTCAAATGGCTCTGAGCACTATGGGACATAACATCTATGGTCATCAGTCCCCTAGAACTCAGAACTACTTAAACGTAACTAACCTAAGGACATCACACAACACCCAGCCATCACGAGGCAGAGAAAATCCCTGACCCCGCCGGGAATCGAACCCCGGGAACCCGGGCGTGGGAAGCGAGAACGCTACCGCACGACCACGAGATGCGGGCGTAGAACGCGTGCTAGACCTTACGGAACCAGGGCATGCTTGGCTAGAGGTGTCCACTTTCGTTAGAAGACAGACATGGATGTATGTTCTGAAATATATGGCGAGCGTAGTCAAAATTAGTTGAAGCCTGTGGCTCCATTAGTAGACAAGTTCGTTGCTCCGAAGTCACAGCTTTACAGTTTACTTGCTCTGCATTTTCCAGCCTCTATCTGCAACATTATCCTGCAATCTTGTTCGCACGCTATGTAAACGAAATTCAGATATATCATTCAAAATTTGTATTAAAAAATTGTCTTTTTAAAATACAGTCTTGATCGTACCACGTATGCTACAAGTTCTTCTTGTTCTAGCATACGTGGTGCGATCAAAACAGAAATTAAAAAAAAAAAATTATCGCTGTTCCAAAAGTGTTTGTTCAAATTGTTCAAATTTTTTATTTTCAGCAGTGAATTCTCGCGTATCATCAGACTTGTCTTCGCAAGTTCCTTAAGCACTGTTTCAGACCTTCACGTACACTATACAAATTTCTCGATCGTGGGTCTAGGTTTTGCACATCATTACGTCCTACTCCTCCAACTTCTGGTTATGGAATGTGCTGCAAGTATATTTGTTTTACCTTTAGCTTCTACCATTTGAAATATGTACGTTAACAGTATATAATTTTTCCATCTTACTTTTCAGTGCTGCACAACAATATGTCAACCTCATTGCCTTCGACTGAAAGAATTACTAGCAATGTACGGTACTATTTTACCGAATTGGGAGAAAGACGAAAATACCGTTACTGTCGGCATACAATTTCCATGGCTTGCTGGAGGCCATCATCAGACCTGAAAGGACATTGAAATCTAAGGATCCTACAGTATCTCTGGAACGATGTGGGTCATGAAGCCGATCCCAAGATCGCCATCAGTCGATGCAAAAAATGAGAATTTTTCGTGAACTGTCCTCACTGCCGCCCAATTCTACCTGGGGTGCATATATCCTTCAGAATGACAAACTAGGCCTCAAGTTGTATCCAGCTTATCAGTCCCGACAGGTTCTGCACAAAGTCCAGATCTGTTTCCTTTTGTGATGCCCTCACCCCCAACAGTTTTTCATTTACATCAACCAGTACGTAAATGTTTTAACCTGCTCACATTAAATACAACGGTAGCATTAAATGCACAACCTTTAAAAATGGATTGTAGGGAATACCATCCTTTGATACAATGAAGGCTTTCACGACCGTACGTTCCAGCTGCCGAGAATTCTTCCGGGTTGTATGGCCGTGGTCCATGGAACTGTTCTATCCCTGAAGTTTCGTCCAAGGCTACGTCGGACATTTTCGGAGGTGCTCCTGGGTGTGCTGAGTCTTCCAGACTTAGTACACCCAGAAGCACCTCTGAACATAGCCTTGGACAAAACGTCAGGGATAGAAGAGTTCCATGGACCACGGCCATATAACCGGGAAGAATTCCCCGCAGCTGAATACCATTCTTTCTCTATAGATAAAGACAAGTTTTCTTAAATTATATATGCTTTGCCCAAATCTTAATTTACCAAGTCGAAAAACATTGTCAGTTTGTGTCCCGAGTATTTCGTTGGCGTAAAAAATGATTTAGCAACCGCAGAGGGAGTCTACCTTGCCTCTGATGCGTGGACGAGTGAAAATAAGTTTCTATGTTCTCACTACCTACTTTATAGATGAAAAGAGTAAACTAATGTCTAAATTTTTACAGTGCTCGAAGTTTGGAAGACACTACAGAAAAATGGGTATGTCTTATTGCCAAATGTAATATAGATTTTAAAATCAGCTCCACAATAACAGATAATGAGTCACATGAAATTAACTTCCATGCTTCTCTAACTTCCACAAATCACATGCTTTGCACATTCGTTGACTAACAACTCCAGAGTCCATACAGAAAATTGTTGAAGTCAAAAGAATGTTTTTTGTTTTTTGCCTTTTTTTTTTCAAAGAGGGAGCCTGAAATGAACGACCAATTAGGTCTCAAACAGATTTAACTATTTCTTAAATGTTGCAAATATTTACTTTGGATAGATATCCCGTATTTTTTGCATCGCTATTTTCGACCAAAAATGAAATATCTTAGAATATACATACTGGGAGCTAATGCAACATGCTTCACTGGTTTTGAAAGTTTTCGGTGAGGCAAAGAGGGTCACACTCAAAAATGAGATCTTGCCCAAAGTTAATGGAAAGACAATTTAAATCTCTTAAAGACAAAAATAAAGAATGTCCTCAAGAAAGAGAGTCACTGGTTTATAATTTCCTTAAAGGGTTATCGGAGACTGTTGGGGTTCTCTGGAAACGAATTGGTCAGGCAACGTTACTTGACCTCCGATTAAAACAAGGATTTTCCAGCACAAAATTTTTCACGATTGCTATATCGCAGAAATGTAAGCGTTGTTTGTTAAACAAGAACATAGCTCATTTCTGAACCATTTACCACTGTAATGCCTGAGCAACCTGGAAGGAGTTTGGTAGAACTATTTGTCGGCTTCAAGGAAGTCACCACGAGCGATGTGCGACAACTTTCGACTTTGACAAATATTTAGCCGAGGGTATTTGCCTAGCAACAGCGATCCCTTAAAATGGTGAGAAAAAATTGTAGTAACCAAAGGTGAATCAGTTTGTTCTAAAAGTGTTGTGCATCGCAGCAACATCAGTGCCAGTTAACAAATATTTTCAAAAGCAGGATAAACATACACTGAGAAGAGAGACCGACTGAAGAGGGATGTACATATGGTAATCCTGACTAAATGACAGCGGAGACTAATTTCAGTTATAATTTTTGTACTGTATTTTTTTCCAATTAAGATATCAAAATATAAGAATCACTTGATAAATATTGAGTATTGTAGCAATATTTGTAACTTTTACAGCAGACGATTTTTAAAACATATCTCAATAGGGACGTAACAAGTATTACTCCTCTTTCTAAGTTCTTAGAACTAGGATCAAAGCAGATACAGGGTTAGTGACCTGAATTAAAAAGGCAGTGTGCCTCCCTTTTACTTATTTTCTGAGATTGATGAGTCATCAAAAGTAACTAGTTCATCCCAGTGATTGACCAGTTCTGATCCGATCTGAGAAGTTTTGCCCATCTCCAAATTTGTCGCGGCGATTTTCTTGGCTCGAAGAGTGGAGAAAGCCTATCAGCAACGAACTACTGGGAATACGGATGCAGTATTTGTTTCGCGCGCACGGGCACAAACACGGTAGATAATTATTCCTACGTAATTATTGAAACATTCACCAAAAATGTCGGCTGACCACTTCTGTCTCAGATCATGAGAACCTCATGGAATTCATATCCGAACAGCGTATTCTGTGAAATATAGCTAAAGCTGAGATGAAAACTAAATGCAGAAAGTTGAATTGGGTACAAATGTGAACAAAAGTGAAAGACATGTAAGCAGAAATACCTGAATATGTCCGGTGTAATACATTTGTAAATATATTTGGATACAGTGGCCCACGGGCGGCTACCAATTTTCGTCCGAAGCACTTTGCGTGTTCGGAGGGCTGGGCCAACGTTGTCTCTTTGGTGATGCGCACATCGTTCCGTTAATGGTCATAGTTATTGCCATTTACATGGATCAAGACACTGCGCGAAATTAGAGAAGTTTGCAATGAAAAATGTAGGTTGCTATGATTTTGCGTTTAGTGAATATGTAATAATGTTACTGCATATGAAATTTATGCTAACGCATTCAATTTTTCTTTTTTAGACTTGGGTGGAGTTCTGCCACCAATCTCGAGAAAATTTATCCGATGCAGCAGACCGTTCTGGTATTGCGCCGCACCAGCGATAAAGCCAGAGTGAAATATGCACAACATTCCCCATATTTCATAAACAGTTTGAGATACCGGAGAATTTTGCCTTATGAAATGATTCAAATGGCTCTAAGCACTATTGGATTTAACTTGCCTTACGATTATTATGCTACATTATCTTCCGTGTTATTCCACTAACTACAGACTTTTTCGACAAAAGAACATTTTTAAGGGCAGTCGACAGCTGGTGAAACGATAAATGCTACGGATTTTGGTACAACGTAAGTGAACACTTACACGTTTTGTAACGAGGGTGTGCTTTTGAATAGCTACTGACCTTGCTTTTCCTCAGTTCCTAACTTCATGAGCTTAATAAACCACTGTTTCAGTATTCTCTCGCAGTCATGTTTGCAACATCTAAACCAGTTATGTTACGATTTTATGGAAAATTCGCCACTCAAGGGGTTTTTCTGAAATTTACATGTTTAAGAAGTCAGGCTAAAATAGCATATTTAGTGAAAATTTGAAGTACTATCCGAAGTAGAGATGACCGATCTTATTGAATGGTCACCTTCCAAGTGTGGACTTTGAGGGACCCCACTTAATATCTGCAGAAAATGCGAGCGTAGGTTTCAGATTGGAACGGCACTTCCCCTACGTATCTTAATTATAGTGGAATCTGTCAATGTATCACAACGCACGGGGGTGGGGAAGGGACCGCCATAAACTGACACGTTCTTGTCGCCACGTAACAGCTATTCGTAGAATAAGTGACCGGCTGAAAGTGTTGGGCACCGTTAGTTACTTTACTGGACACGCTTTACGCCAGTCTTCCAGCACCAATTGTGGTTAATCTTTCCAGTGAGCATTCTATGCAACGAAAATTCCGTGACATTTGACTACAGAGCGCAACTACGAAGCTAAATCTCCCTAAGCAGTTGTTGCACAAACCGCCAAATATTCAGAATTAACATTTATTCAAACAATTTTCATTTAACTACTAACAGTATGCTGAAGCAATTAACTTTTCACAACTTTAAGTGAAAATTCTGTAAGGAATTAAAGGGGACCGAAGTTAGCTGAACACAGCATGCACTGACATCACACATTAGCTCTTCCGCTGCCTGCCGATAAACAGGCAATATACTCCAACAGCTCATAGACTTACTAAATAATAACTAGACCGCGCATTGGCGCTAGTGTCGCGTCCCCGCACTGAACGTGATAGAAGCCGCCATTTGCAGGGAAACAGTGCGTAAATAGGGTTCGTTCGTGTGCTGCTTATAATTGTAACAGTATAATGGAATCAAAGACGAAGACGGAAACAATGTTATATTTCACAGGTCGGCCAGCCTGATTGTTTGTTACTTTCCATTACTTGTATATAGTATTTTCATGGACAAATAATACATGATGACCGTTTGTTTTTGTTTAGGTTTTCCCTTACAAATGATTTTCTAAATCGGAAATGGATAGTTGCTACTCGGAGAGAGAAGTTCCAACCGACAGCAGATCATTTGCTGTGCTCTCTTCATTTTGAAGAGAATTGTTACACGGAAAATTATGCAAATAGACGTCAACTTAAGGACGATGCTGTACCGACAGTATTTGGATTTACAGCTCATTTGAAAAAGGTATAGTGTCCTGGAAATCGTGGAATATAGGCCTAGGTTAAATAGTGTGGAAATATTGTCAGTGTGTGTAATTTTGATTTCCAGATTACCAAGGCAATCAAATATACATTAAGTATGGATCAGAGGTAGGTCGAATAATTGCGTTTAGATACTTAACATGTGTTGCCAGGTGGTGATTATACTTCGTAAATGGTCATATATTTGATCAAATGTTGCAAAGTCAACCACTTTCAGAGGTGCTATCAGTGTTAAAAACTAATGTGCGAATGAAATTCCTACAGTATTTAAAGTGATATGGGTTATTACAATTAATCATACCAAAATTCGAGTGTAGACAATACTGTGCTAAACAAAAGTAAGCGTGCAAAATGTACAATGTAGTCGGCAAAAAGCAAACAGTACCTGACAGGAAAACTACGTGAATTAAATAATAATCTTACTGACTGCTACTTTAAACGTTTCAGGTAATTATCTAATGCAAATAACTCGATGTAAACTCGATCCACCTTCTCAGGAAAAGAGCCTTACATTCTTAAATTTCGCGTCTCAATGCAGACGTACTTCGGAAATTAGGAAACTTCATTCATTTAAGTATACTTGTGAAATAGACTCGAATTCTCAGTACTTTTTTAAACAAACATGTGTTTAATTTGTGGTTCAATTTGTTCTTGTTGCGTCTCATATACTTCAAATCACAACCCCAGTACTAGGATTCATCCCTGCAAATGGCGGCGATCAGCTGCTTCAATTGGGGGACAGTAGCCTCGCTCCTCCGGTACGGCGTGGTAGGGGCTTGCAACAGCTGCGCTGTGCGGCGTATCAGCAAAGAAAGTTCGGTACTTACCGAGAACTGCGCAGTCGGACAGCAAAGACATACAGACCCAGGACACTCCGCTCGCGGAACACGGGCAACCGCCTTCGCAGCTGTCGCCCTCGTCTCGATTTCGTTATCTAGACGCAAGTCGCCGAACCGGTGACAAATAAAAAGATTGGCAGCAGGCGGCCGAGATGGAACTCCCGTCCATGCGCTCGTTTTGTCGTAAATTCTGATACTTCTGCTTACCGTCCTAAGGCAAACGAAAGCCTCACGCCACAAGCCCGAACTGCGGTACTCAATGCTACGAAAGTTAATGGGGTACCATCGTGAGCATAGACATCGCGTGTATCGACCGTAGCGCCTTCCATACCAGCAATCAACACGGATCACATGTCGATATCAGACAGATGTTGCAATCTACAAGTTGGTAGAGAACTCTCAGCGCAGACTTTACAGTCACGATTGTCTATACCGAATATATATTTTCACATGAAGAGTCTTTGTTTCTGGCTCTGTGTAGCGTATTAAGTTACGTATGATGTGTTAGCTGTAGTAATTCGCTGCACTCTGGAAAACAGTTTCAGTTAACCTATGAAGGAAATTTAATCAACTATGTGTTCGACTTAAATAAGGAAAATGGCAGACTAGCGTCCGCTGCAACGTTCCTTTCCTTCGTTGGAGGTAAAATTGAGAGAAATATTCAAATTAATAAAAAATATTCTGCGCATGATTATAAGTTTCCCATGGGATAGACACAATACAAATGCGGTACCATGTTGCGGTTAGTAACCTTACGTGCATCCACATAGGTATAATTAAACCTTTTAGCATACTGAACCATTACTATTTTTTTACCCGTTAGGCCATCGCCGTTACATTCTTTCGATGTATTAGACCCAGGTTGTTACTGAACATCATCGACAATCGCTGTTTGAAGGCTTGTTGACCGTAAAACACTACTGTGTATTCCATGTAAAAAGTAAATATTTGACAGGGCTTCGTAACAATAGATCTTCATGTCCCACCTGTGGAGAATAACACACAAACGGCACAACGCGATAAGCAATCGTTCGTTTTGCCTTCAAATAACGTGAGCAGAATTTCGTGATACATCTACCTGAAAAATAGAAAATCGTTAAAGAAATCCAGTATGGTAATACTAAAAGATTCACTACAGTAACTGCAGACATAGATATTTATGAATAATACTCTTATTCAAAATATCCACGGGTGTACTGCCGGTCTATAGTGTCCAACGGGCACAATATTTCGGCGATCAAACATGTCACCATCATCAGGTGAACTGACGGACTGAGCTCCTGTGAACGTGCCGGCACGGAGATACGTACGCTATGGCTGCTCAGGGGGAACTGGGTTCGGTCGCGGCGGCGGCCGATTTAAATACCCTCCGCCCGCGGCGCGCTCCCTCCGCCGTCCGCGCCCCGCGCCACGGTAGCGCGGTGGATCAGATTGCGACGGCGTCTGAGATGATGTCGGTGTGATGGCTCTGTCTGCCGTGGTCGTCACAACTATGCGTTTGCTCGTTTTACTCTTGATTAACCCAATCGCTGGTTCCCAAGCCTTGCTAAGATTATAGCCACAGTCACGGTTTATGAGGTCGTCATTGGTGCGAATTTCGATGGCCTCTCTAACAACGCTGTCCCAGTATCTCGACGTCTGTACCAGAATCCTCGTGCGGTCATACTCCATAGCGTGATTTTCTGACAAACAATGTTCAGCGACCGCCGACTTGCTCGGATACATCAGTCGAGTGTGCCTCTGGTGTTCACGGCATCGATCCTCGACGGTAAGCATCGGCTGACCAATATACGACTTGCCACATTGACACAGAATCTGGTACACGCCGGCCTTCCTCAAACCGAGGTCATCTTTGGCGCTCCCCACCAGTGCGCGAGTTTTATTCGGAGGACAAAACACAGTTCCGACCCGGTGTTTCTTCAGAATGCGGGCGATTTTCCCCGAGAGTGCGCCTGTGTATGGAATAAATGCAGTGCCTACCTCCTCCCTCGTGACTTCATCCATCTCAACAGGTTGTGCTGCAGTGGTTGGGCGGAGAGCACGTTGGATCTGCCACTCTGAGTACCCATTTTTTCGAAACACAGTTCTCAGATGTTCCAATTCCTGGGGTAGACTCTCTGTGTCAGAGATAGTGCGCGCCCTATCTACTAGAGTTTTAAGGACCCCATTACTCTGTGAAGGGTGGTGGCAGCTGTCTGCGTGCAAATACAGATCAGTGTGTGTTGTCTTTCGATACACCCCATGACCTAGGGTGCCGCCAGCCCTTCTCCTGACCAAGACGTCAAGGAAAGGTACGGCTCGTTCACAGGAGCTCAGTCCGTCAGTTCACCTGATGATGGCGACATGTTTGATCGCCGAAATATTGTGCCCGTTGGACACTATAGACCGGCAGTACATCCGTGGATATTTTGATTATCAAATACGCCGGGAGAAACTCAAGAAATACTCTTATTATTCCGTAAAAAAATATAAAACCTAGGGATTTCGGCAACTTACCTCTTAGTACATCGAATGTCAAAACAGAAGAAAATCATAAGAAGAGAGTTTAGATTTCTTTCCAGACTCACTTATTTCTTTCAAAAAATTAACGTAGCTTTTGCTACAGAGGTTTCCTTTTTTACGTTTCATACATATAGTCTTTGAATTTTTCATTAACATTGTTAATTAATGATTGAAATTATATATACTACTCGTGACATAGGAGTTTTTACGATTTGAAAGTTTCTGTGCAGAAAAGGAGAAACTGAAACTTTTTTTTTAATTTACGCTTCACTGATCTCCTGAATTCTGAAAATTATCCTATAACAGCACTTGTCAACCAGGATTCGGCTTAAAGTGTGGGTGGTTACTTCACGAGATTACACGCAGATTCCTTCGTTCACACAATCTTACAAGCTAACAAAAACTAACTATTCTGCGCAAAACGTTTGAGCGTTTAATGACTCAGGAAGCCTGAAAACATTCAGTCCTTGGTCCGGGCAGATATTTTGGTTTGTTCACCAGTTTGGGTGCGTATTGAGGAAACCGGACTAAAATCACCGACCTGAATCTTCAGACATACTTGTTTCCAATATTTTTGATTTCATGACTTTCAGTAAGTGGTAAGCTACATTTATGTAACATGGAAAAAGCCGTGGAATAAGTGCTAAGTTTCTAAAAAGAGAAAGAATAATTGTAGTTTTTTTAATTGCAACATAACAAGAATTAACTTTTGAGTAGGTTTTCTTGATGTTTTGCAACAGTACCTTGTAGTTTAGAGACCATCTGCGTTAAGGTGGTGAAGAACGAATTATCTTATGTTTCATTGTGATTGTATTATACAGTTTTGATTTTAGTTTTCAGATTAGATAAGTATATTTTACAGAACTGGGTTTAATAGTGAATCAGAAAATAGGAATGCAGGTAAGTTACTGTGAACAACATAGTTAACGCTTTTCCGTAGCTAAAATAGACACGAAGACCACATTTACTACTGTAGTACAAGTTTATATCTCAACTAGCTCTGGAGTTGATGATGATGATGATGATGATGATATTGAAGAAATGTATGATGTGAGAAACGAAATTAATTGCTGTTACGTGCTGTACACTAGAACGCCGATATAGCTATAGAAACCTTTTAAATTCAGCTCATACTGTTTCTCAAGATGTCCTTTCACATCTATCTATCTACATGTACATGGATGCTCTGCAAATCACATTTAAGTTCCTGGCAGAGGGTTCATCGAACCACTGTTACAATTCCTATTATTCCAGTCTCGTATAGTGCTCAGAAAGAATGAACACCTGTATCTTTCCGCACGAGCTCTGATTTCCGTTATTTTGTCTTGGTGATCGTTCCTCCCTATGTAAGTCGGTATCAACAAAATATTTTTGCATTCGGAGGAAAAATTTGGTGACTGGATTTCGTGAGAATATTCCGTCGCAACGAAAAACACCTCTCTTTTAACGATGTCCAGCCCAAATCCTGTATCATTTCTGTGACACTCTCTCCCATATTTCACGATAATACAAAACCTGCTGCCTTCCTCTGAACTTTTTCTATATACTCTGTCAGTCCTATCTGGTAAGGATCCCACACCGCGCAGCAGTATTCTAAAAGAGGACGGACAAGCGCAGTCTAGGCAGTCTCCTTAGAAGGTCTGTTACATTTTCTAAGTGTCCTGCCAATAAAACGCAATCTTTGGTTAGCCTACCCCACAACATTTTCTGCGTGTTCCTTCCAATTTAAGTTGTTCGTAATTGTAATACCTAGTTATTTAGCTGAATTTACAGCTTTTAGATTAGACTGATTTATCGTGTAACCGAAGTTTAACGAATTCCTTTTAGCACTCATGTGGATGACCTCACACTTTTTGTTATTTAGTGTCAACTGCCACTTTTAGCACCATTCAGATATCTTTTCTACATCGTTTTGCAGCTTGTTTTGATCTTCTGATGACTTTCTTAGTCGATAAATGACAGTGTCATCTGCAAACAACCGAAGACGGCTGCTCAGATTGTCTCCAAAATCGTTTATATAGATAAGGAACAGCAAAGGGCCTATAACACTACCTTGGGGAACGCCATAAATCACTTCTGTTTTACTCGATGACTTCCCGTCAATTACTACGAACTGTGACCTCTCTGACAGGATATCACAAATCCAGTCACATAACTGAGACGATATTCCATAAGCACGTGATTTCACTACGAGCCGCTTGCGTGGTACAGTGTCAAAAGCCTTCCGGAAATCCAGATATACGGAATCGATCTGAAATCCCTTGTCAGTAGCACTCAGCACTTCACGTAAATAAAGAGATAGTTGTGTTTCACAAGAACGATGTTTTCTAAACCCATGTTGACTGTGTGTCAATAGACAGTTTTCTTCAGAGGTAATCGACGTTAACGATATGGGCCTGTAACTTAGTGGATTACTCCTACTACCTTTCTTGAATATTGGTATGACCTATGCAACTTTCCAGTCTTTTGAGTACGGATCTTTCGTCGAGCGAACGGTTGTATACATTGTTAAGTATGGAGCTAATGCATCTGCATTCTCTGAAAGGAACATAATTAGTATACAGTTTGGACCAGAAGACTTGCTTCTATTAAGTTATTTAAGTTGCTTCACTACTCCGAGAATATTTACTTCTACGTTACTCATGTTGGCAGCTATTCTCGATTCGAATTCTGAACTATTTACTTCGTCTTCTTTTGCGAAGGCATTTCGAAAGGCTGTGTTTAGTAACTCTGCTTCGGCAGCGGTGTCTCCGATAGTATCTCCATTGCTATCGGGCAGAGAAGGCATTGATCGTTTCTTGCCGCTAACATACCTCACACACGACCAGAATCTCTTTGGATTTTCTGCCAGGTTTCGAGACAAAGTTTCGTTGTGGAAACTGTTATAGGCATCTCGCATTGAAGTCCGCGCTAAATTTCGAGCTTCTATTAAAGATTTAAAGATCGCCAATCTTGGTGACATTTGCATCTGTTTAAATTTGGCACGTTTGTTTCTTTGTTTCTGCAACAGTGTTCTAATCCGTTTTGTGTACCAAGGAGGATCAGCTCCGACGTTTGTTAATTTGTTTGGTATAAATTTCTAAATTGCTACCGATAATATTGCTTTGAATTTAACCTACATCTGATCTACACTTATATTATTAATTTGGGATGAATGGAGATTGTCTCTCAAGAAGGCATCAAGTGAATTTTTTCTGCTTTTTTGAAAAGGTATATTTTTCGCTTATTTTCCGATGATTTAGACATTACAGTATTCAATCTCGCTACAAGAAACCTATGTTCATTAATCCCTGAATCGGTTTTGATTCTCTTTATTAACTCAGGATTATTTGTTGCTAAGAAGTCAAGTGTGTTTTCACAACCGTCTACTATTCGCGTGGGCTCATGAACTAACTGCTCGAAATAATTTTCAGAGAATGTGTTTAGCACAATTTCGGATGATATTTTCTGCGTACCTCCGGAATTAAACATGTATTTTCGCCAACATATCGAGGGTAAATTAAAATCACCACCAGCTATTATCGTATTAGTCGGGTACGTGTTTGAAATCAGACTCAAGTTGTCTTCGAACCTTTCACGAACTGTATCATCTGAATTGGGATGTCGGTAAAAGGTCCAATTATTATTTTATTCAGGTTGCCAACAATGAACTCTGCGCATACTAACTCACAGGAAGTATCTACTTCAATTTCGTGACAAGTTAAACTACTTCTGACAGGAACAAACACGCCACCGTCAACCGTGTTTAGCCTCTGCTTTCGGAACAACGTTAGGTTGTTCGCAAAAATTTTGGCTGAGCTTATATCCGGCCTACCGATTCGAGCATCAGTGCTTTCTATTAGCGCTTGGAGCTCCGGTACTTTCGAACACAGCTACGACAATTTACAACTGTTATACCAATGGTTCCTGTATCTACGTTTTTCCTGTGTTCGGCCTGTACCCTTTGTGACTGACGCTCTTCTTGTGTTTTCCCAAAGCCCTCTAACCTAAAAAACCGCCCAGTCCACGCCACACAGCCCCTGCTACCCGTTTAGCCACCTCCTGCGTATAGTGGACACCTATTCAGCGGAACCCGAAACCCAACCACTCTTTGGAGGAATTTGCAGCCTACACGGTCGCAGAACCGTCAGAGGCTCTGATTCAGACCCTCCCCTAGACTCTGTATCAGAAGTCCGAAAACGGTCCTGTCGACTATGCTGCAAATGGTCCGCTCTGCTCTCACCTTGCAAGCAAGACAGGCAGCCTTTACCACTTCTGTTAGCCGCTCGAAACCAGAGAGAATCTCTTCTGATCCAAACTGACACGCATCATTGGTACCGACGTGGGCCACCACCTGCAGTTGGCTGCACCATGTGCTCTTCATGGCATCCGGGAGGACCCTTTCCACATCTAGAATGACTCCCCCTGGTGTGCACACGGAGTCCATATTGGTTTTCTTACCTTCCTTGTCAGCCAAGTCCCTAAGGGGCCCCATAACGCGCCTAACGTTAGAGCTCCCAGCTACCAATAATTCCACTCTTTGCGACTGCCCGGATCTTACAAGCTGAGTGCTTTCTTCTAAAATAGGACAGGCGACAGCATCTAGCTCAGCGACAGTGTCAGTCACAGACAGCACCTGGAACCTGTTTGTCAGATAAACCAGGGAGGCCCCACGTGCGGCTGCCTGGGAAGTCTTTCGCCGACCTCCCACTCAACCACAGGTGAGGGGTCGGCCTCAGTGCCAGCAGTAACTGGGTTGGCCACCCGTGAGGACCGATCGGAGGACTGTGACGTGCTGGACGTCTGTTGGATCCCCACGGCTGGCCCACAACAGTGGTGCCCATCCACTCCAGCCTCAAGCTGTGTAACCGAAGCGTGTGTGTGTGTGTGTGTGTGTGTGTGTGTGTGTGTGTGTGTGTGTGTGTGTGTGTGTGTGTGTGTGTGTGTTTGAGGTTTTCGGACTCTAAACAGCATGGTCATCAGCGCCCAAACGCATAGGAACAGGAACACATGCGGTGAAGGGACTAATACGGACAACGAACAAGGAGAACGGCTAAAAGACAGATCTGACGCAGTTTCAAATCCTCACATACAGAGGCAAAACAATCGGAGAAGAAACGCACTGAAAAAGGAAAGGAAACACAAGGAAAAGAGAACAGAAATCGAAGTGAAACAAGTAGGTAATTGTGACTGGCGGACCTCTTACCTAAAACCTGGGTAAGCCAGTCACCCAGCAGCACATTAAAATCCTCTACCTAAAATCCGAGGCTACAAATTGGACAGGACACAAAATCGTAAGACCTTAACCACAGTCGTAGCGTCTTCTTGCAAAATAGAGGGCAAATCCGGTGGCAAGGAAACCACCGCCCTCTGGTCAGAGAATAAAGGACAGTGCAGTAAAATGTGGCAGACAGTAATCTGGACGCCACAAGCACTGCATATTGGGGGGTCCTCCCGCCGGAGTAAAAAATTATGCCTTAAGAGACTGTGCCCGATGCTGAGGCGAGTGAGGAGAACCTCATCCCGCCTGCATGACTGGTAGGACGTACGCCATGGCCGCGTGGTGGCCTTGACCAGTCGCGGCTTATTTTCACCGACTGCCAGCTACTCCTCTTTCCATTGACCCATAACACGAAAACGCAGAATGGAAGTAACAGCATGGAGGGGGACATTCAACAACGTGAGGGAGGGAACATGCATCTTTGGCAGCCACATCCGCCAGTTCGTTTCCCCTAACAGCCACGTGCCCCGGCACCCAGCAGAAAGAAACCTCCTTGCCCGGCCGTTGCAGGTGGAGTAGGGCATCATGGATGTTCTGGACGACCGTATCCGCTGGGTACAAGTGTTGCATGGTCTGAAGGGCACTCAGGGAGTCAGAACAGATGAGGAACTTAAGACTGGGAACACATCTCATCTGCTCCAATGCCCGCAAGATCGCAAACAATTCGGCATCAAAGATGGTAAACGCCGCAGGAAGCCGTAACTTGACGACTCGATCAGGGAAAACAACAGCACATCCAACAGAGTCCCCCTGTTTAGAGCCATCCGTAAATACTGGTACATAGTCGGGATGCTGGTTTAAAATATCGTAAAATAAGGAGGTAAAAACAAATTCAGGAGTACAGCTCCTCCGGTTCTCCGACAAGTCTAGAAGGATGCTGGGCCTCTGGAGCAACCAGGGAGGCAGGCAAGTAAAACCTTGTCGTTGGGGGGCCACATGCTCCACACCAAGGGACTCAAGCAAATGTTTGGTACGAATCCCAAATGGTCTCGTTGCCCTGGGACGACTGGAAAAGAGACGTTCCATAGGCGGTCGGGCAACGGTAGGGTACGCAGAGGAGGTAGGACAGGCAAGGAAATGACACACCCGTCGCACCATGAGGAGTTTCCGCCGGATGGCGAGCGGCGGTTCCCCTGCCTCAGCACACAGGCTGGGGATGGGACTGGTACCGAAGCCATCATAGCCTGAAGCTGAGAGCAAAGTGTCATCAACTCAGCCCGCAGTCCCTGTCCACACAACAATCGCAGTCCCTGTCCACACAACAATCGCAGTCCCTGTCCATACTAAATACCGTGGAAAACTAAACGATGTAGATTAACGCACTATCGGCACGTTCTGCGCAACTCTACTGTAGACCCTGACGAAAACGCACGAACTGTGTCTAGTAATACGCAGGTATTCAAAAACCTACCTACCGAAGCACTCAGATGAAACCAAATAATTTGCCCCTGATTAGGAACTTTTAATATGTCACAAATCGCTTTACTTTCCGACGCAAACGAAAACATGACAACTGTGGCTATTAGATATAAAATTTACACGAAGAAACACAAGAAACTGGACTATTAAAGCACACAGCTGATATAATAAAATTCGTTCCTGTTTAGGCACTTGTAAATGACAAATGCGGTTACTTCCCTGTTGCTGCGTCTGTCTCGGTCGGCTACTACTGCCTGGCGATCTCTTGTCCATGTTACTTATTAATACACAACATTTTAGAACAGCATTATCGTTGGTCTAAAAGTGAAATTGCATCGCTATAAATAAGCAGTTCGTGAATAATTACAAAAGCGATAATACGCAGAAACATATTTCTAAACAGGATGAATATTTGACAGTTTCTTGTACGTTGTCCTTGCTGGTGCTTGCAACAACCTCGAATTCATCTCCACGTCAGTTTGGAACTTTTTGTAATGGTAAAAAGTCTCCCTTTTATTATCCTTTAAAAGGGAACCCCATAACTCATTCTCTGATTCCCTTTCATAATATTTGGATTGGAAATCATCTCAGCAAATCCTTGAATTATTCACATTTCGGTTCCTTTATAGCAAGGCAACCATTTGCTGTGCAGCTCCCGCATCTTTTGGAAACTGGTGGTAAACGACGTAGCAGTTTTATGCGAAGCATTTTAGCATTCAGTAATAGCACAATGTTTTCTACTTTCGCTCAGCAGTTGTTGCCGAACGGTTCTAGGCGCTTCAGTCTGGAACAGCGCTGCTGCTACGGTGGCAGGTTCGAATCCTGCCTCGGGCGTGGATGTATGCGATGTCCTTAGGTTAGTTAGGTTTAAGTAGTTCTAAGTTCTAGGGGACTGATGACCTCAGATGTTAAGTCCCATAGTGCTCAGAGCCATTTGAACCATTCGTCTTAAAACTGTTATCAAATGGTCACGACTTTAATAAAATATTTAATTTAATAAACAGGCGTTTTTTTATATAAAATAAAATATGAAGAATTAATGTCGAAAACTACCAGTTTAGCCAGACACCAGAATGAAATGTTAATGAAGGATTGAATTCAGTAGAATCAAACTCTGATCACACAGAATGATGGTGCATCAACAAGGATATCTGTACCGAATCAACCATTTGCCAGGCTGTCAATACAAAATGAGCCGGCTGGATTAGGCCACTCCGAATATATCCAGCGTTGTGTTTGCGAGTTGCGTGATCGCAACCCCCCTGCCGATTCCCTCTAGCAACGCAAGTTGAGCGGGGCAGCCTACACGCTAATCGCAGTGAGACTGCTAGCAATTCGAGCAGTCAACAGCAGAGGTCGTCAGTATGAAAAGAACCGTGCTGCACTTCAGCAACCACATGGAACAATACCCGAGTCATGCCGTGCCTAACATTAGATACAGCGGGACCGACGTTTGTGGGACATCTTTTTGGTTTGTGATACTGTTGTTATACCTACATGGTGTGACCAACGTGAATATTCGAGAGAGGGGGCGCAGCGGTTAGAACATTGGACTCGTATTTGGGAGGACCACGGTTCAAATCAGCGTCCGACCTTCCTAATTTAGGTCTTCTGTGATTTACCCAAAATGCAGCTGTTAGAACATTGGACTCGTATTTTGGAGGACACGGTTCAAATCCGCGTCCGGCCTTCCTGATTTAGGTCTTCTGTGATTTCCCCAAAAACGCTTCAGGCAAATGGCGGGATAGTTTCTTTGACAGGCCACGGCAGATTTCCCTCCCCATCCTTCCATAATCCTATGGGATCGATGACCTCGAAATCAGCCAACCAACGTGCATGTTTGCAGCTAAAAACCGATGTGCCAGTAGTCAGTGAAAACAGGGGAGGCACTCCCAAGCGAGCATCAGACATGCAAACGTAGTAGCACAACTACTGAAACGACCGTAATTCTATCTCCAAAAGTATCATTCTGTTAGTGTCCCACCAATATTCACTTCAAGATATCGTCGTAAAATATTTCCAGCCTGTGACAGTCCTATTCTGAAGCTACCTCCAAGTGCTGAACGCTACACTTTTCCATGCGGTGCATGCAGCCCTGTGCCGGTGTCGTACTTTGTCGAAGAGTGCTCCTTCAGACACGTGAGCTGCGATGAAATAGAGCGGTAGCGGTGGCACCAACTGGAACTGCAACTCAGATGAGATCTCGCTGGAACTCTCCCAGCAGCGCAATCTCAAACGCATTCTGGAGTACGCAGCTGTTAAGCGGCAGTTCACATCTTATATCCTGGTGCGCAGTCATACTAAGCTCGGCAATACTTGTTCCACGTGATGCACGAAACGAAAGATAGTTCCGCTACAGTTTGTTTGCAGACCCTTTTCGCCTGGTGAGTCTGCCGTACTGCGTAGCTCGCGTTGTTTGATGGAAGTCTAGCTTACAGGGGTCGCGACTCACGGCCACATAATCCCTCCTCGAGAGAAATAGAGAGAGAGAAAGAGGGAGAGAGACAGAGAGAGAGAGAGAGAGAGAGAGAGAGAGAGAGAGAGAGAGAGAGAGGCTTCTTCTCTAGGTCCTGCTGTGTGCAGACGAAATCCACCGCCACGCTGACCTCAGCGCCATTACTGGTGGGCTCTGCCCCACAGGTTTGGGTTCTGGCAGGGCTCCGTCGCTGATTGACGGCTGCGATTCTGTGACTCTTTCTTCCCTCCCTCCAGTGCTCGGCTCTTGACCCACGTGAAAAGGAAGAAGCTTTATAGAGATTTATCACATAGCGCCCAGAGCTGGTGCACACATAAAAAGCTGGTACCGCCATCTACTTTCCATGAAGCATCTACTGCAGCTATTAATCTTGTCTCAGGGTCATACAAGCCTTCGGAATCCAGAGGAGTACATTGCAGTGTATCAGAAGGCATTTGACAATCCTTCTTCCAGTTCCACGTTTAGCCTTTTCTGAGCAACACGTGTATGATCTCAGCCGGAATGGACCTTCTATAATAACCAGTTTGACCTAAGACTGATTGCAACTGTTTTACATTAGTGGCTTCTGGAGGCTTTGCGTTGGCTTGCAAGTCTTTGGAGGTTAGACGCATACGATCTCCTAACAATATGTGTCTGAGATATTCTATTTCTTTGTGAATGAAGGAATATTTGTCCTTGTTATCACAGAGTCCCGCTTTTAGTAGCGTTTTAAACAACTTCTCTAAGTTGACAAAGGTTTTTTTTCCATTGTGCTACCTGAGACTACTTTATTATCTACGTAACATGCTGCTGTAGGTGTCTTTGATACAACGCTGTAGCAGAATTTATACCAAAAGACATTCTTTTATATTTGCAGGTGTCAAATGGTGTGCTAATGACACTCGCTTGCTCGCTCCCGTCATGCAGTGGCAGTTGGCTGCCAAATCAACGGGTTAGTAGTACCATCATCAGCCTAGTTTTGCCATTACATCTTTAGCCATTTACAGACTGTGCATTCATGGCTGACTGAAGTCACTGCACAGCCGTAGCATCACATTCGGCTTTTCCATTATGGCTAAAGGCGTGTCCCATTTAGTGGTCATAACAGGCTTCTAACATATCCAGTTCTCGTTTGATCTTCTCACACAATGCGTTAGGGATGGATACAGTCTGGCAAAACTTTGATATTGTGTTAGGTTGGGTGGTTTTGGGGAAGGAGACCAGACACCGAGGTCATCGGTCTCATCGGATTAGGGAAGGACGGGAAAGGAAGCCGGCCGTGTCCTTTCAAAGGAACCATTCCGGCATTTGCCAGGAACGATTGAGGGAAATCACGGAAAACCTAAATCAGGATGGCCGGACGCGGGATTGAACCGTCGTCCTCGCGAATGCGAGTCAAGTGTTATTGTGTTAGGCTTCCAGGTGATATGTATCTGGTGACTTTTGATTATTCCTGGGGCACCACAAAAAAAAACTGTACCTGGTACGGTGCTTTACACATTCCACTTTCTCATCCGTTGTGCGAATTTGATTTACTGAATCCTGGACTGTAAACTCAAGTTTCTCAAAGAAGTCGAATCCCATGGTTCAAATGGCTCTGAGCACTATGGGACTTAACATCTTAGGTCATCAGTCCCCTAGAACTTAGAACTACTTAAACCTAATTAACCTAAGGACATCACAAACATCCATGCCCGAGGCAGGAGTCGAACCTACGACCGTAGCGGTCGCGGGGTTCCAGACTGAAGTGCCTAGAACCGCTCAGTCATTTCGGCCGGCCTCGAATCCAATGATGCTGGCAGCCATTGGAGACTCCGTCATGAGTAGTGTTGCTTGTCCTACCAAACGGTAATACTGAGAATTTACTGTAGTCTCCCTTTATTTTAAATGATTAATGACTGTGACTCATTGGCATATCTTTAAATTTGATTTGGTGTTGCGATAATTTAAAGAGTTGCACAACTGTGTACAGCTTTGAAAGAAACCGTATCTACTTGTAATTGCGCGCTGTTCTCATTTATTCTGACAGCTGTCAGTACCGCAAGAGCACCAATCGGTACTGCTTTGCGTACCCTGCTTTCGAGCTCTTCCTCAGATTTTGTGTCTCCCTTATATCCATTTCACGTCATGTCGCTGAGCTATACTGGTAGGGGTACTTCTCTCTTGCTGCCCTTCTTCCGACACTGTAAACATTAGTCTGTAGGAAATACTGTAACCGGCCCCAAGTTCTCAGAAATGATTTTGCTGTATCATTACTAATCAACCGGGCAACCGGGAGTTAAGGAAAATGCCAACGCCCACAAATGAATTGATAATTATATCATGCATATAAGAATTTAATAATAAATTAAAATTTTAAGTTAAAAGCAAAGAAATGAATACTTCAATTTTAATCTTAAGAACACATTTTAAAAGAAATATAACACGCTTTTAATAATAATAATAGCGAAAGGGCCAGCTCCGCAAATGTTCAGGTGAAATTTGCAATTTAAATCTTAAGGCCACAGTTTGGAGAGATGTAACATGCTTTTCATAACATTAACAAGAAAATTGAAATTTGTGGTAAATTCCTATGGGACCAAACTGCTGAGGTCATCTGTCGCCAGGCTTACAGACTAATTAATCTAACTGAAACTAACTTACGCTAAGGACAACATACACAGCGAGTACTCGAACCTCCGACGGGGGGACCGTAGCAAAGCGCCCTAGAGAGCGCTGCTACCCCGCGTGGCAATAACAGGAAAAGAGCCAGCTACGTAAAAGTTCAGGTGAAAGTTTCAATTTAAATCTTAAGGCCACAGTTTAGAGAAATACGACTACAAGATTACTCTTTTCAGACTATTGTAGTCAAACGAAGCCACACTTAATACTCATCTTGAGTAAGGTGTCAACGCTACATGGATGCAAGAGGTGACTTCAGATGGTAATTTTTAAACAGACAGTCGGATGGCGTGTCCCGCAGATCGGACCAGGGTGAAGCAGATGAACCAGGCTGCGAGCAACGTGAAGTGGCAGTCCACACAAGCCGATTCATTGCGGTGTCACTAACCAACGACCAGACGGCCACCAAGGTGCCCCTTTCCACAGCCGGAGGCCCGCAGTAGGTGGCGGACGCGGCGAAGGCAGACCCCACCAACCGACCGATACGCCCCATACATCACTCGTCCAACAACCAATGTCCTGTGTCGCGACGGATGTGGCTTTCGCAGACCAATTTGGCTCAAATAGCCCTACTCAGCTCTCACATGGGAACCTGATTACACAAACAACTCGCCTCTAACGGGTAACTCCACTGTATCACACCAACTGTCATCCCGCCCAGACACACACCACACCGCCAGCACTTCCTTCTAGGCCGACCTCGCCAAAGATGCTTACTGAACAAATAGTAAATCGATAGCAAACTTAGCCAGTTGCGCAGACATGACCCAAGCGAAATAATATATGGCGGCACAGCTCAACTAGTTTCTGTCCTAATCCCAGACGATACTTGGCAAGTATTGCACTTGTGTCCTAAAATATAACGAAGTTCTTATGATAACATAGGTTGTAAAAGATCTTACATTTTAGACATAAATTACCAGCGGAAAAATGTTCCTATCGGAGCACAAAAACTGCGAATATGATCCTGTCTATTTGAAACACTGTGACTGGAAAGTAGGGTACCACCTGCCTGATTCCATCTTGCTCAGCACCTTTAAAAAATTTTCCACACATTTTGGCACTCGAACATATTCGCACTTTTTTAATCATGCAACTCACCTCAGATTCTCACAAGATCGCTCATATCCATCCACTCTAAGACATCCTCACGCATCCAACCCTACTTACTGTCACTGCCTCTTTGTGTCTCTCTGTCATTGTCTCCTGTGTACAGCCACAGTCCCGTCCTCTCACTGTCGCTGTCTAACTCTTGCTCTCCCTTACTGCCACTCTATCATTCCTTCCTTCCCACAGCTGCTGTCACTTCCCACTGTCCCTGTCTCTCTTCCTCATTGTAATTGTCAAATACTCTCTCCTCTTTCTGTTTATTGCATCCCCCCTACCCCCCCCCCCCCCCCCCAACCTAGCACTACTCCTTAATCCTTTTCCTGGCACTGTCCTCTCATTGTTAACTATGTTCCACTGCCACTATTTCCCTGTCTTTCCGTCTCACTACCATTGGCTTCTTAGCTCTTTCTACCGCTCTGTAACTGTCTACTACCTTCCAATATACAGGGTATTATAATTAAAGCTGAACTTTCCAAACGCTGTAGAAATAACACTACTGGTCATAATGACGTCAAATTGAAAAGGAATATTATCGGAGAAGGCGGAAAACGTATGGCAGAAGAAATAATAGATGGCGCTGTATGAATCAAAAAATGTAAATGAAAACTCCTGCCATGCGCACGACCCATTGAAGTTGGTATAAACACTCCAGGTACATGGCTTTTCCTCCTTTCGCGTCTGCGACGTTCGCCATGACTGTCTCAATCCAGAATGGCGTTCTGCTTGTAAAAACTTGAAACGTCCCCTTAGAAAAAATAAAAAATGACAGTGCTGGAAAACCTCTTACGTTATTTGATTTTCAAATAGCTGAGCAAAACTGAACGTACTCAGACATTTCACTCTTTACTTATTCTGATCATCACTAAACTGACACACAATATTTTTAGCGCAACGCAGTCTGACTTTCAATAATCCCCACAAAAGAATGGCCCTGGCTAACAATAACCTGAACCTTTCATGAATTACTTACCTCACAAAAATCTTCGTTACTCGAACTACTGCAATACAGCGAGCGCCGATTCTGCCAGCTAAATAAAAGATTCTAACTACTGAAGGCACTAGCTACTGATAGTCATATTTAGCAAATGGAAGATTTTGATAGAGAATAAATAATGTACTTACCTTAATAATGTTCAAAAGTCATTATATATATATATATATATATATATATATATATATATTCATGACCTCCATATTCACGAATTTCCTTTTTCTGGCGGACACACGTCCAGATCGTCCGCTTATAGCAACCTCTCTGAATTCTAACATCTCTCTCTCCACATTCATCACTGCTGGCAGCTCACCTGCAACTGCCCAATGCTATGTGCTGTTCACATCCAACAATCCAACACTACACAGGCGAATTTTCCAACAATGAGACCAACCAGCCATAGGTTGCACACAGCACAGTCAGTGATTTTCATATAGAGCGCTACGTGGCGTTTCCAACATAAAAACCTAAACAGCCTACTTACAAGCTGAATTACATGAATCACGACTGTGCACTCGTCACTCTGCCGAAGTTCCGGACACTGAAGGGTTTGAAAAAAAGGCGTTGATTCGATGACTGCCGTTGGTCTGCAGAAAATGATTCGGAAACTCGAAAAGACGGATTCTTTTGGTGTGCAAGGTGGTAGAGGGAGGAAACGGATTGATTCGACGTTATTGGAAGCAGTGGGCACAGCAATGCAGGAGGAGACGAGTGGTGGTGTGCAAACGTGTGGTGCACAGAGAACTGCCCGAACATTGGACATACTCGTGAGCACGGTGCGTAAACTCGTAAGAAACATCCTTCTTTGCTATCCATTCAAAATTACCCATGTGCACAAGTTGCATCCTGTTGATCTGCCAGTAAGAGAGTGCTCTGATTTAGAATTTCTTGCTCGCATGGAAGTGGACAATGATCGGCTGTGGAAGACTTTGTGGACAGACGAAGCCCACTTCCATATGATAGGATTACTCAGTACACAGAATTGTCGAACTTGGCAACGAAAATCCACACGCATATTAACCTGTACCACTTCATCCTGAAAAGATCACCGTGTGTTGCGGGTTTACGGCATTATTTATCATAGAGCTTTATTTTTTCGCAGACGGGTGCTTCCGGCCCTGATACCTGTACAATCAGTGGTAAGCGGTATGAGTGTGTTTTGCTCAACCACGTCATTCGAGCTCTCCAACGGCGTGGATGTGTGGATGGGATCGTTTTTATGCAAGACTGCGCACCTCCGCACATTGCAAATCCAGTTAAGCAGCTGCTGAACCTCCACTTCAGAAATGCTAGAATTGTCAGCCGCCATTTGCCTACACCCTTGTCGTCCCGATCACCTGATCTTAATTCGTGTGACTTCTGGCTGTGGGCTATCTGAAACATGTTGCGTTCAGTGTTACCATTGCAAACTTAGCTGCATTTAAGGCACTCAATGGCCAACACATTCTGAACGTGACCACGAAAACACTTCTATCAGTTGTGGAACATGCTGTTCCTCGATTTGTTGCAGTAAACTGTGGGCATCATATTGAACATGTTTTGACCCAGTCACATGGAAATTAATAATCCGATTTGATTTTGATTGATGCTTTTTATGTAGTTTTGCACCTCAGGACAATTGAAAACCGATTTTTTCCATCCAATGTGATATGACCTTGCCGTGGTGGATGGGTTTGAGTCAATAACAGTATCACATCTGTACACCCATGTACACTGAGTAGTACAGTTTGTTTAACGTCAAACGCACACCTTAGGCATTGTAGTATCATTAATTTATCATGTATAGTCTACCACTATTAAATTATGATGCTTACAGCGCCATCTATAGCTACATTTTGTAACTATTTATTTTTCTTTTGCCATACGTTTTCCCCTTTCTCCGATAATATTCCGTTGCAATTTGACGTCATTCTGGCCAGTGGTGTTATTTCTATAGCGGTTTGAAAGGTTAACTTTAATTATAATCACCCTGTATATCAATTTCCTGGCTTTTTGTCACTGCAACTGTCTTTTTCTCTCTCAGCATGAAAAATTGAGAATACGTTTGCATGTCTAAATTTCTGGAAAATTTTTGAAAGATACTGAGGAAGGTAGAATGGATCAACTGGTACACCACTTTTCAGTAAGAGTCTTTTAAATAAGTATGAACACATTTGCAATTTTTGTGCTTTGATAGACGCATTTTTACGCTAGTTTCCTTCTCTGTAATTCATACTAAAGGAAATGTATTGTTCAGAAAAATTTAGATAGATTTCTTATGTGAAATTGAAATAACGCACAACTAATTTTATACTCTGACCCGATTTTTACCTGCAAAAAATTTTGCATGTGTTTGACTACTATAACATGGGGTACCTAGACGATAACGGAGACACTTTATAGCATATTTCTCCGTGGTACGCCACTTTACAGACTACGTTTTCGCCACTCGCCGGATTCTAAGTGCGTATTTTACGCCTACAAGTAGGGTAACGTTGAACCTCTGTATCTCGGAAACGGATAAACATATGAAAAAAGTTGTAAAGTTTGTTCCAGATCGGGAACTTAGGAAGACATTGTAAAAGTTCTACTCATTTGCGTAGGCGTCTTGGATTTTGCGGCTTTGTGTTGGTGACCAATAAAGAAGTTTTTGAGATGTTTGTCTATCACAGATAAAGATCTTTGAAATCGTGAAGACGTCTTCTAGATAGATGCCTGGAGAATAAACAGTTAAAATTTAAGCAGTTTCCTGCAGCTGTTTATTATGCAGATTTCATCTTAAACAGGATTTTACGCGTATAAGTATCTTTGAACATCTGTATCTTGGAAACGCATGAAGATACTATAAAAATTTTAAGCGTTGTTAGAGAATATGTCGTAAAAAATTCAGCGATTTTCTGTGAAAAGCCAGCTTTGAACCCACGGCTGGGTTTTGATTAGCTGGTGACGGCGCAAATACAGTAGAAAATAATTTGTGTGAGGTTTTCCGAGGAACCGCCTGTGAACAAGTGGTGTCTCCATTAGTCCTGTGACGCTCACCGTAGAAATGCAAAAAGAACCAACAGATTTGTATCACTTCCAAAAGCAGCAGGAGATGTGTAGTATTGATACCCTACACTGTAAGATAGTACCACGAAGGGGTCCTTCTGTTGGGCACACAAATGGTTCCTAGCTTAAGGGCTATCTAAAACACTTGACCTTACTTTTTTCTCTCCAATAAGACCCGAGATATGAGCACCGGAAGTTCCACGTCTATGCACAGCATTTTGGAACATATTAGGTACATATACTGCCGCATGCATAACCGATAAAATAGTTTTTGTGAGTTTAAAAAATCTTTGCACTGAATATAAGCTTTATATATTGTACTTTCTTCATGAAAAGCTCTCCTTTTCATATTGCAAGAGATCTATGTTGATCCACGAGCTAAACTGAATACAAGACGATAGATATATTTATTTTCATCGGCTTTTAATTCGATGTGCCAAAGAACACGATATGCGTGTACCTGTGGCATATGTATGGAGCATACATTTAATTATTTAGGTTTTAAGGTTGCTGGTAATGGCCAGTCAAGAATATTCTTTCTATCATTTCATTTTAAACGAGTTGTACCAAATTTTGGAGGTACATTTGGTTTCTTAATTCTAGTTGGTCATTCAGGATATAGTCATTTTTATTTATAATGCAGGAATGTGGTTGTGTATTTCTAACTCTTCTAATAAATCCGTTTCTACCATTTTTTCCGCTAAATGTAATATTTCCAAATTTTCTTCGATGCTTATCACTATGTTTCCATGTTGGACCAAGTCAGCAGCGAAAGTTGATTTATTTAGGTTGTTGAGCCTGACAGCATCCTCGTGCTCTCAGTATTGCGTGTTGAAACTCCTCCCAGTTTGGTCAATGTAAAATCTGGTGGACACAGAATAATCCATTTTAAGATTAAAAATGCGACAGTAACTCTGTTTTAGTCCAAGCATAATACCGTGCCCGGTAGATGCACAGACAGCAGTGCACACGTGGGGAGGAGTATGGCAGTGGTGGGGGTTACGAGCAGGCGCTGCAGGGGAAATGCCGAGTGCTGGAAGGAAAGTGCCATTCTAAACTGAAGCCTACACTCACACTTTTTGTAAATATTACGTAGAACCACTCCACGCCCATACTTGCATGATGGCCATTCAAAAAGATCTACTGTCATCTCAGCTTTGATTAGTATCTAAAGAGAATTTTGCGGAAAATACAGCGATTTATTTTCGCCTGGCTTCTAAACCAAATGTAACTTACAGGGTCATGAATGGTGAATTTTGAGTAAAACGCACACATTTCTCTGGTTGCCATGTTGAAGTTTGCTTCTTTTGCCCAAACACAGCGGACTTAAAGCAGTTTCACCTCACCACCATATTGGGCAGATAAAACTGCGATATAACTATGAAACTGTGGTTTATTCAGTTTGTTAAGTGGGGAACTGAGGAAAAGTAAGGTCAGTAGCTTATGAAATTGCACATCCTCGATCCAAAAACGAAGTGTACTGTCTTCATTTATGTCGTTTCAAGAGCTGTAGCATTTCTCGTTTCACCAACTATAATGATGCTTTAAAATACATTCTTTAATCGAAAAAGTCTGTAGTTTGTCGAATAACATGGTATATAATGAAGTTTCGCATAATAATTATTTGGAAAAATACTCTCCTCTTTAGCCGTGCGGGATTAGCTGAGCGGTCTGGGACGCTGCAGTCATGAACGGTTCGGCTGGTCCCGGCGGCGGTTCGAGTCCTTCCTCGGGCATGGGTGTGTCTGTTTGTCCTTAGGATACTTTAGCTTAAGTAGTGTGTAAGCTTAGGGACTAATGACCTTAGCAGTTAAGTCCCATAAGATTTCACACACATTTTAACATTTTAACTCTCCTCTTTATGTGTTCTCTTCTGCCAAAATCTCATTTCGATGTCTGAAACCGTTTATGAAATACAAGGAATGTTGAAGATATTTCACTCTCGCTTTATCGCTGGCGCGGTGTGAGACCGATTTTCTCGAGTCTGAAGGAAAATTCAATACGTTAGCTAAATTTGACATGCAGCAGCATAGTATGTAATATGTTCCAAACGCAAAGCCATAGCGACGTCTATTTTTCATTGCAAACTTCCCGAATTTCGCGCCCTGTCTTACTTCTACGTAAATATCGCAATAACTATGACCATTAGCGAAATAATTGAAAGATCATCATGAACCTGACATATTAAGCTAAAAGTAAGGCAAAAATGAACTTTTTTACTGAATGGTTTCTGTAAAATTGTTTTAGAAACACTGCAAGGCGAACTCTTCGATTCTGTCATCGCCCATCGGTTCAAAGGTGGCAAACACTCCTGATAAAACAAATGAACTTGCCCAGCGGTTTGGACGAAAATTGGTCACTGTGCATCGACCACTGTATCCTGCGCTCATCCGATTTTTATGCAATTTGGTATGGAGATACTTTGAACGATAAGGAAGAACATGGGCTACCTTAGAATGCATATATCACAACATATTTATTGATTTAAGGAATATAAGGTGGAATCTGAACAATAATTACCCTTCGAAAAAACTGTACATGTTTGTGAAGAAGCTTTCATTGTTTGATATGGTCTATACAATTCGACGTAATAAATACAATGCTTTGCACATTCCTCTACAAGTTGAAACCGCACTTCCATACTTATATCAGTCATAAACCCATTGCATTTTAGTCGTCGATCGTGACAGGTCTCATATAACTTCTATGAAGCGTACCGACGTTACTGAACCGTTGTTGGCCTTGTGGTTTGTGTTTTCGACCTACATCTCTGGGGTCCTGGGTTTGAATTCCGGTCCGGTCTAATTTTTCCCGCTCTTGCCTATGTGTCTGTGTTGTCATCGTAATTTTACCATCATCGACACGTAAGTCGTCGAAGTGGTGTCCAATACACAATAGAAAGACTTGCACAAAGTGCCCAAACTTCCTGATCAACAAATAAAAGTCCTACGCATATTTCATTTCACGGTACTGATATGTGAACGAAGCCGCGGATGCCTCTCTCTCTTCCTATTGGCCATCAAAGGTCTAGCAGTGGCTTTGGGGTCTTCAGTGTCACACTCCTTGTATGCTGACCACTTTGACTCCTGTAGTGTGGTTGTTCCTGAACACCAACTCCAGGGTGCCACTCGAAATGCACAGTCATGGGCCCTCACACATAGCTTTCAGTTTTCGGCCACCAAGAGATGTGTCATACACTTCTGTAGATATTTTACTGTTCATCAACAATCAGAACTTTACCTCAATGAGTCTTTACTCACTGCGGTAGAGACTTACCGCTTTTTGGAACTGATCTTTAGTGACCGGCTTGCATCACTTGCCCATTTTCTCCAGCTCAAGCAAAAGTATTCGGTACATCTTGATGCACATAAGTGCCTCAGCGAAACCAGATGGGGTGCAGACTACAATAACCTTCTGCAACTTTACAAAGCCCTGATCCTGTCCTGACCTGATTATGAGAATCTGGCATATAGTTCAGCATCAGCCTCATCATTGTGGTCACTGTTCCCAACATACCACTGTGGTGTCCAATGTGCAAGAGAAGCCTTCCAATCTAGCCTACTCTTGGAGGCTGGGGACACACTGCTGCGTTTCAGGTACTAACAAGACATTCACAGCTCCTGTAAGCGTCTGAGCTATTGGGTCCTTTTTCCTTGTTGGAAGACCCACAATGGAGAACCAGAAGCCGGCCGGCGAGGCCGAGCGGCTCTAGGCGCTACAATCTGGAACCGCGCGACTGCTACGGTCGCAGGTTCGAATCCTGCCTCGGGCATGGATGTTTGTGATGTCCTTAGGTTAGTTAGGTTTAAGTAGTTCTAAGTTCTAGGGGACTGATGACCTCAGAAGATAAGTCCCATAGTGCTCAGAGTCATTTGAACCATTTTTGAGAACCAGAACGGGGCCCACAATTGAAGTTTGACTAGAGTGTCTCTGCTCTGAACTCCAACTCCATTGTCGCCTCTCATCGGCGAACAATTGCACCACAAAACTAAAGTAAAAACGTAATGTCCATAATCGCTGAAGAACGTTTCACGCACACTGCTGGCCCCGTTTATTCGAAAAAACTGGTAGAACTTGGGCTACATCACAAAGAATGGGATAGAAAAATAAATAACTTAGACTACGTGGACCCAGATTTGAACACAGCTCATCAAATATAGTCGAATGCTACTGCTTCCAATTGCTCTAACAGTAAGGTCATTTTTTGCGTGAGAAGTCATACATAATTATGTAAGGACATTGCAAAAACACAGGATAATCCTAGTTATCGGGCTGTCCTTGCTACTGAATCAGACCTGACAGTGAAACCGGACAATGAAGAAATCATAAACATGTTTGCAGATAAAAATGCGAGTAAAGAACCCCTTGTTATTGAAATAATCAGTGTTTTCCCCACTGGAACTTTCCTAAATTTAATGTAAATTGCTTGTATTGCTTCTATTTAATTTTATGAAAGTACAATTACAGTGTTCGTATTAATACGTTATTAGTTTTTCTATCTTTTCTTTTTTAGGTTTGCAAGTCACAGTTAAATATTATACAGACAAAAAGCTTGCCCACGCTTTAGGAAACATTAATAAACACCTGTATTCCACAGGGGGCCAGGTAGCAGAGATTTGTTTTTCGCCTATGTGCCCCAGGAGTCCTAAATGTGGACCTGCCTCTACTTAAAGTAGAATTGGATTAGCTTGTTAATAACTTCATGTGGCACACGCACAATAACCAATTGCTTTCATCCATATTGGTTCGCCTGTACAAAGCGTCGCCCCTAAGTAGGCAGTAGTGTCTGACACTGACTGCATCACTATCTTACCACTTTTCTTGATGCCCTTTTTCCCCACAAATCTCCCGAAGATTATCCCTTTGATATACACTACTGGCCATTAAAATTGCTACCAGAAGAAAAAATGCAGATGATAAACGGGTATTCATTGGACAAATATATTATACTAAAACTGACATGTGTTTACATTTTCACGCAATTTGGGTGCATAGATCCTGAGAAATCAGTACCCATAACAAACACCTCTGGCCGTAATAACGGCCTTGATACGCCTGGGCATTGAGTCAAACAGAGCTTGGATGGCGTGTACAGGTACAGCTGCCCATGCAACTTCAACACTATACCACAGTTCATCAAGACTAGTGACTGGCGTATTGTGACGAGCTAGTTGCTCGGCCACCATTGACCAGACGTTTACAATTGGTGAGAGATCTGGAGAATGTGCTCGCCAGGGCAGCAGTCGAACATTTTCTGTATCCAGAAAGGCCCGTACAGGACCTGCAACATGCGTCCGTGCATTATCCTGCTGAAATGTAGAGTTTCGCAGGAATCGAATGAAGGGTAGGGCCACGGGTCGTAACACATCTTAAATGTAACGTCCATTGTTCAAAGTGCCGTCAATGCGTACAAGAGGTGACCGAAACGTGTAACCAACGGCAACCCATACCATCAAGGCGGGTGATACGCAAGTATGGCGATGACGAATACACGCTTCCAACTCGCGTTCACCGCGATGTCGCCAAACACGGATGCCACCATCATGATGGAGTAAACAGAGCCTGGATTCATCCAAGAAAATGACGTTTTGTCATTCGTGAACCCAGGTTGGTCGTTGAGTACACCATCACAGGCGCTCCTGTCTGTGACGCAGCGTCAAGGGTAACTGGAGCCACAGTCTCTGAGCTGATAGTCCATGCTGCTGCTAACGTCGTCGAACTGTTCGTGCAGATGGTTGTTGTCTTGCAAGCGTCCTCGTCTGTTGACTCAGGGATCGAGACGTGGCTGCACGATCCGTTACAGCCATGCGGATAAGATGCCTGCCATATCGACTACCAGTGATACGAGGCCCTTGGAATCCAGCGCGGCGTTCCGTATTACCCTCCTGAACCCACCGATTCCATATTATGCTAACAGTCATTGGATCTCGTCGAACGTGATCAGCAATGTCGCGATACGATAAACCGCAATCGCGGTAGGCTACAATCCGACCTTTATCAAAGTCAGAAACGTGATGGTACGAATTTCTCCTCCTTACACGAGGCATCACGACAATGTTTCATCAGGCAACGCCGGTAAACTGCTGTTTGTGTCTGAGAAATCGATTGGAAACTTTCCTGGTGTCAGCACGTTGTAGGTGTCGCCACCGGCGCCAACCTTGTGTGAATGCTCTGAAAAACTAATCATTTGCATATCACAGCATCTTATTTCTGTCGGTTAAATTTCGTGTCTGTAGCACGTCATCTTCTTGGTGTAGCAATTTTAATGGCCAGTAGTGTACACCAAATTTCTCTCTTTGTGTTAGCTGTTGTTCTCACGTTACAACCCAGTGGACGGTCGTGGTAACACGCCATCTATGACGTCTTGTTTCCTGGGCACATGTACGAAATGGAACCTGAGTTCTTGAAGGCAAACTGTCCAGCAGGCAAGTCTTCCTTGTGTCAATTTCGTGCTCATCGTGCTTCTTCATCAAAGTGTACTTCGGTCATTCTCTCCATGAAAAATATATAACGGGGCAAAACTACAGGAGAAACTTTACGTAGAAGTCGGAGCACAGAGCTGCAACACTCAGCAGCACCAAGACTTCTGTGACACCGTCCGGGTTGGCAGTGCGCTGGGGCCAGGCTTTGAGATGTCATTCCGGCTTGGCTGACCTCCAAGTCGTCGACGGATACGCCAGACCACAGAAAGTGCTCCGTTACAAACGGCTCGCAGTGGCGCAGAAACGCAGCTCATCCGCAAATCCGGCGCCGGAAACCGACATTTAAAAGCTGGCCCTGCAGATTACGCCAGGTATGGCACAGCAGGGCCACGCCTGGCGCCTACCAGGTGTCTGCTGGGAATCCTCGCTGTGAACTCTGCCGCCACTGCACCGCGAAGGAGGGACCTCGACCTGTGTGCCCAGGCCCAGCAGCCAACACTGCGATATCCGCCCGCCTCTGCTCCTCACCGTCGGTCCAGTCTTCGGCTCCGGAGAACACCACCGCCGTAACACAGGAACGACGCGCCCTTTCTCATTAGGGAAGACCTGATGGCCGGACGTGACCGCAGCCTGGAGACGCCGTACTGGAGACGCCGGTGCAGCACGCTTGTCTCCCGAGCGCGCGCACACCGCCTGCCATATACATTGAAGGACCAAAGAAACTGGTATAGTCATGCATATTCAAGTACAGAGATCTATAAACAAGTAGAATACTGCGCTGCGTTCGGCAACGACTATATAAGACAACAAGTGTCCGGCGCAATCGTTAGGTCGGTTACTGTTGTTACAATGCCAGCTTATCAAGATTTAAGTAAGTTTTAACATGGTACTATAGAAGGCGCACGAGCGATGGGGCACAGCATCTCCGAGGTAGCGACCAAGTGGACATTTTCTAGTACCACCATTTCACGAGTGTACCGTGAATATCACGAAACCGGTAAAACATCAACTCTCCGACATAGCTGTAGTCGGAGAAAGATCCTGCAAGAATTGGACCAGCGACGACCGAAGATAATCCTTTCCCAAAATTGCTGCAGACTTCAATCCTGAACCATCAACGAGTGTCAGCTTGAGAACCATTAGACAAAACATCAGTGATTTG
The DNA here is from genome assembly GCF_023897955.1 of Schistocerca gregaria. Classification (NCBI taxonomy): domain Eukaryota; kingdom Metazoa; phylum Arthropoda; class Insecta; order Orthoptera; family Acrididae; genus Schistocerca; species Schistocerca gregaria. The sequence goes on from NC_064922.1 coordinate 126,584,008, forward strand.
AGCTTACGGAACCGAAGGCCTACACGTGTACCCTTGATGACTGCACGACACAAACATTTACACCTCGCCTGGGCCCGTCAACACCGACTTTGGACTGTTGATGACTGGAAACACGTTGCCTGGTCGGACGAGTGTCGTTTCAAACCTTATCGAACGAATGTAAATGTACGGGTATGGAGACAACCTCATGAATCCATGAACACTGCGTGTCAGCAGTGGGCTGTTCAAGCAGGAGGAGGCTCTATAATGGTTTGAGGAGTGTGCAGTTGGATTGACATCGGACCCCTGATCCGTCTAGATACGACTCTGACGAGTGAGATGTACGTGAGCATCCTGTCTGATCACGTGCATCCATTCACGTCCATTGTGCATTTCGACGGACTTTGGCAGTTCCAGCAGGACAATGCGACACCCCACACGTCCAGAATTGCGACAGAGTGGCTCCAGGAACACTCTTCTGAGTTTAAACACTATCGCTGACCGCCAAACTCCCCAGGCATGAACATAACTGAGAATATCTCGGATGTCTTGCGACGTGCTGTTCAGAAGAGATCTCCACCCCTCGTAATCTTACGGATTTATGGCCAGTCCTGCAGGATTCACGGTGACAGTTCGCTCCTGTACTATTTCAGACATTAGTCTAGCCCATGCCGTATAGTGTTGCCGCACTTCTGCGTGCTCCCAGAAGCCCCAGCACGATATTAGGCAGGTGTATCAGTTTCTCTGGCACTTCAGTTTATACAAACCTGCAGCTATCTCGGCAGAATATTACGAGGGAACTGTGAACTGCGCCAGAGAATGGAGTGCAATAGGAAGAATGTCTGAACTGTACGAAACAGTAAAGAAGCAATCAAGAGCTGTTGTATCTACACCAGAACCATCCTCTGTAGCTGCCCACATTCCCCCATCTTCGACAGAAAAGCCAGCCTACAGCCAGACAGCGAACCTTCCTCACCTTTACAAATATTTAAATGTGGTGAACCCCTAAACAACTGCCAATGCCTCCAGCTCAGTCACCGAGTAATTCCGTTTGGCCTTACTGCCAAATGCGATTGTTTGTTTGCCTCTCCTCCATCATGTCCTACCTCTTGGAACAGATGGACTCCAAGACCCACTCGTGATGCAGCTGCTTCTAAGGTAAATTGACACGTTCTACTGTCGTATGCCGTAGTTAGTGTGTCCCTTTCGCTCGATCTCAGTTGTTTTATTGCTTCATTTTGCGTCTTTTGATTAATATGTGTGTGGGATTCCTTTGTTAACCGAGCGTTGTCTCTCGGACCAGTAGCAAGCATGTCGTGTCGCGGCACTTCCGCCACATACGTATCTCAGTGGCTGTTCACCCTTCTCAATAGAGCGAGCTTCATTCTTCGTATATTTTTAAGTCTTTGTAGAATCTGTAGTCGACGCTTCTATCAGTAGTTGTGCTACCTCCCTGTGACTGAGGATAAGTTCGAACTGCACCTATAGTAGGAGATGCATTCACCACTTTAGGCACAGTCAGGCAGGCAGGTAGCTGTGGTTTCAAAGTCACACAGCTGGGAACCAGTTTCACTGTGTTGCAAGAGCAGCACGGTACTCTACTAAAATTTAAGAAGTACATTAGTGCTAGAATGAAGGTAAAATATTGACTTCAAAATATTCAACTAAAAGAATAGCACATGCCGCAGTAAAGTACACTAAGTCGAAAAAGTCATTGGTTACGTCCTGTTACCGTGTCAGACCACTTTCTGCCCGGCGTAGTGCAGCAGCTCAAGGTGGAATGTACTCAACAAGACGTTGGAAGTCCCCTTCAGAGATATTGAACGATGCTGCCTCTATAGCCGTCCATAATTGCGAAAATGTGGCAGTTGCTGGATTTTGTGCACTTTTGACACAGTGGGTTGTGGAATATTGAATTCACTAACTATTTCCGAAATGGAATGCCACATGCATCTAGCTCCGACTACCATTCCCCGTTTTGAGTATTTTAATTCCCGTCCTGTGACCACTGTCACTGCGGGAATTTTTTCAGATGAATCACCTGAACAGAAATTACAGCTCCGCCAATTCACTGCACTTTTATACCTTGTGTACGCTATACTAACGTCGTCTATATATGTGTACATCGCTACCCCATGACTTTTGTCACTTCAGTGCGTACAGGATGATTCTTATTAACGCTTGAAAACCAACGAAGCGACGTAGAAGTCGCCGAGACAAGTCGGGAAATACGACAAAAGTGGATGAGATATTGCTTACTGCATTCAGCTGTTGGTCTCCCCGTGCAATATGTACCCTCCACACCTCCAGACATTCCTTCACTACCAAATCGATCATTCCGTGGTGCCAACCTCCTTCCAGCCATTTTATGCGAAATTTTCCCCATTTCGATTCAGAACGTTGTCATTAGGTATTCGTCGTACCCATCTAATTTTCAACATCATTTTGTAGCATCACATTTCAAAAGCTTCTTGTTTTTCTCTTCCGTTTCACTTTCGTACAAGGCCACATTTCGGACACATATCTTCAGAAAAAACTTTCTAACACTCAACTGTAATTCGAATTTAACAACTTTCTTTTTTTCAGGACGCTTTTCTTCCTACTGCGTCCTTGCATTTTACATCCTCTCTATTTCGGCTACCGAAGCTATTTTGCTGACCAAGTAGCAAAGCTCGTCGAATATTTTGTGGTCTCACATCCTAATCTAATTCTACCCTTGTTTTAAGTTTCTTGATATTTATCTCGTATCTCTTTTCAAGACTATCAGCACTTAGCGGTGTGTTACAGTGTTTTAGTGTCGATGACCAGCGACAAAGCTTTTATTTCTCATCCATCAACTTTAATTCCGGAAATTCTCGATGGTTTCCTTCACAACTTAGTTTCAGTACTACTGGTGAGAGGCAGAAACCGTGTCTCATCCCAACTCAGCTGGTGTTTCCCATTCACGCTTTTCAACTTTTATAACTACAATGTGGTTCTAGTTTAAATTGTAGATCATCTTTCATTTGCTGTATTTTACACCTGATATCTACAGCATTTCAAAGGCTGGAAACCAGTCAGTACTCTCAATATGTACCTCAAGTAGTAGGAAAAAAAACGTTCGAAGTACTCGAATGTGCTCAGACTGGGTTTATCTGTGAGGCGTAATATGGTGCATGCCATAACATTATGCAGAAACAGTCAGACCATCATAACAAGTTCATAGTCATAATAATCAGTAAGAGTCAATGAGAAACTGTGCAAAAAGTATGTAACAACTGCCGGAGAAAGAGGGACATTTTCTCGTCGCCTCAATGAACGTCAAATGCTGACAGTTGCTAATTTACTTGACTTTGACAAAGGCTTTGCCATCAAGAAACAAGTGACACGTAAATGACGAGATGCGTCATTAGGTTTTGTTGAAACTTGAAAAACGTGAGGAACGTCCACAACTCGTACGAGAACGGGTATTGTGGCGGCTTGCTTAACGAAACAACTAAATGAGTACGTGCTGCTACTATTACGCACTGGAGTGAGTGACGGCTGTAGAGATACTTGTGACTTCATGTGAACCATCGAGCGACAGAGCCCAGTGGCTAAACAAGTGGACCCACATCCGAGAGGAGTTGCATTCGAACCCTCCTCCGGCTATAAGCACTCAGGTTTTCTGTGCTTGCTCTCTGTTGCTGTACGGTCCTCCGCCGCGTGCAAAACTGCGGAAGAACACTTGTGGCTCGCCGTGCGTTTTTGTGAGCTGCTAGCCCGAACGCACCGGTTTATTGCTCTGGCATCGTTCATTCTTAGGCTGGTACTGTTAATAGCTATTGCCAAGAAGACAATTACCCGAACAAATAAACTCGACTTGCGGAATTGAAAAGCAGCTACAATCGCTTAGTAGAGAAAAGGTGTCATGATCAGATGAGATACCTGCAAGAGTCTATAAAGATTATAGATTTCTGTATATATCTTTACGCGTAAGAACTTGCTCCTCTTATAGTCTTCGATTCAAGACTTTCTCGCAGAACTCAACACAACGCTCTTAACAGAACAAAATCGACAGATCTGAAGGTAATATGCGGAGTACGCAGGGAAGTGTGATAGGACGATTGCCGTTTACTAAATACATAAACGATCTAGTAGAAAGCTTCGGCTCTTCAAGGCTATTCGCAGATGATGCAGCCGTCTATAGCGAAGTAGCAACGCCAGGAGATACTCGTAATAATAATTTGCAGAACGACCTGCAAGAGAACTGGTGAATGGTGCAGGCTCTGGCAGTTGACCCTGAACGTAAATAAATATTACATATTGCGCATACACAGGAAAAGAAATCCACTACTGTACTGCTACACTATTGATGACGAGCAGCTGGAGACAGCGTCTGTCGTAAAATATCCAGGAGTAACTATCGAGAGCGACATTAAGGGGAAGGGCCACATGAAACATACAGTGGAAAAAGCAGACACCAGACTCAGGTCCATAGGAGGAATTTTAAGGAAATGTAGCTCAACCACGAACGAAATGATGTATAAGGTGCTTGTTTGCCCGATTCTTGAGTATTGTTCATCTGTCTGGGGTCCCTATTGTTCTGGTGTAACCACAAACACCGGAACGAAGATGCGAAACGAAAGACCAGAGAAGGCAGTGAAGAAACGGCGGCCAATGGAACGCGGAATTGGACCGCGCCGCGCCGGGTGCGCTCCTTTGCAACAAGTGCATATAACCGCAGCTCCTACCAGTCTCGGCCGCACATGATAGGTCCGAGTCTGCAGCATGATTAGTGCTACGCTGTCAGTATCAAGTGTTCCCTTTGACTCTGTGTATACCAAGCCCCCTTAACCCGTGGTCTAGGGCCGCCGGCACGGTAACTCAGCGTGTACGGTTAGAGGGTTAGATGGCCCTCTGCAATAAAAAACTGAGTTAATGGATCAACGACGAACAGAAACGGGTGTCTTGCGACATCCGCTCCAAGCAGATGCAACGAACAAAAACGAACAAAATGAGATTAAAAAAAGGGTAGCGTCTTTGATTCATAATCAAAACGTCTTCGGTCTCGGGTTCGATCTCCGCCACTGTCTAAATTTTGATAAATAATCAGCATTGGCGGCCAAAGGCTTCCGGCATAAGAAGTCAGCCTCATTCTGCCAACGGCCTTGTCAAAGAGGGCGGAGGAGCGGATAGAGTTTCAGGGCACTCTCTTGTCCTAGGGGTGGGAAATTGCTCCTAAAGACGGAAGAATCAGCAATGATCAACGACATGAGGATGCAGAAGACAATGGAAACTACTGCATTAAAGACACGTAACGTGTATCCACAGGACATGTGGCCCGTAGTGAAGAAGTGTCATGAAGATGTGTCATGATGATCTCTCCATTGGCAAAAGATTCCGGAATAGTCCCCCATTCGGATCTCCGGGGGAGAGGGGGGGGGGGACTACCAAGGGGGAGGTTACCATGAGAAAAAGATTGAATAATCAGCGAAAGGATAATGTTCTACGAGTCGGGGCGTGGAATGTCAGAAACTTGAACGTGGTAGGGAAACTAGAAAATCTGAAAAGGGAAATGCAAAGGCTCAATCTAGATATAGTAGGGGTCAGTGAAGTGAAGTGAAAGGAAGACAAGGATTTCTCGTCAGATGAGTATCGGGTAATATCAACAGCAGCAGAAAATGGTATAACAGGTGTGGGATTCGTTATGAATAGGAAGGTAGGGCAGAGGGTGTGTTACTGTGAACAGTTCAGTGACCGGGTTGTTCTAATCAGAATCGACAGCAGACCAACACCGACAACGATAGTTCAGGTATACATGCCGAGGTCGCAAGCTGAAGATGAACAGATAGAGAAAGTGTATGAGGATATTGAAAGGATAATACAGTATGTAAAGAGGGACGAAAATCTAATAGTCATGGGCGACTGGAATGCAGTTGTAGGGGAAGGAGTAGAAGAAAAGGGTACAGGAGAATATGGGCTTGGGACAAGGAATGAAAGAGGAGAAAGACTAATTGAGTTCTGTAACAAGTTTCAGCTAGTAATAGCGAATACCCTGTTCAAGAATCACAAGAGGAGGAGATATACTTGGAAAAGGCCGGAAGATAAGGGAAGATTTCAATTAGATTACATCATGGTCAGACAGAGATTCCGAAATCAGATACTGGATTGTAAGGCGTGCCCAGGAGCAGATATAGTCTCAGATCACAATATAGTAGTGATGAAGAGTAGGCTGAAGTTCAAGACATTAGTCAAGAAGAATCAGTACGCTAAGAAGTGGGATACGGAAGTTCTAAGGAATGATGAGATGCGTTTGAAGTTCTCTAACGCTATAGATACAGCAATAAGGAATAGCGCAGTAGGCAACACAGTTGAAGAGGAACTAAAAAGGGCCATCACAGAAGTTGGGAAGGAAAACATAGGTACAAAGAAGGTAGCTGCGAAGAAACCATGGTTAACAGAAGGAATACATCAGTTGATGAATGAAAGGAGGAAGTACAAACATGTTCCGGGAAAATCAGGAATACAGAAACACAAGTCGCTGAGGAATGAAATAAATAGGAAGTGCAGGGATGCTAAGACGAAATGGCTGCAGGAAAAATGTGAAGACATCGAAAAAGATATGATTGTCGGAAGGACAGACTCAGCATACAGGAAAGTCAAAACAACCTTTGGTGACATTAAAAGCAACCGTGGTAACATTAAGAGTGCAACTGCGATTCCACTGTTAAATGCAGAGGAGAGAGCAGATAGGTGGAAAGAATACATTGAAAGCCTCTATGAGGGTGAAGATTTGTCTTATGTGATGGAAGAAGAAACAGGAGTCGATTTAGAAGAGATAGGGGATCCAGTATTAGAACCGGAATTTAAAAGAGCTTTGGAGGACTTACGGTCAAATAAGGCAGAAGGGATAGATAACATTCCATCAGAAATTCTAAAATCATTAGGAGAAGTGGCAACAAAACGACTATTTACGTTGGTGTGTAGAATATATGAGTCTGGCGACATACCATCTGACTTTCGGAAAAGCATCATCCACACAATTCCGAAGACGGCAAGAGCTGACAAGTGCGAGAATCATCGCACAATCAGCTTGACAGCTCATGCATCGAAGCTTCTTACAAGAATAATATACAGAAGAATGGAAAAGAAAATTGAGAATGCGCTAGGTGACGATCAGTTTGGCTTTAGGAAAAGTAAAGGCACGAGAGAGGCAATTCTGACGTTACGGCTAATAATGGAAGCAAGGCTAAAGAAAAATCAAGACACGTTCATAGGATTTGTCGACCTGGAAAAAGCGTTCGACAATATAAAATGGTGCAAGCTGTTCGAGATACTGAAAAAAGTAGGGGTAAGCTATAGGGAGAGACGGGTCATATACAATATGTACAACAACCAAGAGGGAATAATAAGAGTGGACGATCAAGAACGAAGTGCTCGTATTAAGAAGGGTGTAAGACAAGGCTGTAGCCTTTCGCCCCTACTCTTCAATCTGTACATCGAGGAAGCAATGATGGAAATAAAAGAAAGGTTCAGGAGTGGAATTAAAATACAAGGTGAAAGGATAAATGATACGATTCGCTGATGACATTGCTATCCTGAGTGAAAGTGAAGAAGAATTAAATGATCTGCTGAACGGAATGAACAGTCTAATGAGTACACAGTATGGTTTGAGAGTAAATCGGAGAAAGACGAAGGTAATGAGAAGTAGTAGAAATGAGAACAGCGAGAAACTTAACATCAGGATTGATGGTCACGAAGTCAATGAAGTTAAGGAATTCTGCTACCTAGGCAGTAAAATAACCAATGACGGACGGAGCAAGGAGGGCATCAAAAGCAGATTCGCCATGGCAAAAAAGGCATTCCTGGTCAAGAGAAGTCTACTAATATCAAATACCGGCCTTAATTTGAGGAAGAAATTTCTGAGGATGTACGTCTGGAGTACAGCATTCTATGGTAGTGAAACATGGACTGTGGGAAAACCGGAACAGAAGAGAATCGAAGCATTTGAGATGTGGTGCTATAGACGAATGTTGAAAATTAGGTGGACTGATAAGGTAAGGAATGAGGAGGTGGAAAACACTGATAAGGAGAAGGGACAGGATGATAGGACATCTGCTAAAACATGAGGGAATGACTTCCATGGTACTAGAGGGAGCTTCAGAGGACAAAAACTGTAGAGGAAGACAGAGATTGGAATACGTCAAGCAAATAATTGAGGACGTAGGTTGCAAGTGCTACTCTGAGATGAAGAGGTTAGCACAGGAAAGGAATTCGTGGCGGGCCGCATCAAACCAGTCAGTAGACTGATGACCCAAAAAAAAAAAATACTAAGCCCTTTACTGTTTTCACATCGTCTCTCGCTAGAAACTTTTGCTGTAGAGAGAGTTAAGTATTGACAATTTGATTTCTTGAAATAAAACTACTAATGTTATTTGTTTCAAATTGTTGTATAGCATTCCGAGAACGCTGCACCCCGTAGGCACACTATTAGCGACGAGTGGGCAAGACCCGACACCTATTAGATAGGACTGATAGAGGAGACAGAGAAGATCCAACGAAGAGCGGCGCGTTTCGTCACGGGGTCGTGTAGATGGCGAGAGAGCATTACGGTGATCCTAAACAAACTCCACTGGCAGGCGTTACAAGAAAGGCGGTGTGCATCACGGAGAGATTTGGTATTGAAATTTCGGGACAGCAGTTTTCAGGCGGAGTGGGACAATATATTACTTCCCCCACATACATCTTTCGTGTTGACCACGGGGAGAAAATTCGAGAAATTAGAGAAAATTCAGAGGCTTACCGACAATCATAGTTCCCACGCACTATTCGTGAATAGAACTGGGTTGGCGGGATCAGATACTGGTATCCATTAGGTGACTTGCGGAGTACGCTGTAGATGTCGATGATCTTCAGCGGCCAACATTTCATGGAATAGTCTTCTGCATCTCAGGTAAAGAACTCCAAACATCTATGTTTCCCATGCTCTCTCGAGCCTCGCGGGCGATTCACAGACCTCGCTCACGAACAGTCTATCTCTTTGAGGGACACTTTGCAGAAAGAAGGGCACGAATTCTCCATGTAGCTGACACACACATTCGTGAAATACACTGGTGACCAAGACTGAACGACGAATGTAACTTCCGCATGACGTGTCGCTGGCGGGTAAAGGTACCTCGATGGAACCTGGACCATACATAAAACGAACTCCTATAGTGTAACATAGGGAAATACGCGAAGTGACGAATAGAACGGACACTTTTATTCCAAGGTAATAATTACACTGGAGTCCTCACGATACATAACGGTCCGCAGTACATTATAAAAGGCGCGTCACGAGGTGTGTGATGACGGCAGTGCATGGGCGCAAAGTATAGTCTACTCTGCAACATTCTATCATGCTGGTAAGGAGGTCCTGTAGTAGGGTGTTCGATTGCTTCATCAGGGCAGCTGATAACTGTTGGGCGGTCTTTAGTTGATGTGGGCGGGCTGCAGAACGTCTCCAAAACGCATCCCACACGTGCTCGATGATATTTAGGTCGATTCGCTGAACATCCTCTCGTTCCAAAAGCTCCTCCAACTGTGTTGTTTCATGTAGTCACGTGTGTCATCCATACAAATAAAATCAGAGCCGAATGCCATCAGCGATCCCGAGCGACCGTCCGGTGCGGCCGTCCGGTTCTAGGCACTTCAGTCCGGAACCGCGTGACTGCTACGGTCGCAGGTTCGAATCCTCCCTCGGGCATGGATGTGTGTGATGTCCTTAGGTTAGTCAGGTTTAAGTAGTTCTAAGTTCTAGGGGACTGATGACCTCAGATGTTAAGTCCTATAGTGGTCAGAGCCATTTGAACCATTTGATTCTGAGCGCATTACGTGTTCGCGCGTCTTGCCACATGATAAGTCCAGCATTGTCGAGCATGGTCGTTTTGGTGGTCCAGAGTGACAGATTGCAGAGTGTCGATGTAGATGTAGAAGGTTATTGTGTTAGTTTACTGCTTCCCCATGTGCGTCTCTTCAGAGGTGCATTCGGGCTGTTTTATGAATGACAATGTGGGACCGCACATAGCAGCGCATAGAACCTCGTGGGACGAGAGGATGTCCAGCGAGTGAAGGAGTTCAGTGCGATAATAATGTTCTGAGGTGAGCGTATCTCGCTCAAAGGTACAGTATTGTGCCTACCACACCATCACACCTGGACCACCGAAACGATAGCGTTCGACAGTGCGGGAACACATAATGCAGTCAGGAACAATGTCGAAGATGGCATTTGGCGCTGATTTCATATGTATGGATCACATGCGGACCACATCGAACAGCGCATTTGGAGGAGCTCTTGGAAGGAGAGGACAATCGGCGAGTGGACTGGCTTGACCGTTCCTCCGACTTAAATATCATCGAGCACGGGTCGAATGCGTTTTGGAGACATTTTGCAGCACGTCTACATCCACTAAAGACCATCGAGAACCTGTCAACCGCACTGATGGAGAAATGAGAGGGTCGTCCAATAAATAATGTCCCACATTTTTTATCAGAACATTTTGTTAATAGTCAGAATTTGGTCACAATACACATCAATATGTCTTCTCCATGTCCTATTTTTCTAGATAGATCACGTTCTATGCCCGTAGTCAACTTTGTGGAAGAGCATGTATTCCCTGCAGGTAAAAGCTCTTGTCCTGTAGGCGAAGCCATGTTTTCACTGCATGACTGAAACTTTCGCCAAAGCGTGTTCCCCGTAGAGAATATTTAAGCGACCCAGAGAGATCGAAGTCCGAGGGTACCAGGACTGAACTGTAGTGTGGATGAGGCCATGATGTCTAACCAGATTTGGCAATGTGTTCCCGGGTTCTCAGACTTGTGTGTGGGCGGGCATTATCGTGTTGGAGCCAGATTTCTGATGGATTCTTGTCCGATCGAACACGTCGGAGACAGTTCTTGAGTTTATTCACTCTTCACGTATACCTCTGAATTGATGGTTGACCCTCTTGGCATCACGTCCACTAGAATGGTTTCATCACAGTCCCTGAGGTCTGTCACCATTAATTTTCCGGCAGATGGGATTGTCTTGAATTTCTTCTTTTGTGGTGGATGAGGATGGTGCCGCTCCATGGACTGCCTCTTTGTCTCCAGCTCCAGCGATCCGTGACAAAGGCCTCTCCATCGGTCTCAAAACGCTCCAGCAGTCCAGATGAAAAGGTCTTTCTTTCGACCTTGTGGTCCGCTGTGAGTATTCGTGTAACCAATCCCGAGCACCTCTTTGAATATCCGAGAGTATCGATAATTACAGACGCACCTCCAATGCTGATCGACATCTGTAAAACCCATTGTCGAGTTGTGATGCGTCGGTCGACACGAATAATGACATCCGCATGATTCAACATGTGCGGAGCAGTGGCTGTGACAGGCCGTCCCGAGCGTGGCTGCTCATGGATCTCTGTTTCTGCATTTCCTGAAGCTGCAAGTTTCTTTACCCTCCCCTCAACTGCAGCACCGCCATACACACACACACACACACACACACACACACACACACACACACACACACACACACAAATGCTTCAAATGGCTCTGAGCACTATGTGACTTAACATCTGAGGTCATCACTCCCCTATAACTTAGAACTACTTAAACCTGACTAACCTAAGGACATCACACACACCCATGCCCGAGGCAGGATTCGAACCTGCGTCCGTAGCAGCAGCGGGGTTCCAGACTCAAGCCCCTACAACCGCTCGACCACAGCGGCCGGCTGCCATACACACAAACGTTCATGGATGTTCACCACGGTTTCTTTTTCTGCACACAAGAATTCAATAACAACACGCTGCTTGGAACATGAGTCGTACGTAGATGCCATTTTGACGCTGAACTACGGCTTTGCCCTTTTACAGAACGGTTCGAAACTTCACCGGCAGACGAAACAACTAACGTGAAGCACCAAGAAGGACGTTTGTCTATGTATATTAATAGATTAAAAAAAGGTGGGGCATTACTTATTGAACGACACTCGGAGGAGCTCCTGCCACATGAAGTCGTTACGAACCTTGTGGAAAGTATGGAAACACATTCTACAGCATGTATTCCGTCCGTTGTGACCAAAAGCCGTGCTAAGAACCATTACCAACCTTTTGTAACGTTTAGATGGCCATCATGAAGTTCAATGACTTCAACGTAATTATTTCTGTTCGTCTTACTGCATGTTTCTTGCAGCTGTACGTGTTGGACAAAAAAAAATGGCTCTGAGCACTATGGGACTTAACTGCTATGGTTATCAGTCCCATAGAACTTAGAACTACTTAAACCTAACTAACATAAGGACATCACACACATCCATGCCCGAGACAGGATTCGAACTTGCGACCGTAGCGGTCACGGGGTTCCAGACTGTAGCGCCTAGAACCGCACGGCCACTCCGGCCGGCGTTGGACAAAAATATGCAGACATGCGAGAAGTGCATGCTTCAATATAAATGCAGACGCTAGCCAAGCACGCTGGTTGCACTGATGTATTTAACAAGGAGCGGCACCTTAGCAACGTACTGAGTACGACGTACGTAGCAGTAGCACTTGCAACGGTGTTCTGTGTAGTTGAGAGGGCACTGTGTCGAAACCGAGTGAATCTGAACGCGGTAAAACTGCTGCTGCTGGGATGGAGGGTGCTGCAGTACGCAACGTAGCAGAAGTGTTCAGTGTTTCAAGAGGCTCTTTGCCCAAGATTCATACCGCGTACATGGAAAGCGGAAGAACATCAACCGCTGAGTCAGAACGCGGACTAAAGTGTGTGTTGATTCATCGTGAGAGACGGCAGTGAAGATAATTCTGACGAAAACTGAGAGAATCACACTTGCTAAAGTCACTGCACAACTGAATGTCGCATTCGCGAAACCTGTCAGCACAAAAGTAACAGGAAAGGAGCTCCATAAGCTGGGAATTGCAGGGCGAGTTGAGAATTCCAGAACCACTCATCAGTGATGTAAATGCCCGTAACAGGAAAATGTTGTGACGAATCCATGAAATATGGACGATATTGCAATGAAAGAATGGCATTTTGGTCGAATGAGTCTTGTTTCTTACCGTTTCCAAATTGTGGCCGAGTTCACTGTGCAAGATTGAAACATGGCCGGGTTTCGATGATGACATGGAAAAACCATACCGTGGTATTCTATAGACATCATGGGAACTCCGCAAGGTCGGATTACTGCTAAGGATTGTGTGACCATTTTGGCATCAAGGATATTCCGTAAGGTCGGATTACTTCTAAGGATTGTGTGACCATTTTGGCTCATCACGTCTATCCCCCTGTACAATACCAGGTGTAGAAGTATGAAACGGGAATTCCCCTAAATGTGGTGCTAGCCGTCAGTGTATGGCCCGCGAGACCGCGTCTGCCGTGCCATCTGCTTCCTGTAACGGCTGATGACGAATGTCAACTCACAGTAACCCAAGTTCCATACATCTCTTTCAAACGCGTAAACATGTCGAGTTTTCTGACTACCACCTATAATTAGCGAACAGTATTGCTTTTCTGTTATTATTTGAAGAAAACTGCGGCAGTATCAAAAAAAATGGTTCAAATGGCTCTGAGCACTATGGGACTTAACATCTGTGGTCATCAGTCCCCTAGAACTTAGAACTACTTAAACCTAACTAACCTAAGGATATCACACATATCCATGCCCGAGGCAGGATTCGAACTTGCGACCGTAGCGGTCACGCAGTTCCAGACTGAAGCGCCGGCCGGCGCTGCAGTTCTGCATCCAATGTTTGTCGAAGCCTTCAGCGAACATGCTCTTGGGAAAAGATAGTGTTTCGAGTGGTTCAAAAAATTCAAAAGTCGTGGTTTGGACGTGAAAAACGACGAGAGCGGGTAACGACCGAAAAAGTTCGAAGTCAACGGATTGTAGGGCTTACTGAATGAAGATGTTACTCAAACTCAACAGGAACTCGCAAAGCATTTGAATGTGTCGCAAAAAGCCGTTTCTCTTCGGTTCAAAACTATGGGAAAGGTGCAGAATGTGGGCAAAAGGGCTTCGCATGAACGGATGAAAGAGCAACTAAATCGAAATACCATTGGTGAAATGCTGCTCGCCAGATAAAAAAAAGGAAGTCGTTTCTCCATCGAATAATGACAGGCGATGAAAAATTGACATATTTTGATAATCCTAAGCGACGTAAATCATGGCTGAATCCAGGCAAACCATCGACATCCACTGCAAGTCCAAATCGCTTTGGAAAGGAGACAATGCTCGGTGTTTGGTGGGATCAGAAGCGTGTCATCTATAATGAGCTGCTAAAACCTGGTGAAACCGTTAACACGGATCAGTACCAACAGCAAATGATCGACTTAAATAGAGTATTACGAGAAAAACAACCGGAATGAGGAAATGACGACACAAAGTGATCTTGCTCCATGATAACGCCCCATCATACACAGCAAAACGTGTCAGGTAAAGGATCAATGCGCTCAGTTGGGAAATACTAGTGCATACGGCTTATTCTACAGATTTGGCTCCGTCAGATTATCATCTATTTGCATCACAGGGACACACTCCAACTGAACTACGTTCCAGTTCGTATGAAAATGTACGAAAATGGCTCGCTGACTGTTTCGCGTCAAAAGAAGAACTGTATTTTTGTCGTGGCATTCGTAGCCTGCCGGAGGAAGGTTTATCTGTTTAGCAAGAGTAATGGGAGGCAGATTTCAGACTACCTAACAGATCAAAACGTACATTTCTATTCCAACACTGACAATGTTGAGTGTTTATGGAAAAAGTTCAAGGCAATCAGAAAATGCGTTTTAGAAAAGTACGTACCGAGTAAAACTGTCAGGGACGGGAAAAACCCACCGTGGTTCAACAACAAAGTTAGGAAACTACTGCGGAAGCAAAAAGAGCTTCACTGCAAGTTTAAACGCAGCCAAAACTTCTCAGACAAACAGAAGCTAAGCGATGTCAAAGTTAGCGTAGGGTGGGCTATGCGTGAAGCGTTCAGTGAATTCGAAAGTAAAATTATATGTACCGACTTGACAGAAAATCCTAGGAAGTTCTGGTCTTACGTTAAATCAGTAAGTGGCTCGAAACAGCATATCCATACACTCCGGGATAATGATGGCATTGAAACAGAGGATGACACGAGTAAAGCTGAAATTCTTAACACCTTTTTCCAAAGCTGTTTCACGGAGGAAGACCTCACTGTAGTTCCTTCTCTAAATCCTCGCACAAACGAAAAAATGGCTGAAATCGAAACAAGTGTCCAAGGAATAGAAAAGCAACTGAAATCACTCAACAGAGGAAAGTCCACAGGACCGGACGGGATACCAATTCGATTCTACACAGAGTACGCGAAATAACTTGCCCCCCTTCTAACAGCCGTGTGCCGTAAGTCTCTAGAGGAACGAAAGGTTCCGAATGATTGGAAAAGAGCACATGTAGTTCCAGTTTCCAAGAAGGGTCGTCGAGCAGATGCGCAAAACTATAGACCTGTATCTCTGACATCAATCTGTTTTAGAATTTTATAACATGTTTTTTGCACGTGTATCATATCATTTCTAGTAGCCCAGAATCTGCTCTGTAGGAATCAACATGGATTCCGGAAACAGCGATCGTGTGAGACCCAACTTGCTTTATTTGTTCATGAGATCCAGAAAATATTAGATACAAGTTCCTAAGTAGATGCCATTTTCCTTGACTTCCGGAAGGCGTTCGATACAGTTCCGCACTGTCACCTGATAAACAAAGTAAGAGTCTACAGAATATCAGACTAGTTGTGTGGCTGGATTGAAAAGTTTTTAGCAAACAGAACACAGCATGTTGTTCTCAATGGAGAGACGTCTACAGACGTTAAAGTAACCTATGTCGTGCCACAGGGGAGTGTTATGGGACCATTGCTTTTCACAATATATATAAATGACCTAGTAGATAGTGTCGGATGTTCCATGCGGCTTTTCGCGGATGATGCTACAGTATACAGAGAAGTTGCAGCATTAGAAAATTGTAGCGAAATGTAGGAAGATGTGCAGCGGATAGGCACTTGGTGTAGGGAGTGGCAAACCCTTAACATAGACAAATGTAATGTAATGCGAAAACATAGAAAGAAGGATTCTTTATAGTATGATTATATGATAGTGGAACAAACACTGGTAGCAGTTACTTCTGTAAAATATCTTGGAGTATGCGAGCGGAGCAATTTGAAGTGGAATGATCATATAAAATTAATTGTTGGTAAGGTGGGTACCAGGTTGAGATTCATTGTGAGAGTCCTTAGAAAATGTAGTCCATCAACAAAGGAGGTGGCTTACAAAATATTCGTTCGACCTATACTTGAGTATTGCT
Organism: Schistocerca gregaria; assembly: GCF_023897955.1. Taxonomy (NCBI): domain Eukaryota; kingdom Metazoa; phylum Arthropoda; class Insecta; order Orthoptera; family Acrididae; genus Schistocerca; species Schistocerca gregaria. Next base: position 126,600,278 of record NC_064922.1, read on the forward strand.
CATCAGTGTGGGATCCGTACTAGGTCGGGTTGACAGAGGACATAGAGAGGATCCAAAGAAGAGCGGCGCGTTTCGTCACAGGGTTATTTGGTAAGTGTGATAGCGTTAGGAGATGTTTAGCAGACTCAAGTGGCAAACTGTGAAAGAGAGGCGCTCTGCATCGCGATGTAGCTTGCTGTCCGGGTTTCGAGAGGGTGCATTTTTGGATGAGGTATTGAATATATTGCTTCCCCCTACTTATACAACCCGAGGAGATCACGAATGTAAAATTAGAGACACTAGAGAGCTCATGGCGGCTTTCCGGCAGTCGTTCTTCTCGCGACTGGAACAGGGCAGGGAGGTAATGACAGTGGAACGTAAAGTGCCCTCCGCCACACACCGTTGGCTGGCTTGCGGAGTATAAATGTAGATGTAGATGTAGATGGGTGAAATATATGAATAGCTCAAAAATTATTCAAATGGCTCTAAGCTCTATGGGAATTAACATCTGAGGTCGTCCCCTAGACTTAGAACTACTTAAACCTAACTGACCTAAAGGTATCACACACATCCATACCCGAGGCAGGATTCGAACCTGCGGCCGTAGCAGCAGTGCGGTTCCTGACTGAAGCGCCTAGAACCGCTCGTCCACAGCGGCCGGCTGTATGAATAGCAATGGAGATTATTTTGATTAAAACGTTGTTTATCAGTTTCAAACAACAGACGTGTAATTATTGCATCTAAATTCCGGTTTCATATTTCTACACCTGGTATTTGTTCCCCAATGACGATGCTGTGATCAAGCAGACAGGGCTCCCGTCTGCACAGCTGTCTTTGTCCAGGGCTGGTTTGTGAGCTCGAGTATAAATTGTTCTATGTCCCCTGATAATCACAGTCACGAGATCTCAATAGTAGTGAACCTTTGTGGTTTACTTTAGAGAGAAGGGTGCTTGACCGTTATCCGTCTCCATCATCGTTACCTAAACTTGGCCCTATTATACACGAAAATCGGATTCAGAGTTCCTTTATAAACACACATGACCTATATTTTTGCATAATGAGACGACTGGAAGCTGCTTTAAATGCCTACGGGTTTCTTACTCCATGTTAGACATGGCAATGTTTTCGCTATTTCCATATTTTCGACCACCTGCTGTACTTCTCGCACGCTTCCAACGGCATCGTTCACTTTCCTGACCACCGCCGATCTACACAGCGGCTGCGTCACAGCGCCATAGCGGAGTGTATTGAGATGAGTTTAGAGACATTCATTCAGCAGTAACTCCGTAGTCAACATGGAGAACAGTAACTTGGGAGAGGAGAAAGCTGCACGTTGTCCCACTGCGGTCAGAGAAATGTTTAGAGAACTAAATGTCAAATTAGACTCTTACAGCTGGTAAATGAGTACTACTCACAGAGAATTAGAGTCTGTTTAAAAATTTGAAAACAGGCAATTAAGAAGGAAATTAAAATTTAAAACTATTCCATTAAGACGAGACATAAAGTACTGAAGTGCTAAATTAACAAAAGATATTGATGAAATTACGCAATAAATAATAAGTAATTGTCATTAAAACTGTTAGTAGAAAGCATTTTTTTTAGCAGTGGTTCCTAAGAACGTGACTGAAGCAGTAGGAATGGCATATCTGTTACTATCACTACCAGATATTTGTGGATTAGTGGTTTGCCATTATTAACAGCAGCAACAGACATGATACATGTAGGTGTAGAGGTTGTAATAAATGCTATGACTATGATACAATGGCAACCAGAGGCACCGAAAATATCTTCAGCATTTACACAAAACGGAATTACATGGGAGAATGATGTTAATTGAACCGATGAGTTCAGTAGAATCTAGCGCGTTTTAAACGAGTTAAACCAGTGGTTAAGGGAGTAACGACGCAAGGAGGTGAATTAAAGTGTAACGCCGGAAATGCATTTCCTCCTATTTCCATGAATTGTACTATAAAATTTTTTCCTTATTTTATTACCTGAAGATATAACATTTCTGTGTCTTTACATATTGTAATTGTTTCACGTTTATGTCAATGTATAATTGGTTTCTTTTGTAAATACTATTTGTATTTTTACGCTGGGTCTCTCTGTCCTCCTCCTCCCCACCTCCTCCCTGCCCACCTCCCCCTCCCCCCCCCCTCTGTCTGTCCACCTGTACCGTGTTTGTTTTAAATCGATTTCGGTGCATTTACACAACTGGTAATTAAAGTTGCTACACCACGAAGATGACGTGCTACAGACGCGAAAGTTAACCGACAGCAAGAAGATGCTGTGATATGCAAATGATTAGCTTTTCAGAGAATTCACACAAGGTTGGCGACGGTGGTGACACCTACAACGTGCTGACATGAGGAAAGTTTCCAACCGATTTCTCATACATAAACAGCAGGTGAGCGGTGTTGCCTGGTGAAACGTTGTTGTGATGCCTCGGGTAAGGAGGAGAAATGAGTACCATCAAGTTGCCGACTTTGATAAAGGTCGGATTGTAGCCTATCGCGATTGCGGTTTATCATATCACGAAATTGCTGCTCGCGTTGATCGAGATCTAATGACTGTTAGCAGAATATGGAATCGGTGGGTTCAGGAGGGTAATACGAAACGCCGTGCTGGATCCCAACGGCCTCGTATCACTAGCAGTCGAGATGACAGGCATCTTATCCGCACGGCTGTAACGAATCGTGCAGACACGTCTCGATCCCTCAGACAACAGATGGGGACGTTTTCAAGACAACCACCTGCACGAACAGTTCGACGACGTCTGCAGCAGCATGGACTATCAGCTCGGAGACCATGGCTGCGGTTACCCTTGACAGTGCATCACACACAGGAGCGCTTGCAGTGGTGTACTCAACGACGCACCTGCGTGCACGAATGGCAAAACGTCATTTTTCGGATGAATCCGTATTTTTATAAAGGATTTTTATAAAGGATTAGATAGTGGCAACTTTTCCCTACCTGTAGGGGCCATGTGGTCACTGCAATCACATCATCATCCTTTATTTGTTACTTTGTTTTTATCCCACAATTTCTTGATATCCTAGTGTCTGAAACAATACCAAGCGCCTTAAGTAGACCGTTTTCAATCGGGTTTTTGTATTAGAACAAATGTAAGAGAGAGGAGACAGTTTTAAATAAGCATACCAAACAAGTTTCATATCACCTCGATTACGAAAGTTCGGGAACCTATACAGAAAATTCGAATAGTGATCAACATAAACATCATTTGCGCCCTTTTCATAACTGACAAAAACCAAACATTGCACGTTGTACCACCATACAGCGAGACCTTCATAGGTGGTGGTCCAGATTGCTGTACTCACCGCCCTCCTGCACTGCTCCATGCCTGTAATCGTCGTGGCATACTATCCACAAGTTCATCAAGGCACTATTGGTCCAGATTGCCCCACTCCTCAACGGCGATTCGGCGTAGATCCCTCAGAGTGGATGGTGGGTCACATCATCCATAAACAGCCCTTTTTCAATCTATCCCAGGCATGTTCGATAGGGTTCATATCTGAAGAACATATTGGCCACCCTAGGTGAGCGATGTCGTTATCCTGAAGGAAGTCATTCACAACACGAGCACGATGGGGGCGGAATTTGTCGTCCATGAAGACGACTGCCTCGCCAATATGCTGCCGATGTGGTTGCACTATTGGTCGGAGGATGGGATTCACGTATCGTACAGCCGTTACAGCGCCAACCATCACCACCAGCGGCGTACGTCGGTCGCAGCTACTCCCTGTCTGGTGGACAGCGCAAGCAGTCCAAACACATCGTCAACCCTGCACTCTGTTGCACCTAGCGTGCATTACCACTCTGACAGAAATTGTTCTCCATGATTCATCCCGACACTGCTAATTGTGAAATGTTCAGTTTCGAATTACACTGTTACCCTAACGGTAATAGACGTGATGTTTCCACAATCCCATCGATGATAATTATAATAATAATAATGCGTTGACATACTTACTGAACGCGATGCAGTTACCAGACTCACTGTTGAATGGCTTAATTAAGGGAACCATGGTGATAACACATACAAATAGTAACTGAGTTTGGACATATTAGCAAGGCACATTGTTAGTCGTACTGGTAACGTACAGGCCTCACGAAATGTAATGGACCTCATGGAGGCAAGAATAATAGTTAGTACTAATATATGGGACCATTGGGGAAGGATACAAAGAAAACAGGTTTCGCATCTAGTAGATGGTGCGAAAGGGCTTCTTTAAAAGCTGACCAATCTCCCATTTCTACCATTGTACTATGTAAGTGCAAATGTTTTCTAGAGTACCTGCTGCAAACGCTGTTGACGATTGACGATTAAGATGCCAGATACTGTACCACCTGGACTACATTTACCAAATAAAAGCGTATACCTCAACCCATGATCGAACTCTCGACCTCCTTCATGCTAACCCAAAACTCTGTCCTCTTTACCAACTGTTCTGTGAAGCCTGAGTACTTGAATTTCGCTTCGCCCTGTATATAATCAAGATTAGAGTCTTAAGAGATTGTGATAATAGTAATGATTTTTAGAAAGTAATTCAGTTTCATGACTGAAAGAGAATCGAGTCGTTTAGTTTGCGAGGTGCTGGGGTGGGGAAGCGTTTGTACCTCTTTAACTCTGGCTAATTTGGCATGAGAACTGAACATGCACTCGACCCCCTCGTTAGCTACCACCTAATTAATTTTGTGCACAACGGTAATGAAAGGAATTGATGGTGGACCCTGCTAGTTGGTAACACTCACAATAATTTAATACAAATTGTAAGTAAAGAAAAGGAATTTTATCATAATAAACGACAGCAAATGGGATTCTGCATCTATCTACGAAATGATATGCGGATTAAAAATTATAATGGGATTTATTATAAATCAGCACACAAACGCACTTGATTGTCAATTATGAGAATAAGAGTTGGCTCAACAACAAGGGACTCGTACTCTCTGTGATGCAACAGATTGACGATAATGACTGGAGGTCCTTATGTACCAAATATTACTCCCCCAACTACAACGCAGTACCGCGATTAGTAGTGAGAGCTCAAATGGGAACACATCGAGAAACAAACAAGGTGGACTTAGAGAAAAGCAAGTGCGCCAATAGCAATCGTTCCCCCCAGTTTCGTGCAGTGCTTTATGACTTTAACTGGCCTCAGTTTAAATTGACCAATCAAGACTCTACTATTCAGCTAGGGGTACTGAACTTGTCGTTTGACCGGCTATAAAAACAGTAAGCCAAGACCACCGTCCATCCGGCGCCAGACAGTCGCACACACTAGGGCATGGTCCACAAGAATTCTCAGAACCATGAAGACAATGCAGTCAGTCGGCGCCAGCAGTCTTCATACCAGACGCACCAGAATGGTAAACAAATAAACTGAGGCAACTGCCAGACGGATCGCAGGTCGGTTCGCCCTCCATACAATAGGCGAACATAGAACGCCGTCAGTCGCCCTGCCAGGTGCTCACGCCCACTGATGTACAACCCTCTCCGTATTTGCGGAAGTGCAGACCCCCCTCCCAACGAAAACACAGAGTTTCGCATCCTCCTGCGCTCGCCTCGCAACAGACCACCCAGGGAAGTAATAGAGAAAAATAAAAGCAAGACCACATAAAGTTCTCAACAGCCATAGCAATCAATTGAAAAGTAATTTGAGCTCTCAGTACAAATACTCTCATCAGAATAACCTTATCTGGCCTGCGCCCACCGTGAAATGATATAAAATATTAATGAAATTGATGAAAGTGAGAGGCGACTTGCAAAAGAATCGATGGAACCTCTCAAGTTTTAACATCTCATAAAGTTTCATTTTACCCTCAGAGGGTAATTACACCCATATTGGGTGTAGAGGGTAAACTATTTACCATATATGTATCCAATTTTATAAAAATGATGCAGTATTTGTGTTGTTAATGGTGTGCGTGTCGTGACATGCCTCTAGGCGCCGGTACTGGTACGGCGGTGTGGGTCTGAAAGTAGAGCACTTGCCCGCGAAAGGCAAAGGTCCCGAGTTCGAGTCTCGGTCGGGAACACAGTTTTAATCTGCCAAGAAGCTTCATATCAGCGCACACTCCGCTGCAGAGTGAAAATTCTCATTCTGGAAACATCCCCCAGGCTGTGGCTAAGCCATGTCTCCGCAGTATCCTTTCTTTCAGGAGTGTTAGTTCTGCAAGTTTCGCAGGAAAGCTTCTGTAAAGTTTGGAAGGTAGGAGACGAGATACTGGCAGAAGTAAAGCTGTGAGGACAGGGCGTGAGTCGTGCTTCGGTAGCTGAGATGGACGGAGTCGGCTTTCGGCCGTGGTCGCGTGCGGACCGGCTCCGCGCGCCGGACAGCGCACCGTAGTTTGTTTACTTCCGCGTCGCGGTATTTCGTGTTGTGTAGCGTCCATTTCTATTGCACCTCATGGCGCACTGTTACCGCCGAGCGACAGTTAAAGTAACATTCCAAGCCGAACATGCTAGACCACGCGCTTTTGAAATTGAGCAATTCATTCGCGAAGAGCTACGTCTGGACCCTCAGGAAGTGATAGGTATTCATTTCTCTATCACTAGCAGCATCGTCTATATTAAGATGACGACGGAGGAAGCGTGTGCTAACGTAGTTCGACAACACGCACGCGGACTCAAGTTCAAACATTCTGACGGGCATATTGGAGAGGTGACGGTCGATCACGCTGGTTTCGGACTTCGAACAATCCGGGTTTTTGAGCTCCCTTTCGAAGTGCCGCAAGATGTGGTCGTCGAAGCTTTCCGACCCTATGGCAATGTTGTGGGGCACATCGCGGAGAAATGGCAGACATTCACGACATACAACGTGTTGAATGGTGTCCGCCAAATCAAAATCGAACTCTCCAAACATGTACCATCCTATCTGCTAATAGGTGGCGTGCGAGCCATCGTTATGTATGATGGCCAGCCGCGGACTTGTGCCGGTTGCGGACAGGAGGGCCATGTTCGGTCAGAATGTCTCCGCCGACGTTTGCTCCAGGTCCCGACCAGTGACTCAGCTCCCAAAGTGACGGCCGCTTCTTTACCAGATAGCTACGCCACAGCCGTACGCAGCCCCGATGCGTCACTTCAGGAAGCACCTCTTCTCCACCCGGCACTCCCCACTGGAAATGACGGTGCTGCCATGGCCTCACCGGCACCATCTCCTCTGACGGCTACGACACCACCAACTCTCCAGAGCTCGATGGACATCGACGCGAATGCGGTGCCTACCTCTGCCTTTCTTCAGACTGGCGCGACCTCGGACATCGAACATCCACATTATGATTCAGAACAGCACCTCCGAAAGCAACGGTCGCCCAGAAAACGGAAGAAGAGGAGTCAAACGCCATCTGACGACACACTTCTTCATGTGGCATCACAGGCAGTGGAGCTGATACACGACAGTGATCTCCCTTCGAGCGTTCTGACGACAGGAGAGGCTGCTCCTGATGTCCCATCTGAAGAACGATCTCACACGAATATGACGGATTCCAAGGAGGGTGCCTCCCTGGACCCCACTACAGCAGCGTCGCTACAACTCGCCCTCGAGGAGTGTGACAGTCGCTCACCGTCTGTTCCAGTCTCCTGGGCTGATGATATCGACGAAGGAGCAGTTCGAGATGGTGGTCCTCCCATCAGGCAGTGCCCCATGGAGGTGCCTGACCCACCTTCCAGCCAGTGATTACGACAACGGTGACTACGTCAGATGTTACACGCCAGCCAGACATCTCTGCCGGAACATCTGTGCCAATGGTGGGAGCACGCCCCCAACATTACCGCATAGCGACGATGAATCTGGCCACCATTCGGGCCCCCCATAAACTGGCAATGTTCCGTGAGACCATTTATGCTGCTGATGTCGACATTGCCCTCCTCCAAGAAGTGTTTGTCGCCGATTTCCATGCCCCCACTGGCTACGTGGCACACATCTCCCATGCTTCTGACAATGGTAGTGGAGTTGCCATCCTCCTCCGTTCTGGACTCCCTGCTGAAGATGTAGTGTACCTTGCTAATGCTAGGGGTATGGCTCTCACGCTGTTCGGCGTCCGTATCCTCAATGTATATGCGCCGTCCGGCTCCAGTCGACGTCGTGATCGACACACTTTCTTTGCTGACGAGGTAACGCCGCTGTTTGAGGGTCCCCTAGATGATATGGTCCTCGGTGGCGATTTCAACTCCACGCAAAGGCCTGAGGATCAATTACCGCATCATTCCCCTTGTGCGGCCCTCTCCGTCATCATCGACAGACTCCAGCTTGTTGACACATGGACAAAGGTGCATGGCACCCGTGCAGGTTTCACATATTATACGGCGCATTCATCTAGTCGTCTCGATCGTATATACCTCACACGTTCCCTTGCTGCCGACACTCGACATGCCGAAGTATGGCCTCTGGCTTTCTCTGACCATGACGCCTACATCTGCGATGTCGTCCTCGCCCGCCAACAAGTGTGGCACAGCCGCGGCTTGTGGAAATTCAACGTTTCCCACCTGACTGTCCCTGACTGCCGACGAATCGTTGAGGATGCGTGGGCCCTCTGTCATCGTCGTCGCCCCGCCTACGCATCCACCTTATCGTGGTGGGTATCATGCGCGAAACCAGCTCTGCGCAGGGCGCTGATAGGATATGGCAAAGACTTCAAAGCCTGGCAAGCGAGCACCAGGGACTTTTATTATGCAGTCCTTCGTGACTGCACTTCGATGGCCTTCTCTCCTGATCGTCAGATGATGGTGCATCGTGCTAAAGCGCAGATCACTTCCCTCACGCGACGGCGCTTAGAAGGGACTCTTGTCAGATCCTGCACCCGTGACCATATGCCTCATGAAACGCCATCGATGTACCACCTTCTCAGGGAACGCCGACGTCGTCGTCGAACCCTCATCCACGATCTCACAGATGCGGAAGGACGACGACACACTACGCAATGCGACATTGGTCACGCTTTCTATTCTCATTTCCGTCAACTGTTCGCTGCCGTCCCGCATCCCCCGACCTTAATTGAGGAGGTGGCAGCAATGACTGTCAACACCATGCCAGAGGATGTGGCTCAAGAACTTCAGGAACAAGTGACCTCTGATGAAGTCCTAGATGCAATCAAGGTGGGGGCTGCCAACAAGTCCCCTGGACCTGACGGCCTCCCCCTCGACTTTTACAAGTATTTTAGCTACCTTTTGTTACCTGCTTGGACGTCCATCTGTCGTGAATTGATGTCACCCACAACGATGATCCCAGCCACCTTCCTTGATGGGGTCATCATTCTGGTCCCTAAGCCACATGGGCGATCACGGATCTGTGATTACCGGCCCATCACTCTACTCAACAGTGACATGAAAATTTTCACCCGTTTGTTGGCCTCACGCCTCAAGAAGGCAGCAAGATCCGTCACCTCCCTTGATCAGACTTCGTTGGGCGGTGACAACAACGTCCATACGGCCCTTTGCCGTTATAGGGACATGATTGCGCTCGCGCGCTCGCGACATTTACCTGGCGCATTGGCATCGCTTGACTTCCGTCAAGCTTTCGACCGTGTCGACCATACTTTTCTGAAATCGGTCCTCCAACACATGGGTTTTCCGGTTCGTACAATCACCGTGGTAATGCGGCTGTTGAGCGGCGCAACTTCAAGAATACTCTGTAATGGTCGCCTCACCGCGCCTCTAGCGATCGAGCGCTCTGTCCGACAGGGATGCCCCCTTTCCACGATACTGTATGCTTTGGCATTAGAGCCCCTCCTACAGGGGCTTCGCCAACGCCTGGTGGGCCTGACATTGCATGGGCACCGCTTCTGTTGTACAGCCTATGCTGACGATCTAGTCCTCTACCTCCGCAATGAAGACGATGTTCGCGCTGCTCTGACTTGGGTGACGACTTATGGGGAGGCATCGGGCAGTTCTCTTAACATTTCCAAATCGAAGGTTCTGCTCATTGGTGAGGGTCTACCTGAAAGATCTGTCGCTCCTCTAAGTGTGGCCACCAGCGTCCGCTGTTTGGGCATTGATTTTATGAATGACCTCCGTCGCTCAGCGGCAACCAACGGTCGACGTCTCCTACAAACGATCAGGGCTGGCCTTGTGGACCACCGGCTTCGATCCCTCGACATTATACAGCGCGCGCAATACGTGAATGTTTATCACGCCTCACGCATCCCCCATGTGGCACAAGTGTTCCCGGTTCCGATTACCCTCGCACGTCGTATGTTGATGGCGATGGGATCCTTTGTCTGTGCCGGGATGTTATTTAAAGTTCAATATTCCTCCCTTGCCCTCCCGCGGGAGCGTGGTGGAGTGGGCTTATTCCATGTGCCAGACAGAGTTACCGCACTTTTTGTTAGCTCCCAACTGAAAGTCTGGCGTCGCTGCCCGACGAGCCTGACCGGACTGCTTTTGCGTGAATACGCACCAATCTCCATGTCAGCCCCGGTCATGTTATCCGACATTCCACCCCCCTTTTATCACTTTCGGTACTTCTTCTTTGAAATCAGTTACATTCTGCACTCCTTACCCCTTCTCCGTATACTCCAGACAAAGACTGTATACGACACCTTACAAATGTGTCAAACCCCCAACCCCATTGAACACAAGTTTCCCCAGATCATATGGCGCCGTGTGTGGAAAGCAGTGCATGCTGGTTACCTCGACACCAGCGTTCAGTCCACCTGGTATATCACCGTCAATGGCAAACAGGTCAACCAGTCTCGTTTGCACCGCATCCGCCTTGCTGACACACCACAATGTGTTCACTGTGGTGTAGAGGACACGGACGCTCATCGGTTCTCATGTGGTCCGTCTGCTGACGTCTGGAGGCTCGCGCAGCGTATCCTGGCTTTCCTCACCCGACAGCCGCCTGCTCAGATAATTTTCCTGACGCTTCTATTCCCGGATGTGATTCATTACCCCACAACAAAAACTAATGCCGTGAATTGGATACGCGGTCATACAGTCCGCTACCTTTTTGGGCCCGATGAGAAATCAGAACTAGGTTATTGGACGTACCTTAACGATCGACATTGTGCACTTGTTCGCAACCCCAGATACAAGCAGTTCTTTTCCAATTTTCTACGGAGCGCCTTTCATGACCCGCCTTCCAGCTGGAACGTCTAAGCCATGAGATGCTGATGCTTTTTTGCCGATATGATGTTCTGAACGTACTACACACGGAATCCCCACTAAAATTTCGAGAAGACACGTTTGGATGTTCCGCCAATCAGACGGCGCAAGCGACTCCTAGAATTCTGGTGCAACGACTGCCATAATACAAAAAAAATGAATAAATAAAAACATACATACAAAAAAAAACAAAGAAAAATAAAGAAAACAAAAAAAAAAGAAAAGATGGTAGAGCACTTGCCCGCGAAAGGCAAAGGTCCCGAGTTCGAGTCTCGGTCGGGCACACAGTTTTAATCTGCCAGGAAGTTTCGTCCTTAAAAATGTTTCCACAAAGCTTGATTGTCTTATGATGACTCGATGTTCATGAGACACTCTCAAGTAGCGAAAGTTTAATAATAACTGCACTGTAGTTTTTGGTACGAGTGCCAACTACCAGGCGACAAACCATATTATACGCGAGGCGCCACGTTAATAGCGACCGATGTGTGGCGCCTTCTGGAGATAACGTCTGACGGAGACACAGCAGAACACGTCTTGGCTAAGTCGCGCATAAGGCTTCCTCCTCCCCCTGCTCCTATCCACAGGGGCGTCTCTGCACCTGGCGCGTCACCCACACCACGTAGAGTGCCTAGTGTTCAAGAATACCGCCAGTGTGTTCTCCGAGCAAGGAAAAAAAGATCACAAAGACTGACCGACCAATATACGCGTTGCCCCCTGTCGATGGTAAGATATGAGTGTGTCAGAGACCACACTATGAGATGTAACCTTCTGCCCGATGGCCATCGTTCTGACTGGCTGTGGGGCTACTCGGATATTCTGGCATGCTTCGCCGAGTGCGCGGTTACACGGATAAGCTGCGTATTCTCCTCCACAGTCCCCTCTTTCTTTTTACATTAGCGTCTCCCTTTCAGTTACCCGAAATCTCACAGCTCTCCAGGGTGCGAATCAGTTATGGATTTCTTACAGGTCAACTGATGATTCTGAGATAAAATGTAAACAATTTAACTGTGGATTAAGAATGTGCCCACTAGTCTCCATCACCTAGAAAAGAACGAAAGAAAGTTAGGCTGATCTTCGTGTCAAACTCTGAACAGTGTACACAGTAAAACATTTGTTACCAGTGAACAAAAGGCATTTCTTTTATTTGAAGAGCACAGATCAGCAAAGAAAGTTTCCTGCTACGATACCTTAATACTGAACTTACTCCATCCACCTTATAACTAAATATCTGTACTGACAAAAATATCACCTATGGTAATGAATGTATGTGAAACTATAGTAAGAATGAAGGTCGTAGTGTGAGCGTGCTGAAGCAGAAAACTGAAGGACCCTTCACAAAATTTATTTCTCACAGCAACATTTTAATAATGACAAAATAAACGGCAAAAACCAGTATAAAACGTTTAATAGATGCCATAATGAAAATAATAACCTAGATTATTAAACGATTAAATAAATCTTTAACTTGCAAGTTATTTTCTTAGTAAGGACATCACTTCTAAAAAAAGGTTTTAGCAGAATTATAATGGACAATATCAATCACAGAATGAAATTTTCTCTCTGAAGCGTAGTGTGCGCTGATATGAAACTTCCTGGCAGTTCGAGTCTCGATCCGGCACACAGTTTTAATCTGCCAGGAAGTTTAATATCAATCACAGTTGGAAGACTTACAACAGATAAATCTGGTCAGTAAAGACGTCAACGTGCGGAGCTAGCTCGAGCTAAGCTCATACATCGTTCGGTGTGTTTATTCATCTTGGATTAGAAACTCTAGAACATACACGCAGCATAAAAATGAAAACAATATAGACACACGAGGTAGCAACAACAGAAATTAGCGGAGTAATCAGATGATGTTACCCAGTTGTACGGCTAACACTGTGTGTGTGCGCGCGCGCGCGCGCGCGCGTGTGTGTGTGTGTGTGTGTGTGTGTGTGTGTGTGTGTGTGTGTGTGTGTGTGTGAATAAAGATTCAGATTTTGTTCCATAGACCCAAAAATGAGGTGATTTTCGTGGGTGTGGAATATGCCATAAAGTATAACATAAAAATCATACACTGAAGAGCAAAAGAAACGGGATAAACCTGTTTAATATCATGTAGGGTTCCCTCAAACACGCAGACATGCCGCAACACGACGTGGCAAGGACGCGATTAATGCCTGAAGTATTTCAGGAGGGAACTGACACCGTCAATACTGCAGAGCTGTCCATAAATCCGTAAAAGTACGGAGTGCTGGAGATCACTTCTGAACAGCTCATTGGAAGGCATCCCAGATATGCCCAATAATTTTCATGTAGGGGAGTTTCGTGAAGTGTTCCGTGAGCCACTCAGTAGCAATTCTGGACGTGTGGGGTGTCGCGTTGTACTGCCAGAATTGTTCAAGTCCGTCGGAGTGCGTAATGGACATGAATGGATGCAGGTGATCAGATCAGACACAATGCTTACGCACGTGTCACCTGCCACACTCGTTTCTCGACGTATCAAGGGTCCCATACCACTCCAACTGCACACGCCCCGCACAATTATAGATCCTCCACCAACTGGGACAGTCCCCTGCTGACATGCGGGGTGATGTATTCATGAGGTTGTCTCCATACCCGTACACGACCATAGGCTCAATACAATTTGAAACGAGACTCGTCCTACCAAGCAACATTTTTCCAGTCATCAACAGTACAATGTCAATGTTGACAGGAGGAGGCAACGGGTAAATCTTCGTGTCGTGCAGTCATCAAGGGAACGCGAGTGGGCCTTTGGCTTCGAAAACTATTTCGCGATAATAAAAAACGTGCTGTTCTTCTTCGAACTTTTTCGATGTACTCCGTCAATCCTATCTGGTAAGGATGCCACACCGCACAGCAGTATTCTAAAAGAGGACGGACAAGCGTAGTGTAGGCAGTCTCCTTAGCAGAACTGTTCCATTTCCTGAGTGTCCTGCCAATAAAACGCTCTCTTTGATTAGCCTGTCAAACAACGCCTACTATGTATTCTTTCCAATTTAAGTTGTTCGTTAATGTAATTCCTAGGTATGTGATTGAATTTACGATGTTTATATTCGATAGATTTATCGTGTAACCAAAGTTTAATGGATTCCTTTTAGCACTCATGTGGATGACCTCATACGTTTCATTATTTAGTGTAAATTGCCAATTTTCGCACCATTCATATTTCTTTTCTAAATCGTTTTGCAATTTGCTGTGATCTTCTGATGACTTTACTAAACGACAGCATCCCTTCTCGTACGAACTAAGAAGCTCCAATCAGTCACGGTGAAGCTCGCCTGTTATATCTAGTTTATTCCTAATGCTGTACAAACTGTTGTTTCGCTTAACCGTCTACGCCGGAAAAATGTTCCTTTCGTGTGGTGGTCGAAACAATGCCAGAATACTTTTCAGTAATTGCAAGAGACATTGTTAAGTCGTAGATGTTTGATTCACTTTGATCCAGTTAAGTCTGTCGTGTTATCTGTGGATGCACTTACTTATGGGGTCGGATGGTGCTCTCCCATAAAATTGGACCAGCTAACACTCCTGTTGGTTTACCTCGAAAACTTTAAAAAGTGCAGACCAACTACAGTTCTATTCGCTGATAGATCATTGGCCTTTGACAGCCTTGTTTAATCCTTCCAAACCTGTCACACCTTGGACAGCGCAAAAATTGCTATGTTGTACTGTGATATTTTGTAATTATTCATACATGGAAAAACGTAAATTAGTTACAAACAAGAGCGTGCACTCACTTTGTTCAACACGTAAACGTTACTACAGATATTAGGATTTAGGTTACGACATGTCCGAAAGAACAGATGCCATCTTCATATAGATAAGGCTTACCGGCCAATGATCTTGGCCAGTGCGAATGCACTCACATTGCCCGATCTCTTACAAAATCGGTAGATTGTCTGCCGCGGGTAATGAGTATAGTGGGCAGGGCCTCTACAAATGTGGTGTGTGGACAGTAAGTTGGAAATGTGGGTCTCACGGGGAGCGTGCCAGGGGTAAGTCCCTGCAGTCGCACTAGCCTCTGTGTCCTCGATGCCTCAGTCAGATAGAGCGTGTGCCATCTAAACAGGAGGTGCCTGGTTCGAGTCTTGGTCGGGGAACAGATTTTCAACTGTCCCCGTTGATACTTACCAACCCCTGTAAGCAGCTAAAGGTCTGGATTTCATTGTAATTTCAGTCTTCAAAATTTGCCTCTCGAATTTCAGTATGTTGCCACAGCAACTGCTTCGACACAGATCTTCAGTAGTTTTGCGATACAAGCGCCTTGGGTGGCCATGAACTTTGAAAGAAATTCCGCACCCAGTGGCGCGAAGTCATTTTCCGCGTCGTCACACACAATCTAGGCAATCAGATGTTGCGTTCTTAGACAAGTCTGCAAGTGAATCGATATCAGCGACGTTAGGGAGAACACACTGCAGTCTGCAGTGACATATGTGAGGCGCTCCTGGAGACCCCGCCTCCCCTCTCAGTGGAGCAGAGCCCTCACACCGGAGATCAATTTAGACCCCAGCACTGAAGAGCCCTGCCCCAGTTGCAGACCTCAGCTGCAGCAATCGACGTCATAGTGTAGGACCCATGAGTAGTTACAGTTTGTGATGTACTGTTACAAGTCGAGACACGAGTTCTTAACTAGTGCATGAAATGACCACTCCGTAATATAACAAAACGATTAACTTTCTCGACCAAACTATTAAGAACACTAACAATAAACGTTGCTTCAAAGTTTACAGAAAGCCTAACACAATAGATTGTATTATTGATGCACACTCATGTCATCCGACAGCCCAAAAACTCCCATTCTTCCACAAATGCTTAACAGATTAATAAATTTGCCGCTAGAAGCCGAAGCAATTCAGAAGAAAAGAAAAATCTTTGAATATATAGCCCAACAAAACGGTTATGACGCCACAATTATACTACAATAAAACACAACCAGAAGGGCACAATATACATAAAGAAATAACACTAGGCATACACACAACAAAAAAGAAGAAAACAACATACGTCAACACAACCTATATAGGAAACGTCTAAAAGAAAATTTCAATAAAACTGACATCGCCTTTGCATATCAAAACACACACAGCTCCAAATACATAATCCACAAAGGCAACTCGAAAATTCCCATACACAACCACCTCGGCATTTACAAAATTTCATATAAAACATGCCACAAATTCAACGTGGGACAAACCGGTAGAAACTTCAAAATTAGATACAAAGAGCGCACCAGAAAAAGTGAAAACAACCCATTCACATTTCTTCAGTACCTAGAAACAAAAAAACACGACGTAAAACCTGCAAACGAAGCGCTAGAAATCCTCCATATGACGTAGAAGGGAGCACTGATGAACATCCTTGAGGGAGCAGAGATATATTCACGTGCATAAAGGAACTCTATAAATTTACTGAACAAACAAACCGACCCAAAGCACAAAAAGTGCACAGAAAACTGTATTCCCTTTATAAATCAAGGCAAAGGCCTTGCCGCAGTGGATACACCGGTTCCCGTGAGATCAGCAAAGTTAAGCGCTGTCGGCCGTGGCCGGCATTTGGATGGGTGACCATCCAGCCGCTATGCGCTGTTGCCATTTATCGGGGTGCACTCAGCCTCGTGATGCCAACTGAAGAGCTACTCGACCGAATAGTAGCGGTTTCGGTCAGGAATACCATCATAACGACCAGGAGAGCGGTGTGCTCACGCCGCGCCCCTCCTATCCGCATCCTCCTCTGACGATGACACGGCGGTCGGATGGTCCCGGTAGGCCACACGTGGCCTGAAGACGGAGTGCTTTTTTTTTATAAATCAAGAAAACGGGTAAAGTAATAATCGACATACGCTAAATAACACGTATCCACAGTAACAGCGATAACAACATGAAGGGAATCAAATAAAAACATTATCTCAACAGAAATCATAAACGACGAAAAAAATTATTGCGAAAAAATAAGAATATAAAATATTAATCTCAAATTAAACTAAAACAAATTCCAGATAAAAATATAACTAGAACCAAAGTTATGAAAATAATAAAAAACAACAGAATTTCGACAAATCAATTATTTATAATTGTAACTATGTAAACATTAATATCGGTGATCCACTGTCATTCTAAAATCAGATATACATCTCCAGTATACATCTAAAGAGAAACTAATAATTCTAAAAGAGACAGGACATGGCCTCAATAATATTACATGTAAGGTAAAAACACATAACGATTTATTGTAACTTTTCTGATCATAGTTACAGACCATTATACTAAGACCATCGCACCTGATTATGGCAAAATGTCGAAATGGGCTCATCTTGAATGATTTATAAAATAAAAATCGTTTAAAGAGCAGTGTATCTGTCTGATATTCGTAACAATCATGTCATTAAAATACATATTTTGCACTGTGGGCCCCAAAGAATAGAAGTTCATATATGAAGGGCTCATTTAAACAGTGGTACAAGTCCTTAACCTCCACTTTTCTGTCTATAACGCTTCTGACATAAACGGCCCAAACAAACAGAAAGAAAGGTTCATCTCTAGCAAGAAGCCACGTGCTTGAATATTTCTAGTATCGCAACTGCAGATTTTTCAGCGCCCATTTCACTTTAGGACTCTGTATCTCAGAATGAACAAAAGTGGACTTGTGCCACTATTGAAATAAGCCCTTCATATCACAGTTGTAAATTATCCAGTACTATTGTGTCAAAGTAGTCTGTCAAAGATAAGTAAATCTGTTATTCATTTACGTAATAAATGAACTAATATTTAATGAGATCTAATCTGATTCTCTCAGAGCAATCGAAGGACCCACTGTTAAGACTGGACGAAAGTAGTTTCGTGTAGTCACAACGGAACCCATCACCCTCAGGCTGAAAAGGAAAGAGAAATTGTTGCCAGGTGTCCAGTCTCTTCTGTTTCACGTCAAAAGCGAGCATACGACGCACCCGCCGTGTTCACAGTTTTCTGTACGGCACCTCTGTACGGCAATGATGGGCTCTGCACGCTCTCGTGATGCGCCATACTGACCTGAGAGCTGTGTCTGTGTTATCCGACGATTTTCTACGACGAGTTCGTCATCCAGCTCCCGATGAACAACGTCGACTGCTATACTTGCTCGTCCACTCTGGTTTCAGTAGTGAATAGCAAAGAAGTCATGCTCTCAGTCAACTGTACCAGTTAACCATATAAGTTCATAGCACACAGTACTGCGATTACAACAGCTACGGCGAATAACAGACCTCTAATTTCGTCTTAGGTGCTCAGAAAATTAAAGAGTGGTTCTGTTACGGACTTGATCGTTACATTATAGCTAAACGATTTGCGTGGATTCTTGCAATGGAAATCGAGAGAACGGACGGTAATTCGGATACATTTCTAGCAGGGGCGGATCCAATCGTGAAGTTCGCCTCATCACCTTTGAGGAGCCCGTTCCATCGGAGGCTAAAGTGTGGCAAGAAATCAGATTCGAGTCACAATCAATGTAGCCCTGACCAAGTTATCGAATCGTTTGTTACGCATGAAGAGGAGATTTTTGTCGTTAGGTGAAGGTATATCAAACAAGAAATTCAATGGCGTCCTCATCTTCCGAGACCGTGCAATTCATGCGTCTTCTAGAGGTCTACACCCATTACCCCTGTGGATACTATGAAGACATCCAAGGAGGTCTGTTCTTTGAGCATATAGCACTCGTCGATGTTTCATGCAAAGCTTTCATTTGTTAGTTTAAGAAACTGCGAGAACAAAGCTGTCTGAGCGTGAATTATGGTAGCTATGTTTGTTTCACTCATTAGGTATGTAGAAACCGAGTGGGTGAACCTCTCCAGCATCTGCATCAACATCTACATCTATACTTTTCTTGTCACTATGAAGCCCGTGACAAAGGGCTCATTTTATTGTATCATACATAAATTATAGGAGAAGAGCGACAGAGGAAAAGGAATCAATGGGGAATCTTCCTGATAGTTTTAAGGAGATGCGATCTCTGTTAGTTGACAGAAGCAAAGGTTAGTGAGTCTTTTGACACAGGAGTAGGGTACACAATAGAACACAAAACTGATACGAATTATTTTTAGAAGAATGGAGAAACTGGTGGCATTAGAAGTTCGGAAGTTCAGTTGGGGTTCCTGAGAAGTGAAGAAACACGCAAGGCAAAACTGACCTAACAACTTACCATAGAAGGCAGGTTCAAGAAAGGCCAACCGACGGTTCAGCGGTGCTCTTACGTCAATGATGTATTCAGTGATCTTTGATATGGGACAGGTGCGCGTGGCGAAACATTTTGTAGATACTGGTTTTAACTTTGAACCTATCGTATATACTGGCTTCAACTTTAGTATGCCAATGTATCTTACGTCAGATATCCAGCTAATTAAGATATGGGGTACATTTATAGCGCAGATTGACCACGTGTATTAACCTGTTCTGAGATCAGATGATGGTAACCGTAAATAAAGTTTTTACAAATGTCATCCTAGCTGAGAAGTTGTCTTTGTTCAAATTGTAGCATTTAGGCAGTTGAGTAGACTGTTGAAAGTTCGCTTTAAATAATAAGCATAATGAAAGTTCTCTTTGAATAATAAAAATATGACTGAAGTACTGTTTCTGGTTCAAAGATCTGATCTGTAATAACAAATGAACAGTCATGAAGGCAAAGCTGCACTGCAATGATAATTAATTCTCGTAATGAAAAGGGAAGTATTTCATACTGTAAAAGTTATCAACCTGACTGCAAGAATTTTGAACAGAATAAACTGCCTGAATAATGAACTTTGACATAAAACCTCCGATAATTCGCTTTGGAAAACTCATAACAAAAGCTGTCGATTAATGACCTAAGTTGGCCCTGATTAAATAACTATAAAAAACATCAAAATATTTAGTCCTTGCCTGTATTCTGCGCAAATCTGGATAATTCGTTGCAGTACTGCTCTGTCTTGCGCGCCGCTATACTAAAGCTGCAAATTACTCCATCTACACAGAGACATTCGTGAGGTGAAGTGAGTTCTCTGTCAGTTGCAAATCGATGTATACTCTGGAAAGAAAACCATGATCAATTAAAAATTGTAGGAGAAAGGTAAGTGAAAAAGGAAATACGTGCACAAGCAACACTAAGATTTTTGTATACTCTGAGAAAGTGCTCAGGGCTGATTTTAAATTTAATGAACGTCTTAACATCCAGATAATATACTTCAATATCTTTCAAATCCAACCCTCAGTACAATAAGATAGTCCGATGTCGCAGCAATAGTGACAAAAAAGTAACATCATTATAATATTTACCTCTGACATTACACGTCTGGTATACACTTAGTTCCATTAAACTTACTCTTTCACAAATCAGTTTCGGTTACAATCTTGATATAATGATGTTCGTTGAACACATTGATAAATTGAGACTTTACAATTGCTTCCACATTCCAACACAGCGGAATATTATCTGAACACTGCGCCTTCGCGCACACCAAAGATAATAACCTAACTTCTGTGATATCGCTTTACAACATCGCTGCTCGCTCACAATAGAGTCAGATACCAGAATTACACAAGACACCTATCAACGTAAGACAATTAAGGAAAAAACAAAAAACGGAAGCAAAGGTGACGATTTGCAGACGGTGGATAGCAGTAGCGTTACCAGCAGAGAAAATATGTCCCGAGCAGAATATTTAGAAGCAAAAATTTTTCGGTAGTTTTACGAAACACTAATGGTCTTCTACGATTGAAATAAACGGGTCGCGTAGCGTACGTGACACTAACTCTAAAACTCACTATATAGCTGTCTTGGATTTATAGAGGGGAGTGACTAGATAATATTTTGAATTGGAACCCGTGTCCAGAAATGTACCGTTTCTGTGCTACAGACATTGGAAAACATGCTGCTAACACTACCCTTTTCACAAGTAATTGATTAGGCATGACCCAGTACAACATTTGTTTTACGGTTTCACTCAGTAATAGCCAAATAAATTGCATGTGTACTCGTTGGCGGGTTCTCTTCAACGTGATGCAGTACGGCATCTTGCAGTTCGGGTGTGCGGCGTCTGCTTGGAGCACAAGTCACGCTTGCTGACGGTGAAGCTACCCTTTCTCGAAGTCGTTGCGTAATCGTGGCGAAAAGAGCATGCGATGGAGTCGGACGCTGTGGAGAACGATCTTGATAAACGCGACGAGCAGCTCCTCCATTACGCTTAGTCATTCAGAGGGATCATGTCGGTGTATTCTGCAAACGTGTTTTCAACCACGCTGCTCTAACACTTGCAGAGACGTGAAGGAACCTCGAACAAGGTCAGAGAGGCAGGACAGACGCTAAATCTCGTCACCCGATCCGACGGAAGCACCCTCCACCATGACAAGACTGTTGCATACGTACCTAGCAAATATGTTTGCGAACCGCTCTAACACGGACATGGTACGATTCTGGACATAGGTTCACGCTAAAAATATTATGTACTTATTTCTCTCTGCAAGTCCTCAAGTTTATAATGGAAGTTTGTGAACACCCTGCACGAGGTTAGTCCGGAAAATACGTATAAAAGTTGAATAATAACTTTATTTTACAATTATTCAGGTATTACAATATGGTCTCCTTCAAGGTACTCGCCCTGAGACGCGATACACTTCTGCCAACGCCGTTTCCACTGTTGATAACATTGGTGAAAGTCTTCAGTTGTGATGTTGTTCAATTGCCGTCTCGTTTCCGTCTTGATGACTTCCACATCTCCCAAGTGCCGCCCGCGAAGCACCATTTTGCATTTCGGGGACATGGAGAATCCACACGGGGCTAAATCGGGTGAGTAAGGCGGGTGGTCTGTCACGGTGACTGAGCTCCGGGCCAAAAACTCGCGCACAGCGAGCGACGTGTGAGCGGGCGCATTGTCGTGATGAAGGATCCACCTGCCCCCCTTTTGCCAACTCCGGTCGAACTCGGGCCACAAGAGCTCTGAGACGCGTCAGGACTTCAACGTAAAAATTTGCGTTCACTCTCTGGCCAGGGGGGACAAATTCCTTGTGAACAATGCCCCTAGAATCAAAGAAAACAATAAACATTATCTTCACATTGGACCTTGATTTTCGCGACTTTTTTGTTCTCAGTTCTCCTGTTAGTTTCCATTCCTTGCTTTGAGATCTGAGCTCCACATCGAATTCGTAAAACCAGGACTCGTCTCCAGTGACGACTCGGTTGAGAAAGTGCCCTCGTTCCTCTGCTTCCAACCAATCCTCACAGCACTCAACCCTCTTTGCTTTCGGTTATGGCGTCAATAGCTTCGGTACGATTTTCGCACACAATTTCTTCATTTCAAGTTTTTGTGTCAGGATTTCGTGAACGATTGTTTTGGGGATTGACAGCTCGTCAGCAATCATTCTGATTGTCAATCTACGGTCTTTAACAACACAAGCCCGAATTCGTTCAACATTTGCATCGGAACTCGATGTCGACGGGCGTCGTGGGCGACGGTCATCGTTCACTACTACTCTGCCATCCCGGAACCTTTTTAACCACTTGTTCACGGTTGGTTCCTTCAGAGAATTGTCTCCGTAAACCTGTTTCAAACACTCAAAAATTTCACGGCCATTCTTGCCTAACTTTGCAAGAAACTTGATGTTGACGCGCTGTTCCTCAATCAGAGAGAGCTCCATGCCGACGGCAGGTAAAATGGGTAACTGTCAACAAGCTGCCGCACACTCCCACCTGCACGCAGAGTGCTCTCACTCGAACTGAGCGTTGATGGGATTGATTACAGCAGTAGTCCCACCTGCCGGTGACTGCAACTTGTAACATATAGACATTATTCAACTTTTATACGTATTTTCCGTGCAAACCTCGTATATCAGGCTAATCGGGAAGGAGCATAGAATTTAATAAAGTTATTTGAAAAACCCGTTTTCTCATGACTCGCCAGTACTCAGTGGCTTGGTGCGTCTACAGCTGTGTAACTTTCTTTGCTCACCAGTGGCTATTGAACGAAGAGGCGAGGGGGTGGGCACACCGGTACCAAGCGTCTATGCTGGCACCAGCTGTGGTCCTGACGCGGCTCTGTCCGTTTCGTGCTCTGTTTTTCTGCCTTACCGTTCAAACATTTTTGTTATTTTTATGTTTATTCACACGTCTAGTTTCATAGGACCAAATTGAGGAGCAAATCTCCAAGGTCATGGAACGTGTCAGTACATGAAACTACAACACAAAAATAATAACAGATAAAATAAAATGTTTTTGAATCCAAAAGAAGTCAAGCTATAAGTTTAAGTAAATGCAATCAGCAATATAACGTAGGAATCAGCTTAATTGTTCAAGTAACTCCTGGACAGAATAGAAGGAGTGACCCACGAGAAAACTCTTCAGTTTCGATTTGAAAGCGGGTGGATTACTGTTAACATTTTTGAATTCTTCTGGTAGCTTATTGAAAATGGATGCAGCAGCATACTACACACCTTTCTGCACAAGAGTTATGGAAGTACGATCCAAATTCTGCTTGGATTTCTGCCTAGTATTAAGTGAGTGAAAGCTGCAATTCTTGGGAATAAGCTGATATTGTTAAAAAAATATCTTTATTGACAAATCTGTAATAATAATATTTATACGAAAGGAACCCACCACCTTAATGATTAGTGGTTCATAATCATAATACAATATTATATATTCAGCAGCTATTTTTATTGTTATTACAATGGTACTATATTTATAATTGTGAGCTACAGACAGGATACAATACTCGTCAATAGGCAGACTACAGCTATTAATCTATACTACTTGCTAATTGTTAGTTTTCTTACCTACTTGTTAATCCCTAACTGCCTGCTGCGTTACAGGAGTGTCAGCGTCGATATAAACCTGCTACTTTAGGCTAATCCCGATGAGCGTGCCCCTGACACAGGGCAGGCCAAGACTGTTTGTCGCTGCAGGTTCCTAACGTAATATCTAAATCTAAAGCTACAACTACTGTACTAACCTAACAAGAAACAACAGTAAGGGATGTATGTATTGAGAGGCTTACGTCAGAATACCCAGACTGGTGAACAGGGGTCGACAAGAGATTCGCGAAGTTACACCACTTATTGCCCGAACCACCCGTTTCTGAGCCAAAAATATCCTTACAGAATGGGAAGAGTTACCCTGAAACAGAATACCGTATGACTTAAGCAAATGAGAATAAGCAAAGTAGACTAATTTTCGAGTAGAACGATCACTTACTTCAGATACCGTTCAAATAGTAAAAATGGTAGCGTTAACTCTTTGAACAATATACTGAACGTGGGCTTCCCATGACACTTTACTATCTATGTGAACACCTAGAAATTTGAACTGTTCAGTTTCACTAATCTTATGCCCATTCTGTGAAATTAAAACGTCGGGTTTCGTTGAATTGTGTCTTATAAACTGTAAAAACCGAGTCTGATTGTGATTTAGCGTCAGTTCATTTTCTACAAACCATGAACTTATGTCATGAACTACATTATTTGAAACAGAGCCAACGTTGGACACAACATCCTTAGCTACCAAGCTAGTGTCATCAGCGAATAGAATTTTACAATTACTGTAATACTAGAGGGCATATCATTTGTACAGATAGCCCCTCTGGGTGTGTGTGTTGTTCTTAGCATAACTTAGTTTAAGTAAAGTGTAAGTCTAGGGACTGATGACCTCAGTAGCTTGGTCTCTTAGAAATTCACACACATTTGAACATTTATATAAATAAGGTACAGGAGTGGCCCCAACACTGATCTCTGGGGTAGCCCGTATTTGACTACGCTCCACTCAGACCTAACATCACAGCCATTCTCGACACTTTGAATAATGACCTTTTGCTGTTTGTTGTTAAAATAAGAGGTGAACCAATTGTGAGCTACTCTCCCTATTCCATAATCGTCTAACTGCTGGAGCAATTTTTTGTGGTCAACACAATGAAAAGCCTTAGTTAAATCAAAACATGCCTAGCGTTTTAAACCTTTTGTTTAATCCATCTAGTACTTCACAGCGAAAAGAGAATACATCTTTTTCAGTTGTTAAAATACTTATAACGCCGAACTGTACATTTGATGGCAATAGTTATTCGCACGCACTCTAATCTGCCTTTGCGTTAGCGCTACAATGCAAAGATCTAACGAGGAATGATATTCGATGAGTATTATCATTCATTTACTCGTTTACCGTTGGGTAACTCCGCAGATTATGAAGACAGGGTGAAAAGAAATTACTCTCTACAGCACCTCACAAACCATTAATACCTGGAAACAACAAGCAAAAAAGCAAACAAAATAAAAAGCCTTCTTTTGTTCTTCCGGCGAAAACACATTCAAGAAGAGGAGAGATTCTGGACTTGTTCCTAGGCTGAAAACTGCATGGTTCCCTAACGAGCTACTATGATTCATAAACACTTTGGGGTGACGACAGCCATTAGAAGAACATTGAAATTCTTCTTGTAATTGAACTAGCTGCTTCTACTGTTGTACAGTTGCCGCAAGACCACACGTTAACCGTACACAGCCCCAGAAAATATAGCGGAAAATTCCACCTCAGTTCAAAACCTCGCACAACATCAAACCAGTTTTCAGGGGAAAAGTACAAAAAAAGTTCAGTAATTTACAAACAATCCGGTCGAAGGAACATTCTCAACTGATCACTAAATCAGGGGTTGAAAATACCGCTTCATTTGTAACGATCTTTTTATTTAAAACGCGCCTGTTTCGAGCTCTTATATGCCCATCGTCAGGTATTATACTGAAACAAGAGACCGTAGCTAATAATAGTTTTTTCAAGCACGAGTGCACATAAAAAAGCAAAACAGAAGCTCCATATAACATTTCAGAAACGAGCCGTCGGGGTAGGTGCTGTCAAAACCTAAGTCAATGGCAAAATGACACCAGACAATATTACGGACGACAGCCTGGCTAAAGAAATACGCAATGACCTTCAGGACACTTCCACTCTGCTCCTTGTCCCCAAGCGCCTTAGTGGGCAAATACAGGACGCGGTGTATCACTAATGAGCGTAGGGCACGGAGTAGCGTAAACGAAAGGGGGAAGCAAACTGGTAAGCCAGAGTGGCAAAAGTACTGCCATCTGTTGATGGGAAGAAGAACGCGGGGCCCACTAGCCCGCCCGTTGACAATCTGAATCAGTGATTTACATTCAATATGAAAAAAGTTACATAAAGACCGTTCGGAGCTCATCATGAGTTGTAAAGGAACATACTGAACAGGGCAATACAGAACTGTGGTAAAACTAACTGTAATTCTGAAACATAAAATTTATGTATAAACTGTAAAACACAATGAAAATATTCCCTCTCCACGAGTGGCACCCATAATGTAAAAACGCGTTTGAAAAAATAAGATCCCTCTCAAATTCCCTGACAGACAGACAGACACACACACACACACACACACACACACACACACAGAGAGAGAGAGAGAGAGAGAGAGAGAGAGAGAGAGAGAGATAAACACTGATGTGATTAAACTAAAATTTATGGAAATGTGAATGGACATGTGTTATCCTTTCAGCATTTCCGCTCCTTATATCTCTACAGTGTTGCTTGTTCAGAAATAAACACATATTCACAGTATTTTGACTGTTAGTGTTCAGCATCAAACAAGGCTTTCGTTTTCACGAGAAAGAAATGGTAAGTGACCATCAACGTAGGTTCAAATGGTTCAAGTGGTTCTGAGCACTATGGGTCCCCTAGAACTTAGAACTACTTAAAGCTAACTAACCTAAGGACATCACACACATTCATGCCCGAGCAGGATTCGAACCTGCGACCGTAGCGGTCACGCGGTTCCAGACTGAAGCGCCTAGAACCGCACGGTCACACAGGCCGGCCAATCAACGTAGGTTAAAGCAGTTTTCTGACGATTTCATCTGACTCTGGCAAACGTTCTGCGATGATGTAAAGTAAGAAAATGTGGTTTCTTAGAACATATTAGGAAGCAAAAGTGGACATGAAAAGCCCTTCGATGGCAAAATGATTATCTGAGATGATGTCAAAGTGGGGTAATTATCTCTGACAACAGCATTTGGAAGCGTCAGAGCTAGCCTTTGCGCCACTATCGTCTCATCCATTTCATAATGATCGACCGATGATCGCATAACGAAAATCGATGTCTTGTAGCTTGCCGGAACCGTGGAAATGTCTGCTTCTATTTAGTGTATGCATACTACATTTTAGTTGGGAACGGAGCGTCATACGGGTTAATATTTAAGAGAAAACGTGCTTTCTCAAGAATTTTTTGTCATGTGTCAGCATTGAGGACTCACTGAAATCTGACCGTAATTAGGAATAAAATTTCCTACTTACAGCTTTAAGATACAGTCTTGTCCTATTTGCAGGCGAATTTTCATTATTTTCTAATTAGTCGTTTCATCGTCATAATGTCAAACGGAAGGCGCTACGACTAACTTAGTAGCTATTGCGGGGGAGAAAGCGCGTGTGTAAAGCCTGCATTCTTATTGGTTTTATCGCGTGTCTTTACTAACGAATACCCTACGTCTGTCAGTTAAGTCTGCAGCAATTTGCGGTAAGCCCCTATTCCTCAGCGAGGAATGGCAACTTTCCAATATATCGCCGCGCGGAATGGCCGTGCAGTCGGGACGCGATGTCACGGACTGCGCACCCCTCCCGCCGGAAGTTCGAGTCCTCCCTCGGGCATTGTTGTGAGTGTTGTTCTTAGCATAAGTTAGTTTAAGTAGTGTGTAAGACTAGGGCCCGATGACCGCAGCAGTTTGATCCCTTAGGAATTCACACATATTTGAACATTTTTCCAATACAGCAATGCCGCATTAAGTTGTATTTGCGAAGAGAGGTCAATAATATGGGACATTGCAACTGAACGCTCGATATACAGTGAAGCGCCAAATAAACTGGTATAGGCATGCCTTTTCAAAAGCAGAGATGCAGTACATAAACCGGCAGAATACCGCGCTGCAGTCGGCAAAGCCAATATAAGACCAAAAGTGTCTGGCGCTGTTGTTAGATCGGTTACTGCCGCTACAATGGCAGGAAATTTAGGAGAGTTAGAAAAAAATGTTCAAATGTGTGTGAAATCTTATGGAACTTAACTTCTAAGGTCATCAGTCCCTAAGCTTACACACTACTTAACCTAAATTATCCGAATGATAAACACACACACTCACGCCCAAGGGAGGACTCGAACCTCCTACGGGACCAGCCGCACAGTCCATGACTGTAGCGCCTAAGACCGCTCGGCTAACCCCGTGCGGCATGAGAGTTTGAAATCGATGTTATAGTCGGGGCACGAGAGATGGGACGCAGCATCTACGAGGTAGCGACGAAATGGGGATTTTCCACTAAGACCATTTCACGAGTATACCATGAATATCAGGAATACGGTAATACATCAAATTTCTGATCTCGCTGTGGCCGGAAAAATATCCTACAAGAACGGGACCAACGACGACTGAAGAGAACCGTTCAACGTTACACAAGTGCAACACCAACGACGACTGAAGAGAACCGTTCAACGTTACACAAGTGCAACACTTCCTCAAATTGCTGCAGATTTCAGTGCTGGGCCATCAACAAGTGTCAGCTTGCGAACCATTCAACGTCACATCAGCGATATGGCCTTTCGGGGCCTAAGGCCCACTCGTCTACCCTTGATGACTGCACAACTCAGAGCTTTACGCTTTGGACTGTTGATGAATGGAAAAATGTTGCCTGGTAGGACGAGCCTCGTGTCAAATTGTATCGAGCGGATGGGCGTGTACGCGTATGGAGACAGCGTCATGAATCCATGGACCCCGCATTTCATCAGGGGACTGTTTAAGCTGGTGGAGGCTCCGTAATGGTGTAGGACAATGCGACACCCCACACGTCCAGAATTGCTGCATAGTGGCTCCAGGAACACTCTTCTGAGTTCAAACACTTCCGCTGGCCACCAAGCTCCGCAGATATGAACATTATTGAGTATATCTGGGATACCTTGCAATGTGCTCTTCACAAGAGATCTCCACCCCTCGTACTGTTACGGATTTATGGACAGCCCTGCAGGATTCATGACGTCAGTTCCCTCCAGCACCATACATTAGTCGAGTTTATGCCACATCGTTTTGCGGCATTTCTGCGTGCTCACGGGGCCCCTAAGTTTCTATGGTTCTTCAGTTTACATGCATCTCTCAGTAAATGAATAGTGAGACATAATGTAGATTTTTAACAGTAACTGAAGAATCGGTTGTCTAGAATAAATTTTGCAGGAAAGAACTGTGAATGAAACGAAACTTACCTTAATCGCTTTCGCTGGTGCCGGAGATCTCGATGCTGTTATTGTAGTCGTATTCTTGGATCAGCAGCGGTTCTTTTGCTATGTCGAGACGGTCGGTTCTTTGAGCACAACTGTTTCTCTGTTTGTGTACATCACTCACTGAATTCTTCATGACTCTGTAGGGTGCAACTCAACGAAAAATCATTTATCTTAAAACTCTCGTTCTCATTTTCTACCTTGCTCTTGATAAATTCTCAAGTAATTTCAATGACGTTGAATTCGCGATGCGCCACATACAATCACAGAAGTTTAATTTCCTAGTCCGCTGAGCGCAGGACACTTGTAGCCTGAAGTGTTGTCTTCCGTGTTCCAGTAGTAGTAGTAGTAGAGGGGTTTTGGGCGCACGACAGCAAGGTCGTCAGCGCCCTCCGTGTTCCAGTAGGCCGGCTGTAGCAAAATTCACACACACACACACACATATATATATATATATATATATATATATATATATATATATATATATATATATATATATATATTAGGTGGAAGCTCTATATTATTCCTTTTCATCGACGAGGTAGTAAATTCATTTCTCCAATTTATAGATGGACTTTTTGATAGATGTTTTCGTCGTGCTCCACGGAGCCCGATCCAAGACAATAGGTCTGTTTGGTAATTTTTCGAAAACGTTTCTAGTCCCTGGTATTCACCTTCGAATGATAATAATTTGCCGCTCCTTTTTGCCCAATAGGTCATAAGCCGACATTTTCTACGAAACAGTGGGAGGCACTATTTTCCTTTTATCCAGAACTGGGCGATGTTTCAATTCCTTCTTTTCAGCCATTATATTCTTGTATACTTCCTCCTCCGATGCATAAGGCATTCCTTATTGCTGCCATCTAAAATCTCTGTAATGATTTGCACCACGGAAACTTTCTTCAGTGTATTAAATAGTCCATACAATGTTTCGCAAATGTCTTATTTTCCTCAAGAACGTGTCTCTTTTCTCTGCTACTCGGTTATTTTCTTTGAACACAGGTTCTTTGCTGAAATTTTTGTATCTCAAGACCAGTTTCCGACTACTACGGCAAAGGGTTGTTTTGATTCGTATCAGGAAAGTCTTTTCCTACTGGGCTGCTATTGTTGGGAACTGATTTTTCCACATAGAAGTGGTGGATTATCCTTCTTACGACTCCCTCGTCACATGCAAACTTCTGTCGCCTGTCACAAACTTTTTTGGTGATACCAGACACGACGTTTCTCTATATTCTCTCGAAGTCCGCTTTACTGTACTTTGACTAATATCTAGACATTCAGAAGTTCTCTCCCCTGGCCGTGATGCGGAACCGCTCGCGCCTAGCCTCAAAATAACCACGTGCTCTGATCACCGTGGTGTTTGCACGACAGATGCACGATGCAGACGATGCACGATTTCGCACAGGAACAATGCGCCAAGGTAATTATGATATGGGGACTGTCTCATATGAATACACAACGACGAATGGGAGCAAGACTCCAGAATGAGATTGAAGCTCTGCAGCGGATTGTGCGCTGATATGAAACTTCCTGGCAGATTAAAACTAAAACTGTGTGCCGGACCGAGACTCGAACTCGGGACCTTTTCATTTCGGGGCAAGTGCTCTACCATCTGAGCTACCCAAGCACGACTCACGCCCCGTCCTCACGATGTACTTGCAGTACTAAGGCTTTGGAAGGGAGGAGACGAAGTACTGGGAGTAGTAAGGCTGTCAGGACGGCGCGTGAGTCGTGCTTGTGTAGCTCAGATGGTAGAGCACTGTCCCCGCGAACGCAAAGGTCCCGAGTTCGAGTCTTGATCCGGCACACAGTTTTAATCTGGCAGGAAGGTTCGGGAGCATGACTGTTTACTATCTGACGTGAAGCCTCGATACAAACACTGCAAAGGTGAACAATGAAGCTGAAATACCGTTCAGAGATCTGGCAACGTAGCATAGGCGACTTCGCGGCGGACATACTGAGAGAGGTGGCGCAGTGGTTGGCACACTGGACTCGCATTCAGGAAGCCGACGGTTCACACTCGCTGCCTGACAGCCAGGTTTAGATTTTCCGTGATTCTCGTAAACCGCTCCAGGCAAATACCGGGATGATTCCCTTGGAAGGGCACGGCCGATTTTTTTCCGTATCCTTGATACAATCTGAGTTTGTGCACCGTCTCTAATGACCTCGATGTCGACGGGACGTTAAACCCGATCTTCCTTTACTCTTGAGCATAAAGACTCGTAAGCAAATAAATTGAAGATGTGATATTAGCACTGTATAATGAAAAGGATAGTTCCTACTCACCACATAGCGGGAATGCTGAGTCTCGGAGTCTGGTTCAAAAATGGCTCTGAGCACTATGGGACTCAACTGCTATGGTCATCAGTCCCCTAGAACTTAGAACTAATTAAACCTAACTAACCTAAGGACATCACACACATCCATGCCCGAGGCAGGATTCGAACCTGCGACCGTAGCAATCGCACGGTTCCGGACTGCGCGCCTAGAACCGCGAGACCACCGCGGCCGGCTCGGAGTCTGGGACCAGCTGCGAGAGACTGTGGTCATGTGTGTGTGAGTTGCGTTTGCGTGAGTGTGTCCGTATGTGTATGTTTAACAAAGGCCTTGTTGGCAGCAAGCTAACTTTCCGACTCTTTCTGTTGTGCCTTTCTGCGACTCAGCATCTCCGCTATATGTTGAGTAGCAACAATCCTTTTCATTACCTTGCTGCATTCCATCCTGGACTTTGCATTGTTTGATATTAGCGCTTTATATAGATTTATGTGTATAAAAGCGTAATAGCTGTGAAAGGCAACACATAGTCTTTTCGTCTTGTTTATACGTATCACCATTAGGTGAACTACGCCTGTCTACATTCACCATTATTAAGACAAATCGAGTTATCGCAAAGCCACGAAAATTCGCCTGTAAAAACAGTGAACAGAAAATTTTTGCCATAATCACGGTCTAATTTCTGAGAGACCTCAAAGTTCACTCTCTGGAAAAAATGCTCAAAAAACTCGCTTTCTCTTAAATATTACCGCGTGTATCGCGCCCTTTTCAATTAAAATATCCGTAGATATTCCAGGATTCGAGCAAAGTACAACACACCGATGTTCGTCGTGCAGTGTAACCGGAATATGAGCTCGGAGTCAGCAGTTAATCATTATGGACAGTGGCGACTGTTGTGTAAGAGAACAAGAGCACATGAACATCCAAACTTTTGACACTTCGTTCATTTATTAGTTATCTTCCTTTGAGTGCAGTTAAATGTAACATAGAGACGGTAATGTGATATACACGGCACCAAATCTACTGCGGTAAGCTGCATTGCTACTCCACTAAACTCCGTGAAACTTCGCATCAGGGCCGCGAGCATATCTTCAGTAGTGCACGATTTAACCCTTTCAGACATAAATTTTTTTCTGGTGGAAGGAACATTTTTCTCCATGCTCCACTACTCTTAGGTGATTTCTTAATGATTGTAAATGCATAATTTATACAAATATATGTGCCTTTTCCAATACACGCTTCGAACATTTAGCTTCTTTTTATGGGAGAAAATAAATAAGCTTTAAATATTCATTGTTGTAATAAATAAACTATTAATTCAATAATTACGACGGCCGGTGTGGCCGTGCGGTTCTAGGCGCTTCAGTCTGGAACCCCGTGACCGCTACGGTCGCAGGTTCGAATCCTGCCTCGGGCATGGATGTGTGTGATGTCCTTAAGTTACTTAGGTTTAAGTAGTTCTAAGTTCTAGGGGACTGATGGCCACAGATGTTAAATCCCATATTGGACACAGCCATTTTTAATAATTTCCAGGTAAAATAACAATAGTTATGTTGAGTTGTACAGTGGAAGATAACTAATCGACTACTTCCGTGTATTCTGGCGGTCACAAGCTGCTGCGCACTGCTACATTCAATTGCTGATATTTTCACAGTGATGCCCAAAACGTGGGAGCACTTGTGCCTAATGAAAAGATTGAACATTCACCGAAGTGTACATGAGAATTCTATTGAGGAAAAATGTTTCTGTTGCACCTAATTTACACAAAATATTAATGTACACAGTTATATACAGAGGGTCTGAAACGGTTAAGGAGCTTTCGCGCATCCGCAACTAGCTTGAGATATGGGTGAACAACGTGCACTCTTCATGGCACCCACAGCTAGCCCCTACTACCCAACTACAATTTTACGTCAATGCCACCAGGTGGTTGAATAATGCAGCAGACTTTTATCCACATTCACATGGCACACTTCGCGCTAGACGGTAGTACACTCCTCAGATATGACAGTTCACTTACAATATATTAAACTCAAGAAAGGATGTCAGTATATGCTTCAGTTATAGAAACCCTATTTTAGGGGTGTCTGAATGAGTTCTAGCATATGACGTTTAGTATTTTACATACTGTTGCCCGTTTGAGACTCTGAGAACCATAAAGTTCATCATCGTCGATTGTGAGACTTTAGCATTTATTCGTGCTTCTGGCGTCTGTTGATCTTGTGGTGGGTCAGGTTTATCTGTGCTGTTGGCCCACATTGTACACTACTGGCCATTAAAATTGCAACACCGAGATGAAATGCAGATGATAAACGGGTATTTATTGGACAAATATATTATACTATAACTAACATGTGATTACATTTTCACGCAATTTGGGTGCATAGATCCTGAGAAATCAGTACCCAGAACAACCACCTCTGGGCGTAACAACGGCATTGAGTCAAACACAGTTTGGATGGCGTGTACAGCACAACTGCCCATGGAGCTTCAACACTATACCACAGTTCAGCAAGCGTAGTGACTGGCGTATTGTGACGAGCCAGTTGCTCGGCCACCATTGACCAGACATTTTCAGTTGGTGAGAGATCTGGAGAATGTGCTGGCCAGGGCAGCAGTCGAACATTTTCTGTATCCAGAAAGGCCCGTACAGGACCTGCAATATGCGGGCGTGCATTGTCCTGCTGAATGTAGGGTTTCGCAGGAATCGAATGAAGGGTAGAGCCACGGGTCGTAACAAATCTGAAATGTAATGTCCACTGTTCAAAGTGCCGTCAATGCGAACAAGAGGTACCGTCACGTGTAACCAATGGCACCTCATACCATCAAGCCGTGTATGGCGATGACGATGACACGCTTCCAATGTGCGTTCACCGCGATGACGCTAACACGGATGCGACCATCATGATGCTGTAAACAGAACCTGGATTCATCCGGAAACATGACGTTTTGTCATTCGTGCACCCACGTTCGTCGTTGAGTACACCATCGCAGGCGGTCCTGACTGGGAGGCAGCGTCAAGGGTATCAGCAGCCATGGTCTCCGAGCTGATAGTCCATGCTGCTGCAAACGTCGTCGAACTGTTCGTGCAGATGGTTGTTGTCTTGCTAACGTCCCCACCTGTTGACTCAGGGATCGAGACGTGGCTGCACGATCCGTTACAGCCATGCGGATAAGATGCCTGTTATATAGACTGCTACTGATACGAGGCCGTTGGGATCCAGCACGGCGTTTCGTATTACCCTCCTGAAACTACCGATTCCATATTCATTGGATCTCGACCAACGCGATCAGCAATGTCGCGATACGATAAAGCGCAATCGCTGTGGGCTACAATCCGACCTTTCTCAATGTTAGAAACGTAATGGTACGCATTTCTTCTCCTCACACGAGGCATCACAACAACGTTTCACCAGGCAACGCCGGTCAACTGCTGTTTGTGTGTGAGAAATCGGTTGGAAACTTTCCTCATGTCAGCAGGTTGTAGGTGTCGCCACAGGCGCCAACCTTGTGTGAATGCTATGAAAAGCTAATCATTTGCATATCACAGCATCTTCTTCCTGTCAGTTAAATGTCGCGTCTGTAGCACGTCATATTCGTGGTGTAGCAATTTTAATGGCCAGTAGTGTATATATGAACATTCACGAAAAGCTGTCTCACTGGTTTCTCCGATAATCACTTAAATGTAGGATGATCGATGACGGTGTGCTTTTGACCCTTATGGTTCTCAGCGTGTCATTTGTATTCTAGTCAAGTGACCTTGTTGGTAGACTTTATTATTTGAATTTAATCGTTTCCACAAACGGCAGTTTGTGTTTGGAGCTGGTTGTCTACCGTACAGGTGTGGGCTTCCGTGTACATCGTCAACATGCACTCTGTTGTATCTATTTTAGGTGCTAACAGATAAGTAAATTACCAGAAGGAGTTAGCCACAAACGAACTGATGCTGCCCAGGCCAGATCCGTTGACTGACAAGTGAGAAAGAGACGAAATCAAATAAGCGTGACTACAAGCGAACATTTGAGAAAGAAGTGTACAATAATTGTAAGCTGTTGTGGGAGTGCAATGTAAGAATGTCTGATTTTCAGCTCGGAAGTTACTTCGTGGACTAATTGTAACCTCCGCGTGTGACACAGTACTCGTTAAAGCCTGTACTACGGTAAGAGAGCGGGGTTTACCTTATGAGAAAGGATTTTCGTATAGTTATCGACCGCGTGGGCCTGAATGGTGGCAAATCAGACTTACATCCACTCTGTAAAACAATGATCCGTCAAGTACGTTAGAAATGCAATTCCACGTCAGGATGGACCAAAAGCAACCGAGAAGATGCTACCAATTAGATAATAATACGGTCGCCACACTAATTAGGCATTAACTGAGTTTCTTCCCTGTACAAGTTGGTAGATATTCATGCAAAACAACAAGTAGTAACACTGCATAATATAGTAGAATTTTAGAACCAGAAAATCTATTGAACTGATAGTTTTACGTTCTGTACTGATATGGAAAAACCATGAATACATAACACTACACTATAATGTATACTACAAAATTTTATACTGTCTATTAATTTGATTAAAATCGGGCATAGGTTACCCTAGAAATAGCACTTTCGAGCTAGACACAAAATGTCAATTTTGATAAAGATAAAACACTGATAAATTTTGACTTTATTGACTTTAACTTTTCCTGGTAAAACCAATTTAGAACACTTCAGAATTCAAATGAATATAAAGGCGGGGGGGGAGGGGGGGGGGGGGGGCTCTGAAACTGTTATGATCACTGTATTAAAAAAAATGACTAGTGAATTTATTATTCGTTCAAGATTTCCAGTATATAAGTTACTACTCTTTTCATATTATTTACTGCTCATTTAAATACCTTTATATCTGTCTCTGAATAATAAACTTCATTACTATATCAATATTAAAGTTATCTTTCAACTTCGTTTGATCTTCTTTATTCATTTACTGGTTCATTAACAAAACATGTCTTTGAACACCATTCTAACATAGCTAGATCTGCAAATAATTATTATTAACACAAATTTTAATTTTCATTTTTGGGACACTCGGACTGCACAACATTTGGAAAGGACTCTGTCTAGGTTAGTTGTGAGGATAAGTAAATTATGGGAAAGTTCTGGTAAAATTTAGGTTATTATTGCACAGTTCACTCTCTGATCCATACGAATACAGTACTAAAAGTTTCAACCTGTTAGTATCGATGCGGCGGTTGGCGGGCAGCGAGGTGACGAAGCACAGAGCACACATACAACAACAGCTATGGCTCTTGACCTATCGCACTTTAATTCTTCTTAGCGTCGCAGTACTTTTCCATTTAGTGCCTATGGACTTTTGCCATGCTGTGTAGGCGTTGGAACAGCATACCCGAGGCTCAGTGAAGCTACGTCTTCCAGGAGAGCCACCTCGCTCCAGAAGGTGTTGCTCAAACCAGTGCCAAACTCCAACTACTACTGAGCCCGTTGTGCCGTGCAGTGCCCGCGTGCATTTTCCCGCACTCGCCTGCCATCCACCATTTACCGCTCCCTTACAGACAGGGTATTCACCCGAGGTTTTGCCTTCTACATTTCCTAACACATTTCTTACGTATGGACCAGACGCATAGTTACAGTTTTAAACATCTTACAACAGTTCCAAAATGTGTTACATTTCAATTCTATCACAATATTAGTTGACATTTGACGTAAACATTAATATTCACATTGAAGCTTGTTTACTGTTTCCTTAACACAATGGCATGAAACAAAAAAGAAATGAAATCAAAACACCAATTACACAAGTTTATCGAAAAATCAGAAGAAAATATATTATTTATATGTACAATAGTACAGCGTCGTTGTTGTTACATAATACAGATGTTAGGTCCGAAAAAAGAACGAAACCTCCTACTTACACTAAAACGTGAAACAGAGTGTAGCGAAAGCTTACACATTATTTCGTTCTTGGCCTGAACTTAGCAAAATTTCATAAAAAACAATCCTTTCAACAGAGAAGTAATTCATATTATTATTACTATTATTATTATTATTATTATTATTATTATTATTGTTATTGTCAGAGGCTGTAGTTGTATAAATTTGTTGATAAGCATACCTGTTATACAGCACATGCTATTAATTTCGTACTCTCAAATTTAAAAATCTTTTGACAACCAAATTGTTTACTCACTAGCCGCTGCTGATTATGAAATGGATCAAACTAGACGCTCAGGTGTAAGCGCGCCTTTCAGCAGGTTGCTGCCCAGGTTGTCTATCCAACAGGCGCTGCCTAGTTTGGGAAGCCGCCGCCAGGGCGTGTGCCCGCACGGCGCAGGCGGAGGCGGCGTGCCTCTGGGCGCCACAGTGCGACGCCGACCGCCGTGCGACCCAGACGCAGCCTCCCCTGCCGCCCCCACCGCTACCAGACCGCGCAGATATGACGCCGGTGAGTACCGGCCGCTGTGCCATCGCGCAGATTAGTCGGAAATTACTCTGTACTCTCAAAACTACAGTTGCAACCTCTCAAGATCTGCTCGAAAGAAGGGTCGCGTGTGATGAAGGTGACGCTGTAGAAAACGTACAAACGACAATCAACTATCTCGTTCCTTATTGTTAAACATACTCTTCCAGCATGTTAAAAGCCAAAAAAGCGAAGTGCCATTACAGGCGAGTCGGACTTTTTTTCCTGTTGCATAGACTTTACGAGAATATATGAATTATTTGTGTTACAATTTGTGTTTGAAGATCTTTTATCTACCCAACAAAAACTGTGTACCTGGGAAGTGCATCATCGCTTAATTCCGATCTCGTCGCATAACAAAACAAGAAAAGTATACTTTGTTCATTAACCTGTCTTATGACGACTGTTATATCTGTCTTATCACCCCTGTGATATGAAACTACTCTCTACGCTTAGATATGAATCTCGAACAATATCAATTCAGGTATGACTTTTTGCCCAGAATATTACGTGAAGCCAGACGAATTTAGAATATTACGGGTTGCTACACCAGCAATTTAGAACAAGAAATTCGAAAACGGAAATAATGTAATATCAAGTAAATGGCTAATTTGTAAGTAACCTATCTACTATCAAATTTCAAAAGAAATATTTCCTTGAAATAATTTTTATTTCATCATTTTCGTTTCGAGCATCATGTTTATCTTTATGTCGACATTCTCTAACGTTCCGTTGGTGTATACCGGTAAGACCCATGCAGTTAACTGAAACAGTATTGTAATAATTGTTTTATTGCGATGTACTTCATATTCACACCAATAAATGGAGAATGTAAAAATCAGATAGCAGACTACGATGAGTCAATGAGCTCCTCCCCTAAACAATATAGAAATGGAGATTTGCATAATAAACGTGGAGGGTGAAATAAAATCTATAACAACGAATATAAATAATTCCGTGAGTGATCCCAGGGAAGTCGG
This sequence comes from Schistocerca gregaria, assembly GCF_023897955.1. Classification (NCBI taxonomy): domain Eukaryota; kingdom Metazoa; phylum Arthropoda; class Insecta; order Orthoptera; family Acrididae; genus Schistocerca; species Schistocerca gregaria. The sequence goes on from NC_064922.1 coordinate 126,639,353, forward strand.
ATGCACACGTAATTTAAAATCAGAAATAATGTGCACATGCAACATACAGTTGTTCTTGCCTACCTTTCTCTTAATGGCAATATCTTACGTATTGGCAGATACGACACAGTACTCCAATAATTCCTTAAACATTCATTATCAAAAAGAACGGATTAATTGCTGTTTCTGTCTGAATGGCACCTCACCGATGCAACTTGGAGAATTAGTAGATATAACAAGTACAGTTTTGGAAGTTCCGATTATTGATATTTGTGTCCTTTACTATGTAGCCTCGTTTCAGTTTATGTAGCCTATCGGAATCTGGTTGTCCTCACCAAAGATACAACCGGCGTACAGTACATGAGCCACCGCGTCTTCCTGTATTTGTATCTCGTCTTCTCCCTCTATGGGACAAATAGTTGTGGACGAACTTGCCATTGAAACTTTTAGAGTGTCAACGATGGAAAAACCTTAATTTCTCATTGAAACGATAACATCGTAGGGTAAGCTTTGAAAATGTCAGTGAATATCTAGGCATTCGTGTAAAAGAGTGAGAAGCAGTACTATTACTTCTGTGACTCGGGTACAACTACTTCGCAACAATGGAGTCAGCTGAGTTCGTTGGGCTGATGCGAGCAGTCTTGTCACTATTTTGAGTAGTGAAATGCGGCCCTCTGCTTGTGTCCGTTTCTGGACTGCAAAACCTGCTGCACCATGTGACTTCGGTATTCTCTCTCACCCTCTCGTCGTTTACAGTTTACATCGGCTGCTCCCTGCAGTGGTACAGTAACTAACGTTTCCCCGCAACTCAGCAATCTGCCCTCCCATCTGTTAAAAGTTTTTCATCGAAGTTTTACTTGACGATTCTACCTAATAAATCTACAGTTCGGATTTTCTCTACGGGTATACTCTTAATCTGTAAAACCCTACCAAACTAAAGAAAAAGTGTTGTATTTAGTTCGAGCTCGTTTGCTCTTGCCAACTACCTCCGTAACTTCACTACAAAATTACTTCACTACTTCTACTGTATGTTCGCGATATTTTAAGTTTTGTTTATTTCCAACTCCAGTTTCATGGTAAACAGGCTGCACAGTGTTGAATAACTTTCCGATTCCTCTTCGTTCTCTTTCGCCCTGAAGATCAGTATAATGTGCGAATCTCAAGATGAGCACCAGTTGCTCTTTTACTTATGTTCTGAAGTTTTAATTTTAATTTTTTGATTGTGGTCCCTACTTTTTAGTACGGCAGTACATTTGATTATTTACGTAGTTTAAAACTTGGTGTTGTTGTTATTGCTGGGGAGATCCTTCTAATAAACCGCTGAAATGTCATTTATTTTTAATGGAAAGGTGTGTAACTTGATCCCTTCAGTTCAGCAGAGACGTTACTAGGTTCAATATTAACAGAGACACGCTACAAAAACCATTGAAATGGCTGGATGAAGCTTATAAGCCACGCAGTATTATCATCGTATTTGTACTTCCAACCTGATTACAAAGTGTGAACTAAAGTTTGCGCATTCTGCAGCTAAATGCTGTGAATTGTTGCACCAAACCCCTTCAGTCTTACTGCTAAGGCAGCGAAGTCAAACGTGTATCCTCGAACGTGAGACAACCTACGTTACCGTCCTCAATAATCTTTACGTTTTAGTTTCCCTGGACTGAGCCCCAATCAGGTTGTCAGTCTGCAGTCTTTGGATAATAACAATTAAAAGAATAATAAATCAGGTTTGATTAAGAGAAAAATAATGTCGACGAGTTGCATGAAGCAATATTGAAGATGTGAATTCTTTATCCTATGTGGATGACTATGAAGAGGGTTCCGTGACCCATTTTGAAGGTAGTGATTCGAATGCAAATTTCAAATTGGAGATAATATTCGTGTTATATCAGCGAGAAAGAGCTGATGGATGGGGTGTAGGGGTTACAAGGACGGTAGTAATAGCAAAAAGGTGGTCTGAAGTTTGGGAAGGAGACGTTGTGACTGTCAGGGTATACAACAAAAATTACTTTGGGATAGTATGTAGAATGTTTTGTGGATGAAATATTGTTACCGAAGGCAGAAGGGCAGGGCTATCAATGATGGATAATGCGGTGGAGTTCAGGTGTTCATCTTTACCGCAGACATAGGAGTGCCCAAGACACTCTCGGTGTTTGAGAAGGTGTGCGAAATTTGAGGGATGCAAGTGAGCGAGAGTAGCATTATACGAAAAAAGAGGTGATCGTTTGGAGTGTGTCATAGAGCTGGAGAAAAATGGAGGCTCATAAACACTAAAATTGATGAATAGGTGGTGAGTGAATATTTTGTTTGGGAGGATGCTAGTAGTTGCTTTAATGGACAGTCAGCGGTTCTAGTAGTTTCATTTTATCGTGGGTTCCGTTTTGAGTGGCTAGTGGCCAGAGATTCATAATAAATCAATAATAACTATACTTCCATTTTTGCGTTTTATTATAATTTATGGAAAGTACCAACGCTTGTTTAGATTTTTGCTGAAGTTCTATGGTATGGATTTTGTTACTTCGTAAAGTCAATCTCCTGCAAACCACTCGGTAACGAGAAAGCAGAGAGGGCTGGGAGACGATGTAAGCCCATTGCACGCTGGCCGACTCCTCTCCAGCACGACAACGCGACAGCTGCAGCCTCTATGCGAAGTTAGCTAATTAGTTACTTACTTACTGTTACTTACTGTAGTTACTTACTGTACTCTAAACATCACCATATAATTATTTTTTTTCGGGTAAATGAAAACAAGATATACAGATTGAGTTAGCAATTCCTATCCACCACCTTCAACACACTACAAACATAGAAATTCTTCTGCGTATTAGAAGGACTTGTCAAGGAGAAACTTTTTCAGTTTATTTTCTAATTTTTCCATCTTTCTTCTAGTATTGTTCCTTTTGAACTGTAGTGGATTATTTTTCAACATCCGGCCGCTGTAGCCGAGCGGTTCTAGGCGCTTAAGTCCGGAACCGGGTGGCCGCTACGGTCACAGGTTCAAATCCTGCCTCGAGCATGGATGTATGTGATGTTCTTAGGTGGTTAGGTTAAAGTAGTTCTAAATTCTGGGGAACTGATGACCTCAGATCTTAAGTCCCATAGTGCTCAGAGGCATTTGAACCATTTTTCAACAAACTTCATGAGGGAATAAATATACTGTGAAGCAGTAGTCAGAATGCCCAACTACTTATACAGATGTCTACAAAATGATCGGGGTGTGGACCACATATCATTCATACAGCACGCTTTGGGCAATAAAGACATCCTTTCTTAAAGATGAGTTACCCCAGAACATTATTCCATATGACATTACTGAATGAAAATAAGCAAAATATGTCAACTTACTGATTTTTCACTCCCCAAAATTTGCTATGATTATAAGTGCAACTGTTGTTGAACTAAGTTGTTTTAGGAGTTCCAAAATGAATTTCTTCCCATTTAAATTCTCATCAATATGGACACATACGAATTTTGAAGTTTCCACCACGAATATTATGTGTTGCACTTACTACTGACGCAGTGCCCATACATGAATATGTTGTGTCTTCGTGAAATTCAGGGTGAGACCATTCGCAGAAAACCAGTCAATGGTACTTTTGAGAACTTTGTTCACCAATTTTTTCTATTTCTATATGCATACTGGGAGTGATTGCAATACTGGTGTCATCTGCATAAAGAACCAATTCTGCTTGTTGTACATAGACTGTAAATCATTTACATATATCAGAAACAGTAGTGGAACTACGATTGATTTATCTCCAGTCAGAATTACGCTCCTAGATTCTGTAGGTTGAATTGCTACACTACTGGCCATTAAAATTGCTACACCAGGTAGATGACGTGCTACAGAAGCGAAATTTAACCGAAAGGAAGAAGATGCTGTGATATGCAAATGATTAGCTGTTCAGAGCATTCACACAAGGTTGACGCCGGTGGCGATACCTACAACGTGCTGACATGAGCAAAGTTTCCAACCGACTTCTCCTACACAAATAACAGTTGACCGGTGTTGTCTGGTGAAACGTTGTTGTGATGCCTCGTGTAAGGAGGACAAATGCGTGCCATCACGTTTCCGACTTTGATAAAGGTCGGGTTGTAGCCTATCGCGATTGTGGTTTATCGTATCGCGACATTGCTGCTCGCATTGGTCGAGATACAAAGACTGTTAGCAGAATATTGAATCGGTGGCTTCAGGAGGGTAATACGGAACGCCGTGCTGGATCCCAACAGCCTCGTGTCACTAGCATGGCTGTAACGGAACGTGCCGCCACGTCTCGATCAATGAGGCAACAGATGGGGACGTTTGCAAGACAACAACCATCTGCACGACAGTTTGCAGCAGCATGGACTATGGGAGACCATGGCTGCTGTTACCCTTGGCGCTCCATCACAGACAGGATCGCCTGAGATGGTGTACTCAATGACGAACCTGGGTGCACGAATGGTCAAACGTCATTTTTTTCGGATGAATCCAGGTTCTGTTTACAGCATCATGATCTTCGCATGCGTGTTTGGCGACATCGCGGTGAACGTACATTGGAAGCGTTTATTCGTCATCGCCATACTGGCGTATCACCCGGCGTGATGGTATGGGGTGCCATTGGTTACACGTCTCGGTCACCTCTTGTTCGCATTGACGGCACTTTGAACAGTGGACATTACATTTCAGATATGTTACGACCCGTGGCTCTACCCTTCATTCGATCCCTCCGAAGCCCTACATTTCAGCAGGACAATGCACGACCGCATGTTGCAGGTCCTGTACGGGCCTTTCTGTATACAGAAAATGTTCGACTACTGCCCTGGCCAGCACATTCTCCAGATCCCTCACCAACTGAAAACGTCTGGTCAATGGTGGCCGAGCAACTGGCTCGTCACAATACGCCAGTCACTACTCTTGTTGAACTGTGATATCGTGTTGAAGCTGTACCAGTACATGCCATCCAAGCTCTGTTTGACTCAATGCCCAGGCGTATCAAGGCAGTTATTACCGCCAAAGGTCCGTGTCCTGGGTGCTGATTTCTCAGGATATATGCACCCAAATTGCGTGAAATTGTAATCACATGTCAGTTCTAGTACAATATATTTGTCCAATGAATACCCGTTTATCATCTGCATTTCATCTCGGTGTTGCAATTTTAATGGCCAGTATTGTACCAGGTACAACTTCCTGCATTCGTTTTGTTAGATATGACATAATCCATTGGTTGGCTATACCATCAACCCCATAAAACATCAAAAGAAGTATAATAAGACACACACAATCATATGCTTTGGATAGGTCACAGAAAATGCCTACCGGTGCTATTTTTGTTACGTGACTGTAAATGTCGTTTGAACAGAACGTAAGAGCCCCGGGCGACTGGCCGCGGCCCAGTTCTACAGAGTCGACTGTATCACTTCACTTGTATTAGGATTGGTATATACTGAATAGATTTCTTATTTGCACGTCGCCCTTTGCTTGCGACACTCGGTGTTATTGTGAAAGTTAATAATAAACTCATTAATACAATTTGTTTCAATGTTATCTATCGATCCGAGAAAGCAGGCTTCCTAGAGCCCTCATATATATCGTCAAGGCAGGATTCAACAGATTTCATCTATAGGGTGACCAGAAAATGTCTGAAGTGCTTTTAGGGACGTTGTACTGCAGGTTGTACTGAGACATAAATGTTACGTAAAAAGATCCCGTACGTTGCGCTGTTTTCGAATTATTCAGCATTGAAGTCAGCCAATAAGGTCGTCGCGCGCGCAATTTCAAGTTTCAGCTGACCAAAGAAAGCAATCGTTGGGCAAAGCCGCCCCTGGCTGGCCGCTATAACTTGAGCGTATGAAGTCCTGATTGGCTAATTTCCTTGTTGAATGGCTCAGAAATGGCGCAAAGCATCGAATCTTTTTCTTAACATTTGTGTCTCAGTACAGGTTCCCTGCAACCCCCTTACAAGCGTTTCAGATATTTTTTGACCACACTGTATATGTAAGTTTGTAGTGAATAATGGGAAATACATCTTCATTTCTTCACTTTCAAAAAATGGTTCAAATAGCTCTCAGCACTATGGGAATTAACATCTGACGTCATCAGTCCTCTAGACTTAGAACTACTTAAACCTAACTAACCTATGGACATCACACACATCCATGCCCGAGGCAGAATTCGAACCTGCGACCGTAGCAGAAGCGCCTAGAACCGCTCGGCAACAGCGGCCTTTTCTTCACTTTTACTAGGTTCTCATGCCACGCGGGAGATATTAGAGACTTGGGTGCCTTCCAACAGTATCTTTGCCAGTCAGAACTACTGAGAGCTGGTCCTCAGGAAACCTTCTTTACTTTTCCTGTCGTGTGCAAGGTGCGAGAAGAGTTTGCTTGCTACCTTTCTTTATGCTGAAGACTGAGAAGACGTAATGATTTTTTTTCAACAAACTTGCCGAACGTAAAGAACCATAAGAGTAATGCTGTAAGAAGCTGAAGAAATTTTGTCTTGTGACTGCATAACTGCGAATGCTATAGTTTGGTGCACACTACGTTAAACTTAAGCACCATTATTTGAGATAGGCTCCTTAATCCTGTTTAATGCAAACCCGTTACGGTATTACCGATACTTAACTCATCCCAGCACTTAAAGAACATGTACAGTACGAACCGAACAGTAGTAGCTACAACGTTGTATAGAAAGAATATTTACTACCGCTTAATAATTGCCGATAAAATGTGCAAAGGATTACGATCGTACATGCTTTGAAGCTAAAATATAACAACAGACAACATATTTCAATAAGGTGCGCGAAAGTATCTCTACTTGCAACATGACTTCGACGTTTATTTAGATATTTGAGTAATAGAACATAGAGAGCTCAACTTCATTATTTTCTCGAGAGTTTTATGCAAAAAATAAGATAAGTAAATACATAAAGCTCTATAAGTTCAACTGTTTGGTGGAGTGTTAGCCCATGTTCACATATCTGACTAACCGAAGCTATGTTCCGAGAATTGTTTCGAGGAAAACAGCACTAGCTGATTGAAAGCTCGAGATCTCTTCATACAGCTGAGTTGGAAGAGCAACATGTACTAAAGGCAAAGATCCGGATTCGAGTAGTGTTCGTGCAGTATTTTAGTCTATCATACGAGTCAGAATACGCAACTGTTTATCATCAATGGGACAAAATTTATTTTATTTTTACTATTTACAGCAAAGCCTATTTACAAAAGAAAAAGATACCACAATCGAGAAACCGCTGCATCACTTACGCGTTACTCGTCGGATACTAACAGCTTGTTTACAGAATTACATTTAAACCTCGTATCACTTGCTTTCATTTTACCTGCGGGGAATGTCGATTTTTAAAATTATTTCTGTTCATAATACATTTTGTTCTTCAAGCGACGGTTCTCATTTTTCGGAGAGCCAAAATATCGGTAAAGTAAAACAAATTTAATATTTTGTCCATCTTTAGCAACTGTAGTATTACGTAAAAAAAATAAGCAACCAGCTGCATATAAGAAATTTAATTTCTGAGTGGTTTTGGGCACTTACTGTCCTTCTCCACAAGGTTATGCCTGTCGCATTATTTGCGAGTGTTAATAATAAAGTGCATACAGCACAATGCCATGGTCATGTCGTTCCGGTCAACAAATTAAACTTTTTTTATGCAACTGGTTGCTTATTATTTCATTATACAATCCAACAAATGATGCCCCGCGTCCTCGAACAACAGATCAGCGCATTTCAGAGACTCGGCATCACTTAACTGCTCAAATTCCTGTTCATAAACTCAGATCTTCAATCACTCTCGAATTTTTTCGTAATCTATGACTTCACCAGCCTTAATTTTGTACTCTAAAGGGAAATTTTCGTCTAAATATATCAGTATAGAATATTTTTAGACTTCTGTCTTTATTTATTTCAAAAAACTCAGAACTATACACACATAATGTGCAAGACGAGCAATAGAGGGAGTGATGTATTTCTAATTCTTCCGTTGGCTGATCAACATTAGATACAGTAGGTTTTGAACTAGACGAGCCAGCAGCCAATGAATGTAACAATAAGTCTCTGGTGCTGGCCCTGTCCATTGTTTACGTCGTACTGTGTACAGCACTACGGTATCACACTCTCATTATTATATTTCATTTCTCCCACATACATGTGTAATGCTGAAGGCTTGACTTAGCTAGTCAACGAGTCCCGGCCGCTTTTAGGGGCAAGAATAACTTATAACTATTGACCAGTTTGTAAATTTTAAATTCTGTATACTCATTAAGGGGTACAAGCGTACGTTAGATGTTTAACACGGTAAGTCAAGTATTAAAATCGACACTGTGTACAAGTCTTGAAGCAGCCGTTAACTCTCGGCGCACAAGTTACCCACACTAATTTACCCAGTATCTGAGAATGAAAGCTCTTAATGTCTTCCGTTAAACGTCTAAGCACAATTTGAAACATATTACAAACTTTTTCTCGCTGACACCGTCCACAAAACAATGAAAGAATTAAAGTTCATCACTTACTGTATTTTCTCTAATCATGCAATAAAATTCAGCATCAGGTAATACTACTTAATTTGTTACTTCCTTGCTACTAAACCTCGCAACATGCTTTGCAGACAGAATCCGCATATACCAAAGAATTTACCTAAAAAATTGTATCACTGTACTACACACAGTTACGGAATATGACGTCATAAACACTGAGCTGCGGGTAACGCTAGATTTTATTAGAACCGAGGGCAAATTACCTAGATCATACACAACCAGTGTTTGATAATAAGAGCATTTAGCAACCTCAAACTTTTAACGTAATTTCAATTTTTTTCTCGCTTACAGCCCCACAAAATAACGACAAGAAAACATTACATCAGTTACTAGCAGTTCGTTGTTTATGCCGTAAAACTTAAGCATCAGGCACGACGTCCGTATTTTTACTACGACCTCTATGTGCTACAAACTTCGCAGACAGTACCTACCTATAACACCGAAGATATCTGCGGTATTATATCACTTTTCGATACATAGTTTAGGAAAAAAAAGCAGCTTTTCACGAAAATGTAAATAATTCTCATTATCGGTTTGCGTCTTGAGTCATATTGTTTCCACACGATTATCGAAAAATATTTAACACCTTAAACAATCAGGCATTGGAAGCTGTTTTACACATGAGAGTTCCATGCTCTAATAAATCCAGTGACTGAGTTACTGAGCTTTAATGAAACACAAACTGCGATCTATTCCCTACTTTGCAAACCACAAATTATTGAATTTCAAACCAATAGCTGAAAATCCACATCTGGCCCTCCTTTCCATTTAGGGCCGATGTTTTGTTCTGTTACAGTGCCCTATGTTTCTGCATCTGAAAGATGATGTCTTTCAGATGAAGCACCAGTAGTATAAGAATGGCGCTAGTACCGCCACTATGAGGATGCAAATCAGGTTTGCTTTAAGTACACGCTGTGGCGGTCGAGCCGTGGTTACCTTTGAGAATGAAGTGCTGAGTTGATGTTAGCCAAGAATGCCTTTAAGTGGGGTAGGAGGTCAAACGGGCCGACTTGGAGCAGGAGAGGCACCACAGGACATTCCACTGTCTGTACTTTTACAAATAAGTTCATAAAACTTTGTCAGCATGACCAGGAAGGATTCATGATTCATACTCATAGCAGTGCAAGTTCAAAAACATAACAAAAGAATTTTTTTACATGTGAAATTTCATCATTTTTTCACTTAGTATTGGCTGCATTTGTTGCTATAGGTACACTTTCCTTCATAAGTAAGAAAATTCTTCGATGAATTTTCCACAGCATACAAACAATACTTACATCTGCATGAAACTCTAGAATTTATTTAATTTATGGAAAAATGTTAATTATCTCAATTTTTACCACAGTTTTTAATAGATTTGGAAAACTCTAGAGTTTCATACACCCGTAAGTATTGTTTGTATGTTGTGCAAAATTGACTCAATATCTCTCTTACTTATAAAGAAAAGTCTACCTATAGCAACAAATGCAGGCAGTAGTAAGTGAAAAAATGATGAAATTTCTTCACAAATAAAAAAATTACACTCCTGGAAATGGAAAAAAGAACACATTGACACCGGTGTGTCAGACCCACCATACTTGCTCCGGACACTGCGAGAGGGCTGTACAAGCAATGATCACACGCACGGCACAGCGGACACACCAGGAACCACGGTGTTGGCCGTCCAATGGCGCTAGCTGCGCAGCATTTGTGCACCGCCGCCATCAGTGTCAGCCAGTTTGCCGTGGCATACGGAGCTCCATCGCAGTCTTTAACACTGGTAGCATGCCGCGACAGCGTGGACGTGAACCGTATGTGCAGTTGACGGACTTTGAGCGAGGGCGTATAGTGGGCATGCGGGAGGCCGGGTGGACGTACCGCCGAATTGCTCAACACGTGGGGCGTGAGGTCTCCACAGTACATCGATGTTGTCGCCAGTGGTCGGCGGAAGGTGCACGTGCCCGTCGACGTGGGACCGGACCGCAGCGACGCACGGATGCACGCCAAGACCGTAGGATCCTACGCAGTGCCGTAGGGGACCGCACCGCCACTTCCCAGCAAATTAGGGACACTGTTGCTCCTGGGGTATCGGCGAGGACCATTCGCAACCGTCTCCATGAAGCTGGGCTACGGTCCCGCACACCGTTAGGCCGTCTTCTGCCCACGCCCCAACATCGTGCAGCCCGCCTCCAGTGGTGTCGCGACAGGCGTGAATGGAGGGACGAATGGAGACGTGTCGTCTTCAGCGATGAAAGTCGCTTCTGCCTTGGTGCCAATGATGGTCGTATGCGTGTTTGGCGCCGTGCAGGTGAGCGCCACAATCAGGACTGCATACGACCGAGGCACACAGGGCCAACACCCGGCATCATGGCGTGGGGAGCGATCTCCTACACTGGCCGTACACCTCTGGTGATCGTCGAGTGGACGCTGAATAGTGCACGGTACATCCAAACCGTCATCGAACCCATCTTTCTACCATTCCTAGACCGGCAAGGGAACTTGCTGTTCCAACAGGACAATGCACGGCCGCATGCATCCCGTGCACCCAACGTTCTCTAGAAGGTGTAAGTCAACTACCCTGGCCAGCAAGATCTCCGGATCTGTCCCCCATTGAGCATGTTTGGGACTGGATGAAGCGTCGTCTCACGCGGTCTGCACGTCCAGCACGAACGCTGGTCCAACTGAGGCGCCAGGTGCAAATGGCATGGCAAGCCGTTCCACAGTACTACATCCAGCATCTCTACGATCGTCTCCATGGGAGAATAGCAGCCTGCATTGCTGCGAAAGGTGGATATACACTGTAGTAGTGCCGACATTGTGCATGGTCTGTTGCCTGTGTCTATGTGCCTGTGGTTCTGTCAGTGTGATCATGTGATGTATCTGACCCCAGGAATGTGTCAATAAAGTTTCCCCTTCCTGGGACAATGAATTCACGGTGTTCTTATTTCAATTTCCAGGAGTGTATATTGTTATGTGTTTGATCTTCCACTGCTGTGAGTGTGAACCCTGAATCCTTCCTGGCGGTGCTGACAAAGTTTTATGAATGTATTTGTAAAAGTATAGACAGACAAAATTAAAATGTCCCGTGGTGCCTCGCCTGCTCCAAGAAGGCCTGTTTCGCGTTCTATCCTGCTTAAGGTGACAAATACGCCATTATCGACACTTCGCTGAGTTTGAAGAGATCTTGTAATAGGACTAAACCAGCTCCTTCTTCGTTACTAAAGAGCGCATTGGCAGAAATGTAGTCACTGTACCTGACTGTTGGCAGCGGTGGTCACCAGAACGTAAGGCCGCAAGAAGACGGTGCTTCGGGCGGCGACATGGCGCCACCGATAAGGAAGACCATCGTGTTCGATGCTTGGCTCTTGAGACCATACTGCATCTGCAGCAGCAACCTGAACAGCAGTTGGCACCACAGTGACACAACGAACTGTTACAAATCTGTTACTTCAGGGACAGGTCCGTGCGATACGCCCTGTAGAGTGCATCCACTGAAGACAAACCACCGTCGTTCGTGAGTTCAGTGGTGGCAAGCGAGAGCTCATTGGAGGGCGGAGTGGAGGTCTGTTGTGTTTTCTGATGAAAGCTGGTTCTGCCTCGTTGCTAGTGATGGCCATGCGTTGTTTTGGAGGCCAGGTGAGCGCCTACAACTGTAGTGTTGGACTGCGCGGCTGGTCCCGGCGGAGGTTCGAGTCCTCCCTCGGGCATGGGCGTGTGTGTTTGTCCTTACGATAATTTACATTACGTAGTGTGTAAGCTTAGGGATTGATGACCTTAGCAATTAAGTCTCATAAGATTTCACACACATTGGAACATTTTATTTATTTATTTATTTTTTTTTTGAACGCCTCTGAATATCCTGTCTGTGGCTTAGACACACTGCACCTGCATCTGGAGTTACGGTCTGGGGTGCTATTTTGTATGACAGCAGGAGCAGTCTCCCGGTTACCTTACGCACGCTGACTGCAAAACTGTATCAGTCTGGTGATTCGACCACTTGTGCTGCCGTTCATAAACAGCATTCCAGGTGGTGTATTTCAACAGGGTAACGGTCTAACCCAGCATACTCTACAAAGTGTCGACGTGTTTCCTTGGCCTGCCTAATCATCAGATCTGTCTTCAGTCTAGCACAAATCGCCCCTGTTTTGAACGACCAAGTGCTACAGGCATGGAATTCCATCCTACAAACTGACATCTGACACCTGAACAATGCAATTCATGCACATTTTTATGCTTGCACGCAACATTTTGGCGGTTAAACCATCTATTAATGTACCAGCATTTCATATGTGCAATGGCTTATCTCGCGCTTTCACTAAACTGTGAGTTTGCAATGTTGATAACTTTAATATGTTACCTATACAAAGGTATTTCCTAAATTTCATTACTTTACATCAATATTTTTGGTGTTCCGATTGTTTTTCGTCAGTGTATTTGCAATAATCTCTTTCGTTGCGTTTTGTTGTCCTGGGAGTGTCTGCTCTGTACAAGTTTGTGCGGCAGAGGGATCATTTACCAAAGAATGCGTTGCTGCCTCAATGGTGCAACATGCTGCTTTCAATAAAGGCCTGCAGTGCCTAGCACACTGGCCTCGCATTCGGGAGGACGACGGTTCAATCCCGCGTCCAGCCATCCTGATTTAGGTTTTCCGTGATTTCCCTAAATCGCTCCAGGCAAATGCCGGGATGGTTACTTTGAAAGGGCACACTTCCTTCCCCGTCCTTCCCTAATCCGATGAGATCGATGACCTCGCTGTCTGGTCTCCTCCCCCAAACTACCCAGTAAAGGTCAACCACCTCTGGCAAATCAAACTACAGATGTCTGCCAATTTTCAGAATTTTAAAAGTGAACATATTCACAACAAATAGTTTTTATATTTGGTAGTTTAGAGTGTTTTATATGTTGTGTTCATTGTCTTAGGAGTGCGATTGTTGTCTCCAGATTTCCCTGTACGAAAAAGTCTGAAATTTTACATGCGTGTAAAAGATGGATGTATCACTGACTACGCAATAATAAACATTCATACTTTTACCTTCTGTGTTCTTAAATACTTCAAACAACTGGGCGACAAACTATGTACAACTATGTACAAAACGTACCTATTCTTAACAAATCAAGCAATCGAAACTCCAGGATGGAATGTAACAATATTATGAAAATTAAAGTTGCTATTCACCCCATAGAAGAGATTGAGTTGCAGATAGGCACAACAAAGAGACTCTCACAATTAAAGTTGTTGGCCATTAAGGCCTTCGTGAACAATAGACGACAGACACACACACACACACACACACACACACACACACACACACATACACTCACGCAAACGCAACTCACACACACGACTTCAGTCTCAGGCAGCTTAAACCACACTGCGAGCAACAGCACCGGTGCATGATGGGAGTGGTGACGATGGTACTCACAGTGGAGCAGCGGGCTTTCGTTGTGGAAAGTTGCGTGACAACCAAGTCGTGGAAACGGTATGGTCAGCTGTTTACTGAGAAGTGCAATGGTGTAAAAGTGCCAGAGAATGGTGCCGTGTAGCGCTTAGTCCGAAAATGGTGTCAGATAGGGTCTGTTCGAACAAGTGAGAAAACATTCTTAAGCGTGGCCACACACCAGGAAATGTGGCTGCAGTTCACGAGAAAATCATTGAGAGTCTTAGGAGTGGTAAGAGACCGGGATAGCACGTCGATCATGCGGGTGGACACTCCACCTGGACCTGCACGTGCATCCCTAGTGAAAATCTGTTGTCATGCATTAAAACTATGTTCCTCAGCGCCTCCAGTTTTGTGAGTGGTTATCTACTGAGGTAACAGTCCTCATTGTCTGCAACAACTGCAACAGAACTTATTGGATGAGACTGCAGCAATTCCAGCTGGCCTCTGTTCAACACGCCGCTGTTATTCGCTCCTCCCTGTATTAAATCAGATGATGCCGAGGGAATCAGACCAGTAAATGAAACACTTAAAGTAGTAAATGAGTTTTCTGTTTGGTAACAAAATAACTGATGATGGCCGAAGTACGAGGCCTATTCGGAAAGTAAGACCCCATCGGTTGCGAAATGGAAACCACTGTGAAAATCAAAAATTTTTTTATTTTCAACATTTATCTAAAACTTCCAGATATTTGTCTACATAGTCGCCGCTCAGACTTAGACATTTGTCGTAGCACTGTACCAACTTTCCAGTACACTCGTCAAAGAAGGCAGCCGTCCCTGCTTTCCGCCAATTCTCTACTTTATTGTACAGCTCGTTGTCTGTGCCAAAATGTTGTCTTCATAGGCAGAAGTTCACGCGACCAGAGGTGAAACGCAGGGGTAGTCAGTTACTGTCTGTATTGCGGGTGATCAAACACTTCATATCGAAAACGCTGCAGGAGCGTCTTTATTGCCCCTGCAGAGTGCGGCCAAAGATTGTCATAAAGAAGGAAACACACAACAGCTATGTTATGTGGGCTGCATGACATCAGGCGAAATTTCTCTCCAGGCCTCCGTACTTGGAGGGAGACACTATTTTTTATGCATCTTTACGTGCTCGCTGCCCGCTCAGAACTGAAAAGAGCGACTAAACAGGATCGATGAGCATATTAGAGACACTGCGCAGCATATCTGCACAAAGCTTCACTATGGTTTCCATTTTGCGACAAGCGCATCTTACTTTCCGAACAGCCCTCGTAGAGACAATATAAAGTATATGCTGGCAATGGCAAGAAAATCATTTCTGAAGAAAAGAAATTTGTTAATATCGAATATAGATTCAAGTGTTAGGAAGTCTTTCTGGAAACTGTTTGTATGGAATGCACTCATGTATGGAAGTGAAACATGCACGATAAACAAGTTTAGATAAGAAGAGAATAGAAGCTTTGGAAATAGGGTGCAACTGAAGAATTCAGAAGATTAGGTGGGTAGGTCACATAGCTAGAGGGGAAGTACTGAACAGAACTGGGAAGAAAAGAAATTTATGGCACAACATGACTAGAAGAAGCTGTCGGTTGATAGAACACATTGTGAGACATCAACGGATCACCAATTTAGTATTGGAGGGAAGTGTGACGGTTGGGATGGGGGCAAAAATTGTAGGGGGAGAGCAAGAGATGAGTACAATAAGCAGATTCAAAAGGATGTAGGTTGCAGCAGTTATGTGGAGATGAAGAGGCTTGCACTGGATAGAGCTGCATGTACAGCTGTATCAAACCAATCTTTGGACTAAAGACAACAATAACGCAGTATATACAGGGTGTTACAAAAATGTACGGCCAAACTTTTAGGAAACATTCCTCACACACAAATAAAGAAAAGATGTTATGTGGGCATGTGTCCGGAAACGTTTAATTTCCATGTTAGGGGTCATTTTAGTTTCGTCAGTATGTACTGTACTTCCTCGATTCACCGCCAGTTGGCCCAATTGAAGGAAGGTAATGTTGACTTCGGTGCTTGTGTTGACATGCGACTCATTGATCTACAGTACTAGCATCAAGCACATCAGTAAGTAGCATCAACAGGTTAGTGTTCATCACGAACGTGGTTTTGCATTCAGTGCAATGTTTACAAATGCGGAGTTGACAGATGCCCATTTGATGTATGGATTAGCACGGGGCAATAGCCGTGGCGTGGTACGTTTGTATCGAGACACATTTCCAGAAAGAAGGTGGAAGCAATTGATCGGCGTCTTAGGGAGCACGGAAAATTCCAACCTATGACTCGCCACTGGGGAAGACCTAGAACGACGTGGACACCTGCAATGGACAAGGCAATTCTTCGTGCAGTTGACGATAACCCTAATGTCAGCGTCAGAGAAGTTACTGCTGTACAAGGTAACGTTGACCACGTCACCAGTTGTTTCCGTACCATGTACAGCGTGTGCAGGCACTATCAGCAGCTGATTGGCCTCCAAGGTTACACTTCTGCGAATGGTTGATCTAACAATGTGTCAATTCTCATTCCAGTGCAAATGTTCTCTTTACGGATGAGGCTTCATTCCAACGTGATCAAATTGTAAATTTTCACTATCAAAATGTGTGGGCTGACGGGAATCCGCACGCAATTGTGCAATCACTTTATCAACACAGATTTTCTGGGAACGTTTGGGCAGGCATTGTTGGTGATGTCTTGATTGGGCCCCATGTTCTTCCACCTACTCTCAACGGAGCACGTTATCATGATTTCATACGGGATACTCTACCTGTGCTGCTAGAAAATGTGCCTTTACAAATACGACACAACATGTGGTTCATGCACGATGGAGCTCCTGCACATTACAGTCGAAGTGTTCGTACGCTTCTCAACAACAGAATCGGTGACCGATGGATTGGTGGGGGCGGATCAATTGCATGGCCTCCACTCTCTCCTGACCTCAACCCTCTTTACTTTTATTTATGGAGGCATTTGAAAGCTCTTGTCCACGCAACCCCGGTACGAAATGTATAGACTCTTCGTGCTCGTATTGTGGACGGCTGTGATACAATACGCCATTCTCCAGGGCTGCATCAGCGCATCAGGGATTCCATGCGAAGAGGGTGGATGCATGTATCCCCGCTATCGGAGGACATTTTGTACATTTCCTGTAACAAAGTGTTTGAAGTCAAGCTGGTACGTTCTGTAGCTGTGTGTTACCATTCCATGATTAATGTGATCTGAAGGTAAGTAATAAAATGAGCTGTAACATGGAAAGTAAGCGTTTCCGGACATATGTCCACATAACATATTTTCTTTCTTTGTGTGTGAGGAATGTTTCCTGAAAGTTTGGTCGTACCGTTTTGTAACACCCTGTATTTTGCAGGGTTGCATGGTTACGGTCGGATTTGGCACGGTTAATTTAAGGGGTGGCCGGATGCCCTTCCTGTCACCATCCCGTTGGATGAGATAATGATGAAGACAACACAAACACCCAGTCCCTGAGCGGAGAAAATCTCCGACCCAGCCTGGAATCGAACCCGGCGCCGTCTGCACGGCATTCCGTTGCGCTGACTACACAGCTATCGAGGCGGACATACCTTAAGTCTGTCCAACTGTTTGTAAGAGCGTCGTGTAAATATCTGAAGTAAATAGTTGGAGAGCTTTTCGAGACTTTTGGTATTAAGGTTAAGCAACGACTTTTCTTTATATTTGTAGTAGCATAGATGGGGGCGTTCTAGGATTTTCCCATAATTCCTTCGCTTGCTGCACGCTTAGGATCTCGGGCTAAGCTGTACGTCTGCCGTCTTAGTGTTGGTCGGAGGAGCCGGGTCTCTGGTTGGAGAAGGCGAGGGCGCACCACCGCCGAGGCGACCGCTGTCCAGCATTCCGGACGGCGGCGGCTCCGCCGTCACTCCGGTGTCGCGCCCGCTTAGCGGGTCGCGCCTACCGCTGGCATTACCGGAGCCGCTTCCACGGGTCGGCAAATTGAGAGTGCGACACAGAAAACGGCCCGTAGACGGCTGCACGAGGTGGTAACGCGGCCGTGCGCTTGGGCAACGCCGCATAGCTGCGGACGAGCGCCTGACAGCTCCGGGGACGGCGCAATCCGGGCCGATCAGACCAATGCGTGGCAGCGTGGCCGCTGAGCCATTTAGGGATTCCCTGCTGTAGTAGGGACACATCGATACTGAGGTAGGAGGTCCACACAGTAGTGCAGACCAGTGTAAAGGCAGCGCTCCTACGAAAATAATAGTTCAAATGGTTCACATGGCTCTGAGCTCTATGGGACTTATCATCTGAGGTCATCAGTCCCCTAGAATATAGAACTACTTAAGCCTAACCAACCTAAGGACATCACACACATCCATGCCCGAGGCAGGATTCGAACCTGCGACCGTAGCGGTCTCGCGGTTCCAGAGTGAAGCGCCTAGAACCGCTCCGCCACACTGGCCGGCAAAATAATAGTACAATTTGTGAAATGTACACGTCTCGAATTTATTACGAAAGTAATAGATACAGATAACACATAAAGAGTGGTGGCGGAATTACATACCGGTAACTTCTTTCCTAACACGAGTAACAAAACAAGGTGCGCGCATTTCCTAGGTGGAAACTGGTATTAAGGCACCCACTGTCCTGTTGTGTTATTGCATTGTTAGGATGAGGGGCATTCAAATGAAACCCGGTTAGTAGTGTGAAGTAACGGTAACGGTAACTCAAAAACGTAGTAATGCACGGTACACATACTCAAAAATAGTCGCCATAGCTGTTGACACATTTATCCCATCGTGACACCAGCCGCTGGATTCCATCCTTGAAGAAGCTAGTAGCCTGGTGTCGGATCCAGGCATGGACCCAGTCACACACTTCGTCGTCCGTTGCGAATCGAATTCCGCGAATCCGCGAATACCTTGTTTTATAGGTCCAAACACACGAAAGTCACACAGTGAAACGTCGGGACTCTACGGTGGATGTCGCAGGTTTTCACACCGAAACTGCTCGAATGGTCCCTTCACCGCATTGGCCGTGTGTGGGTGAGCGTTATCATGCAGGAGTTTAACGCCATACGACAACATGCCTCTCCGTTTCGACTTGATGGCTCTGTAAAATGGCTTGATAACGCTGGGCATTGATGGTGGTTCCCTGTTCCAGGATCTCGACAATCAGTGGGCCTTTTGGTAAAAAAAAAAAAAAAAAACAAACAAACAAACTAAAAGGACACAGTGACCTTACCAGAACTGGTGTGCACGGCCTTTGATTTCTTTGGAGATGGTGAGGTCGCGTGTTTCCACTGCTTGCTCTGACGCTCGCTTTTCGGTTCAGTATAGTGACATCTCTAACGTCACCTATGACAATACGGGACAGAAAGCAGTATTCCTGCTCATGGTGACGCTGAAGATGATTCAAAGACAGCGCCACTCGAGTATTGCGGTGTTCGGCGGTCAGTTGGTGGGGAACCCACTGCTCACACATTATTCGACAGTTCAAGTATCCAGTAACCAATGGATCTCGTCCACGGTGATTCTGCCGTTGTCCAAGACTAAAACATTCACCTCAGCAACCATTTCCGCTGTGATGACTCGATGAGCCTGCCCAGTACGAACATCGTCTTCCAGTCACTCGCACCCCTCAAGGAATCGTTTGCGCCATTCCACAACACTTGAACGACCCAGACTGTACTCACCGTACACAGCCTTCATCCGTCGATACATTTCACGGCCTCCAGCTCCCTTCTCTGCCAAAAATCGAATCACTCCTCGTTGTTCCTGCTTAATCGGCTGCATGTTCGGTAGTGGACGATAACTTGTGAGACCACCATCTCTTCTGCGTGAAACCACACTGGGCTATGCAACATCAAACGGTGCCCATAGATGGCGCCATCATAGCCGCAGGTACGTGGCGCCACCGTGCCTGTAAGGCAAAGGTAGGCGCACTGACAATTTTTCATTTGAATAAACCTCATACTTTGACCAGCCTCCGTTCTTCCTAATTACCTCAAAAATTCTCTTCAGCATTGATTTGGTAAGAATTTGCAGTTGCTACACTAAAAGTGTCGCCCATTCTTCTCGCATCGCTCTTTTCAGCTCAGACTGCCTCAAATTGCCTTCCATTGCGATAAACACACCTTGCACGTGTTCCAGAAAAGGTTTCCAACGGGGTTCAAGTCACGGCTAAGTACAGGCCAGGGCAAGAGATCGATATCTTTATCTTAAAACCGCTTTTTGGATATGACGGAAACACACAAATGTGCATTATCATGTTGAGACTTTCGTCCTCTAGGGTCTCAAGCATTTTAATCAGTTATGTCACTATAACGCCTCACTCTGCATATTACAGTTCATTCTAGTGCTCAGTCAAGCAATTCGTGATTCATCTTTGGCGCAGAAGGTTGCCCAAGTCATAAAACTTCCAGGACCAAAATTTCTGCTCATTCTTACCTGTCAGCTCAGTTCTCAGGTCAATTATATTGAAATCCATTCGGACCATCTAAAGCACTTCGCATTACTGAAGGTCACTTCATCCCATTCTCAAGTCCATGACATACGTTTTTCAGCAAACTCCAGTCTAGCCTGTTTATATTTGGGTATTGGAGCAGGATTCTGCTGTCATTTCTTTAATTCGACATGTTTGTCATTTGACAAAATTTGTCGTACACGTCTGGCAATTTATGGCCACCGTAAATCAACAACATGTGGAAAAGGGTAACGGTTTGTGGCCTTTTCTCTGCGCAAAAGTAACCGTTTTGATAATTTTCTACTTTGCCCACATTTTACATTCTATCCATAGGGTGCGCCCAAGCTAACGAAGTTATCTGTCACTATAGCTGAACAATTCATCTTCTTGGCAATTTGACGAACAGAGAGTCCCATCTCTTTGTACGCACAGATTTTTTGCATTTTCATCACGAGATAATTGTTTTCCGCTTGACAGTGCAACACGCACTGCCACTAATGGTGCCTGCTTCCTATCAACTGTACAGGCACGTACGCACACACTAACACCGGACAGAACCGACTGCCTTTAAACCGAGTTCCACCCTCTACCACCCAAATCGTTGATGACTTGTTATATACTGTACTACTAACATCAAATGCGATGCCACTTGACAACGCTTGTCGGTTTGCTGGTTCCCATACTATTACATACGCACCGTGGACACTTATTCCAACCGACAATGTTAATTTTGCTACAAATATCTGAGCCTCTAAACTCATTTCAACTACTGTGTTGTTTCATTGCACCGTGTTTTCTAGGGCGAGTCAGAAAGTAATGCATACTACGTTTTTGTAATGTAGTAATCATGAATTGTGCAAACCTCCTTCTGCACGCCACTGCTGTAAAAGCGCCCTGCATCAACAGATGGCGGCAGTCTATAAGTTTACAAAACGCCCAGCATCGAAGTACGTATAAGATGGCGATCTGTTATCGTAGAAAATGAAACGCCCAAAGGCAGTCATGAATGGCTGAAGAAGGTGCGTGGAAATGCTGCGTTAGACGGTGCGTTCGCAACTGTGCAGAACCTGACAGGCGATCGTAGTCGGCTGATGGAGGGCGGACCGGCCGGTGACGTCACACAACATTCATAGAATCCCATTCTGGTTATTGTTTTGGAGATATGGTGCGCAACGAGTTCTCCAACCCTCTAGAAGTTAAAAGCACGTCTTCAGCGAGTTCGTTCTCGAAACGTTGCAGCGAATTTTCTTTTTTTTTTTTGCTCGACAATTCATCAGACTACACACCAGTCACTTCAGCACTCGCGAAATTGCAAAAATTGATAGGAAAGCCTTGCCCTATGGAAATACAGCCTTTGAAGTTGGACAGACCTCGAAAAACAAAAATCTGAGATCAGTAACTGAGGAAGCAGGACCACGATTTTACCGGATACGTACACATGCTCTTGTTTCAAGTTAGAAAAAAAAATCTGTGGAGAAAGATGGCGATTATATTGGAAAGCGAGAAACCAATCGCGAATATTGTTTTTGCTATTCCATGTATGTGTCATTTACTTTTCTTTTAGAAGAAAAATAAAAGAATAGAGGTCATTACTTTCCATCTGACCCTCCTAATTACTTCAATGAAATTTGTCAATTGCACTTTGAATGCGAGGAAAGAAAGAACATCCAAAAAATCAGCAACTTCTACTTTCGGGAGTATGACTCTGTACGTAATGTATCCGTTAATGTACGTTGGTTCAAGCAGACCTTCAGCTTCGCTCCATATAATAACATTCGAAAATCGATTGTACTCAAATACAGAGTTTCGCAGATAAAGTATCTTGATATGTGGTACGACACGTAACTCTATCTGTTTCAAAATCGTTTTCAGTCGGTTTTAGACTATCTAGCAAAGGTACTTCTCTCTTTACTTCGGCCTCCTTTGCAAGACCTGTTACCACCGTTATTTACACTTCAATATTCCAAGTAATTTCGTCTAACGCCATACAAATACTTGATTAAGTTGAGCTAACGAAGTTTTGCAATGGTACGTGGTTAACACTGAACCCTTCTTGGAACTGGGAGAAAACCATACGCGAGTAACGGTTGCTGTGAAAGGAGTGATACCTACCAATCAGCTGAGGCGAAGCATATCTCGTGGTCAGAGCACCACGACGCCGCCTCAACGTTTAGAAACACTGCCCATTCTGTGGCAGACGGTAATGATGTCCCCGGCGGACTGCGTTCGTGGCGCGGTTCATGTTTCGCGGAGACTTTCCATGACCTGAACGAGGTGCAAAAAGAAACTTGGTTCACTCGATCAGGAGACATCTTTACATTGATCAACATTCCAATGACGATGGTCCAATGCTCACTCCAAACGTCAACATAGGGCCCGTCTGCTGCAGAGGCACACAAAAACGGTTCAAATGGCCCTGAGCACTATGGGACATAACATTTGAGGTCATGAATCCCCCAGTACTTAGAACTACTTAAACCTAACTAACCTAAACACATCACACACATCCATTCCCGAGACAGGATTCGAACCTACGACCTTAGCGTCCGCGGTTCCAGACTGAAGCGCCTAGAACCGCTCGGCCAGATGCACACTTTTAATCTGATTTCCCCGTCCACTAACACCGGTAGCTCATCTTCTGCCTCGCAACCTTGACAGGATCTCTCGTGCACTCAGCTACAGAGTCAAAAATTTCATTCTGAAAACTTCCCCCAGGCTGTGGCTAAGCCATGTCTCTGAAATAGCCCTTCGTCCAGAAGTGCTAGTTCTCTAAGGTATGCAGGAGAGCTTCTATGAAGTTGGGAGTGTAGGAGACGAGGTACTGGCAGAATTAGAATTGTGAGGACGGGTCGTGTGTCGTGCTTGGGTAGCTCAGATAGTAAAGCACTTGCTGGCGGACCGAGCGAGGTGGCGCAGTGGTTAGCACCATAGACTCGTATTCGGGAGGACGACGGTTCAATCCAGTGTCCAGCCGTCCTCATATAGTTTTTCCGTGATTTCCCTAAATCGCTCCAGGCAAATGCCGGGATGGTTCCTTTGAAAGGGCACGACCGATTTCCTTCCCCGTCCTTCCATAATTGGATGAGACCGATGACCTCGCTGTTTGGTCTCTTCCCCCAAAACAACCCAACTTGCCGGCGTAAGGCAAAGGTCCCGACTACGAGTGTCCCTCCAACACACAGTTTTAATCTGCCAGCAGATTTCATATCAGCGTACACTCGGCTGCAGAGTGAAAATCTCCATCTGGTAATCTGTCCTTTGTCGAAGTCACCAGTGTCAGTAGACTTCCCCTCTTCCCGTCTGCATCGTCACTAGAGTCACTCCCCATGCCTGTCGGCACCGATTCTGTAGTTTCATTACCGCGTCACATGTGTGTGTCTTACAAAGTATGTGTAAGCACCTTGCCAGAAAACATGTTCCATAAATGAGATGTCCGCATCAGAGTGCTGTTACTATTCGCGCAGTCGCCTGCGTGTGCGCTGCACACTGCTACGACTGATTTCTGCGAGCTTTCGCCGCTCTCGAGAGCCCACTGAGTCGACACGGCTTCGAAACGCTGCTGTGGACGTTTAGAAGGCTTGCCACGCTCAGCTGGGGCCCGCAGTTGCCAGCCTGAAGTGACTGACGTCCGCAGCTGTCTCTAGTTCTGTAACTCAGGGTACCTGGACCTCAGACACTGCAATTGTAGCGACAGTGCAATGACGTCAGCCGGTGTCTGATATGCTGGCTGCGGCAGCGCGACAGGTGAACGCTCCTTGGCGACGTGGCGGGCTCGTGGCGCACCGCTCACCATGGAAACCTGTCCCTCGCCGCCGGCGCATCTCCAGTGTGGTGTGGGAAGGCGGGCATGACGCACCCTCCCCCATCTCAGTCCGTCACTTCCTCCTTTCTCCAACACACACACGACTATTCGAAACTAATAACACTTATCGCGACTTGAGCGCCACACTATACAGCAACTATTTGCTTCTCTTGCTTAGCCTACGACTCTCTTCCGTGTTCGATTACTAGAGGTGACAATGAAATGATAAAATATTCTGCTGCAGTATTAACACGGAAGTAACTGCTGACAGAATGAGGTATCTTCAGTGAAAGTGCTTTTATGGTATAGATAAAAGAAGAAACAGGAATCGACCTAGAAGAGAAAAGGGATCCAGTATTAGAATCAGAATTTAAGAGAGCTTTGGAGGACTTCAGATCAAGTAAGGCAGGAGAAATGGATAATATTCCTTGAGAATTTCTAAAATCATTGGGGAAGTGGCAACAAAATGACTATCCACGTTGCCATATTTCGAACGTATGAGTCTGGCGGCATACCATACTTACAGAACAATTGAAAAGAAAGCTGAGGGTGCGTTAGACAACAATCAGTTTGGCTTTAGAAAAGGTAAAGGCACCAGAGACGGAATTCTGACGTTGCGATTGATAATAGAAACAAGACTAAAGAAAAATCAAGAACCGGTCATAGAATTTGTCGATCTGGTAAAAAGCGTTCGAGACTGTAGAATGGTGTAAGATGTTCGAAATTCTGAGAAAAATAGGGATAAGTTGTAGGCAGAGACGGGTAATATACAATATGTACAAGAGCCAAGAGGTAAAAATAAGAGTGGGCGGACAAGAACGAAGTGCTCGGATCATAAAGGGTGTAAGACAGGAATGTAGTCTTTCGGCCCTACTGTTCAATCTGTACATCTAAGAAGCAATTATGGAAATAAGGAAAGGTTCAGCGGTGGAATTAAAATTCAAGGTGAAAGGTTATCAATGATAAGATTCGCTGATGACTTTGCTATCCTGACAAAGTGAAGAAGAATTACATGACGTACTGAATCCAATGAACAGGCTAATGAGTACAGAATATGGATTGACAGTAAAACGAAGAAAGACAAAAGTAATGAATAGCGGCAGAAAAGAGGACAGTGAGAAACGTATCGCGGTTGGTAATCACGAAGCAGATAAAGTTAAGGAATTCAACTATATAGGGAGCAAAATCAAGGAAGCCATCAAAAGCAGACCAGCACTAGCAAAAAGGCCATTCCTGGCCATGAGAAGTGTACTGGAGTCAGACATAGGCCTTAATGTGAGGAAGAAATTTCAAAAAACATACATTCGAAGCACAACCGGTCGGCATCATCACACCAGTGTTAGGAGAACAGTGGTAGTTTCATCTGGTGACTTCAGTTTTATATTTTATGAAAAGAACGACCATGAGACCAGCTTTTTATTATTTTTTATTGGTTGTGACACTGATTTTATCAGATGGTCTGCCTCATATGCCACGATGCCCATATGGTTTTATAACTGTTAATCCACGTTTGTGATCTGATGATGGCACCTTCAGAGTGTTGAAACCGGTCATCTAATCAGCGATTGAAGCGATCGTGGCTTTTCAATTCTTTTATTCCACAATGTCTATACTTAATAAACACGTCTCTGGCCGCAAGAAAGATACTAACATTACTCTGAGTGTATGCATACACAAATCTGACAAAATCCCTGCAGTGCGCAAGCAAGCAACACCACGTGCAGAAAAAAGGCACATTACCAAAATTCCTCATGTAATACCAACGTGCCCACCGGCGCTGCCAGCAAGATCACGGCGGGCTGCGACCTCTCATGCCGCGCGGCTGTTCTCCACTGGAGCCTGCGTCCGACCACTTCCGACTCCCCTCGACTACTTTTCGTTCGCTACTGCTCGCAGTAATAACATCTCAGAGTCAGAGTTTGTCGTTGTACACCATAGCAGAAGCATTAGTCAACTCTGCAAAGAAGTATTAATGTTCAAGTTTCAAACTGACAACTGAAATCAATAGAAATTATTATAACTCAGAGGAGCGGCACAGCAAACAGGTTAGACCCCTTTGCCCGAATAAGTTGCAGCATTACTCGCGCCGTGACAGCAACTGGTAGGCCCCAGAACACCAATGGCCGCTTTGAGCGCCACAGTCATTTTGCACGGCTGTCCCCTGTACTCCATCAACATTGTCAAAAGCTTTCTCTAAGTTCCTAAAAGCAACACTACTGGCCATTAAAATTGCTACACCACGAAGAAATGCAGATGATGAAAGAGTATTCATTGGGTGTATTATACTAGAACTGACATGTGATTACATTTTCACGCAGTTTGGATGCTTAGATCCTGAGTAATCAGTACCCAGAACAACCACCTCTGGCCGTAATAACGGCCTTCATACGCCTGGGCATCGAGTCCAACAGAGCTTGGATGGCGTGTACAGATACAGCTGCCCATGCAGCTTCAACACGATACCACAGTTCATCAAGAGTAGTGACTGGCGTATTGTGGCGAGCCAGTTCCTCGGCCACCATTGACCAGACGTTTTCAATTGGTGAGACAGCCACACACCGTCAGGTGGCTTGCGGAGTATGGATGTAGATGCAGATGTAGAACGTGCTGGCCAGGGCAACAGTCGAACATTTTCTGTATCCAGAAAGGCCCGTACTGGACCTGCAACATGCGGTCGTGAATTATCCTGGTGAAATGTGGGGTTACTCAGGGATCTAATGAAGGGTAGAGCCACGGGTCGTAACACATCTGAAATGTAACTTAAACTGTTCAAAGTGCCATCAATGCGAACAAGAGGTGACCGAGACGTGTAACCAATGGCATCCCATACCATCACGCCGGGTCATACGCCAGTATGGCGATGACGAATACACGCTTCTAATGTGCGTTCACCGCGATGTCGCCAAACACGGATGCGACTATCATGATGCTGTAAACAGAACCTGGATTCATCCGAAAAAATGACGTTTTGACATTAGTGCACCCAGGTTCGTCATTGAGTACACCATCGCAGGCGATCCAGTCTGTGATGGAGCGTCAAGGGTAACCGCAGCCACGGTCTCTGAGCTGATAGTCCATGCTGCTGCAAAACTCGTCGGACTGTTAGTTCAGATGGTTCTTGTCTTGCAAACTTCCCCATCTGCTGACTCAGGACTAGCCCCTGGTGGCCGAGCGGTTCTAGGCGCTTCAGTCTGGAACCGCGTGACCGATACAGTCGCAGGTTCGAATCCTGCCTCGGCCATAGATTTGTGTGATGTTCTTAGGTTAGTTAGGTTTAAGTAGTTCTAGGTTCTAGGGGACTGATGATGTTAGATGTTAAGTCCCATAGTGCTCAGAGCCTGCTGACTCAGGGATAGAGACGTAGCTGCACGATCCGTTACAGCCATGCGGATAAGATGCCTGTCATATCGACTGCTAGTGATGCGAGGCCGTTGGGATCCAGCACGGCATTCCGTATTACCTTCCTGAACCTACCGATTCCATATTCTGTCAATAGTCATTGGATCTCGACCACCGCGAGCAACAATGTCGCGATACGATGAACCGTAATCGCGATAGGCTACAATCCGCCCTTTATGGAAGTCGGAAACATGATGGTACGCACTTGTCCTTCTGACACGAGGCATCACAACAACGCTTCACCAGGCAACGCCGGTCAACTGCTGTTTGTGAATGATAAATCGGTTGGAAACTTTCTTCATGTTAGCACGTTGTAGGTGTCGCCACCGGCGCCAACCTTGTGTGAATGGTCTGAAAATCATTTGCATATCACATCTTCTTCCTGTCGGTTAAATTTCGCGACTGTAGCACCTCATCTTCG
The DNA here is from genome assembly GCF_023897955.1 of Schistocerca gregaria. Taxonomy (NCBI): domain Eukaryota; kingdom Metazoa; phylum Arthropoda; class Insecta; order Orthoptera; family Acrididae; genus Schistocerca; species Schistocerca gregaria. Next base: position 126,667,313 of record NC_064922.1, read on the forward strand.
TGGTGTAGCAATTTTGATGGCCAGTAGTTTATTATAACTCTGAGGAGCGGCACAGCAAACAGGTTAGACCCCTTTGCGCGACTCGATCCTCCAGGGATAATAAGTTACAGGATTTCCCGCGCCGTGCTAGCACCTGGTAGGCCCCAGAACCTCAATGGCCGCTTTGCGTGCCACAGTCATTTTGCACGACCGTCCCCTGTATTCCATCAACATTGCCAAAAGCTTTCTCTAAGTCCCTAAAAGCTATTTACTACTACGTTTCCGATATTACTGAGGAACCCAGGCACTGGTATGCGCGTATGGCAGACGATTTCCTCCATGCGCCACGCCCACCACACATTACACCGCGGCACGCACCGCGCTTTCACCGCCGCGCCGTGTTATGCAGGCGCGCGCTCCCGCGCCTCTTGACATGCTGTCGCCTGACCGGCGGACGGCTGACGAGGCGTGGAAACTTTCTGCGGCCGGAGCTGATGTGAGCATTCGTCAAAAAGCCGCCTCACCTGTGCGACTCGCTGCTGAGTTTCGCCGAACGGACGAGCGCCGCTGTTAAGGCGGCTTTCGCTGACGCACCGCGACAAATGTAAGCGTGCCGTTCTTCCGAAAGTTTCTGACGCTTACGCCGGAGGCACTTTCGAGTTGACAGTGGATGGTGCGTTATATTGTTAGGCAATTAATACATGCAACTGTCAGGCGCCGTCAGAGCCGTTCACCTGTCACTGGCAGGGAGGCGGAAGTGGCAGGCAGGGAGTAGCGCCGGGGCCAAGCGTCTCGTCTGCGTTGACGCCAGTTGGGGAGGAGCGTCATCCCGATGACGGTACCGTCATGCCATTATACTGAAGTGATTTCGGAAAATCTGGGAAAAACTTAGATGGTGGATGCCAAAACCAGATACTAATATTACAAGCTAACTCGTCGGCGATTCTGACTGCCGCGCAGGGGACCCAGATTCGATTAACTCCAGCGGAGTGTGCACATTCTGGTAGATTAGATCTCGCTGTCATGGCTACACTCGATCCCAGCACCTTCATTTTCACAAGCAGTGGACTCAGGGTCAAAGTTATACAGACTGCACAGGGTCCTGAAGCAGAAATTCTTCCAAGATGGGGCAAAACTCTGAAACTGTCGTTTTTTTGTATTTCGTATCCGCTGAGTTTGGAAACGTGTCGCACTCGAGGAACTAATAATAGATGAAAATCTAAATTGGACCTAACATATAACCGCAAGTGCAGAAGGCATCAACATCTCTTCATGCCCCCTTTTTTGGGGGTAAGGGGGGACACCAGTCTCCTGCTACCCGCCACGGTTTCCTCTCCTGTGCCAACCTCCTGACCTCAGAGTACCACTTGCGAACTCATCCTCAATTATTTGCTGGATGCATTCCAATCTCTGTCTCCTTCTACAATTTTTGCACACTACTGCTCCCTCTGGTACCATGGAAGCCAGTCTATGATGCCTTAAGAGATGTCCTGTCACCCTGTCCCTTCTCCTTGTCAGTGTTTTCTACGTATTCCTTTCCTCGCCTATTCTGCGGAGAACCTCTTTAATCCTTACCTCATCAGTCACCACATCTCAGATGCTACGATTTTTTCTGTTCCGGTTTTCCCACAGTCCATATTTCACTAACATACAGTGCTGTTCTCCAAACATACATTCTCAGAAATTTCTTCCTCGAATTAAGGCCTAGGTTTGATACTAGTACACTCTTCTTGGACAGGAATGCCATTTTTGCCATTGCTAGTCTGCTTTTGATGTCCTCCTCGTTCCACCTATCACTGGTTTTTTTGCTGCCTAGGTAAAAGAATTCCTTTACTTCATCTACTTCGTGACTATCAATCCTGATGGTAAGCTTCTCGCTGTTCTCATTTTTGCTACTTCTCATTACTTTCGTCTTTCTTCGATTTACTCTCAATCCATATTCTTTACTCATTAGACTGTTGATAACATTCAGCAGGCCTTGTAATTCTTATACTTTCACTCAGGATAGCGATGTCATCAGGGAATCGTATAATTGATATCCTTTCACCTTGAATCTTAGTTCTGAATCTTTCTTTTATTTCCACCATTGCTTCTTCGCCGTACAGATTGAACAGTAGCGGTGAGAGACTACATCCATATCTTACACCCTTTGAATCCAAGTACTTCTCTCTTGGTCGTCCACTCTTATTATTCCCCAAAAATGGCTCTGAGCACTATGGGACTCAACTGCTGTGGTCATTAGTCCCCTAGAACTTAGAACTACTTAAACCTAACTAACCTAAGGACATCACACACATCCATGCCCGAGGCAGGATTCGAACCTGCGACCGTAGCAGTCGCACGGCTCCGGACTGCGCGCCTAGAACCGCGAGACCACCGCGGCCGGCTATTATTCCCCCTTGGCTCTTGTACATATTGTATATCACCTTTTTCTCTCCTATAACTTACCACTATTTATCTCAGAATTTCGAATATCGTGCACCATTTTAAATTTTCGAAAGCTTTTTCGACGTCGATAAATCCTATGAACGTGTCCTGATTCTTCTTTAGTCTTGCTTCCATTATCAACCGCAACGTCAGAATTGGCTCTCTGGTGCCGTTACCTTTCCTAAATCACTGTATATTATTCTTTTCAGCAGCTTGCATCTATGAGCTGTTAAGATGATTGTACGATAATTCTCGAATTTTTCAGCTCTTGCTGTCTTCAGAATTGTGTGGATGACATTTTTCCGGAAGTGTGGTGGTATGCCTCCAGACCCATACATTCTACACACCAACGTTAATTGTCGGTTTGTTACCATTTCCCCCAATGATCTTAGAAACTATGATGGAACGTCATCCATCCCTTCTGCCTTACTTGATCCTAAGTCCTCCAAAGCTCCCTTAAATCCTGATTCTAACACTGGATCCCCTGTCTCTTCTAAATCGAGTCCTGTTTCTTCTCTATCACATCAGATAAATCTTCACCCTCAAAGAGCCCTTTAATGTGTTCCAATCCGCTTTCTCCTATAAATTTAGCAGTGGAATTGCAGCTGCACTCTTAATGTTACTGGCCTTTCTTTTAATTTCACGGAAGGTTATTTTGACTTTCCTCTGAACTGAGTCAGCCCTTTCGACCATCATTTATTTTTCGATTTCTTCACATTTTCCATGCAGCCACTTCGTCTTAGCTTCCCTGCACTTTCATTCCTCAGCGTCTTGTATTTCTGATTTCCTGAATTTCCCTGAACATTTTTGTGCTCCCTCCTTTCATCGATCAACTGAAGTATTTCGACGTACTTACCTTCTTTGTACCTATGTTTTCCTTCCCAACATCTGTGATGGCCCTTTTTAGAGATGTCCATTCCTCTTTAACTGTACTGCCCAGTGAGCTATTTATTATTGCTGTATCTATAGCCTTAGAGAACATTAAGAGTATCTCGTCATTCCTTAGTACCTCCGTATCCCACTTTTTTGCGTATCAATTCTTCCTGACTGATCTCTTAAACTTCAGCCAACTCTTCTTCAATACTACATTTTGATCTGAGCCTATATCTGCTCGTGGATACGCCTTACAATCCAGTAACTGATCTATGCCCTATGAAAATATAAAAAGCTTGAAATGGAAAAGAAACTTGTGTAGATAGTTGAATTTTCGATTATTGATTACTGAGACGCGATGCTGCAACGCACTTCTCAGGGGAGGTCGCGGCGGCTGAGACTAGTTATGAATTCCTGTATTCGTTAGATCTCTAGTGTTCGACACTTAGGTCACATTTCACCATTTTATGCACAGCTATCCTGGCCGTCTACTCTACTGTCTTGTCAATGAACGCTTCCCCTCACATCCCTCTTCTACCTTAACGGCCTTGTCTGAACAACATGGTAGAAACACCCGTTGCCATGAGAACAAAATCCTTTGTGTACCAATCCATAGTTCAGCCATTTCTCGAAGTCCTCGTCAGCAGCAGGAACCGCTTCTGTAGTAGCCTCCCGCATTGTATTAGAGGACTGAAAAACATCCCAGCTTCAGAAGACAGTTAATGACTAATAATAAGAGAATAAGGGTGAAAAGCGTATGGCACGAAAATTGTGTTTCATTTAGTTGTAGTCAGACGGTCCAAAAAGTAAAAATTATCAATATACCGGACTCCGTTAAATTTCGGTTACACGATAAATCAGTCAAATCTAAAGCCCGTAAATTCAACTAAATATCGAGGAACTACAATTACGAACAACTTAAATTGGAAAGAACACGTAGAAAGTGTTGTGGGGAAGGCAAACCAAAGTGCGTTTTATTGGTAGAACACTTAGAAAATGCAACAGATCTACTAAAGAGACTGCCTACATTACGCTTGCCCGTCCTCGTTTGGAGTACTGCTGCGCTGCCTGAGATCCTCACCAGATAGGATTAACGGAGTACATGAATAAGGTTCAAATAAGAACAGAACGTTCTGTATTATTTCAAAATAGTGGAGAGGGTGTCATTGACATGATACAGGATGTGGAGTGGACATCATTTCGTTGCGGCAGAACATTCTCACAAAATTTCAATCACCAGCTTTCTCCTACGAGTGCAAAAAATGTTTTGTTGACGCCGACTTATAAAGGGAGAAGCGATCATCATCATAAAATAAATCAGAGCTCACACGGGAAGATACAGGTGTTCGTTTTTTCTGCGCGCAGTTCGGGATTGGAATGATAGGGAATTATTGTAAAGTTTGTTGATGAACCCTCCACAATGCGCTTAAGTGTGATTTGCAGAGTGTCCATGTAGAAGTAGATGCAGACCGCATGAAACTCATGTACTATTAACTGGCACGGATAGGAGACATTCTAATTCCATCCTTTTTTAATATTTGTTCCGATGTGCAAAAAATACCTCTAAGGGCGGTTTCCGGACGATGCCAGTAATGTGCTCTGTTTACTTTCAATGTGTCAATGGACCCTGGTTGAATTGTCGCTGCTTGCATCGCGAGGTTTTGTGGGAAAATAATCAAATGAAACAAGAAATTCACACTTGTTCCTTTGAAGTTGTAAGTTATTATCTTTCACATTGTTTATTGGCACCAAGTGTTAATATAGACGACGGTCGTTCAATAAGTAATGGCCAACATAAAAAAAAGCCATTAATATATACAAACGTCCTTCTTGGTGCTTCATATTTGATGCTTGTTCTGTGCGGCGGTGAAGTTTCGATCCGTTCTGCCAGATGGTAGAGCCGTAGTACAGCGTGAAAATGGCGTCTACATACGACTCACGTCACAAGCAGCGTCCTGTTATTGACTTCTTATGTGCAGAAAAAGAAACCATGTTGAACATCCATAAACGTTTGTGTGCAGTGTACGGCGATGCTGCAGGAGATAGAAGTAGAGTTGAGTGATGAGTAAAGAAAGTTACAGCCTCAGGAAATGCAGAAACAGAACTCCATCATCAGCCACGCTCTGGACGGCCCTTCACAGCCACTGCTCTAGACATTTTGAATCGTGCGGACGCTATTATTTGTGTCGACCGGCGCATCACAACTCGCCAATTGTCTCTATAGTTATCGCTCATCATTAGAAGTACGTCCGAAATGATCGAGACTCTCGGATATTCGAAGAGGTGCTCACAACTGGTTCCACGAATACAACAGACCACAAGATGCAAAGAAAGGCCATTTAATTTGAATTTTTGGAGCGTTTTGAGACCGACGTAGAGACCTTTGTCACGGATCGTTATGGGAGACGGGTGGATGCACCACTTTGCGCTGGAGACAGAGAGGCAGTCTATGGAGCGGCGCCATCCTCATTCACCACAACAGAAGAAATTCAAGACAACCCCTCTGCCGGAAAAGCCAAGGTGACAGTCCTCTGGAATTGTGATGGTGTCATTCTGGTGGATTTGATGGCAAGAGGTTCAACCATCAATTCAGAGGTATACGTGAAGACTCAAGACCGTTTCCGACGTGTTCGATCCGACAAGAACTCGGCAGAAAACTTTCTCCAACACGATAATGCACGCTCACACACATTTTTGAGAACCCGGGAACACATCGCTAAATTCGGTTGGATATTATTGCCTTATGCATCGTACTGTCCAGGCCTGGCAGCGTCGGACTTCCATCTGTTTGGGACGCTTAAAGATTCTCTGTGGGGAACACACTTTGAAGTTGACGAGAGTGTCAGTCTTGCAGTAAAAATATGGCTACGCCTGTAGGACAAGAGCTTCTACCAGCAGAGAATACATGCTCATCCACATCGATGGCGTACGGCCATACAATGTGATCGAGACTACGTAGAAAAATAGGGCATGAACGAGACATGTTGATGTACATTGTCACCAAATTCTGGCTCTTCACAATAAATATCTTCTGAGAAAAAAAAGGGCATTACTTATTGAATGACCCTCGTAAAATTAGTACTGAGTGTGCATCACGTCAAACAGTTTGTCAAACATAATTCTTTCATTATTTTACTTGCAATACTCGCGTCTGTCTTCGAACAGTCAATATGTTAATCGCACCATTCTTTCTTCGCAAGCATTGAAGTCACCTCTCGTCTGTCCCTTCGCTGCCACCGTCTCACCCACACAGTTCGTGTCGCCTCCCTCGGGTGCGTCCAGCTGCGTCCCACAGCGTAATCACGTGAACAGAGGGCAGAGATCGACAGCGACAAAACATTCGCCTTTCACCTGAGAACCTCTGAACAGTTTCTGTTCACCATAGAGGGTTTAACAGGTATCAGTGCAGATAGTTTCGTACGTGGTGCCTTAATATGTACACACAAGGTGTGTTGCTTGTTTTTTTTTCTCTGCGTCGAGTAATCTTGCCACAGACACGACACTCAGTTTACTACTTGATGTTCTCTGCACGGTTACAAGCGCACCGCTACCAGGCGTAGAAGTATAACCGGAATTTGGTTCCAATAATTACATGTCTGTTGTTTGAAAATGATAAACGATATTTTATTCAAAATAATTATTCAAAATAATCTCCATTGCTATTTATACGTTTCTGTCACCTCTCGGGCAGGCTATAATGCCGCACCAAGAAGACAGTTCTTCGTTTGAAGCCAATCAGTCAGCGGGCCATTTCCGTACATTTTCATACGAACTGAAGGGTTCTTCAGCGAGAGCGTGCCCCAGTGATGCAAACAGATGATAATCGGACGGACTCAAGTCTGGAGAATAAGTCGCATGCCCTTGTATTTCCCAACTGAACGCCTCGATTGTTTCCATGACCCATTTTGTTGTGTGTGATGGGGCATTATCATAGGGCAATATGACTTTGTGATGCCTTTTTTTCCATATTCCGGCCGTTTTTCACGTAATGCTCAATTTAAATCGATCATTTGCTGTTGGAAGCGGTCAGTGTTAACGGCTTCACCAGATTTTAGCAGCTCACAGTAGATGACACTCTTCTGATCCCGCCAAATACAGAGCATTGTCTTCTTTCCAAAGCATGTTGGTCTTGCCGTGGATGTAGATGCTTTGCCTGGATTCTGGAATGATTTATGACGCTTACGATTCATTTCTCATCACCTGTCTCTATTCGATGGAGAAATGACTTTCTTTTGTATTTGGTGAACAGCACTTCACCAAGTTGCTTGCTGCCTTTCATTCAGTTTATGCGGAAACCCTTTCACATAGCTTTTAACCGAAGAGAAACGCCTTTCCGGATCACATTCAATTCTTCGGGGAGTTCTTGTTGAGTTTGAGTATCATCTTCATCCAATAAGGCCTGCAATTCGTCGTCTTCGAAATTTTTTGCTGGTTTCCCGTGCTCGTCGTTTCTCACCTCAAAATCACCACTTTTGAATTTTTTGAATCACTCGAAACACTCTGTTTCCTCAAAAGCATTCCATGCGATTCCGCAACCTTGGACATAATGCTGTGCTACACATGTGTCACCTTGTGATTAGAGCCGTATACAGCGGACAACCTTCAAACATTTGAATGATACTTCATTTAAGAGGGAACATTTTGTCGGCGTAAATCTGCTATCATTTTCAACAGTGTATTTACAAGGGCGGATTAAATATGGAGACACCAAGAATACAACTCATTACGATACCCAATATGATACAGGAGAACCGTGGGCATTCAAAAGAGCTTCCAGTCGTCTCGGAATGGATAAATACAAGTCCTGTATGGATTCCAAGGCCGTATTTTACAATTATTCCTTCAAAACAATAGCAAGATGAGATAACGATGATGGAGGTGGATAACGATCATGGATCCTTCACTAGAAGTGGACCGTAAAGGCTCAATAATATTAAGATCTAGTGACTTTGGTGGCCAGAAAAGATGCGACAATTCAACCTGGCGCTCGCAGAACCAATCCTGGACAATACGAACCGTCTCTCTTTATTCTTGGGACACAGCATTTATTATTGGATAACATACACTACCGTGGACAGTATGGTTCGCATTACAGCCAAGTACTACCGCCCAAATCATCACTGAATCCGAACCATGTCTCATTATCGGATGTAGATTCGACCAGTTATCGTAACAGTTAATGCTACACTAAAGTGAACAGTTTGTGTTCTTTTTTGTGGTACATTACAATACAGCATCACCGGTCTATTGCGGTCTAACTGTGTTGGTGAGGCAGTAAATTTATCAACAGGGCAGTGACTGCGTCTCTGCAATTCACTTTGGAGGTGTGGCGGTGGGACATGTAGTCCCGTACCACCCTCTGACGGTGACAGTACTACATGAGTCAGACAGAAAAATTTAGCCTAACGTGGGCAGGTATGATTGAAAAGTATTGGACGTAGAATGGGGGCTAGTCCCGCCAAAGGATGCGTCCGTGGTGGGCGTGCCGGACCTAACGTTAGCCATGGTCGGAATCCGATTCCTGTAGGATGGTTAGGGGAACCGGATATCGATGCCAGGGGCGTGGAAGTGTGGTCCCAACGTGGCGTAACCCATGGACAGTGTCCCGCAAGGCATCCACTTTCTCATAGACCGCCACGCGTTGTTACGTACGGTCGTCTTTAGGGGGACGATAGCCGCTTCCTAGTGGAGAGTGACAGTTCTCGTGAGTGGCGGGGCGTGCAGGCTCCACCTGAGCACCTTGTTCTGCAGGCGCTGCAGTGTCCCCATCCTGGTGACACTAATCGTGGCCCATGCAGCAGATCCATACGTGAGGGCAGGCAGGACAACTGTTCGGTAAATGCGGAGCTCGGTATGCAGGTTAAGTTCCCTACTGCGAAAGAGCGGGTACCAAGCCCTGGTTGGCTTTTGCCCCTTGTTGGTGACATACTCCGCATGACAGTGGAAGAGCAACTTGTGGTCCATCTGGACCCCGAGGTGGGTGGTTGTCGGGGACCAGGGCACCTGCACACCTGCAATCGAGGTATTGCGGCGGAGGACTGGGTGCCGTTTCGTGAAGTAAACTGCCGTAGTTTTGGCGGCATTGAGAGCTATCTTGTTTGCCCGGCACCAGGTGATGGTGGCGTCCACCTGTCGCTGGACGCGGGCGACGACGGCGTCAGTAATGCGGCCAGTGATGTATAGTTCTGTGTCGTCAGCGTATTGTGCAATGTTGCACTCAGAGATGAACGGCATATCATTGACATAGATATTAAAGAGGGTGGGAGGTAGCACCGACCCTTGAAGAATGCCAGAACACATTCCCCGTTGAGCCACTAGGAAAGTCCTATCACAGAGAAATTCATTTTCAAATAGATAATCGGTGAAAGGGTTGGACGAACAAGATATTATTTAAAACGCACTCGCGCGCAATGGACTGCGAGAAAGCAGCATTATCGGTGACGCTCTCTCTATTCCTTGAACTAAGAGAGCTTTGGTTCGATTTTAACTACTGTGAAAAGATAGCTTTTGATATTATTGAGTATGGACGAATGTATTACGTCTTAAGAGAGAAGGCATTGTTGGGAGACGGCCATCCTTAATTGAAAGGCATTTTCTGATTTTGAGGCACAATGATAAGCCAATAAACGAATTTCTTGGCACTATCAACAAGGTGTGTATTCCGTAAATAATTCTCCATCTTATGGTTTCCCATTTTCAAATATTTGTGGATGCCTACGAGACATTTCTTTGGACTGTGGAAGCTCGAACCTATAAACTGTATGTGGTCATTAATTTAAATACTTTTAAACAAATCCACTTCGACGGACAGGCTTATATAGAAAGGAGAATTGGACTACAGTTAACGTAGACTAAGATTCCTACAGATTCAGCACGCAGTTCGACGACTGGTGGAGACATCGAGTACAGCTTACAGTCAGCGTGCAGTAGCAGATCTCTAGTCTACCATGCACAATCCCCTGAACATATACGTTATCTAGTGAGATCTGTTTGGTGATTTATTCATTTCAAAGATAATGAATACTAAAGAACTAATTCCTTGAATCAGGAACAATAATAATAACTACCTCAAAGCAGTAGTTAAATGAATTATAATTATGATAAAAGCAGTTCATCGAGGTTGCTTTTTGACTTTGAAAGGAAATTTTCAACACAAATCTCCATACAATAACTGGGCTCAGGGTGAAATAATGGCTCATGAACCATTACATCTCAGTAAAATTATACCATTTAATCTTTTACGTGAGAGGGAGTTACATAGTTGAGAACAATGTGCAACTATGAGGGTGGTTTGAAAAGTTCTCGTAACAGAACAGAAAAAAGTACTTACATCACTGACGCATTTTTTATTTTTCTATGCAGTCTCCTTGTAGGTTGATGCACTTGGTCCAACGATGTTCCAGTGCCTTGATCCCATCTCCAAAATGAGTTTCCTCCAGGACTGCAAAATAGTTGTCAACTCCGGCGCTCAAATTCTTCGTTTGAAGAGAATCTTCGTCCATGAAGAAAAGCTTTCGAGTTTTGGGAAGAGATGGAAGTCTGACGTAGCCTTATCAGGTGAATAAGGCACGTCTGGCAACAATTGATACCTTAGATCGTGTAATTTTGCCATGGCGACGGCATGCGTTTTTGATCCAGAGTCAAGAGTCGCGGCACCCATCTCGCAAACAGTTTTTTTTTTTTTTTTTCATTTCTAATTCTTCAGTTAAAATGTGATGTACCCTTTCAGATGACATCTAGCAAGTGTGAGAAATTTCACGCACTTTCAATACGCGATCCTTCATGACGATTTTGTGCACTTTTGCCATGTTTTCTGGGTTAGTGACACATCTTGGCCGACCACTGCGCAGATCATCGTCTAAGCTCTCCCGACCAAATTTAAATTCATTTGTCCACTTGGCAACAGTTGAATATGAAGGAGCAGAGTCCCCTAGTGTACTCTGGAAATCGGCATGAATGTCCATTGCTTTCATACCTTTCTTTACGAAGAACTTAAATTAGTGCTCGAATCTCGATTTTTTATACCTCCGCAAGTCACTACGCGGGAACAACAACAGAGCCACGTCACCGCCACAGCCCTCCTCTAAGAGCACTGACGTGGCACGTGTTTACAGGCAACTGTTGAATGAATATCACGTGAACGACTCGTTGCGCAAGCGCTGACCTCTCATGGTGATTCCGGGAACTTTTCAAACCACCCTCGTCGACTGACTAAGGTCTTATGCCGTCGGCACCACGTTTTCCTATCACCGACGTGCGGTTTACGGACACCAGCTCGTCCTCCAATTCCCTGCTTATGTAGCTCCCTCCGTCCTGGTTCGCATGTATGACATTCAGCTCTGCAGTGACTTTCTCACCTGTCGTTCTCTTATTTTTTAGCCAAAAGATATGCGGATTTATTGACGTTGCTAATGTTGAAAGCACTATGGCTATTTCACGTCATCTGGTGCTACCTCATGGTTCAGGGAAATTGGAGAAGGCAGATGGTATTTCCTCTGTCATGAAGTCAGGAGACTCTGATGGTGATTCAGGTGTAGATGAAGGAAAAGTCGCCTCATTTTGTGTACTACTTCATGGTTCACTTAAAGTGGAAAACATGGCTTCCCTGTGTCTTTTAGCCAAGGACTGATTTGGCTTTGTTTACTCTTGGGCTGACAGCAAGAAGAAATCAAATTTAATGTTAACATTGTTGGAATCTGGAACGAATGTTGTGCCATGGGTGGGAAATTTAAATAACTTAGGTTCTTTGGAAGATTTTCGCGCAGTGAATGGTTGGGTAGATCCGTCACCGCAGTTTCCGTTTCGTCCTCTGGAAAAAAGAAGTTACTCACAAAATTGTGTGGTTTGGGTAAGGCAGGTAGGATTACAGTCTGATATGCAAAAGATCCTGCAGCATGCTCGGAAACCTCCAGACAATACACAGCATTTTTATAAGGAGTTAAACAGGTTAGAAAGAGGTGAAATATCATTTGGATCCATTGAACTGCTGGATGGTTTAGCAGCAATATTCCAGAAGGAGTGCACTCTACTCCCTGGAGGTGCCCATCCAGATTGTGCACTAAAACTTACTCATGCAGCGGGAGTTTTACGCAGGCCTAACTGTCGTGATATCAAGTTCAATGTAACACCTCTGTTGACAAAATTCCAAATTTGTAAATAACTCTACCTCTGTGATATTTGAAGTCCCACCAAATATATTTTTTAAAATATTAAAAGAAAAGCGCAGCCAGCAGGCGTGGTTAGCGTAGCAGCCGCATTTGTGTTCAAGCGCGCCTCTCCCGCCGTGTTTCCATATCTATTGTTCAACTCCTGTACGTGTCTTCCTCTCGAAGTCCTCTGGCCAACAAATGGACGACTTCTAGTTTTTAAAAAGAAACCTGGTGAGGCCGTGATTATGAGAGTCGTAAAGCGCAAGAAACACCAACCCGCCTTCCCAGCTGCGTGGACCACGCCTCCATGTCGTAGATTCGTCCTGAATGACAACTCGCATCGTCGAATGAAGAAAGGATACCGCGCTTCACTAAAAGGCCGCTTACCGGATCCACGGTGAAAGCGTCAGGTGTGGTTTGAGCCATTACAGGCAGTTTATATGGTGGCATGCAAATGCGTCACCACCGCACACAACCACACAATTCGAGGACGAACTTGCGAAACGAGCTGTGCTCACAGTTCGCCGAACTTCGTCAAACGACAATTTGGCTAGTCTCGCTCATCAAGACTGATGCGAAACAATTAAATGTGCTCCAAGCTGTTCTCTGGAAGGGGACGAATTATAAAGCTCGAAGTTTACCGTACTGCGTTTCACAAGATCCGTGCTCATTCGTTGCAGGATGATCGATAGAGAATTTTTTTTTCATTTATTTGTTCACAAACGAAATTTTCAGTAGCCACGTACTTGCCATTTGCGGGAAATCCCGCTTTTGTGTGCCTTCTGTGAAGAAAGTCGCGGAGAACGAAAACAGAATTTGATACGTCTTCTTTGCTACCGACAGTTTTCGTACAGAATCTGTGAGGCACAAGGTAAATGCACATCAATGGACTATTATATTCCATGAGATCACTTTGCAGTCATTCGATCTAACATCTTGTAAATAGGTGTCTAACATGCTTATCAGAAGTATGTAAGACGACATTTTACTCAGTTACATTACCCCATGATGTAGTGAGAGGTTTGAACGTACTGTACAAGGGGATTTTTAAGTGAGCTGCTAATTGTAATTGGTATTAAATATCTGCGAATCTCTGCTCTGAGATCAAATAAAAGACGTAACTGTGGGTCCAGCATGTTTTACTTATTTTGGCTTCTCAACCAGATTGTAACAAGCTTCGTAGACTTTCTACACTGATTATTTTGTTGTTAACTTCTGCAAGCCAGAAACAATATTTTGCTCCAGTGTATACCGATATTTAAATCTCATTCACTTTATTTATCATATTTTCGCAAATTCTTCATCATTGCGAAGGACGTGTTCATGCTTTAATCTACTGTCCAGTAATCTTGACGAAATATAACACTATCGAAGGAGTTCTCCTAAAGCATCGCTCTCAAAATCGAACTAAAACTCAGTTTAGTTCGTTATAACAGTGGGAAACGAAATCAATCTGTTAAAGTGTTTTATGTACTGAAATATTCCACTGTCGACAATTTTCACAAAGGAGACTTGTCTTGCTGTTTAAGATGCTGTGCTAGCGAAAACTCGAAACCAGAAGAACAGCCTTAAAATCAGTAAAGCCAGCATGCATGTAGAACAGCATCTCGTACCAGCCTTTGCGTTCAAAAAATAAAGACAAAAGCGTATGGCATGATATTTATTTATTGATTTATTTATGGCAGTAAAGCACAAATGACAATACAATTAGTTACATCGAAATAATAATTATTATAAACAAACCTCTAACAGATTTATATAGGTTATTGCTTCTGAAGTCGCCATCAGAAAATCTTCATGTGTCCCTTCATAAACTGTCCGAGAGCATCTTTCTACAATGTGCTTTATAGTTTGGATTTCACCACATTCGCTGAAGGCGTCGGTTTCTTGCCCCACTTACGCAGGAAATAGACACATCTACCATGCTGTTCAGAGTTGACCAGGTTTTACGTGGTAAAACCCGAAGGCTTTTGGGTATTACATGGAGTTTTTGCTTTGTGGTCCATTGTTGAAGTCAGGCTTTAGTCAAGCTGAATTTTTCCTCTGTGGCTGCAATTGCCATTTTGATAAGGGGCCATGGATGGCGTATTCAGTGTCTTCGTGTAATTGTAGGTTATTGTTGATCAAGATCTTTTTGTACTCTCTCGTGAGTGCGTTTTTACGACTCAATTTTGACGGTGGTATATGGCTCATTACTGGGAGCCATTCCATGGAAGTAGATTTGATGATTCCTACGGTCATTTTCATTGTGTTATCGAGATGAGCGTCAATTTTATGAAGTGAAGACTGTTAAGCCTATCTGGCGCACAGTACTTAGCAGTTTAGAAGACAAGGGTCACAGCAGATGAGCGTAGGACAGAGGCCGATTCTCCCCGTCTTGTTCCACAGAGTTTTTGTCTAATACTGTCCCTCGATTTTAATATCTCTGCGGTTTGTGTTATATGCCCTCTAAACGCGAGAGTTCTATCACCCAGATATTTTAGTGTTTTATTGTGAGTAAGCCATGTGTATTCAAACCGTATTCTAAACTCCCTTTTGGCAAATTTATAGTTCAAATGAAAGCATATAACCTCTGTTTTGCTGGCGTTTGGTTGGGGGCGCCATTTTCGGAGGCACCTGCCCAACTTCTCCAGTTTGACTAAAAGCAACTCCTCTGATTCTTCAAATGAGTAACATCTGTTGCAAGTACTCACAGTCATCAGCGTAGCCACGCTTTTTAGTTCTCGTCTCCAGCATTTCGGTGGTGTACAGGCTTTAGTTTTCGTGGTGAGCTTACGTTGGACCCTACGGTAACCTGAAACGTTCTGTCATTCAGCATATAGTTTAGCAGACGAGCTGTTGGTTTGCATCGGATCACACGATCTGCAGATCATGTCTTCTCGCCAGACAGTGACGTAAGCGGCTGATAAATCAATGAATTCGACAGAATTTTTCACCTTTCTTTGAAATCCCCCTTCAACATAAGTTGTAATCGAGAGAACTTTGTCTGCACAGCTTCGTTTTTGTCTGAAAAATGCCTGCTCGACTGGTACTACATGAAATATTTTCTGAGAAATCTTGTTGTAAATGAACCTTTCAAGTAAACTGTATGTTACTGATAGTAATGCAATAGGCATCTAGCTCTCGGGTAAGTTTGCAGTTTTCCCTGGTTTCAGGATGGCTATTATCTTTGTTCGTTTGAACTCTCCGGGTAGATTACAAATTCGGTTGATGTCGGTGAAGAATCTGATCCGACCGAGCTTTGCGTGTTTTCCACAGTTTATTAGGAATTCGGGGCTGATGTCGTCAAATTCTCATGCTTTCCGTGGCGTGATATTCTTGACCGCTGATTCGATTTCTTCAAGTGTGAAAGAGTGAGCATGTTTAGTCTGTCGCCCGATTTCACATATTACTGAGTTCACGATGGCATGATAAAATTAGTTTTATTCAGTTGTATACAAATGGACCTAGCGTGAAAGTTATCAACTTAACGTTACACGCATTTGAAGACCGCGAGACAACATTAGTTGAAATTATCTTGTGCAACAGTTTAATAATTATGTAAGCGTGTAATTTAAGCGACACACCATGCTAATCGGAATGTACGTCCGCCGTGAAGGACTGCTTTATCCACAAGACGAAATTCAACAATTCGGCTAGGACTCTTTTTATTACAAAAGATTTACTAGGTAATGTACTGCAGCGTCTATCACTATGAAGTTTCATTGGATAACGACAGAATCTTGCAATCTGAATGTAAAGAACCTTTAAAAAGAGCAGGCAACCAACCACAGAATTTGAATGAAGAATGTACTAGCAAGACAAGAAAATGAAGAAAACTAGTTAGCAGAAATTGTCGCCCAGCTTAGAACCATAGGTGTAAGTTAGCATCAAGCTTGACGAAACACGTGATAAAAAATGAAATACATTTGCTCTCAAGCAATGAAGAATATGGGAGATGGCCGAAACTAGAAAGAAGTCAGAAGCAGATTAGCGTAGAGGAAGGAAGGTTTCTTAAATAGACTGTTAACACAACTGACGAAGGAGATTCTGAAACTCTTTACCAGGAGTATAACAGTTTTTGGAAGTGGAGTTTATTCAGTGCAAAAATCGCGTAAAAAGTACAGGGAATATTTAAAACGTAGTATTGATACAAAATTGTTCGGAACTAAGTGGACAAATGAAGAGAGTTTGTAGCTAAGCGGCGAAAAAAGATTTATTTTAAGTCGTTACAAGACGAAGTCAAACATTAGTAGCTCACCTTCCACGGAACCTGACCTTAGAAGGCGCAGTGCACGAGAAAACTGTAGAGATACTCGAAGACTGGAGCATGTAAAACGGATTACCAAGAACCATGAATGATCGCAAAGATGAAAGCATTCGCGGAAGAAACTAAGAATTGGAAGATGTCGTTAGCTAACGCATGCAGCTGCCTAGGACATCTTTCGCATCATTTTATTGAGCTGTCTGTCTACATTCCTCTTTCTGCCGTTACAAGACGAAGTGAAATATTAGTAGCTCACCTTCCACGGAATCCTGATCTTAGAAGGTGCGGTGCACGAGAAAACTAGCCTTGTTCATCTCTGTTGTGATTACCCTAGTCTATAACAGGCCTCTTCATTTTCTTGTATATCAAAGTTTTCTTTAGGCATCATAACTATGTCTTCACGACGATTCACTTGACACCAAAATATAATAGTGATGGTCTTTTCATTTACCGGACAGCTATCTTCTCCATAGTGATTCTTCTTTTCCTATCATCCTCTGACATTCTCTGTAATTTCAACACTCTAGTATTTAACATGAAAAAAACACACATTTCTCTCATCTCCAACGTATGTCTGTCATCTTTAGGTTTCTCCGCGTTCCTGAAGCATGTAACATAATAATTTTTACATGTAGAACTGTCAGGTGTCCGCTCACGTTAAGTTCTCCACGGTGATTCGGCAAAGAGGCTTTCTATTATCTTCAGGCGTTCCTAATGAGTGATGTTGTGCTCAGGTCGTGTGTGGCTGCCAACTACCCCCACCATGGGTCTGTCCCTGCCACTGTCGGTGCAGCCACCGTGTTGGGGAGTGGGGTGTGGCGGCGGTGGGACTCGAACTGCGGCCGCCAGTCTCTGCGCTGTCGCTGTTGGGTGCAGACCTCACTGTATGGGAACACTTAACATTTTCTCGGCTCTGTACAAGGATCCACGCCCGACTTAGTTGTAGGCCGGTGCCTTCGATAACCGTCTTGAGTCGTAATCTCACTGGTCTCTTTAATCACGCAATATCAGAATGCGAAAGATCTCTTTTTTTTCTCTTTTCTTAAGAAAAAAAATCTATAGTGTGACAAGATTTGTATATTACTGCCAACCAAGCCGATTTGATCTAGTGTCATTCACTATGGTATCTATGTTCACGTGATCTCTCTTCTACCATGCATACAGTTTTCGCAATGTGTGCCTTGTCGCATTGGCAAGGGGTTTGTTAGACCCCCTGTTTCCCTGGATGTACATCCATACTTTACTGAAACTAGGTGTTGGGGGATGGGGATGTACACATTTGACACTCTTTTGCTTCAAGATTCTGTTGACCTTCTGGAAGCACTGCCTCCAAAGTGGATGCACGCTAGTGCCTCGTACTCCTCTTTTCCAGCTATTGCCTAGGTACAACCTATCTAAACGCAAGCCCTATCTGCATGATGCTATACGCATTCCTTTGGGAATATCGACTCCAAGTGCTTCAGCTCAGTTGCAAGGCTAGGTGGCAGATGAATCGCGCCCTGTGAACAAGTGTGAGTAGAATGCCTTAACGTTGGGAGTTGTCGTGACTACTGGATAGGTTTAGATACAGATCAGCGTGTGTAGCTTTTCTGTATATACTGCGTCACAGTTTCTCGTCTGGTTGCCGTTTCACTAGGACATAAACAAACGGGAGGACGCCATCCACTCAGGTGCCAAAACTCACGAGAAAGCGATATGCACTTATACAGACGGTGGTAGTAATGATAACGCAAGGTATCCAAGAGCAGCGCATTGACGGAGCTATTATTTGTACTCGGGTGATTCACGTGAAAAGGTTTCCGACGTGGTTGTGCCCGTACGACGATAATTAATAGACACTGAACGCGAAACGGTAGTTGAAGCTAAACTCATGGGACATTCCACTTTGGAAATCGTTAGGGAATTCAGTACTCCGAGATACACAGTGACAAGAGCGTGTCGACAGTACCCACGTTTCAAGCATCACCACTCACCACGGATAACACCGTGGCCGACGGCCTTCACTTAACGACCGAGAGCAGCGGCGTTTGCGTAGAGTGGTTAGTGCTACTATACGAGCAACCATGCATGAAATAACAGCAGAAATCAGTGTGGTACGTACGACGTATCCGAAATCTGGCGTTAATCGGCTACGGCAGCAGACGTCCGCGCGCGTGCCTTCGCCAGCAGCACGACATCGCCTGTAGCGCTTCTCCTGGACTCGTGACCACATCGATTGGACCCTAGACGATTGGGGAACAGTAGCCTGGTCCCGACTGTAGCTGGTAAGATCTGCTGCAAGGGACAAAGCCATGGAGCCAAATTGTCAGCAAAGCATAGTGCAAGCTACTGGTGGCTCCATAATGGGGTGGGCTGTGTTTATACGGAATGGACTGTGTCCTATTGTCCATCTGAAGCTACTGAGACCATTTGGAGCCATTCATGGATTTTGTGGTGTCACCGCCAGACACCACACTTGCTAGGTGGTAGCCTTTAAATCGGCCCCGGTCCGGTAGTATACACTCCTGGAAATTGAAATAAGAACACTGTGAATTCATTGTCCCAGGAAGGGGAAACTTTATTGACACATTCCTGGGGTCAGATACATCACATGATCACACTGACAGAACCACAGGCACATAGACACAGGCAACAGAGCATGCACAATGTCGGCACTAGTACAGTGTATATCCACCTTTCGCAGCAATGCAGGCTGCTATTCTCCCTTGGAGACGATCGTAGAGATGCTGGATGTAGTCCTGTGGAACGGCTTGCCATGCCATTTCCACCTGGCACCTCAGTTGGACAAGCGTTCGTGCTGGACGTGCAGACCGCGTGAGACGACGCTTCATCCAGTCCCAAACATGCTCAAGGGGAGACAGTTCCGGAGATCTTGCTGGCCAGGGTAGTTGACTTACACCTTCTAGAGCACGTTGGGTGGCACGGGATACATGCGGACGTGCATTGTCCTGTTGGAACAGCAAGTTCTCTTGCCGGTCTAGGAATGGTAGAACGATGGGTTCGATGACGGTTTGGATATACCGTGCACTATTCAGTGTCCCCTCGACGATCACCAGAGGTGTACGGCCAGTGTAAGAGATCGCTCCCCACACCATGATGCCGGGTGTTGGCCCTGTGTGCCTCGGTCGTATGCAGTCCTGATTGTGGCACTTACCTGCACGGCGCCAAACACGCATACGACCATCATTGGCACCAAGGCAGAAGCGACTCTCATCGCTGAAGACGACACGTGTCCATTCGTCCCTCCATTCACGCCTGTCGCGACACCACTGGAGGCGGGCTGCACGATGTTGGGGCGTGAGCGGAAGACGGCCTAACGGTGTGAGGGACCGTAGCCCAGCTTCATGGAGACGGTTGCGAATGGTCCTCGCCGATACCCCAGGAGCAACAGTGTCCCTAATTTGCTGGGAAGTGGCGGTGCGGTCCCCTACGGTAGTGCGTAGGATCCTACGGTCTTGGCGTGCATCCGTGCGTCGCTGCGGTCCGGTCCCAGGTCGACGGGCACGTGCACCTTCCGCCGACCACTGGCGACAACATCGATGTACTGTGGAGTCCTCACGCGTTGAGCAATTCGGCGGTACGTCCACCCGGCCTCCCGCATGCCCACTATACGCCCTCGCTCAAAGTCCGTCAACTGCACATACTGTTCACGTCCATGCTGTCGCGGCATGCTACCAGTGTTAAAGACTGCGATGGAGCTCCGTATGCCACGGCAAACTGGCTGACACTGACGGCGGCGGTGCACAAATGCTGCGCAGCTAGCGCCAACACCGCGGTTCCTGGTGTGTCCGCTGTGTCGTGCGTGTGATCATTGCTTGTACAGCCCTCTCGCAGTGTCCGGAGCAAGTATGGTGGGTATGACACACCGGTGTCAATGTGTTCTTTTTTCCATTTCCAGGAGTGTATGTCGGACCCGCGTGTCGCCACTATCAGCGGTTGCAGACCGAGCGCCGCAACACGGCAGGTCTAGTCTAGCGAGACTCCCTGGCACTCGCCCCATTTGTACAGCCGACTTTGCTAGCGATGCTTCACTGACTACAGACGCTCTCATTTGCAGAGACGACAGTTTAGCATAGCCTTCAGCTACGTCATTTGCTACGACCTATCAAGGCGCCATATTCAGTTACTATTGATATTGATAGTGTGAATCATGTAGCTTCAAGAGCGACGTTCATCATTAATGGATTAAAGTTAAGTATGAATCTAATTACGTCCGCTTTCTGAATTCTCATTGCTTGTCATGTTCCAGACCTCACGTCAGTAGAGTCCTTCCCTTCTCACGACAGCCTGCGTGAGCTAAAACGCGTGAACCTCGGCCTCCTCTAGTAACACGGTGTTGGCTCTTCTGCCAACGCTACAGATTTCACGTCCCCAAATAAAGACCGATGGTCAGAAGAACATTCTGAACAGTTCGTGTGAATGATTTGGCAAACCAGATCTTCCTACATTAATCCCACCGAAAATTTGTGGGAGATAATCGAGCGGTCAGTTAGTGCACAAATACCTGCCCCGGCAACACTTTTGCAGTTATGGACGGTTACAGAGGCAGCGTGGGTCAATATTTCTGCAGGGGACTTACAGCGACTTCTTGAGTCCGGCTGCACGACTTGTTGAGTCCGGCCGAACCATGCCGTGCAAACGGAGGTCCGACACGATATCTGGAGGTGCCCTACGACTTTTGTCACCTCAGTATATCTTGCACCACGACGTAAAATAATTTGCGGGGCCACTGTGTGCAGTACCGCCGTATGCTGCAGGGATCAGCGACCCGGCAGCGTGCGCCCGCTGTGTCACTGTTTCGAGGCGCGGCGCGGCCGTTAGCATACTCTAGCTCGGTTGGAGGTCGCTGCCACTGAGTCACGCCCAAAAGAGAAACCTCCGGGCTGTATCCTCTTGTTCACCTGCGGTGGAGCCTGAAAAACATCATACCTGCCGATTGGATACAGCCTTGGGCACGCCGACGGACACCACTACGATACAAAGTAGTTGGCGCCCCAGCGCGTGGAAGGGAAAGAAATGAGCAAATAACGAAGTAAATGTAACCCCGTCATGGATTCAGGAGCTTGGGGCAGCGGCTGTCGATTAAATGTAATAATACTGTACCAACAGCAGTAATTTTGGAACTTCCTGGCAGATTAAAACTGTGGTCCGGATAGAGACTCGAACTCGCGACCTGTGCCTGGCCCCGAGTTCGAGTCTCGGTCCAGCACACAGTTTTAATCTGCCAGGAAGTTTCATATCAGCGCACACTCCGCTGCAGAGTGAAAATCTCATTCTGGAAACATTTCCCAAGCTGTGGCTAAGCCATGTCTCCGCAATATCCTTTCTTTCAGGAGTGCTAGTTCTGCACGGTTCGCAGCAGAGTTTCTGTAAAGTTTGGAAGGTAGGAGACGAGGTACGTCTACATCTACATTTACATTTTTACTCCGTAAGCCACCCAACGGTATGTGGCGGAGAGCGCTTTACGTGCCACTATCATTACCTCCCATTTCTGTTCCAGTCGCGTATGGTTCGCGGGAAGAACGACTGTCTGAAAGCCTCCGTGCGCGCTCGATTCTCTCTAATTTTGCATTCGTGATCTCCTCGGGAGGTATAAGTAGGGTGAAGCAATATATTCGATACCTCATCCAGAAACGCGCCCTCTCGAAACCTGGGGAGCAAGCTACACCGCGATGCAGAGCGCCTCTCTTGCAGAGTATGCCACTTGAGTTTGCTAAAAATCTCCGTAACGCTATCACCGTTACCAAATAACCCTGTGACGAAACGCGCCTCTCCTCTTTGGATCTTCTCTATCTCCTCCGTCAACCCGATCTGGTACTGGCAGAAGTAAAGCTGTGAGGACAGGGCGTGAGTCGTGCTCGGATAGCTCAGTTGGTAGAGCACTTGCCCGTCAAAGGCAAAGGTCCCTAGATCGGGGCAGTGTCGACATTGCAATCGCGTCATCTTCAGGTTTGTCACATGAATGACATCAAGTAGGCTTATGTATTCATAAGACAAGGCACCAGTAATAATCTGGTGGTCATGAAGTTCGGATATCTACAGAACCAGATACGATTATTAGTAACTTGTCTTATACATGCACGAGTGGTACTTGGTGTCACTCATTCGACAAGCCTGGAGATGACATGGTTGGAACTAGTTGCCTCATAAAACAATCTAAATTACGTCTGTTGGGACGGTATTACGAGGGTTGTTCCATAAGTAATGCCCCATATTTTTTTTTTTTTAAAAAGTCTTTAATATATATAGACAAACGTCCCTGTTGGTGCTTGACATTTAATGTCTGATCTGTGCTTCGGTGAAATTTCGAACCGTTCTGGCAGATGGCAGATGGCAGATGGCAGAGCCGTAGTACAGCCTCAAAATGGCGTCTACATACGACTCATATTACAAGCAGCGTGCTCTTATTGAATTCTTGTGTGCAGAAAAAAAACTGTGGTGAACATCCATAAACGTTTGTATGCAGTGTATGGAGATACTACAGTTGATAGGAGTACAGTTGGGTGACGGGTAAAGAAAGTTATTGCCTCAGGAAATGCAGAAACAGAGCTCCATCGTCAGCCACGCTCTGGACGTTCTGTCACAGCCACTGCTCCAGACATTTTGAATTGTGCGGATGTCATTATTCGTGCCGACCGGCGCATCACCACTTGACAATTGGTTGTACAGTTGTCGGTCAGCATTGGATGTTGGTCTGGAATGATCGAGACTCTCGGATATTCAAAGAGGTGCTCAGGATGGGTTCCACGAATGCTCACAGAGGATTGCTGAAGCCTTTTGAGACCGACGGAGTGGCCATTCTGTCACAGATTGTTACGGGTGGGCGAAAGCTGGATATACCACTTTCCGCCGAAAACAAAAAGGCAGTCCATGGAGTTGCATTATCCTCATTCAGCACAAAAGAAAACATTCAAGACAACCCCCTCTGCCGGAAAAGTCATGGCTATGGTCTTCTGGGATCGTGATGGCGTCATTCTGGTGGATTTGATGCCAAGAGGGTCAACCATCAGTTCAGAGGCATATGTGAAGACTGAACAAATTCAAGAACCGTTTCAGATGTATTCGATAGGACAAGAATCCATCAGAAATTTTGCTCCAACACGATAATGCACGCCCACATAGAAGTCTGAGAACCCGAGAACACATCGCCAAATGGGGTTGGACGTCATTGTCTCAACCATTCAACCCTCGGGCTTCCATCTCTTTGAGCCGCTTAAAGATTCACTACAGGGAACACACTTTGAAGGTGGCGAGAGTGTCAGTCATGCAGTGAGAACATCGCTACGTCTACAGGTAGAACAGTTTTCAGCATCAGAGTATACATGCTCTTTCAAAACGCTGGCATACGGCCACAGAACGTGACGCAGAGTACATAGAAAAATAATACATGGACAAAACATGTTGTCTGACTTTTAACAATAAGTATTCCCCAGGGAAAGCATGAGGTACGTTACATACTGAACGACCCTCGTATTACAGAGTAACGAAACGTTCTGTACGTAAATCAGCATCTGTGAACCAGAAACGGTTTGACCCCGGAAGGATTCCTAAGGACAGCGAGAAAATGGCAAGACAACTGATGACGGTGTAAGTTTGTGAACAGTACACCCTCTTAGGTTAATTCAGTAAACAGTGTCCTAGGTTGTAGCCGAGCCATTTTTGCGCATTTTGTTCCCCAAGTTGTGCTGGCCCTACAAGATGTACTGGAGAGCTCGTGTGAAGTTTGGAAACCAGGAGAAGGGTAGTGGCGGAAGTGGAGCTGGAGGGGTGGGTCGTGAGTCGTTCTTCCAGAACACCACCAGCGCCTGCACTGGCTCATGGGTAGGTGCGCCTCTTGCGCTATCGCACCGAAATCCACTTCGCTCCTAGAGTATAGCTGTATTTTACAATACTGAACGGCATAGAATTCTGCAGAACAAAACAAAATACAACAAATGGAGCAACGACTTTCCCACAAATACTATTTAGCAATAAAAACTTACCAATATTTAAATTTAAAACAAGGGAAGTTTATTTAATGACAGTATTGTTGTTTTAAATTTTTTAAAGAAAATGAACAAGATGGTAAAGTCATATACTTGTAAAGAAGGAAGATTTTCTGATTTTTTAAAATTTATTTTAAACGCTAATCAGTCTTGATCACAAGGATTTATTATTAAAAAAATTAATAATGATTTCTCCAAATAGAAATCGGTTTCGATTTTGTCAGAAATCTACTTCAGACTATGACAGAGGCAACGGCTTGAGCATTGGTATGTGTCAGAGGACAGCACTGGCAAATTTTAGCAGTGGTGTTCTTCAAAAGGTACCGATGGTCAAGCTATCTTCTTTCTTCACCATCTGATAATACAATGACACTGAAGACGATTTTTGATCAAATCTAAAAAGGTCATATTTGGGAGTGTGGTTATTAATGTTCCATAACTCCTTGTGGTCAAGACTGATTATTGTTATAATTATCTATGAGATTGCTGATTTTTTCTAGTAATGTTTTCAGAAGTTTTTAACCCAGGAGCAGGTGCACTGTTTCTCATAACAAGAGAGGGCATACTGCGTACTTTGAACGTTTGTAAAGATTAGCTGTCTTAATGTTACCAAGGTAAACATTTATTAACAAAATAACAGATTAATCTAAGTTTAATTAAATGACCATAAAACAAAACAGTGGAAAATCCAGGATGGAATGTAACAATATTATGAAAAGGGAAGTTGCTACTCACCATATAGCGGAGATGCTGAGTTGCAGATAGGTGCAACAAAAAGACTGTCATAAATAGAGCTTTCGGCCAGTAAGGCCTTCGTCAACAACAGACGACAGACACACACAAACACACACACACACACACACACACACACACAAACACACACACACACACACACACACACACACACACACCACACACTCACACAAACGTAACTCACACACATGACTGGAGTCTCAGGAAACTGAAACTACACTGTGAGCCACAGCACCAGTGCATGATGGGAGTGACAACTGGGTGGGGGTAACGAGGAAGGTGGGATAGGAAGGAGGAGGGATAGTATGATAGGGGTAGCGAACAATGAAATGCTGCAGGTTACACAGCGGTCAGGGGAGAGGTAGGGATGGGGTGGGGAGAAGCGGAAAAGGAGAGAAGTAAAAAGACTGAGTGTGACGGTGGAATGGAGGGCTGTGTAGTGCAAGAATGGGAACTGGGAAGGGGATGGATGTTAGTGAAAGGTTGAGGCCAGGAGGCTTACGGGAACATAGGATGTATTGCAGGGGAAGTTCCCACCTATGCAATTCAGAAAAGCTGGTGTTGGTGGGATAGTTCCATATGGCACAGGCTGTGAAGCAGTCATTGAAATGAAGGATGCCATGTTTGGCAGCATGTTCAGCAACAGGGTAGTCCACTTGTTTCCTGGCCACAGTTTGTCGATGGCCATTCATGTGGACAGACAGCTTGTTGCTTGTTATGCCCACATAGAATGCAGCTCAGCTTGTAGATCACATGACTGGTTTCACAGGTAGCCCTGCCTTTGGTAAAATAGGTGACGTTTGTGACTGGACTGGAGTAGGTGGTGGTGAGAGGATGTATGGGAGAGGTCTAGCATCTGGGTCTATTACAGGGGTATGAGCCACGAGGTAAGGGGTTGGGAGAAGGGGTTGTGTAAGGATGGACGAGTATATTGTGTAGGCTCGGTGGACGGCAGAATACCACTATGGGACGGATGGGGAGGATAGTGTGCAAGACGAGAGGTAGTTGAAACCCTGGCGGAGAATGTGAAATAACTGAAGTTAAAATCTTCTGGGTTGTTAGGGTGCGTCATGTTTCATCTAAAATGTTCGACGTTTCGACCCCTCTGCTGAGATCTTCCTCAGGATCTTTTGGTGTCCACTAGTGCTAGAACAAGACAACGGCCACGAAAGCCTGCAGACTTATAAAATGTGAATGAACTTACATTAAATGAGCTAAAGCAATGTTTAATCAAACAATAATAAAATGAACTTTCATTATATCGATCTGTTGCCGCGGGCAGCTGTTACACCACAGTAATGACGCACTTGAAGTGTTAAACAGCGCAGTTGCGCCAGATACCAGCTACTGGCTTATCTGATTACTCATTACCTCGTAGATAACTGCCTGACTGTGGGACTGTGCTGCTGTCTTATAGTGTGTTACTTTCTTGCACGGATCGTAAATTTTCCCACGTAGCTCACTGTTTATTTTATGTCACTGCTGTTCCCTTGCCGGTATGACAACACTATTCATCACTGCGTTAGCTGAAGGAATAATGAATTGTGGAATGTTTAAAGGTGTTCGAAACACTCCTGGGATTCATGGCATCGTTGAGGTGCCGTGCTGGAGTGTGCCTTCAGGTGAACCCTGACCACGTAGAACGCTTGTTGTAACAATTTTGCTTCATGAGCTAATCTGCAGTTTGGGTCATCGAGGACCACTGTTATTACGTCTTCAGGTACTCAGTCGTAAAACGCCGTATCGCGGAAACAATTCGTTTCGGCGCCTATGTTTATTAGCATTATTTGCTTGTTTTGTTGGCGTCTACCCGTCGTTTCGTTCGTACCTATAATACTAAAAATTATGTAGTTTCTTAAAATCCAAAATCGGTTTAGGTAGCTATAAACGTTAAACATCACTCGCGTATGCCAGAAAATTCCCCACATTCTTCGCTATAACTTAGCAAAAACAACACCGCGATGTATGCAGAGGTTTTGAATATATTTCGGGTGGCCTGTGTTAACTGCTTCGCCCAGTATGACTAGCAAACTTTGCCGGCCGCGGTGGTCTTGCGGTTCTAGGCGCGCAGTCCGGAACCGTGCGACTGCTACGGTCGCAGGTTCGAACCCTGCCTCGGGCATGGATGTGTGTGATGTCCTTAGGTTAGTTAGGTTTAAGTAGTTCTACGTTCTAGGGGACTGATGACCACAGCAGTTTAGTCCCATAATGCTCAGAGCCATTTGAACCAATTTTTAAACTAGCAAACTTTAGGTTTGAACAACAAGAGTGCCTCGAATATATACACGGGTTAGCTACTTTAATACAGCCAGTAACTCTCGATTTACCGGCAGAAGAAATCCTCAAGAATATCTCCCGCTCACTTTGGGTAAGAGTTCCATCCATTAAATGACAAATTTTATTTTTTGTGAATGTCTTTTGTGGAAGAGAGACAAGTGTGAAGGTGCGGCCTCACTTTGAACGATTCGCGGTACAAGTGTTCGAACCGCTGGCATACACAGCGGCCGTTACGTATCAGAACTGCAGAAAACACAATAGCGAACGTCGTTTAGCGAGCCGTGAATACTGCAATAAAGTTTCATCATTTGTCGCCGCGGGTGTTCAACCACAGCATAAATCGGTTGTGGAGTAATGCAGCAAACTCGTTCTCGACCTGAATGTTGGTCTGAAAAGCGCAGTGCGTTACTACCGTGACCCTGCCGGCAGTTATCTGCCTCCAGGCTCTGAACTGTCGTACCCAGCCATTTATAGGAGAACCTGCAGCGTAACGTGGAACACGGACCGTGATGCAAGTTCACATTAGGCACCTAAACAAAGTATTGCAAGAGGCCAAACAAGCGATTAACTGACTATAACGGTACCTCGATTCGGCATTTTTCCATACTTTTTTCTTTATATTGTGAGGAAATTGGACACGAGTAACGTCAAAACATATACGTTTGTGCGGATCTGTAATTAAATTGGAGAAAAGGTCACACTAACATTGTATTACAAAGTAAGATTATGTTGGAAACTAAGCACTGTTACCTATTCTATAAATAATCGCGGCCTTCTACGTATAAATTATCGAAAATGGTATGGCATGCAACGTGGTCAACAACTAAAATCATGTAGCATAATCTTTATTAAGCGGAACGGTGTGATATACATTGAAGCTCCAAACAAACTGGTATAGGCACGCGTAATCAAATACAGAGATGTATAAAGAGGCAGAATAAGGCGCTGCGGTCGACAATGCCTATAGAAGACAACAAGTGTCTGGCGCAGTTGTTACATACGTTACTACAGCTGCAATGGCAGGTTATCAAGATTTGAGTTTGAAATTGCTGTAATACTGGGCGCTCCAGTGATGGGACACAGTATCTCTGAGGTAGCTTTAAAGTGAGGGATTCTCCTGTAGGATCATTTCACGAGTGTACCGTGAATTTCAGGAATCCGATACAAATGAAATCTCCGACATCGATGCGGCCGGGAAAAGATCCTCCAAGAAAGAGGTCAGCGACAACTGAAGAGAATCATTCAGCGTGTCGGAAGTGCAACCCTTTTGCAAATTGCTGCAGATTTCAATGCTGGGCAAACAGAAACTGTGATCGTGCGACCACTCAACGAAACATCATCGATATTGGCTTCCGGAGCCGAAAGCCCACTCGTGTACCCTTGATGACGGCACGACACAAAGCTATACGCCTTGACTGTGCCCGTCAACACCGAAATTGGACTGTTGACGACTGGAAATATATTGCCTGCTCCGACGAGTGTCGTTTCAAATTTTATCGAGCGAATGGATGTGTGCGGGTATGGAGACAACCTCATAAATCCATCGACCATGCATGTCAGCAGGGGACTGTTAAAGCTAGTGGAGGTTCGGTAATGGAGCGGGGCGTGCGTAGATGAAGTGATATGGGACTCTTGATACGTCCAGATACGACTCTGACAGGAAACACGTACGTAAGCATCCTGTCCGATCACCTGCATCCATTCATGTCCATTGTGCATTCCGACGAACTTGGGGAATTGCAGCAGGACAATCTGACACCCCACACGTCCAGAATTGCTACTCCAGGAACGCTCTTCTGAGTTTTATGCTGGCCGCCAAACTCCGCAGCCATCAACATTATTGAGCATATCTGGCATGCCTCGCAACGTGCTGTACAGAAATGATCGCCACTGCTTCGTACTCTCACGGTTTAACGGACAGTCCTGCAGAATTCACACTGTCAGTTCTCTCCAGCACTATTTCAGATGTTATTCGAGTTCATGCCACGTCGTGTTGCAGCGCTTCTACGTGCTCGCAGGGGGCCTACACGATATTGGGCAGGTGTACCAGTTTCTTTGGTTCTTCAGTGCATAATATCGCATAAATACAGAGGTGTGCGAAACATAAGGACGAAAGTAAGTTCCGCACGATGTGTCGCTGTCACGTAACACAGCTCAATCAAACTTTGACCATACACAGAAAGAACTGCTACAGTACAGTCCAGTACAACAGAGTACAATATAGTACAGTACAGTAAAGTACAGAAGGTAAATGAAAGAAATACGCAATGAGAGAAACATAAATGATACTTTTATTCAAAAAAGTAATTACAATGAAATAGCCGAGGTGCATGACGGTTCCTTGTACATTACAGTAGGCGGTGTATGGCTCTTAGCATGTTGTCATCACCGGGTATGTCAATGCCTGCTCTGCAACGTACTCCCTTTCTGGCCACAGCGTTGGTAAGAAGTTCTTGCGGTAGGGAGTTTCATTCATCCACCAGAACGGTTTCTAACTGCTGAGTGTGGAACTAATGCAGTACGTCCCCCTTAGGCATTCCACAAGTGTTAGATGGGGTTTAAGTGTCAGAATAATGTTGACCGGTGGGTGTGCCGTGCTCGAACGATTTGGAGGTCAGTATGCCTGTGCAACGTTATGGCTTGTCACACCGTAACACCCGAACCACTAAAGAGAACACGTTCGACAACCTCTCGCCGTATAAGGATACGTCCAGCATTGTGTGCGTGCGCGTGTGTGTGTGTGTGTGTGTGTGTGTGTGTGTGTGTATGGTCTACGTTTCATCGAGCTACATTACTTGTCAGTGATACATCACGCGGAAGATACTTTCGTTCTTTAGCCTTGCGCAACCCTATACATCACATTTCTCTCCGGTTTACCAAGCGAGGTGCCGCGGTGGCTAGCACACTGGACGCGCATTCGGGAGGACGACGGTTCAATCCCGCGTCAGACCATCCTGATTTAGGTCTTCCGTGATTTCTGTAAATCGCTTCAGGCTGCCGGGATGAAAGTGCGCGGCCGATTTCCTTCCCCATCCTTCCTTAATCCGATGAGACCGATGAGCTCGCAGTTTGGTCTCTTCCTCCCAAATCTACCCAACCCTCTCCAGTTTACCACCCAGCGTCAGTGCCACAAAATATTAATAGATGCATAAAACAAATGGAAATGACGAAGATACTGATGTGAGATAGGTTAATCGAGAAGATGCGCCTGCACAGATCTGGAACGGTTTGCATTTGATAGCGAGGTTTTGGAGGACGGCATCATACTATTCAGAACGCGGACTTCTACAAACAACAACAGAGAGGGGGAAAAGTAGAATACCATCCACCCTACTGCCTAACTGTTTGAAGAAAGGCCGATGCGTTAACTTTGGTACTGTAGTGTGATGTTACGGAATGGCGCGGAACTTACGGATCATTAGTGTCGTCCTGGACCATACCCAACCAGTGTTTGCTTTCGAAAGACCTGTTAACACTGGTGTAGCGTGGTTGACTCAAGTTCCGAGTGAGTGGCAGCCAGAATGCGAGACTGGTTCAGGAGACCGCGGTTCCTCCTATGTAACCCAGGAACTGCGGTGTGGTTGCGTGAGCAGGCCAGTACTTTCCCATTCTGCCTGGGCCCTGTCCCTTCCCTCGTGGTAACGCTACACGCACATTCTCCAGACTACGGTACGCTCCATTCATCCCCTCGTATCCACCTCATGGCGATGTGCCACGTAGACTAAAGCGTCGCACTGGTACGACTGTTTCTTACGATAGACCAACAAGGACGGTTGACATGTAAATTTTCTCCTGCACGTAATGCGTAAATTAAACTGTAACGCCGAGCGGGATAAGCCATGCAGTCATGAACTGTGCGGCTGGTCCCGGTGGAGGTTCGAGTCCTCCCTCGGGCATGGGTGTGTGTGTTTGTCCTTAGGATAATTTAGGTTAAGTAGTGTGTGAGCTTGGGGACTGATGACTTACCAGTTAAGTCCCATAAGATTTCACACACATTTGAACGATTTTTTGAAACTGTAACTTGTGTTTTAAAACGAGAACACTTCGAATTCAATTCTTGATTTGTGTGGCCATATTGTCCACTGTTGCTTTACAATTCTTGAGGGTATTCTTGTTCTGTCATTGCAACTACAAAAACGCGTGATTTTTTTTTTTTTTTTTTACCAGGCGCGTTTCACTTTATTGAGGTAAACCATCATCAGTGGTCTGTAATCAAGTTGTTTACATTCTGATTTGCTTAAAGATCGAAAATCAGTTCGTTAAGAATACACCGGTTTTGCGAGAAATCAAGCGAAAATCACCGTAAGTACGTATTCTTAACGCACTGTTTTTCGATCTTAAAACAAGTCAGAATGTAAATAACTTAATTGCAGACCACTGATGATGTTTTACCTCAGTAAAGGGAAACGCGTCCAATGAAAAAAAAATCATTCATTTTTGTATTTGCGAAGACAGAAAAAAAATCCCCTCGAGAACACTTCCAATTGACGCATTAGCAAACGTTTATTTGCATCTCCCGTACATCTACACATCTGTACCCCTCAAGCGACCTTATATTGTGTTGCGGAAAGTACTTCTGGTCTCTCTACCATTCACCACCTCCCCTCTTCTCTTTCACTTGCGAATGGCGCGTCGTGAGCCCTACCTACGTCCCTACGCCCTCGGCTTAGGGGTGGAAAAACACACGGTATCTAAAACGAACTAGGGAGAAATGATCGAGTGGGTTGGGCTAGATTAAATACGGGGTGCACTTTCATTACACATTTATTTTCGAATACACCAAGTTGAAGAGCATTTTGTTTAATAAGTTTTGGTCTGTTACCATTAAAATCAAAATGGTAAACAATAATGTGAGTTAACACGTAGTAGTTTAGACATGTACCGTAATACATTCAAGAGACAAACAAACTGGTACACTACCTAATATCGTGTAGGGCCCGCGCGAACACGCAGATGTGCTGCAAAAATAAATGAATAAATAAATAAATAAAATAATATGGTTCAAATGGTTATAAGCACTATGGAACTTAACATCTGAGGCCATCAGTCCCCTAGACTTAGAACTACTTAAACCTAACTAACCTAAGGACATCATACACATCCATGCCCGAGGCAGAATTCGAATCTGCGCCCTAGCAGCCGCGTGGTTCTGGACTGAAGCGCCTAGAACCCCTCGGCTGCAACAACACGACGTCGTATGGACTCGACTACTGTTTGAAGAAGTACTGCAGGGAATTGACACCATGAATACTACAGGGCTGTCCATAAATCCGTAAGAGCTCCAGGAGCTTCTCCCTGTTCTTATGCTTGATCTGTGTTCAGATTTGACGGGCTGTCCAGTGAACCCCCTTTCCACTAAACCTGAGGGCTGCGATGGGAAGTTTCCGTTGCCAGTAAAGATCTCGAACGCTTCCGGCAGTATCGACGTGGTCATTTCGTGACAAGTATGTGCTAGGGAGCAATCTGATTGACTCTTGTCACAACGTACCCTTTCGGAATGTTAACAGGAAAATTTCTGTGACGCACAACCCCCCTCTTGCACCGTCTGCCATCCTACTGTGAAGAGTTATCTGCGCGATTCCCTCACCGTTGCTGAACGAACACCCGACGGGTCGCGCAACCGTTCTTTGGGTGTTCTGTACTAATATCTGTTGGTAGGGTCCGTAATTCGCGCAGCCATATTCAGTTTCGGATCGAACCAGCTACTTTTAATGCGGATGGACCACGGGACTCTTCCATTTAACATCTACATAACACAATCAAGTCTAAGGACAACACAGATTCGTCAACAATTTATCGAGGACGGGATTCAGTGAATCAGTAGAGCTGGTGCGTGAAGCTCTTACTGACCTCCAACGTTTTCGTCCATAGTAGAGAAAACATTTCACCTTTATCTGAAATATTGTGATCTTCATTTTTCTATATTACGTCTTTCCTATATTTCACAAAATGAAATGTGTGCAGTCTACCTATTTCTGCACGAGTTTAACGTCTCCATTGTCCCAGTCCTATTTCACAATTACAACAGCAAAGAAATTCCCTTATTCCTCTTGCTTCCCTTGATTCAGGGGCACATCAAGAACAACTAAATTTCTGACGTGATACTTTTCGTTTTTTGATCTTCCAGTCTGTCTCTCCCTAACGAGCTAGCGTTACAACACGCTGCTATTCAGCCACAAGAGTTATACTTGTAGGCAAAATTTTAAAATAGTTTGAAATATTACATATTTACATCATTTTTAAAAATTATTTTAAAAATGACTAAGCAGTGATGTTTTGAAAAGAAGTACTGCAAAACTGTTATACACTTTGCTGGACTAAAACGGTACGAGCGTGAGCGAGAGGAATTTGGAAAAGGGGTGGTTGAATTATTCCGGTGGTGTAAGGTGTGGGCTATCCGTGGGCAGGAGGTTGGTGTTGCGCAATGGGTGTGATGTAGGACGATAGGTGGTAGGGAGATAAGGGATTTAGGATAACTAGGATGGAGGCCACCCTCTGATTACGAGAAGGAGTAAAGGAGGGTGGGAACTAAGGAAGGTTTAACACCCCGTCGTCTTTGAGGTCATTAGAGCACCATCTCGGACTGTTGCAAGGATGGGGAAGAAAATCGGTCGTGTCCTTTCAGAGAAACCAACCTGGTATTTGCTAGGAGCGATTTAAGAAAATCACAGAAAACCTAAATCTGGATGGCGTCGTCAATGCGAGTCCAGGGTGCCGACAACTGCACCACGACGCTCGCTGGGTGGGACGGGAACACTGATCAGTGGGAGGATATGATGTGGAATAGATCTTGAAGCAAGAGCGGAATCCATCGTGTGGTAGGTGGAGCATGTTACAACTGTGTAGGGAGAACTTATTGAGAGTGTGTCGTACAGTGCTGATGAAATGTATTGGTACAGCCGCAGCAGCACACTGGGACTGGTAATGAGAGGAGAAGTAATGGACTGGTTGGAGTCGAGTTTGCGGGATGTCTACGATTTATGTACGTGTTCAGACTGTGAGAAGACGGAGAGAAAGGCGGTGAAATGGTAAAAGGTTCGTTGGGGTAGGCGTCTGCGTGGAGTTCAAGGATTTGGAGAGAGAGACGAAAGTTTGGCGAAGGGGATGTCCAGACTCGTTGGCTAGAGAAGATTAAGGTTTTGGATGACTGGAACATCGGGGAGGGAGACATTTCCCCCTGTGTGGCTGGTTAGTAGTTTCAGACTGTAGTCGACTTTATGTTGGTGGCTTAACAGGAGGCAATTCCATTTAGTTTGAGGTTGAGGGCTAGTTTGAAGTGTATAGTATGTTACTTAATTGAATAGGAGGGTCATAAATGGTTAGAAAAGAATTGTGGAACCAGAGGTTGAGTGGTTCGTCCTGTTATTATTGCCTATGTTTTGAATGTTTTTGTCTTAATGAACGACCGGCCGCAATAGTATGTGGAATTTTTAAATTGGAGCCGGAGAGACATTAGGAATTTCTTGAGGGTGAGGTGGAGAACTGAGAAAGTAATCTACTGCAGGAAATGGACATGGAGTGGTAACGTGTACTATCATCATCGAGTAGGATATTCAGTAGCGGAGTGGAGGAATAATGGAGTCTTGGAGCGCTACTGCGGCAGGATGGAAGATGGACGAGACGGGAACTGGTGTTGCTTAAGATGACAACTTCTGATACATGTTATGACATATTTAACAGTTCAACAAAGTAAACACACAGAGAAAAAGAATTGGCTCTAACGTTTCTCATTATTTCTTATTTATATTCTATACACAGTTCAGATTTCTAGCTTCTACTGCACTGAAGCACCAGAGAAACTGGTGTACAGGCGCTGCGGTCGGCAACGCCCACCTAAAACAACCAGTGTCTGACAGAGTTGTTAGATCGATTAGTGCTGCTACAATAGTAGGTTTAAGTGAGTTTGAACGAGGTGTTATAGTCGGCACACGAGCGATGGGACACAGCATTTACAAGGTAGTGACGATGTGTGGATTCTCCCGCAGGATCAATTCAGGAGTGTACCGTGAATATATGGAATCCGGTGAAACATCAAATCCCCGACATCACTGCGGCCGAAAAAAGATCCAGTAAGAACGGGACCAACGACGACTGAAGAGAATCGTTCAACGTGACAGAAGTGCAGCTCTTTCGCAAATTTCTGCATGTTTCAATGTTGGGCCATCAACAACTGTCAGCGTACAAACCATTCAACGAAACATTATCGATATGGGCTTTCGAAGCCAAACGCCCACTCGTCTATCCTTGATGACTGTCTGAAATTGTACTGTTGATGACTGGAAACATGTTGCCTGGTCGGATAAGTCTCATTTCAAATTGTATCGAGTGGATGGATGTGTACGGGTATGGAGGCAGCCCCATGAATCGAAGGTCCCTGTATGTCAGCATGGGACTGTTCAAACTGGTGGAGGCTCTTTAATGGTGTGGGGCGTGTGCAGTTGGAGTGATATGGGACCCCAGATACTTCTATACACGGCTGTGACAGGCGAGACGTACGTAAACATCCCGTCCGATCACCTGCATCCATTCATGTCCATTGTGCATTCCGACGAACTTGGGCAATTCCAACGGGACTTTCTGACATCCCACACGAGTTTAAACGCTTCCACTGGCCACCAAAATCGGCAGCCATGGAGTTTATTGAGTTTATCTGGGATGCCCCGCAACGTGCTGTTCAGAAGAGATCTGCACCCCTCGTTCTTGTTCTCTTACGGATTTATGGACAGCCCTGCAGTTTGCTCCAGCATTACTTCGTACATCAGTCGAGTCCACGCCACGTCGTATTGCGGCACTTCCGCGTGCTCGCGGGGCCCTACACGATATTAGGCAGGTGTAGCAGTTTCTTGAGCTCTTCAGTAAGTTATTCTGAGTATACTACATGTAAGGTAATCAACCGCACTTTGAAGTCACCATAAATGTCTCTTACTGCGTTAACACAAAGTGATCACTTTGGACAGCGATTGGTACCCAGGTGACGTCAGTGGACATCACTTTAGACAATACAACCAGCGCCGCTCCGGTCTTCAGGAGAAGGCAGGCAAGAGGAGCGGAGCACGTGCAGAAATAAAAAGCAGCCGCCTGCTTTCGTAACGCGCCGCTGTTTGATATGCTGCGATCTGGAAATTCCGCAACGTCGAGTCGTGGCCGAGAATCTTCCCTTCCGCCATCTCTGCAGAAGGTCAGATGCATATCAGACGCCTCATGAGGGATACCCCTTTCGACAATCTCCTCTCGATGCAAGACACCGTGTCAGTCCCAAAACTCGTGGACTCTCACAGAAGATCAAGATATCTATTTTAATTGTTATATTGCGATCTGTCATACATTAATTCTCCACACATATTAGTTAACGCAACGCTCAGATACGTCAGATCATTTCTAGCACAGTATGTTTACATTATCATCCGCAGTCTTTGATTACTGAGGCTCTTGTGAATAATATCTGTACGTCACATCATCTCGCGAGGTCAAGACCAGCACTGCTTCCGCTGTTGCCTCATAAATATAGTAACACTTTCAGAAATCACTAAGTATGTACCTTGGCTTTGTCGCTGAGAAGTGTCAGTACTACATCCTGTTTGAAAGATTGTTCAACGCGGGAAAGAACTTTTAACTCGTCAGCTTTATTTATTGCTGTGTGGTGTACTTCCGCGGTATTTCATGATTCACGATAGACGTTGCTCGGAGGACAATTCAGTGGACCTCTTGTAGGAGGCACATATGTGGCTTGTGCTTTAAGGAGTAGTCAAATGAAAACGAGACAGGTGGAAAAAAAGTAAGTAAACTGTGTATTACTTCAAAAGCATACTGCCAAGTCAGTCAATGCTTTCATAAAATAACATTTGCGGTTGCCTACAGAACCATGAGCGTTCCCAGGCGTGCACCTCTCTGACCAGAGAAAACCAAAGGCCACGAATGTCTTTCTTCAAGGCTCCAAAAATATGGAAACCGTATGGGGAATAATGTGTAAAGGCTTCCCCGCGAAACAACATTGGCAGCTTGTAGACGGCCCCACACTTTGTCAAGACTGTATTGAGTAGGGTGCAAAAGCTTCGCCTGGAAACCCTTACACATCCTCCATACAGTCCCAATCTGCCCCCAAGCCATTTCCATATTTTTGGAGTCCTGAAGAAAGAAAATACAAAAAGGTTTCAATTTAAAATCAACTTAATGACATACTATAACTCTAACTTAGGTTTCATTGTTTCCGTATTTATTGCAATTCACTAATGACCAAATTAAATAAGTGATAATTTCCGTTTTTCAATAAGTACTCTGCACTATTTATCAGTTTTCTGATTTGTTGCCTGAAGGGATTATAAATTACCGTTACAACTGGTCGCGTGTCTGATAATTACTTCTTCAGAGCAAGCCATTCTATGCCTATTTCTGAAATGTATGCCTTGGAGGTCATAATGAAACTGAACTGGGTCGTGACGAGATGAATGTGCTCGACTTCTAGTACTTCGAGCTGGTCGTGTTCTATGTATCCTACTTCTCACGTTTCAAGCACGCTAGGAGAAAGCAAAACGACTCAGCTCCTTGAAGACTGGAGCTCAAGCACTGGAGGCACATTGCTTGCTAAACTTCCCTCTCCCCAAAACGAAATTTTCCGAGTCGTGCCACTCTAACCTACAAAAATTTCTACAGTTTGCGCAGCTTTTCCGCTTGGTTTCCTTCCAGACTTGCTTTGGAAACAAGATACCACTTTTGTGATTGGTCCCTCTGCCACCGGGGTCCGTGTGGTGCGCACCAATATTCGAGTGGCGGTCGCGTCTCCTTGGAATCGAACCCCCGACATCGTGGCCCCTCTGACCGTTGTATTTCTCGCTACCAAAGCAACAGTTCACCTGTCTGCCGGCAGAACAAGAGACTATGTCCCATGGTACAGCAAGCTACCCAATACCTGAGCACCTTGAAGTAAAGGACACAAATAATCTCATTGCTGTACACTTTCAAACTGTGTTGGAGAGAAGTGCAACATTTTGTCAATATTTGGTCTCCACGTTGAACTCTAGGTCCGCTGGTAACCGACCATGTGAACTAGTTTACAGATCTCAGAAATGTGACAGTAAAGAATGAGACATGCCGAGGTCGGATTCGTCTGATACGGCAGGTGCAGATGAGGGAAGTGGGATACTTCCTTCGTCAACCAATACTCGCGTTTCTGGACTCATCTGCCTTAGCGAAATCAAGGACAACCTACGCCTACATGGCCACGTGATGGTTTGAACTACTTCCCCACTCAAATGCGTCCCCACTAAAGAAAAGAGGAGTAGGCAAGAAAAAACCATTACGGCTCAACGAGCCGTCTACGTGAAGGTCGCTATAGTTGGTAAGAAAGGTAAATCTAGGCAAGGGTGGGACAGAGAATCAGCCATTAACTCCTTTAAGAAACTTTACGGCCGTACGTTCAAGTAGTTTAGAGAAACCACAGAAGCCCTCAGTCAACATGTACAATCGCGGTTCATCATTCCACTGTCTGAGGCACTGCTCCAAAAAAAGATGAA
Source organism: Schistocerca gregaria (assembly GCF_023897955.1). NCBI lineage: Eukaryota > Metazoa > Arthropoda > Insecta > Orthoptera > Acrididae > Schistocerca > Schistocerca gregaria. The sequence goes on from NC_064922.1 coordinate 126,706,512, forward strand.
GGAATACGCATGTTCCAGCAGAAAACCCAGCAGGTCAGTGCAGCCACGTTACCCGTCTCCCTGTTCATACTGGGTCTAACGAAATAGCGTCGCAAATTTTCTGGACACATGGATCACATGAAGAAGAACATATGATGTTATTTTCATACATGTTCGGAATAACGTCATTCTAGTGTTCGAATTCACGTCTCACAACTCTTCATATTACATTAACAAATGCATGAACAGATGAACTTCAACATTCATTTACACGAAATTGGTAGGTGGGATGTACATGATCAGACAAACAAATGATTGCAATTTCAGAAAGTCTGGATGATTTAAGAGAAAGAGCTCCACAAATTGAGCAAGTCAACAACACGTTAGTCCACTTCTGGCCCTTGTGCAAGATGTTATTCGGGTTGGCGCTGAATCACGTAGTTGTTTGATGGCCTCCTGAGGGATATACTGCAAAATACTGTGCAACTGGCGTGTTAGATCGTCAAAATCCGAAGATGGTTTGACGGTCCTGCCTATAATGCACCAAACTTTCTCATTTGGGTAGATATCCGGTGAACTTACTAGTCAAGGTTGTGAGCGGCAATTCCGAAGGCAAGCGGTACAGATTCTTGCAGCGTGCGGGTGGGTTTTATCTTCCCGAAATGTAAGCCGAGGATGACTTCCCATGAAGGGCAACAAAACGGGGCGTACAACATATTCGACATACCTTTATGTCGTAAGGGTGCCACTGATGAGAACCAAACGGGTCCCGCTATGGTTGTCGGGACGTATGGCGGACGACGGTCAGGTTAGTATTCCACCCCTTCCTGATCATCTCGAACTGCGTCGTAGACACAAGTGCCCTGAAGCTACTTTCAGCAATCAGCTGGACATTTCACTAGGACCTAGTCAGATGTACCTATGGCTCCGCATTCGCAGCCGGAATTCTTTTCCCCCTCTGTTCCACATAAATAATTCATGGCCTGTCAGATAGCACAAAGCGCCAGTAGCTGGTTCAACGTGTATCATATGGAGTATACCCGCTTCTGCCACAAATTCTTAATGCGCTCTCGTCCAGTAGACCCCTTACACTGACATGCAGATCAGGAGGAACAGGAAGAATCACATTAAAGTCTTTCTTACACGAAATGTGCAAAATGCCCTCGCACTGATACATGCGAAGGTTGCCCAGAAAGTAGCGCACTGTGTATTTTTTCTTTAACAGTCTTTTATTGAACGTAATGTGAATTACATACGCGAAAGAGTTGTGTTTTATCTTAATACCCTAGTTTTCTACGTAATCTCCATCCCGTTTTATAGCCTTCATCCAGCGCGAAACAAGGCCGTGTATGCCCTGTCGGTACCAATGCTCGTCCTGATGGCGGAACCAGTGTTTCACTGTGTGAGTCACCTCCTCAACGTCCTCAAAATGTCTTCTACGGATGGTATCCTTCAATGGCCCAAAGAAATGGAAGTCCAGGGGCCAGGTCAGGGCTGTAGGGTGGACGGGGCGAGGCTGTCCAGCCCTGTTTTGCGATGTGTTAAGCAGTCCCCATACTAGTTTGAGACCGAGTGCTATTGTTTTGCACCAAAACATTTCCTGGGTTGCTGTAGAGCAGATGTCGCACGAAGCGCGTCTTTAGTTTTGTTAATGTGTTGATATATGCTTCTGAATTAATGGTACCACCTCTTGGCGTCACATAAATGAGAATCACACCTTCACAGTCCGAGAACACCGTGATCACGACCTTACTGGCGGAAACAGCTGCTCTGAATTTTTTCTCCGGTGGGGAGTGGGAATGACGCCATTTCATCGACTGTCTTTTGGTTTCGGGCTCAAAATGGGGAACCCAGGTTTCATCACCTACCACAATTCGGAACAAGATGGCCTCCCCCTCAGCTTCAAAACATTGCACGTGTCAGGTCAAATGTTTTTTATTTTCGATTTGTGATCCATCGTTAGGCACCGCTGGACGCATCTTGTACACAGTTTTGAATATCCGCCAGCCAGGGTGCCCGAGCGGTTCTACGCGCTACAGTCTGGAACCGCGCGACCACTACGGTCGCAGGTTCGAATCCTGCCTCGGGCATGGATGTGTGTGATGTCCTTAGGTTAGTTAGGTTTAAGTAGTTCTCAGTTCTAGGGGACTGGTGCCCTCAGAATTTAAGTCCATTGATGCTCAGAGCCATTTGAACCATTTTTTGAATATCCAAGAGTGCGGATAATTGCGTCCACACTTCCTTTGCTGATTGACAGATGCAGCGCCAACTGCCGAGTCGTAAAGAGTCTGTCCTTGCGAGTGACAGCGTCAGTCCGCTGCAACATGCCAGGTGTGACAGCCGTGGATGGTCTCCCCGACCGCTGGAAGTCGTGGAGCACCGCCGACCCGCCTTCTAATGGCCTCACTCACCCTCAGTGCGAAGCGACTAACCGTAGTGAACACAGCAGATGCTCCATAGTCTTTGCACAAGCGTTTAGGAATATTCCCCACAGTTTCTTTCTCAGTTAGAAATTCAATGACAGCACATTGCTTGTAACTTACATCACCTGTAGACGCCGTTTTGAAACTGTCCTGCAGCTGTCGGAAGTGACGGAAACTTGGCGCGCTCACTCAGGAGACTTCAAATAATACAGACGTAACGTTTCGTATTCGTAGCGTTCTTTTCGGTTGCGAAAAAAAGAAAAAAAACAGGTATTACCATCTGGCCAACCCTCGTACATCAACTCACAGTCACATTCGATCAACGGTGCACTGAAGTGTCTCTGGAGCACTGCTTCGGACAGTTACGTACTCTTTCTCGGCGAGTGGAGTGGGTAAGGCTTTGCAAATTAGAACTACGACAACAGGTAACAACAAAAACTCTTAAAACTAATATGCAGATCTCCCAATCTAAAAGCAAACACAAATGATGAACAATATCAACAAACAATGTACATGCTATATGATCCAGAAAACGCGTAACAGCAGGCCTCCATGCACAGCTTAACATTAAGTTAATGCAACGAGAGTCATAAATAACTTCACCTCCGGAATATGACTCATAGCTGTCGAAACATGTTTCGTCATGAAAACCAAATCGTTATGTAACACGAGATCGAGTGCCCACTGTCAGCAGTCGGAAGATGCGAATCGTTTCATATATCTCAGTTCTGCAGCAGTGAGGCGGTACTCTTCCTCGCCGTAAAATCCAGTCGTTGCAAGAGTAACGGCGGAACACAATGGTGTGAGGCGGAAGTTAAATGCTGGAATCGTAAAATTCCCATCCGATTTTAACTGTTTCCATAAATCATTCAAACAAACACTCGTATACTGCAAAGGACGAAACCTTCACCCATCCTTAAGAGAACTAAACAAGTACTCCATAACAACGGTCTCTGTTACCTACTCGACGTTTTAGCGAGGCAAAAAGAAAAAAAGAAGTGAATGGAAAAGCATGTAGCCTTCAAGGGTGACTCTTTAAATAAACCAGGACTTCCGAAGCTTTCCCTCTAGCGGAACTATTTGAGCACCTTGCCACTTTAATGGAACACCTTGTAGATTTTGAATGATGATAAAAAATTTAAAAAAATGAGAAAACTTGTTTTACTCCTTGACTAGTAACTCAGCAGCCATAACAAAATTAAAACAGGTAATTACTATAATCAAAAATCGAAGAAAACGTGATGTCATCGACAGTTCTTCGTGGAGACCTTATTCACTTGCCACAGAACACCGGAGTTCCGCAGAGCACAATTTGGGAAACAGTGGTCTAACCTAATGCTATTCGTTTTGTCTACACAGCATTTCACCTGAAGTAAAAGAGCGGCAGTTAGGGCAATGATTTCACGTTAGATACTGACAGCGGTTCAACAATAGCAATAAAATTTATCTTCGTTATCCGAACGCGATTATATGAATGCTGGGATGATTACCAACATGATTTTTTTCCCCAGCTCGTCTATCTTATCTAATTGTGCACGCATGCGGTCTCCGGTGACCTTGCCATCAACAGCATGTTACGCTACGAGAGCTATTCGGAAAAATAGCCTCCCATAGGGTACAAGTACTGGAATAGTTCAAGGAAATTTAAAGGTAAAAATTTGTGGACGGTGTCTTTGAATTACTCCCTCATGTAACAGCAATTCAGCGTTTGTCATATCTCGTGACGAGTCAGTAAATTTCCTCTTCATAAACTTCTCTGATAGGCTTCGGAACAGAAAGAGCACAGAACTTGTGCTGTTCTAGTGTGGAAAGTTAACAGGGAGTTAAGATGTCGTGAACCGTCTGTTTAGACGCATTTCTTAGCCCGTTCCTTGTTGACTATATCTGGACGTCCACTGCTGTCATCATGGACATTCGTCCTTTTACACTTTAAGAGTGAACGCCAATGGCTTACAGTACCTTCACTCATCACAGTCGGTCCGTACACAGCACAAATGTCCCGATGGATTTCACATTTGGTGGGAGTTTTAATTACATATTTGATTTCGAGCGGCTACTGCTTCCGAAAGAGAAGTGACGAGACTTCGACACTATCGTAGCTAATAAGCACGCTGACCTTCTACCAGAGTCAGTGTGGTGACTTTCTGCTCCCTTCACTGCTTCCCATGCCACTTGGAAACGGAGGTCACCATCCGGATAGCCTTCGTATGACTAGCCTTTTGCTGCTTGAAGTAGAATAATATGGAGTATGGGAAAGACACAGTCCGAAGTAGAACGCAGTGTATAATGCTGAGATTTAATAATAACTAGTGCGAAGCACTTAGTGGCCGTCGTCAGCATAGGAACGAAGCCAGAATCCACCACAGCAACACTAGTTTTTACACCTACAATATTCGTAGTTGAGGAGATTGAAAGACTCTTTGATGAGATAAAAGAAATTCTTCACACATTTAATTGAAATGAATATTTAATCGTGGAGGGAACTGGAATTCAAAGTAGGAGATGGAAGACAAGAGAAACTGGTAGAAGAACATTATCTGAGGGAAAGGGATCAAAGAATGTGTAGAATATTGCATACAGCACGATTTTGTCACTGTTAACTCTTGGTTTAAGAATCAAATAAACAAAAAGATAATCCCTTGAGGAAATCCTTGGACAACGCACGAGATATCGAATTTAATCGATGAAAGGGCAAAATATAAGAAATGCATTAAACGAATCATACAAAAAAATTAAATTGGCAAAAAGGACAAACTGGTGAAGTACAAATGACTATACGAGAAATGCAAAACTTAGAATAATGAATGACTGTGAACAAAATAGATACTACAAGTAGGAAAACTGGAGAGAGCTTTGGAGAGAAGTTCCTGTATAAATATTCTGGGTCACGTGGCAAAACAGCACTACGCAGGAAGGCAGGGCTGAAGGCTGGAATGAATATGTAGAAGGACTGTTCATGAGAAATGATCTTGAAGACAGTATTACAGAAAAATAAGAGGAAGCTGATGAATGTGTGATGGGAGATAAACAGTGAGAGAAAAATTTGACAGTGCACTGTAACACTTAAAGTTGAAACAAGGCAGCTGGAGCAGTCGGCATTTCCACCGAATTATTAGGTTTTTTGGTATAAAAAAATCAGAACAGAAATATTTCACCGGGCATGCGTGATATGCGAGACATATAGAATACGCCAAGATTTGAAGAACGATGTAATGATTCCAGTTCCAAAGATGGCAGGTGCTGATTGGCATATTACGGAACGATCAATTTTGATAAGTCATGGTTTCCCAGGTGGGAATTCATATATCTGGCAAAAAAATAATTTCCTTTTCAGTTCCTTCAGAACAAAAACAGTCTCGGTTGAGAAATTATTTAACGCCAATGACGCGTTTCAGCCGTTTGGGGCATCGCCGGATTGCGTACAAAAACAAGAAAACCAATCAGTTAAATACAAATGGAGGAAAAGGGTATGGTCCTATCTTGCACGGCTACGCAGACAACGTGAACCAAAAGTAATAAAAACTTACGTAAAAGTATCTGGATACTTGACCCGTCAGTCATAAAACCACTTGTAATGTAAAACAGACACCAAGGCAACCGGATATATAGCCCATCCCTCACGAAACATGTAAACCATTAAGTGGACCTAGTGAAAGGAGAGAAACAGCCAGAATAACACCGAGAAAATACAAATATGTGGCGGAAAAAGTTTCTACGGTTATCGTATGTTACCTTGACCACACCAGCCGGCTCCGCCGTGGCAGTACAAGATATAATCACCGACAAGCAACACGCCGCCAACGTCCCCTCGACAGCATGTATTTAGGCCTCACGAACTCCAGTTTGGCGTCTGTCATTCATTGCCGTGCGGGCTCTGTTCACGTCTCAGGCTACGACAGTACATAGCATCAGATTATAGCAAAATTACCGATGTTTCCTGCAAGAGGACTACTACGGATGAGCTTGTACCACAACACGTGGACACTATTAAAGTTATGTAGCAGCTACCTGTTCCTGTGAAGAAAGAACCGCATTAATCCACGTGTGTATTTGTGTTACAGAAAGAGGATACGCTGTGGCCGAGCGGTTCTAGGCGCTTCAGTCTGGAACCACTCGGCTGCTATGGTCGCAGGTTCGAATCCTGCCTCGGTCATGGATGAATGTAATATCCTTAGGTTAGTTTGGTTTAAGCAGTTCTAAGTCTAGGGGACTGATGACCTCAGATGTTAAGCCCCATAGTGCTTACAGCGAAAGAGGATACCGGCTACCCTTAACAACGTGCTCTCCCTTGCTTCCTACGGTACAAGACTTTACACTCTATGCTCTGCTACTGAAATATTTTCTGTACACAGCTTATCAACGACTGCAGACTGTACGCATCGTTTAAATGCATTGCTGCAAAGAACTTTGCCGTGTGCGGCTCGTAGCACAGTTTTGTAACCGTGGCCCTATCGTGTACTACCGGTGTGCTCAAGGTAACATATGACAAACGTGGAAAAATTTTCCGACACATATGTGTATATTCTCGGCGTTATTCTGGCTGTTTCTCTCCGTTCACTAGGTCCACTGCATGGTTTAGACGTTTCATGACGGATGGACAATTTACCCGGTTAGCGTGGTGTCTGTTTCACATTACATGTGGTGTTATGACTAACGGGTCACGTATCCAGCTATTTTTACCTAAGTTCTTATTACTTTTAGTTAACGTTGTCAGAGTAACCGTGCAAGATAGGGCCATGTTCTTTTCCTCTATTTGTATCTAATGGATTGGTTTTGTTGTTTTTGTAGGCATTCCGACTATGCCCGAAAAGGGTGAAACGAGTCATTGATGTTAAATAATTTCGCAACTGAGACTATTTTTTTTCTGAATCACTTTCAAACCTGTTGCTGTAACAGCCTGCGAAAACAGAATGGGAAAATTTTCCGGTGTTGGTACAGTAATCAGTATGTATGATGTGAAGAAACAAGTGGTCCTGGCTGCAGAGTTAAAATTTTTTATTATTTTCTGATGACGCGTTTCAACTTTATTTAAGCATCTTCGGATTAGCTGATACGTGATATGTGGAGCCAAATTAAGCAATGAACCTACAGTATACGATGTGAAGATTTATTGTAGGCCTGATTCCGTTTGGTTCGCATTGGACTGTTTATGCACTGTATCACGTGTATCCGTCACTATCAAATATCAGGCAATCCGAAGATACGCAAGTAGAGCGGAAACACGTCATTGGGAAACAATAAAAATTTTAACACTGCAACCAAGACTGGTTGTCTCTTCATGATAAAAAAAATACTCTGCTTCGGGTCGTTAATTCTTAGACATAAAAATTGGAATACGTCTCTCAGGCATGTGTTGTTGTTGTTGTTGTTGTGGTGGTTTTTAGTCCAAAGACTGGTTTGACGCCGGCCCGTGTGTCCGTGCGGTTCTAGGTGCTACGGTTTTGCTTTTATTGCTGTTCATCTTATATCCTCCTTTTAAGACACTGCCCATTCCGTTCAGCCGCTCTTTCAAGTCCTTTTCTGTCCCTGGCAGAATTACAATGTCGTTGGCAAACGTCAAATCTTTTATTTTTTGTCCCTGGATTTTAATTCTTACTCCAAATTTTTCTTTGGTTTCCTTTACTGCTTGTTCAATGTACACGTTAAGTAACGTCGGGGATAGTCTACAACCCCGTATCACTCCCTTTTCAACCACTGCTTCTCTTTCCTTCCCCTCGACTCTTGTAACTGCTTTCTCGTTCCTGTACCAATTGCAAATATCCTTTCGCTCCCTGTATTTTACCCCTGCCACCTTCAGAAACTGAAAAGGTATATTCCAGTCAAGATTGTCAAAAGCTTTCTCTGAGTTTTCAAGTGCTGTAAATGTAGGTTTGCCTTTCCTTAACTTAGCTTCTAAGATTAAGTCGTAGGGTCAGTATCGCATCGCACGTTCCTACATTTCTACGGAATCCAAACTGATCTTCCCCGAACTCGGCTTCAGCTAGTTTTCAGGGAATGTGTGCAATAGGACAATCTCCGCTGCAGCGCTAAGAATTTCACATCGCGGTTATTACCTTGTCGAATGCTCACTCGGTAACATCTGTGGGGCAATGACACACCTCAGGCGGGGCCGGCTGCGGTCCGTGACGAATGAAAACCCGCGTGGCGAGGGATGGGGAGGCGGGAGGTGGTGGTGGCGACGCGGAAGGCGCTGCCCCTGTGGCTCGGTGTCGTAACGGCGAGCGGGCGCCCGCGCTGCGGTCCCGGGTTCGTGTTACACCGGCCGCCGTGGCACTGGCCGGGGCCGCCAGCGGCGGATCGGGTGGCCGGTCCAACGGCCGCTGACCCGCGCACAGCTGTTTATGCAACGAGCGGCCGCGATCGGATCGTGTGAGCGGTACAATGGCCCGTGACACAGCTCACACACACACACACACACACACACACACACACACACACACTCCGCCTACACACTCAGCCGATCCTGGTGCAAGCCTTCCATGTTCACAAATGATCGCTATATGGAGCTACGGCTAGTAGAAATCCTTGAGTAACAGATACTGAATATTATTGATGAAAGGAGAAAATACAAAAATGCAGTAAGTGAAGCAGGCAAAAAGTAATACAAACGTCTCAAAAATTAGATCGACAGTAAGTGCAAAATGACTAAGCAGGGATGTCTAGAGGACAAATGTAAGGATGTAGCGGCTTATCTCACGAGGGGTAAGATAGATACTGCCTACAGGAAAATTAAAGAGACCTTTGGAGAAAAGAGAACCACTTGCATGAATGTCAAGAGCTCAGATGGAAACCCAGTTCTAAGCAAATAAGGGAAAACAGAAAGGTTAAAGGAGTATATAGAGGGTCTATACAGGGGCGATGTTCTTGAGGACAATATTATGGATATGGAAGAGGAGGTAGATGAAGATGAAATGGGAGATATGATACTGCGTGAAGAGTTTGACAGAGCACTGAAAGACCTGAGTTGAAACAAGGCCCCGGGAGTAGATAACATTCCATTAGAACTACTGACAGCCTTGGGAGAGCCAGTCCTGACAAAAGTCTACCATCTGGTGAGCAAGATGTATGAGACAGGCGAAATACCTTCAGACTTCAAGAAGAATATAATAATTCCAATCCCAAAGAAAGCAGGTGTTGACAGATGTGAACATTACCAAACTATCACTTTAATAAGTCACAGCTGCAAAATACTAACGCGAATTTTTTACAGACGAATGGAAAAACTGATAGAAGCCGACCTCGGGGAAGATCAGTTTGGATTACGTAGAAATGTTGGAACACGTGAGGCAATACTGACTCTACGACTTATCTTAGAAGAAAGATTAATGAAAGGCAAACCTACGTTTCTATCATGTGTAGACTTAGAGAAAGCTTTTGACAATGTTGACTGGAATACTCTGTTTCAAATTCTGAAGGTGGCAGAGGGAGCGAGAGGCTATTTACAATTTGTACAGAAAGCAGATGGCAGTTATAAGAGTTGAGGGACATGAAAGGGAAGCAGTAGTTCGGAAGGGAGTGCGACAGGGTTATAGCCTCTCCCTAATGCTATTCTATCTGTATATCGAGCAAACAGTAAAGGAAACAAAAAAAATTCGGAATAGCTATTACAATCCATCGAGAAGAAATAAGAACTTCGAGGTTCGGCGATGACATGGTAATTCTGACACAGCAAACGATTTGGAAGAGCAGTTGAACGGAATGGACAGTGTCTTGAAAGGAGGGTATAAGATGAACATTAACAAAAGCAAAACGATGATAATGGAATGTAGTCGAGTTAACTGAGGTGATGCTGAGGGAATTAGATTAGGAAATGAGACACGTAAAGCAGTAAAGGAGTTTTGTTATTTGGGGAGCAAAAACACTGATGATGGTCGAAGTAGAGAGGATATAAAATGTAGACTGGCAATGACAAGGAAAGCGTTTCTGAAGAAGAAAAATTTGTTAACATCGAGTATAGATTTAAATGTCAGGAAGTCGTTTCTGAAAGTGTTTGTATGGAATGTAGCCAAGTATGGAAGTGAAACATGGACGATAAATAGTTTAGACAAGAAGAGAATAGAAGCTTTCGAAATGTGGTGCTACAGAAGAATGCTGAAGATTAGATGGGTAGATCACATAACTAATGAGGAGGTATTGAATAGAATTGGAGAGAAGTTTGTGGCACAACTTGACTAGAAGAAGGGATCGGTTGGTAGGACATGTTCTGAGGCATCAAGGTATCACCAATTTAGTACTGGAAGGCAGAGTGAAGGATAAAAATCGTAGAGGGAGACCAAGAGATGAATACACTAAGCAGATTCAAAAGGATGTAGGCTGCAGTAGGTACTGGGAGATGAAGAAGCTTGCACAGGATAGAGTAGCATGGAGAGCTGCATCAAACCAGTCTCAGGACTGAAGACCACAACAACAACATGGAGCTGTAGACATGTGACGCCACTTCTTTAGCCCCTGAGGTTTTCTCGACGTGTGTGGTTAATGGTGTACTTCCCGGTGTTCTGCAGAGTTGTTTCTATTGTGTGCACAATATTCAAGAGGAGAAGGGACGGGTACGCAGGTCCGAGAGAACGTATTAAACCTACCCATACTTCGCTCCTTCTCCAACACTTACGATCAGTTGGAACTTTGCCTATAATTTGTCTACATCATCATACCGGAACTAAATTATTCCCATTCGTTTCTCAGCAGGATTTGAACAACTGCTTATCTGCTCTTTCCAGCATAGAAACTCCTCTCGCTATGATAGATTTTTTAACTATGATCACGTTATAATCACTAATCCCTGTCTTTGTGCTGATACTGTCAATAACGATAGGCATCTTTGTAGCTACACGGTCTAAAATATTGACATTGCGTGTGCGTTGTGGAAGCAGGTTGAAATCGTTCAAATGGCTCTGAGCACTATGGGACTTAACATCTGAGGTCATCAGTCCCCTAGAACTTAGAACTATTTAAACCTAACTAACCTAAGAACATCACACACGTCCATGCCATAGGCAGGATTCGAACCTGCGACCGTAGCGGTCGCGCGGTTCCGGAATGAAGCGCCTAGAACCGCTCGGCCACAACGGCCGGCGTCGAAGCAGGTGCTGAAGAGAATTTTCAGAAGAAGTGTTCGAACTGCCCAAACCACCTGCAATGAATATGCGACGTCCTAGTTTAACACCCGGTAGATTAAAGGCTCCCCCAACTCATACTGGACGATCTAGGTCAGGGGTCCCCAACAAAATTTTGTCGAGGACCCCCTCATCGAGCATGATTGGTACCTTGTCATATCACAGTATCAAGTACCTTAAAAAGCCTTAAGAGTCTTTATATACGTTTTCTATTTTTGATACTTAGAAGAAAACTTCTTCATATTTATTATTGAATAAATATTGAGCTTAAAACTTTATCAATTTAGCCATCATTGTTATTGTTCAATTTTTGATTATTTCTCAAAATCTTACAAACACTACTGTTTTAATGCAGAGCATTGAATATGTAAACAACGCGGTCTGTGAAAGCGCTGGCAATAAATTAACGATGGTCCATTGTCATCTGAAATGCGAGTTTCTGTGTAAAGTGACTGTCAGTTGTCAGCTGCAAAGAGGAAGCGAGCGCAGACTAACGGCATACAGCAGAACTATTTGCGTCTATCTAATTCTAGTTTTGCGCTAGAGTGTGCTAGAGTCATTTGGTTCTAGGAAGACGCTAGACGCAGAAGTTAGCGTTCGCTAAATCTCTGCTCATGCAGGAAGGGGCCAAAACAAAAAAATCTGACCTCATACGAAATATATTTAATTTATTTTTTATTCTAATAGCATCTTGCGGACCCCTCTGGCATAACTCGCGGACCCCTGGGGGTCTGCGGATCACCTGTTGGGAAACACTGATCTAGGTACATCTACACTACTGATCATAGACTTGCTTTGAATGATTCTACAACTGTTACGTCGGTGTGAGGTTGTAGAAACATCCGATGATTGTCTAGAGTTCAGCTAGGCCGTTTACTCGCCTTCAAGTAACTGCGAGGTCAATCTCAATTTCGACTTCGATATTTCTCTATGTTTCAATGAACACTTCTCCTCCCATCACGCCGCACCTGTCTTCTCGACATATGTTTCAAGTGTCACTAAATATTCTGGAGCTATCTACTTCGCGTTTCATTCAGTTCTCTGTTCCGAGTATAATGTGAGCGTGAAAATTTTTCTGGAGGGTGGTGATTTCAGGTACTTCGTTAAGAATAGTTTGTCAGTTTACTATTGAAGTCTTGACATTCGAAATGTCCTTACTTTGTTCGCGATGTGATTTCGCTCTTGCTTATCTACTTGCGAGCGTTCATCAGAGGACCCCATACTACCTCCTAGTCTATAAGTAAGTAAATGGGCCCTCCACAAGTACTCTGCTGCCGGAGTAGCTGCTTTGTGTGTGTAGTGTACCTCTGACCAATCAAGGAGTATCTCCACTCCATAACACGGGTTCAGGAATCCTCGGCACAGAATCGACAGAACCTCTGGTTTAGTTCGTCCGCTCGGGTCCACATCAAAGAAATCCGATCACTTTCGGAAACGATTTTTATAAACTGTAAGCTGTGCTTCCATCTTGCGAGCAAGACGACCAGTCTCCACCACTGTGTCGTCTGGACTAGACGCAGCCAGGGTAAAAGCACCACAGGCACAAAGATGGGAGCTGGTGCCACTGCTTTAGAGACTCGCCACTTGTGAGAGTTCCATCAGCGCTACGGGCGGCACTGAGGATGAAGATATCGACTTCACCTTTGCCAGTTGTCGGCCGGGTACAATCCGCGAATAACCGGACGACAAACACAGATGCCTATTAGGAACATAGAGGGGCAGCTCTCACCCACTTGGTCTTAGATCAGCGCCCAGGGCTGACTTAGACAGGGAACCTCGTTCCGAGAACAGACAGTTCTGAACTGTATTTGCTATGTACTGTGAAGTTTACCTACGAATATTTGCACTTAGCTGTTGAGGGCCTTTTTGGTGTTGTATTGCAAGCAGTGTTGCAGATTTAATAATTCAACAAGTCACAAAGATAAGTAAACCTTTCAACTCATTTGAGTGACTTTGTTGCTAATTTGTTGGAGTGTTGTGGAACCTTCGTTCTCCTACCCGTTGACCTGACCTTGGGGCATAGTTGTGTAATAGTATCAGGGAGAAAAATCTTCTAAGCGGTGTACTGCACCAGAAGCCGTTTCACTAACTCACAAACTCAGCCTCCACAGCTGCAACGAGGCCTTTACAAAACTAGTGACAAGGGTTTACAAAACCGTCGGCCGCCCGCACGGACAGGGTGGTCTCAGAACACAAGCGAATGGCGCACCATGCAGACACGCCGAAGCCACAGGCAGGCCTCCTCCACATATCGGATCATGCTCTCCGGCAGATACATCGGGCGCACATTGGACTTCTTTCTATCCCTGTACACTATTCCCTTATTTCATCATTAACCGCTCTCGACAGACGCTAGAAAAGTGGATTTTTGTGTGGCGGAGAAGGCTCAAGCAAAGATTCACTTTTTCTACTCACGTGTCGTTAAATGACCACAGCGGGAAAATAAGAATAATGACGATGATAATTACAGGATTGTGTGAGCAAACGGTGTAGACGTTTCTAAAAGCACAGAGGAGTTCTAGCTTATACGGAGAATGAAACTATAAAATTAGTAGATAACAATGGTGCCCGAAATACCCTGCAGCGCACACCGTAGATGTAGATAAGGAACAGTGGCAATTGCGCCTGAGAGAGATTCAGGACGCAGCCACATTAACTGTGCCGTCAAGCAGAGCAGCCTAACGCCAGGGGTAAATTCGGCTGCCCACGGCTGCTCGAGACGGAAACGCCATCAATTTTGTGTCGTAGCTGCTTCGTCCATGAGTGACTGTTGTGCATCAGACATTAATTACTGTTATGTGATCATAAATGGTTTATTTTTTAGCTTAGCCCAAGGAATGTTCCATTCGTTTGCATGCAGAGCTCAGAAAATGATGTTCGCAAAATATAAAATACGTACCAATTTGTTCCCGGTGAAGAGGAAGGAAGTCCCCAGTCTGTAGCCTCATACAGCATTTCAGAATGGTATTTCAGACTTAAACATACCCACTTAAGCTTTCCTCTAACCTTGAAACATTTCTCTCTCTCTCCCTCTGTCTCTTTCTCTCTCTCTTTCTTTCAAAGTGCTGTTTACCTAATCACACAGAAAATTTATAAGCAATTGGAACGAGGAGACACACGTCATATTATGTGGTACCTTTTTCAAAAGACAATTTTATTACTGCGCCTAGCCACGCAAACACATGACGGGCAAGCCATGTTAATAGACTTCTTGGAGCTACTAATATTCTTTCTTCCGATATAGCTCCAGATTTTAGTAGTGAGTCTGATACACCTGGATGATAATAACTTTAGTAACTATTTAACGAAATACACGACAGTTAGGCTGGAAACGGAGGTTGCAGATGCTGCTTCACGTAGAGGACTCGTTACTATCACTACCACGAAATCAGAAAAAATGAAAGTATAACCGCTGAAAACAAAAAAGTGCTAAAGCGGACAAGAAAGTGAACTGAGATCCACACGTTTTAACAACTAGATTGTTACATGGCTATCAGCATGTGCAACAACAGCGGTTTTTGCTGAAACGACGTTGAAACAGAACAGTACGCTCGTAGTAAAATTTATTAAGAATACAACCAAAACTGAGTCTCTCCACACACGCAAAAATCTTAAATTTCCTTGCACAAACAATAATACGATTAGTTGAACTGCCATGAATACTCTGGAAATGGTGCGTAAAAGTAAAGTTTGTTTCTCCACTGAAATTTATGTGCCTTCAGAAATTATATGAAAGTGTAACAAGTACAGGGTGACAATTATTGAACTATATGAAAAAAACGTAAATTAGGTACAAATTGCGGCGTGCGCATACATTATTTGACATGTAAACGTGACTACAGGTACTCGTATTTAGGTTATGACATGTCATCATTGTCGATGATGTGGCGCAGACGAATAGCGAAATTCTGCACGACTCGCTGAAGTGTCGGAAGAACGACGCTGTCAATGACCTCCCAAGAGGCTGGCTTTATCTCAGCAATGGTTTCAGGCCTGCTGCTGTACACCTTGTCTTCAGTACAGCCCCACAAAAAGGAGTCAGCTGTGTTCAGATCCGAAGAATATGACGCCAGTCGAGGCCCATGCCAGTGGCCTCTGGGTGCCTCTGAGCCGGAATGCGGTCTCCAAAATGATCCTCCAGGACATCAAATACCGGCCGGGTTGGCTGATCGGTTCTAGGCGCTACTGTCTGGGACAGCGCGACCGCTACGGTCGCGGGTTCGAATCCTGACTTGGGCATGGATGTGTGTGATGTCCTTAGTTCAGTGAGGTTTAAGTAGTTCCAAGTTCTAGGGGACTGATGACATTAGAAGTTACGTCCCATATTGCTCAGAGCCATTTGAACCAATTATGATATCAAATACTCTCCTGGTTCGATGGAATCGAGCTCCTTCTTGAATGAACCCCATCTTGTCGAAATCAGGGTCACTTGGATAATGGGGATGAAATCACCCTCCAAAACCTTCACGTACCGTTCGGCAGTCATCGTGCCCTCAAGGAATACAGCACTTATTATTTTGCGACTGGACATTGCATACCATACAGTCACCCTTGAGGATGAAGAGACTGCTCGATCGCCAAATGCGGGTTCTCAGGTCCAAATATTTACGAATCCATCGAAATGAAAGTGGGCTTTGTCGCTAAACCAAACCATACAGCGCATACTAATTTCCATCATGCCCCGCGAGCAACCGTGTAAATTGAACGTCCTAACGCAAACCATTCAGAAGCTATGACGATTTTATTCCATATAGTCCATTAACTGTCACCCTGAACATCCAATGGCTTAATCTGATCAGTGTTAGAAAATTATTATCACTGCATTTATACAATGGTAACAGGGCGATTCTTTTAGTACTGTAAAAGTTACTAGCCGCGCCTGTAAATCTGTAACTGAAGTTGACTGCGAAAAGTAATTCGAAAGTTTTGACGACTGAGTCAGCCCTCAAGCGGTTTGTGTTCCCTTGGTGATCCGTGGCTCCAGTGTTGCCAACTAATGTTTTTTTATGCATAGACTCTCGCTTTAGGAGTGGTACTTTGTCCCTCAGCAAAAATGAGGTTTATTCCGTTGTTGGATCTATTTCTAGGGCGCAGACTAATTTTGGAAACAATTTACACTATGGTAAGAGAGCACACGAAATAAACAATTAGTACAACATGTCCGTTAATTATCACCACAAGCCTTACAATTACAGCTCACTATCGTTGCCAGTTTACGTATTAACGTTCACTGTGACTGTTTTAAGTTTTTCTTAATGCGTCTTTTAGGGTTCCGTACCTCAAAACGATAGAAACACGACCCTCATGGGATCACTTTGTTGTCCGTCCGTCTGTCCGTCTCTTAGGACCCCTTATTTCAGGTATAGGAAGAGTTTTCAAGTAGAAATTTATATAGTGAATACTAAGGCGTACTGTCATTTGGCGGAGTACGAAATGGGAGCTTCTGAATCAAAAGATATGGCCATTTATATTCATTATTTTGATACTCGCAAACTCAATCATCAAAACCTACAGATGAACGAGATATACACATAATTCATTTGCTATAAAACCCTCAGAGAGGGAGTACTACTCGGACTTGTCCAGTCTTTTTTTCCATAACAGAGTGATTGTGCGCCGTGCTGACACAGTTTTCTAATGACGACATCACAATTATTCATATCTGTTTTTAAAAAAAGTATTTTTGGATATTTAAAAACACCAGGTGTAAAAGTATGAAACCGGAATTTCCATGTACATGGTGCCAATAGTCAGTGTAGAGCCCGTGAGACCGTGTCTGCAGCGCCATCTGCTGCCTGCAACGGCTGACTTCGAGTGTCAACACACGGTAACCCATGTTCCATACGTCGGTATCTGTTTCAAACCCGTAAACATGTCGAGTTTTCTGCCTGCGGACAGCCTTGGTTTTCTGTTATCATTTGAAGACAACTGCTGCTGAATCGCATGGAATGTTTGTCGAAGCTTTCGGCGACCATGCTCTTGGGAAAACACAGTGGTTCAAAAAGCACAAAAGTGATAATTTTGGCGTGAGAAACGACGAGTGCGGGAAATCAACGAAAGAGTTTGAAGACAACGAATTTCAGGCTTTATTGGTCGAAGATGATACTCAAATTTAACAGGAACTCGCGGAACAATTGAATGTTAAGTAGGAAGCCGTTTCTTTTCGGTTGAAAGCTGTGGGAAAGATGCAGAAAGTGGGAAAATGGGTTGCTTATGAAGTGAATAAAAAAAGCAAGCAAATCGATAGACCACTTGTGAAATGCTGTTCACCAGATACAGAAGAAAGTCATGTCTCGTTCGAATAGGAACAGGTGATGAAAAATGGATATATTTTATCCTAAGCGTGGTAAATTATGGGTGAATCCAGGCAAACCATCGACATGCACTGCAAGACCAAATCCTTTTTGAAAAGAAGACAATCCTGTATGTTTGGTGGGATCAGAAGGGTGTCATCTATTTTTTTTTTATTTGGTCATCAGTCTACTGACTGGTTTGATGCGGCCCGCCACGAATTCCTTTCCTGTGCTAACCTCTTCATCTCAGAGTAGCACTTGCAGCCTACGTCCTCAATTATTTGCTTGACGTATTCCAACCTCTGTCTCCTCTACAGTTTTTGCCCTCTACAGCTCCCTCTAGTACCATGGAAGTCATTCCCTCATGTCTTAGCAGATGTCCTATCATCCTGTCCCTTCTCCTTATCAGTGTTTTCCACATATTCTTTTCCTCTCCGATTCTGCGTAGAACCTCCACATTCCTTACCTTATCAGTCCACCTAATTTTCAACATTCGTCTATAGCACCACATCTCAAATGCTTCGATTCTCTTCTGTTCCGGTTTTCCCATAGTCCATGTTTCACTATCATACAATGCTGTACTCCAGACGTACATCCTCAGAAATTTCTTCCTCAAATTAAGGCCGGTATTTGATATTAGTAGACTTCTCTTGGCCAGAAATGCCTTTTTTGTCATAGCGAGTCTGCTTTTGATGTCCTCCTTGCTCCGTCCGTCATTGGTTATTTTACTGCCTTGGGAGCAGAATTCCTTAACTTCACTGACTTCGTGACCATCAGCGAATCGTATCATTGATATCCTTTCACCTTTTCTTTTAATTCCATTCCTGAACCTTTCTTTTATTTTCATCATTGCTTCCTCGATGTACAGATTGAAGAGTAGGGGCGAAAGGCTACAGCCTTGTCTTACACCCTTCTTAATACGAGCACTTCGTTCTTGATCGTCCAGTTGTACATATTGTATATGACCCGTCTCTCCCTACTTTTTTCAGAATCTTGAACAGCTTGCACCATTTTATATTGTCGAACGCTTTTTCCAGGTCGACAAATCCTATGAACGTGTCTTGATTTTTCTTTAGCCTTGCTTCCATTATTAGCCTTAACGTCAGAATTGCCTCTCTCATGCCTTTACTTTTCCTAAAGCCAAACTGATCGTCACCTAGCGCATTCTCAATTTTCTTTTCCATTCTTCTGTATATTATTCTTGTAAGCAGCTTCGATGCATGAGCTGTCAAGCTGATTGTGCGATGATTCTCGAACTTGTCAGCTATTGCCGTCTTCGGAATTGTGTGGATGATGCTTTTCCGAAAGTCAGATGGTATGTCGCCAGACTCATATATTCTACACACCAACGTGAATAGTCGTTTTGTTGCCACTTCCCCTAATGATTTTAGAAATTCTGGTGGAATGTTATCTATCCCTTCTGCCTTATTTGACCGTAAGTCCTCCAAAGCTCTTTTAAATTCCGATTCTAATACTGGATCCCCTATTTCTTCTAAAACGACTCCTGTTTCTTCTTCTATCACATCATACAAATCTTCACCCTCATAGAGGCTTTCAATGTATTCTTTCCACCTATCTGCTCTCTCCTCTGCATTTAACAGTACACGTTTAATGTTACCACCGTTCCTTTTAATGTCACCAAAGGGTGTTTTGACTTTCCTGTATGCTGAGTCTGTCCTTCCGACAATCATATCTTTTTCGATGTCTTCACATTTTTCCTGCAGCCATTTCGTCTTAGCTTCCCTGCACTTCCTATTTATTTCATTCCTCAGCGACTTGTATTTTTGCATTCATGATTTTCCCAGAACATGTTTGTACTTCCTCCTTTCATCAATCAACTGAAGTATTTTTTCTGTACCCATGGTTTCTTCGCAGCTACCTTCTTTGTACCTATGTTTTCCTTTCCAATTTCTGTAATGGCCCTTTTCAGAGATGACCATTCCTCTTCAAGTGTACTGCCTACTGTGCTATTCCTTATTGCTGTATCTATAGCGTTAGAGAACTTCAAACGTATCTCGTCATTCCTTAGAACTTCCGTATCCCACTTCTTAGCGTATTGATTCTTCCTGACTAATGTCTTGAACTTCAGCCTACTCTTCATCACTACTATATTGTAATCTGAGTCTGTATCTGCTCCTGGGTACGCCTTACAATCCAGTATCTGAATTCGGAATCTCTGTCTGACCATGATGTAATCTAATTGAAATCTTCCCGTATCTCCCGGCCTTTTCCAAGTATACCTCCTCTTCTTGTGATTCTTGAACAGGGTATTCGCTATTACTAGCTGAAACTTGTTACAGAACTCAATTAGTCTTTCTCCTCTTTCATTCCTTGTCCCAAGGCCATATTCTCCTGTAACCTTTTCTTCTACTCCTTCCCCTACAACTGCATTCCAGTCACCCATGACTATTAGATTTTCGTCCCCCTTTACATACTGCATTACCCTTTCAATATCCTCATACACTTTCTCTATCTGTTCATCTTCAGCTTGCGACGTCGGCATGTATACCTGAACTATCGTTGTCGGTGTTGGTCTGCTGTCGATTCTGATTAGAACAACCCGGTCACTGAACTGTTCACAGTAACACACCCTCTGCCCTACCTTCCTATTCATAACGAATCATACACCTGTTATACCATTTTCTGCTGCTGTTGATATTACCCGATACACATCTGACCAGAAATCCTTGCCTTCCTTCACTTCACTGACCCCTACTATATCTAGAGTGAGCCTTTGCATTTCCCTTTTCAGATTTTCTAGTTTCCCTACCGCGTTCAAGCTTCTGACATTCCATGCCCCGACTCGTAGAACATTATCCTTTCGTTGATTATTCAATCTTTTTCTCATGGTAACCTCCCCCTTGGCAGTCCCCTCCCGGAGATCCGAATGGGGGACTATACCGGAATCTTTTGCCAATGGAGAGATCATCATGACACTTCTTCAATTACAGGCCACATGTCCTGTGGATACACGTTACGTGTCTTTAATTCAGTGGTTTCCATTGCCTTCTGCATCCTTACGTCGTTGATCATTGCTGATTCTTCCGCCTTTAGGGGCAATTTCCCACCCCTTGGACAAGAGAGTGCCCTGAACCTCTATCCGCTCGTCCGCCCTCTTTGTCAAAGCCGTTGGCAGAATGAGGCTGACTTCTTATGCCGGAAGTCTTCGGCCGCCAATGCTGATTATTTATCAAAATTTAGGCAGTGGCCGGGATCGAACCCGGGACCGAAGATGTTTTGATTATGAATCAAAGACGCTACCCCTACACCACGGGTACAATTTCATGTTTTATGAGCTGCTAAAACCTAGTGAAGCCGTTAACACTGATCGCTACCAAGAGCCAATGATCGATTGAAATCGAGCATTACGTGAAAAACGACCGGAACATGGAAAAAGGCAACACAAAGTCATATTGCTCCATGATTACGCCCCATCGTACACACAGCAAAACGGGTCAGGGAAACGATCGAGGCGTTCAGTTGGGAAATACTACGGCATGCGGCTTATTCTCCAGACTTGGCTCCGGCCGATTATCATCTATCTGAATCTCTGGGACACCCTCTCGCTGAAAGACGCTTCAGTTCGTATGGAAATGTACGAAAATGGCTCGCTGACTGGTTCGCTTCAAAAGAAGAAGTGTTTTTCTGGCGTAGCATTCATAGCCTGCTATGGAGATTATTTTGAATAAAATATTGTTTATCAGTTTCAAGCAACAGACGCTTAATTACTCGAGCAAAAATTCCGATTTCGTACTTCTACACCTCGTACATGCGCGACATTTATGCGGACCATTAGGAAGTGCCCATCTAGTGTCTCATCTCAAGAAATGGCCATTTCACCCGGCGAGCACTGTGTAAACAAGACGTTTTTAACGTTACGTGCACGGTAGCGGAGCGTATCGCCACGAGCTGTGACGTAAGGCGCCGTTGACGGACTCTGCGCTTCGCCATGGGCCAACATCCACTGTAAGCGCTCTCTGCGGAAGCCACGCCTCTACAACGACAGTGCGATCGCCGTTTTCCGCATTGTGATGAAATTCACTGGGCGCACGACGTGGCCTGGTACATCTGGGATGGTGGCTGCCTTGGCGGCGTTGTCTTGTGTCGCACTAACGTTACGATGTGCAAAAGAGGAAAACAGCATGCAGGAATTTACAAGTTCAGCAAAAATACCTCTTTGCCATTGCAGTAGAAACCGGAATACAATATAAATTTAATTTTAACCGTATTTCACAGCTTCAAACGTCACTGTATTCAATACACTGGAAGTACGAATTAACAAACGCCTTTAGTCACAAAGTCACAACATTTCGTGTTTTATTAAGTATCCTGAATGAAGTGATGTGTACGAAAACGATGGAGAAAACAATATATGCTGGTGCTAAAACGTTTCTTTGATTATGAGGTATGTTTACACTGTTCATCTTTTGCAATATTTCAAACATATTTTCCGCGTTTGACTTACGAAATTCATAACCTAACGCCAAACCTTTTCACGGCATGAATAAGTATTTCACCTCATTCAAGACAAAAAATAAAGTATGTATTAGACAAATTACACCCGACGATGGACCCACAGGTTCCGAAACACATCGTGTGCTTAATACAACACGAATCGATGTGACTGAAGGCGTTTGTTATTTCATACATACAATATAAATTTTTTTAAGATTTTGCCAAAAGTAATTCTTGGGCGTTTGGTAGTATTTATTAATAACATACAAGGTGATTTAGCTAAGACAAATTATTGTGTGAAAGCCTTCAACTACATGATGCATATTCTCTCTTCATAGATATGTTACTTGCAGAGATGTTGGTATCAGCTTCGCTTTTTCGAGTGGAACTATTAATTAATTTCTGCTGCTAGTGCCATAGTTCAGTAAGAGCGGATTTCAGAGGAGTTACACTCTTTGAAATTCGATGATTTAGCTGTTTAAAAACCACATACATTCTGTGTTAGTAAATTACTTATCATCAAATGGCAGTATACTCAAAAAAATGGTTCATATGGCTCTAAGCACTATGGTACTTAATATCTGAGATCATCACTCCCCCAGACTTAGAACTACTTAAATCTAACTAACCTAAGGACATAGCACACATCCATGTCCGAGGCAGGATTCAAACCTGCGACAGTAGCAGCAGCGCGCTTCCGGAATGAAACACTTAGAACCGCTCGGCCACAGTGAACGGCGACATTATATTGCGCATTGATTCATTCGCTTCCACTAACGCACTCCACCCCATTGCCGAAGACTATTCATTTAATTGCGTTATCCGCTCAACGTCTTGAGCACGATTCAGTTCTGGTCTGGAGCGATACTCGTCAGACGTGAAAGGAGATGATATCCATTTCTGCACCGCGTACAGCTTGTTACCAGTAATATTAATACTAATGAAACATCCGCAGGATTCACGATCTTCAATTAAGTGTAATACCGCGAGGTCCCGTTCCCCTAATGATGTCAGCCCACCCACGAAGTTATCCCGTTTCGTCGGTTTCATATTTCCAGTACTCAGTGCTTCGATCTTCCACGCAACTGGCGCTATTGCAGTATTTGCCCATTTGTGAGATGAAAGCTCCTACGGAAAGGTCTAAGTCTTGGCGATGCTTAAAATATCGAAGTACGCCATCGTGTAGAAGAGATAGAGATGATCCAACGGAGAGCAGCGCGCTTCGTTACAGGATCATTTAGTAATCGCGAAAGCGTTACGGAGATGATAGATAAACTCCAGTGGAAGACTCTGCAGGAGAGACGCTTAGTAGCTCGGTACGGGCTTTTGTTAAAGTTTCGAGAACATACCTTCACCGAAGAGTCAAGCAGTATATTGCTCCCTCCTACGCATATCTCGCGAAGAGACCGTGAGGATAAAATCAGAGATATTAGAGCCCACACAGAAGCATACCGACAATCCTTCTTTCCACGTACAATACGAGACTGGAATAGAAGGGAGAACCGATAGAGGTACTCAGGGTACCCTCCGCCACACACCGTCAGGCGGCTTGCGGAGTATGGATGTAGATGTAGATGTACAGCTGTACGGTGCTCTGCGGAGAGTACATAGTGCCCCAGTATAGTCCCATCTAATTCCACTGCTGCGTGGTACGTGGGAAGACAGCTTTCCGGCGTCCTGCCGCATGAGCCAGTATTTCATTAGTGGCCATGGTCACTGACGTAGTCGTTATCGCTGTGATCCAGTTCTTCGCGTCTAAAACAAGGACATTTGTTTTAAAGGAAAAATTCTATAAATATGGCTGAAATGAATTTTTCCATGTTAACGTTCATACTTTTCTGTATTTTTCACATAATTTCAATTGTTTTTCAATCATTTCTCAACCACTCAACAGCGCTGTGAACTACAACGTGAAGGAAACCTGACGACTGTGGAGAAACCCAATGGAATTTGATCTCAAAACTGATTCGCAAGTGGAAACTGAGGAACTTGCAGAGGGGGTACTCTGCAGACTGTATTGAGGTTCCGTTTTTAATAAAATATGCAGGGTTGCCAACTGAATTAATAATCAGTAATTAAAAAAATCCACCTAATAGGTGAAATCAAAGTAAGAAAATAGTATAACTATACTACATATCAATCTATGTGAACATGAGGAGTAGCCACAACAAAATCTCAGATATTTTGACAAACATATCGAAATATTAGGCCTCCAGGTTGCGCCTTATTTGAACCAGGCTGGGCGAATTGAAATAATCTCTAAGAAAAAGACGATGGGGGAGGGGGGGGGGTTTCAATGAAGCCATCATCACAATTTATTTCCATAAAAACATAATATGTGATAGTATACAAGAGTGTAACGATATTTTGCCGTTGCCTGTTATTTAATTTCTTAGTTGATTTAGTCACTACGAATAGAATGGTTATGCGCTCTACCTGGAGCCACAGTGGCAGTAGCCGGACGACCTCAGAAGATGTCTCCCGCAGATGGAGACGAAACGTTAGGTGGAAATTTTATACATCGACCACGGCCTCTCAGACCGGAAGTTTTAACTGATGATAACACCGGCCGTGGAAGCCTACATTGTATCATTGAAAAGTTTGTTCTCTCTCTATTGTCTAGCAGTTGTCATACTATAGATTGGTTATAGAATATTAATGATGTGATAAGAGTACACTTACCGTCGCAAGTAAACGTGATGAATAGCGACATAGGCGAGATACCACATATACGTCTCATAGAAATGAAAACAACAAATGAACGGGTGTGAACTACGTGGTGTCACCGCCAGACACCACACTTGCTAGGTGGTAGCCTTTAAATCGGCCGCGGTCCGTTAGTATACGTCGGATCCGCGTGTCGCCACTATCAGTGATTGCAGACCGAGCGCCGCCACACGGCAGGTCTAGAGAGACTTCCTAGCACTCGCCCCAGTTGTACAGCCGACTTTGTTAGCGATGGTTCACTGACTAAATACGCTCTCATTTGCCGAGACGATAGTTTAGCATAGCCTTCAGCTACGTTATTTGCTACGACCTAGCAAGGCGCCATGTTCAGTTACTATTGATATTGTGAATCATGTACCATCAAGAGCGACGATCATCATTAATGGATTAAAGTTAAGTACGCAACCAGATACGCCCATTTTTCTAAATTCTAATTTCCTTGTCCTGTTCCAGACCTCACGCCAGCCTTCGTGAGCTAAAACGCGTGCATTTCGGCGTCCTCTAGTAACACGATGTTGGCTCCCATGCCAACCACAACAAACTATGTCTCAACAAAGAATTCAGAAGTGAAAGATCCCAAAACAGAACGCAACTTCAAAAACGTTAAAAACTGTGTTGTTGTGAAACTGTAGCTTATGTAACAAACTATTATTCATTTACTTGGGAGTGATCACATTCACGTTCATACGAACACCTAAATAGGGCAAGGACGCATATATCTCACTTACCAGACGTACAAATAAGGTGCGCTAATACGAAATTCCAGTTATATGACACACCTACTGTCAGTAATATCAGTAATACCATGTGTGACACACCAGACGTTTTTTCCGGTGAAGGAATTGGTTGACTTGTCGCCTTGTCATCAAATGTTTACGGCTCCCATTCGAAAGCCACTTCCTTCCGGCTGCTAATAGAGTAGTTGCACGGAATCAACTGTCATGACAGGTAGGTCCCTTCCTTATACCTCGCTGTTACAAACGGACATTACACCATGACACAGACACAACTGTGAATACAGCGAACAGCAAAAAAAAAATTGTACTATAAGGTTTAAACACGACTCTCCCACTTGGTAGCACAAAACTAAAACACTTCTCCACGTCGCCGTTGCTATGCATGTCGCTCAATATTGCACTTGTTGTCCTTGACCCGTTCACCGTTTCTATTTTCCTTTTATTTGAAATTCCAGTACACCTTCTCCCTGTTTTCATGCTTGATCTGTGTTCAGTTTTGATGTCCACTGGGCCCTCTTACCACTAAATCTGAGAGAGATGCGATGGGGAATTTCCGTTGTCAGTAAGTACCGGCACCTGTTGTACAATCTTCCTACCAAACTAAGGACTGGTTGTGCGATACCGCCCCACTCCTTTATCAAGGTGATTTTCAAATATTGCACAGTTCGGGGAGGGAGTATTCATTGAGAAACGCGTCTGCCAAGAACATCGCAGGAACTCCCTATAGGGTTTAGGTGCGGGTAGTACGCAGGCAGTTCCATGCGTTAATTTTCTTCACTTTCCAGTGCAGCCCACGCCACAGAGCTCCTGAGTGGGCGGGCACTCCTAAACAGACGTACACGAGACAGGACAAAATACCTGAAGTGCCGCTGTGCCGTAATGGTACCTGGAGCAAAGGTATGAACCGGTGTTCGGTAACTATGCATAATACCTGTCCACATCATAGGGACTAGAGCGTACCGATGACGTTCCTGAACATTCTGTGGCGTATAACGTGCCCCCCCCCCCTTTCTTCGCACTAACTTACGCCCAGAATCAATTGCTACAGAGAAGTGGGATTGTTGACCCCACGCGCAGGCTCCATGCGCCAACGAACCTTTCCTCGACAATTCAGCAGCTGGCATGGGATGCTTATAACAGATTTCCGAGCGTACTAACCAGCGTAATTTAATCACTGAAAAATAATTCTAACAGAGACTCGTGTACCGGTAGTGGTTAAAGGTCTACAGCGATCTGCCTACGAGTGAGATGGCTGTTCCTTTTCGCCACAACGGCTACGTATCGATCCTCCTGCCGTGTGGTTGTCCGTTTCGACACGGTTTTTCAAAGCATTTTCAGCTTCAGTGGCCTTTTTAAATCGCGAGGTGACTTATTTGGACACACACGTTATTGTGGCCACAGTTGTGACACTCTGAGCGGCTTCGATCCGTCCGGTTGCTCGTCCACGATCGCAAACACCCAAATGATGTCTTGCAGACATATCGCCCGTACCACACGCGATGTGTCAATAATCGGTTCCGCAAAAGCCTTCATTATATACCGCGATCTGTGGAGTGCACGCATTGTGTTCGTGCGCAGGCTTCGCTGCAGTTAACACATTTCCTTTTACTGCCATTGGTCGGGTGTTCCGTGCTATTGGCAAAGTTATTGCTTAGCAACTACCACGGAGCGTACTTTATTTTGTCGAGTATTTTTCTTTGCAGGCAGGGCGTCACAGTGTCAGTGATATTTTTACTGGGCAGCAGCACCTGATGCACGAAAATTATTCCACCGCTTGTCTACATCTACATCTACATCTACATCTACATCCGTACTCCGCAAGCCACCCGACGGTGTGTGGCGGAGGGTACCCTGAGTACCTCTATCGGTTTCGCCATTTGGACGATTTTCGAGAGTTCACAACTGAACAGCAGGAGCCGTTCTGTCAGCTGGAAGACATCAGACGTATTGGCATCGCATCCAGTCCCGTGTCGGCCACCACGATGGTACCTTCTGTGTTCTGACGAGAGCCGTACACTTACAAACTATTCTATAAGAGTCTCACAAAAATGTTGACTGCTAGCATATCCTATCGACAACATCGGCCAAGAATATTTTATGGGCTATTAATTATGGATAGTTGCTCATAACGCGTATTGACGATAACAAATTATGTAAGTCTGACTGAAATAAACTGTATTGTTTCCTCTGTTTCCTCTTACACAAATACTGATAATAATCAATAAAGTTAATGAGTATTGCTTTTTAAGGTGCGCCACAAACATCGCATCGCTAGGCAGTTGTTTGTTACGAAACATAACCAGTTCACGCACAAACGTGCCACCCACGTGCCGGCGCGCAGGATTAGCCGAGCGGTCTCAGGCGCTGCAGTCATGGACTGTGCTGCTGGTCCCGGCGGAGGTTCGAGTCCTCCTGCAGGCATGGTTGTGGGTGTTCGTCCTTAGGATAATTTACGTTAAGTAGTGTGTAAGCTTAGGGACTGATGACCTCAGCAGTTAAGTCCCATAAGATTTCACACACATTTGAACACACGTTCCACACACACACACACACACACACATCGATTATTCCAGACCTCATAGTGTCTGAAATATGAATTTCTCACTATTAATTCCTTATCCCAAAATACGTAAGGCTCTCTACCGTCTTTGTAACCTAATACTGCCCTGAGTACTGAAATCGCGTATCTTGCTGTTGAGCTATATGTTGTGAACTGCCATCACTTTTGCGTGGCTACTGCTGTAGACACTCCTTAGTCATTCACTACGCTCGTCCTAACAAAATAAGTGAAAAATATGATCGGTATTTACACAGTCTACCTCTTTAATACTCAAGTGTAGTTTAGTAATGGTAGGAATCACGACCAGATGGTATTTAGTTGTTCTGACCTGGTACAGTGCTATCGCCAAGTAAAATTAATGCAGCTAAATTCAGTCCATAACTGTTACGCAAACTATTTATTATTCTCGGACTGAACTGGCAACTAGCAATATCCGACGTCGTACGAGAATAACTACTGGGAAATTGCTGTTACCGTGTGCTTATCATCGAACCTGCAATATAGCTACATCTACATCTGCATCTACATCTACATCTACACTGCACGGGCCACCATACGGTGCATGGCATGTGGAACATTGTACCGCTACTAGTCATTCACTTTGGTGATCCACTCGCAAATAGAGCCTACATACGAGCCCTGATTTCTCTGATCTTGTCCTCGCAGACCTTACGCGAAGTGTACGTTGGCAGACGCAAATGAGAGTTTCCAAAATTTCATGAAGAATGTTTCACGAAAAGAACGTCGCCTTTCCTCCAGGGATTTACAATCGCGTTCACGGAGCGCTTTCGAAATTCTGTCGTGTTTTTCGACCTACCGGTAACAAATCCAGCAACATGCCTCCTAACTGCTACGGTGTTTTCCATCTATCCGACCTTGTGAGAATCCCAAAGACTCTAGCAGTACTAAAGACAGGGACCTACTAGCGTTCTAAAAGCCCTCTGTTTAGTGCTGTAGATGAGCTACACTTTCCTAGAATTCTCCCAAAAAAAAAAAAAAACAAAGTTGATCATTCATCGTCCCTCACCCAATCGTCCACGCTCGTTTCATTTCGTATCTCTTTGCAACGTTACGCCCATATAGAGTGTGTACATAAAGTCCGCGAACACTTTCAACTATTTATTGCACAAGATATCATACATATGTCATTTTGAAGAGAAACTCTGAAAGTTTTTTTCATGTATACCGCCGCAGCGTAGTTTGGTAATTTACTGATAGTCAGCGATAGTCGGAAACATGGCGAGTTCAGGTGGGGAGCAAGCTATCTGTGTGTTGGAGTTCGGCAAAAACAAGTGTGCTACAGTTGTTCAACGGATGTTTAGGACCAGGTACGGTAAGAAGCCACCAACAAGGAAGGTCATTTACCACTGGAACAACAAATTCGTTACGACGGGTTGCTTGTGCCCAGCAAAGCGAAGCAGACGTCCCAGTGGAAGTGAAGTGAATGTGCAGCGCGTACGAAAGACATTCCTGAGGAGTCCAAAGAAATGGGTGCGTCGTGCATCCCGTGAACTCGAAATGGCTCCAATGACAGTGTGGAAAGTCCTGCGACAGAAGCTGTCTATGAGACCATTCAGACTGCAGCTACTGCAAAACGTCAATGACGACGACAGAGACAAGCGGTTTGAGTTTTGTTCGCAGTTGCAACAACTGAATGAGGATGGGGATGGCATTGTTGATCGCTTAATTTTTAGCCTAGAGGCCACTTTTTACACTTATGGGAAAGTGAACAGGCATAATTGTCGAATCTGGGGTACAAAGCATCGACACGAATGCATTGAATTTGAGCGTGGTTCCAAAAAGGTAAATGCTTTTGAGCCTTGTCACGTTTGATAACTGTACGGGCCATTCTTCTTCGCCGAGAGCACTAACACTGGATATTCCGACGTGGACACTTTGCAGCAATGGCTGATGTCTAAAATGCAATCGGACTCTCCGCTCATCTTTCAGTAGGATGGCGCTCCACACCTTGTACATGGTGAAATTCGTGGGTGCCTGAACACGGAGCTGCCACATCGATGGATCGACCGTGCTACGGAAGAGGCAGCTGTTTCATGAAATGACCTCCCCATAACCAGATCTCACGCCGTGTGACTTTCCTCTGTGGAGGCACATTAAAGTTCTGGTGTATGTACCGCCTCTACCATATGATGTAGCAGAGCTCCGGGAGAGATTACGGGAAGCGACTGCCACAATACGACGACGCCATGCTGGGACGCATATGGTAAGAATTCGATTACCGTATTGACGTCTGCCGGATCATTCATAGTTTGCATATCGAATGTTTGTAAAAAAAAGCTTTAAAAGAGTTTCTCTTGAAACTGAAATATCTATGACATCTGTTCAATAATTGAAAGTGTTCCCGGCGTTTATGCACACCCTGTATTTATAGGACGTGGCTGTGTGAAGCAGCTCGCAATTAATTCCGTATTCGAAAATTATGACTTTGTTTTTCCTACTCATTCGCGTTGACTTAAATATTCCTACATTTTAAGCTAGGTGCTATTCATCATATCGACTAGAAATTTCGTCTTGGTCAACTTGCACCCTTCTACAGTCGCTCAACTTTGACACCTCCCCGTACACCACAGCACCATAAGTAAACAGCCACAGACTGCTGCCCACCCTGTCAGTCAAACAGTTGATATGTACTGCCAAGAAGAGAGCTCCTATCATACTTGCCTGGGGCAATCCTGGCGGTCTGTGATGAACACTCGCCATCTACCAAAATGTACTGGGTCCTATCACTTAAGAACACTTAGAGCCAGAAACATATCTCAGAACCTATTGTGTATGCTCGAACGTTCCTTAACAGTGTGCCACTGTGTCATACGCTTTCCGAAGATCTGTGAATATGGAACCAGCCTGTCGATCTTCATCCACGGTTCGCATGATATCCTGTGAGAAAAGGGCAGGCTGAGTTTCGTACGAGCAATGCTTTCTAAATCCGTGCTTTTCTGCCTTAATTTACACCCGATCTTAGAATACGCTCAACAATTCGGCAGCGAACCGACGTTAGGAATATTGGTGTGTAGTTTTCTGGTCCGTTCTTTTACACTTTTTCTATACAGGGGTCGCCTGCGCTTTTTTTTCAGTCGCTAGAGATTTTGCGCTGGGTGAGAGGTTCTCGACAAATGTAAGTAACAGGGCAAAAGCGAAGAGTACTCTCTGTAGAACCGAGCTGGGACTCCATCCGGATCTGTCGACTAACGAATTAAGACGGTTCATAGAATTATGAGATAGAGAGTGCTGCAGTGTTTTACCTCTGTTTATTCTAACTGGCGAAATCTAACAAATAACTAGCCCTGTTCACTCTGATTGAGGTCAAACAATCGTACTCTTTGGGATTAACCGCTTAGATAAGTTATTACCATGGTCGGAATGCTAACTTTTACAAGTCTTGTCATCACGAAGGAACCAATTTGCCCACAATTTAGAACAAAAGAGTACGCGGTTCTGGGCACTTAATAGTAATGCACTGAAACCATTTCTGTCCATTAATTGCTAGGCGACGAGCGCTGGGGATATCACGTTTGCCCCCGATAACGCCCCATCGATGACTTTCGTTGTACACTGGCGCAAAACCGCGCAAACGTCCGGACGCACTGTCGACAGCACTCGACAATAGCCGCTTTGGTACGAAACGCTACAATGTGGAATTGTCTGGAAATAGTCGCAGCCCCGAAAGCGTCCTGTTTTCCTGCTTTGTCGATCGCTGGTAAAGACCATCGATAACGCTGCCCTTTCAGACTTTCGTTTACATTTGGACTTTCATACTAACCTCTGCTCTAGGTACTTCCTCTCGTTATCCCGTTATCCTCTCCAGTTCCAGACCAGCGCCAGAACTGTTAAGATACCTGCACAGCGGACGATCCGACTAACTAGTATCACATTACACCACGAATGTGACACTGTAGATCGCAACTGTGAGTCATGAGGTTACCATGTGCTGGTAAAGTCACACTGTGGCTTTACTGGCAATGAAACAAAAGACAAGCTTGCGAAAGAAGCCATCTATGACGGAGAGAGGGGTGTGAAATTACCAGCTAGAGACATTTTAAGCGTTATGAAATCAGAGAGAATTGGAGCACAGAATAGCAAGATACGTCCAAATACAAAGACAAGTATGATACTAAAGTGAACCCGATGCTGATTACTGCTCCACAAGACTCACGAATGCCACAAGCTGCCTCGCGTTTAACCACGACTGTTTCAACAAGCTTCCACATCGTACTGGTGTGGTTGCACCCAATTGTGACACTGTGGTGAAGAAGAGGACATCAACTACATTTATTTACTTTTTTTGGCTGCCCAAACATACACAATACTGCAAGCCAGTTACTACATCTGGCTACCGTCACTTTCTGTTTGCCGACATGTCTCACCGTACTGGTCTTCTTGAAAGGCTTGAGAATATATCGCCTTTTATACGCTTTCTTGTTTGAAGAGCAGGTCAATTTTTATAATGCTTCTACTGCCATTTTATGTTGATATACAGTGCATTATAACTTACGTGCGTGTTGACCTTCATTGAGGCAAACTTTATACATTTCAGAGCCAAAGAAAGTGGTACACCTCCCTAATATCGTGTAGCTCCCCCGCGAACACACCCAAGTGCTGCAACAAGACTTGGTCGTCTAGGGTCATGAAGGAGTACTGTAGGAAACAGACACCACGAATCCTGCAGGGCCGGCCGCGGTGGTCTTGCGGTTCTATGTGCTGCAGTTCGGAACCGCGCGACTGCTACGGTCGCAGGTTCGAATCCTGCGTCGGGCATGGATGTGTGTGATGTCCTTAGGTTAGTTAGGTTTAAGTAGTTCTAAGTTCTAGGGGACTGATGACCTAAGATGTTAAGTCCCATAGTGCTCAGAGCCATTTTTTTTAATCCTGCAGGACTGTCCGAAAGAGTACGAGGGGTGGAGATCTCTTCTGAACAGCACGTTGCAAGGCATGCCAGATACACTCAATAATGTTAATGTCTGTGGAGTCTGCTGAGCTGCGGAAGTTAACTCAGAAGAGTGTTGCTGGAGCCACTCTGTAGCAATTGTGGGCGTGTAGAGTGTCGCATAGTCCTGCGGGAATTGCCCAAGTCAGTCGGAATACACAATGGACATGAACGGATGAAGGTGATCAGAAAGGTTATTTAATTACGTGTCAGCTGTCAGTCGTATCTAGACGTATCAGGGGTCCCATATGGCTCCAACTGCACTCGTCCCACCAGCTTCCACATTCCCCTGCTGACATTCAGCGTCCATGGATTCATGAGGTTGTCTCCATACACGTACCTGTCCATCCGCTCGATACGATATGAAATGACATGCGTCGGACCAGGCAAGGTGTTTCCAGTCATGAATAGCCCATGTCGATGTTGACGGGCTCAGGCGAGGCGTAAAACTTTGTGTCGTGCAGTCATCACGTGTACACCAGTGGGCCTTCGGCTCCGAAAGGCCATGTCGATGATGTTTCGTTGAATGACTGGAACGCTAACACTTGTCGATGGTCCAGGATTGAAAACTGCAGCAATTTCCGGTAGGGTTCCACTTCTGTCACATTGAACGATTCTCATCTACATATTCATCTATGTGATTTCTCTGCTATTCACAATAAAGTGCCTGGCAGAGGGTTCAATGAACCAACTTCAGTCTGCCTCTCTATCGTTCCACACTCGAACGGCGCGCGGGAGAAACGAGAACTTAATTTTTTTGTGCGAGCCGTTATTTCTCTTAATTTATCGTTATGATCATTACTCCCTATGCAGGCGATCATTTCTCCCTCCTCGGTTATTGTTGGTCCATTTCTTGCAGAATCTTTTTCCAGCCACAGCAATGTCGGAGACCTGATGTTTTATCAGATTCCTCATATTCATGGCACACTAGTGAAATAGTCGTATGGGAAAATCCCAGCTTCAACGTTACCTCGGAGATGTTGTTTCCCATCGCTCGTGCGTCGACTATAACACCACTTTCAAACTCACATAAATCTTGATAACGTGCCACTGTAGCAGCAGTAACCGATCTCACAACTGCGCCACACATTAGTTTTAAATAGGCGTTGCCGACTGCAGCTCCGTATGCTGCCTGTTGGCGTATCTCTGTATATGAATACGCGTGCCTATACCAGTTTCTGTTTCAGTGTATGTGTAACGATGGTTATATGATGATGGCTGCGTGCTGATGGATATACTTCAGTCCAGAACCGAGCTGCTGCTAAGGTCGCAGGTTCGAATCCTGCCTCGGGCATGGATATATGTGATGTCCTTAGGTTAGTTAGGTTGAAGTAGTTCTAAGTTTAGCTTAGAGCCATTTGAACCATTTGATGGTTGTATGGGTCATGCTCAGATGTCAAAATGAAAATTTTAAAAACCAAACCGGTTTATAAAGTTGAGCGAGTAAGCACTTGTCTGAGGTACGCTATCGGCAGCCGGAGCGCAGTTTGCTCTACATAGTATGTGTGGTGCAGTCGGCCTTGGCTTCGGTCCGGCTAGGCGACCTCGCCTGTTGCAGTGTTTACCGTACTCACGCAATCTGCGACTAGCCACGCCTAGAAACAGGTTCTTCACGCACGGCCTGTTCTGCTCGCTTACATCCTAGACCGTGGAGTTCGCTGCAGAAAGCTGCGGCCAACTACTCACGTGCGCGTTACCACGGCGCTTACTGCCAACAGCTGTTCCGGTCGCCGCTGAAGACCCCCCAGAGCATACACCTTATTTTCGGCTATCTAGAATCATACCTATTGTTCACTCAGACTGAATATAAATGTAAAATTTAAAACTTCATGTGTCGGACACTGAGCAGTCGCGTCTAGCGGATGGTACTGGTGATATAGCTTTGAAAGTAGCATTTGAACGAGACTATTTGCTATCGGCTTTTGCCTCTTACCGATCTTAAACCTGGGTACATCTGAGCGAATGGAAGTCAACATCGGCGAATGATCATTCGCAGGGAGTTCGCAGAGAATGCGAGATAACGAGCACAGCCTATGAATGCTGCGTTATTGCTCTTTGTCGTTTAACAGTCGGCTCACAGCATATAACACCATACAGTTAGAGCCACTATACGAAACTTTTGATACTCAGACAGGATTATTTTGCACAGAGGGTGGACTGTTAACTGTTATTGACGGAGTAAGTATAATGGGGTAGTGATGGATGAGTTTAGGTGTCTCAGTTTGTACTTACCGTGAAATGCGTGGAGGCTGTGCACTTAGCATGTAACTGCAGCTCTACTATTGCTTAGGAGCGGTCCAAAACTATGTCGGTTGACGCTTTTCGCTGGTTTCTCATTACAACTGCGGAGTAAATTTAAAGGCGGAACACTAACTAGCGAGGACCAAAATAACATAGAGAAGGGTTGGTGTGTCATTGTTTCACATTTCAGTACGTGCTACATATGGGTTTCTGACATCTGCAATGACATATCTGAAGCAATTTGAGACCTTAACTTTTCCCGGCGAATTGAATGTTCAAATAACTTACGGGTTTGCTGCCGGGTGACGTCGTGGACCACCGCCGATAATTCGTCAGGAGCACACCCTGCCATTCTCAAGGCACAACTGCAAGGCAATGTGCAAGGGAATTTAATACCTCCGATCACAGAGGAGAAACTAGGAAGAGTCCACACACAGGAAAAGTGTCAACGCAAACGAAGATAACGACCGTCAGAAATATCGATAGTGACTATTAATCAACAGGTGAGGCAGCACTAATTCTGTCCCGCTGTTTTTTGATGAGAGACAGAGCCGGATTGCAAGCACCATCTAAACAAAATCCACCATCTCTGTTAATAAGGTTGCTTGATAGTTTGATTTCAACAACTTCCTTAATAACACTATCTCAAAATCTGAGCGTGCAAGCCAGAATCTCCGTGTTGTTGTATTCCATAAGATGGCTTGTGTAAAGGCAATGTTGTGCAATAGTGGATTTGCTCCGCTGTTGTAATCGTTTGAGACCCTTACGTTCAATACACGGGTCTTCTACAGTCCTGATTGTCTGACCAATATATGACATGCCACAACTGCAAGGAATACGATAGACACCAGCCTTACGCAAACCAGGATCATATTTTACTGCCGCCAACAGGGCCTTAATGTTAGAAGGTGGTCTAAAAACACATTTAACGTCATATTTCCGCAAAATACGGCCAATCTTGTTGGAAATGCTTCCTGCGCGAGGCAAAAAGGTCGTAGACTTAGGTGCCACTTCGTTGCTATCGTCACTCACCCCTTGCACATAAGGCTGATAGCGCAAAGCGCGTTTGATCTCCCTCTCACTATAACCATTCTGACGAAAGGTGACTTCGATATGTGCTATCTCAGCTGCCAAACTTTCAGGGTCTGAGAAAACGTGGGCCCTGTGAACCAAGGTGCGAAGTACTCCTTCACGCTGAGCTGGATGGTGACAGCTATCAGCTCGCAGATACAAGTCAGTGTGAGTAGGCTTCCTGTAAACAGAATGTCCGAAAGTACCATCAGCCTTCCTTGTGACCAACACATCAAGGAAGGGAAGGCATCAATTCTTTTCCATCTCCGTAGTGAACTGAATATTCAGGTAGATTGAATTCAGGTGTTCCAAAAACAGGTTTAAATTCTCACTACTAAGAGGCCAAACAACAAACGTATCGTCTACATATCTGAAAAAACACGCAGGCATCCTCCTTGCAGTTGTGCCTTGAGAATGGCAGGGTGTGCTCCTGTCGAAATATCGGCGGTGGTCGACTACGTCACCCAGCAGCAAACCCGTAAGTTATTAACATATCTGAAGCATTTCACAAATTTTATGAAACTACGTACAAGGGAGAGTCAATAAAAGACGCTTAATGAGATATGAAATACGGTATATATATCACCTACGATATAGGTTACATGATAAAATTTGTTACGAGGGTTGCCCAGAAAGAAATGCACCGTGTTTTTTTCCTTCAACACTTCTTTATTCAATATAATGACACACACACGAAAGAAAGGTGTCTCGTCTACACACTGTTTTTCCACGTAATCTCCACCCCTTTCTGTAGTCTTCCTCCAGCGTCTGTCGACACCAGTCCTTGTCCTAATGGCGAGCCGTCCGCAGTGGCCAGCGGTTCTAGGCGCTACAGTCTGGAACCGCGCGACCGCATCGGCCGCAGTTTCGAATCCTGCCTCGGGCATGGATGTGTGTGATGTCCTTAGGTTAGTTAGGTTTAAGTAGTTCTACGTTCTAGGGGACTGACTACCTCAGAAGTTAAGTCCCATAGTGCTCAGAGCCGTTTGAACCTGATGGCGAAGCCAGTGCTTCACAAAGTGAATCACCCCCTCATCGTCCTCAAAATGTCTCCCAATTGCTGCAGAGTCGTTGTGCGTCTGTCCTCGCCAATGACCAGCTCGCTGCAACGTCTCAGGTGCAACAGCCGTGGATGGTCTCTCCGACCGGTGCAAATCACCGAACCGCCTTTTGATGACCTCAGCATCCGTGTCCAACGACTAACTGTACTTCTGTCGGCAGCAGACGCTTCATAGACTTTGCACAAGCGTTTGTGAGTATTCCCCACAGTTTCTTTCTCTGCAGTGAGAAATTCAATGATGGCACGTTGCTTGTAACGTACATCACCTACAGCCGCCATTTTGAACTGCAGCTACACTATGTGTAGGAAGTGACGGAAACATGGCGTGCTCACTCGCGAGACTTCAAACAATACATACGCAACGTTTCGCATTCGTAGCATTGTTTTCGGCTGAGAAAAAAAATGATCTGCATTACTTTCTGGGTAACTTTAGTACATAGTTTGCTAAAGGGCAGTTAGCGTTAACCAGGGTTAACCATATTTATTTATTTTCAAAGATCTCTAATACGGCAGTGACACGTCAGCCATCTAATTAAGTCTACTGTGAAGATCTTGCGCATATTTTTAATTTTAATCGGCATAATAGACACATATTCGGACAAGTACACTTTCAAGGCATTTACTGCGCTATTCCTTTTTAATTAAAAAAAAAAAACAAAGCTTCCGTCTATTCCTCTATCGCTCCCTGATGCAACCATCTAATGAATTTATCGTCTCTCTGAAGTCCTCAGGTTGACCTTTGAGTGCTTCAGTAATTCTCCGCCAACTATACTTGTTTCCCTTAGGCATTTTTGCTATGGGTCTCTTCAATTCCTTTCTCTTCAGACAACTATACTGTTCGCACAAGACATGTCGACAATAGAAGTAGACAAGACGGCACACAGACAATTTGTACCCTGTTCGCGCCGAAGCGGAACAGGACGGGAACTTCCTTTGGCGGTTCCGCAAAAGACCGGCAACCGAGCGGAATACGACCCAACACTGACTAATGTAGATCGCTCGCGCTCGTCTACCGTTTACATTAGAGAGAGAATTCTAAGTTTGCTGATGTTCGTTCGTTCGTTTGCAAGTCAGGCGTTAGATGGGGAAAGCGCGCGTAAGTCACGTATCGATGTCACTTCATTTAAATCCGATGTCACTTGTTCGAAATCGGTGCCACCGCCACTGTGTGAGAGACGCATTTCTTTTGTTTTACGGCTATATGCCTCTCGCTCCGAAGACGACGTAACTTCACACGAGACCTGTCCAACCTCGGAATCGAAACGACCAAATAGTTTTCACAGCACTACGAATTTGAAGACTATGCATATCCCTCATGCGAGTTGTTTTTGCCTTGTTAAATGCTAGAGATACCGCAACTAATTAGCAATTCTCTGGAGAAATGCGTGATACGATGCAACGAGTCCTCGAAGTAAAGTTTCGTAGCTAGCAGGAACCGAGAATCAGTGAAGGATCGAAAAATGGTACGTCAGAGAGATGAATAAGATTGCAGCTAAACCAAACAGATCGAGGGCACTAAGTACTTCTCGAAACTCAGGCTTGGGCAGATACTGCAATTACTCACTTCTCGCCGAAAATATGGAAGGAATAGCATTTCATCGAGTGGCTTGACTCAATCTGAAACACGACTCCGCAGATTCGTAGGCGCAGACGTAACTTGGATTCATCATAACCCTCCTCAATTACAGTTCTCCATTGAATGTAAAGACCGTTTAGTAGGAGGGACAGATCATGGCTATCGGTGTTTGGCCTCCCAAAGCGCAGTCTTCACAGGTTACTCGCAAAAGGACGGAACTGTAACAGGGCGTTACTCTGTTTCATTACAGAGACAGCTGACACTGGACTCGACAAAAAAATAAAAAAATAAATAAAGCAATGGGAACTGAAACACAAGGAAGTATTTTCTGGTGATACATAGAGTGCTGGCTGATGACTACCATGTACACATAGACACGAAGAAAGCGAACGTAATGGCGTGCGCTGCAGATAGGCACACTCGGTAGGAAAATGGTAAACTGAGAGTTCATAATCTTGAAGGGTTGGACGAATTTTGCAATTTCGCAGGTACAACATATACACAAGGTGGGCAAAATAATACTGCCCCGGAAAATCTTTCATCCACCTCCGAATGAAATATTTTCCCGGCCGGTTCTATTCTGGTCACCCTGAGAAGGCAGACGGAAGAAAGACAGAGTAGGAAAGTTCACACTAGGCGAAAGTACATTCCGTTAAAGAAACAACTAATAAGTTCCAGAAATACAAGCATTGCGAACAGACGAAGTATTCGTGAGAATCTATGTTTGCGGCACAGTTCTCTATAAAAAATATGGACAGTACAGAAAGCTGAAACGAAATGATATGGTGTGATGGGAGAACACTAATCTTCATTTATCGACCATAGAACGGAAATTTCACGCATCCAGTCAAATAGTAAAATTTGTGTAATAAGTGAGATAAGAAACGAATCAATAGGATGGCAGGGAACATACTAAGACGTGGTAAGGGTAGTTGCGATGATATTTTTCCACACAACCCACTTATCTCCACTCTTCTAAGACATCAGTTGTCTTTCCTTGGGCTCCTAGAAAGATCTTCAAAAATAAATCTCAATCTCAGTCTCTAACAGATATAAATTTCTTAATGTCATTAGAGTGCCGAATATTAAAAAAAAAGAAACAATTCATTTCCATCTAAGGTAATTCCTAAGATAATTATAAGTATTTAGTGAGAACAGAAACAACTGGACTTAATGTAATGTTCTAGCTTCAATTAAAACATGCTCTCTATTAAACTGAGGAGTAAGAATGAAAACATAAAGTGTCTGCGTTTTTGTTTAATAATCAACTTCTTAATTTTATAATTTAAATGTTATTTCATTTATGATTGAGGAAAGTGGGACAGCAGTACACAAATCTCATCCAATTTTATAATGACAAGTTAAACATTAGACACTCTTCCACTTCGTAAGTTAGTTGTGCTGCCTGTGAAGAAAACTCATCAGTAAACAGCAAAATTTTTGTAAACTGTGTCATGACAGTAGCTGAAAACAGATAAACTTGTATGCAGCAGAAAACAAAATCGTAAGTGTGTGTGTGTGTGTGTGTGTGTGTGTGTGTGTGTGTGTGTGTGTGTGTGTGCGTGCGTGCGTGCATGCGTGCGTGTTTGTGTGTAAGACAGAGAGATACCAAAAAGAAATACTTTATTGATAGTCATGTATAATTCCTGCAGTTATCCAGTATCTCTACTACTGTTTTCCCTTGGCTAAAAGCATTATACCGCCATTTTCCTACCCTTTAGCTTCGTAAAATCATTGAGGTTACAGTCGGAATCTAACGACCTCAAAGTTTCGGGTTCAATAGCTAAAGATTACTGCCCACACAGTCATTCTTGAGAAAGTGCTGTGGAAAGGTATGTCTTGAGATTCGAAAATTGCCTTTTGTAATGTAAGACAATGAGCTTTGTCGAAAACTACCGGCAAAAAGAATGGGCGCTAGGATCAGATCTTCATCGACTGATGCAATTCTGACTCAAATGGATGAAGATTTAAACAAAAAGTTATTTCAAATACATTTATGCTAAGTGCGAAAGTATTTGATACTGAAATCAATCGCGGATAATATCCAAAATTAAAACAACAAAAGGACATTTTGCATGGTTGCGTTTATTTTACCACAAAAGAGTATAAACAGTTGATAGTAAAGTAGAAACAATACAACGAATACAGAACGCAAACAACTCCAACACGCATAACGGTAGACAAAAATGTTCTTCCTTTTTCCAATTTGACGGATATGCGCACATATTCCGATAACTGGTTAATGTTCCCAGTATGGTGTGTGATCATCTCTGGCAGCAATATTCCTGACAATGACGGGAAATGCAGTGAATGATGTCATCAATCACATGATGAAGTAAGTAACGCCCATTTTTCCAGCGGAGCTGCTCGCAAGTCACGAGGTCCCAAGATCTCGTCACGGTACCTGACAACAGTGAAACCCTGCCGATTCACACGTAAAATTTCATGAAGAGAGGTTCGAGTGGTAGACATAATCCCTATCCACATGCTTAGGGATCCTTCTCGATCTCGGTCTCTTCCCACAGCGTTTGGATCCCGAAATCGTGTTCCACGTTCCGTCCAGATGCGAATCCATCGGCTGTCACTCTCCAGACTAAATAGGGACTCATCAGCAAAAACACATTTGTCCACTGTTCGACCGTGCACGTGGCTTGTTGATGACTCCACCCTACACGTTCCCCTCTCTGAAGACGTGTCAGGGGTAGACATACAGCATGTCTCCGATAGTAAAAGCCACTCTGCCGAAGCGTTCTGCACACCGTTTGCCTCGATACAACACATCCAGTAGATGCAGCGAGCTCACACGCCAGTATTAAGGCGGTAATATCGTGTCCTTACATCCAATAACGGTCCTCTCTTGTGAAGTCACAAGTGATCGGCCCTGCCCTGGTGTTCGGGGTACGGTTTCGGTCCGTATAAACTGTCGCCACACCCGAGAAACTACAGAATGATTCACATTAAGCCATAGGGCCAAATCAACTTGCGACTGTCGTGTTTCCTTTCTGTCTGTGACTTTCCACTACAGAGAATCGGGTAGGCACCTTCCCTGTGTCATCTGTAACCCTGTACGCAGCGAATGTGGATGTGGAAATACCCGGCAAACGCTACCTCGTTTCATAGACGCCCTGACGTCATCGTTGGCAAGGTTGTCCGTTGACCGGAGTGGTCTCCCGTGCAGAACACGATCGTACCGACATGTAGTTGACAGTTTGTATGATTCTGTTTATTGCTTTAATTCTGGACACTAGTATAATAACCACACATAAGCAGATACCTCTCAAACCGCTCGTTTGTGATCCCACGTTTCCTGGAACTTTTCTGCTTCAGTACCGTATGCTTAAGTCCGAGTTGTGATACACTAAGCATACAAATTATGTACCTGGGAGCCTCTGAGACCCAACTCAGCTTGGCATCCAAAGAACCGCTTATGTCACATGGTCCATAAACCAGCTCTGGATGAAGCCGTTACTGGAAACAGAAACTGAAGAGGTGTTTCAGGGAAAGAATCGCAGGGCAGGCTTCGTTACAAATACAAAATGCAGGCGATCGATGGTATAGGAAGCGCAGTTAAGCTGAGATGAACAAGATAGATGCCAAGCGAGCGAATATCTACATCTACATGGATACTCTATTATTCCAGTCTCGTATAGCACCTATATCTTTCCGTACGAGCTCTGATTTCCCTTATTTTATCGTGGTGTTCGTTCCTTTCTATGTAAGTCGGTGTCAACAAAATATTTTCGCATTCGGAGGAGAAAGTTAGTGATTGGAATTTCGTGAGAAGATTCCGTCGCAATGAAAAACGCCCTTCTTTTAATGAAATCCATCCCAAATCCTGAATCATTTCTGTGACACTCTCTCCCATATTTCGCGATAATACAAAATGTGATCCATTTCTTTGAACTTTTTCGATGTTCACCGTAGGTCCTATCTGGTAAGAATCCCACAACGCGCAGTAGTATTCTGAAAGAGGACGGACAAGCGTAGTGTAGGCAGTCTCCTTAGTAGGTCTGTTACATTTTCTAAGTATCCTGTCAATAAAACGCAGTCTTTGGTTAGCGTTCCCCACGACATTTTCTATGTGTTCCTTCCAATTTAAGTTGTTCGTAATTGTAATACCTAGGTAGTTAGTTGAATTTACGGCTTTTATATTAGACTGATTTATCGTGTAACCGAAGTTTAACGAATTCCTTTTAGCACTCGTGTGGATGATCTCACACTTTTCATTATTTAAGGTCAACTGCCACTTTTCGCATTATTCATATGTCTTTTCTAAATCGTTTTTCAGTTTGTTTTGGTCTCCTGATGACTTTATTAGTAGATAAACGACGGCGTCATCTGCAAACAACTGAAGACGGCTGCTCAGATTGTCTCCCAAATCGTTTATATAGATAAGTAACAGCAAAGGGCCTATAACACTACCTTGGCGAACGCCAGAAATCACTTCTGTTTTACTCGATGACTTTCCCTCAATTACTACGAACTGTGACCTCTCTGACAGGAAATCACAGATCGAGTCACATAATTGAGACGATATTCCATAAGCACGTAATTTCACTACGAGCCGCTTGTGTGTTACACTGTCAAACCTCTCCGGAAATCCAGAAATACGGAATCGATCTGAAATCCCTTGTCAATAGCACTCAGCACTTCATGTAAATAAAAAGCTAGCTGTGTTTCACAGGAATGATGTTTTTTAAACCCATGTTGACTGTGTGTCAATAGACCGTTTTCTTCGAGGTAATTCATAATCTTCGAACACACTATATTTTCCAAAATCCTGCTGCATATCAACGTTAACTATATGGGCCTGTAATTCAGTGGATTACTCCTATTACCTTTGTTGAATATTGGTGTGACTTGTGCAACGTTCCAGTCTTTGGGTACGGATCTTTCGTCGAGCGAACTGT
The DNA here is from genome assembly GCF_023897955.1 of Schistocerca gregaria. NCBI lineage: Eukaryota > Metazoa > Arthropoda > Insecta > Orthoptera > Acrididae > Schistocerca > Schistocerca gregaria. Next base: position 126,750,602 of record NC_064922.1, read on the forward strand.
TGTATATGATTGTTAAGTATGGAGCTAATATATTAGCATACTCCGGAACGGACAGCGGTATTACACTAACGGAACAGTTAACGACCCAAACAATAAACAACGGTGTTTACTGCCATTCAAGAAACTGGGCTGTGCAATATGGCAGGTTCCTTGTAACACAGCTAGCTACGTAACACTTGAAAGTATGAATTAGGTGACTCCAGGACGAGCTGCACACGGCATTTGTCTCACGTAAAGATCCACATAGCTGTTTACGTCCCTGTCCGCAGTGAAACAGAAGAGCCTTTTGCAAGGAAAGTACAGAGCAGCATTATGGCTGGCACACCAGATTAACAGCTACGTCGGGGAAGAAGAGACATATTCTACGGTGAACAAGTACTGCTCATTGAAGGTAACATATGATATAGGGTTACTGTCTCCGCCTCAGACACTCAGGCGCAGCGTAAACACATAAAGTTTATGGTAGATGCAATATCCGGTCGTGACCAAAACGTCCCTCACATTACATTCGCTTAATATCACATTACATCCCGTACGTTCAAGTGCAGGTTGACAGAGGAGCACGAAGGGAATTAGTATGCGCATGCCATGCATGGTTTGGTTTAGCGACGAAGCCCACTTTCATTTGGATGGGTTCGTCAGTAAGCAAAACTGGCGCCTTTGGGGCACTCAGAATCCTCATTGCGCTATCGAGGAGTTCGGAATCTATGGATTGAAATCGGAGGTTTATTCCAAACCTCAAATAGGCAAAATCTTTATTGGAAAGTTTAGTCATAGATTGTAACCTCAAAAACTAATTTGTTCACGGGTAGAAGGTGGCTTGTCTGTAAGCGTTTTCGGCATTCGCCTGGTGTACTCTTTTTGACATCCCAATTTTACCTTGGCAATTGAGTAAATACGGCACGTCCGAAATGGGAAAAGTCATCACCTAGGCACCAAAAGTGAGTCGTTGACAAGCTCGCAATTTTTAGCGCACTTGTTGCACTGTTTCATCAATCTCAACACTGGGTCTGCCAGTCCGGTCTTCAGTATTACGAAGTCCCCACACCTCCGAATTTCTTCGACTCGTTACTGTAGGTCATACGCTACGCACGAATTCCTGCCGAGCATGAGGAGCTGTAAATCCATCCCCAAACACAAAACAAACTACCGCGCACACATCATAACTGGCGGGCGACGACTTTCGGAACAGTTGTTGTTTGCTTTGTCCCACAGCGAGATGACTACTGAATGAAGACGAATACTTCGTAAATAAACATTAGACGGCGCGGCAATCGTCCAACTGAGTTTTGAGCTGTAGACATTCAAGTATAATCAAACAACCCCTAAGAATACTTGCAGAACACGCATTATGTAATTAAATATGAATACGCTTCCAAAATAATACACGCTGTCTACCATATCATTTAGGCACGGTAGAGGGCAGATTAATTCTCGGTCAAGAAACAAACAAATTACTGACTGGGTGAATGTGACATCTGCAGCATACATCTATTACTTTTGTTTTCTTGGGGTAGACGGAGAAGATTATTTTTAGTTACTTAATATGACTCGTATCATTTCACTGAAACCCGACATGTTGCGACGGGTCAGGCTCTTATCGCGCAGTTTCCTTTCCCTGAAAGAAAATCCACCTACCTCGTTTCTTAGGTAGTTGCTGCACTCGCCTCTCCTGATAGCAGCTACTGGAAAAATTGCAGAAAAGCAGTGTTGAAGAAACTGCAATTTAATAGCCGCTCACCGGAGGCCGCGATACATGTTTGCTGAAATACAATCTATGAGCAATCTTCCTAAATAAATTGAGTTATTGGAATGGTAGTAATTGTTTACTCAAACGAGAACGCGAAGTTGGTAATTCTATTTAAGCTCTTTATTGTCTTTAAGCCTGATCATCAGCCCGCTAATCTACGTTTGAAGAAAGTTCAGTTCACAATTCTATCCACACTCAAACCCCGCCAGAATTAGCTTTCAAAGTTACGGAATTTACTTAACTGCAACACAGACGATTTTCTAACATACACGTTTGCAGTCGATGTTCAATAATAGTTCGTTTTTTAACGTTAATGCTCGCCATAAGCACTTAGTAAAAGTTTACAAAGTACCGCCACGCTTTTAATTATTAAAGTTACTCGCGTCTTTCGCGGAACGAAAAGTCACAACTCGCTCAAACTCACACTACGCGTTACTGGACTCTTCCAGTCTCAAATCGCACAGTACCGAACCGATGAAGCCGTTTTATGACTTCATTTTACACATTATTCGCGAGGACACATCAAGCATGTCTCTTCTCGATCACAGTTCCTTCGCGACTCCTCATCCACTCGCGACTCACTCTCCTAGTCTGCTAACCGTCCTCGCATCTCATTGGCTCACACATCACACAGCCAATCAGAATTAACTCTTTGGGTGCGCCTCGCGCCAAAATCTAGCACGCACCAGTCATGACTTCTGAATCATTTACGTCATGATTTCTTGTTACACAAAATTTACTGTATAATTTAACAAACCGAAAGGAAAACTAGACTTTACTTTACTTCCAGAAATTATTTAAATACTCGCGAACGTTCTGGCTGCTTGTACAATACCATACACTCTTGGACATCCGACATTCACTAAGATGGGGAACCACTGGCGACTCTGTTCCCACGGTTACATCGTCTGAACACTTGCGAGTTCCAACCTAGATTTTATACACTTGCAAAGAATGGCGAATGTCCCTCTTTCATTCACTCAGGCACACTCATTCACTCTCACCTACTCATATAAAATAACTGTTCACAAAAATTCAAAACATTTATGGTTTTAACAAAGTTATAGGTGAATTTCTAAAAGTAAAATTCTCAAAATAAATACAAAAGCACGGAAGGTGATTTTGTTTCATAGTTGGATGGTCACTGAAGGTGATCTATACATAATGGTATTTATTTAGACTCGAAAATTGTAGAAATTTGCGTTTTCTGTAAGATTTTTCTAATTTCCAAAATATGCAGATTTCAAAGCTCAAATTTGGATGACTTATTTTTATTCATAACAGAAACTAGTATATTAACTTTTAATTTCCTCAGGTTCCTCAGTTAGAAGTTATTAAAGATGAAAGTTCCACGTTATACACGCGGCTAGTTAGCGCACAGGTCTTACATTCTCACGGTACAGACATGCCATATGGTCGTGACGTCAGACGAACGGACACCGGTAATCTGCCCGCTACAGCACATATGCTAATCTGATGGCTACTTTACAGTCTGTCTACATTTCACAGTAAATATTTGATAGAAAACTGTGCGCTCGCACTAGTTGCGACGCCACACACCTGCTGAGGAAACTAAATTTTTTCATTCATGACAAACTTTTAGTTTTCTAAAAAAATTTCTATTAAAGATTTACTCAAACAGCTATTTAACATTTATAGTTCCTGTACATCAATCATCCACTTATACCTAGGGCTGACGACCTACAAAACATCTTATATCTAAACATGCACTTTTATCATCATTCAAAAAAAATTTTTCAGATTACAAAATTCTATTTACAAATTCCTGAAAGAGAAAACAAACCTAAATACTATCTTGATGTACGTCACACGCACACTAACACTACTATCGCTATGGTGAGCGTCACTTTTTTACCACTTACACTTAAGATTTTGATAGCACTCGTAGTTCGACCGGGTCCTGCTTGGGAGGTCCATTTCAAGTCTCGTGCTACCACCTCTGTTTACTTCGGCGCACCTGAAACATCAGCTGGCCTCAGTTCCCTTTCTAACTGCTACGTCTTAACCTACAGCAGCGATAAATGGCGCTATCTGCTTGACTCTAAAGTCTCATATTTTTGATAAAATTTACTTTACAGTATGTACAATTTTCAAATTTTTTTTTTTTTTTTTTTTTTAAGTGAAAAGTGAATTGACTTTCCTAATGCAGTACCGAAGTGGCACATTTACTCTTTAATTACTTCTTCATCTCATAATCAAACAAGTTATGGTTACATAAGAAATACTAAGAAAAACAATTCCTACAAATAGTTCACAAATACATAATAAATCTCCGCCAGCACTGGTGACTCTCCAGTTCCTGTACAATACACAACAATATAAAATATACACAAAATTATCAATATTACAATTCTGTCTCCAGGAAATCTCCTGTAGTCCTGTATCATAAATTAAACACTGAAAAATACACATTTACTTATTCATTTATCAACACTACAATCCTTATACTAATCTCTACGACAAACTTGGGGAGCTTTGTGTGTCTCTGGTCAAAAATGGAATCGATGTCATGGGTACTTTCCTCATCTCACATATCTGGAGTTACTTCAATTTCTTGTCAACATCAGGTTTTCTCTAGTCACATTCGGGTTTAATTTACAACTCCCATACTCATACTTCACACACTCAGGTTAGTATTTGTTAAAGCGTTTCCTACTAATCTGCAAAACCTCGTTACCCATACTTTCTAACATACATCCACCTCCTGAGTTACCAACGTCGCCTCAGCTCTGTTTACATTCGTAGCCTCACTTCCTTTTGTTTACAAACATCTCCTCTGTTTACCAACAAACGCCACCTCTGGTTACCAACATTAAGCTTTTTATTTACTCACCTTCGTAGCCTCACTTTTTCCTAATATCGAGCTAGCCAAACACTATGCTCATTCTTTCTCCTTTTCTCACATATTTCTCTTCATTTGACAGTCAGTCCTGCTGCACTGTCCCTTTAACTTAACTTCCTTTACCCCTTTGACAGTCAACCTTGTTGCACTGTACCTTTACTCATTTTACCACTAAATCACCTCCTGAGGCTCTGACTTCATTGAACAGACAGTTTTGCTGTACTGCTCCATTTCCTTTCCTAAACATTAGCTTAATGCTACGTCTTAACATATCGTTCTGTTACTTAACAAACAGCTTCAATGTTCGTCACCATATTTTCTGAGGCTCTTACATTTCTTAGTTATTTTACTTTTCTAAGGGCATTACTCACACCTTAGGCCAAACATTTACTTTACTGAGACTTATTACTTATCTGAGGTATCTTAATCCTTTTTGATTTTCTCTTACACTCATTCCTTACGCTTAACCTATACTGCACTGAGGTTCTTTCCTACTCATTACTTAAACACTTTATCACTTAAAAACTACGATAGAGAAGAAGGAAAGACGATAGAATTTTAGTTCTGAATGAAAGAAGAGGTAGGTTGACAATACGGAAAAGAAAGTGGAAGAAATATTGTCAAACGACTCGAGACCTAGTGCTCGTCACGCACTTAGCTCTGCAAAGAGTGCAAAGCTCTCTGAGGTATCTACTCACTCCTGGCCACGTCTCTCTTTTGAACATATCTTTTCAAATCCACAATGTTCCTAAGCCCTAACACCTTATGTGATTTCACAAACTCCAGTCTATAAGCATTTGGGTGAGGCTTCTCTACGATTCTAAATGGGCCCACGTACTCATCGGTAAACTTCTTTGTTTCTGACGTAAGTTTCTTAGATCTTTCCCTAGTTTTCACTAGCACTAGATCCCCTACCTGAAAACTAGTGGGATCAGCTCTTGCGTCATGCCTTCTCTTTCTTTCCAGGGCCTTCTTTCTTATATTAATACGTGCCAGTCTCTCCTTCTCTTCGATGGCTATGTCTGTGAGATTTGGAAACTCGACCAGGTCGAATAAAATATTATTCGGCCTAATGTCACACATTAGCTCTACTGGTGCATATCCTGTGGCTTCATGCTTCAGATGGTTTATTACTTCTTCGAAGTATTCAATATAATTGGCCCAAGCGGAGTGTTTTTTATGACAATATGTTCTACACAATCTGTTTAACTCCTTCATAATTCGCTCACACATGTTCCCTTGAGGAAAGTACGCGGAGATTTTTATGTGATCGATACCTCTCTGTTGTAAACATTCACTAAATTTCTTAGAGATAAACTGGGGCCCATTGTCTGACAATATTGCCTTTGGCACTCCTATCTTCCCAAAATAGTCCTTCTCCAACTTATTCACTAATACTTTAGAGTTGGCTTTCTTAATTGGGTAAAATTTTACGTACTTAGTAAACCCATCCACCATCACAAACACATATTCACATCCCCCTCTAGACACTGGTAGTGGACCAAATAAATCTACAGCTACTAAATCCAGCCGATTTTGTGGTTCTACTGAATACATCTGTCCTTGGATAGTTCTATTGTTGGCCCTAACTTTCTGGCAACGATCACAGGATTCTAATCGCTGTTGCACCCTTCTCCACATATTATCAAAAATTACCACTTCACTTAACTTAGCTATACATTTACGAGCGCCATAATGCCCATACTTACAATGTACGTAGTCTATAAGTGCATCTACATGTTGCTCCGGAAAACATATTTTCCAATTCTCCTCACTGTCTTTCCTGCGCCTAAATAAGACATCTTTATGCACTTTATAGTAGATCAGTAATTTTGGGTAGTCTGGATGACCTAATCTACTCTTTACTAATTTAATGTTGTCATCCTGGTTCTGTTCCCTCCGTAGGTTCTTACAAATGCGCTTAATTAAGCCATCGTCCTGGAGCTGCATGATGGCCAACATTACTTCATTATTATCGGTATTTCTTAAAGATTTCCCTTCTTGTCCTGTATCTTTCACACTTCTTGATAAGGCGTCCGCCACGATGTTCTCGGAACCCTTAATGTATATCATCTTATAATTAAATTGCTGTAAATACAGGGACCACCTTCTTAATCTAGCATGTTTTAGCTGACATGAGTCTAAATATGTAAGGGCACTATGGTCTGTGTAGATCCAAATTTCATGTCCTAAAAGGTACTTTTCAAATTTTTGCAGGCCGAAAATAACAGCTAATGCTTCAAGTTCAGATATACTATAATTTTTCTCGGATTGTTGCAATGACCTGCTCGCAAAGGCTATGGTCTTGTGGACTTCCTCTTCTCCTTCTTTTTCCAACTGAAATAGTTCAACTCCTAACCCGTAACCACAAGCATCAGATCCCAGACAAAATGGTTTCGAAAAATCGGGATGGTTCAAAATCTTACTATTAATAAGAGCTTCTTTCAATTCTTCAAACGCCTTCTGACACTCAGAAGTCCATTTATAAACTACATTTTTCTTTAAGAGTTCTCGCAGGCACGGTGCATTGAATAATTGTCCAGACACAAATTTTCTATAAAACCCAAACAAACCAAACATCCCCTTTAATGCTTTACGTGTTGTAGGTGCAGCATAATCCCTTATTGCTCTAATCTTTTCTGGATCCGGCATGATACCATCGCCACTCACTATGTGCCCCAAGAATTTAATTTCTTTCTTCACAAATTCAGTTTTGTCTAGCTTCAATTTCATACCCCCCAATTTTATGGCCCTCAATACTTCATCCAATAACATACAGTGTTCCTCCCACGTTGGTGTCGATATCAAAACGTCGTCTACATACACTGTAATTCTTCTTAGTAGATGGTCCCCTAATACCTGCGACATAGCTCTTACAAAGGCACATACACTTATATTTAAACCAAACGGCACCACCTTATACTGATAACATCTACCTTCGAATAAGAATGCCGTGTACTTTCTTGATTCCTTTGCTAACGGTAGGTTCCAATATCCACAGGTCACATCCATGGATGTAAAGAACTTAGCACCTTTAAACTTTTGTAGCAGTTCTTCAATATTCTCCGGACGGTCACTCTCAGGTAGTACTATTTTGTTTAATGCTCGAGCATCCAACACTAGTCTAATTGAGCCATCCTTCTTAGGAACTATGACTAGCGGGTTATTGTACACACTAACAGCCCTTTCAATAATTCCCCACTCTAACATATTTTGAATTAAGTCACGTACTGCCTCCTTATGTACTTCTGGGATTGCAAATGGTTTTTTGAAGAAATGAGCGTCTTTCTGCACTGTCAAAAAACGCTCATAATCCTTTACTAGCCCTGGTTGATCTGAGAAAACCTCGGCATGTTTGACTAGTATTTGTCTTAAATCGTTTTTCCTTGCTTCATCAATATCAATTAATTCTAGTAATTTCTCCTCGATCCTATTTCTGACACTCACAAGCTCAGACGGATCCTCTACTTTTTTGCCACCGTACTCATTATAGCCCTCCAAGAATTTCTCTGTTTTACAAATACATATAGGAAAATCATTCTGCTCAGGATCCTCACATAGCTGCTTACCGATGAAAGGTATAGTAATTAGTTTACCCTTAATTTTTACCATAACATCATTGGTAGAAAAATTCACCCATCCTTCATATTTATTCAAAAAGTCAGCCCCCACCAATATGTCTACACTCAGTCCATTTATAACTAAGAAGTTCTGTCTTATTTCTACTTCCTTAAATGCTATGGGTAGAAACACTTCCTGTTTTACTGTCTTCTTAGTCTTACCGGTTGCTACTACAATGTTCAAGCCACTTACTGGCATCTTAACAATCTGTTTACTGTTAGGGAGTTCATTTACCAAGTTCTGGGATACTGCACAGACTTCCGATCCAGTATCTATCAAACATTTAACTGGTTCATTTAATACTCTTAGCTCTACTATCGGTTGCCCTAAGTACTCTTTATTTATTTTGGGTTCTGCTTCCTCCAATAAATCTTGCACAATTTCTCTCCTTTCGAAGCCTGTCTTTTGGGTGGCAATCACATTCACACTTACAGGGTTTATTTCATGCTTATTATCACCCTCAATTCTAGTGGCAGCTCCTATTAGCCTATCCACTATTGCTAAGTCAAAACATTTTTCCAATGTTTCCCCCTCTTTCTCATTAACCTCCTTTTCTACGACCCTATCCAAGGCGTCGTCATTAACCTCTACCTCCTCCTCTAATCTATCCTCTTCTTCGTAACTATCTACAACATCAATTATCTTATCAAGCACAGTCACAACCCTGCCATTATTACTGTTCTCACCCCTATCCGACAGCTCTTCATTAGTTTTACTGTGCATAATGTCTTTCTGATTATTACCCTTATAACTAGTACTTAGTTCTTCAATAAGTGGCTTCTTATGATTATTCTTACAGTTAATTGGTTCATTAACCTCCACTTGACTTAAAGCTACTATCTCTGTCTGTTTTACGTTATCCTCCCTAAATTTTGTAGCAACAACATTTATGTTAGGTGGTCGTTCAGGCTGCTTTCTTATGAATGGTTTTGCCAGCGGATTTAACTTTAAACGCTGTTGCCTACGATCGCCAGCACACTCGTAGACAATTAATGGTTTTCCGAGCGCGGTGCGTCATCACTATGCCTCCAGCTGACCGCCTCACCTCCTGACATCTGTCGGCCGCTGTCATACTGCTCGCGTTCATTGAACCTGTTAACATATGTTCTTCCTCTACCACGTGAACTGCCACGGTATCCGCCGCCTCTCTGAACACCCATCCTATTAATGTTTACATCCGCGCGATTGTCATTCTGCCTAGCAGGCGGGCGATGCTCCCTCCTCATGTTTTCTTCTTCTTTTTGGACGGATTCAACCCTTTCTAAATACTGTACGAACTTGTCAATGTTATCTCGGGGCGCAGATATGATCTTAGTTTTCCAGTTCCACGGTAGCTTATTTTCTACCCCTAATATGATCTGTTCTGTTTCTAACTTATTACTAAGGTAGGACAGAGTTGTTACCCACCTTTGAACAAATCGTTTGATGCCCTCTCTCTTGGGGTCATACTTCTCTCCCGACCAGAACCGATTAAGAACATCCATCTGCTTTCTCTTTCCCCAGTATTCCTCAAAGAACGCTAATTTAAATTCTGACAATTTCGCGTATTTTTCAGAGGCTAAATTCCCCCAAACTCTGGCCTCTCCCATCAAATTTGAAGTGATAAAGCCTATCTTTTGTTTATCGCTCCATACTTTCGGCAAAACGTCTTCAAAATCGTTCCAAAATTCTCTGGGGTGCATGTTCTTACTTGGGTCAAATTTTAAAAACTGTCTGTGGGTAACATACGCAACCTCGGTAGATTCAATTATTCCACTGGAAATTATACTACCACTATGGTTAGAAACACACTGTTCTACTTTGGTTAGTCTGCATTCATGCCCACAAAGTTGCTCATTCACACTTTCACTGAAATGGCTTATGTGAGTCTCTAAATTATTGACCTTATTTACAACTTGCTCTCCAAGTTTCTCACACCGAATTTTGGTATCATTTACTTTACATTCTAAGGCGGCATGATTAATTTCATTGGAATTCTCTACCACTTTTATGTGCTCACATACTTTATCTAATTCTGCATCAACATAGGATTTAAATTGCTGTTGATCCTCAGTAACCTGTTCGATTCGTGTCGTCAATTCACTTTGCACTTGAACAATATTTTCTGTACATTCTAGTTTAACCTGCTGTATTTCAACATTTACTTTACTACTGAGCACTGCTAAATCTTGCTTCCAACAGTCTCTGAGATCGGATATTTTGGAATCTAAATCAGCGCCCATTTTAGTCATCTCATTACTTAAATCAGATCCTAATTTAGACATTTTTGAATCCATTTTACTTGACATATTAGTTTCCATTTGTGACATATTAGTTTCCAATTTTGATATACTGGAATCCATTTTTGACATACTGGAATCCATCTTACTTGACATATTGGAATCCAACACGTTCATCTTAGTTAATAGATTCATCAGCATACTGGCGACATTATCCTTCGCCCCCTCATTTGCTGATACAATGTCCCTATTAACATTAACTACCGGCATGGGTAACTGTAACTCACTAGGCACTGACATATTTGGATCTGACTCCAAACTATAATTAACATAGGATGAATCAGTCAAACTACTACTGAAATTGGGTTGAGACACGTCTAAACTAAAATTCATGGGGTCATTTTCCCCTGTCTCCATCCCACTATCACAACTTAGTTCCGCCTTTTTGTCACTTGGTTGAAACTCAGCCATTTTTCTCAGTTTGACTCCACAAACACACAAAGTTTTCAAAAGCACTGTACTTAACTTTGTGCTTCGGCGTGCTGCGTTGCTGCTAGATGAAACTGCGGGTCCGTTCACCATACACTGCAATGCTGTACCAGTTTCCGGGCCCCCGCTCGAATCAGCGCTGCTAACTGCCACTGCTGTCGTCGCCTCTGCGTAGTCTCCGTAGCTCGTCGTCTGCCAGACGCCGTCGTAGACTGCTATTCCAATCGGTGCGTAGTCACCGAAAAATTCTTCCGTTCCGTACAACACATTACAGTTCACGGACACTTTCACTGTCCATCCTATTCACGTGGCGATATCAATTTGTACGCTACACAGTTCCTACACATAGCGAGCACTTCTGTATTGTCCGGTAATTGTCACTACTGCTCTTTTTTGAAATTCACTGGAATTTACTATTTTTATTTCCCGGCCGATGCACCACTTGCGACGGGTCAGGCTCTTATCGCGCAGTTTCCTTTCCCTGAAAGAAAATCCACCTACCTCGTTTCTTAGGTAGTTGCTGCACTCGCCTCTCCTGATAGCAGCTACTGGAAAAATTGCAGAAAAGCAGTGTTGAAGAAACTGCAATTTAATAGCCGCTCACCGGAGGCCGCGATACATGTTTGCTGAAATACAATCTATGAGCAATCTTCCTAAATAAATTGAGTTATTGGAATGGTAGTAATTGTTTACTCAAACGAGAACGCGAAGTTGGTAATTCTATTTAAGCTCTTTATTGTCTTTAAGCCTGATCATCAGCCCGCTAATCTACGTTTGAAGAAAGTTCAGTTCACAATTCTATCCACACTCAAACCCCGCCAGAATTAGCTTTCAAAGTTACGGAATTTACTTAACTGCAACACAGACGATTTTCTAACATACACGTTTGCAGTCGATGTTCAATAATAGTTCGTTTTTTAACGTTAATGCTCGCCATAAGCACTTAGTAAAAGTTTACAAAGTACCGCCACGCTTTTAATTATTAAAGTTACTCGCGTCTTTCGCGGAACGAAAAGTCACAACTCGCTCAAACTCACACTACGCGTTACTGGACTCTTCCAGTCTCAAATCGCACAGTACCGAACCGATGAAGCCGTTTTATGACTTCATTTTACACATTATTCGCGAGGACACATCAAGCATGTCTCTTCTCGATCACAGTTCCTTCGCGACTCCTCATCCACTCGCGACTCACTCTCCTAGTCTGCTAACCGTCCTCGCATCTCATTGGCTCACACATCACACAGCCAATCAGAATTAACTCTTTGGGTGCGCCTCGCGCCAAAATCTAGCACGCACCAGTCATGACTTCTGAATCATTTACGTCATGATTTCTTGTTACACAAAATTTACTGTATAATTTAACAAACCGAAAGGAAAACTAGACTTTACTTTACTTCCAGAAATTATTTAAATACTCGCGAACGTTCTGGCTGCTTGTACAATACCATACACTCTTGGACATCCGACATTCACTAAGATGGGGAACCACTGGCGACTCTGTTCCCACGGTTACATCGTCTGAACACTTGCGAGTTCCAACCTAGATTTTATACACTTGCAAAGAATGGCGAATGTCCCTCTTTCATTCACTCAGGCACACTCATTCACTCTCACCTACTCATATAAAATAACTGTTCACAAAAATTCAAAACATTTATGGTTTTAACAAAGTTATAGGTGAATTTCTAAAAGTAAAATTCTCAAAATAAATACAAAAGCACGGAAGGTGATTTTGTTTCATAGTTGGATGGTCACTGAAGGTGATCTATACATAATGGTATTTATTTTAGACTCGAAAATTGTAGAAATTTGCGTTTTCTGTAAGATTTTTCTAATTTCCAAAATATGCAGATTTCGAAGCTCAAATTTGGATGACTTATTTTTATTCATAACAGAAACTAGTATATTAACTTTTAATTTCCTCAGGTTCCTCAGTTAGAAGTTATTAAAGATGAAAGTTCCACGTTATACACGCGGCTAGTTAGCGCACAGGTCTTACATTCTCACGGTACAGACATGCCATATGGTCGTGACGTCAGACGAACGGACACCGGTAATCTGCCCGCTACAGCACATATGCTAATCTGATGGCTACTTTACAGTCTGTCTACATTTCACAGTAAATATTTGATAGAAAACTGTGCGCTCGCACTAGTTGCGACGCCACAATGTGTAGAAAAGAACTACTCCACGAATATGGACTTGCGAAGACGTTGTTGAAACGCTCCAGTTACTTCTTACTTCACATTCTCAATTCATCATAGCGTCAACAGCCGCTAACGCCATTCGAGTTATTAACTGTACCTTATTCTGTTACCTTTACAGCTGTTATTGTACATGGCATGCAGGAGACACTTTTTTGTGTGGGTGATCTAATGATCTTAAGGGGAGTTGGAACGCCCTATCCCGACAATGTAAAATTTACTGACATGGCTTCCCTGTATTTCAGGAACCACTGCAGCCATTGACATGAAACTTTTACAGGACATTAAATTGTATATTCTGAGTCTACTGAACTACAATAATTGCATTTCAGCCACTGATTTTGGAAATACAATTTTTTAATTACATGGTTAAAATTTTGTGTATTTTTTTTTGTAAGTTATCGTAAATAATTTTAATTGTACATAACATTATGTTCGTCTTTTAGTTCAGTAGATACAGGATATGTATGTTATCACTACCTGAAAATTTGAATACTCTACTCGAACAGGCTGTAAATTTTCATGAACGGCTTCTAAAGTTTCAAAAGACTGTAACTCACTAAATATATGCTTAATTTTTTTTTATTTTTAGTCACTCAGAAGCATCCTGCACCATAGTTATATCATCCGCTTGATCTTTTTCCAAGTTTTGTCTTCTTTCTGGACTCCTTAGTGGCCAACTGTGCTGCATACTCTGCTTTATCAATGCCATCCTTGTCCATCCGTTCAAGTTCTCTGATGCAGTTTGCCCCAGGATTAATTCCCATATGCTGCAGCACTTACACCCTACCAATGTTGCCATCATTAAAATCAGTAACAGCATCACTGACCCCCCCCCACTTTAGTGTCTTCATTCCAACGAGAACATGTTTTGGTAAGCGAGTCCACACTAGATTATTGGGATTTTGAGACTGACCATGCAGACATTTCTTTAGTAACTCAGGATTTGCCAGGTCTCTAAATAGGTTTTATGATATCCACGACTGCTGCTGGGATGGAATGTTTATGGCTGTATGAACTGTTTAAGTACTGGGCATTGCGGTAATTACACCGTGAATCAGGTCCAGGAGGGCAAAGGTAGTCTACTGGTTTTTCATTAGTTGACAGTCTGTGGAAGGAGGTAGCCCATAATGCGTGCTTCATTTTCAACAAATCCTCAGTATTATCTCTAGCGGCCATCCCATAACTACAGTTCATCAATAATTTTGTCTCTCAGCCCGCCTCAGAAAGTTTCTTGTCTCTCAAACTGTTTCATCTTCCTCTGCCTGGTGCCTATCCTCTTCTGGACATGACCAACACTGTTGACCTTTATAACACAGCAGTCCACAGTCTTCTACATAAAAAAATCATCGATTTTATTAGATCTTGAAGTAATGAACGTAAAAATTTTAACATTTTCAACCGGTATAGATTATATTTAATAAATAAAATAAAGTACTTCTCATGTGAGTTTATAAGTGATGTGTATATCATTTTATTCAGAAAATTGCAAATTTTATTATGAGATAATCCGAAAATGTGAAGAAAAAAATCCGTTCTAACTCCCCTTAAATACAGTGCACATAATAGTCGATACGTAATGACAGTAAAACGACATGATAGATGCCAAGAAATACACTGTAAGACAAAATACCAACGAAGGAATTAGACGAGAGGGAGCGAAATCGGTAGATGTTTCGTGCATTTACAGATGAACAAATAATTACAATTTCAGAAAAAAATGTATGATTTCTTCAAGATAAAGATCTTCACAAACTGAGCATGTCAATAACGCGCTGGTCAGCCTCTGGCTCTTACGCAAGCAGTTATTCGACTTGGCATTGACGGACAGAGCTTTTTGGTGTCCTCCTGAGGGCTATCGTGCCGCATTCTGTCCAACTGGTGCGTTAGAATGTCAAACCCCCGTAATGGTCGAAACGTTCTTCGTTGAGGAGAGATCCTGTGACCTTGCTGGCCAACGTAGCATTTGGCAGGCACGAATACAACCAGTAGAAACTCTCGTCGTGTGCGGGAGGGCATTGTCTTGCTGAAATGTAAGCCCACGATGGCCATGGTGGGCAACAAAACGGAGCGTACAACATTGTCGGTGTGCTGTGCTGTGATTGTCCCGTGGATGATAACCGAAGTGGTCCTGCTATGAGAACAAATGGCACCTCAGACCACGTACAGCGAGTGACAGGCAGGTTGGTATCCAACTGTTGTCTAAGGCACACGTTTTCGACCTGGAATCTTATTGACTGAAGTGTAATTGTCTTCAGTGATGAGTCCCGCTTCGGAGTGAGCCCCAATAACCAGCGAAATCGTGTGGAAGTGCCCCGCACAGTGGGGGGATACCAACCTGGCTGTCGCACTTCCTTTTAAATAAACCATTCAGTTTTTCTGTATTTGTAATCATTATGTTCGAGGATAATGACTTTTCTGGAGACTAGAAATCTACTCTGTAGGAATCAGCATGGGTTTCGAAAAAGACGGTCGTGTGAAACCCAGCTCGCGCTATTCGTCCACGAGACTCAGAGGGCCATAGACACGGGTTCACAGGTAGATGTCGTGTTTCTTGACTTCCGCAAGGCGTTTGGCACAGTTCCCCACAGTCGTTTAATGAACAAAGTAAGAGCATACGGACTATCAGACCAATTGTGTGATAGGATTGAGGAGTTCCTAGATAACAGAATGCAGCATGTCATTCTCAATGGAGAGAAGTATTCCGAAGTAAGAGTGATTTCAGGTATGCAGCAGGGGAGATGATGCTGTGGTGTATCGAGAGGTTGTAACAATGGAAAATTGTACTGAAATGCAGGATGATCTGCAGCGAAGTGACGCATTGTGCAGGGAATAGCAATTGAATCTCAATGTAGACAAGTGTCATGTGCTGCGAATACATAGAAAGATAGATCCCTTATTATTTAGCTACAAAATAGCAGGTCAGCAACTGGAATCAGTTAATTCCATAAACTATCTGAGAGTGCGCATTGGGAGTGATTTAAAATGGAATGGTCATATAAAGTTGATCGTCGGTAAAGCAGATGCCAGATTGAGATTCATTGGAAGAATCCTAAGGAAATTCAATCCGAAAACAAAGGAAGTAGGTTACAGTACTCTTGTTCGCCCACTGCTTGAATACTGCTCAACAGTGTGGGATCCCTACCAGGTAGGGTTGATAGAAGAGATAGAGAAGATACAACGGAGAGCAGCGCGCTTCCTTACAGTATCATTTAGTAATCGCGAAAGCATTACGGAGATGATAGATAAACTCCAGTGGAAGACTCTGCAGGAGAGACGCTCAGTAGCTCGGTACGAGCTTTTGTTGAAGTTTCGAGAACATACCTTCACCGAAGAGTCAAGCAGGATATTGCTCCCTCCTACGTATATCTCGCGAAGTGACTGTGAGGATAAAATCAGAGAGATTAGAGCCCACACAGAAGCATACCGACAATCCTTCTTTTCACGAACAATACGAGACTGGAATAGAAGGGAGAACCGATAGAGGTACTCAGGGTACCCTCCGCCACACACCGTCAGGTGGCTTGCGGAGTATGGATGTAGATGTAGATGTTTGTCTGTACAAGTACATCACTTCTACCGATTTCCGCCCCCACCCCCACCTCTTTTTTTTGTGCATGTAATGTTAAGATGTTGAACCCAGCTGGCTGTTATTGACATACACTAATTCTTATCGGCCGTGAAACACTAAATACAGGACACAGCTGGTGGAGAAACAGAATCGAAGAGTGGAAATGTCAAACCTTCTAAGTAAAATGTTTTCACCAAAGGCGTCTTGAGTGCTGCTCTGTTCGCGGTACTCTGCAGCATGTCTCTAGACATGTTCCAAGTGTCAGATCACGGAGAGAGTGTCACAGACTTTCATCACTAGACCGCTCACGGCCTCTGTGCGAGCCAGTCCTTCCCAATGGAGTTTCACGTGCAATACCAATATTTAAATCACTGAAGACTAAGGAGTGTCATCCATACGATGGAGCGCCTAGAAGAATGTCAAAGTACTGTGCTGCACATGCTAGCCCTGTACCTAGCCTTATCTGTAATTTTTCCTTTAAGAATGGTCAGTTTCCTAAGGGATTAAAGTAGTAAAGCCGCTTTATACAAAAGGAGAAAGGGATAACGTACACAGTTTTAGACCTATTTCTATGCCACCAGTATTTGTTAAAGTTATTGAAAAGGCTCTGTATGTAAGTACAGCTCATAATTTTATATCACACAATTTGCAATAAAACGTACACTTCAGCTTTAGAAGTCGTTTAACAACTGAAAATGCTCTATCCTCTTTTCTCTATGAGGTACTGGATGGATTAAACAAAAGCTTTAGAACCCTAGGCATATTTTTTTATTTAACGAAAGCGTTTGATTAAGTTGATCGCAAAATATTGCTCCAGAAGTTGCGCCATTATGGAATATGAAAAGTAACTCACAATTGCTTCACCTCTTGCCATAGCAACAGACAGCTAAAGGTCATTATTCATAGTGTTCAGAATGGCTGTGATGTGGGGTCTGAGTGGGGTACTGTCAAGTGCGGGATGCCCCAGGGATCAGTGTTGGGGCCACTCCTGTTCCTTATTTGTATACATTACATGCCCTCTAGTATTACAGGTAATGCTAAAATATTTCTGTTTGCTGATGACTCTAGCTTGGTAGTAAAGTATGTTGTGTGCAACACTGGCTCTTTTTTAAATAGTGCAGTTGACGACATAAATCCATGGCTTGATAGGAAATAAACTAATGCTAAATTACAGTAAGACTAAACGCGACGTTTTAATTGGCGTATAATTAGTGAAACTGAACAGTTCAAATTTCTAGATATTCAGATAGATAGTAAACTGTTATTGAAAGCCCATGTTCAGAATCTTCTGCCATTTTTGCTTCTTGAACGGTATATGACGCAAGTGATAGTTCGATACGAAAATCAGTCTACTTTGCTTATTTATACTCGCTTATGTCGTATGGTACTATATTTTGGGGTACCTCTTCCCATTTTAAAATGATATTTTTGGCTCAGAAGCGGGCAGTTCAGGCAATAAGATGAGTAAGTTGCGAACCTCTTGTCGACCCCTGTTCAGTAGTACGGATATTCTGACATTGGCCTCTCAGTATATATATTGTCGTTTCTTGTTAACAATACCAGCTTTCTCCCAAGAGTTAGCAGGTTTCAGTAAGTTAATACTAGACAGAAATCCAATCTGCATTTCGATCGCAGTTCCTTAACTCTTGTGCAGAAAGGTGTGCAGTATACAGCTGGATCCATTTTCAAAAACTTACCACAAGAACTCAAAAATCTTCGTAATAACCCTGCGCTTTCAAATCCTCGTGGGCCACTCCTTCTATTTTGTCGATGTGTTCCTTGAAAAATTAAGCTTATTCCTATGTTATACTGTTGATTGTGTTTACTTAAACTTATGGCTTGACTTTCTTTGGACTCATAAGCAATATATTTTATCTGTTATTACTTTTATGTTGTAATTTCATGTACTGACACGTTACATAACCTTGAAGATTTGCTCCTCAATTTGTTCCTAAGATCGAGACGTGTAAATAAATAAATAAATAAATGCGACAAAGTTCCCTCCATTTAGCATGGGGTGGTATAAAGAGATAACAAATAAGTTTTCCGGGAGTGGGAACAACTTTTGCGTGCTATGACGGATGCTTTGAAATTATAGATAGACGTCCTGTGTCGCGGATTCAAGCCTTGCCACTTATTAAATTTTGATTAATAATCGTCACCAATGGCGACCGAAGACGTACAGCATAAGATGTCTCCCTCATTCTGCCAACAGTATTGGCAAAGAGGACGAAGGAGTGGATAGAGGTTCATGGCACTCTCTTGCCCTTGGCATGGAAACTGCTCCCAAAAAGTGGACGAATCAGCAATGATCAACGGCATGAGAATAAAGATGGTAATGGAAATCACTGAATTTGAGACACATAATGTGTATCCACAGGACATGTAGTCTGCAGTTAAAAAAGTATCATGATGATCTCTCCACCGGCAAAAGTTCCCCATTCGGATCTTCGGGAGTAAACTGCCAAGGCGGAAATGACCATGAGAAAAATAAATGAATAGCCAATAAAAGCACAACGAACTTCGAGTCCGGGTGTGGAATGTCAGAAGTTTGTAGGAAAGCTATAAAATTTGAAAAGGGAAAGGCAAAGACTCAATCTAGAAGTAGTGGGCGTCAGTGAAGTGAAATGGGAGGATGACAAGGATTTCTGGTCAGATGAGTATAAGGTAACATAAACACCAGCAGAAAATGGTATAACAGGAGTAGGATTTGTTATGATTAGGAAGGAATGGCAGAGAGGGTGTTACTGTGAACAATTTAGTGATAGAGGTCTTCTCATCAGAATCGACAGCAAGCCAACACCGACAAAGATAGTTCAGGTATACATGCAGTCGTCGCTAGTAGAAGATGAAGATATGAAGAAGTATGTAAGGATATTGAACCGGTAATCAGTATGTAAAGGGAGATGAAAATCTAATTGTCACGGGGCACAGGAATACGGCTGTAGAGATTCCGAAATCAAATAGTGGATTGTAAGGCGTACCCAGGGCCAGATAGAGACTCACATCACAATTTGGCTCTTAGAACCATTAAGTTCACTGGTATGGAGAACATTCGTAATAGCATATTTATTTCCTAGTTTGTGTTATATTTTTTTTTTCAACGATGAAGAGAGTAGCATAATTCTGTGGTATCAGAATGCTTTCTGAATTTTTTGGAGACAAGTAAGTTATGTACAAAAAAAGATACACTGTTTCTTCATTCTCCTGAAAAGTGTGAGATCTGGCACTTAGAACGTTTCACATTTCTGGTCTTCAGTTCTTTTAGATTACTGAAAAGAAAAAAACCGTAAGGAATAGTGCAAATATCCGACTTTGCGCTGAAGTGGAATATGGAAATGGCCTTCTTCTTATAGAATGGCTTCGGGTTAACGCTCTACTGGTACCATATATTTACGTGTAAATGAGGAAGAAGTACTTGAAAATGTACGCCTGTAGAACAGCAGTGGTTGAAAGTGAGACGTGGACCAACGGAAATACGGTGAATAGAAAAATGTAAGCCTTTGTTAAGTCGTGCTTAAATATTAAATGTAGATATAAAGTACGAAATGAGGAACTCCACGAAGAATGAGAAAGTAAAGAAGTTCGTGTAAGGTCTTTAGCATAAGAGGGGATCGCTTTTTGGTTCGTCTGATACAGCATTCTGTCGCCGGAGGAAGCAGTAGAGGGGAAGAATAATAACAAGGGCATACCGGGGCTAGAGTATGCAAAGCGGACTACAGTAACTGCGTTACTTAGGTAAGCATCAAAAGATTAGCACAAAATAAGAAAACGTGGAGCACCGATGACTTAAAACGAATCAGCTTTCACGTCTGCGTCTGCATTCCAGGATTAACATCGCTACCCGTACGCCTCTTACGGACCTCCCAAACTTGCAGCATTCCAGTAACCGATCTTCTCGAGTCATTCCTCATGTTGTCGCCTTTCCCTTCTACTGTCTCCCAGTTTTTACGCTTTATGCCCCAGTTTGCTGTACGTTTCGTTCCTTTCTTCCTCTGCCCTTCCTGACGACTTTTTCTCGCCGCGCAGCTAGTGCGGCAGCCTTGATTCCTCCAACGTCTGAAGACAGGCCTTTCACCTCTTCAATGACCTCGCCCGAAAATAGCGTCAATTATACACGCCTCTGCAAAGGCATTCGAGGCGCTTTCGTGAGTACGTTGCTTATTTTCTTCTCCTCGGCTCGAGTTTTTATCGAGTGTTTCATTGGGTGAAAACTATCTCTATCGGATAGCGCGCACCCAGCGAGGCAAGCAATATAACAGGCTGTATCTATGTACCTGTCGATGCGGAAGAGGGCTGCAGGACTAACCGGTGAATATCTGGCCCACCCACACCGCCTCGCGGACCTTCGAAACGAGAGGTCTACGAATGTCACTACCAGACACGTAACCTAAATCACAAGTTTTCTTATTCTTTCCATAATATTGCTGGAGGATACGTAACATTCTGCCGCTTACGATAAACAAAAATAAATATATTTTTCTTCAGCTGTACTTGTTGTCTTAAAAATACACTACAAGACTTTTTTTTTAGAAAAAAGGACGCATAACAAGGGAATTATCCAAATGGAACGGAAATCGGTACATGTCATGTGTTTGTGCAGACGAACATGATTACAATTTCAGAAAAAATGAATAAAAGAAAGTTTGACAAATTGAGGAAGGCGACAATGCTTTGCTCCACCTCTGACCCTTACGTAAGTAATTATTCGCCTTGGCATTGATTGATAGAGTTGTTGGATTCCTCCTGAGGAAAATCGAGCCAAATTCTGTCTAACTGATGCGTTAGGTCGCCAAAATCCCAAGCTGGTTGGAGTGCGCTGTCCGTAACTCTCCAACGTTCTCAGTTGGGAGATCTGGCGACATTGCTGGCCAAGGTACGGTTTGGCACGAAGACAAGCAGTGAAAACTCACACAGTGTGTAGATGGGCGTTGTGTTGCTGAAATGTAAGCCCAGGACGGCCTGCCATGATGGGCAACAATTAGTCGACGTAACCCTCTGCTGCAGGGGTGCCGCGGATGTCAACCAAAGGGGTCCTGATATGCAAAGTAATGGCAATTCACCCCAGGTTGTCGGGTGATTGGCGGCTGACAGTCAATTTGGTATCCCACCGCTGTCCGTGGCGTCTCCAGACATCATCGCGGCTCAGTTTGAAGCTGGCCTCATCAGGGGAGATCATCATAAGTATTCGAACACCTGGCTAAAAATTACTCGAATGTTCGTGGGGCCCTCTGTCGGTAATGCTGCTATTCAATATGACTTCCACTCTCGCAGGCATACGTTCAGTCAGGGGCTGAAATGTTTCTTGGGGAGTGGCAGCCCATACTTCACGGAGTGCTGCACAGAGGAGAGGCATCGATGTCGGTCGGTGAGGCCCGGCAGCTTTACGACTGCAAGTTTGGAAGGTAGGAGACGAGGTACTGGCGGAAGTAAAGCTGTGAGAACGGGGCGTGAGTCGTGCTTGGCTAGCTCAGTTGGTAGAGCACTTGTCCGCGAAAGGCAAAGATCTCGGATTCGAGTCTCAGTCCGGCACACAGTTTTAATCTGCCAGGAAGTTTCAAATGACTACAATTTCAGAAAAACTGGACCAGCTATTCAAGAGCAACATCTTCAAAAATTGAGCAATTCAATATCGGACTGGACGACCTCTGGCTGTTATGCAAGTAGTTATTCGACTTTGCACTGATCTCAAGATAGCTGGAGCCACCTGCCTATAATGCTCCAAACGTTCCCAGCTGGGGAGAAATGCAGAGACCTTGCTGGCCAAGGTAGGCTTTCGCAAGCACGAAGACAGGCAGTAGACACTCTAGTCGGGTGCTTAAGCCTAACGTGGCTTCCCATGAAGGGCAACAATGTGGAGCGTAGAATACCGTCGACGTACTGCTGTGCTGTAAGGGTGCCGTGGGTGACAGCAAAATGGATCCTGATTTGAAATGAAATGCCACCCCAGACCATCACTCCTGGTTGCTGGGCCTTAGGCGGGAGACAGTCACCGCTGTCTGGGGCGTCTTCAGACACTTCTTCGATAGTCATCGGTGAGTCGCTGAATGCAGTTTTACTGCAGTCAATGAGATTCCAGCCTCCGATGAGCAGCGAAGACGCGTCTTGGGATGCCCCGGAGAACAGTGGGATATCGACGTGCCAGTCGACGTGGCCATACGGCTTGACTGCCAGGAGTGATGCTCTGGCGTGCCATTTTATTTCATAGCGAGACCCACTTGGTTATCATCGGTGGCGCCCTTACAGCACAGCGCCAGATCGACGATAGTCTACGCCCCGTTTTGTTGACCTTCATGGCGAGCTATCTTGAGGATCCATTTCAGCAAGATAATGCCCGTCCGCACACGGTTATACACTGAAGTGCCAAAGAAACTGGTATAAGCGTGTGTATTCTAATACAGGCAGAATACGGAGCTGCGGGCGGCAATGCCTATATGGCGCAGTAGTTACATCGGTTACTGCTGCTGCAATGAGAGGTCATCAAGATTTAAAAGTGAGTTTGAACTTGGTGTTACAGTCGGCACAAGAGCGATAGATCACAGCATCTCCAAGGTAGTCATTCAGTGCGGATTTTCCGTACGATCATTTCACGAGTGTACCGCGAACATCAGGAATCCAGTAAAACATCACATCGAAATGGCTGCGACCGGGGAAAGATGCTGCAAGAGCGGGACCGTCAACGACTAGAGAGAATCGTTCAACGAGACAGAAGCGCAAATTACCGCAAATTGCAATAGATTTGAGTGCTGGGCCATCAATAAGCGTCAGCGTGCGAACCTTTCAACGAAACATCATCGATATGAGCTTTAGGAGCCGAAGGCCCACTCATGTACCCTTGATGACTGCATGACACAAAGTTTTACGCCTCGCCTGGGCCGTCCACCACACTGGACTGTTGATGACTGGAAACATGCTCCCTGGTCGATCGACCACCATTTTAAATTCCATCGAGCGCTTAGACGTGTATGGGAATGGAGACAATCTCATGAATCCATGGAACCTGCATATCAGCAGGGGACTGCTCAAACTGCTGGAGGCTATGTAATGGTGTAGGGCCGTGTGCAGCTGGAACACTCTTCTGAGTTTAAACACTTTCGCTTGCCACCAAACTCCCCAGACATGAACATTATTGAGCATATCTTGGATGCCTTTCAACTTGTTGTTCAGGAGACACCTCCGCTCCCTCGTAGTGTTACAGATTTATGGACAACCCTGCAGGAGTCATGGTCTCAGTTCCCTCCAGCACTTCTTCAGACATTACTGGAGTCAATGCTACGTCGTGTGGCGGCACTTCTGCGTGCTCGCGGGGGCTCTACACGACATTAGGCAGGTGTACCAGTTTCTTTGGCTCTTTAATGTAGTTTCAACTGCCTCAGTTCGTGCATGCCATACCCTACCTTGGCGAGCCAGGTCTCTGGATCTGTCCCCAACGGAGGACGTTTGGGCCATTATGGACATAGCCTTCCAACGATCTCGAGATTTTTACGATCTAATGCGCCGATTGGACAAAATTTGGCATAATATCCCTCGGAAAGGCATGCAACAACTCTCTCAATCAAAGTCAGGCCGAATAACTACTTGCATAAGAGCCAGAGGTGCATCAATGCGGTACTGACTTGCTCAATTTGTGAAGCTGTTTGTCTCGAATAAATTATCCAACCTGTCTCGCATCACAATCATTTGTTTGCCTGTAAATGCACGGTACATCTAGCGATTTCTGTCCCAGTCGGATAATTCCTTTGCGGTGCTGCGTCTGTTTTCTCATTAGAGTGTTTTTTCTTAATTTCGTTACTTCTCACTACGAAATTAATTAAAATAATCTTTCGCTCCGACAAATAGTGAAAAGGTTGAGAGAACAAGTTGTCGAAGGAGCAGCCGCCTCTGTACGTGTAAGCAGGAGGACTGCACGAGCCGCCTCTGTACGTTAGCGCGCGCCACGCCGCCGCTGCTTTGGCGGCCTCCACTTCGACTCCCGCCGCCTGCCGGCCCTCCTGCCTCGAGACCTCGCCTCAGAGGCCGGCCCGCCGCGCCAGCAGCCGAGATCGTGGCCGGTCGAGCGTACGGAGGTCGACCACGACCACGACCGCAGCGCCGCCTGAGGACGCCACACGTGCCAAACAGACCGGAGCGCCCTCTCTTCTCCGGTTCTCCACTCGCCCTCAACTCCTCTTGCACAATCCTAAAGACAGACAGAGAACCTTGGGTGATTCAATCCGTGCGACACACTGTTTAAACATTTTGTGAGTTTGTGTTGCTGAGTGGAGCACAGTCACATGGGGGTAGGGGGCGTCCCAGGGATCAGTATTGGGGCCAGTCCTGTTTCTTATTTATATAAAAAATATGCCCTCTAGTATTACAGGTAATTCTAGAATATTTCTCTTTGCTGATGACGCTAACTTGGTAATAAAGGATGTTGTGTGCAACACTGGCTTCTTTTTAAATAGTGCAATTCATCACACAAGCTCATGGCTTAAGAAAAAAATCTAACGCTAATTCGCAGTGAGACTCAGTTTTTCAGTTTCTCACACACACGCTTCTACAAAACCCGACGTTTCAATTTCACAGAATGGGCATATGATTAGTGAAACTGAATAGTTCAAATTTCTAGGTTTTCGGATAGTAAACTGTCGCGGAAAGCACACATTCAGGAACTTGTTCCAAGTCTTAATGCTGCCATTTTCACTGTTCAAACGGTATCTGAAGTAAGTGATCGTTCGACTGAAAATTAGTCTACTTTCATCATTTTCATTCGCTTATGCGGTATGGTATTATATTTTGGAGTAAATCTTCCCATTATAAAAAGATACTTTTGGCTCAGGAACGGGCAGTTCGCGAACCTCATGTCGACCGCTGTTCGCTAGTCTGACATTGACCTCTCAATATATATATTCTTTACTGTCGTTTCTGGTTAACAGTATCAGCTTATTTCCAAGAATTAGCAGCTCAGTTAATACTAGTCAGAAATCCAATCGGAATTTGGATTGCACTTCCTTAACTCTTGAGCAGAAATGTGTGCATTATACTGCTGCATCAATTCTCAACAAGCTACCACAAAAATTTAAAAATTCTTAGCAGTAATCCACGCACTTTCAAACTGGAAAGTCATTCGTTCTATTCTGTCGAGGAACAGTGTACCAATATACCAAATTTCAGGCATTACCTCCCACAACCGCCACTGCAGTCGCTGATGGCGTTCACTTAACGACCGAGAGTAGCGGCGTTTGCATAGAGTTGTGAGTGATAACAGACAAACAAGACTGCGTGAAATAACAGCAGAAATCAATCTGAGACGTGTGACGAACGTGAGGCCAAATTTGGCGTCAGTGGGCTATGGGAGCTGACGTCCTACGCGAGTGACCTTGTTAACAGCACGACATCGCCTGCAGGGCCTCTCCTGGATTCGTGACCATATCTGTCGGACCCTAGACGACTGGAAACCCGTGACCTGGTCAGACGAGTCCCTATTTCATTTCGTAAGAGCAGGTGGTGGGGTGTGAGTGTGGCGCAGACCCCAAAAGCCATGGACCCAAGTTGTCAAGAAGGTACTGTGCAAGCTGGTGGTGGTTCCATAGTGGTGTGGGTCCTCTGGTCCAAATGAACCGATCACTAACTGGAAATGGTTATGTTGGACTTCTTGCAGCAGCCATTCGTGGACTTATTGTCCCGAAACAACGATGGCATTTATGGATGATAATGAAACGTGTTCGCAATTGGTTTGGAGAATATTCAGGACAATTCGAGCGAATGATTTGGCTACCCAGATCGTCCAAAACAGTCCCTTCGAATATTGACGGGAGATAACCGAGAGGTCAGTTCTTGGATAAAATCCTGCACCGGCAACACTTTCGCAGTTATAGACGGCTGTATAAGCAGCTTGGCTCAGTATTTCTACAGGGGACTTTTGACGACATCTTGAGTCCGTGCCATGTCCAACACCTGCACTATGCCGGACGAAAGGAAGTCCATCTTTATGTTACGAGGTATCCTGCAACTTTTGTAACCTCAGTGTACGTATGTTGGAATGTATCTGCGTATGTTCCACATCTCCTCCTAGGTCACTGGACGATTTCATCCAAACCTGGTACTCATATCCCTTACTATCGGGCAACAATCTGCCTGTCGTAGTCGCCGGCTAGGGTAGCCGAGCGGTTCTAGGCGCTTCAGTCGGGAACCGCGCGACCGCTACGGTCGCAGGTTCGAATCCTGCCTCGGGCATGGATGTGTGTGATGTCCTTCGGTTAGTTAGGTTTAAGTAGTTCTAAGTTCTAGGGGACTGATGACCTCAGAAGTTAAGTCCCATAGTGCTCAGAACCATTTGAACCATTTGAACCTGTTACAGCAAGGAGATATGACGTTGTAAACAATCAGATGGTGAAAATCTGCCGCATCATACTTGACGTTTACATTTATCGCTGGTTTGTTAGTAACTTTTTAATTTTTTTTTTTTTTTTTGAGTCATCAGACTGGTTTGATGCAGCCCGCCACGAATTCCTCTCCTGTGCTAAACTCTTCATCTCAGAGTATATACTGCAACCTACGTTCTCAACTATTTTCTGGGTGTATTACAATCTGTCTTCCTCCACAGTTTTTGCCCTCTACAGCTTCCTGCTGTCTTAACAGATGTCCTATCATCCAGTCCCTTCTCCTTGTCATTGTTTTCCACATATTCCTTCCCTCTACCATTTTGTGCAGAACCTCTTCATTCCTAACCTTACCAGCCCACCTAATTTTCAACATTCTTCTGTAGCACCACATCTCAAATACTTCGATTCTTTTCTGTTCCCGTTTTCCCACAGTCCACGTTTTACTTCCATACTGTGCTGTGCTCTATACGCACATGCTCAGAAATTTCTTCCCCACATTAAGGCCTATATCTGATACTACAGTAGTAGACTTCTCTCGGCCAGGAATGCCCTTTTCGCCAGTACTAGTCTACTTTTGATGCCCTCCTTGCTCCGTCTGTCATTGGTTATTTTGCTACCTAGGTAGCAGAATTCCTTAACTTCATCTACTTCGTGACCATCAACAGTGAGTTTCTCACTGTTCTCATTTCTGCTACTTCGCACTACTTTCCTCTTTCTTCGATTTACTCCCAGTCTATACTCTGTACTCATTAGACTGTTCATTCCATTCAGCATATCACGTAATTCTTGTTCTTTTTCTCTCAGGATAGCAATGTCGTCAGCGAATCGCATCATTGAAATCCTTTCACCTTGAATTGTAATTGCACTCCTCAACCTTTGTTTTATTTCCATCATTGCTTCTTTGATGAACAGATTGAACAGTAGCGGCGAAAAATACATCCCTGTCTTATACCCTTTTAATCTGAGCACTTTGTTCGTGGTCGTCCATTCTTACTATTCGCTCTTGGCTCTTCTACTCGTACATATTGTATATTACCCTTCTCTCCCCTGTTCTCTCAGAATTTCGAACAACTTAAGCAATTTTACATTTTAGAACGCTTTTTTCAGGTCGACAAATCCTGTGAACGTGTGTTGATTTTTCTTTATCATCTCTGGTACCTTTACCTTTCCTAAAGCCAGACTGATCGTCATCTGACTAACTCTATTCGCAGTTAAGTTCGCTGACAGTATCAACATATGCCGCTGAATGAAACTACACAAATTTATCTCTACACTACGAAAACAGTTTACTTTCAGTTTCTGTTTCTAATAGAAAAATGGGAAAATAATTACCCAGACAATACCGGGTTTGTCAGTTAATATTTATTAATAAATGGAAACGTTAGTTAAATATTTTGAAAAATAGTTTTAATAAAAATTAACATCTACTTGATTGTAGTTGGTATTCACATGAAAATGCTAGTCAGTTGGAATTTTGTAAAAAAAATGTGAAACTACAAGTAGAAGAAAAACTTAGTATTTATTTTGTATTATTGTTAGTAATTTTTTTCCTTTACGAAATAGACATTTCACATGTCGATGTCAAATTTTAATTTATCGTTATGTAAACAATAATTAAAAGCACATATGTGTAGTTTCTATTCAAAAATAAGATTCGGTATTTGTTAAACAACATATCGTTATATTGATAGATAAGGGAAGTCAAATAAAAGACAAAAAATTGCTCCTAATGTGATTAGAACCACAGACTTAACAATCACCAAATTTTCATTCTACGTGCTCACCTACGAGAGAATTTGTTAAGAAACTACCATTGTTTTTGTAAGAGCGCCTTTAATCGTCAAAGGCGATTTTTTCAAGCTCTTTTGATGTTTAATTTATGAAATTGACCCCCTATTCTTTAAAGAATTCAACCCCCGAGTACGAAACAGCTTCGGAAACGTTTCTACCAGTATTTTGAATTACTGGTGAAACGTACATCCATTTCATCTTGCTTACTGTATTCAACCTTTGGTCTTCCTCTACGTTTTTTTATCTCCTACACTTCCCTCCATTATCAAATTGACGATTGTTTGATGCCTCAGGCCATATCCTATTAACTGATCCTTTTATTTCGTGAGGTTGTGCCATAAATATATTTTTTCTCCAATTCTACTCAGTACCTGTTCACCATTTATTTGGTCTATCCATGTAATATAAAACTGTTGAGGCTTTCGTGGCCACTTGATGCAAACTGGCAATACACCGGCCCATCCCTCGAAATTTTTTTGTAGCACCACATTTCAAAAGATTCTGCTCTCTTCTTGTCTGAGCTGTTTGTCGCCCACATTTTACTTCGACATAACGGTACAATCCCTACAAATATTTTTAGAACAGACTTCCTAACACTTAGTTTTTATTTTATGTTAGCAAATTTCTCTTTTCCAGAAATGCTTTTCTTAACAGAGCCAGTCTGCATTTTATATCATCTCTATTTCGGACTTAATTAACTATTTTGCTGGCCAAATAGTAAAACTCCTCTACTACTTTTAATGTCTAATTTCCTAATATAATTACCTCCGCATGTCCTGATTTAATACTACATTCCTTTACCCTTGTTTAAATTTTGTTGATGTTCACCTTATAACCTCTTTTGAAGCCGTGATTCATTTCGTTCAACTGCACTTTCTAGTCTTGTCCCGTCTCAGAAGGAATTATAATTAGTGAGAGTTAACTGTAATTCCACTCTGCTCTTGTCTAGTGGTGTTAAATGTGTATTTAACTCTTGGGTAATCTACAGTTTATATTTGGTATTTATGCACTGTCAGGGACATACATTGCACCCAAGCAGAAATTCCGCTGCCAGTATGATTTATTTAGCCGAATAGCCGCACGAACTAGCAAAATACGTGAAAGCTATACAAATTCTCAATCACATATTGATAAGATTTCAACATGGTGCCAAGCTTGGCAACTTGCTCTAAATGTTCGAATGTATGGAACACTGTTCTTCACAAAACCGTAGTATTTCGTAGGTGAAATCGGTCTACTCATACAAATACCTGGGAGTTACACTTTATAGAGATATGAAATGCAATGATCGTATAAGTTCAGTCGCCGGTAAAGCGGGTGGTAGACTTTGGTCTGACGGTAGAATAAATGGAAATCAGTGTCTAAAGGAAATGGCTTACAAATTAGTCGTGCGACTCATTCTAGAATATTCCTCAAATGCGTCAGGCCTGCACTAAATAGGACTAACAGCGGATGTAGTACGTAACCAAAGAAGAACACCAGAATGGGTACAGGTTTATTCGACTACTGGGAGATTGCCAGTGAGATATTGAAAGAAGTGAACTAGCATACTCCTGCAAATAAAAGCAATCTATCCTGAGAAAGTCTACTAACAAAGTTTCAAAAACCGGCTTTACATGATGACTCTAGGAATATACTAAAACCCCCTAAATATCGCTCCCATAGCGATTGTGAGGGCAACACTATATTTATTACAACGCTAACAGGGGCAATTAAACATTATTTCTACGCTCCGTAAATGAATGTAAGAGAAGTAGTCCTAGTAAATGATACAATGGGAAGGAACTTGTGCCATGCACCTCACTGTAATTTGCAGAATGTAGACGTGTATGTAGATATGATTGAGATTTTTCCCTTCACACGAGCTGTTTCTTCTATTTATGACTGCTTCAGATTGTTGAATGAGTCTCGCGCAGCCCCTGGCGATGACAACAGCAAAGATAGCGACCGTTGACAAAGTTAAGCTATTGGGAACCTGAAAACGAGTGTACACCAGCGGACTAGGGCACGACCTTCGCCTTTTTTCGTGTGGGAAATTCACATTCCAGCACGTCCCATAGGTTCCCAGCCCCGAGGCGGCCCGCGCCTCTCCTTGAGCTGGAGCTATCGGTGTCCAGGGCGGGCCTTTTCCCGGATGGCTGAGGTAACCGAAGCTGGAGGCCGGCGGACCCGATACATGCGGGGCAAGGTCGCGCTGCACCACCGCCGAATGCACGGCCACGTCTCTCCCAGTAGCCTCTAGGTCAGCTGCACTGTGCGCCGCTCTTGCGACAGTCAGTGTCCTGTCGACACGTAATCGATATCCCTGCTTCGACACGTGCACGGCCGTGGCACATATAAACCCCTTAGGTATTTTTACTGAGGAACAAACGAACTCCCGAAATGGGTGATTATACAGTGACGATGGTTCTGAAAATCTACATCTACATAGATACTCCGCAGGCCACCGTGCTGTGTGTCGCGGAGGGTACCATGTACCACTACCATTTCCTTTCGCGTTCCACTCTGAAATAGAACCAGGGATAAACAAGTGTCTGTATATCTCCGTAAGAGCCCTAATTTCTCGTATCTCATCTTCGCGGTCCTTACGCGCCACGTATGTTGGTGACAGTAGAAGCGTGTGGCAGTCGGCTTCTAATGCCGGTTCTCTATTGTGTTTCTCGAAAAGAACGTCACCTTCCCTCCAGGGGTTCCCATCTGAGTTCCCGAAGCATCTCCGTAACACTTACGTGTTGTTCGAGCCTACCGGTAACAAATCTAGCAGTCCGCCTCTGAATTGCTTCCATGTCTCGCTTCAATCCGACCTGGTACGGATCCCAAACAATCGAGCAGTACTCAAGAACAAGTCCTATATGCGGTCTTCCGTACAGGTGAACCGTTATGCCCTAAAATCGTCCCAATAATCCGAAGTCGAACATTCGCCTTCTCTACCACAGTTCTGACATACTTGTTCCACATCATGTTGCTTTGCAACCTTACGCCCAGATATTTAAAAGACTTTGCGACGGGTCAGGCTCTTATCGCGCAGTTTCCTTTCCCTGAAAGAAAATCCACCTACCTCGTTTCTTAGGTAGTTGCTGCACTCGCCTCTCCTGATAGCAGCTACTGGAAAAATTGCAGAAAAGCAGTGTTGAAGAAACTGCAATTTAATAGCCGCTCACCGGAGGCCGCGATAC
Organism: Schistocerca gregaria; assembly: GCF_023897955.1. Taxonomy (NCBI): domain Eukaryota; kingdom Metazoa; phylum Arthropoda; class Insecta; order Orthoptera; family Acrididae; genus Schistocerca; species Schistocerca gregaria. The sequence goes on from NC_064922.1 coordinate 126,782,653, forward strand.
ATGTTTGCTGAAATACAATCTATGAGCAATCTTCCTAAATAAATTGAGTTATTGGAATGGTAGTAATTGTTTACTCAAACGAGAACGCGAAGTTGGTAATTCTATTTAAGCTCTTTATTGTCTTTAAGCCTGATCATCAGCCCGCTAATCTACGTTTGAAGAAAGTTCAGTTCACAATTCTATCCACACTCAAACCCCGCCAGAATTAGCTTTCAAAGTTACGGAATTTACTTAACTGCAACACAGACGATTTTCTAACATACACGTTTGCAGTCGATGTTCAATAATAGTTCGTTTTTTAACGTTAATGCTCGCCATAAGCACTTAGTAAAAGTTTACAAAGTACCGCCACGCTTTTAATTATTAAAGTTACTCGCGTCTTTCGCGGAACGAAAAGTCACAACTCGCTCAAACTCACACTACGCGTTACTGGACTCTTCCAGTCTCAAATCGCACAGTACCGAACCGATGAAGCCGTTTTATGACTTCATTTTACACATTATTCGCGAGGACACATCAAGCATGTCTCTTCTCGATCACAGTTCCTTCGCGACTCCTCATCCACTCGCGACTCCCTCTCCTAGTCTGCTAACCGTCCTCGCATCTCATTGGCTCACACATCACACAGCCAATCAGAATTAACTCTTTGGGTGCGCCTCGCGCCAAAATCTAGCACGCACCAGTCATGACTTCTGAATCATTTACGTCATGATTTCTTGTTACACAAAATTTACTGTATAATTTAACAAACCGAAAGGAAAACTAGACTTTACTTTATTTCCAGAAATTATTTAAATACTCGCGAACGTTCTGGCTGCTTGTACAATACCATACACTCTTGGACATCCGACATTCACTAAGATGGGGAACCACTGGCGACTCTGTTCCCACGGTTACATCGTCTGAACACTTGCGAGTTCCAACCTAGATTTTATACACTTGCAAAGAATGGCGAATGTCCCTCTTTCATTCACTCAGGCACACTCATTCACTCTCACCTACTCATATAAAATAACTGTTCACAAAAATTCAAAACATTTATGGTTTTAACAAAGTTATAGGTGAATTTCTAAAAGTAAAATTCTCAAAATAAATACAAAAGCACGGAAGGTGATTTTGTTTCATAGTTGGATGGTCACTGAAGGTGATCTATACATAATGGTATTTATTTAGACTCGAAAATTGCAGAAATTTGCGTTTTCTGTAAGATTTTTCTAATTTCCAAAATATGCAGGTTTCAAAGCTCAAATTTGGATGACTTATTTTTATTCATAACAGAAACTAGTATATTAACTTTTAATTTCCTCAGGTTCCTCAGTTAGAAGTTATTAAAGATGAAAGTTCCACGTTATACACGCGGCTAGTTAGCGCACAGGTCTTACATTCTCACGGTACAGACATGCCATATGGTCGTGACGTCAGACGAAGGGACACCGGTAATCTGCCCGCTACAGCACATATGCTAATCTGATGGCTACTTTACAGTCTGTCTACATTTCACAGTAAATATTTGATAGAAAACTGTGCGCTCGCACTAGTTGCGACGCCACACACCTCCTGAGGAAACTAAATTTTTTCATTCATGACAAACTTTTAGTTTTCTAAAAAAATTTCTATTAAAGATTTACTCAAACAGCTATTTAACATTTATAGTTCCTGTACATCAATCATCCACTTATACCTAGGGCTGACGACCTACAAAACATCTTATATCTAAACATGCACTTTTATCATCATTCAAAAAAAATTTTTCAGATTACAAAATTCTATTTACAAATTCCTGAAAGAGAAAACAAACCTAAATACTATCTTGATGTACGTCACACGCACACTAACACTACTATCGCTATGGTGAGCGTCACTTTTTTACCACTTACACTTAAGATTTTGATAGCACTCGTAGTTCGACCGGGTCCTGCTTGGGAGGTCCATTTCAAGTCTCGTGCTACCACCTCTGTTTACTTCGGCGCACCTGAAACATCAGCTGGCCTCAGTTCCCTTTCTAACTGCTACGTCTTAACCTACAGCAGCGATAAATGGCGCTATCTGCTTGACTCTAAAGTCTCATATTTTTGATAAAATTTACTTTACAGTATGTACAATTTTCAAATTTTTTTTTTTTTTTTTTTAAGTGAAAAGTGAATTGACTTTCCTAATGCAGTACCGAAGTGGCACATTTACTCTTTAATTACTTCTTCATCTCATAATCAAACAAGTTATGGTTACATAAGAAATACTAAGAAAAACAATTCCTACAAATAGTTCACAAATACATAATAAATCTCCGCCAGCACTGGTGACTCTCCAGTTCCTGTACAATACACAACAATATAAAATATACACAAAATTATCAATATTACAATTCTGTCTCCAGGAAATCTCCTGTAGTCCTGTATCATAAATTAAACACTGAAAAATACACATTTACTTATTCATTTATCAACACTACAATCCTTATACTAATCTCTACGACAAACTTGGGGAGCTTTGTGTGTCTCTGGTCAAAAATGGAATCGATGTCATGGGTACTTTCCTCATCTCACATATCTGGAGTTACTTCAATTTCTTGTCAACATCAGGTTTTCTCTAGTCACATTCGGGTTTAATTTACAACTCCCATACTCATACTTCACACACTCAGGTTAGTATTTGTTAAAGCGTTTCCTACTAATCTGCAAAACCTCGTTACCCATACTTTCTAACATACATCCACCTCCTGAGTTACCAACGTCGCCTCAGCTCTGTTTACATTCGTAGCCTCACTTCCTTTTGTTTACAAACATCTCCTCTGTTTACCAACAAACGCCACCTCTGGTTACCAACATTAAGCTTTTTATTTACTCACCTTCGTAGCCTCACTTTTTCCTAATATCGAGCTAGCCAAACACTATGCTCATTCTTTCTCCTTTTCTCACATATTTCTCTTCATTTGACAGTCAGTCCTGCTGCACTGTCCCTTTAACTTAACTTCCTTTACCCCTTTGACAGTCAACCTTGTTGCACTGTACCTTTACTCATTTTACCACTAAATCACCTCCTGAGGCTCTGACTTCATTGAACAGACAGTTTTGCTGTACTGCTCCATTTCCTTTCCTAAACATTAGCTTAATGCTACGTCTTAACATATCGTTCTGTTACTTAACAAACAGCTTCAATGTTCGTCACCATATTTTCTGAGGCTCTTACATTTCTTAGTTATTTTACCTTTCTAAGGGCATTACTCACACCTTAGGCCAAACATTTACTTTACTGAGACTTATTACTTATCTGAGGTATCTTAATCCTTTTTGATTTTCTCTTACACTCATTCCTTACGCTTAACCTATACTGCACTGAGGTTCTTTCCTACTCATTACTTAAACACTTTATCACTTAAAAACTACGATAGAGAAGAAGGAAAGACGATAGAATTTTAGTTCTGAATGAAAGAAGAGGTAGGTTGACAATACGGAAAAGAAAGTGGAAGAAATATTGTCAAACGACTCGAGACCTAGTGCTCGTCACGCACTTAGCTCTGCAAAGAGTGCAAAGCTCTCTGAGGTATCTACTCACTCCTGGCCACGTCTCTCTTTTGAACATATCTTTTCAAATCCACAATGTTCCTAAGCCCTAACACCTTATGTGATTTCACAAACTCCAGTCTATAAGCATTTGGGTGAGGCTTCTCTACGATTCTAAATGGGCCCACGTACTCATCGGTAAACTTCTTTGTTTCTGACGTAAGTTTCTTAGATCTTTCCCTAGTTTTCACTAGCACTAGATCCCCTACCTGAAAACTAGTGGGATCAGCTCTTGCGTCATGCCTTCTCTTTCTTTCCAGGGCCTTCTTTCTTATATTAATACGTGCCAGTCTCTCCTTCTCTTCGATGGCTATGTCTGTGAGATTTGGAAACTCGACCAGGTCGAATAAAATATTATTCGGCCTAATGTCACACATTAGCTCTACTGGTGCATATCCTGTGGCTTCATGCTTCAGATGGTTTATTACTTCTTCGAAGTATTCAATATAATTGGCCCAAGCGGAGTGTTTTTTATGACAATATGTTCTACACAATCTGTTTAACTCCTTCATAATTCGCTCACACATGTTCCCTTGAGGAAAGTACGCGGAGATTTTTATGTGATCGATACCTCTCTGTTGTAGACATTCACTAAATTTCTTAGAGATAAACTGGGGCCCATTGTCTGACAATATTGCCTTTGGCACTCCTATCTTCCCAAAATAGTCCTTCTCCAACTTATTCACTAATACTTTAGAGTTGGCTTTCTTAATTGGGTAAAATGTTACGTACTTAGTAAACCCATCCACCATCACAAACACATATTCACATCCCCCTCTAGACACTGGTAGTGGACCAAATAAATCTACAGCTACTAAATCCAGCCGATTTTGTGGTTCTACTGAATACATCTGTCCTTGGATAGTTCTATTGTTGGCCCTAACTTTCTGGCAACGATCACAGGATTCTAATCGCTGTTGCACCCTTCTCCACATATTATCAAAAATTACCACTTCACTTAACTTAGCTATACATTTACGAGCGCCATAATGCCCATACTTACAATGTACGTAGTCTATAAGTGCATCTACATGTTGCTCCGGAAAACATATTTTCCAATTCTCCTCACTGTCTTTCCTGCGCCTAAATAAGACATCTTTATGCACTTTATAGTAGACCAGTAATTTTGGGTAGTCTGGATGACCTAATCTACTCTTTACTAATTTAATGTTGTCATCCTGGTTCTGTTCCCTCCGTAGGTTCTTACAAATGCGCTTAATTAAGCCATCGTCCTGGAGCTGCATGATGGCCAACATTACTTCATTATTATCGGTATTTCTTAAAGATTTCCCTTCTTGTCCTGTATCTTTCACACTTCTTGATAAGGCGTCCGCCACGATGTTCTCGGAACCCTTAATGTATATCATCTTATAATTAAATTGCTGTAAATACAGGGACCACCTTCTTAATCTAGCATGTTTTAGCTGACATGAGTCTAAATATGTAAGGGCACTATGGTCTGTGTAGATCCAAATTTCATGTCCTAAAAGGTACTTTTCAAATTTTTGCAGGCCGAAAATAACAGCTAATGCTTCAAGTTCAGATATACTATAATTTTTCTCGGATTGTTGCAATGACCTGCTCGCAAAGGCTATGGTCTTGTGGACTTCCTCTTCTCCTTCTTTTTCCAACTGAAATAGTTCAACTCCTAACCCGTAACCACAAGCATCAGATCCCAGACAAAATGGTTTCGAAAAATCGGGATGGTTCAAAATCTTACTATTAATAAGAGCTTCTTTCAATTCTTCAAACGCCTTCTGACACTCAGAAGTCCATTTATAAACTACATTTTTCTTTAAGAGTTCTCGCAGGCACGGTGCATTGAATAATTGTCCAGACACAAATTTTCTATAAAACCCAAACAAACCAAACATCCCCTTTAATGCTTTACGTGTTGTAGGTGCAGCATAATCCCTTATTGCTCTAATCTTTTCTGGATCCGGCATGATACCATCGCCACTCACTATGTGCCCCAAGAATTTAATTTCTTTCTTCACAAATTCAGTTTTGTCTAGCTTCAATTTCATACCCCCCAATTTTATGGCCCTCAATACTTCATCCAATAACATACAGTGTTCCTCCCACGTTGGTGTCGATATCAAAACGTCGTCTACATACACTGTAATTCTTCTTAGTAGATGGTCCCCTAATACCTGCGACATAGCTCTTACAAAGGCACATACACTTATATTTAAACCAAACGGCACCACCTTATACTGATAACATCTACCTTCGAATAAGAATGCCGTGTACTTTCTTGATTCCTTTGCTAACGGTAGGTTCCAATATCCACAGGTCACATCCATGGATGTAAAGAACTTAGCACCTTTAAACTTTTGTAGCAGTTCTTCAATATTCTCCGGACGGTCACTCTCAGGTAGTACTATTTTGTTTAATGCTCGAGCATCCAACACTAGTCTAATTGAGCCATCCTTCTTAGGAACTATGACTAGCGGGTTATTGTACACACTAACAGCCCTTTCAATAATTCCCCACTCTAACATATTTTGAATTAAGTCACGTACTGCCTCCTTATGTACTTCTGGGATTGTAAATGGTTTTTTGAAGAAATGAGCGTCTTTCTGCACTGTCAAAAAACACTCATAATCCTTTACTAGCCCTGGTTGATCTGAGAAAACCTCGGCATGTTTGACTAGTATTTGTCTTAAATCGTTTTTCCTTGCTTCATCAATATCAATTAATTCTAGTAATTTCTCCTCGATCCTATTTCTGACACTCACAAGCTCAGACGGATCCTCTACTTTTTTGCCACCGTACTCATTATAGCCCTCCAAGAATTTCTCTGTTTTACAAATACATATAGGAAAATCATTCTGCTCAGGATCCTCACATAGCTGCTTACCGATGAAAGGTATAGTAATTAGTTTACCCTTAATTTTTACCATAACATCATTGGTAGAAAAATTCACCCATCCTTCATATTTATTCAAAAAGTCAGCCCCCACCAATATGTCTACACTCAGTCCATTTATAACTAAGAAGTTCTGTCTTATTTCTACTTCCTTAAATGCTATGGGTAGAAACACTTCCTGTTTTACTGTCTTCTTAGTCTTACCGGTTGCTACTACAATGTTCAAGCCACTTACTGGCATCTTAACAATCTGTTTACTGTTAGGGAGTTCATTTACCAAGTTCTGGGATACTGCACAGACTTCCGATCCAGTATCTATCAAACATTTAACTGGTTCATTTAATACTCTTAGCTCTACTATCGGTTGCCCTAAGTACTCTTTATTTATTTTGGGTTCTGCTTCCTCCAATAAATCTTGCACAATTTCTCTCCTTTCGAAGCCTGTCTTTTGGGTGGCAATCACATTCACACTTACAGGGTTTATTTCATGCTTATTATCACCCTCAATTCTAGTGGCAGCTCCTATTAGCCTATCCACTATTGCTAAGTCAAAACATTTTTCCAATGTTTCCCCCTCTTTCTCATTAACCTCCTTTTCTACGACCCTATCCAAGGCGTCGTCATTAACCTCTACCTCCTCCTCTAATCTATCCTCTTCTTCGTAACTATCTACAACATCAATTATCTTATCAAGCACAGTCACAACCCTGCCATTATTACTGTTCTCACCCCTATCCGACAGCTCTTCATTAGTTTTACTGTGCATAATGTCTTTCTGATTATTACCCTTATAACTAGTACTTAGTTCTTCAATAAGTGGCTTCTTATGATTATTCTTACAGTTAATTGGTTCATTAACCTCCACTTGACTTAAAGCTACTATCTCTGTCTGTTTTACGTTATCCTCCCTAAATTTTGTAGCAACAACATTTATGTTAGGTGGTCGTTCAGGCTGCTTTCTTATGAATGGTTTTGCCAGCGGATTTAACTTTAAACGCTGTTGCCTACGATCGCCAGCACACTCGTAGACAATTAATGGTTTTCCGAGCGCGGTGCGTCATCACTATGCCTCCAGCTGACCGCCTCACCTCCTGACATCTGTCGGCCGCTGTCATACTGCTCGCGTTCATTGAACCTGTTAACATATGTTCTTCCTCTACCACGTGAACTGCCACGGTATCCGCCGCCTCTCTGAACACCCATCCTATTAATGTTTACATCCGCGCGATTGTCATTCTGCCTAGAAGGCGGGCGATGCTCCCTCCTCATGTTTTCTTCTTCTTTTTGGACGGATTCAACCCTTTCTAAATACTGTACGAACTTGTCAATGTTATCTCGGGGCGCAGATATGATCTTAGTTTTCCAGTTCCACGGTAGCTTATTTTCTACCCCTAATATGATCTGTTCTGTTTCTAACTTATTACTAAGGTAGGACAGAGTTGTTACCCACCTTTGAACAAATCGTTTGATGCCCTCTCTCTTGGGGTCATACTTCTCTCCCGACCAGAACCGATTAAGAACATCCATCTGCTTTCTCTTTCCCCAGTATTCCTCAAAGAACGCTAATTTAAATTCTGACAATTTCGCGTATTTTTCAGAGGCTAAATTCCCCCATACTCTGGCCTCTCCCATCAAATTTGAAGTGATAAAGCCTATCTTTTGTTTATCGCTCCATACTTTCGGCAAAACGTCTTCAAAATCGTTCCAAAATTCTCTGGGGTGCATGTTCTTACTTGGGTCAAATTTTAAAAACTGTCTGTGGGTAACATACGCAACCTCGGTAGATTCAATTATTCCACTGAAAATTATACTACCACTATGGTTAGAAACACACTGTTCTACTTTGGTTAGTCTGCATTCATGCCCACAAAGTTGCTCATTCACACTTTCACTGAAATGGCTTATGTGAGTCTCTAAATTATTGACCTTATTTACAACTTGCTCTCCAAGTTTCTCACACCGAATTTTGGTATCATTTACTTTACATTCTAAGGCGGCATGATTAATTTCATTGGAATTCTCTACCACTTTTATGTGCTCACATACTTTATCTAATTCTGCATCAACATGGGATTTAAATTGCTGTTGATCCTCAGTAACCTGTTCGATTCGTGTCGTCAATTCACTTTGCACTTGAACAATATTTTCTGTACATTCTAGTTTAACCTGCTGTATTTCAACATTTACTTTACTACTGAGCACTGCTAAATCTTGCTTCCAACAGTCTCTGAGATCGGATATTTTGGAATCTAAATCAGCGCCCATTTTAGTCACCTCATTACTTAAATCAGATCCTAATTTAGACATTTTTGAAACCATTTTACTTGACATATTAGTTTCCATTTGTGACATATTAGTTTCCAATTTTGATATACTGGAATCCATTTTTGACATACTGGAATCCATCTTACTTGACATATTGGAATCCAACACGTTCATCTTAGTTAATAGATTCATCAGCATACTGGCGACATTATCCTTCGCCCCCTCATTTGCTGATACAATGTCCCTATTAACATTAACTACCGGCATGGGTAACTGTAACTCACTGGGCACTGACATATTTGGATCTGACTCCAAACTATAATTAACATAGGATGAATCAGTCAAACTACTACTGAAATTGGGTTGAGACACGTCTAAACTAAAATTCATGGGGTCATTTTCCCCTGTCTCCATCCCACTATCACAACTTAGTTCCGCCTTTTTGTCACTTGGTTGAAACTCAGCCATTTTTCTCAGTTTGACTCCACAAACACACAAAGTTTTCAAAAGCACTGTACTTAACTTTGTGCTTCGGCGTGCTGCGTTGCTGCTAGATGAAACTGCGGGTCCGTTCACCATACACTGCAATGCTGTACCAGTTTCCGGGCCCCCGCTCGAATCAGCGCTGCCAACTGCCACTGCTGTCGTCGCCTCTGCGTAGTCTCCGTAGCTCGTCGTCTGCCAGACGCCGTCGTAGACTGCTATTCCAATCGGCGCGTAGTCACCGAAAAATTCTTCCGTTCCGTACAACACATTACAGTTCACGGACACTTTCACTGTCCTTCCTATTCACGTGGCGATATCAATTTGTACGCTACACAGTTCCTACACATAGCGAGCACTTCTGTATTGTCCGGTAATTGTCACTACTGCTTTTTTTGAAATTCACTGGAATTTACTATTTTTATTTCCCGGCCGATGCACCACTTGCGACGGGTCAGGCTCTTATCGCGCAGTTTCCTTTCCCTGAAAGAAAATCCACCTACCTCGTTTCTTAGGTAGTTGCTGCACTCGCCTCTCCTGATAGCAGCTACTGGAAAAATTGCAGAAAAGCAGTGTTGAAGAAACTGCAATTTAATAGCCGCTCACCGGAGGCCGCGATACATGTTTGCTGAAATACAATCTATGAGCAATCTTCCTAAATAAATTGAGTTATTGGAATGGTAGTAATTGTTTACTCAAACGAGAACGCGAAGTTGGTAATTCTATTTAAGCTCTTTATTGTCTTTAAGCCTGATCATCAGCCCGCTAATCTACGTTTGAAGAAAGTTCAGTTCACAATTCTATCCACACTCAAACCCCGCCAGAATTAGCTTTCAAAGTTACGGAATTTACTTAACTGCAACACAGACGATTTTCTAACATACACGTTTGCAGTCGATGTTCAATAATAGTTCGTTTTTTAACGTTAATGCTCGCCATAAGCACTTAGTAAAAGTTTACAAAGTACCGCCACGCTTTTAATTATTAAAGTTACTCGCGTCTTTCGCGGAACGAAAAGTCACAACTCGCTCAAACTCACACTACGCGTTACTGGACTCTTCCAGTCTCAAATCGCACAGTACCGAACCGATGAAGCCGTTTTATGACTTCATTTTACACATTATTCGCGAGGACACATCAAGCATGTCTCTTCTCGATCACAGTTCCTTCGCGACTCCTCATCCACTCGCGACTCCCTCTCCTAGTCTGCTAACCGTCCTCGCATCTCATTGGCTCACACATCACACAGCCAATCAGAATTAACTCTTTGGGTGCGCCTCGCGCCAAAATCTAGCACGCACCAGTCATGACTTCTGAATCATTTACGTCATGATTTCTTGTTACACAAAATTTACTGTATAATTTAACAAACCGAAAGGAAAACTAGACTTTACTTTATTTCCAGAAATTATTTAAATACTCGCGAACGTTCTGGCTGCTTGTACAATACCATACACTCTTGGACATCCGACATTCACTAAGATGGGGAACCACTGGCGACTCTGTTCCCACGGTTACATCGTCTGAACACTTGCGAGTTCCAACCTAGATTTTATACACTTGCAAAGAATGGCGAATGTCCCTCTTTCATTCACTCAGGCACACTCATTCACTCTCACCTACTCATATAAAATAACTGTTCACAAAAATTCAAAACATTTATGGTTTTAACAAAGTTATAGGTGAATTTCTAAAAGTAAAATTCTCAAAATAAATACAAAAGCACGGAAGGTGATTTTGTTTCATAGTTGGATGGTCACTGAAGGTGATCTATACATAATGGTATTTATTTAGACTCGAAAATTGCAGAAATTTGCGTTTTCTGTAAGATTTTTCTAATTTCCAAAATATGCAGGTTTCAAAGCTCAAATTTGGATGACTTATTTTTATTCATAACAGAAACTAGTATATTAACTTTTAATTTCCTCAGGTTCCTCAGTTAGAAGTTATTAAAGATGAAAGTTCCACGTTATACACGCGGCTAGTTAGCGCACAGGTCTTACATTCTCACGGTACAGACATGCCATATGGTCGTGACGTCAGACGAACGGACACCGGTAATCTGCCCGCTACAGCACATATGCTAATCTGATGGCTACTTTACAGTCTGTCTACATTTCACAGTAAATATTTGATAGAAAACTGTGCGCTCGCACTAGTTGCGACGCCACAACTTGACTGTGTCAAGCAGAACACTAGCAATACAGTATCCGAAAATTACAGGTTTGATCTTCCTACTCATTCCCATTAACTTACATTTTTCCACATTCATCACATCAACTGGACATTTTGTCTAAGTCATCTTGTATCTACCTACAGTCACCCAGTTTCGACACCTTACCGCACACCACGGCTTCATCAGCAAACAACTGTAAATTACTGCCCAGGGAGCCACACCATTTACGTATATATAGAACAGCAGCGTTTCTATCACACTTCCCTGGGGCACTGCTGCGATACTCGTGTCTCTCATGAACACTCATCGTCGAGGACAACATACTGCGTTCTGTTTAAGATGTCTTCGAGCCACTCACATATTTATAAACCTATTCCATATTCCGCTACCTTTGTTGACAGTCTGCAGTGGGGCGCCGTGTCAAATGCTTTCCGGAAATCTATGAATATGGAATATGCCTGTTGCCCTTCATTCATAGTTCTCAGTATGTCACGTGAGAAAAGAGCAAGCTGAGTTTCGCATGAGCGATGCTTTCTAAAGTCGTGCTGATTCGTGCATATATAATTCACAGGCTAAACAAACTTTTTTATATTCGCACTGCGAACATGTTCAAGGATTCTGCAGTAAACAGAAGGTAGGGGCAATAGTCTGCACTTCGACAGATCATTCAAGAAAGACGAGAATCCAATTTGTATTCCAGAAAAGCGATTGATCTTTTGAAAGGTACAAATTGTTCGACGTATTTTTGAAAATAAGTTACCCAATATACTTGATCCACGTTATTTCAGACTTTGCTCTCGTTTCGGAGTCGTCATAGGCGCTGGAAGGCTGGAACGACGGACAATGTGGACACGGAGATACGCGGACAGCACGGTTTCCCGGAGGTCTGCGTATACCACCTTCGTCAGGAAGTTTCGGCAAGGAGTTATTGTCGGGTTGGTGGTGTCGAGAAATCCCCGGTTTCAAGCCATCGCGTCCGCCTCTTTCCCGAGGCCACCAGTACATCGAGGCACTCCAAATGATCATTATCTGGTAGCAAAACCTTACTGTCAGCATTTCAATATAATGACACCCTCACGCCATCGACAATTAAAGCAGTATTCATTTAGAAGCGTGATTTCAACAAGTTGTCCAAGAAAAGTTACGGACTTATTGATATTTTAATACCGCAATGACTTACTAATATTTCCCCATAGTCGACTCTATAGTTATAACTATTATTGACAAAAATAAGCATATTTTGTCCTACACACTCTTATCAAAATTATATAATTTTTTGTAGGAATTTTTTTACATATATCTCCTTACTATTTATTGAAGTGATGGTAGAAGAAGATAATATTATTTTAGAAGCTTTTGTTGGAGTGGTATACCAGGAAAATTACAAGCATATGCAACGCCATTAGGCATTTCTCACACTCACACCCTTTACCATTTTGCTTCTTCCTCAGTTTGTAATTCTGCCAGAGACAGAAAAGGACCTGGAAGAGCAGTTCAACGGGATGGACAATGTCTTGAAAGGAGGATATAAGATGAGCATCAACAAAAGCAAAACGAGGATAATGGAATGTAGTCGAATGTAGTCAGTGAGACACTTAAAGTAGTAGATGAGTTTTGCTATTTGGGGAGGAAAATAACTGATGATGGTCGAAGTAGAGAGGATATAAAATGTAGACTGGCAATGGCAAGGAAAGCGTTTCTTGAGAATATAAATTTGTTAACATCGAATGTAGATTTAAGACTGAGGAAGTCTTTTCTGGAAGTATTTGTATGGAGTGTAAGCCTGTATGGAAGTGAAACATGGATTACAAATAGTTTAGACAATAAAAGGCTAAAAGCTTTCGAAATATAGTGCTACAGAAAAATGCTGAAGATTAGATGGGTAGATCAAGTAACTAATGAGGAGGTACTGAGTGAAATTGGGGAGAAGAGAAATTTGTGGCACAACTTGACTAGAAGAAGGGATCGGTTGATAGGACATTTTTTGAGGCATCAAGGGATAACCAATTTACTACTGGACGACAGCGTGGAGGGTAAAAACCGTAGGGGTAGACCAAGAGATGAAAACACTAAGTAGATTCAGAAGGATGTAGGTTGCAGTTGGAGATGAAGAAGCTTGCACAGGATAGAGTAGCATGGAGAGCTGCGTCAAACCAGTCTCCGGACTGAAGACCACAACAACAACAACTTTGAACACTGCACAATTTCTGGAGCATGTTCTCTTGATGGGACTGGGGAGATAAACCAGACAGAATCTGAAAACGATTGCTTATAACTCACAGATTATCGAAAGAAATATAGCGTGTTATGCACTACTGAATAGACAGGTTTCTCAGCTTTCCAATGGTATCGGATGTCACGCCATCTGTTAACAGAGAAGCAGAAACACTGAGGAGAAGCTACGGTTGCTCCGCCAGACTCAAAGGCGCCAGTGTAATAACGGACTCGAAACCTGCGCCTGGCTGCGAGCCAAGGCTTAAATATGACTAAAACGACACAATAACGGAAGAAAATAAAAGATACACGATTAGCTGAGAAAAAAGAACAACATAGTCGTTTTAATTTACTCACTGAAATACGGTGTCTCTTGTGGCTTATGGAATATTACTGTTCATTTCACGGGGCGGGCTAGAGGAATAAATCATGGTAACTAAAGAGGAAATTGCAATAGAAAAATATTAGGAGCAGGTGGAATTTTTGGTAACAGAAATATCATTTGAGTGATGCTTAGTGTTGTAATATCGGCAAATTCCAGCGCAAAATTGTCATAAATGTCATGAACTCCTGCAAAGTAGTTGTATCTGTCGTGCAATACAAGTATTAGGTAATTAAATGAAAATGGAGAAACAGTTTTAGTGTTCTCTGATTATTATTTCGTACGGCACAAAGGTAAATGCTACTGTAGAGAAATATCCAAATAGAAACAAGTAGAGATAAAGGTGTTAAATATACACTGATTTATGATTCGATCAGCATGTAGCTAACTCTTGCTACAACTGGATGCCCGGATTGCTTAATCATTTGTGATAATTTCGTGAGGCTCGCATCCGTTTTACAGACTACCAACTACTGTAAAAATGTTCGGAGTGGAAGCAGTTTTCCGTAGGTGCAAAGTGGAGTACTGCCATGTATAAAATCGACAAGCTAAAACTCTATTTTAAAAGTTAAAATTAAAACAATGCCAACAGAATCGTTTATAATTCACTTTCCGAGGTGTTAAGTACATTGCCGGAAAATAAAATTAGTTCACCGTTTGAGAGGTACCTAGTTCACTCAAGATTTACTGTTTCAATAGTGCATATGGAGAACGTGAAAGTATTACATTTACAGATCAATAGCACAAGCGGTTCTGAGGTAACAACTTTCAGCACTGCAGCGCGTCCGCAATCATAAGTATCAAAATAATTACGAAAAATCCGCCTCGATTGCACAAAGTACCAGGTTTTTACCTACGTTTCAGCGTGGGTAACCATGCCTTCTCACGTGGTTCTGAGGTACCACGTACCGACCCATGTTGAAACATCTATATTAGTACGAGGTGTAGCATCCAAGGACGGCAGTAGAGGCACTGACTCTAGCACGCAATCCACCGTACAAACGGCCAACATTGTCCTGGGATACGTTATGCCACGTCTGCTTGGCCCGTTCTCGACGTTCTGTTGGTGTTTTTGGCTGACGAGTCGCAAGAGTCACTTTTCGTCGCATCACATCCCACACGCGCTCGGTTGGAGGCAAGTCTGAAGGTCGTGCTGGTCAGGGAAGTTGCTGCATGTTTGCAGTGCACGTTCACTTTCACGAACAGTGTGTGGGCGAACGTGGCCGTGCGGTTCTAGGCGCTTCAGTCTGGAGCCGAGCGACTGCTCCGGTCGCAGGTTCGAACCCTGACTCGTGCTTGGGTGTGTGTGATGTCCTTAGGTTAGCTAGGTTTAAGTAGTTGTAAGTTCTAGGGGACTGATGACCTCATAATTTAAGTCCCATAGTGCTCAGAGCCATTTGAACCATTTTTTGTGGGGGAACGCGTCCTGTTACAACAAAACATCACCTTCCTGTTACAAGAACGGCAAGAGAACGGGTCTAACAACATCAGTCGCATGAGGGCAGACTCTGCTTTCATCGCTGAAGACCAAAGTGTGTTCACTTCATCTCCCATGTGATCATCTGACAACACCAGTCGAGCCGTACCCGTCGATGCTGTGGCGTGAGTGCAAAATGAGAAGTGTCTGGTTCCAGCTGCTAGAGACTCTGGTCATGTGTGTGTGTGTGTGTGTGTGTGTGTGTGTGTGTGTGTGTGTGTGTGTGTGTTTTGTCTATTTTTGACAAAGGCCTCGTTGGCCGAAAGCCAGCTATCCAACACTCTACTTGTTGTGCCTTTCTGGTACTCAGCATCTCCACTATATGGTAAGCGACAACTATTATTTCCATAAAATTTTTACATTCCATTCTCGATCTTCCATTGTGACTAAACTCGTTCGTGCCAGTAGTACCACTGCTAATAGCCAGGCCGCAACAGTTCATGTTGACACGTCTGGGCTAACAAGCGCTCTTTGTCAGTGCTCTTACACCTGCACGATCTGCCACTGCTGCCCTTCCGACAAAGCGATCCTTGCGGGCGTCTGTTCTGCGTGGACGTTCAGAACCTCGTCTACGGGTGTGAGAACGTTCACGTGACCACTGATACCAGTGTCGTTGCAGAACTGACGCAGCACGTCCAACTTGCGTGGCAGTTCTCCAAAAGGACAATCCCAGCACTAGTGTGACCACAATTTGACCCCTTTCAAACACGCTCAGTCGGCTGTAAGAAGCACGAGTGATTCTCTGTGGCATGGTTGCCTGCTTGCTTCAAACGTCTGTATCACACTGAGCTTTCTGGCCGGGAGAATTCTTTATTAATTGGTAGACACAGAAGACGCTCTGGTAGCTATTCCAGTGTGTTATCTGTTGGTGGTCGACGCTGAAACAATTCTCAGTACATTTTATATTCCCCAGGTGGGATGGGCAATAATCGGATCAAAATCGATGTCGTCTTTCCAGGCGTATTATTTTTTTCCGGTAGTCTTACAGTTACCGATACATAAATTTGTGGTGCTTAAGAATTTTGTTTAAAAGCCTTTTTTTTAGTATGACGACATGCATGGACGAATACCAGAAAACATGGACTTTTATTTAAACAATATGCCTTCTTCATGATAAGGACCACCATATGCTGCCCTTGCTTCGGAGGCAAAGTAAACACAGGGGTTTGTGTTTCCACCATTGTGACGCTTACGTAGCTCATGAGGGGTGGGAGAGAGGGGGGGGGGGAGGGGCAAGGTGTCGGAAGGGACATGGACCAAGTAATACGTTCCGGAAACCGGCTGTGGGAGCAGATTGCTAGTATCTGCAAATCTTCGTGTCCGTATACTTCGTATGATCGAAGGCAGACACAAACTGGCAATATAAGAAAGGATTATATCTCCGTCACTATTTAAAATCTACATATCTTGATTGATAAGAAGTTGGAAATAGAACAATGATCCTTTGGGAATAAAATTAGGAGGTCAGCAGTAGATGAACAGCTTCACCCACGGTAACAATCATGCAAAAACAATGTGCGCATTGTAGTATATATAATGATTCAAACCAACGTATATGAAGTGACATTATACATCAAGCATACAGCTTCACCCACGGTAACAATCATGCAAAAACAATGTGCACATTGTAGTATATATAATGATTCAAACCAACGTATATGAAGTGACATTATACATCAAGCATACAAGGATCAAAAATTACACAGGAAAGGGGGGGGGGGGGATAGAAAGGCCATATAAGACTATTAAATGGCATTGCAGTAATTTAGTCACATGCTCCAAATGGATGCTCGGATGCTCACTTTAGGGGATGCTCAAAATTTTGTCCAGATGCTTCGAGGCACGCCTGAGAACGAAGCTGCATTGAACGGCGCACTCTCTCAAACACACCTGGTGTATCTGGAAGAATTCCAGCTGCCGCAACAGTCCTGCCCACTAGGTCCTCCGGCGATGTAACAGGTGTTTTGTACACAAGGCCGTGCAGATGCCATAACAGGAAAAAATCGATTGGTGATAGATCGGGTGATCATGGCGGCCATGCCACTGGCCAACCATGACCAATCCAGCGGCCCGGAAAGGTTGCTTCCAGATGCGCCCTCACCTGCTGAAATGCGCGAGGGCTCCGCCGCGCTGACCCGAGCCCGGAGTACCGGGTTCAATTCCTGGCGGGACCAGGAGTTTTCACCTGCCTCCAGATGACTGGGTGTTTGTGTTGTCCTCATCATTTCATCATCATTCATGAAAGTGGCAACACTGGCCTGAGCAAAGTTTGGGAATTTGTACGGGCGCTGATAACCGCGGAGTTGAGCACTCCACAAACCAATCAGCATCATCATCATTACCATTCGCCGCTCTGAAATCGAGTGTCTCGACGAATAGGAGCGTGGGAACATGATCGGTACGTCCGGAAGAAACTCTCTCAGGAATATGAGACACGTGCGACCATCAAGTCGGTCCGGGACAATGTGTTGCCCAATTAAACAATCTCCGAAGACACCAGCCACATGTTGAGGATAGATTTGCGCTGTGAGGCCTGTGTACGTGTAGCATGTGGGTTCACATCCGCCACCGTATGTTGGTTGTGAACGTTGATTACACCCTCGCCTGAGAACGCAGCCTCATCGTTGAAGGGGACACTCGCTGTGAAGCTTTCGTCCCGTGACTGTAGCGACCTCTCGTGGAGTTTCCGACCCACGGTTCCTATGTGATTATCCTTGTATGCCCGATGTACCACGTCAGCTTGTAAACTTCTTTCCTACTTTTCTTTAAAATATATATAAACTGTGATTGAGAGAAAAAAAGAAGCTACATCTCTTGCACTCTATACTTAATTTAAAGGATTAAGCTACTTCTCTTGCGCTCTGTATTTAATTCAGAGGTTTCATCAATTAAACGCACTAACTTCAGGCATAGCATCTCTGGAACTTTCGTGACTGATCATGTAACAGCGAGGTTACCAGTTCCATTTCGCTTTTGTATTTTTTTTGCGGCTACCTGTTTCCGGTGTTATCACTTTCGCACCAGAATATTGTTGCGGTGGCAGAACTGAAGTGCTGTGTAGCGCGTGTACCATTACGTGGTCGTCGGCCGCGATTGCAAAGAAACGAGGACTTGCACCTCCGAGGAGCGGTGAGGGAAAACAGCTAACAAGCCGCGCTCCTCCCTGGCGGTCTGTACCCATGGGTTTGTGCTTCTGCGTAACCAGAACTGACACATCGTCATAGATAACGGCCGATCTCTTAATAGTAGCTTGAAAGTCGTACTCACACACCATGATAGCTGAGGACAGGTCTCTAAAAGCACATGAAAAGTAACGCAGTTTTGATGAAGATTGAAATTAATTTATTATATTATTCAGGGTTTCGGTAGTTGATAGAATACCGACGGGGATAACAGGTGGTCGTTTGTTTCACACTTTCAGATTACCTCATGAATATAATTTTCTGAGTAAGAGTATAGTGAAAATTCTGAAGGTCACCATATCAATATGGAGAAATATGCTTTCATTTTTTGCTCAATATTAATGCACCAACATTATTAAAATTTTGTTTCGTATTCAACCGTTTCAAATCACCTCAGCCACCATATGATGATCGTGTAAGCCCTTTACAAAGAAAAGCTGCAGCTGAGAATGAGAGAATATTGAATGAGGTCTTGAATTTTATGCCAAAAACCAAACACGGATATAAGGAATAGTCAAACGAAAATGAGACAGAGGGAAAGAAGTAAGTCAGCTATTTATTATTTCGAAAGTAATCACCGTAACTGTTTTTACATTTATCTCACTTTAACAGAATTCGGTTGATTGATTTGGGGAAGTGGACCAAACAGCGAGGTCATCGGTCCAATCGGATTAGGGAAGAATGCGGAATGAAGTCAGCCGTGCCCATTCTAAGGAAGCATCCCAGCATTTGCCTGAAGCGATTTAGGAAAATCAAGGAAAACCTAAGTCAGGATGGCCGAAGACGGGTTTGAACCATCGTCCTCCCGAATGTGAGCGCAGTGAGCTAACCAATGCGACCTATATCTCAGTGCACAATCCGGTTATGCCTTCATGGGACGGCCAGGAATGTTTCTTCAGGGGTTCATAAATATGGAAATCACATGGGGGTGGCAGGTGCTGGGAAGGGGTCGCGAATATACGGATGTTATGTAAGGGCTTCCCAGCGAAACTTGCTCGAAACAACCTACGAGCAAACTGAGCGCCAGCATGTGTTCAAGGTTGTTTCGAGTGCATCCTTCATGCAATCCCGATCTCTCCCCATGTGATTTCCATATTTTTGGAGCCCTGAAGAAAGACACTCTTGTTGTTTGATTTGCTTCGGGTGAAGGGATGTACGCTTGGGTCCAAGCACGGTTCTGCAGGAAACAGCAAACATTTCATCGTGAAAGCGTTTACCTGCTTCATCAGGTTACCTTCCATCAGGAACGTGGGTGCACTCCGAGACTGTGATATGATTTACAAATGATAGAGCACATCAATCCTTTTTTGCAGGTTTTATTCGGCAAATCTAGATTTCGGCTAGTGCCTAGCCATTATCAGTGCACTATTTCATAGTATGAATGTATGTCAGTCCCCTGTTGTTTGCGGAATAACATACACTGATACTATGAAATAGTGCATCGATAATGGCTATGCACTAGCCGAAATCGAGATTTGCCGAATAAAAACCGCAAAAAAGGACGACTGATTACTGTGCTCTATCGTTTGTAAATTGACATAATAAACAGTTTATTTTTCTCGAGCCACCTCGGTTTCAGTTGACCGCCCTTCATAGATCTCAAAATTAAATCCTAATGTTCTTTACTTTCTTCCTTTCTTCCTTCCTTCCGCTAGTGTATATTGTCATCGAAATGCATATTTCCACTCTTCATAAAACTGACACAGATACACATCAGTTCGTTTATTCCAACTGACAGTTTAACAACGAGCTGTTCTTGAAGAAAGTGAAGGTCAGTTGTTCAATCCCGTCTATGAGTTTGCTACGCTTTGCAGTTAGAATAGCTTCCTTTAATACAGTTAATAAACGACTGTGGCAAAAGGCAGACAATAACAAATCAAAAATTACTGCGTTGTTGGACACGGGTGTTTAGATATCCATCTATACGAGTCAGAAACGAGTACTAGAGTTGCGAAATGCCGTCGATTTTTGTCAAGGTCTTTTAAAACTAGACTTTTGATTATTGTGTCAGAAATCGCAATTTCTGGTGCAGCAGGTCACACTTACTAACAAAGTTTAGTTCACAGAACTTTCATGCTGGGAGAAATTTTATCATTCAAACTAGCAGACTTGTGAATTATTCACGCCTGCGCCTGCTTTCCCGAGTTCCGCTGTTTTTTCCGCTCGTCTGCAGCACCCTTTCATTAACTTTCGCGATTCACCACACCAACAGATGGTCAATATACAGTTATTATACCTCTAGTTCCGGAAATCAAAAGATTAGCGTCCGTAAACGTCCGATGTTACCGCAGCCGCTTCGGTAATTGCACGGAATCCTCCGCCAATTGACGCCTCCGGTGATTCAGGCAACACTTCTCCTCCGCTGACGTTACGGTGCAGCGCGCTAAATTCCGACCTCGTGACGCGCAAACCTCAGTGAAATATCGCTGACACTGGTGTAAATAACTACCGTGTCCATATTCATGAGCCGATACTTTTCCACGGCTTGTTCGCAAATTTTATGTCTCCATACGGTGGCTAATTGCTGTGACTAACAGTTCAGTTCTGCTCCGTGTTCGGCGCCTGTCCTCAAATGCTGTTCTCTTACCGGGTCAGATCCCAACAGAATGGCAAACTCCATCCGTTACCAAGAAACGATTGGCAACAACAGGGAAGTTACAAAGGTAATAAACCTTCGTATGTTTATCTACTTATACTTATCTACAGTTAAATGAATCCTTTCTCTCAATAGCTCACTTAAAGCTATTGGCAGTCCTACCATTAATAAAATTGGCTACTCTTCGTCAGAGCACATTCAAAGCGATCAGTAACATTTAAAATGTAACCTCTGAGTGAATAGTGTGTTATGACTGGTGGTGGTGGTGGTGGTGGTGGTGGTTAGTGTTTAACGTCCCGTCGACAACGAGGTCATTAGAGACGGAGCGCAAGCTCGTGTTAGGGAAGGATTGGGAAGGAAATCGGCCGTGCCCTTTCAAAGGAACCATCCCGGCATTTGCCTGAAAAGATTTAGGGAAATCACGGAAAACCTAAATCAGGTTGGCTGGAGACGGGATTGAACTGTCGTCCTCCCGATTGCGAGTCCAGTGTGCTAACCACTGCGCCACCTCGCTCGGTATTATGACTGGTCTTTGTATGAAATTCGAGTGATAAGTGAACAACAGCGCTATCTGACTATTAAGAATTAATATGCTCTTGTGAACCAATTTTCTCATTGCGCAACTGGATGATAAAAGAAAAAAAATTAACGAAAATGAAGTTAAGGCAAATTGAAACCAAAATCTCCAATTGACCTAATGCAATCCGTCAGTGTTGCTCTATTGCTCCTTGTATGGATTACATGTGCACTGCATGAGAGCCTGAACACTGTATTGTGTAATACCTATGCAACTGAAAAATGACTGATTTAAAGGCGGAGTCTTGCAGCCGCTCCAGAAAGCGTGTCTTGAAGATCCAGTGCAACTCAGGCCGATCTCACGTAGCTCTAAAGTTCATTTATAACTGGGAAATGCTGGTTACGCTGAACGCAGTTCATGTGCTCTTATGATTAAATATATTGCGCTCGCATGTGTTTTTCACGACCAAAGTTTAAGTAGAAATATGAGTGGAAAAATATAAAGATCAAAGGATTGAAATATAATGACGAAAAAAACGCAGTTTAGATGTTGATTGAAAGTAAATTATTCTATTGTTCAGAATGTGGATAAATGTCCACGAGTCTTTACAAAACAATACATTTACAAAAGACACAAAAACAGGATCATGTCAAATGCTTCAAATGGATCTGAGCACTATGGGGCTTAACATCTGAGGTCATCAGTCCCCTAGAATTTAGAACTACTTAAACCTAACGAACCTAAGGACATCACACGCATCCATGCCCGAGGCAGGATTCGAACCTGCGACCGTAGCGGTCGCGCGGTTCCAGACTGAAGCGCCTAGAACTGCTCGGCCACAGGATCATATTTACAAAAAGGCTGTAAAATTATTTAATAAATAGAAAGATAATAAGCTAAACGACTTGCTTGCTTATTTGATCGAAGAGGAATCGGATATCTATACCAACATGTTCTAAGCATGACTATTGTGTCTCAGTGTTTAACGCACAAAGCGCGTGGGTGTTTTCAGCTCGTTACTAAATGCAAATAAATAGGAGACCGAGTTGATAGGAGCTGAAGGAGTCCAGGTTGCAATAATATGCGGTACGGCACACTGTTAAGGATTATTATTCAAGAAATACGTAGTACAATGAAATTACTTATCTTCAGTAGTTTGTAGGACTTCGGCTATGAACTGACAATCTCATAACATGGAATGCCATGAACTAATACAACATATTCTCAGGGACTAAGCCTGACGGGCCCTCCTCAGAGAATCAATGCAAAAAATTTTAGAGCTGGCTGTGCCCGATGATGAAAGTGCATATCCCTAGGTTGAAATCTAGCTAAGAAGTGAACGAGGCACACTCCAGTTCCATCGAGCTGCACAACCCGCTAGAGTGCGCTGTGCTCGGCAGACGACGGGCTGCCAACCTTGTGTTGGCGCGGCGTTGTAGTAGTATCTGTGGCAATGATACTACAATGACACGTAATCGAATAACGAAAGGGAAGACGACAGTTCACATCCGCATCAGACCATCCTTATTTAGGTTTCCCGTGATTTCCCTAAATCAGGATGGGCGGACGCGGGATTCAACCGTCGTCCTCCCGAATGCGAGTCCAGTGTCTGACCACTGCGCCACCTCGCTCGGTGCAGGGTCCATGGCTTCATGAGATTGTGTCCATACATGAACACGTCTATCAGTTCGGTAAAATTTGAAACGAAACTCGTCCGACCATGCAACTTTTCCAGTCATCAACAGTCCAATGTCGTTGTTCACGGGCCCAGGCGAGCCGTGAAGCTTTGTTTCGTGCAGTCATCAATGGTATACGAGTGGGCCTTCAACCCCGAAAACCCATATCGATATTTCGTTGAACGGTTCGCAAGCTGATACTTGGTGATGGCCCAACATTGAAATCTGCAGCAGTATGCGGAAGGCATGCACTTATGTCACGTTGAACTATGCTCTTCAGCCGTCGTTGGACCCGTCTTGCAGGATCTTTTTCCGGCCGCAACGATGTCGGAGATTTGATATTTTACGGGATTTCTGATATTGACGATATACTGGTGCAATAGTCGTATGGGAAAAGCCGCACTTCATCGCTACCTCGGAGATTCTGTACCCCATCGCTCGTGCGCTGACTACAGCACCACGTTCAAACTCAGTTAAATCTTGATAACCTGCTATTGTAGCAGGAGTAACCGACCTAACAACTGCTCCAGACACTTTCTGTCTCGTATATGCGTTGCTGACCACAGCGCCGTATTCTCCGTATTTGAATACGCAAGCCTATACCTGTTTCTTTAGGGCTTCAGTGTAACTCACATAAGTAAACCTGAGAAACCACGTCACAGTTAATTACACAATTGCAGAGCGAGCCAACAACCATTCACCGTATTCCAGGACGTTATAGCTTCAGTGTGCCCATGTCGGTATCACAGGACAAAGCGCCTAGACTTTACAAGTCAGTACATTAACGGTGGCAAGTGAAAGGGAGTTGTTGACGGCAAGGGCGGGAGACGAGGAAGCACCTTTGTTCGGCCGTCCGCGCCACCCTAGAGCACTCAGACTTCAGCGCCAAGCAACGCGGTTGGTTGGCGAGACTCAGCACTCAGAACTACTGTCTGGAGGCGTGCCTTGCTTCTACCAACAAAAGATAAGGCCACTAGAGCAGCCGGAGAGACTGGATTTTGAATCACAGAAGCCCGTGGCAACTCTTGTACAAAGACGTCAGATGAAAGTCGCCAACAGCTCAGGAGGGAAACCAGCGCAGTCAGAATCTTTCGCTTTTCCTCCTTTTCAAAAAGCTACACCCGAACTTTTTTTCTATCCATCCCTACTTTCCTCGCCGTTGACGGGACGTCGTGCTCTAATTTTACTTCCTTGCTTTTTCTCTTCCTCCGATATTGACCAGGTACACGTTCCACTTGACCCCTTTCTAAGTTTACATGGATTCATTGAGGCAAAAGTTGGCATTTCCATAGGAGAAGCATGCACCACTGTCTCAGGGGTTGTCACCAGTTTGATGACACAGTAACAGGCTTCAATCGGAAGATGGCATCCTAGTAGAGCCCTATTGTATAAATTCTGTGTGAGTATACTTTAGCAAACCCAATAGTAAATTGATACTTTCGACGGTTAGTTAGTCTGCAAAACAAGAACAGTTACTTGTCTTGACCCTACAAATCTCATCGTCAGAAATTCCGAACACGTAGGACGTAACGTAATAAATGCTTATCTCTAAGTACGAACAGTTCTTGCTAGGTTTCACCGTGACTGTTACTGATACCAAATGAAACAAGTCACGCTTTACCGTGTCTGTTATAGATATTGAATGAAACAACTTAGGCTTTACCGAAACCATTATTGATTTCGAATGAAATTTATTTCCACGGTGAGTTTTGAGGTTTAAATTCCATCATCAGACGGACTTATGCGTATTAATGTGGCATGTATATGTTTTGTCACGACTCTGGTTGTATTTAAATTCCATCATCAGACGGTCTTATGTGTATTAATGTGGCATGTATATGTTTTGTCACGACCCTGGTGGCAATTTGTGATGCTGTCTCCAATGCTCACAAGTTCCGTTTCTTGTCATGTTACGTTACATACAACATCACATTTCATACCCACACGTGATATTGGGCGTTTAAATCTCTGGAAAGCGCAATGGATATAAATAAACGGTGAGTGGTGACAGTAGACATGTAGTTTCAATTACTAACGTCTGCCCTCAGCCCTCTTTCGAGAATCCCATTGTATGTGCAACCAGTCTCCTACACGTATCACCGACAGCAGATCATCAGCTGCCACTTTATTCTCCCTTCTGCCCCCTCACTACCTCTCGTAACCAGAGAGACAACGGAAAGTCGCACCTCAGCATTCTTCCTTAACAAAACATTATTTCTTTAGAATATTTACATGGAGAACCACCAACTCAATTAAACAAATAAACGTGATAAGGGTATAGTTAATCACCTACTCTATTTAATATCTTCATTGGCGACATAGACAGTAGGTGGTGCTAACTAGATATGGCATTATTACCATTTTAAAATTTGTCGTTTGTTATTATTAAACCAATAGCAGGCTGGAAAGCTGGATGGCGAACGTGAATCATTTCAAAGCAACAGAGAGACGCATGTTGGGAAGAATTGAAGGACGCAGGAAAACAAACAGATCACGTAGGAGGCTGAAGAGGAAGACATAACAGTGTTTGTACTGAAAGTGAAAAGTGATTGATCTAAATACTCGTATGTTAGAGGGGAACAAAATAATAATAATCTTCGCCTTTTACACTTAAAGTGTTTGGCATTTCCGTGCTGCAGTGTGCATCTCTTCTTTGGCCTTCACTGTGTTCTTCAGCATACGGGATCATAATTTCTGACAGTGAAAAGCAGTCTGCAACGGTTCATTCAGACGAGATGTTCGCTCCACTTTCTTCCGTTGCTTTAAATTTTGTTTCTTACGTCAAATATGTTTAAGTCCCTCCTGATGCCGATGTTTGTTAAACTGTCTAAACTGGTGCCGCCTTTCACAGCCGTAAGAAGTCTCATTTCAACTTCATGGGTTTTACTTTCTTGTCGATTGTAAATAACCCACGACTTCGTTACTTCGTATTTTTTGTACTTAGTTTCTGAACTATTTGTTCATTGTTCCACATATGTTTCAAAAATTTCGCTACTTTCTTCCCCATATCTTTATCATAATCATATTTCATATTACGTGTCAGATAAGTAAAACGGTTGATCGTTCTGCCGCTGTACTGTTCACCCTATTTTGTTGTAATGGGTACGTGTCTTGCAAAAACTGTTACTTTAGTTTTTTCTGGACACAGACTTAAGTGGTCAGTTATAGATAGAAATTAATTTTTGAAATAATTCAGAGTCGGAACCACACCATAATCAATTTTTTGTCTTTTCTCTCTATTGAGCAGTTACTCCCAGGTTGACTACCACTGATTTATTCCCTTTCCCGGAAGACTGTCGTTCAAACCGTTTTACAGTGAGTGGAAAAGGTTTAAGAGAGGCAACTGTCCGTTTTGGCAAGTTTCTTACACACACACTAGATGTTTCACAATAATGTTAATTTACATAAGACGATTATTACAAATCTTATATGGGACATGGGAATTGGTGTCTTGGCATTTTCCTCTTAAGGTACGGGACAATAGCGACTCTGGGGGCTCCAGCGCGGGCGCTATATTAAACGTAATACTGCGCTCCAGTTTCATAAATGGCTGGCAAAGCGGCGCAGGAGAAAGGAAGGTCGGGAAGATATATACCTGTAGCCAGGCTGCTGGCCGTGTTTCAGGCGCACACGTGCCAATCTGCGGACCGCAATTCACGCGCTCGACCGCTGCGGGCTCCATTACGCGCGTCGGGTACTGGGAGCGACCCAGTTGGGTCGGAGAGGGAGCAGCGGTGGGTAGGCGGCCAGAGGGAGGGTCGCAGTTGCACCAGAAGGCGCCTGCTGGGGCTCCGTTATGTCCCAGCGAGAGGCTGCCGCAAGGTCGGGGTCACAAGGCAGCCAGGCACTCACCCACCCACACAGCGACCGCGACGGCCCGCCGGTGCCAAAGCGAAGAAGATAAAACCGCGTCGATCTCTGCGTCACCTGAGATTCGCGACAAATCCTGACTAGAGAACGAGGATGCTGTGGAAGCCGTCTGTTATAAGCGACCTTGACGTCGTGTGCGACTTCAGACACAACGGTAACATCAGTTACTGGAAGGGAAAGTACAATTGCTTTTTGACACTTTTCCCAACTTAATCAGTGCATGCATCCAGATCAGAGGGGTGGAACTTCATACTAATAACTGGACTCGTACTTCTAAATTCTACGTAAATTTGCCTTGATATCACAGTGACTGACGTAACGTTACGTATCGCCTCAACGTGTAAAGTTTCATTTTGTTTCCTCCTCCCTATCTGGATATTTAATCTTTTTGTTGGGCAGTGTATAAAGTTAGGAGAATGACTATAAACCGCTGATGAGTGATGAAAGAGGGACAATAAGGTGGGAAAAAAATATTATTTCTAGTTTTTGAGAACATTTGTTTCATTCTCACTGCTAAAATCATCTGAGCCGCAACCCAGTTCCCTGTTTTGGGCACTGCAGGACCCGAGACACAAATTTCAATGTAGTGCAGAGATAGAGTAACGGTGTAAGAGACACGGCATTCTCAGCTACCGTTTGTCTGGGGAAAAAATGAGACTTGAACGGTTACTCGTTGTACTGTATTAATTTTGGACTGGCTGATTTATAACTGCGCCAGGGCTAATGTAGTTATGAGTGATAATTTTCAAAAACTGTTTGAAAGTTGCCAATGAATGCTAGTTACTTTAAAGAATCCAACTCCCATGTGTAAACCAGTTTCAAACATCTGATAACTTTGCAAATGAATTAAGGGTGTTAAATATATGACGTTCTGCATGTAAATGAGAAATAGCTTACAAAAGGTTCAGCACATGGCAAATTACGTCGTAAGAAAGCTGGAGAGGAGCAGAAATGATAAATGAGCAAGTCAACACAAAAAAAGAAGATTTAACAGGTGTAAAAGTATGAAACCGGAAATTCCCTATAGATGGTGCTACCCGTCAGTCAAGGACCCGCTAGACAACGTCTGCAGCTCCATCTGCTTCCTGTAACGGCTGACGACGAATGCCAACACACAGAACCCAAGTACCAGGCGTCGGTGTTCAAAGTCCGTAAACATGACAAGTTTGGTGCCTACGAACTACGATTTGCGGACAGCATTGGTTTTCTGTTATCATTTCAAGAAAACTGCTGCAGAACTGCATCGAATGCTTGTCGACGCTTTCGGCGAACATGCTCTTGGGAAAACACAGTGTTGCGAGTGGTTCAAAATATTCAGAAGTGGTTACTTTGACGTGAGAAACGACGAGCGCGGCAAACCACCGAAAAAGTTCGAAGACAACGAATTGCAGTCCTTACTGGATGACGATGATACTCAAACTCAACAGGAACTCACGGAACAATTGAATGTGGCACAGAAAGCCGCTTCTCTTTGGTGGAAAGCTGTGTGTAAGGTGCAACAAGTGGGAAAATATGTTGTGCATGAACTGAATGAAAGACAGCAAGCAAATCGAAAGACGAGCACACACTGAGTCCGCCCCCGTAGCGAGACAGAATGTCAATCCTAAGGGCCCGGGTTCGATTCCCGGAGATTTCCTCCGTTCAGGGACTGGGTGTTGTGTTGTCCTAATCATCATCATTTTATCCCCATCGACGCGCAAGTCGCCGATGTGGCGTCAAATCGAAAGACTTGCACCAGGCGAAAGGTCTACCCGACGGAAGGCCCTAGTCACACAACATTTACATTTATCACACTCTGAAAGGACCCTAATTGGTATAGTCTGCACTGGAACACCTGCTTCTATTAAGTGACATCAGGTGCTTCACTTGTCCGAGGATATCTGCTTCTAAGTTACTCATGGTGGCAGGTGTTCTTAATTCGAATTCTGGAATATTACCTCGTCTTCTGTGTGAAGGACTTGAGGAAGGCTGTGTTTAGTAACTCTGCTTTGGTAGTACTGTCGTCGATAGTATTTGCACTGCTGTCGCACGGAGAAGGCATCGGCTGCGTCTTGCCAGTAGCATACTTTACATACGACCAGAATTATTTTCTATTTTCTGCCAGGTTTTTAGACGAAGTTTCGCTGTGGAAACTAATATAAGCCTCTCGCGTTGAAACCCGCGCTAAAATTCGAGCTTCTGTAAAAGATCGCGAGTCTTGGAAGATTTGGCATTCGTTTAAATTTGGCATACTGTTCTCGTTGTTCCTGCAACAGTGTTCTGACCCGTTTTCCATACGAAGGGGGATCAGCTCTCTCTCTTTCCAAGCATTTATCCCGACTTGTGGGGTCTGCTGGTTAATCGGATGTGGCATGTTAATGTTAAGGGGTGGCCAGATTCCCTTCCTGTCACCACCCCATACCACCACTAACCCCCCCCCCCCCTGGGAAGGAATTACTTCACCCCAACTGTCTGCGTCTACTGTAATCCATGGAATAGTGGTCAGATGTCTGTGAGGTGTGTAACTGAGGCGGAATGCGGGGACCGGCCCAGTATTCACCTAGGGGGATGTTGGAAACGGCCTAAAAGCCACATCCAGGCTGGCTGGCACACCAGCCCTCGTCGTTAATCCGCCGGGCAGATTCGATCCTGGGGCTGGCGCGCCTACCCCAATCCAGGAAGCAGCGCGTCAGTGACTAAGGCTAACCTGGCGTTTGTTAATTTATTTGGTATAAGTCTCTCATTAGCTTTCGATATTATTTCTCTGGATTCAACCCATACAACTCTAGGGGTGGCAATTGTGTCTCAGGAAGGTGTCAAGTGAATTTTTATCTGCTTGTTTTTTAATAGGTATATTTTTAGTTCATTTTTAGAGAATTCTGGGATTGCAATATTCTGTCACAACCTATGAAATTTCATGTCTTCCTCACCTTCCAGGTGCTTCATACTTTTTGTCAGGCACCGTAGTATTTCTTTTTTTTTTTTTAATTGCAGTGAGGTGATGTTTCTTCTTTTTCAACAGCATTCAGTAACTCGTATGAGTGCAGCTGCACCGCATATGTTGACTATAATAGTTAAAAATTTTCTAGTTAGAAATAAAAAAAAAAGAGCAAACACTGTCTGATATGTCGTGGGTACAGCATTGTATCAGCTCAATTTTACAGGTATGTGGGTCTGAAAAAGACATATCACTGCATGCTTTTTATGACGTGCTTCTTAATGCTGCACCACTGGGAAAAACTCCCTAGTACTGCACTACATATACTCAGACTGGAGACAAGTTTACGGTGGCGCTAGTCTCCGCATATTCGCTCTTGCAAGGTACAGGAGCCATCTTACGTTGAATAGGCAGGCTCTGAGCTCAGGAAAACGAAATCACGCAATATTTGTGTTTCATATTCATTCATACTATTTTCCTATCGTTGTCTGCCTTTTAAATATTCAGTGTATACCAACTGGTACTTAAAGGGTATATTTGAGAATTTTGATTTAAAACTTTTTTAAAAAACAAGTTTTTAATCCGGTTTAAGTAACTTGTACAAATTAATCGAGATTATGGGTTACTATTTTATGTTATCTCGTAAATGCGTTTCATATGTGTCGTCATTCGTGTTTTTAGACAGAAATATGTCTTTATGTAGACTACTGATTGTCGAGACACTCGCATGGTTCAGTCGGGCGTCTGTTATTTTGTTTTAAATAATGTTTTTCTCTCTTCTAGATTCTTTTGTGTAATTATTCTTATGTATACTGTGTATTTTGTGTATTGCATAAAATATCTTATGTCCACTTCAGCTCCAAAATATCTACGTAGCTAGGAACTGACGTTTTTTTTAAAATAATACGTACATACAATTCGTTGGTGATGACGTGTTAGTAGTTTCGTAATCTCGTTGTGTATATGTCCCTAATAATTTTGTCAGCCTTGCGCAAGATGTGTAGCACTTTCTATATTAAATTTGACAGCCCAGTTTTCCGTGTTATCTTGAAACTCATGTTGCTAGTTTTCCATAAGTGCAATATTACTTAATGGCGTGCTACTCACTTGCAAAAACCCCTGAGGGTTTTGTTTGCTTTCTGTACCAGGTATTATGGTATTTTTCAGTGACTGTGATGATCCTAAGACTTTCAATATATCTACACTCCTGGAAATGGAAAAAAGAACACATTGACACCGGTGTGTCAGACCCACCATACTTGCTCCGGACACTGCGAGAGGGCAGTACAAGCAATGATCACAAGCACGGCACAGCGGACACACCAGGAACCGCGGTGTTGGCCGTCGAATGGCGCTAGCTGCGCAGCATTTGTGCACCGCCGCCGTCAGTGTCCGCCAGTTTGCCGTGGCATACGGAGCTCCATCGCAGTCTTTAACACTGGTAGAATGCCGCGACAGCGTGGATGTGAACCGTATGTGCAGTTGACGGACTTTGAGCGAGGACGTATAGTGGGCATGCGGGAGGCCGGGTGGACGTACCGCCGAATTGCTCAACACGTGGGGCGTGAGGTCTCCACAGT
Organism: Schistocerca gregaria; assembly: GCF_023897955.1. Classification (NCBI taxonomy): domain Eukaryota; kingdom Metazoa; phylum Arthropoda; class Insecta; order Orthoptera; family Acrididae; genus Schistocerca; species Schistocerca gregaria. Next base: position 126,814,420 of record NC_064922.1, read on the forward strand.
ACATCGATGTTGTCGCCAGTGGTCGGCGGAAGGTGCACGTGCCCGTCGACCTGGGACCGGACCGCAGCGACGCACGGATGCACGCCAAGAGCGTAGGATCCTACGCATTGCCGTAGGGGACCGCACCGCCACTTCCCAGCAAATTAGGGACACTGTTGCTCCTGGGGTATCGGCGAGGACCATTCGAAACCGTCTCCATGAAGCTGGGCTACGGTCCCGCACACCATTAGGCCGTCTTCCGCTCACGCCCCAACATCGTGCAGCCCGCCTCCAGTGGTATCGCGACAGGCGTGAATGGAGGGACGAATGGAGACGTGTCGTCTTCAGCGATGAGAGTCGCTTCTGCCTTGGTGCCAATGATGGTCGTATGCTTGTTTGGCGCCGTGCAGGTGAGCGCCACAATCAGGACTGCATACGACCGAGGCACACAGGGCCAACACCCGGCATCATGGTGTGGGGAGCGATCTCCTACACTGGCCGTACACCTCTGGTGATCGTCGAGGGGACACTGAATAGTGCACGGTACATCCAAACCGTCATCGGACCCATCGTTCTACCATTCCTAGACCGGCAAGGGAACTTGCTGTTCCAACAGGACAATGCACGTCCGCATGTATCCCGTGCCACCCAACGTGCTCTCGAAGGTGTAAGTCAACTACCCTGGCCAGCAAGATCTCCGGATCTGTCCCCCATTGAGCATGTTTGGGACTGGATGAAGCGTCGTCTCACGCGATCAGCACGTCCAGCAGGAACGCTGGTCCAACTGAGGCGCCAGGTGGAAATGGCATGGCAAGCCGTTCCACATGACTACATCCAGCATCTCTACGAGCGTCTCCATGGGAGAATAGCAGCCTGCATTGCTGCGAAAGGTGGATATACACTGTACTAGTGCCGACATTGTGCATGCTCTGTTGCCTGTGTCTATGTGCCTGTGATTCTGTCAGTGTGATCATGTGATGTATCTGACCCCAGGAATGTGTCAATAAAGTTTCCCCTTCCTGGGACAATGAATTCACGGTGTTCTTATTTCAATTTCCAGGAGTGTAGTAGCTGAGAATAGTACTTTAGCTGGGGTAACCTATGCACTTCAATTCCGCACTTATTCAGTTACTTCTTGATCATCAGCATTGAGTATGGATCTTTAGTGCTGTAAAAGGGGGAAACCAAAAGATAATTTATAAGAATGTTACAGATGAGTAGGGAAAAACAAATGTTAATAACAAAATTCACGTATTATTTGTTACAGACATGAATTTAGAACGTCGCATTGGTTTGGTACTGCTATTAGTTTACTAAATGAGTCTGTTATGAATAAAAAGAGAGCCAAGTACAGTCAAGGTGCATGGACCAAACGCAATAAGAGAAGAATAATGAGTTCACTGGAATATGGAGAATATGAATCGGTTAGGCAGGCAATAGTACGTGGTCGGCTCACCGGGCTACGTCCGTGGACTAGATTAAATGCTGAAAGTTTAGCCTTGGGCCATAAAATCACTCCTGGCCCAACCCTGTTTCCCGCTTACCGATAAAAATTCGTCGAATTTCGCTTGCATATTTATAACGTAAAACCGCAGCAATTCTTTTTCCCGAGATGTCTATAGACTTCTTCATCCATTCTATGATTATACGCTTATTCAAAATGTACGACGCTAAACAGAACATCGATCAAGCAACGCACACGTAATTGTACAGTGTAGAAAGCGCTGGTGACGATAAAGTCGGTAATCTCATAAACTCGAATGGCGAATTAAGTACGATCGTAAACAACGGACACTTCGCTTCGTGTTAGCGATAAGACCCGCTGTCGCAACGATAAAGTATAGGCCGGCCTTTCACTTTTCACAGAACAAGGCGGCCCAGCGTTCCGGGCTCTGGACCCACATCCTAAGGGGCGGGGTTCAAAACCACTCCAGGTTATGATCGTTTATTTTTTTGTGGAGTTTTTCTAACTTAGAAGAAATAATCTCTTTAATTCAATAAACTGTGGGTTCTTGGTGAAACATCGGAAATTAACTAAACACTTATTTTAGCCTTATTTAACAATTTATTATTAATGTTATTGCACAACCTAGGTTTCGGGTACGTAACTGATTCCCAAAGATGGTAATGTACAGATAAACACGATGCCAAGGCAAAGATAATCATCTCAACTTCTTAAGGTATCGATCCATAGTTTAATGTGCAATTACGTCAATGATCATTTTTTAACAAATTACGTACATTATTACACATTCGCCAATTACACTACAATGACCGGACTTAAGTTATGTAGTTTTTAACTACGATGGACTTTGGCCCAAAGTTCACTTCCATCCTGGGGTTGTGATTTCATCTAAAACAGGCGAATAATGGCCATTGACGTAATTGTACATTAATGGATCGATACCTTAAGAAGTTGAGATGATTGTCTCGTGACCGTGTTTATCTATGCATTATAATGATTGGGAATCAGTAATCTCCTTGAAAATGGGCTTATAACCCGAAATCTAGGATGTGCAATAACATTAATAATAAGTTGTGAAAAAAGGCTAAAGACAGTTTCTGTTTAGTTAACAGAAACACAATGTAAACCAAAGTATCCGGACGCTGGGCTGAAAATGACTTAAAAGTTCTTGGCGCCCTCCATCGGTAATGCTGCAATTCAACATGGTGCTGGCTCACTTTTAGCCTTGACGACAGCTTCCATTCTCGCAGGCATACGGTCAATCAGGTGCTGGAAGGTTTCTGGGGAATGCCAGCCCATTTTTCACGGAGTGCTGCACTGAGAAGAGGTATCGATGTCGGTCGGTGAGGCTTGGCACGAAGTCGGCTTTCCAAAGCGTCCCAAAGGTGTTCTGTATTATTCAGGTCAGGACTCTGTCCAGGACAGTCCATTACAGAGACGTTATCGTCGTGTAACCACTCCCCCACAGGCCGTACATTATGAACAGATGCTTGATCGTGTTGAAAGATCCCATAGCCATCACCCGAATTGCTCTTCAACAGTGGGAAACAAGAAGGTGCTTAAAATGTCAATGTAGGCCTGTTATGTGATAGTGCCACGCAAAACAACAAGGGGTGCAAGCCCCCTCCATGAAAAACACGACCACACCATAACACCACCACCTCAAAGTTTTACTGTTAGCGCTACACACGCACTGTTCAATCGTCCAATGTTTACGGTCCTTACACCAAGCGAGACGTCGTTTGGCATTTACTGGGGTGGTGTGTGGCTTATGGTCGGCCGCTCGACCATGAAATCCAAGTTTTCTCACCTCCCGCCTAACTGTCATAGTACTTGCAGTGGATGCTGATGCAGTTTGGAATTCCTGTGTGATGGTCTGGATAGATGTCTGCCTATTACACATTACGACCCTCTTCAACTGTCGGCGGTCTCTGTCAGTCAAGAGTCGAGGTCGGCCTGTACACTTTTGTGCTGTACGTGTCCTTTCACGTTTCCACTTCACTATCACGTCGTAAACAGTGGACCTAGGGATGTTTGGAAGTGTGGAAACCTCGCGTACAGACGTATGACGCAAGGGTCACCCTATCAGCTAACCACGTTCGAAGTCTCTGAGTTCCGCGGAGCGCCCCGTTCTGCTTTCTCACGATGTATAATGACTACTGGGGTCACTGATATGGAGTACCTGGCAGTATGTCGCAGCACACTGCACCTAATATGGAAAACGCATGTTTTTCGTGGTGCCCGGTGCTGTTTTTTTCTTCCTTGCCATCGGCTGTGCAAAAAACAGGGAAAATTTATTTAGGGTTTGTCAGCTTAACGATTAGAATACTACTACAGAAAATGAGCTACCTGTAACTTTATAATCAAAACCGTTTAAAATCATGCGAAACATCGCCGTCGAATGTACCAGACTGCACTGACAGCACCAGGTGTAGGAAAGGTCCCAACCGATCTCCCAATCAATTTTAAGCGAATTCAGTTGCCAGTCAAGGTTTCGTTGGATATAACAACAGACACGACTCAAAGTCATCGACAGGGGCGAAGAGGAAATGGATAGAGATGGAGGGAAAATGATATACAGAGGAGGAAGAGGGAGATAGACAGGCGAAGGTGGGTGGAGTAGGGTGGGAAAAGATAGCAGGAGGAGGAGGAGGAGGAGGAGGAGGAGGGGGATAAATAGAGGGGGGAGAAGATGAAGGATGGAGAGTGAGGAGGAGCAGGAGATAAGTAGAGAGAGGGGAGAGGAGGAGATCAGGACGTATACCCAGTTCGCGTATATACTTATCAATTGAGAAACATTTCCGGGTTCGTTAGTTTTTACTGTTATTATTATTAAGAACTTATAAATGTGCAGCACGTTGAAAGTGAAGGCTCTGTGGAGTTTTGGCAGAGGGGGTGGAGAGGTGAGAGGGAGACAGTAACAAACTGTGAAACCTCGCTCCCGCCTCTCTGTATCGAGAACTGGATCCGTGACTCTGTCGGCGAGAGGTCTCAACACAATGGGCATGAAATAATTGTGATTTCGTTCCCGACATCAAGCATGCACAGTGGTCATTACTGGTTAAAAAGCACTTCGTCGTGAATAGTGGTTATATATGCCAACATCCACCCTACTCGTCTGAATTCAAAGCTGCCACCTCTCGTACGTCAGCACATCTCGAAATTACACTGGGTATAAACGAGAGGGAGAAGGTGGTGGATGTAAGTGAGAAAGATTCCGGAGATCAGTGGGAGTGGTGAAAAAAAAACACTTGAAAGCTTTAAGCGCTTTCCAGCACAGGCTTCCATACGTGTGTTACATAACGGTTCAAGCGTCTGAGTAAGTGTGTGAATTCTGTATTAGCCTAGTTTAAAGAAAATGCAGCTTATAATAAAGACACACATATTATCCAGAATGAGATTTTCACTCTGCAGCGGAGTGTACACTAATATGAAACTTCCTGGTAGATTAAAACTGTGTGCCGGACCGAGACGCGAACTCGGGAGGTTTGCCTTTCGCGGGCAAATGCTCTACCAACTGACCTACCCAAGCACGACTCACGCCCCATCCTCACACTTTTACTTCTGCCAGCACCTCACCTCCTACCTTCTTACGTTCCTAAGCCATGTCTCCTCAATATCCTATCGTTCAGGAGTACTAGTTCTGCAAGTTTCGCAGGAGAGCTTATGTAAAGTTTGGAAGGTAGGAGACGAGATACTGGCAGAAGTAAAGCTGTGAGGACGAGACGTGAGTCGTGATAGGGCAGCTCAGTTGGTGCCGGCACGGTAGCTCAGCGTGTTTGGTCAGGGGGTTACCTGCCCTCTGTAATAAAAAAAACTGAGTTAATAGATCAACAACGAACATAGAAGGGTGTCTTACGACGTCCGCCCCATCAGATTCAACAAACAAAAACGAACAAAATGAGATTTAAAAAAAAAAAAAGTTGGTAGAGCACTTGCCCTCAAAAGGCAAAGTCCCGTGTTCGAGTCTCGGTCCGGCACGCAGTTTTAATCTGCCAGGAAGTTTCACACACATATTATGTTTTTAATCGAGCTTGGAACTTTTGACTGTACTTTAAAAATTCCATCTCACAGCTAGGTGTAAGAGGCAACAGTTAAAAAGGTGAAACACGACCAAGTTCGAAACAGTTCGTCAACTGGTATATCGGTAAACATTGCACAATCGTCGGAAACAGACTGCGCTGCCTTCTTATCTTCTGCGTCCTTCGTCCACCCACGAATCCCTCAGACTGGTTCCTGCTACACCAAGTGGTGATGGATGTTGTCTGACTCGCATTTAAAGGCGGGACAAAAGCAAATACCGATCGCATTAAGATACGCGTGTTTATTAACTCGTGTTAGTCTGCTGTGATCCTAAGCTGTCTCAAGGCTCACGCACATACCTGACACCCATTCTACTTCATTTCTTGTAGGCTTACGCAGAACCTGTTTACCGTATATATTATTGCTTCAGATTGGGGACATCGAATTTTCTTATCAAGAGCAGTTCAAAACTGAGTTTCGAAAAATGAACTTTATCAACGCATATTTCCAGGAGCTATTAGCTATTATATGATTTCACTAGCAACAAAATTAAATGTCATAACTTATAAAATTTTGTTTGTAAATATAGAGATACTGGAAATGTAAAAAAGTTAACGTTTTTTGGTGTACTTGTAGTTGTTCACATTCAAAACGCGTGCCACACGTACTACATACACACCCTCCTCGTAGTAGATAACTGAGTGTAGTTGGACGTGCACTGCCACAGTGCATAGTAATCGCGAATAGTAATTGTTTACTCGATTGTGTAATGTAGTTCACAACACTGCAAATGACAGACAGCTACTAAACATCAGTGTGTGATACTAAGAAAACACATTAATCAACAATAAAAAACACTTCCTGACCATTCAAGAAAATTACCACATACATAAAACCAAAGCAGAAGGGAAAATTCTGTTGAATGACCAAGTACATATGCCAAGCAATTCATTATTTACGTTAATAAATATAATAATAGAATAACGTTCGCAAGAAGTATTGATATAATAATACTGTGCAATCGCTAACAGCTAGTACACCCGTCACCCCCCCCCCCCCAAAAAAAAAGTCTCTATCCCCCACTCTCTCTCACTAATACACATAAACATCAAAAACAGAAGTTACTATCGAACATATACTTCGTTAGTTTGGCAACAAATAGGTAAACATACCAAAGAAGATGAAACAGGTAATGGAGTAGCAAAATTTATGCTGTGAAAAGCAGTGTACGACGAAATAGTTGTATCGAGTAACAAAAGAGCAATAGTTCACCACAAAAAAGAGTGAGGATCATGGTGAACAGTGTGTGGAAGGCGAGAACACAAAGATGTGATTATATGGCAGTGATAAAAGTGGTAGTGCGATGTGAGGAAACTCAGATCAGCAAATCGTAAGTAATTACTTTTTTTACGAAAAATCGCGAAGTGAACTGTTCAATAATCTATAACTAACAAAACTGTATGTGTTATAGACTCCACTGTTGATGCCTTAGAGCAGGAGAAGGCGAAACGCGTATGGGATAGATAAAGTAATTAGCAGCAAGAAAAGGCAGTTTTAGTTTCAAAACTTATTCACACATTAATCCACTGACGATGATGAAACGCTTACATGTGTCTGATATCAAACACACGTAAGCGCATCGGATTTCGGACCCAACACTTTCCTGGACAGCACTTTTGAGGGAGCATTGTCTGTACCTTGAGGAGGACTGAGAACCTTTCCTAGTCACGCCAACTGTTACTCTGCGGCATTCTATAACAGCTTCCTATTCCACATAACACAGCACTTACATGCACAAGAAGATGGAACGTAAAAGTTGTGAAACCGGTTACGTGGATCTCTAATCGACTTAAATACAGCTACAGCGGACTATAGGGGTTCTTATTCAGTTTCATATTTCAATAGTTTTAATATCTGTACTTAAAAACCTGTTGTACTGTATGAATTGTCAATCAGTCATGTACACAGAAAAAAAGCAGATGGTACTATGAAAAACTCTCACAAGGATAATGTAATTCTGTTGAAATACACTACTGGCCATTAAAATTGCTACGCCAAGAAGAATTGCAGATGATAAACGGGTATTCATTGGACAAATACATTATACTAGAACTGACAGGTGATTACATCTTCACGCTGTTTGGGTGCATAGATCCTGAGAAATCAGTACCCAGAACAAACACCTCTGGCCGTAATAATGGCCTTGATATGCCTGGCATTGAGTCAAACAGAGCTTCGATGGCGTGTACAGGTACAGCTGCCCATGCAGCTTCAACACAATACCACAGTTCATCAAGAGTAGTGACTGGCGTATTGTGACGAGCTAGTTTCTTGGCTAGAAATTTTCAATTGGCGAGAAATCTGGAGAATGTGCTGGCCAGGGCAGCAGTCGAACATTTTCTGTATCCAGAAAGACCCGTACAGGACCTGCAACATGCGGTCGTGCATTATCCTGCTGAAATGTAGGATTTCGCAGGGATCGAATGAAGGGTAGAGCCACAGGTCGTAACATACCTGAAATGAAACGCTACAATCCGACCTTTATCAAAGTCGGAAACGTGATGGTACTCATTTCTCCTCCTTACACGAGGTATCACAACAACGTTTTATCAGGCAACGCTGGTCAACTGCTGTTTGTGTATCAGAAATGGGTTGGAAACTTTCCTCATGTCAGCAAGTTGTAGATGTCGCCACCGCCGCCAAATTTGTGTGAATGCTCTGAAAAGCTTATCATTTTCATATCACAGCATCTTCTTCCTGTCGGTAAATTTCGCGTCTGTAGCACGTCATCTTCAAGTTGTAGCAATTTTAATGGCCAGTAGTGTACATTGGGGTACAATAATAAATTCAAATAAATGTAGTTTTAAGGGCACTGTTAGACTATCAACACATGGTGGACCTCGTGGTCTGGCAATAAAGATGAAAAATGGAACCAAGATGTGGTGTGCGTAATGTAAGACCTTCGGTACACACCCCGTCAGATTATTTGACTTGTCGCTCTAGCGAAGTAGGCGAGTGTAAGCAATATGTCTCGCGGTCTTATCGTGGCGTGTTTATCTTCTGCCGTTATTTCAGACGACAGAAATGCCACTTGCACGCTTAGAGTAGCAGACTGATGGTGACCAACATTAAACAGGACCTGATTAATTTTCACACTCATTTATTAAAGTAATAAAAAGCATAGACATTACGTAACTTGATTCTGGATGCTGTTTACAACTGACAATCTGAAGTTCCTTTGGGCTAGGTACGTTAATCTTATTCTCACATATCTCTGATACTTGACAAAGTGTGCATACATTTATCTTCATGGCTATGTACAGGAATATGATAATCTTATTAGGCGCAGCGTGAAACTTGACTATAGACTGGTACTGACAAATGCAGACTAATGCAGACTGGTGCAGGATAGTGCAGACAAATACAGACTAATGCAGACAAATGCAGACTGGTACAGACTAATGCAGACAAATGCAGACTGACTAATCAGAGGTCTGTACACTCGTTATAATACCTCGCACGTTCACGTATCACTGCGCGAGTGTGATCCGCGAAGAGAAAAGGTTCTACGTTAGCAGCAATCTCATTGGCTGCGTTACATATTAATACGCGGATCGGCGGAAGCAGAATTTGGTCCGTCTCTAAGGCAGCGCCATCTCGAAGTGCGGACACGGACAAGCGCTGTGCCTGCGCTGTTGTGCTTAGCGAGGCGCGCTCTAGTGGGAAAGTTGTGTATGCGGTGACTACGCGGAACTATGTACACAACACAAGATATGGAGGAACCGAATGCCGCCCTACAACGTAAGTTTTCAGTCTATCTTTAGTGTAGATATCACCTATCAATAAAGTGGGGATTAGAAGTTAAACTGTGGATTCCCCTTGTTTTGCCGTAAAGTGAAGCGCGGGCCAGAAACGTTAGAGCTGAGAGGGCTGTGAAGAAGACGTCAGCCAATAGTACGCTGACCGACCCCTTTCTAGGACGACAACCCGGCGGCGGCGCTCTCGGACGCGAAGAGGAGACAAGGGCCGCGCCGCGTGGCCGTGCTCCCCAGCTGAAGACGAGCCGTTCTGCGAGCCCTACAGCAGCGACTCTAGCAACTGTATTGTCTCACTTGTATTATAAGTTGTGTATACAGAGGAGATTTGCTACATTTGTTCTTCACCCATTGCTTGCGACACATCATTGTAAATTCTCAAAGTTAAGTATTGTCGTTGATATTACTATAATAAAAATCCATTAATACGATTTGCTTGAACTGTTGTCTAGCGATCCGAAAAAGCAGGTTTCCTAGACAACCCATATGGCCGAACACAACACCAACCATTTCCCCATTTGGATGACTGGGGTAGATTACAAACGTCCCAGTCGATAGACTGGCGTCAAATTGAAAGACTTCCACATGATAAACTGAGCCACATCCAGTTGTCACTGCGGGTTCAGGAATTTCCATCTGCCTGGAGATGACTGGGTGTTTGTGTTGTCCTCATCATTGCATCATCATTCAAGAAAGTGGCGAGATTGGGTTGAGCAAAAGTTGGGAATTTGTATGGACGCTGATAATCGCTCAGTTGAGCGCCCCGCAAATCAAACATCGTCATCATCGTCTGTACAATGGCGATGTTCTTGAGTACCATATTATGGAAATGGAAGAGGATCTAAATGAAGATGAAATGGGAGATAGTGCGTTACGAGTATGACAGAGCACTGGAAGACCTAAGTCGAAACAAGGCCCCAGGAGTAGAGAACATTCCATTACACTTACTGATAGCCTTTGGAGAGCCAGCCCTGACAAAGGCTCACCATCTGGTGATGTATGAGACAGGCGAAATACCCTCAGACATCAAGAATAATATAATTATTTCAATCCCAAACAAAGCAGGTGCTGACAGAACTATCAGTTCAATAAACCACGGCTGCAAAATACTAACGCGAATTCTTTAAAGACGAATGGAGAAACTGGTAGAAGCCGACCTCGGGGAAGATCAGTTTCGATTCCGTAGAAATATTGGAACACGTGAGGCAATACTGACCCTACGACTTATCTTTGAAGCTAGTATTTATAGACTTAGAGAAAGCTTTTGACAATGTTGACTCTCTTTCAAATTCCGAAGGTGGCAGGGGTAAAATGAAGGGAGTGAAAGGCTATTTACAATTTTTACAGAAACCAGATACCAATTATGAGTCGAGGGGCAAGAAAGGGAAGCAGTGGTTGGGAAGGCAGTGAGACAGGGTTTTAGCCTATCCCCAGTGTTTTTGAATCTGTATACTGAGCAAGCAGTAAAGTAAGCAGAAGAAAAATTTGCAGTGGGAATTAAAATCCATTATCCATGGAGGAGAAATAAAAACTTTGAGGTTTGCCGACGACATTGTAATTCTGTCATAGACAGCAAAGGACCTGGAAGAGCAGTTGAATGAAATGGACAGTGTCTTGATAGGAGGATATGAGATTAACATCAACAAAAGCAAAACGAGGATAATGGAATGTAGTCGAATTAAATCGGGTGATGCTGAGGGTATTAGATTAGGAAATGAGACGCTTAAAGTAGTAAATTAGTTTTGCTGTTTAGGGAGCAAACTAACTGATGATTGTCGAAGTAGAGAGGATCTAAAATGTAGACTGGCAATGGCAAGGGAAGCATGTCTGAAGAAGAGAAATTTGTTAACATCGAGTATAGATTTAAGTGTCAGGAAGTGGTTTCTGAAAATATTTGTATGGAGTGTAGCCATTTATGGAAATGAAAAAGAGAATAGAAGCTTCCGAAATGTGGTGCTACAGAAGAATGCTGAACATCAGATGGGTAGATCACATAACTAATAAGGAGGTATTGATTAGAATTGGGGAGGAGAGAAATTTGTGCACAACTTGACTAGGAGAAGGGATCGGTTGGTCGGTCATATTCTGAGGCATCAAGGGATCACCAATTTAATATTGGAGGGCAGCGCGGAGGGTAAAAATCGTAGAGGAAGACCAAGAGATTAATACACTAAACAGATTCAGAAGGATGTAGGTTGCGGTAAGTATTGGGAGATGAAGAAACTTGCACAGGATAGAGTAGCATGAAGAGCTGCATCAAACCAGTCTCTGGACTGAAGACCAAAACAACAACAACATCGTCATCCAGTTGTTACTATTATTACAAGCAAAAAATTCAAATTGCGTTCCACAATTGCACAATAAGCCTTGCGTCATCTGCATATAAGCAGAGGGCACATTAGCCGTAATAATGTCCTCTTCACGAAACTTCCTGCCGTATTAAAAAAACTTCGTACCTGACTAGGATCCGAACATAGAACGTCGACTTTCGCGGGCAGTGTTGTTACCGACTGAGCTATCCAGAAACTAATCACGAGCAGCACCGATAGTTTCACGTCTCTTAGTATGTCTCTCACTTTCCAGACTTCACGTGGCTCAGCGCATAGTAGCACTGCCCGCGTTAGGCAAGGGTCGGGGTTGAAGTCTCGGTCCGGGACACAGGATGTGTCGAATCAGTGCACACTCCACTGTAGAGTAAAAGCTTGATTCTCAATCCCATTTCTGGTGCAGCAGGTTAGTGTAAGGGGCTGCAGAGGCTGACTGCGTGGGTGGGTGGTGCCGCCACGCCCCCACACCTGCCCCCACCCCTGCCCCTCTCACTACCGGCGGCCCGCGGGTTTCCCAACTCTGCGACCCCTGGCGACCTCGGCGGCGCGAGCGCCTTGCGTGGCCACCGCGGTCCGAGGTCGGCCTTCGGACGCACGCCCACGCAAGCTGCCGCCCCGAGTGCCCTCCCACCCCCCCCCCCCCCACCCCTCTCCTACCCAACCACTCGCGACACCACACTGGCACCCTTTAAGGGTGACAGGCTTGAAGTCGAGTTCCTCTTTTCCGCACTTCAAAATACCTTTATACAAACTAATTTTTGATCTAATGTGACAGTGAACTTAATAAAAGCAATTCTTCTGGTCCACACTGTATACCAATTAGGTTCCTTTCGGGGTATGCTGATGCATTATCTCCATACTTAACAATCATATACAACCGTTCGCTCGATGAAAGATCCGTACCAAAGGACTGGAAAGTTATACAGGTCACACCAATGTTCAAGAAAGGTAGCAGGAGCAATCCAGTAAATTGCAGGCCCATATCGTTAACGTCGATATGCAACAGGATTTTAGAACATATATTGCGTTCGAACACTATGAATTACCTAGAAGTCAACATGAGTTTAGAAAACATTTTTCCTGTGACACACAACTAGCTCTTTATTCACATGAAGAGCTGAGTGCTATTGACAAGGGATTTCAGATCGATTCTGTATTTCTGAATTTCCGGAAGGCTTTTGACACTGTACCACACAAGCAGCTCGTAGTGAAATTGCGTGCTTATCGAATATCGTCTCAGTTATGTGACTCGATCTGTCATTTCCTGTCAGAGAGATCACAGTTCGTAGTAACTGACGGAAAGTCATCGAGTAAAACAGAAGTGATTTCTGGCGTAGTGTTATAGGCCCTTTGCTGTTCCTTATCTATATAAACGATTTGGGAGACAACCTGAGCAGCCGTCTTCGGTTGTTTGCACATGGCGCTGTCGTTTATCGATTAATAAAGTCATCAGAAGATCAAAACAAACTACAAAACGATTTACAAAAGATATCTGAGTGGTGCGAAAAGTGGAAGTTGACCCTAAATAACGAAAAGTGTGAGGTCATCCATATGAGTGCGAAAAGGAACTCGCTAAACTTCGGTTACACGATATATCAGTCAAATCTAAAAGCCGTAAATTCAACTAAATACCTAGGTATTACAGTTACGAAGAACATAAATTGGAAAGAACACATAGAAGATGTTGTCGGGAATGCTAACCAAAGACTGCGTTATGTTGGCAGGACACTTAGAAAATGTAACAGACTACTAATGCACTAATGAGACTGCCTACACTGCGCTTGTTCGTCCCCTTTTAGAATACTGTTGCGCGGTGTGGGATTGTTACCATATAGGAGTGGCGGAGTACATCGAAAAAGTTCAAAAAAAGGCAGCACTTTAGTGTTATCGCGAAATATGGGAGAGAGTGTCACAGAAATGATACATGATTTTCTCACGAAAATCCAATCAACAAATGTCTCCCCCGAATGCGAAAATATTTTGTTGACACTGACCTACTTAGGGCGGAACGATAACCACGATAAAATAAAGGCAATCAGAACTCGTACGGCAAGATATAAGTAAGTGTTCATTCTTTCCGCGGGCTATACGGGACTGGAGTAATAGAGAATTGTGAAGGTTGTTCGATAAAGTCTCTGCCCGGCACTTAAATGTGATTTGAAGAGAATGCATGTAGATGTAGATGTAGATATTAGTACAGTCGCCTCGTGATGGTCCTCGTTAAATCGAACACGTTGGCAAGTCCTTTTAAAAATCTCTACCGAAGAAATTCTACGTGTTTTGATATTTTAGATAAATTAAAGAGATTGTCGTCGTAACACGCTGGGCGTACAACTGGTGGGGGTCCTTTAAATTCTTCTCGATTTGCCCATGCGCCCTGTACACTCCACGTACTTGATACTCCCGCGGCTGTCGTATTATTGCTGCTCCGCATTGCTGCTGATTTGCCTGAAATTACGCATATAAATAGGCGAGCTGGTTTAGGGGAGCCGCTCAACACTAAACACGAAACTCTACGACGTCTGGTATGAACAATTGTCGTCTGAGACGACAAGAAAATCGCAGGATCCACTGTTTGCACGCTAAGTAGTAAGTCTTGATGCCAATTAACATTCTTGTGAATTTGTCGAAAGGTCGTAATTATGATTCCCTTATTATTGTACAGTATTCGTGACGATGTTAATGTCTGTCACTATCGTATTTCACGCCGTCACACGTATTTCAGTCCTACTCTCGCCGAACCTTCGGTGATAGATACACAAGTAATGATAAGTTTGTTTGTGTGGCCATCCTCCGCAGCAAGCATATAAATACTTGTTTTGTAAATAAAACTGCCTTTTACTGCTGCTAGTTACTTTATTTATCCCATACGCGTTTCGCCTTCTCCTGTTCTAAGACATCATCAATGAGGTCTGTAACGATACAATTTTGTTAGTTATAGATTATCAATGAGTTCGCGGTTTTTTGTAAAAAAGTAATTACTTATAATTTGCTGATTTGCGTTTCCTCACATCTGATCTGGAGGTCGCACTACCACTTTTATCACTGCCATATAATCACATCTTTGCGTTATCGTGTTCCACACACTGTTCACCACGTTTGTTGTTTTGTCACTCGATACAACTATTTTGTCGTAGACTGCCTTTCACAGCCTAAATACTGCTCCTCCATTACGTGTTTCATCTTCTTTGGTATGTTTACCCATTTGTTGCCCCCCCCCCCCCCCCCAAACAAAAAGAAAATTCGTCTCTATCCCCCTATCTCTCTCTCTCACTCATACACACACTCACGGTATAAACATCATAAATAGAAGTTAGTGTCGAACATATGCTTCGTTAGATTGGCAACAAATAGGTAAACGTACCAAAGAAGATGAAACACGTAATGTAGTAGCAATATTTAGGATGTGAAAAGCAGTCTACGACTAAATAGTTGCGTCGAGTGACAGAAGAACAATAGCGCACCACAAAAAAGTGTGAGAAATATGGTGAACAGTGTGTGGAAGGCGAGAACACAAAGACTTGATTATATGGCAGTGATAAAAGTGGTAGTGCGACCTTCCTGATCAGATGTGAGGAAATGCAGATCAGAAAACCGTAAGCACATTTTTTTTTACAAAAAATCGCGAAGTGAATTGTTTGATAATCTATAACTAACAAAACTGTATCGTTATAGATCCCACTGATGATGCCTTACAACTGGAGAAGGCGAAACGCTTATGGGATAAATAAAGTAACCAGCAGCAGGAAAATGCAGGTTTATTTACAAAACAAGTACAGGTGATGATGATGACTATCTCTCCACAATTATCACTTGGACGGGCGTACGCGTAATTGACACGACACGGGTGATTTTTAATGATGCCGAAGCCGAATGGTCGACGAAAGTTCTTAAGCTCGCCACACACACACATAGATATCCGGTACCAGTCCTTCTTGACACTTCTAATAAAATAACACTGTTCGTAAAAGTTGATTTACAGTTCACGCGCGAAACCGTCGCAACGATGCTGATTGTCGATGATGCGGAAACGCGATGACAGAACGCATCTTCTCACGCCCGCTACAAGGCACCGGCACTGGATTGATCTCCTTTGCGGTAAACTGTTTTAGTGGTTCACATTACTTTCATTTTGGGAGGCCGACACGATTCGGATGACTGATGTACGGTACGACACGCAAACGGGCGGATCCTCAAATACGTTATCGGCGGCACTGCTCATACTTATTTACTTCCTTACCCACCTTTCATTGAATCCCCTTCCATAGATCATTAGTCCACAATAATAGTACTTGCAGCCACACTTGAACTTCCATAACACCGGGCGAGATGGCGCAGTGGTCAGCACACTGGACTAGCATTCTGGAGGACGACAGTTCAATCCCGCGTCCGGTCATCCTGATTTAGGTTTTCCGTGGTTTCCCTAAATTGCTCTAGGCAAATATCGTGATGGTTCCTTTGAAAGGGCACTGCCGACTTCCTTCCCCGTCCTTCCCTAAGCCAATGAGACCGATGACCTAGCTGTTTGGCCTCTTCCCCCAAAATAACCCAACCGCAACTTCCATAATAATGCGTTTCCCATGCAGAGCTACGCACAACACACCATAGCAGATCCGAGTCCCGTGCTCGACTCTGCAGTGCACCCTTCCGCAATGATACTCCGCAACCAAACCAGTGACATTACAACACGCCTACATCATTATTGGACTTGTCTACTGCCCACAGCAAGCCATATCTACTGGCGATGCTTCTGGACAGTTGGCAGAATATTTGTTATCGTCGTTTCCAGATTTTACGTGCAACGTTACACCACGCGGTTTAAGTATAAGCCGGCGACATAATGATCTTCTAAGCAAAGGAGCCAGTAGCGACACAGTAAATGTTTATTGATACATGGGTGGTGGTTTTCATTAATCATTTGTACCGGGTGGTTATAATGAAAGCGCTACTACTGACTACTAAGTGAGTAGATATGCTAATGCGCTGACGCGGAACCAGTTTTAGCTAGAAAAACTTAGTTCAAATTTTGGTCCCCGAGTGCAAATCTCGTTGAAACCTGCGGAGCTCGTATTGAACAAATAGTGCAAGCGGCTGCTTATAACAAAACCGACGTTATTTTCTCACTTTGTCCGTTTCTGTCCAAGGTCCGTTCCTCATCGATTACATACACAAACATTTCTATACGTCTCTCCTGCATTCACAGTGCCTTATTTGCACCTGGTGGCCAAAATTGGAACTAATTTTGTTCCAGCGTAAATCGGTTCAGCATTAACGCATTAGGCTATCTACCAAGTTTCGCTGCCCTACGATAGTTACAGCTCATACCGGGCCTCTCAGAGTTGATGCACTTTAATCACAACTATCCGATGTTAGAGCCCTCCTGCTGTGAGGCTTAGTATGATTAAGCAATCACTATTACCCGGCGTTAGTCTCCACCAGCTGTGGGGCTCAACATGATCAATGCCGAGAATTTTTTACTCAGGGGAGTCGTCAGAAAAATTCATGAGCAGCAGCCATTACTTGCAAACTCGAACACGTAAACAACTTCTAAATTAATTCGAAAGACACGAAATGTCTCTGCGGCCGCTCGCACGGTTTCCTAGGTTTCGTGTTTACCAGAGCATTTCATCGTGGACTCACATTCGTTACACATAAAGGAATTTTGAAAGGAGAACTGTTACGTGCAACTGACGGTCTTGTAATTGTTCGTAGAGTCTACAAAGAGACAAAGACGGACTAACGCAGCTCCACAAGAAGCACTCTAACACAAAAAAAACAGTATGACAACGTAACATCCGACCCCGAAGTACCGGTAATTATCTGCTTCTTTGTTAATGTGCTTTTCGCAAGGCCAGTTACTTGCGGTTAACGCGCGCAGCCGCTGTAATTGGATTTATGATCGGTTTCTGCTGAAATGCAGCGTAATAGCGGATCCAGTTTTGTTCCGCTGACATTTAAACGGTACTCCAAAGAATGTGTTGAGCTCACGATATCTTATGCTCTCACGGGCAATAATTCTCCGAACTGAAGGGGGCACCTGTTCTTGTCCCCAGTACGCGATATTTTCTTAGCACCATTCGAAGAGCAACGCTGCAGTAACTGCAAAACAAAGGCGTACACCGCTAGGTTTTGTGATTGCTTGTGTGACTGCTGTATCTTAAATATCTTAAATGTAACGTACAGGGTAACAGCCTATAATGAGGAGGTATTGAGAGGTGCGTCGTCTCTCTATTGTCGAGTGCGGCGAGAAAGAAATGTAATCCTGGTGTCAGAAACAGCCTAAATCTAGAACAGCACCAGTGAAAAAGCACCGTAAACACTGGAGGGATGAACCACATGCGGCAGTGTCACTTGTCCTCACTCGAGCAGACTGCAAATAGATTTAGATGCGCATATTGGTGACCAGGATCCTAGCATCACCGTCTGTCTTTTTTGGGTTATCGTTCTTCTGACTGATACACTGCGGCCTCTCTTGTACCAACCACTCCCTTTCATGATTTATTTGTACCCTTTAGCCCCAAATACTTGTTGGATGTTTTTCAATGTCTGTCTTCCTCTACAGTTTACACCCCCTCCAGTTCCCTTCAGTACCGTAGAAGTTACTCCGCCATGTATTTACACACGTCGTGTCATTCTGATCCTTTGTCTTGTCAGTGATCTCATTGTGTTCCTTTCTTCGCAAATCTTATTAGTCCATCCAGTCTTTAAAATCCTCCTACAACACCACTTCACAAATAATTGGGTTCTCTTCTCTACTGGTTCCATAGTTCACTACCATACAAGGCTGTTCTCCAGACGTACATTCTCAGAAATTTCATCCCCAGATTAACGCCGATGTTTGATACTAACAGACTTCTCTGCGCCAGAAATGCCCTCTTGTGCTTGTCCTAATCTGCTTTTGATATCATCCTTGCTTTTCCCGACCTGTGGTGTTTTGCTTCCATGGTAGCAGAATTCCTTCACAAAAACAACTTCTTGGTCGGAAACTTACTGGCGGATTAAAACTGTGTGCCGGACTGAAACGCGAACTTGGGACTTTTGACTTTCGCGGCTAAGCGCTCAACCAAATGAGCTACCCGAACACGACTCAAGACCCGTCAGTGCCTCGTCTCCTACCTTCCAAACTTCACAGAAGCTCTCCTGTGAAATGACTTCTTGGTCCTCACTCTTGATGTTAGTTTTACGACTAATCTCATTTGTACTCCCTCGCAACACCTTTATCTTTCTTCGGTTTACAGCGTCATCACCGAATTTTATCTTTCATATAATTTCATCCTGATTTTAACCATATAGAGACTGAACAATAGGGACGATGATGATGATGTTTGGTGTATGTGGGGCTCAACTACTCGGTCATCACAATTTTTTCTCAGTCCAATATTTTACACACTCCAATCGAGCCACTGTCACGAAGGATGATGATGAGGATGAAATGATAACACAAACACCAAGTTCCCGGACAGAGAAAATCCCCAACCAGGCCGGAAAACGAACCCGGGATTCCGTGATCGAGGGGTAGCAACGCAGGCAGGCAGCAAGATGTGAGAACCAAGTAATTCGACTAGGGAAAGGGGACGTTCAGTTTAGCGTGAAATCGGAGCCAAGTGTCGTTCGAGGTACACCTTCACGTCACTGCCAAGTGAGGGCTAGCGTAAACGCATACTGAAAAATTACCTTGTCCGGCCGGCAATCGATCTCGCGACCGTACGGCCTCCAGGCTCGCACTTCATCGCTAAACTAACACGCTCGACGAAAGCCTGTGAAATGGGCCACCGCTACACAGTCGTGAACTGCCGACAGCGGTTAGTCAGTGTTGTGAGCACTTGATACTCTTAAGGGCTTCCGTCGCCACGGAGAATGGACTAGTACTGCGTGTCACGTGACGTGAGAACTTGTACCGGACGTCGCTTTGACAGTTGGACACAGCGTGCGACAGCAACGCAATTGACAGCAGTCGAGTCGCAAGAGCCCGACGTGTTGGACTCTCCACATCCGACGTCGCGCACACACTGAAAATTTCGAGTGCCAAATTCATCAGACGGGTATCTTGAGTGTGCCGATTCGGTCGCAAACGGCACCGCCAGAGTCAACTGGAGACACCGTGCTGAGGGCAGGAGTGGCCGTCGCCTGTCGCGAACTGTAACAGCGGGTAGCCCGGCCAGAGTGCAACAAACCAGTCGCCACTACAGCACTGGACAACTACAGTATACCGAAGGGAAGTTGTACATATTCATTTTCTTATTGTGAGGTTTAGTGCATATCTACCGCATACAACTCGTACATAACTTTGCTGAGAGGTTTTAATGACATTACCCGCATTTGGGCTTTGAAGTGAATCAGTAGTACAAGGTGAAAATTCGTGGCAGACCGGGACTCGAACCCGGATTTCACGCTTAACGCTACGGGTCGTTTATACCGCTTTTTTAAAAAATAAATTGAGGAGGGCGGGGAGGTCAGAGTGATCAGGGGTCGTAACCCGAGGACTGGCCACAGTATACCCCTCGCCCGTCAAGGAACAGGGATGGTAAGGGGAAATGTTTTGTGGGAATTTTTAAATTTTTGTTTATTTATTTATTTACTGTTTTTAATTTATTCTTAATTTGATTACTTTATACGACAGAAAAAATAAATGTACCTAGCACCGCATCGTGCTCTGAGTAAACAAAACAATATCTCGGCACGTTCTTACACCGAGGTAATGTATATGGAAAAAACGAAAAAAAAGTGCGGCGTACATGAAGCAGAAGGGTGCGTCGCTACTCAGCTTAAGTTTCATCATCCAGTTACGTCTTCACGTATGTCGTATGTTATTCCACCGAGACTCGAACTTAGTCTTGTCAGCTCACTCAATGGGTGTCTTCTCCTACCTGTTGATGATCCAGCTGCGTGGAGGGTCGCGTAGGGCACTCCGTAAGTACTTAGAAAAATACTGTCTGTATTTTGGGTTCCGAACGATCTTGCAATGACGTTCTTATAGGTAGTTCCAAAAGTCGAATACATCTTGAGGTCCATTGTGAAATAAGTAGTGTACCGCACGCGCACGGATCCACGTGACTTAGTGCGCGGGAAATACCGTCGACACGGAAATAGTAGAAACCGAGGTGTAATGTGTTCCGGAGTCACTCGTAGAAAATACGACAAAATTTGTCACACCAAGCGCCATACGTCTTCTGCGGCGCCACATGTGAGACCGAGTTCGTCCGTGTCTGGCAACCCGCAGTCTACACATAGAGGCGATTCCGCCATGTTTACATTGTGGAGGCGTCATCGGGTGATCTGTTTACCATTGACTGTGATGTACCACGTGGATTGGACGTCTGTGTCCAATGTAACCGCTTGTATCGTCCGCCACACCACCTTCCAATTAAACTGAGGGATTTTGGTCTCCACGATTTTTGGTGGGCGCCTCTGTTGTAGGACACGATATACATCCCGCGCCCACGCCTGTTTTGTCGGTGGTACTGCGATACGGACATAGCTGCGTCCAATGTAAAAGATTCCGAAGTAGTAGAAGGGTGGGGGTATGTCATGCGTCGTTAGTGGGGGTATGAGGGAGGGTGGAGCTAAGGACTCCAGCAGCAAACCTGTCAAACTTTCCAGATAGTGGCGCCACAGCTTGATGTGTCAGCTGACATACAGGGCCACAGCTCTGTCGTGGACATGGACTAGACCAAGACCTCCCCTTTCTGGGGGAAGGATCAGTGACTCATAACTGACTTTGAAGAGCATGCCGGTACTGACGTAGGCTCCGAATGCCACTAATAGATGTCGATCCATCAGTAACGGTATTGGAAGAATACGCGCTATGTGTGGAACGCGCGATGCAAGGTAAATATTGACAAAGTGTGTCCTTTGGAGAATGTCGAGGATCCGCAGACGAAGTTTGAAGATCTCGACCCGAATTTGTTGTAATAAGCGGCGGTAGTTAAGCGCAGCAGTGAGCCGTATGTCGTCGTGAAACTCTATTCCGAGACAGTTGATAGTGCCACGAAGCTGTAGGGATTCGACACAAGCTGGGGTCATCCCGTCTCCTATGGGCATGGCGACCGATTTGGTTACGTTGAGACAGCTGCCGGAAGCCACACCGACCGCTTCGGGCATCTGAACACTCTTCCCGGCCGACCCAAATACCCTGCCTGTTATACGCTACTGACGTTGCGTCAGCTACCCCTGAAGCTCTTACTCGCAGTAACACATTGGGCGCTGTGTGCATCCGCGTTGAAACCAAGAACCTTCAGTCCTCATCACCTTATACATGGAAGCGCCAAAGAAACTGGTATAGGCATGCGTATTCAATAACAGAGATACGTAAACAGGTAGAACACGGCGCTCCGGTCGGCAAACGCCTCTATAAGGAAGCAAGTGTCTGGTGTAGTTCTTAGATCGTTTACTGCTGCTACAATGCCAGGTTATCAAGATTTAAGTGAGTTTGAACGTGGTTTTACAGACGCGCACGAGCGATGCGATACAGCATCTCCGAGGTAACGACGAAGTGGGGATTTTCTCGTGTCACCATTTCAAGAGTATATCGTCAATATCAGCAGTCAGGTGAAACATCAAATCTCCGCGATCGCTGCGGCCGGGAAAATATCCTGCGAGTACGGAGCCAACGACGACTGAAGACAATCCTTCAACGTGATATAAGTGCAAACCTTCCGCAAATTGTTGCAGATTTCAATGCTGTGCCATCAACAAGTGTCAGCGTGCGAACCATTCAACGAAACATCATCGATATGGGCTCTCGGGGCCGAAGACCCACTCGTGTACACTTGATGACTGCACGACACAAAGCTCGCCTGGGCCCGTCAACACCCACATTGGACTGTTGACGACTGGGAACACGTTGCTTGGTCGCGCGAGTCTCATTTCAAATTGTTTCCAGCCGATGGACGTATACTGGTATGGAGACAACCTCATGAATTCATGGACCTACATGTAGACAGGGAACTGTTCAAGTGGTGTGCCATCAACAAGTGTCAGCGTGCGAACCATTCAACGAAACATCATCGATATGGGCTCTTGGGGCCGAAGACCCACTCGTGTACACTTGATGACTGCACGACACAAAGCTTTACGCCTCGCCTGGGCCCGTCAACACCCACATTGGACTGTTGACGACTGGGAACACGTTGCTTGGTCGCGCGAGTCTCATTTCAAATTGTTTCCAGCCGATGGACGTATACTGGTATGGAGACAACCTCATGAATTCATGGACCTACATGTAGACAGGGAACTGTTCAAGTGGTGAAGGCTCTGTAATGGTGTGGGGCGTGTGCAGTTGGAGTGATATGAGACCCCTGATGCCTCTAGACTCGACTCTGACGAGTGACACGTACGTAAGCATCCTGTCTAATCACCAGCATCCATTCATGTCCACTGTGCATTTAGACGGACGTGGGAAATTCCAGCGGGACAAGGCGACAACCCACACGTTCATTATTTCTACAGAGTGGCTCTAGGAACACTCTTCTGAGTTTAAACACCAATCTCTCCAGACATGAAAATTGCTGAGCATATCTAGCGTGCCTTGCAACGTTCCGTTTGGAAGAGATCTCAGTCCCCTCGTTCTCTTACGGATTTGTGGACAGCCCTGCAGGATTCATGGTGTTAATTTACCCCGGCACCTCTTCAGACATTAATCGAGTCTATCCTGCGTCGTGTTGCGGCACTTCTGCGAGTTCCCGGGGGCCCTACACGATATTAGTCGGGTGTAGCAGTTTCTTTGGTTCTTAAGTGTAAATCGCAGTGACTTGTAATTATTGTTTTTGATTAAAAGTGTTTCTTCTGTTCGTCGCATTGCGTACTTTTTCTTTTACTTTATATACAGTGCTGTATTATCTGGTAACAGGTCTATCTATATTCGGTCAAAGTTTCGTCGAGCTATAACACTCGATAGTCACACAATCGAAAGTTACCTTCGTCCTTAAGTTTTGCACACCACTGTACTTTGCAACCTCAATCGAGTAAAGTCTGATATTAAATTATACTATAGTTTTAAATAAATAAGAAGGAATTTGTATACTGTACTTGAGTAATACGATTCAGCTTATCAGAACGAAGCCATCATCTCAGTAAAAGGGCTAAAGTCTCACCGACTTTCAGAAGCTGATGTATCAGAAAGATGAGTTACAGGGTCGTAAAACTACGACCCTGTTACACATCAACAGCACTCTCTGAAAACTGGATCTTAATAGATCGCCTGGTCTGAGGCGAGCTAACTTTTCGCCCTTGAGGTAACCACCTGCAAGAAATCTTTTCTTAAACTAGATCGTACAGAGTAGATGAAATGCAAGAGGAGTAATCAGGTCTAGTTTCAGCTGGTGCAGTCACGTATTTAATCGACTAGTAGGTTCATTAACAAGTTGGTCGTGTAGGAAAATGTACTCATTACCTGTATTCCGAAACCCCAGCCACGCAGACCCGGATCCTATCAGCACGCCCTGGTCTAACGTCCGTTTGTGTAGTATAGTATCCAACCTAAGATTGCATTTACGGCAGTTACCTACAGCCGTTTATGCTCACTTTTCTTTTGCGCCTAACAAATCGTAAAAAAAAACTCTGGATAAACACTTTACTGACTACTACGCCCACAGTATTCTTTCCTGTCGGTAATGCAATAGGGTACTGAACCAGATGGCAATCACAGGTTTTACTCATACAGCTGCCGGTTTCAACAGTACGCTACAACCGTCTTCAGGACCGATTTTCCAGTATAAGCAGCGTGATAACGGTGAGATGAATCTGTTCTCATGGTGGCTTCATGAAATATACAGATATGTTCAGATGTAACAGTCAGTACTGCGCAATGCTCAGTAAATGCAAAACGTAAGAAAATACATCTGGTGATTATGAAGTGCAAAATGAAGAACTACTACAGAGAATTCGCGATCATATACGTCGGTATGGAAAAGCATTACCAGGAGAAGCAACTGGCTATTTGTGTGAGATGTATCGCTGAGTTGAAAAGGAAAGTAACACTTGAGCGACTGTAGGAGCAGACGAAGTTAAAAATATGCAAAACAAATTATTGGTGACGTAGGACATGGATATGTAGGTTGAAAGCTTAGCACAATATGAGCTATGTAGAAGATAGGATTAAACTGATCAAAATATCAATGACTGAAACGTAAAAAGTGGTTTCACTTTGTAACGTTCTATCGATCATAGTGATACCGCTTCATTTATTTTTTTGCTATGTTTATTAATCCCATTGCTTCGTTATCCAAAACAGTTTGCCGTCTACAAATTGTTTTTGAAAAATTTGCTTTATACAAGTTGCATTATTTGTTGGAACAGTTTACGAAAAAAAGTACTTTTGACACTAATTACATCCAAGATTTACAAGACATACTCACAAAACAAGAACTATTAATCACACTAGGTAAAAACGTTAAATACCGTATGAATAAAAAAAGCTGACCTACAGATTATGTAAATTTCCTTTTTTCCCAATTCTTGGAATTGAGAAGATGGTGATCTGAACTGATTTTCGTAAAACAGACACAGTATAAACACACAGTACCATCCCATTTGATGCTTCAGTCTTCTACATATTCACCCCATAATCCATAGCATTTTTCTCCAATTTCTGACAGCACCTCGGTACCTGCTAGCGCAAGACACATGTGAGATATAGACGTCCCATGACTGAAAACTGCGTATTTCATTAGTGGGACTTAGTGTATTCAACCAACCACGAAATGGTTAAAGTTATAATTTAGTAATATTCACACTTCAGAGGGCAGAGGGTATTTCGCCTGTCTCACGATGTAGCTTGCAAGCAAAGTGGAATACTTTTGGCCTGAAGAATCTCAGTAATTCGAAGGAATGTTTTCTGTCGTCTACTCCAGGGGTCTTCAATGCACTGTCAAATTCTTCTGGAATCTTATATTTATTTACTTGCTCTTCCCTTTTCATAAATGTGCCTTCAAGTTCATTGCCCTTGTACAACTCTTCTCTATATTCCTCCGACCTTTCAGCTGTCCCTTCTTTGTTTAGTACTGGTTTGCCATTTGAGCTCTTGCTACGCACATGGTCATTACCTATAAACAAACACTATATTCAATTTTAAAAATCTTATAAACGAGAAAATGTCGTCAGTACTGTATTTATAATCCATGTAATACATTATTGCTATACTACACACTGATAGGATCAGTAAGTGAAGTCAAATTAAGAAGAGTTAATATGAAAGACCAGTTACAAGTTAGGAACAGATTAAACTGATGCTAATGGCAACTAACACAAATTTCCATTTTAAGATACGGCGAACTGTTAAGACATTAAGGAAACTCATTTTTAAAAAATACAGGGTGGATATTAATAAAACCGACGATCTGCAGGAACGGATTCCTTACTGGAAATGGAGGAAAAACTTTCCGATGTACATGTGTGCAGAAATGCATCGCTGCCATCGATGGCTCTGACGAATGAAGGTTCTTCTGACCACGTGTTGTGTGTTCCTCGTGTGCTGCAGGCTGTGAGATTGACGGAGCGCAATGTCAGCAGCAGAACGGTCCGGTATTAATGTCGGGAACAGGCCGGGGTGGTGGTTCTGTATGGCCAAGCAGATAGAAACGGTCGAGAGGTTGCACGGCTATACCAAATTAAGTACCCTCACAGATGACAGCCACTTCACACAACATTTGAAGTCCTTTCTGGGCGTTTGTGTGATCATGGATAGACAGACAAACGTTCAGGGACCAGGCGAACTGTGCGTACACCGGATCTGGAGGACCGAGTTCTACCGTTTCCATCTGCTTGGCTGAACAGAAACACCATCTCGGTTTCTTCCTGAGTTGAATAGCGGGCCATTCTGCTGCTTACAATAAGCTGCGTCAGTCACACAGCCTGCAACAGACAAGGAACACACAACACGTAGTCAGAGGAACTTTCATTCGTCAGAGACATCTACCGTGGAAACGATGCATTTCCAGACATATGTTCATAGGACCTTTTTTCCTCCCTTTCCAATCAGGAAGCCTTACCTGCAATTTTCCGGTTTTATTAATGTTCATCGTGTATACAGGGTTTTACTCAACGTAAAACTGTAACTGACGAATTAATCATATTCTAAAAATAGTTTTAATAAATTATACTGCAAGTAATATGTAGGACTCGTAATATCTAGTGTCATTACACGTAACACTACCTCATGTCTCATTACGACAGACACAGTGGAACATACAAGAAACTGCTTACGACGATGTACACTGCGCGATTCGTGATGCGATTCTAAGATTGGTCGCTAGATGGAAACGCCGATTAGGAAACTTGACTAAGTAGACTATCTTACGAATACGACACTCTCCTCTACCTGAAAGAATATTATACTGCAGTTAAAATAAATTACCGTAAGCAGGGGTCTTCATTGCAGTGCCTAGAGTAGGAAAGTAGAATAAAATTCTCCATCAGAATACCTAGAAGAGAATATCTCGTCGATGTCGGCAGCAGAAGCGCGCAAATTGTACCATTAGCCATCTTACTGAAGGTAAAGACCTAATTTGACGTCTGCAGTTGGCGAGAAACCACAAAATTACGTCCTTATTACTCATGTTCTTAAAACGTCCCGTTTAGTGAGTCAGCTGGAATGAGATTTTCGCCTCTTTATAGAGATGACGGCTTCTTTCCTTGCGCAACAAAAAGAAGCAAATGTGACGTGTTAACCAAATAAAGTTACATCATTGACTCGCCTTTATTTCACACTGAAGTATAATGGGGCATAACAAATAACTTGAGAGAGGTGGCACAGTGATTACAATTACCCACACGTGTCCGGTTGGAAAATTGTTCAAATCCAATTGTGAATGGCCTCCCTAAAACGCTGCAAATGAATAACTGAGTGATTTCCTCAAGAAAACCACAGTTGAACTTCCGTCTCATCTTTGTCTCACTGAGTTAGTTTGTCCATCTCTAATCATCCCCGATAATCAAGTTTCCTGCTTCCCTTGTTATAAAGAATTAGATATCTAACAGTGTGCTGTTGTTTGCTTCAGTGTATTCGGCCAGCCGGCCTGGTGCCCGAGCGGTTCGAGGCGCTTCAGTCCGGAACCCCGCGACGGCTACTGTCGCAGGTTCGAATCCTGCGTCGAGCATGGATATGTGTTATGTCCTTAGGTCAGTTAGGTTTAAGCAGTTCTAAGTTCTAGGGGATGATGACCTCAAATGTTAAGTCCCATAGTGCTCAGAGCCATTTGAACCATTGTGAATGTTACACGTACATAAATACGTCGGAAAATTTTAGCGGTCAGTAAGAGATAAAAATACAAGGAAATGTGATTTCAGAGTGTATATCTGCCTCATAGTAACAGTTATGTGAGAGACATGGATAGTTAGATATACAAATCGGTGAAACGTACGACCACGGGTACAGAGGCTTTCAGTATAGGTGGCAAGACAAATTTCATCGACAAAACATAAATATCTTCTGTACACTTCTGGTAAGCGGCACATATAGTATCGAATCTATAACTTAATATCTTAGTGCAAAAGGCTGAAGAATGTAAGAAGTTATACCTATGTCTCTATTGTAAACTAAGAGTTCACAATTATAGAACATCATAACATGAAACAGGCATCGGAAATCGAGTGCAGGGAAAACAAACGTCTTAGGTCTCATAGATAATCGATGTCCATACAGGAAATAATTAACATAAAATAATAATATATTGAAGGTACGTACGGAAAGACATAGGTGTTCGTTCTTTCGCGCGCTGTACGGGATAACAGAGAATTGTGAAGGTGGTTCGATGAACCCTCTGCCAGGCACTTAAATGTGATTTGCAGAGTATCCATGTAGACGTAGATACCCAATAGATCATCACACCGCAAGGCCTTGACTTGGCGCTGTATATCTTGTGCAAATCCCCTCACTGTGATGGCGCTCCCCTTGTCTGAGAGGAACCAAAGTGTGCCCATCATTTTCAAACAAACAGGACCTGGATTCTTCCGAAAACACTACCTGACGTCATTCCTGGCCCCAGTGACGTCGTTCCATACACCATTGACGTCTAGCACGTTTCTATAAATTCGTCAAAGGTAGGCAGAGAAGGCAAGTAACTCATGTCTTACAAAACTGCTACTGACTTCCAGCGCTGAAAGTGTACGATGTGTTACTCTGTTGCACTGCTGCGTCAGAGCCACGGAGCACGCAGCTCTGTTCTGCAGTGCCATTTGGATGAGGAGTTGATCTTCACGGGGAGTGGTCTGGGTGGTGTGACCTGACTCGTCAGGTCGTGTTAAATGGCATTCCTGTTCCACTGCCGAAACACTTCGTCCCACACGAGCAGCTGTTACCCAGATGGATGCTTCACATTCTCTCATGCCAATAATGCGCACCCTTTCAAACTCACTGATTTGATGACACGGTTCGCGTATACGACTGCGACGCCTCCTGCACGCCTGTTGAAGTCACGCTGATCCATTCGCTTTATAACGACAACGAGAACTGCAGACACATTGTACCGGTAGATGGCGTTGCACCGCGATATTGATGTTGACCTTGAACCCGCTAACCGACGTGCTTCAAATGCTAATCATTTCTGCAGAACATACAAAGGTACATGTCCTATGAATATAGGCGTCCTATCTCCAGTCGTTCAAGGTGTTCACGGCCTTCTGAACAGCATTTGTAGAAACTGAGTGCTGTTTACAGCAGATTCCTGCTCGTCACACAGCTTTTTAACTAACTCTTCTGCTCGTCATGCTGCTACCAGATCGACTTGCGTTGTAGTTAGGAATCGGAACCGCGGAAGTATATCATTAAAATCTTTGGCTACGGGCGGTTGGGTCCACTCGACGAAAAGTCTGTAGCCCATGTAATAGTTGAAAATAATTTACTATTGTGGGATAACCTTACCTCAACATTATAGTAATCACTTCGCTCAGTGTGTGCTTAGGAAATGCCTTTCATTTGCAAAAGGGCTTGTGTAAACGTGAGTTCTCCAAGACAGTATTCACGATTAGGTTTCCTACATCGTTGTTTAAGTCGTATTAAACTACATCAGATAATGGCTGCGCAGCTACTGATTGGTCAGCATTATCAGCTCAAAGTATAGCAAAATGAAGATTAAATTCACTTGTGCTCCTTCACATCTAACTCTTCTAAGTGGTATGTCATATCACTACTATTCAGGTACTCTTTGCGTAGGGCATTTAATTGCTAAGTGCGGTAATGCGGCCAACCTATGTTTAGGCCAGATAAGATCTGAAGAGTTCTTTGTCTCTAAGACAAGTGTTTTGATTTTGATCGGCTGTACTTAACGCAACCATTTCAAAATTACTTCACAGCCGAAATTTTCCGGTAACGGAAGTAAGATAGAGAGGTGTTTTAATCCAGCCGATGGCAGCCAGTGCGGATATGTGATACAAGACAGACAAACTTCTGTAGTCAACTAGACAAACTTCAGACAAGCTTCGGTAGTTGTGGTCTTCAGTCCGAAGACTGATTTGATGCAGTTCTCCCCCCAAGTCTGTTCTGTGCAGGCTTATTCATCTCTGCAAACTACTGCAGCCTACAGCCATTTCAAACCTGCACACTGTATTCTCGTCTTGGTCTGCCTCGACAGTTTTTACCCTCTACACTTCCCTCGTTTACCAAACTGAAGACACCTTGATGGCTCAGATTGTGTCCTACCAACTGATGCCTTTTATAATTATGCTACAGATATCTCTTCTTTACAACTCGAGACACTAGCTCTCTGTTATTTATGCTATCCGTTCATCTAAGCTTCAGCATTCTTGTGTAGAAACATATGTCGAAAGCTTGTATTCTCTTTTGTCTGAAATTTTCATCGATAAAGAGTGACTTCCTTGCTGGCACTTACATTTGGAAAACTTTAATCTTTACTATCTAACTTTCTCTATCATTACTTTTAGAAAGAGAGATGCTGTACCATGTGGAAAATGTTGTAAAACTAATCAGAAAATGGAGACATTAACGTAAGAAACAAAAAATGGCACCACTACATTATAGACAGCTCCTAAGTAATTCTCAAAAACGGAAATTACTAACGAAAATACTGTACTGCATGATAAATAGTTGATACATAAAATCGATAATAATAAAGAAATGAGGCAAGACAAACCAATTAATTTTTTGACGACGTAAAAAAGATTACATTCAGCTCATGATTATATCATTGGTAATATTTTTTGTTATATCGAATTTTATTTGTTATGTTGACTACTAAGATCATTGGTGAATGTAATTGTGGGAGTAGAGTAAATAGAGCATAACACCACAACAGCTGATTTTATCTTCAATGTCTGTGAGAGAGCAAAATAAACATTGCCAGAGTCTGAAGCGTTTAGTTGTTTGAATGACATCACAGTGCTGCGAGTCGAATCATTTTAGTCTTTAGTAAGCACAATGTAACGTGACTACGCAGTTAAAAACTTTTGTCAGAAGTGGGATTCGAACCCACGCCCACAGAAGTGGACTGCGACCTGAACGCAGCGCCTTAGACCGCTCGGCCATCCTGACTATATGGTGTATTGGGGACGGATGTGAAACACTTAGCTATGACTTTTACTTCTTAGACTAACAGTGAATTCGTCTAATTTTGCCAATAGCAGCTCGTCGACCTACTTTATTCGAGGACAGCGCATTTCCAATGTCTCTATTTCGCGCGACAGCTGCTTCTTGAATTACGTAACTGTCATCGTTGCTGCAGAGCAACTGCGGGTTTCTGCTTAGACTTACTGTCTCGTCTTCTTTCGGTCGCTCGCGGACGCAAACTATGCGTGGATCAGTTTGCTAACGAGGGGGCAGCTGGGTGTGCGGTGCGTGGGCTCGCAGCGTGACTCACCGCCTCCGCTATGCCGTTCTGACGAGGAGGCCGCGCCTGCTCCCCGTCTACGGTTTCGCCCAGATTTATGATATACGCGGAGCTTAGCCGGAAATGAAAACGACGGAAGTTGGAGCTATACATTGATAAGTGTTCAGAACAAAAATAGCCCTTCTGGCGGGTGTCGAGCGGATCATGAACCATTTGTGTTAGCGTAGTTTGCACGCAGCGGTTGTTGTATCTGGGTGCAGTCTGCATGCGAAAACTTTTTCTTCTTTTACTTTCGGTTTCTACGCAGCTTACACTGCAAGTCACCCAGAATAATGCTCAATATATTGTTTGATTAATATTCTCATGGAACCCGTCAAAAGGAAAGGCAGAGGAAAACCTGGATTACATATTACTTTCAGCAAGGGATTGCAAAGAGTACACCAGAATTAAGTACGTAAAATTACTTCGTTATTTTACAGTTGATGATTTACATGCGCTTTTATGATATTAATAATGACAACCGGGAAAGCAGTAATTTTCTCGGCGTCTTGCACGTGTTATAAACGGCGTATTATCACAGCTGCACAGTTGTTGTAAAGTTTCAATTGAAAAATAAACTTGGTTTATACACATACGACGTCCTCTCTTGTTGCACAGTTTGGCAGCAAGCTATAGATAAAGCATCAGTCGGCCTAGTACTGCCTAGGATAGGGTAGCCGGTGATGTACAATGGAATGTGATTTGATGCGGTCTTCTCGACATGTGATTTCTCTTTCGATAAGAGCAATTTTAAAGCTCTTTGATCAAATTCTGTACCGGTACCTGCTTTTAAAAACGGACATCGTAAGGTTGTATTAGTTGCTGAGGGCTGCTGGATCATCAAAATGAAAATAACGCAATCCGAAGTTACTCGCTCTTTAATTACGATTCCCTCTTGGAAAGGTATTTCCAGTCCTCATAGACGATTAAGTACAGTTCTTTCTTGGAATTTATTGATGTATTTGCAGTTCCGAATTTTCCTTAGCCTTTACTTTTCGTTCCTTTGATGGTAATGCAGTTTGTGTGTGTATGTGTGTAAGTAAACATTTGACCATCTAGACCTCCGAATTCATTATGAGTATCGGCGGTTCCCTTGTGAGCGAAACATCGGCTCGAATAGCGGAGCTATGTTATTCCACTGACGTCGTAACTCATAGCGTGTAATGAGCTACGTGACAGAGGAGCAACGCACAATGGTCAAGATGCTACTCGCCACTTGCCCTGTTTCAAACACAGCTACTCCCACGCCCCTGTCAAGTAGTCTGAAAAGAGCCGGTAACAGCACTCGCAGGATTTATTGACGCAGTTATGTCTTACCGAACATGTTCCAGAAAATCTTTTGCATTCCTTACCTGTATCTCCTCTTTTTATATTCTCACTTATTGCTGCTTATTTCCTCCAAAACAAATTCAAACTTTCTTAACGTCTAAAACATAATTATGTGGTTATAACGACGGCGACATTATCACTTTTGAGACGAGTGAGTTAGTGATACGGAAGAAACGTTTAAAAATGTAAATGAGAGGAAAGGCTCGGGCCTAAGTACAAAGTATTATCTGGGAATTCCGCAGTTCTTCGAGTAGCACTGGTGTAGAGTTTGAATGAAGTGATTAAAACAAAGTGCAGTGGAACAGTACAGAAACTTGAGCCGGACGACGCATGGACAAGGTACAGTACATCATTTTCGGTGTTTTCGCACTTCAGTATTCCAGTAGCAAATCTCACTCTACTGACTCTGATCACGTTATCCAGAACTCCGACACGTCAATGTATCTGTTGTGTGTAGACATGTAGCAGGCTGATACAATGTACGCTATTTAAACTACGATCTCAAAGACATTCACTTGCAGAGGTAAAATTTGCACAAATTGTTTAACGGCGTTACAAGTATCCAAGTTGGCAGAAGCAATAACAGAAGTAACGTCTTGCTCTGTTGAATTGACAATTGTTCATCCATCAGAATAATGTCCTCGGTTCAGTCATTCGTAGTTCTGAAGGGTGTCTCAAAAAGAACGGCAGATTTAAAGCTACTATAAATCGAATTTACTTATATGAAATAAGTAAACAAAACACAACATTCTCTTCAGGAGAAGTTGAGGTGTAAACGTTAGAAATAATATCGAGCATATTTAACCTTCTCCTACCGTTATTAGACATGCCATTGTTCGGTCCATCAAATTAGGCATCACCTGCTCCCACGTTTCCCCATCGCCTTCGTGGAGGTCACATCGAATTTCTTTTCTCAGTTCCAACTTATTACGGAGTTTGTTCTTATAAACTCGTGATTGAGTGTACCTTCATAAGAAAAAGTCATTGGCGGGTTTGTCCTAAACGTAATGAGAGTAGTCTGTCCGGAAACTTATCACTTCTCCTGAAGTGTGGCACATTACGCCATCTTTCTGGAGCCGTACATTCTCGATCATTTGATCCAAACAGAGGCAAAGGAAAGCAGTATCTCCCGATAACGAACTCCAGTCACCATGACAGCCATTTCGTGTTCATCTTCAAAAGAGTAAGAATGAGTCTAAGCCCTGGCTCCAAATCCCACACCAAACCGTACAGCTCTGAGCATGCGCGTCTTTTTCGTGAATTATTCTTGGTTTCTCTGGTCCTCATATCCGGAAATTATGCTTGTTCACAAGGACGAGAACGATATTCTTTGTGCAACCATGGCTTGCTGGTACCTTTTTCAGGATCCATCGCGCGAATTGCCGTCGTTTTCCATGACCCGCTGGCTTAAGTTCCTGTGCTGCTCTGTACGCACGTTCGTGCAAATTTTTAATTAAGATTCTCTGCACTTTTTCTGGACACATTCACATTTCTTGAGCACGACGGCGGCAAGTTTTCCGCAGAGTCACAGTAACAGAAGCAGGCACAGCAACAACATTTGCCCCACTGCGGCCATTTCGAGGGCGTCCGGGACCTTTGATATTTTTTTATATGAATGTGTGGTGTTTCCAGTCATTCGTATAAGTGATTCGCCTCGATGGGCAATGAATCCACCGTCTTCAATGTGGATGCGCCATTACATTGGACCTCCTGCGGGAATCTCGAGGTAGCGAGCGCGGAGGACACAGGCGGGTACTGTGGACGTGTGGTGCTGGGTCGACGTGTGGGTCGGTCGGGATGCGTGAGCGGATAGCCTGAGCAGTTGTGATAAACACTGTCCGGATCACGCACCTGCCTAGTAAGCAGCAGGCCCTGTCTGGCACACGTTTTCAGTCGTCACCGCTGACTCTGCATAAAGTCCCCATGAAGCTGACACCAACAGATCCTTCCCTTCCCTTCCCCCTCCCCCTCCCCACCCCCTCTTCACCTTCAACTAACTTTCGATATCTACTGTTCTGTTGACCAGTTGCCAGCCGGTGTGGCCGAGCGGTTCTAGGCGCTTCAGTCTGGAACTGCGCGACCGCTACGGTCGCAGGTTCGAATCCTTCCTCGGGCATGGATGTGTGTGATGTCCTTAGGTTAGTTAGGCTTACGTAGTTCTAAGTTCTAGGCGACTGATGACCTCAGATGTTAAGTCCCATAGTGCTCAGAGCCATTTGAACCAGGTTTTTTTTCATATTTCTTGATTAACCTACGAAGAGTGGATACATATGTTGTATTGCTATTTCCGACAATAGTGCAGAGTTCCCGAACAATTTCCTAGAAGCTTTCACTAGTCTTGTAATAAGTTTTTTACTGTCAGCAACCGCTGTTCTGTACTGTATCTCTCCATGCCGATACTCTAGAAACACTGACCTGGAAAGAAAGCACAGTATCAAAACTTAACCTCAATTATCACTGATAACAAAACATGCAAAAACCATGTTGCCAGACAGTAAATGAAAATAATGAGCCGGCCGCGGTGGCCGAGCGGTTCTAGGCGCTTCAGTCCGGAACCGCGTGACTGCTACGGTCGTAGGTTCGAATTCTGCCTCGGGCATGGATGTGTGTGAGTTATTAGGTTAGTTAGGTGTGAGTAGTTCTAAGTCTAGGGGACTGATGACCCCAGATGTTAAGTCCCGTAGCGCTTAGAGCTATTTGAACCATTTTTGAGTTAATTTCTGCCTTTTATGTAAGCAAAGAAATTACTTCTGATGCAAGTACAGTTTACGTGGACAAAAATTTAAAAAAATGTATGTAATTCTTCTTATTTTGTACTCAGTACTACGTTCTTCATCCCTACCAAAGGCGAGAGTTTCCTGTTAGTATTGATAAGTGCGAAAGTTGTTTATGAATAATTGAAACACGTTTTGTATAATCTCGATGAATTATTGGTGCAACGTTAGATATGTTTTTGATTTGCGTTTTTTCAACATTACCTTTTTTGAGCAAATTGCGTTTTCTAACGCTATGTAATAAATCTGTTTTCTTTTTCCCCTGTGTTTCACATTACAAATCCACAATTTGAGAATAAAACCATGATTAAAAATAAACAATTTCAAACTTCCTGGTAAATTAAAACTGTGTGCCGGACCGAGACTCGAACTCAGGACCTTTGCCTTTCGCGGGCAAGCGCTACCCAAGCATGACTCACGCCCCCTCCTCACAGCTTTAATTCCGCCAGTACCTCGTCTCATACCTTACAAACTTACTCTCCTGCGAACCATGCAGAACTAGCACTCCTGAAAGAAAGGATACTGCGGAGACATGTCTTAGCCACAGCCTGGAGTTTGTTTCTTTCAAGAGTGCTAGTTCTGCATGGTTTGCAGGAGAGCTTCTGTAAAGTTTGGAAGGTAGGAGACGAGGTACTGGCGGAATTAAAGCTGTGAGGAGGGGGCGTAAGTCGTGCTTGGGTAGCTCAGTCGGTAGAGCGCTTGCCAGCGAAAGGCAAAGGTCCCGAGTTCGAGTCTCGGTCCGGCACACAGTTTTAATCTGCCAGGAAGTTTCATATCAGCGCTCACTCCGCTGTAGAGTGAAAATCTCATTCTAGTTACAATTTCAACTTTGTTGTGTTGTGGTCTTCCCTCGGGCATGGGTGGGTGTTTGTCTTTAGGATAATGTAGGTTAAGTGGTGTGTAAGCTTAGGCACTGATGACCTTAGCAGTTAAGTCCCATTAGATTTCACGCAAATTTGAACATTTTTGAACTTTGTTGTAAACACTGTTTATTTGTAAGTAACAGACAGGCGGATAGATACACGGAACCAAAGTGTTCCGTACGCTATGTGGCGCATTATATATCCTAAGTCACTTTCTAGACGATTGACCGCTTCCAGTTTCTAGGAGAATCTAGTAAGGCACTGATCTCACGCATACAAAGTCGATTTAAATGAGGTAACGCCTGGCAGGTATGCAACACAACTAACGTACAGGTTACGCGGTTGCGACGGTAACAGACCGAGGCTACACGGGAGCTACCGTAGTCTACGCGTATTACGGTAGTCTACGGTACTTTGACAACTCTAGCAGTAACCAGACGTACGGTACGCTTAATGAAAGCGAACACGTGCACAGTGGTCAGCAGCTGGCACAGCCGTAACGCCCAGAGAGCCACACTAGCTGCCAGTGAGAGGTAGTGCTCCTGGGAGGCATTGTGAGCCGCTGCGGTAGCGCGTGGCAGTGAGAGGGGCCGCGCGCCACCGGACAGCCGGCTCTGCTGGCAGCGAGCAGCGCGCACGCCCGGCGCAGGCGAAGCGCGCCGCCTTGAACCCGTCACGTCACGGTTAGGCAACGCTCTCCAGTCGTTTAGTCTGAGCGCCACAGTGTAGCACTCCATCCGTACCCCGTCACAAAGGACGATCCGTGAGTGTAATACTAACACCACTGCAAAGATGAGCGACGTAGATACCGGTGTCAGTGGCGACGAGAAACAGCTCACATCGTACTGTTTCTGACGAGTCCGCATTTACTCTGCGAAGTACCGTTGTGTCAGGTGGTTCTAAATCAGTCACCTGCTCACTCTGAAGATGACCGTAAGGTTAAGAATGAAGTACTCTTGTCCCGGGTGCATTCCGATGGTGCATTATATCCGTGAAGAAAACTTCGTGAAAGAGATCACAATAGTTCACAAGAAGTGTAGTACAAGTTATCCACGAAACTACTGTCCAGTACCTTTGACATCGGAATGTTGTACAATCCTGCAGCAAATCCTGAGCTCAAACGTAACAAGATGTCTCGAACGCCACAACGTCCTCTATTCCAACCAGAGTTGTTGTTGTTGTTGTTGTGGTCTTCAGTCCTGAGACTGGTTTGATGCAGCTCTCCATGCTAATCTATCCTGTGCAATCTCCTTCATCTCCTACTGCAACTTACATCCTTCTGAATCTGCTTAGTGTATTCATCTCTTGTTCTCCCTCTACGATTTTTACCCTCCACGCTGCCCTCCAATGCTAAATTTGTGATCACCAACCAGAGTAGTACATTCAAATCTACACTACTGAAGAGCCAAAGAAACTGGTACACCTACCTCATGTAGCGTAGGGCCTCAGCGAGCACGCAGAACTGCCGCAACACAACGTGGCATGGACTCGACTAATGTCTGAAATAGTGCTGGAGGGAACTGACGCCATGAAACCTGCAAAGTCGTCCATAATCCATAAGAGTACGAGGGGGTGGAGAACTCTTATGAACATCATATGCTCAATAATGTTCATGTCTGGGGAATTTCGTGGCCACCGAAAGTTTTTAAACTCAGAAGAGTGCTCCTGGAGCCACTCCGTAGAAATGCTAGACGTGTGGCGTG
This sequence comes from Schistocerca gregaria, assembly GCF_023897955.1. NCBI lineage: Eukaryota > Metazoa > Arthropoda > Insecta > Orthoptera > Acrididae > Schistocerca > Schistocerca gregaria. Next base: position 126,852,515 of record NC_064922.1, read on the forward strand.
TCGCATTGTCCTGTTGGAATTTCCCAAGTCTGTCGGAATGCACAATGCACATGAATGGATGCAGGTGATCAGACAATATGCTTACATAGGTGTAGCCTGTCAGCGTTGTATCTACACTCCTGGAAATTGAAATAAGAACACCGTGAATTCATTTTCCCAGGAAGGGGAAACTTTATTGACACATTCCTGGGGTCAGACACATCACATGATCACACTGACAGGCACATAGACACAGGCAACAGAGCATGCACAATGTCGGCACTAGTACAGTGTATATCCACCTTTCGCAGCAATGCAGGCTGCTATTCTCCCATGGAGACGATCGTAGAGATGCTCGATGTAGTCCTGTGGAACGGCTTGCCATGCCATTTCCACCTGGCGCCTCAGTTGGACCAGCGTTCGTGCTGGACGTGCAGACCGCGTGAGACGACGCTTCATCCAGTCACAAACGTGCTCAATGGGGGACAGATCCGGAGATCTTGCTGGCCAGGGTAGTTGACTTACACCTTCTAGAGCACATTGGGTGGCACGGGATACATGCGGACGTGCATTGCCCTGTTGGATAGCAAGTTCCCTTGCCGGTCTAGGAATGGTAGAACAATGGGTTCGATGACGGTTTGGATGTACCGTGCACTATTCAGTGTCCCCTCGACGATCACCAGAGGTGTACGGACAGTGTAGGAGATCGCTTCCCACACCATGATGCCGGGTGTTGGCCCTGTGTGCCTCGGTCGTATGCAGTCCTGATTATGGCGCTCACCTGCACGGCGCCAAACACGCATACGACCATCATTGGCACCAAGGCAGAAGCGACTCTCATCGCTGAAGACGACACGTCTCCATTCGTCCCTCCATTCACGCCTGTCGCGACACCACTGGAGGCTGGCTGCACGATGTTGGGGCGTGAGTGGAAGACGGCCTAACGGTGTGCGGGACCGTAACCCAGCATCATGGAGACGGTTGCGAATGGTCCTCGCCGATACCCCAGGAGCAACAGTGTCCCTAATTTGCTGGGAAGTAGCGGTGCGGTCGCCTACGGCACTGCGTAGGATCCTACGGTCTTGGCGTGCATCCGTGCGTCGCTACGGTCCGGTCCCAGGTCGACGGGCACGTGCACCTTCCGCCGACCACTGGCGACAACATCGATGTATTGTGGAGACCTCACGCCCCACGTGTTGAGCAATTCGGCGGTACGTCCACCCGGCCTCCCGCATGCCCGCTATACGCCCTCGCTCAAAGTCCGTCAACTGCACATACGGTTCACGTCCACGCTGTCGCGGCATGCTACCAGTGTTAAACACTGCGATGGAGCTCTGTATGCCACGGCATACTGGCTGACACTGACGGCGGCGGTGCACAAATGCTGCGCAGCTAGCGCCATTCGACGGCCAACACCGCTGTTCCTGGTGTGTCCGCTGTGCCGTGCGTGTGATCATTGCTTGTACAGCCCTCTCGCAGTGTCCGGAGCAAGTATGGTGGGTCTGACACACCGGTGTCAATGTGTTCTTTTTTCCATTTCTAGGAGTGTAGATGTATCAGGAGTTCCATATCACTCCAAATTCACACGCCCCACACTATTAAAGACCCTCCACCAGCCTGAACATCCGCTGCTGACATGCAGGGTCCATGGATTCATGAGGTTGTCTCCATACCTGTATACGTCCATTCGATCGATACAATTTGAAACGAGACTCGTTCGACTAGGCAATACGTTTCCAGTCAGCAACAACCCAGTTTCGGTGTTGGCGTAAAACTTTGTGTCGTGCAGGCATCACGGGTACACCAGTGAGTCCTCCGCTCCGACAGCTCGTAGCGCTGACATTTCGTTGAATGGTTCGCACGCTCACACTTGTTGATGACCCAGCATTGAAATGTGCAGAAATTTGCGGAAGGGTTGCACTTCTGTTACGTTGAACGATTTTCTTCAGTCATCGTTGGTTTCGTTTTTACAGGATCTTTTTCCGGCCGCAGCGATGTCACAGGTTTGATGTTTTACTGAATTCCTGATACATTTCACTCGTGAAATGGTAATACGAGATAATCGCTACTTCATCGCTACCTCGGAAATGCTGTGGCCCATCGTTCGTGCGCCAGCACCACGTTCAGACTCACTTAAATCTTGATAACCTGCCACTGTAGCAGCAGTAACCGATCTGACAACTGGGCTAGACACTTGTTGTCTTATATAGGCGTTGTCGACCGCAGCGCCGTATTCTGCCTGTTTATATATCGCTGTATTTAAATACGTTTGCGTGCACCAGTTTCTTTGGCGCTTCAGTGTAAATTCTCACTTGATACCCTGAAAGCAATACGTCAAAGCAATAAGGTGCTTCCATTATGTGTCACCTTTCAAAACGTATTTTACTCATTACCTCATAAACACTTATTATGAATAATACGATCGTGTTGGATATCGAACGAAATTTTGGACTGGATGAGGATTTATTCGTAGGGAGGACGCAGCTCGTTACTGTGGGTGGAATCATCGACAGATGTATAGGAGCAACTTCAAGGATCCCCCAGGCAAATATGTAGGGTTCCATGTTGCTGATGCTGTGTATTAATGACTTTGCAGACAAGATTAAGAACAACCTCAGACTTTTCCCAGATTATGCAGTTATCTATAACGATGTACTATTTCCAAAAGATTTTTACTTGCTATTGTCTGGTTGGTTGCAAAAATAGGCATCGGGCATTCATAAGTAGCCATGTTTTAGAGAGCGAACTTATTCCCAAGGTATATGCGCCGATAACTAAAGTGGTGACCGTGAGTCTACGACGCATGCCCTATCTCTTCTCCCACACTTATCTACAATTCATTACCTTCCAAAATATTCAAATAACAATGAAGAAGTTGTAATATCTAAACATTTTATACGACACAATAAATTTACTCCTCTTTAAATGCAAGTATCTCGTCTCTAGTCGATTCTGAGCGCAGTGACACTACAATTATACTCACTCATCCGTCAAAAGCTTGTATGAGTTTACCAGTTCCTATCCTTTACTGCGCGAACGCAGTTGTTTAACAATTTCTCACGTATACAATTAATTCTCAGATTCACAATTCTGAGTTTAGTCACATAGATACGCGTCCCACTTGCATGATGACTCCTACGTGACTTTCTGTAATCTATCCACGAAATACTTTGCCTTTATAAGCGAGCTCTCGGGAGCTGCACATGCCGTGCAAGGATACTTCGGCGCGACTGACTCCCTCCTTCGCGCCAGGCTATCTCCAGACGCCTGTCTGTCTCTTTTAGAACTATGGGGTATCCTCGTCTGTGGTGCCGCCGCTCCGTAGTAAAGAAACTGAACGGTATATTCGATCCTTCAAGTATACGATCGATACCTGCGGCCTTACATGTTTTACAAAATGAAAAATTCCGATTTTCACAAAACGCAGGAAAGTATAATCGCATGATTACAGTCTTAGTGATACAATAACGCAAATGAATCAGTCAATACGTAAAAATACCGGTGTGTAAGAGATTGTGGTGACATGAAATGGTACGATCACACAGGTTAGACAATAGATACAGCAGGTGGCTGTCTTCTGTTCATTGGTGGTACTGGCAAAGTGCAGTCAGCCTGCAAAGGAAACTGCGTACAGAACGTTTGTGCGACCCATTCTATAATAGTGATCAGGTGAGTGGGTTCCATACCAAAAATGACTAAATTGTGATATTGATTGTGTACAGTGGACGGCAGCACGGACTACCGAAGGTTTGATTCACCCAGGGATTGGTTCATGGAGATGATGAAAAACATGGGTTTTAAGACGCTTAAATATAGACGTCCACTATAGCGTTAAATCCTATTTAAAACTGCAAGAATCAGGGTTAACAAGTCAAGCTAAACCGGTCGAAAATAGCGGTCATGTGTGTCTGAGGTGAGCTTTCTTCTTTGAATGTGTGTCCGTTTCCTTCTGTTTTCTGAAGAAAGTGTAGGCCACAATTTAAGTACGTAAGTCTTTTCGCTGTGTCTGTCTGAAACTTAACGTGTCACCTTTGCGGTGAATAGCAATCCGTCCATTCTCCTTTTCATAATTTTTGATACTCCAACCTGGACTTTACATTGGTTCAGAATCAATATTGACGAGTATAGGGATATTCTAAAACCGCCCAATACGTCACTGGTGTAAGAACCGCGAAGAAATGATTAGAGCACTTACATTAGCAACAGAGACACTTAGCTAGTTTTCTTCCTAAACAGCACACACTTCTGCAACGAGATGAATCTCAAACATGGCACACAGCGGACTATCCTCTGCCAACCAGTTCCCACTAGTTTCCACAATGTTAAAGGAAGTGTCTGTGTATATTCCACAGATCAGTGTCCCTAGACGGCTAACGAAGTGCGTGCCACAGAACATCAACATTCCACCTTTTTCAACAATATTTTGACTGTTTTGTTATACCCCATTACTGTTTCCTTTACAGTTTCAACCTTTCAACCTCAGATCACTTACATCCAACTTCAACAATTATTTGTTAGATACATTCCAACTTCGTTTTGCTCTACAGTTATCGCTCTTCACAGCACCCTCTTTTACTTTGGAAGTTGTTCTGTGGTGAGTTTGTTAACACATACTCAAAAATAAATGTTGTTGTTGTGGCCTTCAGTCCTCAGACTGGTTTGATGCAGCTCTCCATGCGACTCTATCCTGTGCAAGCTTCTGCATCTTCTACAACCTACTGCAACCTACATCCTTCTGAATCTGCTTAGTATATTCATCTATTGGTCTCCCTCTACGATTTTTACCCTCCACGCTGCCCTACCATACCAAATTGGTGATCCCATAATGCCTCAGAACATGGTCTACCAACCGATCCCTTCTTCTAGTCAAGGTGTTCCACACACTCCTCTTCTTCCTAATTCTGTTCAATACCTCCTCATTACTTATTTGATCTACCCATCTAATCTTCAGCATACTTCTGTGGCACCACATTTCGAAAGCTTCTATTCTCTTCTTGTCCAAACTATTTATCGTCCATGTTTCACTTCCATATATGGCTACACTCCATACAAATACTTTTAGAGACGACTTCTGGCACTTAAATGTATACTCTATGTTAACAAATTTCTCTTCTTCCGAAACGCTTTCCTTGCCATTGCCAATCTACATTTTATATCCTCTCTACTTCTACCATCATCAGTTATTTTGCTCCCCAAATAACAAAGCTCCTTTACTACTATAAGCGTCTCATTTCCTAATCTAATTTCCTCAGCATCACCAGACTTAATTCGACTACATTCCATTATCCTCGTTTTACTTTTGTTCATCTTATATCCTCCTTTCAAGACACTGTCCATTCCTTTCAACTGCTCTTCCAAGGCCTTTTGCTGTCTCTGACGGAGGTCGTGCGGTAGCGTTCTTGCTTCCCGCGCCCGAGTTCCCGGGTTCGATTCCCAGCGGGATTCCCTTTCATGCGCCTCAACTCTTGTAACTGCCGTCTGGTTTCTGTACAAATTGTAAGTAGCCTTTCCCTCCCTGTATTTTACCCCTACCACCCTCAGAATTTGAAAGAGAGTATTCCAGTCAACATTGTCAAAAGCTTTCTCGAAGTCTAGACATGTTAGAAACGTAGGTTTGCCTTTCCTTAATCCATTCGCTTAGATAAGTCGTAGGGTCAGTATTGCCTCACGTGTTCCAATATTTCTACGGAATCCAGACTGATCTTTCCCGAGGACGGCTTCTACCAGTTTTTCCATTCGTCTGTAAAGAACTCACGTTAGCATTTTGCAGCCGTGACTTATTAAACTGACAGTTAGATAATTTTCACATCTGTCAACACCTGCTGTCTTTGGGGCTGGAATTATTATATTCTTCTTGAAGTGTGAGGGTATTTCGCCTGTCTCATACATCTTGCTCACCAGATGGTAGAGCTTTGTCAGGACTGGCTCTCCCAAGGCAGTCAGCAGTTCTAATGGAATGTTGTCTACTCCCGGGCCTTGTTTCGACTCAGGTCTTCCAGTGCTCTGTCATACTCTTAACGCACTCCCATTTCATCTTCATCTAGATTCTCTTCTGTTTCCATAATATTGTACTCAAGAACATCGCCATTGTATAGACCCTCTATATACTCCTTCCATCTTTCTACTTTCCCTTCTTTGCTTATAACTGGGTTTCTATCTGAGCTCTTGATATTCATACGTTCTTTTCTCCAAAGGTCTCTTTAATTTTCCTGTAGGCTGTATCTATCTTACCCCCTAGTGAGATAAGCCTCTAAATCCTTACATTTGTCCTCTAACCATGCCTGCTTAGCTATTTTGCACTTCCTGTCGATCTCATTTTTGAGGCGTTTGTATTCCTTTTTGCCTGCTTCATTTACTGCATTTTTGTATTTTCTCCTTTCATCAATTAAATTCATTATCTCTTCTGTTACCCAAGGACTTCTAGCAGCCCTCGTCTTTTTACCTACTTGATCCTCTGCTGCTTTCACTACTTCATCCCTCAAAGCTACCCATTCTTTTTCTACTGTATTTCTTTTCCCCATTCTTATCAATTGTTCCCTTACGCTCTCCTTGAAACTCTGTACAACCTCTGGTTTAGTCAGTTTATCCAGGTCCCAACTCCTTAAATTCCCATCTTTTTCCAGTTTCTTCAGTTTTAATCTACAGTTTATAACCAGAGTACACATCTGCCCCTGGAAATGTCTTACAATTTATAACCTGATTCGTAAATCTCTGCCCGCCGCGGTGGTCTGGCGGTTCCGGACGCTCAGTCCGGAACCACGAGACTGCTACGGTCGCAGGTTCGAATCCTGCCTCGGGTATGGATGTGTGTGATGTCCTTAGGTTAGTTATGTTTAAGTAGTTCTAAGTTCTAGGGGAATGATGACCACAGATGTTAAGTCCCATAGTGCTCAGAGCCATTTGAACCTAAATCTCTGTCTTACCATTATATAATCTATCTGATACCTTTTAGTATCTCCAGGTTTGTTCCATTATACAACCTTCTTTCATGATTCTTGAACCAAGTGTTAGCTATGATTAAGTTTTGCTGTGTGGAAAATTCTACGAAGCGGCTTCCTCTTTCATTTCTTACCCCCAATCCATATTCACCTACTATGTTTCCTTCTCTCCCTTTTCCTACTACGGAATTCCAGTCACCCATGACTATCAAATTGCCGTCTCCCTTCACTATCTGTATAATTTCTTTTCTCTCACCATACATTTCATCAATATCTCCGTCATCTTCTGAGCTAGTTGGCATATAAACTTGTACTGATGTAGTAGGCGTGGGCTTCGTGTCTATCTTGGCCACAATAATGCGTTCACTATGCTGTTTGTAGTAGCTTATCCACACTCCTATTTTTTATTCATTATTAAACCCACTCCTGCATTTCCCGCTATTTGATTTTGTATTTATAACCCTGTGTTCACCTGACCAGAAGTCTTGTTCCTCCTGCCACCGAACTTCACTAATTCCCACTATATCTAACTTCAACCTATCCATTTCCCTTTTTAAATTTTCTAACCTACCTGCCTGATTAAGGGACCGTACATTCCACTCTCCGATCCGTAGAACGCCAGTTTTCTTTCTCCTGATAACGACATCCTCTTGAGTAGACCCTGCCCGGAGATCCGAATGAAGGACTATTTTACCTCCGGAATATTTTACCCAAGAGGACGCCGTCATCATTTAACCATACAGTAAACCTGCATGCGCTCGGGAAAAATGGCGGCTGTAGTTTCCCCTTGCTTTCAGCCGTTCGCAGTACCAGCACAGCAAGGCCGTATTGGTTATTGTTACAAATCCAGATCAGGCAATCATCCAGACTGTTGCCCCTGCAACTACTGAAAAGGCTGCTGCCCCTCTTGAGGAACCACACGTTTGTCTGGCCTCTTAACAGATACCCCTCCGTTGTGGTTGCGCCTACGGTACGGCTATCTGTATTGCCACCAACGGCAAGGTCCATGGTTCACGGATATAAATAAACAAAAAATTAAAAAACCTATCCACCGCTGAGGAATTATCCGAATAGGATGCAAATCGGTATTTGAGATGTACACGTGCAGACAAACAAATGATTACAATTTCAGAAAACGGGATGATTTATGTAAGACAAAAGACTTTACAAATTGAGCAAGTCAGTAACGCGTTGCTCCACCTCTCGCTCTTATGCAAGCATTTATTCGATTTGGCATTGATTAACACAGTTGTTGGATCCGGAATGAGAATTTCACTCTGCAGTGGAGTGTGCGCTGATATGAAACTTCCTGGCAGATTGAAACTGTGTGCCGGACCGAGACTCGAACTCGGGACCTTTGCCTTTGACGGCCAAGCACGACTCAAGCAGAACTAAAGCTGTGAGGACGGGGTGTGTGTCCTAAGGGACACCGTGCCAAATTCTATCGCATTGACGCATTGACGCGTTGGATCGTCGGCATCCGGAGCTGGTTGGAGAGCCTGCCGACAACGCTCCAAACGTTCTCAGTCGAGGAGAGATCCGGTGATCTTTCTATCCCAGGTAGGAATTGGCAAGCACGAAGAGAAGCAGCAGAAACTCTCGCCCTGTGTGGGCGAACGTTACTTACTGGAATGTAAGCCTATGATGGCTTCCAATGGAAGGTACAAAAATGGGCGTAGAATGTCGTTTACCTGCCGCTGTCCTGTAACGATCCCACGGATGACAAGCAAAGGCGTCCTACTCCTAAGAGAGGGCACACCAGACCATCCCTTTTGGTTGTCGGGCCGTATTGAGGGCGAAAGTCAGGTTGGCTTCTCACAGCTATCCGGGGCGTCTCCAAACACCGCTTCGACCAGGAATCACATTGACTGGAGTAGAAATGCCCTCAGTGACGAGTCCCGCTTCGAAACGAGCTCCGATGACTTGGACGTGTCTGGAGAGGTTGCGGACTGTGGTGGGATTCGACTGTTATTTGTCTTATAGTGTATGTTCCACCTTAATGTATAGTCTCTGCTTTGCAGATAATCCTTTCCTCGCTGATTGTGCGGAAAACATCCTCATTTATTATCTCATAAGTCGTAACACCAAGCCTCAAGCGCTTCGATTCTCTTCTGTTCATCGATCAATGATTCACTACCACAATGCTCCACTCCAAACGTGCATTTTCAGAAAATTCTTGGTCATATTCAGGCACAATTTGGCAGTAGCAGACTTCTCTTAGCAGGTAAATATCGTTCTCGGAGGGCAGGTGCGGATGTGCAGAGGTTCGATGTGCTTGGTGCACGCTATGGGCTCCTCCCTTGTGGTGGCCAGGCGTGTCCCACTGTTGCCTTCACGACGAGGATGTATGCCCTCACGTTCCCACCCAGTCTGAGATTTGGCTGTCACAACCAAACACCCTTAAACTCAGGATGTTACACGAGTCGACAAGTGGGACAAATGGAAACACACAAAATCTGTCAGCTGCTGATACAGCTATCTCAGTTCACTATGCGGCATCTCCGTCCTTCACAGTGATCATGCAACATCTGACTCTTTTCGTGGCACTTAAATACCACATCTCGACAATAACATAGTCCGGTGGTCGTTCTACACGTCTCAGATAGTTTCAGCTCTAAGCATTTTCATATCCACCGGTGCGTGTATGAAGTTATATTGACATCGACCATGTGTTCTGGTTGATGCACCTTTTTTGTCATAAGTTTCTTTAAACCTAATTGTGAATTATTATTATTATTATTATTATTATTATTATTATTATTATTATTATTAGTAGTAGTAGTAGTAGTAGTAGTAGTAGCAGTAGTAGTAGTAGTAGTAGAATTATAGTTATTGTGGGCACTGATTTATGAGTTGTTATCGTGTTCACTTCTAGTAATCAAGATCACAAGGCTATTAGTTTAGGTCAGACTGCAAAATCTGCCACATCATAAAAAACATTCGGCCACTAAACGAATCTTGGAGTACTTCCAGCAGTTGCATTTTCTTTTGAATTTTGATCCAAAATTTTTGTTGCAATTAGTCAATCGTGAAGTATAAAATTCTTTACTCGACAACATACAGCTTTTCAGGAAAACTGATTTCGTTTAATACATCCATAAAGCCTGTGGACACTTACATGAAGAAAAATGCTATTACGTAGCCTTGAAGTGTATTTATGTCACACCGTCTATCTATGCATTCCAATTAAAATTCAGATATCGAATACAGAATGTCACATGTAAAAACAGGTATGAAAATCTTCGTCAGATCTTCATGAAAGCGGATATACATTATGTGCAGTAGTTCCATAAACTTTCGGGCGTGCATCTGCATAAATTCCACTTGTTCTTCTAATAATTCGGCTGAAGACCGTCACCTCCGTTCACTCTGAAGATGGCTGGACGGTATTCAGCAGAAGTATTAGAAGGAGAAGCCGAATTTATGCGGCTGCACGCCCGTAATTTTATGGAACAGTCATTGCGTCACGAAAATATGGAGGTGCACATTATATGCAATAATCTGCGCCTTATTACTGAAATCTATTTTGGGAAGACAAGAAGAACTAGTGGGTACACTTGATACACAAAAGAAAGAGAAGAGACCATTGATTGGTGTTCAGGAAACTCAAGCTTTCCGAAATCCAGAACGGTCCTGAAATGAGACCTCCTCCCACATCGATAGCCAAACGCGTCTCGCATTTGGACTCTTAGACGTAAAGCTGTCACTAATCAAATGGCTCTGAGCACTATGGGACTTAACATCTGTGGTCATCAGTCCCTTAGAACTTACAACTACTTAAACCTAACTAACCTAAGGACATCACAAACATCCATGCCCGTGGCAGGATTCGAACCTGCGACCGTAGCGGTCGCGCGGTTCCAGACTGAAGCGCCTAGAACCGCTCGGCCATACTGGCTGGCTGCCACGAATTTGAACACCACAGTGTGTTGCCAGGCAGCGCTTTCGATGGACCTTGAACTGACATGACCAATCACATGTAGGGGGAGCCACAATTTCACGGTCCAAATTTGCATTTTTCACATTAATAGACATTGCGAGAGGTGCAAAACGTGACAAGCGACAGTTCGAAGCACCATAATCTCGCACTTCGCAGCTGAGCCACGGTTTCGAGATGACGAAACTTTACATTCGAACAGCCTTTCCTACCTTAGCATTTTCTGAGAACCTTACTGCTTTATACTGCCTTTCAGTACCTTTCTAAAACATCATATTTTGCAACGTGCAAAAATCGAGCTCCCGTGGCTATTGAGTGCAGGAAGCGCAACTTTCTTCATCTTAATTACACGTACCCCAGTGCGGTCACACCAATCTACTTTCTAAGTGAGTACAGTGAGGTTAAGTTTCACCAGGGGAGATTTGGAGGCCCATCGGATATAGCAGTACAGGTTTATTCCCTTTCGTTCTGTTCTTAAGTCAAACTGCTCCACTGTCTGCGACAAGGGAAACAGATAAGTTTCGTTTCTCAGGCGACAGGATTTCTTTCAGCATCATGTAGCAACTTTTTCCCAAGTTAAATAGAGACGATATATTGCGTTGTAACGAACGGTAGTGCTTCGATGATATTTTTTAGACAATGCTGCGGCTGGTGAGTTGCCTTTCCGCACACGTTTGTTTCCTACTTTTTTTATCCGTTATAAGGAAATATATCTCAATTCTGACAGATTAATATAGACTACGATAAAATAGCGTTGGAGCGTCATCACAAATGTATCACAACAAATGCTTCCTTTACGAATACGACATTAATGCAAAAAGTCCATTCTTTTAACGGTAACAATCGTTCAACACAACCTGTCTGAGTACAAAGCTCTCCTTTTTAAATTATCCTTTTAATGTAGAAAAAAATGGTTCAAATGACTCTGAGCACTATGGGACATAACATCTGAGGTCATCAGTCCCTAAGAACTTAGAACTACTTAAACCTAACTAACCTAATGACATCACACACATCCATGCCCGAGGCAGGATTCGAACCTGCGACCGTAGCGGTCACCCGGTTCCAGACTGTAGCGCCTAGAACCGCACGGCCACTCCGGCCGGCTTTTAATGTAGACCGAATTATCGCACGTATAGCTTCTATGTTACAACTTATTAATAACGGGATTCCTCTTGAAACAGAAATTGATAATTTCACTATTGGCAGAAATAATTAAGTCAACATATTACATTTTATAGCACTCGATGTGAATATCTGAAGCTGCCGAAATTATAATATCACCTTACGTTTATAGTCAGACGACCCTAAAGAAAATTGGCAAACAGAATTAATGTTGTCGGAACATTGCAGTTAACACTCAAAATGATTTAAAATATTGTTCGGCATTGATACGAAAGTTTTGATGGTTCGATGAAAAGTTGTTAACCCACAGTTCGATTATAATGTCATTTATTAGAGTCTGTTGTTGTTCTGTTTACAGAATTATAGGCGACATCGTCCAGTTGCTGCACAACTTTGAATTAATAGCGGTTTCAGAACAACCAATCAGTTTCCAAATACACAGAATATAATTTCCATCCCTGTTTTGATGTGTATCGTAGAGCCAAGCGCAGGAGTCCACAGAACATAGGATATCTGCATCTAAATCTTACTGACGAGACAACGAATTTATACCAGTTGTTTCTCCCTTTTCTGTCTCGTTCAATCCACACTAATTTGCCTAACTTTGTCTTTCATTCGGGTTTATTGTGTTGTTTCTTTTAATGAGTGAAGATAGTTTTAGCCTAGGAAACCACTCATCAGTGTTATTGTCGCTTTTGCGATCAACATTGACAGTTAAATAGTAGCCTATACAGGGTGTTACTAAAAGGTACGGCCAAACTTTCAGGAAACATGATTCACACACAGAGAAAGAAAATATGTTACGTGGACATGTGTCCGGAAACGCTTACTTTCCATGTTAGAGCTCATATTATTATTTCTCTTCAAATCACATTAATCAGGGAATGGAAACACACAGCAACAGAACGTACCAGCGTGACTTCAAACACTTTGTTACAGGAAATGTTCAAAATGTCCTCCGTTAGCGAGGATACATGCATCCACCCTCCGTCGCATGAAATCCCTGATGCGCTGATGCAGCCCTGGAGAATGACGTATTGTATCACAGCCGTCCACAATAGGAGCATGAAGAGTCTCTACATTTGGTACCGGGGTTGCGTAGACAAGAGCTTTCAAATGCCTCCATAAATGAACGTCCAGAGGGTTGAGGTCAGGAGAGCGTGGAGGCCATGGAATTGGTCCGCCCCTACCAATCCATCGGTCACCAAAAATGTTGTTGAGAAGCGTACGAACACTTCGACTGAAATGTGCAGGAGCTCCACCGTGCATGAGCCACATGTTGTGTCGTACTTGTAAAGGCACATGTTCTAGCAGCACAGGTAGAGTATCCCGTGTGAAATCATCATAACGTGCTCCATTGAGCGTAGGTGGAAGAACATGGGGCCTAATCAATACATCACCTACGATGCCTGCCCAAACGTTCACAGAAAATCTGTATTGATGACGTGATTGCACAATTGCGTGCGGATTCTCGTGAACCCACACATGTTGATTGTGAAAATTTACAAAGAACATTTGAACTGAAATGAGGATTGACACATTGGATGAACCATTCGCAGAAGTGTACCCGTGGAGGCCAATCAGCTGTTAATAGTGCCTGCACACGCTGTACATGGTACGGCAACAACTGGTTCTCGCGTAGCACTCTCCATTTAGTGACGTGGTCAACGTTACCTTGTACAGCAGCAACTTCTCTGACGCTGACATTAGGGTTATCGTCAACTGCACGAAGAATTGCCTCGTCCATTGCAGGTGTCCTCGTCGTTCTAGGTTTTCCTCAGACGCGAGTCATAGGCTGGAATTTTCCGTACTCCCTAAGACGCCGATCAATTGCTTCGAACGTCTTCTTGTCGGGATACCTTCGTTCTGGAAATCTGTCTCGATACAAACGTACCACGCCACGGCTATTTCCCCGTGCTAATCCATACATCAAATGGGCATCTGCCAACTCCGCATTTGTAAACATTGCACTGACTGCAAAACCACGTTTGCGATGAACACTAACCTGTTGATGAAAACGTACTGATCTGCTTGATGCTTATACTGTAGAGCAATGAGTCGTATGTCAACACAAGCACCGAAGTCAGCACTACCTTCCTTCAATTGGGCCAACTGGCGGTGAATCGAGGAAGTAGAGTACATACTGACGAAACTAAAATGAGCTCTAACATGGAAATTAAGCGTTTCCGGACACATATCCACATAACATCTTTTCTTTATTTGTGTGTGAGGAATGTTTGCTGAAAGTTTGGCCGTAACTTTTTGTAACACCCTGTATATACTGACACGTAGTCAGAACGGATTCAGAAGATATCATTCTTGTGAAACGCGACTGGGTCTGTGTTCGCGGGAAGTAACGGGTGTTATCGACAGGATTGATTCAACATTTCTAGATTACCAGAAGGCTTTTTAACCGTATTTCAGAAGAGACTTCTAGTCGAACTGCGTGTATACGGTGCAGTTGCCGAGTGAACTCGTTATTTCCCGTCGGAAATGTCGAAGTTCTTAATAACTGACGGAAACGCATGGTATGATACAGAACTGATATCAGGAGTTCCGCAAAGCCCTCTAGTGATTCTAACCGAAATAAACGATTTGGGAGACAATCTGAGCAGCCCTCTTAGACTGTTTTCTAGACGGCAAACGACAGTATCATTCCTAAAGTCATCAGAAGATGGAAACCGATTGTAAAATGGCTTAAACAAGATATTTGTATGGCACCGAAAGTGGCAGTTCACTTCAAACAATAAAAAGAGTGAGATTCTCGACATGAGTACCAAAAAGTGTGAATTGGAGAGCTGTGATGGAAATAAACGGCAATGTGACAAAAGCCAAAAATGGTTCAAATGGCTCTGAGCACTATGGGACTTGACTGCTGTGGTCATCAGTCCCCTATAACTTGGAATTACTTAAACCTAACTAACCTAAGGACATCAAACACATCCATGCCCGAGGCAGGATTCGAACCTGCGACCGTAGCGGTCTCGCGGTTCCTGATTGTAGCGCCGGCGACAAAAGCCATGGGATATCGATATTCACATATATAGATGGTGGTAGTATGGCGTATACAAGGTATAAAAGGGCAGTACGTTGGCGGAGCTTTCATTTGTACACGGGATATTCACGTGAAAATATTTCCAATGTGATTACGTCCGCACGACGGGAATTAACAGATTTTGAATGCCGAATATTAATTGAAGCTAGTCGCATGGGACGTTCCACTTCGGAAATTTAGAACATTCAGTAGTCCGAAGTCCACAGTGGCAAGAGAGTGCCGAGATTCCCAAATTTCAGGCTGTACCTGTCACTACGGACAACACAGTGGCCGGGGGCCTTCACTTAACTACCGAGAGCAGCGGCGTTTCCGTAGAGCTGCCAGCGCTAACAAATAAGCAGCGCTGCGTGAAGTAACCGCAGAAATCAATGTGGGACGTACGACGAACGTATCTGTCAAGATAGTGCGGCGACATCTGGAGTTAACGGGCTATGGCAGTAGACAGCCGATGCGAGTGCCTTTGCTTACACCACGACATTGCTTGCAGCGCCTCTTTGGCCGGCTCGTGACCATGCCGGTTGGACCGTAGACGATTGTAAAACCATGGCCTGGTCAGATGAATTACGATTTTCAGTTGGTAAGAGCTGATTGTGGTGTTCTAGTGTAGCCCAGGCCCCACGAAGCCACGGACTGAAGTTGTCATTAAGGCACTGTACGAAAACGAAGGGCAAACAAGTAGAAACTTCCAAACGAGGTACACAGAGCACGTGGCAGCTCTGAAGAGTGACAGCACACATTCAGCTTTTGCAAAACATCTAATGAACAAAACCCATAACCCCACTAATATCGAAAACGATCTACACATTCTGAGAAATAGCAACAGTCTACACCGACAACTAACAATAGAAGAAAATTACTACATACAAAAGGCTATAGTCGAAGGGAAAAATGTAATAAACGAAAACACAACACTTTGCAACAACACACTCTTTACCGCCCTGAGAGAACTGACCAAGAGCACAGAACAGAAAGCACACAAGCGCAAGAGAACCACTTCCCCCATAACACACAGAAACATAAATAATGAGCAGAAGTCGTCGTAATTCGCGTTACAGTTTTTCATAGCCTTTCTCGCCACACACGAGAACAGCAAGATGTAGTAATATTCTGGATCAGAAACAAAGTGCGAAAATTTGTTTTTCTGTGTATAAAAGCAGCTACATACCATCCAACGAACGCCAGTACACGAGTAGCTCAGTAACATCTCAATACACACCAAATAACTGGTTTCCACGTCACCACCACAAACCCAAGTATATATTGCTGACGTACTAAGTTCACCTTTTAGTGTATTCTTTACTAACAGCCGCTCACATGATTGCAGATGACATAATGTTCGCTAAGTAAGAAACAGCAACAGAAAAAAAAGCACACAGAAAATATGTCGCAAACAGCGACGATAATTGCTTAAAACATGATGTAACATACAATAAATAAAGTAGTATGAAAGTATCCCTAGAAAACTATATTTCAAAAAACGAATTGTAAAAATATAATAATGTGCTATTGTGTTTGTATAACCATGTTTTAGATTTAAAAAAAAAAACACTGATGATGGTGATATTTGTCGCCGAAACTAGTTTGGGAGAATAAAGAAATAAACGAATAACAAGGTGCTTTGCATCAAGGCGAAGTCTATTGCTGATATTACTATTTTTCTATGCAAACACGGACCAAATGGAAGAGTTCCAAGATAAAATTACTGTACAAGTTGTTGGTGGTTCCATAATGGTATGGACTGGGTCCCTTGATGCACATGAACCGATCATTGACTGAAAATGGTTATATTCGGCTACTTGGAGACTAAGTGCATCCAGTCACGGAATTCATACTCCCAAACAATGATGCGCGATGTCAGTGGCCACAGTTATTCGCGATTGGTTTGAAGAATATTCTGGACAGCTGAAGGGAATAATTTGGCGACCTAGATCGCCCGACAAGAATCCCACAAAACATTTATGGGATATAATCGAAAGGTCAGCTCGTTCACAAAATCCTGTACCGGCAACATTCTCTCAGTTATGGATGGCCAAAGAGGCAGCATGGGTCAATATTTCAGCAGGGGACTTCCAACTACTTGTTGAGTCCGTGCCACGTGGAGTGTCGCGTCCCGGCAACAGCCTCGCTATACTAGAATGAAGTAAGTGCGAACTGCGTAGCGCAATCGGGACGTTAACGACAATGGGTTAGTTATAAATTGCTGTCAACCTTTATATTGGAGATGAGAGGGGGAGATTCTCCTTGGTTTGAAGCAAATAAGTTTGATGAAAATAGGTTACAGAACTGCAATAGGCAGAAAAGATTGGTTAGTTTCTATCAAGTTTATTCTCACATATACTTATGTGAGATGTTGGACCATAAACCCCTTAGTAAGATTCAGTCTATTTATTCGGACGCTACTTCAAAGCTAATTGCCGGTGCATATAAGAAACAAGTACGAAGCAATCACTTGTTCTTGTTTAGCACTGAAATCTCTCTAAGTAATTGAGACAAAGACTGAAAGGCTCTGTTCAACATTATTCTATTGAAACTCTAAAAATCCTACTTGACCCGCAGTTCCTGAGTGTCCACCAGAGTCTGTCACCGTCTTCTCGTAGTTGAAGTCTTTATCAGATGTATCGGCTGCTATGGGCCTACTCGGCCCCACTGGCGTCTCGCTGTGGAATCTCCAAACTGCCGGCACTGGCTCTGAATCTGCATCTGAATCTCTTTCTGTCTCTAGCTACTCCGCTGCCTGGCCTTTTATTTCGTTTCTCATGTACTTGGGTGCACACGAGTTAATTTGTTTCACACGACTCTTTCATTTCTAAGTAATCGGATTGCACAAGAATACCCATGATTCCACACGACACTCTCGTTTCTAATTGGTCGGCTTGCGCAAGAATGCCTTCAGTTCCACACGACACTTTCGTTTCTATCTGCACACAACTTAATATGGTCCCACACGTGTCTTTTCCGCATGTAACTGACACTTTCTCTTGCTGTATTATCTCCCTGGTGTTTGCGTCTTCCATTGCGCAAGTTTGATTCATGCTGCTTTCTCTGGCAGAATGTAAAACACTCAGTTATTTGATCAACAAGCCATAATTGGCAGCCTCCGCCGCTTATCTTGTCCCTACGTCCTGGTGGACTATTTCTTAATGTCGGCTGGCTGTTTGTCTATGGAGCCGGGACTCTTCTTATGGCCACAAAAGCAAGAATAAAAATAAAAATTTTCTAAGGTCATAACAGGAATTGCTGCACTGCACCAGGCAAAAGGAGCTCCGAAACGATATTAGGAGGTGTCCCATGACTTTCGTCACCTCAGTGTTGATGTAACACTCTTACAGTGTTCTCAGTTCCTCAATCCCGTAAGATTGACTGCAGAGTTCATTGCCGACTACAGCTTCATATGCACCAACGTGAGGGAATAGCGACCGAATTAGAGTGTGCAAACGTACAAAAATATAGTGATACTGCGTAAGGGGTCGTCTCGCAGGAAGAGACATTAGTAAAGCGGTAACCGAGAAGCGTGAGACGGCTTTCCGGCCCCGCTGACCGCTCGCCGGCTGTTCCCTTCCCCTTCCCCAGTCAGTGGGCCCCGCAGCCTGAACGTCCCCGTGGTACCTGCTGGGAACGGTGAATTACTGTGACACAAGTCTGCCTTTCTCCACATCTGTGCGCCAGTTCGATCATTTCCGGAGAAGCAGCTGATCGGCAGGGGCCGAAGTGAAAGCACCGTGGCGAGGCGAGGCGAGGCGCGACGCGATCTGCGGCCCCGACGACCCGCACGTCGACGCCCGCCCCCCGCCGACCAGGAAGCGCCGTGAGGCGTCGTGTCGGCCACAAGGCGCCATCAGCAGCCAGCAGGGGGCGGCGGCCCGCCGGTGCAACGCGGTCTAAAAGTCACGTGCTCTCCTATCATCTCGGATCGTGACCTAGTCAGAAAGATGGCTGGCCGACTTCCGGGAGGTGCTCCACGTCTCCATTCAGCTGGGCTTTGTTCTACCATTCAATAAACAGATGTCCACGTAGACCACTCTTAGGCCAAGCAATTTAAAAATGGTGAATTATAAATCTCCAAAGTGAAATTAACCTAACAATAATAAAGAACATTAACCTTTAATGTACCAAGTGGGGACCGCAAAAAAAAAATTATTTTTAGTTATATTGCTGCAACTGTAAGAACCAATATAATCTTGGTAAAAGAATTATACGAATGGACGTGGCACATCGGGCATACAACGAAGATCAGTATCACGTGGGAACCAGGGGTCGCAAAGGCCACCTGGGAACTCTAGATGGCGTTGCAGTTATTTAGTCACATGTTACAAATCGACGCCCGCTACAAGTGGTGCTCTAAGTTGTTGCCCAGGTGCTTCGAGAGACGCCTGACATCGACGCTGCATTGAACGGCGTACCCTCTCAAAGACACATGGTGTATCTCGAAGACACCAAAAATGGTTCAAATGGCTAACTTCTGAGATCATCAGTCCCCCAGAACTTAGAACTACTTAAACCTAACGAACCTAAGGACGTCATAACACATCCATGCCCGAGGCAGGATTCGAGCCTGCGACCGTAGCGCTCGCGCGGTTACAGGCTGCAGCGCCTAGAACCGCTCGGCCAACACGGTCGGCTCGAAGACACCCTCCATCCGCAACAGTCCTGCCCATTAGGTCCCCCGGCTGTGTAACAGGTGTTTCATACGCAAGGCGCTTCAGATATCCCCACAAGAAAAAATCGATTGGTGACAGGTCGGGTGGTCATGATGGCCATGGCCATGCGTCTGGCCCGCCACTACCAATCCAGCGACCCCGAAAGATTGCGTACACATGTGCCCTCACCTCTCTGCTGAAACGCGTGGGCTCCGTCCTGCTGAAATCGAATGCGGTGACAAATAGGCATGGGAACATTATTCACCATGTCCGGCGGAACCTCTCTCAGGATTACGAGACCCGTGCGACCATCAAGTCGATCCGGGAGAATGCACGGCGCCTTTATACAGTGTACGACGATGTCAACCCCCATACTGAGGGTAAATGTGCGTTGTGAGGCATGCGTACGTACAGCATGTGGGTTCATATCCACACACGTGTGATGGCTGTGAACGTTCATCACATCCTCGATGAGAAAGTGGCCTCATTGGCTGTGAAGCTTCGGTCTGCAGCGGTTTCCTGCAGAAACCACAGCGCAAATCCCTTGCACCTGTTGTAGTACCCCGTTTGCAATGCGTGGACGCGTTGGAAATGAAATGGATTCAGTCCTTCGGCGAGTACGATGCGCCTGATGGAAGTCTGACAGACTTCAGTGTCTCGGGATACACCACGTGTATTTGGCTGCTGGCGTGCGTGCACCCTTTCGAGAAAGCCTCCTTTTGCCGCAATTGCCCGTCTTGTTCGTCGGCACCAGCACCCGGCTTGCGCCCATGGACAATCAGTGATGCAGTGTGGCTAATAATGTGTGGCACGGCACCTTTCTATCGAGAAGTTTCACACGATAAATCACACGGTTTCACGTCCATTACAGTTTGCCGCGCCATAAATCAAGTGCATCTCAGCCGTTTCGCCGTAGGTTCAGCTAGCCATGTTACTGCCAACGCTTCCAAGGCGTGAATGGCGACGGTCTCCGTGAGCTCCGCCCGTGTTTGTATAACAGTGCCGCCCCGTGGCCATAGTGCCCTCTCGTGGCGTTTGCGACAACCGGTTCCTATGTTATTAGTGATCCTTGTTGTATGCCCGATGTGCCAGGTCAGTTTATAAACATTTCTCTTTAACTCACCCTGTATGTTACATATTAGATCTACACTCCTGGAAATGGAAAAAAGAACACATTGACACCGGTGTGTCAGACCCACCATACTTGCTCCGGACACTGCGAGAGGGCTGTACAAGTAATGATCACACGCACGGCACAGCAGACACACCAGGAACCGCGGTGTTGGCCGTCAAATGGCGCTTGCTGCGCAGCATTTGTGCACCGCCGCCGTTAGTGTCAGCCAGTTTGCCGTGGCATACGGAGCTCCATCGCAGTCCTTAACACTGGTAGCATGCCGCGACAGCGTGGACGTGAACCGTATGTACAGTTGACGGACTTTGAGCGAGGGCGTATAGTGGGCGGCAGGAGGCCGGGTGGACGTACCGCCGAATTACTCAACACGTGGGGCGTGATCTCTCCACAGTACATCGATGTTGTCGCCAGTGGTCGGCGGAAGGTGCACGTGCCCGTCGACCTGGGACCGGACCGCAGCGACGCACGGATGCACGCCAAGACCGGAGGATCCTACACAGTGCCGTAGGGGACCGCACCGCCACTTCCCAGCAAATTAGGGACACTGTTGCTCCTGGGGTATCGGCGAGGACCATTCGCAACCGTCTCCATGAAGCTGGGCTACGGTCCCGCACACCGTTAGGCCGTCTTCCGCTCACGCCCCAACATCGTGCAGCCCGCCTCCAGTGGTGTCGCGACAGGCGTGAATGGAGGGACGAATGGAGACGTGTCGTCTTCAGCGATGAGAGTCGCTTCTGCCTTGGTGCCAATGATGGTCGTATGCGAGTTTGGCGCCGTGCAGGTGAGCGCCACAATTAGGACTGCATACGACCGAGGCACACAGGGCCAACACCCGGCATCATGGTGTGGGGAGCGATCTCCTACACTGGCCGTACACCTCTGGTGATCGTCGAAGGGACACTGAATAGTGCAAGGTACATCCAAACCGTCATCGAACCCATCGTTCTACCATTCCTACACCGGCCAGGGAACTTGCTGTTCCAACAGGACAATGCACATCCGCATGTATCCCGTGCCACCCAACATGCTCTAGAAGCTGTAAGTCAACTACCCTGGCTAGCAAGATCTCCGGATCTGTCCCCCATTGAGCATGTTTGAGACTGGATGGTGCGTCGTCTCACGCGGTCTGCACGTCCAGCACGAACGCTGGTCCAACTGAGGCGCCAGGTGGAAATGGCATGGCAAGCCGTTCCACAGGACTACATCCAGCATCTCTACGATCGTCTCCATGGGAGAATAGCAGCCTGCATTGCTGCGAAAGGTGGATATACACTGTACTAGTGCCGACATTGTGCACGCTCTGTTGCCTGTGTCTATGTGCCTGTGGTTATGTCAGTGTGATCATGTGATGTATCTGACCCCAGGAATGTGTCAATAAAGTTTCCCCTTCCTGGGACAATGAATTCACGGTGTTCTTATTTCAATTTCCAGGAGTGTATATATAAGAACTTGGTCTCTTGACAGGATCGCGCTTCGTATACTGCGTTACGTATTTCAGTCGATTTATTTCTTATTTATTTATTCTCTATTATGTAGCCACCACAGATTTTCATAAATGGCCCGCAAGCTAATCTCAAGATTTTCGGATAATGGATGAATGTGAACTCAGTAACCCGATAGATGTCTAGAGCGAAGGACTTTATTCCAGAAGAAGATCCATCAGAATCGGAAGATCTACATCTGCATCTACATGGATACTCTGCAAATCACATTTAAGTGCCCGGCAGAGCTTCATCGAACCACCTTCACAATCATCTGTTGCTTCAATCGCATATAGCGCATGGGAAGAACGAACACCTACATCTTTCCGTGCGATTTCTGATTTCCGTTATTTTATCATGGTGATTGTTTCTCCCTATATAAGTCGTCGTCAGCAAAATATTTCCGCATTCGGAGATTGGAATTTCGTGAGAAGATCCCTCTGTAGCGAAAAACGGCGTTGTTTTAATTATGTCCATCCCAAATTCTGTATCATTTGAGTGACCGTCTCTCCCTGTCTCAAGATAATACAAAACGTGCTGCCCTTCTCTGAAATTTTTCGAAGTACTTCGTCAATCCTACGTAGTAAGGATCCTATACCGCGGAGCAAAATTCTAAAAGAGGACGGACAAGCGTAGCGTAGGCGATCCAGTAGATCTGTCACATTTTCTAAGTTTTTGTATGTCCATCATTTTAACAGGACGTCTCTGAGATGACGTCCGTGTACTATCGTGACAAAAAATAATAACACGTACAGCTGCCCTTATGATTTTATTTCATTTTGTCGCTACCAGTTTAGATGATTCATTGCGTCATCTTCAGGCTGTTTTGATGCGGTATAGGTTAATACGATCCCCTTGCATAACCTATCAGTTGCCAGCAGTACTGGATTCACCGATAATGTGTGAGCACTCCAACCATCAACTGTCAACTGTCACGAGAACCATTCAAAAACGACATCGAAAGATATGTTTCAGCGTTTGTTCGCTGAAACATGCCTTTGGATGTCAATGACATCATGAGTTACGATTGTAATGGGTACGGGACCGTCGGAATTTGACTGTCGACCAATGGGAACGTGTCGAATCTTCGGGTGAATCACATTTTTGGTACACTAGGTCGAGATGAACGGCGTCTCGAGTACTGCAGTTACAGGGAGCGGTATTATGCGAAAGGAGACATTGTCCTGCGCTTGCATGGGACCTGTGGTAGTAATCGAAGACACGCTGACAGCTGCGAACCAATGCGTCCCTTCATGCTTGATGTCTTTCCCGAGGATGAGGTCATCTTTCATCAGTAAAATTTTTCATGTCTCGGAGCCAGAACCATGTAATGGTGGTTTTTAGGAACACTGTACTGAACTCACCTTGATGTCTCGGTGGCCATATCCGCGTGATGTAAATCCTATTGAATCCATCCGGATTGCTATCCACCGCCAACACCGCGTAAGCAAATCAGCCTCCCGCTGCTCACGCGAATTACATGACCTGTGCGCAGACATCTAATGACACATACGTCCACATACATACCAACGAACTGCCGGATCCTTGATACGCAGAATGAGTGATGTATTTCGTTTCAAAGACTGTCAAACACGCTATTAAGCTGGTCGTCATAACGTTTAGCCTCATCAGTGTATCTGCGTCATTTTGGATCATATTGCAGCTTTCAGTGAAAGTTACTTGTGCTCCCCTGCTGACGTGTAAGATACTTTTTCAAATCCTCTCGTATAATTTCACAATAAGTAATATAATTCTCGTTTCTCGACATTATTCGGCGTATAATTGTTGTTTATGGCCGTACATTAAGGTTTTTATGTATCATCTCACAGAGACAGTACCTAGCACTGTTGTTGCTGTGATCTTCAATCCACTGAGTGGTTTATTGCAGCTATCCATGCTAATGTATCCTGTGCGAGCCTCTGCGTCTCCGAATAACTACTGTAAAGTACATCTTTCTAAATCTGCTTACCGTATTCATCTCTTGGTCTCAATCTACAATATTCACACTCCCACACTTTCCCTCCAGTACTAAATTGGCGATCCCTTGAGGTCTCAAAAGGTGTCGTATCAACCAAATCCTTCTTCCAGTCCCGTTGTGTCACAAATTTCTTTTCTCCTCAGGTCTTTTCAGTACCTTCAGATTAGCTAAGTGATCTGTAGACCTAATCTTCAACACTCTCCCATTTAAAAGCTTCCATTCTCTTTTTAACTTATGTTATCGTCCATGTTTCACTTGCATACATGGCTACACAAAAAAAAAATACTTTTAGAAAAAAAACTTCCTAACACTTAAATCTATATTCAACATCAACAAATTTCTGTTCTTCAGAAACGCTTTTCTTCCTCTTGGCAGTCTACATTTTATATCCTCTCTACTTTGGCCATCATTCGTTATTTTGCTGTTCAAGTAACAAAACTCATCTACTATTTAAAGTGTCTCGTTTCCTAATCCAATTCCCTCAGCATCACTTGATTTAATTAGATTACTTTTCGTTATCCTTGTTTTGCTTGTGTTGATGTTCGTCTTGCTTCCTCCTTCCTAGCATTACAGCAGGCCGGAATGGCCGAGCGGTTCTAGGCGCTTCAGTCTGGAACCACATTACCGCTACGGTGGCAGGTTCGAATCCTGTCTTGGGCATGGATGTGTGTGATGTCCTTAGATTAGTTAGGTTTAAGTAGTTCTAAGTTCTAGGGGACTGATGACCACAGTAGTTGAGTCCCATAGTGCTCAGAGCCATTTGAACCATTTTTGAACCTAGCATTACACTACGGAAATAAAACCGTAAGTTCTTGGTGCTCCAAATCTGGTACATGGGGTTAAATGAAACCCACAAGAAAACTGATTGCAGTTTTCTGCGTTTTTAAGGGTAAGGTAGCTTGTCCTATACTACATTCCTTCTAAATACTTTTTCTAAGTAATGTTACATAACCAGCAAACTAATAGTGAAACGGTTACTGAGGGAAGACCTTCACTTTCATCCGAGTGACGGCCGCTACATGATAACAGAGACGCGTAGCGAGTGGAAAGTTCCCTCCGCTCTGCTCCTCACAGCCTAGCGTCGCGAGGCAGGCCTACTCGTGTACAACGGAGGGCGCGGCGGGCGTGTGTAGTCCCGGCGGCTGCAGGAGGCGTTGAACCCACGGCCCGCGGCCTGCGGCTACCGGTTCGACGGGTGTGACGCAGCTAGGTGCGCCGTCACCTCCACCACCCACGCGAGCCACTCCACACCGTGTCGCAAGACACTGTTCCGTCTTTGTTTGTGCAGCCGCTGTCATATTCACGCAACGGGCATTCTGTACGTATGTTTGCCGGCTCACACGAACTCTGCAACTTTTACATGCCCAACACAAGCAGTCCTCAGTTTCACCGAAATTTCCCTCTACCGCTACTACCTGAGCTCTGCAACTGTAATGGATGCGACGGGGGAACAGATATATGGAGTGGATAACGTCTTTAAAATTGTTGTGTCTAGGAATCCTGCCCGTACTCGGTTCGCTAGACAAACAAACAACTCGTATTAATGAGTTTTATTACAACATAAAAATTACACTATTTGACTTTGCTAGATGTGTCGAAAGCAAAGGGCGACATACAAAATAATCAATCATCTTCAGAATGTTCTGTGCTACGTAGAGCTAACTAACGAAGTCGATAATGTTGACGCTGCTGTCGAAGTGCCTAACACTGAAGCTGCTATCCAAGTCGCTAATTTTGAAGCTGAGACTGAAGTCCTGGAAAGGACGTCGGTCTGCGAGCGACTGGCTGACTTCTTCTGACCGCCTTCTCTTCCCCATCGTTCCCCACTGGCGTGCCGGCGCTGAATGTAAGCCGTAACAAAAATTACTGGAGAAAATTCCATAATGACAGCAGGAAAGGCAGAAGGTATTCTAACACACTGTTATAATTTTCTTATGAAAATATCACTAGATAACCTTTTTAAAATTACTGAAAGAAATTCAAACACAGGATAACAGAAATCTCAGAAGACTACCAGGAACCAGAAGGGAGTGCAATACAACCACTATTGGTAAGATTGCCCAGAAGGCAATTAATGCATTAGAGAATAATGCACTTACAAAATTTTTGGTCAAAGTGCATCGATAATAACAAAACAATTAAATAAAAACGTAAGTATATTAAAAGAAAACACGAAGACTTATCAGCCGAAGGCTGCTGACTAAATAGAAGTTACACTATTTTAAAAGAAATACGCATGCGAGGCAATTTAGCTGCAACGCGACACTACTCAAATTACGCAGAAGCCAACTTACAACGTGAGGACGTTTTGTTACGAACATAAGGAATAAAACAGAAATGGCAAAGTTAGCGAAATGCCAAGTTTCAACGAAGTGAATGTTAAATGCCTTATCTAAACCAGGGCAAATATACAACTAATTTTATTTCGACTGCAAGGACGTTCAAAATCCAGTCACCATCGATTGCTTCCTCTTATTGGTTACAATTCAAAATTTACACTGAACTACAGTCTCGTCTTGAGCTTTTCCGCTCTAGCGACATCAGATTAACTACGGTTGAATGGCCGACCAGCTAAACCCTCAAATGAGTAGTAATTACAGGCCAGACAACAGTGACCATTACCTCAACAGATATAAGACACAATTATACATAGGCTTAAGATGCACACTATTAAAATTTATAGAATTAAGGCAGCAAATCCGTGGAAGCATATATGAGAAGTTCATTTCCAAAAGCTCTTGCAGAGGATTATGAAACAGGATTGAAAATTACATCCGCAGAAGTTACAATGAGCGCTACAGTTACAACTGTGAGATAGAGCGAGTACACTGAATTTTCCGAACAACCTTACTGACAGAAATGACTAGGTTGACATATGTCTTACAAATATTGTGACGTCTGATGAGGCATCCTAATGACTTTGTTAATAAACAAAACTTGTGATATCACTGGGCCACAAATCCGCAGCTCTTTGACTACAAGGCTTAGGGTAACACAAAGGCCGTCGTCTGGTGTGCCCATTGAAATCGTTGGGACCCTTTTTCTTTTAAGAAAAAAAAACAACAGGCCAGCAAGTATCACTTCCAAGCAGTGTACGACCATGTTTCCACAGCTGCAGAGACATTGCCGCCCAAATATGATATGTTTTCAGCAAGACGGGACTACAGCCCACAGTGACCATAATTCAGTGACTACACTGAGGGGCAGCTTCTACATACACTCCTGGAAATTGAAATAAGAACACCGTGAATTCATTGTCCCAGGAAGGCGAAACTTTATTGACACATTCCTGGGGTCAGATACATCACATGATCACACTGACATAACCACAGGCACATAGACACAGGCAACAGAGCATGCACAATGTCGGCACTAGTACAGTGTATATCCACCTTTCGCAGTAATGCAGGCTGCTATTCTCCCATGGAGACGATCGTAGAGATGCTGGGTGTAGTCCTGTGGAACGGCTTGCCATGCCATTTCCACCTGGCGCCTCAGTTGGACCAGCGTTCGTGCTGGACGTGCAGACCGCGTGAGACGACGCTTCATCCAGTCCCAAACATGCTCAATGGGGGACAGATCCGGAGATCTTGCTGGCAAGGGTAGTTGACTTACACCTTCTAGAGCACGTTGGGTGGCACGGGATACATGCGGACGGGCATTGTACTGTTGGAACAGCAAGTTTCCTTGCCGGTCTAGGAATGGTAGAACGATGGGTTCGATGACGGTACCGTGCACTATTCAGTGTCCCCTCGACGATCACCAGAGGTGTACGGCCAGTGTAGGAGATCGCTCCCCACACCATGATGCCGGGTGTTGGCCCTGTGTGCCTCGGTCGTATGCAGTCCTGATTGTGGCGCTCACCTGCACGGCGCCAAACACGCATACGACCATCATAGGCACCAAGGCAGAAGCGACTCTCATCGCTGAAGACGACACGTCTCCATTCGTCCCTCCATTCACGCCAGTCGCGACACCACTGGAGGCGGGCTGCACGATGTTGGGGCGTGAGCGGAAGACGGCCTAACGGTGTGCGGGACCGTAGCCCAGCTTCATGGAGACGGTTGCGAATGGTCCTCGCCGATACCCCAGGACCAACAGTGTCCCTAATTTGCTGGGAAGTGGCGGTGCGGTCCCCTACGGCACTGCGTAGGATCCTCCGGTCTTGGCGTGCATCCGTGCGTCGCTGCGGTCCGGTCCCAGGTCGACGGGCACGTGCACCTTCCGCCGACCACTGGCGACAACGTCAATGTACTGTGGAGACCTCACGCCCCACGTGTTGAGCAATTGGGCGGTACGTCCACCCGGCCTCCCGCATGCCCACTATACGCCCTCGCTCAAAGTCCGTCAACTGCACATACGGTTCACGTCCACGCTGTCGCGGCATGCTACCAGTGTTAAAGACTGCGATGGAGCCCCGTATGCCACGGCAAACTGGCTGACACTGACGGCGGCGGTGCACAAATGCTGCGCAGCTAGCGCCATTCGACGGCCAACACCGCGGTTCTTGGTGTGTCCGCTGTGCCCTGCGTGTGATCATTGCTTGTACAGCCCTCTCGCAGTGTCCGGAGCAAGTATGGTGTGTCTGACACACCGGTGTCAATGTGTTCTTTTTTCCATTTCCAGGAGTGTAGATTACTCGCGCGATCCGGTGATAACACGGCCGACGACATCACCTCACCTTTCAGCCACTGATTTTCTTCTGTGCTATCACCTCAAGATTTTTTCATGGTGACAAATACTGATGAGCTGAGAACGCAATCTGGGAAGACACAAACGACATTTCTCTGTAAAAGACAGAGGACGTAATGAGGAGCTTATGTGAATATCTTTAGCAACGCATCGCCATTGCCGAACCTATTTCTGCCGGCCTGGGTAGCCGAGCGGTTCTAGGCGCTTCAGTCTGGAACCGCGAGACCGCTACGGTCAC
The DNA here is from genome assembly GCF_023897955.1 of Schistocerca gregaria. NCBI lineage: Eukaryota > Metazoa > Arthropoda > Insecta > Orthoptera > Acrididae > Schistocerca > Schistocerca gregaria. The sequence continues at coordinate 126,881,707 of NC_064922.1, forward strand.
AAGTTCGAATCCTGCCTTGGGCATGGATGTGTGTGATGTCCTTAGGTTAGTTAGGTTTAAGTAGTTATAAGTTATAGGGGATGATGACCTCAGAAGTTAAGTCCCATAGTGCTCAGAGCCATTTTTGAACCTATTTGTGCGATGTATTTTTTAGGAAGTAAACTTGTGCCTGGCTTTTCAATAATGGCAACGCATGTAAAGCAAATACATATAAGCTATATTGGTGTAACGGTACGCTGATTCTGAAAACATACTACTTCCTGTGGGCCACTCTTTATAATGTATGAAATGTAAAGTTTTTCGAAGTGGGAGTGCGTGGCCCCTTTCACTACATATTACTTTTACACTGTTCTCCATCTTCAGTACACTACCGAGCTTGGCGAACAGCACTTAACGGTAAATTACTTTCTCGACGTCAGATTCCCTGTCGCCAGCTATAAGCTACCTGAGGTGACATCGCTATATGCACCTGTTTGTGGCAGACCGCGCTCTGCTATATCAGTGTATACCCGTTTGTCGGTAAACTGAAGATCAATCAGGTAGTCTCCACTCTGTTTCTGTAATGAGGAGCACTTACAGATAGTTCACGAGGTTGAACCGGCCCTTCCACAGCGCACTTTTTTAAAATCAGTGAAGACCCACAGCTCAGACAGACCGGGGAGTGGTTATTTTCCAGCGTATTTATTAACAACAGCCTTTTACCCGTGCCTCTCCGCCCGCGTACGCATACGACTCATGTGTTGCAATAATCCCCTACTCACTCCTCTCTCTGCCCACCTTCTCCTCCCCCTCTCTCTAACCATCTCTTCCTTCCCTCCTTCTAACTATCTCCTTCACCCATTCTCTCTATCCATCTCCTCCACAAACTCTATCCATCTCCTCTCTCCTCCTTCCCCGCTCTATATCCATATCCACCTCCCTTCTCTCTTTGTCCATCTCCTCTCTCTCGATCTATCTCCTCCTCCTCCTCTCTCCATCTCTAGATCTCCTGGCCCCCTTATCTCTCTCTATTCATCACCGTTTTCCACTGTCTGTCCATGTATTCCTCCTCCTTTCTCTGCTCAGCTATGCCCCTCTACACACATACCCCGTGGAAACTATTCCAACACTGCCCACATAGCCGGCCACGGTGGCCGAGCGGTTCTAGGGGCTTCAGTCCGGAACCGCGCGACTGCTACGGTCGTAGGTTCGAATCCTGCCTCGGGCATGGATGTGTGTGATGTCCTTAGGTTAGTTAGGTTTAAGTAGTTCTAAGTTATAGGGGATGATGACCTCAGATGTTAAGTCCCATAGTGCTCAGAGACCATTTGAACACTGCCCACATAACATGCCATTTGTGCAGGCAACCCAGATGTCAGTGGTTACCAATGCTTTTCACTATAATCCCCAACCCAGAATAATTTATGTATGTACCAAATTTGGTTGAAATTAATGAACCGTGGATTTACTTTCAAAATCTTTCCTTAAAGAATTTACTTTATTTACTAGCGATTCATCAAGAACATTAATACATTTACTCACACTATGTGAGCGTGGAAGCAGTTGCCAGTGGGTAACTGATGAAAACAAATTTCTTTCAACAAATGTAAATTTTATTCCTAAAAACCCTATGTTCTTTTTTTTTTAAAAAAAAGAAAACAGATTTAAAAATTATAATTAGAAAGCACCCTCTAAATATCAAGTTACAATTCATTCAAACGCAGAAATAACTTTTCTTTTTTGACAGTATGAGCGTTCGGGCTGAGAAGCTTGCCGCTCCCTTTTAACACGGACGTAGTCACGACCGCTCACAACAACCTCTGAAAGACTACTCTGGCGCAAATCTGCAGCACACCAGATTACTTTAAACTAAAAATTTTAACAAATCACACCAAAACATAAACTATGCACCCCGTAGGAGGGATGGAAATGCTACAAAACACTCACACTAAAAAAAAAAATTATTTGCCACCGAAAGTGAAACTAGTTTTTTAAAGAAAACTCTAACGGTGGAAGGGTGGCAACTTTATATACTAAAATGAGTATTGAAATAAAAACCCATGAAATACAGTCTTACATAAAATATACAAACATGCTCTACATTACACATACGACGCCTCTCAAGATGATAGGCAAGATAAAAACATATTTCAGAAATTAGGCCGTCACACTTCAAGCAATAAATTCGTTAACACCGAATCCTACAAACCAGACAGAGGCAGCTACTAACGTACGGCAGACCGACAGACATACAGACAGACACTAACTGCCTAACAAATGCGGACGAGAGAGTGACCAAGAACACAAGTAGAACTTAACAAGTAAATGAAACAACACATCACGAGTCACTTAACTTTTAATAAACTGCGATGTCTGGCGAAGACCGGGCGGAGCACGCCCAAAACGCTCTCCCGAACCGTCCGCTGCCAGCCGCTTCAACGGACGCGGGGAGGCGCGCCGATCTCCCGTCTCACGGCGTCGCAGCTCGCACCAGCAAGAGCGATGTCGTGAGTTGACTCCTGTTGTTTTCGTGTCAGCAGCGAAGCCAATACCCCTCGCTATACGGCGTGGGCCACTGGACTGACGTGACGACCTCACATGCGTCGACGCTCAAGACGGACAAGTCATCTTTTGTACCAGTGCGCGACGGACCAACCGATCGATCCAACCGCCAATGACCGTTGCCTGAACAAACTCTAGCAGACTAGCGGCCTGAAACATACTAGCACTCCGGACGACAGACAGACAGACACTGACTGCCCCACACTGATCCGGCTGACCAACTGACCAGACTCCCCCTATCGAGCTCATAGCGCCCCTTAAATGAACGTGAACAGGCAAGCTTTCCCCTTTCCCACCAGAGGGGGACACCAAAGCTGCGACTGCCACAGCGGCGCCACCGCCAGAGACGGAGGGCGACTGCTTCACACTACGCGCTGCGGCGCGCTCTTCAAAACAATAATTTCTACCACGGGTCAGTCATAAGATTGGTTTAGGAGGAGATGAGAAACTTACACACAAAAATACATAAATCCATTTTATGTATCTATATGATATAGTGATAACGAAATTATTGATTAATATAATAAAGAAACACACAACACACGCTACGTAAATAATTGAAAAGTTTGCGGTAAGGCAAGACGGGAAAGACTTTTAGTCATTTTGTGTGGGCAGGTAAGGCATTCTTCTGTTAACGGTTCCTTCCCACTCCACATGCACTGCTATCACGCTCGCCCGTCTTCCTTGTGTTGTGGAGTTCGTGTCTGCGCTGTGCATCTCCATCTGTGTTTGGGAATGGGGTTGGCAGCTGGTACGAAGCCATACAAACTCAGATGCTATGTCAGTTGCGGAGCCAGTTGTGATTTTCGACATGTACACGGTAATGTCGGGGAATAAGATAAAATGTTACCGCTGACTGGCGATCGACCCCTAAAATTTTGGAATTCTAGTGCTAATGCTGAGCTACAGAATCAAACCTGATATCTGACGTTGTAAAAACCCAGTTCAGCCACAAACTTCGATTTTATCAAGAAATGATTTTTGGGTCAAGTTCTATAGAAGACATCGAATGTACAAATATGGATTGCATCAAAGTGTTCCCCATTCTTCGTTGACATGGAGAAAATAAGAGAAATCAATTAAATTCTGATACTGAATACGCCCAAAAACGGCGGCAGAATTACAAGTTATACAAGCTGCAACACCTGCCGGCGACTGGTCTTGTCAAGTAACCGCAGTGCAAGTAGCAACAGCTACAGTGACAGGGAAAATGTGCAGCAGAAATTGGAAATTCGGGTGCTAGTGACACTACAGGGTGACATCGTCTCTGGGTGTGTTTAGTCGCGATGGAGAATTAGTGTAAACCCATCATTTTGTTCATAGTAAACACTTTAACGTTCCCGTTAGATAATCAATGGAACTATAACTATCGTTTCAAAATTTCGCGTCCACTTGAATCTTTTTACTTGATGCCTCTGAAAATATTTATTAAAGACTCTGACATTCGTCTGAACATTATCATCCACCGCAAGCTACACGTAGCTGGTTACTCATTCTTCACTGTCCAGTCGCGGGTCACCGTATTACTTCTGTTCAGTGGTAGTTTGAGTGTCACTTCTGTTTACTGGTAGTTTGACAAAGATTGGAAAATGTCTTAAATCCATTGACGATGCAATCACCCACTCGAGCATTACCTAACATCTGGCCGGCCAGGGTGGCCGAGCGGTTCTAGGCGCTACAGTCTGGAATTGCGCGACCGCTACCGTCGCAGGTTCGAATCCTGCCTCGGGCATGGATGTGTGTGGTGTCCTTAGGTTAGTTAGGTTTAATTAGTTCTAAGTTCGAGTGGACTGATGACCTCAGAAGTTATGTCCCATAGTTCTCAGAGCCATTTGAACCATTTGAACCTAAGATCTATAGTGTCTTAACGAAGACAGAATTCCGTGCATATTTTCTCTTCCGTCTTCTCTGGTGCAGCTAAGTGTTTTAGTGAATGGTAAGTGATACACCACATGCGCGTAAATAATTCGCGAAGAGAAAAATGTTTACGTCAGACATCATGTGTTCCTTCGGCACAATAATTAATTCCACGAGGTGTTTCCGTGGTTGTGTTAAGCATCTGCCAGCACCTAATTGCCGACGTACTCCTTCCAGCCTTAGTCTATTAGTCGCGCAAGCACCGGCAGATAAACATCTCCTGTGTAAGGGATTGCGAAGACGGGTTCGTGCCACCAGAGATACAGGCCTACACCCATGTAGTTCACGTTCATTACGTACAGGTTAAGACTCGTGCTCCTCTTGCACAACCAGAGTTGTTGAACTTCGACAGATTCCGTTCATCTCACGCATTCAGTCTTCGAAGAGCACGAAAGCGCAACAGCCTTCCGGATCATTCACTCTTCTACGATATCCATTAGTTCCAAATATTGTAGTTTCAGCACGTATAGGAAGACTAGGGCTACATGAAATAGACTGGCTACGGCACTCTCTGTCTAATCCCCACACCCTCCTGTCCTGTTATTAATACCACTACTGTTTTAACGCATCGGTCACTTCACTCGAGGGCTACTTACAACGAGGTCGCACCAGGTATGGTCAAACTGTCCCTGCCCCTGGCATGTATTGTCTTACCTCCGTTTGGCTGATTTCAAGTAATGTGAAGTGAATGATGACGTGGAAGCATGACAAGATGACAAATGCCGATAAATATAGACAGCTGAATTATTATTCTAATTGTTTTTAATATACCTCATTATCACATTTGTCTTTAGAATGATAACCGGTCTCATCCATACGCAGAACATCTTCAGATATTTTAAAACAAATACACAAATAGACTGACAATAGCTTCGTTTCATTTTTATAAAACTGTTTTGTTTTAACACAATGACTTCGTCATTTTGAGCTGCCACATATAGAGGACGCACATCCTAATATGCTGGCCGACACTGCTTTATAACTCCTGATCTTATAACTTATCTCCATTAGCGACTTGCGGAGACCGCACGCAGCACATAAAACGCACAAGTTTTTCTGGGACTTCAGTGGGTATGCTGATATTTGTGTTTCAGATTAGTTATGTGAAATAAAACTTAGCATGACTTTTGTGTTCCGAATACGATTGATACTGGTTACAGGTGCAAACACAAGTGCGACGATATACTGTAATGAAAAATATTGGACAAAGTTATTTAACTGCCTTAGTTTATTGCTCTAAAAGTCACAAGACGCTTCCAAACAGACACTATTCCGCGTACTCGACTACTCATTGTTCAAAATTATTCCGCAGTCTAAAACTTATTTTAATTTATTCGAACAGGAAATTGTTTTCAGTTCTACAGCCATAATCAAAAGTATAATTTTCGAAATATAAACCTATTACACAGACATAAAAATATATCATCAGCCAGTTATTGGGGCGCTTACGCCACAGCCTGCCCAGTGAGACGACTGTATGTAGTTGGCAAGTGTATGAAGCTCTCTGTCGGCTGTACTTTGAGCTGTAAGATAATATCTCAAGCTGATCCCACATTTCTAGATTTCCAGAAGGCTTTTGACGCCGTCCCTCACAAGCGGCTTCTAACAAAATTGTGTTCCTATGCAGTGTCGACTCAGATGTGCCACTGGATTCGTGACTTCCTGTCAGGAAGGTCACAGTTCATAATAATCGATGTGATGGAAGTCGTCGAGTAATACAGAAGCGACATTCTTGAAGCAAGTGTCGTAGGCCCCCGTCTAGTGAAGTCATCAGAAGATCAAAGCCAATTGCAAAACGATTTAGACAAGATAGCTAATGGTGCAAAAAGTGGCAATTGATTCTAAATAACAAGAAGTGTGAAGTCAGCCACTTGAACGCAAAGAAAGTGCATTAAATTTCGGCCTCACAATAAATCACATGAAACTGAACGTTGTCGATTGTACTAAATTACTACTGACTACAGTTACGAAGGACATATATTGAAACCGTTATACAGAAAATGTTGTAGAGAAGCCGAAACACAGACTGTGGTTTAATGGCAGAACACGTAGAAGATCCTACTCTGTGTAGGGTCCTTGACGGAGGACATCGAAAAAGTTCAAAGAAGGGCAACTCTTGTGGTCCCGAAACAGGGGAGACAATGCCACGGATGTGATACGCGAGTTGGAGAGGCGATCACTGAAACAAAGGCATTTTTCGTTGTAGCAAGATTTTTCGCGAAGTTTTCTCTCTAAATGTGAAAATAACTTGTCGCCTCGGATTTACATGTGGCGATATGACTATCGTGGTAAAATAAGGGAAATCGGGACTCCTACGGAGAGAATAAGGTGTTCGTTCTTTTTACGTGCTGTTCGAGAGTGTCTGTGAAAATTGTCTGAAAGTGGTTCTGCTCTCTGGATCCTGTGCCAAGCACGTAATCGTGCATTGCACAGTAGTCATGTAGATGCAGATGTACAAGAGACTGAGTCGCCTTGCTTCGAGAGGGCACTGCACTGAGTTTTTTAATGTAATCACCGAGAAGCTGGTCTGGGTGGGTATTCGAACCTCGCCCACCACGGCAGCACCTGGGCGGCCACGTCCACCGAGGGGGAGCAGGAGAGAAGGGTTGGAAAACGGGGCTGTCAGTCCACAATCGCGGCGGTAAGGTCTCCTTATGTTTATGCCGTTTTTGCCGTTTTAATCAATTAAGCACCTCTATTTTTTGTTAGTACATCCGACTCCTCTTAGAAATCATAAAATACTTAGTATCCTGAGAAGCAGGAGAAACAAGAAACGATTTACTTTTGTTCCTACATTAGAAATGCACATTTCAAGGTAGTAAACACGAAAGGCAGGCGTGCAGTATACGAATCACACAATTCCTGCACCTGACATGTATAAACGGTTCAAGTGTCGGCAAGTCCAAGGTGAAAGAACAAATCATCTGGCTGCGTTATGACATAACTGATGCTACTGTTTTTGTTCAAGTGCCATTAGATTATTACCTGAATTTTAGAGGATTTTCAGAGGCCGCTGATTTCCGGAGAACGATGAACCTCTATCCGCTCGTAAGAAACAATTCTGAGTGCTGATTTTGGATATTAGAGGAGCTGCAGTTGCGACGCACGGATATGCTTTGGCAACTTTGGCTACCGGGGTGCTTATCATAGGCATTGAAATTCTTCTCATTACAAAATTACTACATAGTAAATAAATTACGTACTCCGCGAACGCTTTTCATGTATTATTGCGGTATACACACACACACACACACACACACACACACACACACACACACAAGCAGAGCAAAAAAAAAGAAAAATAGCACACCATAAAACAAACAAACACACACACACACACACACACACACACACACAAACGCACACACAAATGCATACACGAGCAGATCACAGATACTTCAGTAATTACACTCGAAAGTTTGACAATAACATTCGATCTTTGGCAAAAACTTTTGACAGTCGGCAACAGAAACCAAAACATTGCATTGAAACAAGCGTTCAGTTCATAGTGCTGTGTAATGCGGGAAAAAACCGCCAATTGGCATTCATAAGAAGAAGAACAACAACATCAAAAATGCAACAGGAGCGTAATATGTAAGAAATTATCCACGAAACCTGTAAGTACAGTTCAAAACATTACTACTTAATAGGTAATACCAACCACCATAACTATTTATAGCCTGTAGGCACTGTGACAAAAATGTAAATTAAATAGCTAACATACGTACATATTCCAGGCCACTGATGATGCCTTGCAGAAAATAGAGGCGAAACGCGTATGGCACTAAAATTGTGTTTTATTCAGTTGCTGTCAGACGGTCCATAAGTAAAAATTATCCAATATACCGTAATATTACACGCAACTGAGGAAGACAGGACTACAGAAGTTGAAGCTTTTTATGTGGTCTAGTGTGTCAGAACTCCTTCCACCGCTGCCCCATTATTTTCTATAGATAACTGAATACAACATTTGTTGGTTATTATTAATAGAGATTTTCTCAACTTAAAGGTTTTTTCTCCAGCACAAAGCTAGCTTAGATATTTTAATATAGTAACTCACAGGTGTTCAACACCATCACTTCAAGATGTACAACCACGTATTTCGGCCTTGTACACTCTCTTCTTCTTCAGGGAGTTTTTGTCATTGTTATCTACACATCTTGTTTTTTTATGAAACAGATCTAATGATGGTCGTTAAAGACCGATACCGGTAATCTGTTAACAAAAAGTTTGTGACCATACACGTAAATTAAAGGAAACTTATTACATTTGCTCATTGTTCAGTAAACATCAGCTGAAAACAAATAGAGTCACATATGAAAATAATCCTAATAACAGGCGACTGATTGTTTATAAAAACACGTAACTCTAAAGCAATAAGTATTAAATAACATACCACAAACAATACCTATAATCATAGCTTAATACTGCTACAAAAGATATATTGAATAATTAAGAGTGTATGTGTTTGTTTCTACTAAGAACTTATTGATACCAAAAGATGAACCTTTATTAATAATAATAAGAAACGTATTTAGTCTATATAATATATCATGGATTTACGTTCAATAACACATTCTGACAATTTTTTCACACCCTTTTACATTGAGAGGTAGAAAAAATATAGAGTGCCAGCCCTGGTGACCGAGCGGTTCTAGGCGCTTCAGTGCGGAACCGCGCCACTGCTACCGTCGCAGGTTCGAAACCTCCCTCGGGCATGGATATATGTGATGTCCTTAGGTCAGTTAGGTTTAAGTAGTTCTAACTTCTAGGGGACTGATGACCTCAGATGTTAAGTCCTATAGTGCTTAGGGCCATTTGAACCAAAAAATATAGTGAACATTGTTGGTGGAGTACATACGTACTTATTGTATCTATGTATCTTCAGTTATCATTGCATAACAGTTCTCTTCATCTAACTCTCCTCCTGGTCTATGACCTATCTTCAGTTTAGTGTAATATTTTTCAAAGAAGATATGTGGGATGTAATATTCCAAGGATAAGACGCCTTTGATTTTCAGTGGATCTACTCTTCTTGATCCATTGTACCTTTGCTGTTGATCCAACTTGACCCCTCAGGCCATTATGTTGGTACTTAATGTTTAATTTCATTGGTCATCCATTGAACATGAAAAGTTAACTGCATCTTTGAAATGGATAGGTTCTTCTTCGTCAGTCTTTATTCTGAAGGTTCTAAGGTTCTCCAGACTTACGAAATCTTTCTGGATCATTCCCGTTATTATGAGCTTCTTTCTGTGAGAAGACTTTTCTATAATTTTTACCCATTGTTGCTGAAATTACACAACCTGCACGTGCCTTCTTACGTAGCTTTCTAGATAGCCAAAATCTTGGTCTGAAGGAATTAGCGTATAGCCTGAAATAAGGAAATGTTTCTGCACATGTTCAAGGTGACCAGAAAAAAATGAGATGTGTGGCAAAACCTACTACACACCAATTTTTGTTTTGGCCCCCACAGTTATCACTTATGAAAACAAGTTTCTTTCCTCTCACGTTAAATTTCTCCATGTTCTTCTTTAAACGGCTTATGATCTCCAATCCACGGCCACGGCGTTCATCCCACATATACAAGTAACCTAACCCAGACTTGCAGTCAAAAGTGCAAAACATGGAAAGCCAAATAAACACGCACAGACAATTAGAGAATTTCAACAGTTTATAATGCATAAAAGATGGCTCAATTCTCAAAACGCACACAAATCATCTGCTTAGTTTTCCGAGGCCATATGTTAACCAACATAAACTAAAAGTATGCTGAACCAAGCACTTACTGATACTATGATCTTCATCGCCTTATTCATCACTGGACGGATCATATTCACTGGTAGATTCTACAACAATACATTACTATCATTAAATCTAAATTCGATTGCATTCTCGTTTTCCTTTGCCTTTTAGAGGAACAAATCTCACTATAACCTGCCATTGCATCTGTGGGGTACAAACGTATGAATTTTAGATGATGCATTTTTGGCTTGGCAAAATGTGTACGAGGCGTGTTTTTTTTTTTAACTAAGTACCGTTTTCAAATTGAAAAAGACGTGCTAAGATATCTCAATAATTTTATTTTTACATGTGCCTTAATCTACGCACTGACGCCATTACAGTCTGATTCTTCCTTGTTTGCATTGTGTACTGAGTGTTTAAGATGCCTCCAATAACCGCGAGTCCCGCCGACTGTGAAGTACGGGCTGTTATAAGATTTCTTAGTGCTAAAGGCCTAACAGCGATCGCTATTCATAGTGAGGTCTGTGCAGTTTACGGAGAAACATTATGAGTGGTGGAATGGTAAGAAAGTGGGTGAGATAATTTAAAGATTGCCGCACAAATGTGCATGATGAACAGCATAGTGGGCGTCCTTCGATCGTTAATGAAAGTTGGGTGCAGGAAGTGGACAATAAGGTGAGAGAAAACAGACGCTTTACGTTTTCCTCCTTGTGGGATGACTTTCATAATGTTTCTCGTAGTGTTTTGTATGGCATTGTGACCGAGCACTTGAATTACCGAAAATTGTGTGCAAATTGCGTACCGAAAATGTTGACGGATGTGCACAAAAAGAAACGTTTAGACAGTGCATTGACTTTCCTTGAGCGGTACCACAACGATGGTGATGATTTCTTAAGCCAAATTGTTACGGGTGATGAAACATGGGTGGCCTACGTCACATCAGAATCAAAGCAACAGTCCATGGAAGTTGAGCAAGGGCATCGTTTTGCTGCAAGACAATGCCCCTGCGCATGGGGCGAATCAGACCAAAGACCTCGTCACATCTTTTCGATGGGAAACCCTAGATCATCCTCCGTACAGCCCCGATCTTGTGCCCAGTGACTACCATCTGTTTCTGCACTTGAAGAAACACCTGGGCGGTCAGTGTCTTCAGGACGATGACGAAGTCAAAACAGTGGTAACGCTGTGTTTAACAAGTCAGGCGGCAGACTTCTATGAGGAGGGTATTCAAACACTAGTACAACGTTATAACAAGTGCCTCAATATTGACGGAAATTATGTAGAAAAGTAGATTAAGGTACAGGCTTTCGTGTAAAATAAAATTATTGAAATATCTTAGCACTTTTTTTTTAATTTCAAAACGGTACTTACTTAAAAAAACAAACCTCGTATTACTCTAACATCTGTTGGAGTTTTGTTGGACTTACGTGACATTCTGGTAACTTATCACATGAACAGTCTCGGGGTTACCATATCCCAAATTTTAATGAAATGTGGGTTACCATGTTTTTGCCCCTAGCCCTTCAATTATTAATATGAGCTACGTTGTTATGTGGCATACCCTTTGTGTGTCCACAACGCGATAAATATTCATTTCCAACTGTTGGTTCCTTACCTCAATATAATCGGTTGTGAGCCCACTATCACCTGTTTCAATTTTACCCAAAAGGTTTGAGACGCCCTGTATTTATATAAACTCGAATATTACAGAGATTGTTTACGTTAATTTACTAAGGAAGTCCGACAACCTTCTAGAAAACGCGAAAGTGTACGGTGAAAATATAGACACAACAAGACATAACCATGATGCATATTGTTTCATGGTTCGGCACCTGTACGAACTATGCTACATTGAACTTCTGCGAAGAACTGTCTTGTATTTTATGTCACCATCTTTTGAAGGCTTCAATCGCCGATATATTATTAGTAATATTTAATCATAACAAATCCTACCGAGAACGACGCGTTTTTGATGAATCTTCAATGGCTTAACACGGCGTAATTTAACAGCATGCGAGTTGCAACACGAAATAAACTAAATACCGAAACTCCTTAATCTCCAATCACAACAGATGGTACCAATAACGGCTCCTTTTCATTAGATCCTCAACGTCCTGGTGCTTAGGAACAGTATATAAACATAGGATATAAATTATAACATATAACCTACACATAAGGGCTTCAGCAGACAACGAACAATACAATACACCCTCTCGCAAATTCTGCTCGTGACGGTTTTTGCTTCTTATTTCTTCTACTATACGTGGCACGTTGCCGATATATCACATCATGTACTTTGTGTTCCACGTGACGAAATGGCTCCCCAACGTGAACTTGCAGGAAGCGACCCCACAGAACTCGCATAGCTCTGCGTCAGCGTTAGCTAACTAGTCCCATGAGAGGATTGCTTAAGACTCGCTGAACGTCATTGCGCTCACAACCAAAATACTGGATAGCCTCCATGCAGTAGATGACATGCCTTACACTATATATAATACGGAAATGTCTCTCAGGAAGGTTAGCATAGAAGTGAAGTTATACGGTCAACTATAGTTTATCTCCTGGGTTGCGAGCTTGTAATTCACAGAATGTACTGACACATGGTACTATTCTGTACTGTTTGAAGTGATGCACTGTACTGATTCTTCAAACAAATGTTCAGATGTGTGGGAAATCTTATGGGACTTAACTTCTAAGGTCATCAGTCCATAAGCTTACACACTACTTAACCTAAATTATCTTAAGGACAAACACACACACCCATGCCAGAGAGAGGACTCGAACCTCCGCCAGGACCAGCCTCACAGTCCATGACTGCCGCGCCTTGGACCGCTCGGCTATTCCCGAGCAGCACTGATTCTTCTCTTATGTTTCAGTACGTATTTTTTCTCTCTCATTTTTCCATTATCTATTGGTAATATCTGAAAAAAAATGTATCCAGTTTTCACTCCTTTTTTCCTTGTGACGGACGCGTTAATGGCAGTCTGCCGAAACGCGTACTCTACGTAGATAAATGAAAAGTGATCCAGTTACTTTCGTAAAAGTGCTCCGTCGTAGTCGCCCACCCGTCCAACGACTTCCCACCTTGCAGTGCAGTGACTCCTCACTAGAAGCACCTCTCCACTGGCATTCCCCAAAGCTTTCTGTTGGCCTGTCCGTTCATCTGATTGCCTATCTCTGGTATTTTTTCACGCCAGTCGAATCATTTGATTAAAACTCTTTGTGTTGCTCCCACACAAAATCACACGCACGCTTAACCAAGAAAGTTGCTCTCTGAAAGTCTTCCACTGTTATCTCGAGTTAAATTTAGTTTCCCCAATAACTGGAAGCTCAGCGTTCCTCAGTTGTTTCCAGTCTGTCAGCTGTGCTCGACCAGCTTCTATGGTAGACGGCCGGAAATACATCTTGGGTGCGTATCTATCGCAACCGGCCACTCCACAGCGCCTGTAGGCTGAAGCGTGTCCACTTTCGCTGTCTTGGCTCCACGGTTGAAGCGGCTAGGCATTCCACCCCCTCCCGCCAACCCTTTCCCCCGACCGCTTCCACCATATCAACAAATTACAGTGTGGTAGATGAAGAAACAAGAAAATTCCCATTTACAAAGTAAAGTGCCTTTCCGAGAGCCAGTGTCTGTCATTTTTCATTCAGCCCATGCTTTAGCAAGTATAAATAGGACCCAGCTAAGGATTTGGTATTTGCCTTGGTACACTATGGGAATGTAGAGAAATTGGGAACCATTACTTTAAAGGCTTACAAAACTGTTTTTCCTGTACTCTCTCCAGCCTTTATCTTTCCTCTCTCCGTTACCAATCATTGTGAATCACTCCGGGTACTTTTCTGATCAACGATCATCTGTCACGCGCACAGCTTTTCCAAATCCAGGTTTTCGTGCAGAGTACTTTGTACTCTTCATTTAAGATCTTTGCTGAAACACACATCTTCAGCATTTTCACTCGACAGTCCTGAACTGCGATAGGGCGGATTTTTCATGCAACTTCTTTGTGAACTGGAGGGTATTGTAGCTTACAATATTTTCTTCTTTCTGTCTACGATCATGTTTCAATTCAGTAACATGGGAGTAAGTGGTGTGCTGGAGTAGAGTACCTAGAATCTCATCCGACTCTGTTTTCATCCATACAACAATCCAGTCATTGAAATGTAAATGTTTAATAATGATAGAAAACTCTTGTTACGAATTCGCTGCAACTTGATGATTTCTAGTAGTCTTGAACAGTCAGTTTGTTGGCGCACCTATTTCAAACTTTGCTTACAAACACTGCGTATCATCAGTGACGCAGTTTGACAAAACTACTTGTCAGTGAATACAAATTTTAAAAATTTTCTACCTGTGAATCGATTCCTTATCCCTCCCCCCCCCCTCCTCCCCGTATTTAAAACCTTACGCACATCCTTGTTTTTCGCAGACGTAAATAGTAATACTGATAACTCTTCGGAACTGAAATTTTCATGTTAAGGTTTCATAGCAGGTTCCACCTAAATGTACATGCCTGCACAGGCGCTATAACAAACTCTGCAAAAAGTAATGTGGCCTCCGACCGGAAGGTTAGACCGAATGCTTCCCTAGGGACTATAATACTGTTGTTCGTAACCGTTGTCTTTGTCAGACTTGTAAATAGCTTTAGCCAGCTTACTACTAGAAGACCTGCAGTTAATCGCGAAGTGTGAACCACACAGTAGTTTGGCTTCTTTTTTTAACTCAGACAAAGATCGCCGGAGGTGAAAATAGCAATAAATATAAGCCACTGAAAATGTCACTGCCTGATGCTGAATCTACCAAGGTTTGCAAGGTACCCGAAAGATAAATAAACACTTCAAGGAAAAATCGTGACTTGATACTCCTCACTACGCAATTATCTCGTAAGCAATAAATCGGTTTTCGATTAAGGCACGTTCAAAACTACTTTTTATACAATATGTCATCGAGGTGAAGTAACTGCGCGATTACACACACCACAGAACAAAATTTTCTGTCTTCTGGAGACGGTATGAGAATCCTCATGTGCCATCTTTGATCGACTCTATTGGCAGTTACAGACAAAATAAGCGCTGCTTTGCCCTCACGTTTGAACACTGAACAAGTTCGCACACCTATGTTGCGCCGCGCGTGTCAAGGTAACGTGTAACTTTTGATACTGAAAGTTTACTTCTTCGCATTCATTATTCACTCGTTAATAACACCGATGTACCTGTACCACACAACGGTTTCACTTTTATGTAACGGACAGATGTTAAACGGAGTGTCAATTTTTTCTGCCGACAGATACCAGAACCGTACGCGTTATCCAGATGAGGCCTAAAATAAGCGTTCGAGTGCAGGATTTAGATGCTATCCTGCTTGCATAAAACGCCATCTGAATGTAATTATCTTACTTCTGGAAAGTAGCTCAAGAGAGCGATAACATTTTTCGGCTCACGCAGCGATTGGAAGCAAACAGTTAAAAAGAGATCAGGTAAAGGAATAACTTCGGTCAGACAGGGGGGTTCCTGAACTGTAGGAGACATATGTTATACTGCCGTTCTTGTCAACGGGATAATCATTTCAATGAAGGAAACAACTTACAGAAACTTTGGCTACACATCCTCCCACCCTTTTTCGAGACTATGCAAGAAAGGTATTATATATTACGCGAATAGTCACTTGTAAAACTGCAAAAATCTGCTTGCGTAAAGCAATATAAAAATAAGCTGCCCCGATGAATAAACGTCCCGAAAAGGCCAAAAACTGGGAATCAGGGTAAATTAAGCCATATCCAAGAAGACACAACCTACACGTATTCCATGCAGTATTTGTATTAGAATACGGAGAGAGATTCCAGCACCGCATTGTATTTGCAGCCATACACTGCAGGGAAGCTTACCGAGAACAAACAGAGACTTAAATACACTTTTTTTCGATGCCATTATTTACGTCTGCTTGCCAATAAAGTTACTGTCTGTGCATAAGCCCACTTTACCCCCCCCCCCCCCCCCCCGCAATCTCTCGCACTAAATTCTTTCAGGAATCCAACTTTCATGTATAATGCGTCCATTTTACAAATCTCGATGATTACGATGTCATATCTCGTAAGCTACATGTCGTACAAAGACATAATTTTCCAGGTACATTAGTGATACGTGTGTCGACTCTCTGCAAAATGTGCTGCGAATAGAGTTAGTAGTAAAAATGTAATTAATTAAAGAGTCACCTCTGACGCTGAAGTTTTACTACGTGACCAGCTAAAATGTAGCAGGAGATACTCTTTTTCCTTTCATTATTTTATTTAAATAATCATTTTCTGGTTTTTAATCATGAGTGTGTGACATTTCAATCGATTTCGAACATTTTGAGGGGCTTATAACAGGTATGTTCGGTAAATTTTGGGTTTATTTCGGCTTCTATTTATCTGCCTCAACCAATATACTGCTTCCTCCTACGTATATGTCGCGAAAAGACCGTGAAGGTAAAAATTTAGTTCGCACGGAGACTTCCCAGCGATCGTTGTTGCCGCGAAACTTTCAAGATTGGAACAGAAAAAGGGGGGAAATGGCAGTGGTTCACAAAGTACCCTCCACCACACACCAGAAAAAGAAAGCGAGACAACATTGCGTTGTCATCCAGTTCTCAATTATGTTTACAACACTATCAGTTCAAATGGTTGAGATGGCTCTGAGCACTATGGGACTTAACATCTGAGGTCATCAGTCCCCTAGAACTTAGAACTACTTAAACCTAACTAACGTAAGGAAATCACACACATCCATGCCCGGGGCAGGATTCGAACCTGCGACCGTAGCGGCAGCGCGGTTCCGGACTGAAACGCCAAGGATCGGTCGGCCACAGCGGCCGGCCATTATTGTAAATCACCAGCCCATAGGGAAGTTAGTTTAAAAACAATTAAAATTTGTTCCGAGCAGAGAGATAAGAAAGCTACCTAACGAAAACGTGTTATAAGTGCTTCACTTGGCCGTTCATCTGGCAGCTCTGATGCAGACTGAGATATTTCGATGTTACGTTAACTGGAATGGTAGCACAACTTCGTTTGGGCTTGAAGTGTTTAAGTAATTGTTTAAATTGGACCACTGTCTTGTTTCACTGCTGAAACACAGGACAACTAGGTGGTAACTTAATTATGTTTGTAAGATTAAAGCCTCAGGCAGTGGCTGAGGAGTTACCCAGTAAGTGGTGGGACTACTCTTTGTGCCTTTCACAAAGCGCACGGTCTCTGAAGAACGAATGCCCCGCGCCGTCTGTGGTGAGAGGAGGGGGTGGAGGGGGGGGGGGGGAGGGACAGCCCTGGACGTATCTGCCCCCGCATCTGGACCGACGGCCAGCGCGCTAAATCATCCGACGCAACTGGAGCACCGCTCTCAAGGGCTCCACTCCACTCCACTCACTCACAGGCTGAACTTGGCGCCGCATCGCGTGTCTGAGAGCAGAGGTGTTTTCTGGGAGAGGCAGAAACCGAAAGGGGCGGGGGGGGGGGGGGGGGGGGGTAGGGCTAGATCTGGCGTGGTGGACAGCTGCCAAATTGTTTTTTTTGTCAGGAGGCCACTCACAAAGAGCAAGGAGTGTGCCAGTGCATTGTCACGATGCTGCAATTAGGCTTTGTTCTCCCAACTCTCAGGTCATTTGCGTCCTTTGTCTTCCCTCAGTTGACCACATCGAAGAAATTCATTCTGGACAGGTCCACGAATGAATATTAAAAAAAAATCTGCGATCGACGGTTCAAACCCGCGTCCGGCCATCCTGATCTAGGTTTTCCGTTATTTCCCTATAAATCGCTTCAGGCGAATGCAGGGATGATTCCTCTGAAAGGGCACGGCCGACTTCCTTCCTCGTCCTTCTCTAATCCGATGGGACCGATGACCTCGCAGTTTGGTCCCCTCCCGGAAACCAACCAGCCAGCCAA
The DNA here is from genome assembly GCF_023897955.1 of Schistocerca gregaria. NCBI lineage: Eukaryota > Metazoa > Arthropoda > Insecta > Orthoptera > Acrididae > Schistocerca > Schistocerca gregaria. Next base: position 126,899,820 of record NC_064922.1, read on the forward strand.
CCAAAAAAGACCATTTGCACTAACTTGATACTGCTGCGAGCATGGTGCTCTCTTTTTAGCTGCGGAGAGAACGGTGTCTCCCACTGCCAACTGCGCTGTTGTGTTCCAGGGTCATAACCGTACACCATTCGGCAGTTACCACCTGGGCACGAAATCTGGAACATCTCGAACATTTATTTATCAGTTCACTGCACACCACTGATGACTGGGCGAGCATTCGTTACTGTCGTCACTGTTAGATCTTTGCGACGTAGTTAAGAAAATGATTACCCGATACACATCATAACACAAACAAATTCAAAACTATTATTTCGCATTTCACGTACGTTTCATAACATGAATAATATTTGCTTCATTATTTTTCAAGTAACTTGACTATGTCTCGTATATCGGACCTAATTCCAAATTTGTTTATTTAATGTTATTTACATTTGAAGTTATCGACATTAAAATTGTGAATTATTAACTTTCAAAACAACTTGAAAAAATCAATAAGTAAGTCATTTTTATGAATAATTCTTTGTTTGGTGTATATACAGTCTTTATTCTTAGTGACTAGCTGAAGTTGTATGTTGGATTGGTGAGGGAAGTTGGCGCATACTTCCATGTTGTACAAATGTAATTTCATTTTGTAATTGCAAGTTAATTCAAATGATTCTCTGTGAAAAAGTTTGTGAGAGTAATTACGCAATGAGTATTGTTCCACTTACGTAAACCTCTTTTTTGAAGAGAAAGCATAACTTTTCATTTGTGGAATAATCGTGTCTAGCTATAGTGAAAAAGTTGTAAGTTTGAAGACAAAGTTGAAACGCGCAAATTCTGTATCCTAAGTGAAGACTATAAATCAACAGATGAATGCATTTTAAAAACACAGAGTTCTCGTTTGAACGTCGAAATCTTGATCGTATTACCTGTAGTTCGACTACAAAGTACTCCCTAACCAAAAAAAAGTAAAAAAAAAAACGCCACGATGGAATTATCCGAATTCTAAGGAAACCGGTAGAGGTGATGTGCATGTACAGTAAAACAAATTATTACTATTTCAGACAAATTGGATCGTTTATTCAGGAGAATGAGCTTCACAAATTGAGCAAGTGAGTAATGCACTAGTCCAACTCTGCCCCTTATGCAAGCAGTTACTCGGATTAACATGAACAGAGTTGTTGGATGTCGTCCTGCGGGATAGTGGCCCAAATTCTATCGAATTGGGGAGTTAGGTCGTCAAAATTGCGAGCTGGTTCGAGGGCCCTGTCCATAACGCGCCAAACTCTCTCAGCTGGGGACAGATCCGGTGATCTCGCTGACCAAGGTAGGGTTTGGCAAGCACGCAGACAAGCAGTGGAAACTCTCGCTTGCCGTGAAGGACAACAAAACGCGGCGTAAGGTATCGTCGACGTACCGCTGTGCTGTAAGGGTGGCGCGAATGACAACCAAATCAAATGGCACCCCAGACCATCACTCCTCGTTGTCGGACCGTATGGAGTGTGACAAACAGGTTAGTATCCCAGGGCTCTCTGGAGCGTCTCCAGACGTGTATTTGTTGCTCATCGGAGCTCAGTTCGAAGGGGGACTCACCACTGAAGACAATTCCGTTCCAGTCACTATCTACCCAGGACGAAATTTTATGCAGATAATTTGTTACTTCAAGTCAGCCATTTCGAAATTCGCAGACTCAGCATAACAAGGTGTAAAAAAATATCAGCACAAAGTTCACATCGATGCATACACAATGACTCCATTTGTTAGACTGTCAGTTGGATAACTACGAGGGTGAGTCAAAAGAAAACCATAAATTTTTTAAACATTATATATTGTGCAGAAGTGGTACAAAGCTGTATCACTTTTCAACACAATCTCCCCCAATGCAAGGCCTCTAGCGTATAAAGTCCTTTAGAAAAAAATTCTGTTGGTAGTCCGCGCAACCACTCACGCACGGCATGGTGTACCTCTACATCAGAACGGAATTTCTTTCCTCCCATTGCGTCTTTGAGTGGTCCAAATATATAGAAATCACTTGGGACAAGGTTTGGTGAGTACGGTGGAGGAGGAAGACACTCAAAATGCAGGTCTGTGATTTTTGCGACTGTTGTACGAGCAGTGTGGGGCTTTGCATAGTCATGTTGCAAAAGGACACCTACTGACAGCAATCCACGTCGCTCTGATTTGATTGCAGACCGCAGATGATTTTTTAGGAGATCTGTGTATGACGCACTGGTGACAGTGGTCCCTCTAGGCATGTAATACTCCAAAATTACGCGTTTTAGTCCCAAAAGAGAGTCAGCATAACCTTCCCTGCTGATGGTTCTGTACGAAACTTCTTTGATTTTGGTGATGAGGAATGGCGCCATTCCTTGCTCGCTCTCTTCGGTTCCAGTTGGTGGAAGTGAACCCAGGTTTCGTCCCCAGTAACGATTCTTGCAAGGAAGACATCACTTTCTCGTTCAAAGCACCGAAGCACTTCTTCACAAGCATCAACACGTCGTTCTCTCGTTTAAGGAGTCAGCTGCCGTAGCACCCATCTTGCAGACACTTTGTGAAACTGGAGCACACCATGCACAATGTGGTGTGCTGACCCATGACTAATCTGTAAACATGCTGCAATTTCATTCAGTGTCACTCGACGGTTTCGTTCACTATGGCTTCAACTGCTGCAATGTTTTGTGGAGTCACAACTCGTTGTGCCTGACCTGGACGAGGAGCATCTTCCATTAAAGTCACAGCATTTGTGAATTTCCTACTCCATTCGTAGACTTGACAAACATGCATCACCGTACTGAACTTTCATTCGCCGATGAATTTCAACACTACGCAAAAACTAAATAACAGAACGCTGTTCTTCCCTGGTGCAAGTCGCAAGTGGGACGGGCATCTTTATACTGATCGACGGTATATGTGGATCTGCACTATGCTGCCACCTGCACGCTGTTTGTAGCACGCTTACCAACTTACAGGATAACAGCGCGAAATTTCGATTTGTTATTACATATTTAAGGTTTTCATTTGACTCACCCTCGTAGAAGCGCCTAGCGTTGGACGTCAGTACTGCTAATCGTTTGGGCGCAATATTCAAATTCACAGAAATTTTAAGTAGCGCCTCGTACATTGGGAGCAAAGCAGAAATAAAACAGAAAGTTTCTGCGTTCCTGTCGTTGCCTGTTTCGGTTGAGATTTAGACTTTATGCAGTCGTTGAAGAACAGGAACGACCAACACTGTACAAAAATCATAATCTGTACAACAAAAACTGACTTTTCAGCTGCATTCATGAAAAAAGTATTGGCAGCAATTCCACCACTTACGTCCCAGTTGTCTCTCTCTCTCTCTCGAGTACATCACCTTAGCTGACATGACGTCAGATCTACACACTGCAGACGTGCAGTTCGTTTTCGATTTGGCTGACCGCTTAGCGAACGGTACCGCAGACCAGTGCCTCCTGCCGCAAAAGGCGCGCTCAGATCCGAACGTTTCAGAGAACCGTCGATGCGTAAGACGGACGACTAACAACGTCATACCGCCGTCGGTGCTTTACCCCTGACAGATGTAAAAATCAGCACATCTTTGGAACGCTTGGATCAAGTTTACTCAAACGTGGAACGCACGCTACTTATTATCTGGAATGAAGTATTGCGAGGATGAGTCAACTTTACTTACACTTATGGCTTGACTTTTTTTGACTTCATAAACATTTTATTTTTTATCAGTTATTACTTTTGTGTTGTAATTTCATGTACTGACACGTTTCATGACCTTGGAGGTTTGCTCTTTGATTTGGTCCTACGGAACTACACGTGTAGGCGCCACAGTCGGGAACTGCGTGACCACTTCAGTCGCAGGTTCGAATCCTGCCTCGGGCGTGGATGTGTGTGGTGTCTTTAGGTCAGTTAGGTTTAAGTAGTTCTTGGGGACTGATGACCTTAGAAGTTAAGTCCCATAGTGCTCAGAGCCATTCGAATCATTTGAAGTACACGTGAAAATAAATAAATAACCAGCAGCATCCATGTGGGTGGGATTGATGGTGAGAACAGCGTGACACAAAAAATCAGTTGACACAGCCAGACACTGCAATCGAATCGACAGCTTTCGGGTTCGTTAGTGTGATTGGTCAAGGTTCTGAATAGGTTCAGCCCAAGAGAACTCCGTAGAAACAAACTCTTTCTACCCTTGTCGAAGAGCTAAATGTATATTATGATGCAAAAACTTCCGAACACAGCCTGTCAGTTACGTCGACGTATTTTCAAAATTCATCAACTACATTTCATACTAGAAAGCAAGCTCATGATCAGACAACTGGGGCAGTGTAAAAAAGTATGAACTTTAGTGTTACTTTTGCTCATGCCCCGGTGAATATCCGTTACCTGTGACAGGTCCATTGGTAGTGCTGAAATTAGCGGCCAGATATTTCACAATTGATCTAAGAGGAATGTCTGTCAAGAAAATCTGCTGTCTGCTGCGAGTAGGTTAGAATACTTTTGAAATATCGTCCACGTCTCGCTATGGCTCTCCTTAATTGATCGCAGTGCACTGTTTAGGAAGGGTGCGGCCAGTCACAGAGACCATTATCCTCGGCCGGACAGCCTATTGTCCAGATGACTGCCCTCAATTGACGGTTATCTTTTTTCTCTTCTTCTTCTGCGTACTTCTCTAGTTGCAGCCGTAAGTGGACTATAATTAAGGATCTCTTTCAGAGGCACTCTAGTCGAGTGAAACTACTTTCGCAAGAGAGGTACAAAGTTATCTACGCTAATGCAGATTCCGGTCTTTGCTTCTGTGAAATAGGTTCACTCAGTTTAAGAGCACGGCCAGTTACACAATACTGTTCTAATAATGCCACGAAGACTCTGGAGGATGAGGTAATAGACCTTTAGATACACGGTACTCCTACCAGTGAGAAACTTTATCAAGTGCAAGTGAGTATTTAAGAAATGAAAATTCTTGGTGCGAAAGCTCTTTAATGTGTGTAAACAGTTACATGAGCCACAAATGTTAGCACTGAAAATGTAGCCCTATTTTGAACTAAAGAAAGACAGAAGTGATTTTTGGCTTTCTCCAAGGTAGAGTTATAAGCCCTCTGCTGTTTTCATCTATGTAAACGATATAGGAGACAATCTGAGCAGCCGTCTTACGTTGTCTGCAGGTGATGCTGTCGTTCATCGTCTAGTAAAGTCATCAGAAGGTGAAAACAAATTCCAAAACGACTTAGAAAAGATATCTGAATTGTGCGAAAATTGGCAACTGCCCCTAAATAACGAAACGTGAGGTCATCCACATGAATGCTAAAGGGAATCCGTTAAACTTCGGTTACACGACAAATGAGTCTAATCTAAAGGCAGTAAATTCAACTAAATACCTAGGAATTACAATTACGGACAATTTAAATTGGAAAGAACACGTATAAAATGTTGGGGGGGAAGACGGACCAAAGACTGCGTTTCATTGGCGGAACGCTTATAAAATACAACAGATCTGCCAAAGAGACTGCCTACACTATACTTGCGCGTCCTCTTTCGGAATACTGCTGCGCGGTCTGGGAACCTTCCCAGATAGGATTAACGGACTACATCGAGAAAGCTCGAAGAAGAAAAGCACGTTTTGTATTATACGAAATAGGGGAGAGAGCGTCACTGACATGATACAGTATCTGAGGTGGACATCATTAAAACAAATGCAGAATCTTCTCACGAAATTTTAATCACCAACTTTCTCGTCCGAATGCCCAAATATTTTGTTGACGCTGACCTACATAAGGAAAACGATCACCATAATAAAATAAGGTAAATCAGATCTCGCACGTAAAGATACAGGTGTTCGTTTTTTAAGAGAACTGTTAGAGATTATTTTGAAGGTGCTTCGATGAACCCTTTGGCGGGCACTTAAGTGTGATTTTCAGAGTATCGATGTAAATGTAGAAAATTTTAAATACTTTTAATAAATATTAAGCCCCAAACTCTCCTTGGTGGTTAACGTTCAGTCGCACGAATACTTTTTCGGCTCGCTCACCCAGTACATTTTCTATCTGTCTGTCTCTCTCTCTCTCTCTCTCTCTCTCTCTCTCTCTATCTATCTATCTATCTATCTCTCTCTCTCGTGTGTGTGTGTGTGTGTGTGTGTGTGTGTGTGTGTGTGTGTGTGTGCGCGCGCGTCACCCCAAAGAGAAGGAGCAGTATGAAAGTAATAAGTTGTACCGAGTATTAATTTACGATAATACAAGAGACTGATTTGTTTAAATGTAGATGGTCTCTCTTGTTTTACGTATCCACACATTCATGGGCATACTACAAACTTCCGTCTCTCTTCACAGGTCGAGACAGTGCTGTGACTTATGTGAGCTGATGCGCTAGAAGGCCGCTAAAGTCCTTAGCGGTAATATTAGAAACAGAGGGGCCTCGCGAATAATACGTACATCATTACAGGAAGTGCTCACTGTGATTAGGAAAAGTTGCTGCACTGCGTGATCAGTGCTGAAAGCTAAACTTGTGAATTGTCATTTAGGAGGAAAGCGGTCTAAGATACAGGTTCCTGACACCTGTGGGACCTGCCTATTCTTTTGATGATGTTACTGGTTATTGTATATTATGTTGCAAGCGCATGTACAATATTTGTATTTAAAAGCTTTGTTTGTCTGGCCCTGTATCGTGCCACAGGTGTTGTGGCTAAGAAGCATAAGACATGGCACGAAAGCACCGTTCTGCTTGACGTTAAGTGAAGCACGTGCTTCCTTCCGCAAAAAATATAAAACTAATACCGACAAAACCAGTTCATGTGTTTACCGTGTTCTCGTTGCATTACCCTTAGTTACAATGAAAAAAATTACTTCATTTTATAGAAAAATATTTAGTAACGTAAGAGATGAACGGAGTACCTCGAGTTATAAAAATTGTGACAGATAAATTTCTAAACACGATACTTTTTACGACGACTACGTAATCATATAGAACAGGGAAGACAAATTATAAATAGCGATACATAGATTAAGCCATGTGAGGCCAAATTATAATTTGAAGGTAACAAAATAATGGACAAAAACAATGACCTTTTCAGACAAGTACCCCATTAGAACTATGAAAATATGTAAGCAATTACATAATAATACAACAGGAATCCCATTTCCATTATCTACGGAGTAACTTTCGAAGAAGAGGAAGACATAAACAAGAAAATTAAAACCTATCGGGATGTATGTGACACGGTAAGCAGGATATTGAAGATTAAAACGAGACGAGAAATCCAAACGAAATTTTATAAAGTGAGGGCACTACGGAACAGTACCCTATGGAGCAGAAAGTTGGACATCAGGATCAGAAGATCCGAGTGAACTTAAAACATCCTTGGATCTGTGGGAGGCTGCGCAGGAGACGGCAAAAAAGAAACGAAGAAATAAAGAAAGAACTGGAAAAGTAATCTGACGAAAGGAGGATTGGAAAGAGCAAGTGTAGGGTACGTCACAGCAGAGAATGCCTTGACAGGCGATGGAAGATAAGCCCACTGGGAGCAGTGAGCCCGGGCCGGAGGAAAGACAGTGAGGCTGCACCAGGCCGTAAGGTTTATTCCTGGACTGACTGAAGAAGAATATGAAGAGGGAAACTAACATCACGATCTGGCCATCAGGAACAGGTGGCGCCGACCGGGCACCGTGTTCTCCTGTAGAATTTGGCCTCATTTTAATGAGGTGTTTAGGAGCATGGAGGCATCACACCGTTCTCCTCGCCGTTCTCGGGTTTCCAGACTTTGGAGGCTCTACTTTTCATTGAATTAGCTGCTCAATTCGCCTCACGAGCTGAATAATGGACCCAGCTCCAGTACTACCAAAATGGAAAAATCCCTGGTAATACCGAGAATTGAAGCCGGGTCCTCCACGCTCAGCTACGGAGACGGATCGTTCGATTTCTTTCCGCTCTTGTAAAGGCAAAGAGAACGAGCAATATTCCTTCACAGTACTGTCTACCATACACTTTACAGTGATCGTTGGAGCATACACGGAAATATACGCCGCACTGTGTGCCATTCGCTGGTAATCGGTGAGGAAGAAGGAGTCTCATTACACCTCCACTCAACTGCGAACCTCTCTTATGTTTCCTCAAATGCGAACTGGGTAATAATAATGGCGTGAGACGAGGGCCTCCCGTCGGGTAGACCGTTAGCCTGGTGCAAGTCTTTCGATTGGACACCACTGCGGCGATTTGCGCTTCGATGGGGATGAAATGATTATGATTAGGACAACACAACACCCTGTCTCTCAGCGGAAAAATTCTCCGACCCAGTCGGGAACCGAAGCCGGGCCCTTAGGATTGACAGTATGTCGGGCTGACCACTCTTTTTTTATTTTATTTTTTATTTTTTCGTTGTTGATCGTTGTGTTTGTTCGTTGCGGACGTCACATGACATCCGGTCAAGTTCGTTCTGCTGATCGTTTGACTCAGTTTTTTTATTACAGAGGCCAACCCGCTCTCTTACCGAACACGCTGAGCTACCGTGCCGGCGACTCAGCTACCGCGGGCCGCCAACTGGGTGCACCGATCACACAAAAACAACGTCAGCTTTGGGTTACACAGAGGAGCAAGCTGGCCTAGAAGTAGATATATCACAACGAAAAACTTATGAATCGTGAAGGAAACGACAGGGCGGGACAAAATCACCTCTTTGTCCGGGACCCACATATTTCAGTTACCTTTTGGCTCACTCAGTACGTACAGCCCTTGAGAAACAAGATATTTGTTGAGTCTACGTTACTATACTGCAAAAATATGCGTCAGTGCTGTAGCTTCCATTAGACTTCATGGCGATAGACGGAAATTCAGAACTGAAAGACAAGTCAGGCGAAGACGGTTCTAAGCCACGAAAACTATTGCCAGTACTCGTAGAGAAAGACTTCACGTCCCTAACCAAGGAAACCACTTGCTGACGTACTACCTAGAGCGATCTGTGTCAGATTTTTTGGCTGACCTTTCATTGATCGCTTTTCTCGCTTTACCTGACGATTCGCCATTACGAGTGGCTGGTATTGTCAGAGGTTCACCCTCCAACGACGGCGGCAACGGCACACACACACACACACACACACACACACAGGCCCAATCCGCCCCCCCCCCCCCCTCCTCACCCTCCCTCCCCCTCTACTCACCCATACAATTGGGTATATTCAGTTGCAAGTTGACGTAACATGAAAATTATCAGTATAAAACTAAACAGATAAAATCTACTGAAGAATATTAAATAACCGCTTGAGAGAAATAGCAGATCTATTTCTGGGAGAGGAACAAAGCGGATAATATTTTCACCATTAATAGAAAAACGTCAATGAGTCCTTAGTACAAAATGAAGCGTACAATAAAATAAGACAGGGGTGTAGCGTCTCACCGACAAGTACCGTTCAAAAAATTTCATAACATTGGTAATTTGCCGCCAATGATGTGTTGGGACGAAATGCGTTTGGCTTCCCCGCACACGCCTCTGTTTAACGTGTAGCTGCTGAAAGATTTATATATCTGTTAGTTATTGTTCAACGCTGTATTGAGTAGAACGTAGTGTCGAACAGTTTGAGAATATCGAGATGGCAGAGTTAGAGGAGCAAAGCTTCTGCATTAAATTTTGCATGAAAATCAAGTAAACTTCTACAGAGACGCAGCAAATGATGCAGGAGGCCTAAGGCGATGAGTGCTTAAGCCGTACTCGGTGTTACGAATGGTTCACACTTCATGTTTGACCGCTGCTTAAGACAGTCTTACTACACAGGGCACACATTCATTAAAAACACCGATGATGGCTGTTAATCAGTTGAAATCGATTTGTAAAAGTGAATAAATAAAACATGATTTTGCGACTGCTTACTGCTTATTTGGTAATTTTATGGTTTACGGTCACTGCACACCTTGGGAACCACATGGAGCCCACCATTCATCTGTTTAAACATGGTCGAGCGGAAGTTAAAGATGGCCCTCGTTGAGGACGCCCTTTGACGTCTGTCGACTACGCTCAGCCGGCCGGTGTGGTCGAGCGGTTCTAGGCGCTACAGTCTGGAACCGCGTGACCGCTACGGTCGCAGGTTCGAATCGTGCTTAGCGGTTTTTTAGGTTAGATGGTCTCGGGCAAGTACAGAAAGGGCAACAGCAGGCTAAAGTCAGGACATGCGGGGACCAAGCAGCAATCGGTATTGTAATTGTAAACTGTCGAAGCTGTATTGGTAAAGTACCGGAACTTCCAGCGCTGATAGAAAGCACCGAAACTGAAATCGTTATAGGTACAGAAAGCTGGCTGAAGCCTGAGATAAATTCTGCCGAAATTTTTACAAAGGCACAGACGGTGTGTAGAAAGGATAGATTGCAGGCAACCGGTGGTGGCGTGTTTGTTGCTGTTAGTAGTAGTTTATCCTGTAGTGAAATAGAAATGGATAGTTCCTGTGAATTATTATGGGTGGTGGTTACACTCAACAACCGAGCTATGTTAGTAACTGGCTCCTTTTACCGACCTCCCGACTCAGCAGCATTAGTGGCAGAACAACTGAGAGAAAATTTGGAATACATTTCACATAAATTTTCTCAGCATGTTATAGTCCTAGGTGCAGATTTCAATTTACCACATATAGACTGGGACACGCAGATGTTTAGGACGGGTGGTAGGGACAGAGCATCGAGTGACATTATACTGAGTGCACTATCCGAAAATTAACTCGAGCAATTAAACAGAAAACCGACTCGTGGAGATAACATCTTGGACCTACTGATAACAAACAGACCCGAACTTTTCGATTCTGTAAGTGCAGAACAGGGAATCAGTGATCATAAGGCCGTTGCAGCATCCCTGAATATGGAAGTTAATAGGAATATATAAAAAGGGAGGAAGGTGTATCTGTTTAGCAAGAGTAATAGAAGGCAGATTTCAGACTACCTAACAGATCAAAACGAAAATTCCTGTTCCGACACTGACAATTTGAGTGTTTATGGAAAAAGTTCAAGGCAATCGTAAAATGCGTTTTAGACAGATACGTGCCGAGTAAAACTGTGAGGGACGGGAAAACCCACCGTGGTTCAACAACAAAGTTAGGAAACTACTGCGAAAGCAAAGAGAGCTTCAAGTTTAAACGCAGCCAAAACCTCTCAGACAAACAGAAGCTAAACGAAGTCAAAGTTAGCGTAAGGAGGGCTATGCGTGAAGCGTTCAGTGAAGTCGAAAGTAAACTTCTATGTACCAACTTGACAGAAAATCCTAGAAAGTTCTGGTCTTACGTTAAATCAGTAAGTGGCTCGAAACAGCATATCCAGACACGCCGGGATGATGATGGCATTGAAACAGAGGATGACACGTGTACAGCTGAAATACTAAACACCTTTTTCCAAAGCTGTTTCACAGAGGAAGACCGCACTGCAGTTCCTTCTCTAAACCCTTGCACAAACGAAAAAATGGCTGACATAGAAATAAGTGTCCAAGGAATAGAAAAGCAACTGGAATCATTCAACAGAGGAAAGTCCACTGGACCTGACGGTATACCAATTCGATTCTACACGGAGTACGCGAAAGAACTTGACCCCCTTCTAACAGCCGTGTACCGCAAGTCTCTAGAGGAACGGAAGGTTGCAAATGTTTGAAAAGAGCAGAGGTAGTCCTAGTCTTCAAGAAGGGTCGTCGAGCAGATGCGCAAAACTATAGACCTATATCTCTGACGTCGATCTGTTGTAGAATTTTAGAAAATGTTTTTTGCTCGAGTATCATGTCGTTTTTGGAAACCCAGAATCTACTCCGTAGTAATGAACATGGATTCCGGAAACAGCGATCGTGTGAGACACAACTCGCTTTATTTGTTTATGAGACCCAGAAAATATTAGCTACGGGCTCCCAGGTAAATGCTATTTTCCTTTACTTCCGGCCGGCCGCGGTGGTCTCGCGGTTCTAGGCGCGCAGTCCGGAACCGTGCGACTGCTACGGTCGCAGGTTCGAATCCTGCCTCGGGCATGGATGTGTGTGATGTCCTTAGGTTAGTTAGGTTTAAGTAGTTCTAAGTTCTAGGGGACTGATGACCACAGCAGTTGAGTCCCATAGTGTTCAGAGCTATTTGAACCTTTTTTTTTTTTACTTCCGGAAGGCGTTTTATACAGTTCCGCACTGTCGCCTGATAAACAAAGTAAGAGCCTACGGAATATCAGACGATCTGTGTGGCTGGATTGAAGAGTTTTTAGCAAAAAGAAAACAGCATGTTGTTATCAATGGAGAGACGTCTACAGATGTTAAAGTAAGCTCTGGCGTGCCACAGGGGAGTGTTATGGACCAATATATATAAATGACCTAGTATATAGTGTCGGAAGCTCCATGCGGCTTTTCGCGGATGATGCTGTAGTATACAGAGAAGTTGCAACCTTACAAAATTGTAGCGAAATGCAGGAAGATCTGCAGTGGATAGGCACTTGGTGCAGGGAGTGGCAACTGACCCTTAACATAGACAAAAGCAATGTATTGCGAATACATAGAAAGAAGGATCCTTTATTGTATGACTATATGATAGCGGAACAAACACTGGTAGCAGTTACTTCTGTAAAATATCTGGGACTATGCGTGCGGAACGGTTTGAAGTGGAATGATCATATAAAATTAATTGTTGGTAATGGGGGTACCAGGTTGAGATTCATTGGGAGATTCCTTAGAAAATGTAGTCCATCAACAAAGGAGGTGGCTTACAAAACACTCGTTCGACCTATACTTGAGTATTGCTCATCAGTGTGGGATCCGTACCAGATCGGGTTGACGGAGGAGATAGATAAGATCCAAAGAAGAGCGGCGCGTTTCGTCACAGGGTTATTTGGTAACCGTAATAGCGTTACGGAGATGTTTAGCAAACTCAAGTGGCAGACTCTGCAAGAGAGGCGCTCTGCATCGCGGTGTAGCTTGCTCGCCAGGTTTCGAGAGGGTGCGTTTCTGGATGAGGTATCGAATATATTGCTTCCCCCTACTTATACCTCCCGAGGAGATCACGAATGTAAAATTAGAGAGATTCGAGTGCGCACGGAGGCTTTCCGGCAGTCGTTCTTCCCGCGAACCATATGCGACTGGAACAGAAAAGGGAGGTAATGACAGTGGCACATAAAGTGCCCTCTGCCACACACCATTGGGTGGCTTGCGGAGTATAAATGTAGATGTAGATCAGCCGTCCAGGATGTATGCTCCTGACACCATGTCTTACACTTCTTTGCGTGGGTTGTCATCACTAATGGTTTCGGCATAGCAGCTCATCCATGAATAATCGGTTTATGGAGTTCTAGGCGGACAGTGTCGATAGATACGGGGTCTAGAAGATGGCTATTGAGCTCTGCAGTCACTTTGACCGCATATTTTTGCGTTGCTTTGACACAATTCGTGTTAGCATACGACAATCTCTGTCATTTAGTTTTGATTGGCGCCCACTATTTCGTTTACACGATGACATCTTTCCATGTTTTGTGTAGGCTGTCATGACTGTCGAAACAGTTGCTCTTGAAACCTTCAATAACTTGATTGTCTTGGTTACTGATGCTCCAGCTAATGGAGCCCCTGCAATCTGCTCTGCTGGGAACTCTGTTAGGTCTTTCATTGCACAACGACCTCGGCCTCTGAATACAAATACGAAGTGTGCAGTACTCGTAAACAACTTCGCGCTGATGTCTAGTCCGTAATGAACACGCACAGTACAGCGCAACACGTGGCTTACCTGCGTTGTTGACCGTCAGACACAGCCGTCCTATTAACACCACTGTTCAGATTATTTTGCCTATCTCCTGTAGTTTATATAGTACTAAACTATGTGATCAAAAGTATCCGGACACCTGGCTCAAAATGACTTATTGTTCGTGACGCCGTGCATCGGCATTGCTGCAATTCAGTATATTGTTGGTCCACCATTCGCCTTGATGACAGATTCCACTCTCGTAGGCATACGTTCAATCAGGAGCTGGAAGGTTTCTTGGTCAAGGACAGCCCATTCTGCACCGAGGTGAGGTATTGATGGGGGGCGCTGAGACCTGGCACGAGTCCCAAAACATCCCAGAGGTGTTCTATAGGACTTAGGTCAGGACTCTGTGCAGGCCAGTCCATTATAGGAATGTTATTGTCATGTAATCACTCCGCCACAGGCCGTGCATTATGAACAGGTGCTCGATCGTGTTGAAAGATGCAATCGCCATCGCCGAATTGCTCTTCTACAGCGGGAAGCGAGAAGGTCTTAAAACATCAATGTAGGCCTGTACTGTGATAGTGCAACACACAACAACAATGGGTGCAAGCCCCCTCCTTTCTATCCCGCCTGGTGAGGCGGCGCGTGGGACTGCTCCTGGAAACTGATGGGTAGGCCGAATGTAGGAAGTGAGTAGGAGCAGGAAAAGGTGAATTGCTTCGGTACTGCGTTTACACTTAAATCACCTTTACTATAGGAAAAATTAGGATTACATTAGCCTTACGTAACTTTGCCTGAGATGAGCACGTAGGTGCGAAGCCGGACAGGTATCAACGCTAACAAAAGTTACACCGGCAAAATCTGTAGTGGCCCGCCCACTATGAAATAGAAGCAATGTTGCTTTCTCGTCTACTCGGAATCACCTGGAGCGGCGCTCGTGGAGCTGCACAGCGCCGGCTAGAGGGCGCTGTCGTCGGTGTCGTGTCGTAGTGCCAACCTAGCAGCGTGCACCTACGTTGTGGCATCGTATCTATCGATACCACGCCCTCCATGAAAAACACGACCATACCATAATGCCACCGCCTCCTAATTTTACTCTTGGTACTATATACGCAGGCCGATGACGTTCAGCGGACATTCGCTGTACCCACACCCTGCCATCGTTTCGCCACATTGTGTACCGTGATTCATCACTCCACACAACGTTTTTGCACTGTTCAATCGTCCAATTTTTACGCTCCTTACTGCGAGCGAGGCAAGGTTTGACATTTACCGGCGTAATCTGTGGCTTATTAGCAGCCGCTCGACCATGAAATCCAAGTTTTCTCACCTCCCGCTTGTCATAGTACATGCAGTGGATCCTGATGCAGTTTGGAATTCCAGTGTGATGGTCTGGATGAATGTCTATTACACATTACGACCCTCTTCAACTGTCAGCGGCCTCTGTGAGTCAACAGACGAGTTCGAGGTCGGCTTGTACGCTTTTGTGCTATAAGTGTCCCTTAACGTTTCCACTATCGCACCGGAAACAGTGGACGTAGGGATGTTTAGGAGTGTGGAAATAACGCGTACAGACGTATGACAAGAGCGATACCCAATCACCTGATCACGTTCGAAGTACGTGAGTTCTACGAAGCGCCCCATTCCGCTCTCCCACGATGTCTCATGACTACTGAAGTCGCTGACATGGAGTACCTGACAGAAGGTGGCAGCACAACGCACCTAATATAAATAACGTATGTTTTGGGGGTGTCCGGATGCTGTTGATGGCATAGTGTATATAGTACCGTATTTTAGAGTTTATAACGTAGGTACAATTTTAAAATGATCATTGTGCATATCGGTGATCTTGAAGGACTACATTACGTGTTTATGTAATCCCATCAAAAATATGAGAGTGGCGGAGCATTCATTTTGGAAGAATATGTAATTCTAATCATTGTAAAAAGGGGAAGAGAGACGTAGGAAGAGAGAGCGAAAGATGGTCTTAAAAATGTATGAACAAGTATATTGGCTACATCTTAAGTGAGGAAGAAGAAGAAGAAGAGCGGGTTAATTTAGGTGGTAGCCGGCGAGGGTGTAATGGCGCGACAGTGGCAGGTAGCACTGTGCTTGCGTCACCCCCACGGCCCTCACACGTCAGCAGCGTGCGGCGGCCTGTGCCACCCCTGCAGCGGCCGACACGTGGGCGCCGGTGGGAGGGGAGGCGCCCCAGCCGCACGGAGTCACAGAGAGTGAAAGTGAGCCGGGGCGCCACATACCGGCCGGCGCCTCCGCAAGTGGAGCGCGACCGAGCCCCGACCTCCGCAGCTGTGGGTCGCGCTGCGCCCTCTCGTAACTTTGAACCCAGAGGCTCTGCCGCGCAAGGCACTAGACTCGCCGTCCCGAGCGGCGAGTACGTCCGCGGTAATCGTGGTCTCCAGTGTTGCAAACAAGGAAGAGTGCAAGGTTCGACTACATTTTCGGAGATGTCTATAGAGCGTTAATCCCCAGATGTATACTGGTATCTGTCTGTATTACTGAACGCCTAAAACGGTCTCACGACTGCGTGTTGTATACCTAGCCGCTTCCAAGCACAAAAAATCTTTTTTCAGTATTCTTCATAGACTACCGGTCATTAAAATTGCTACACCAAGAAGAAATCCAGATGATAAACGGGTATTCAGTGGACAAATATATTATACTACAAGTGATGTGTGATTACATTTTCACGAAATTTGGGTGCATAGATCCTGAGCAATCAGTAACCAGAACAACCACCTCTGGTCGTAATAACGGCCTTGATACGTCTGGCCATTGAGTCAAACAGAGCTTGGATGGCGTGTACAGGTACAGCTGCCCATGCAGCTTCAACACGATACCACAGTTCATCAAGAGTAGTGTTTGGCGTATTGTAACGTGCCAGTTGCTAGGCAACCTTTCAGTATCCAGAAAGGCCCGTACAGGACCTGCAATATACGCTCGTGTATTATCATGCTGAGATGTAGGGTTTCGCAAGGATCGAATGAAGGGTAAAGTCACGGATCGTAACACATCTGAAATGTAACGTCCACTGTTCAAAGTGCCGTCATTGTGAACAAGAGGTGACCGAGACGTGTAACCAATGGCACCCCATACCATCACGCCGAGTGATACGCCAATATGGCGATGACGAATACACGCTTCCAATGTGCGTTCACTGCGATGTCGCCAAACACGGATGCGACCATCATGATGCTGTAAACAGAACCTGGATGCATCCGAAAAAATGACGCTTTGTCATTCGTGCACCCAGGTTGGTCGTTGAGTACATCATCGCAGGTGCTCCTGTCTGTCATGCAGCGTCAAGGTTATCCGCAGCTACAGTCTCCGAGTTGATAGTCCATGCTGCTGCAAACGTCGTCGAACTCATCGTGCACATGGTTGTTGTCTTGAAAACGTCACCATCTGTTGACTCAGGGATCGAGACGAGGCTGCACGATCCGTTACAGCCATACCGATAAGATACCTGTCACCTCGACTGCTAGTCATACGAGGCCGTTGAGATCCAGCACGGCGTTCCGTATAACCCTCCTGAACCCACCGACTCCATATTCTGCCAACAGTCATTGGATCTCGACCGACGCGAGCAGCAATGTTGCGTTACGATAAACCGCAATCGCGATAGGCTACAATCCGACCTTTATCAAAGTCGGAAACGTGATGGTACGCATTTCTCCTCCTTACAGGAGACATCACAACTACGTTCCACCAAGCAACCCCGGTGAACTGCTGTTTCTGTATGAGAAATCGGTTGGAAACTTTCCTCATGTCAGCACGTTGTAGGTGTCGCCACCGGCGCCAACCTTCTGTGAATGCTCTGAAAAGTTAATCATTTGCATATCACAGCATCTTCTTCCTGTCGGCTAAATTTCGCGTCCGTAGCACCTCATCTTCGTGGTGTAGCAATTTTGATGGCTAGTAGTGTACATAATGATCCAATTTAAAAATTTAAAACGCTATGATAAAGTACTAATGAACAGCTATAACCTTACTTTAAAGCTTTAACACAGTAATACAATTATTAAAGACAAAAACCTAGACTGTATTCATTCAGAGTTTAAGAATGACTACAGTTAGCAGCGTCCATCAAACTTGATTCATAACTGAAAACTTTAAGAGACTTTTTCTCGCTGACAACCCTCTCCCCCCCCCCCCCCCCCCCCCCCCCACAGTTTAATCAAAGGACAAAAGCTTATCGCTTAGTACATTTTCGCTGTCCACGCGGTAAAACGTGACTTTTTAATTTACTGTATGTCTACTGGTAGCTCTACACAACACATTTTGCAGGCAGTACCCACTTACACAACACAATTTATTTGCAAAATCGTTGTACGACAAATGGTTCAGGATATACGACGTGGTAAACATCGAGATGCTTGAGAAACTAGTTTCTGCTAAAGTGGAGCGCAAATTACCCAGTCTATCCTCATTCGGTGCTCAGTACGGAGAACACTTAGCTACTTCCAAGGAACCTTTAAAATAATTTCAAACCTTTTCTAAGCCTCAGTGTATGAGTGAACAACTCGAAACTAGTAAAACCAACGTAATTGGGGCTTTGCATCTTCTACCCTAAAGATTTTACATGCTTAACGTCAAATATTGTGAAGTAATCAGAGGTTTCAAGTTCTTTTATACGTGTCAGTTATTTTCTCAAGTCGATAGCAAACTTCCTCCGAGGAAACAATCACAATACATGACGGGTGGATATAGCCCCTGGGCATCCAGCAAACGAATGGAGTACCGCCGGGACATCCCATAAATCAAGCTATATCCAAAGTATTCACCCACAACGACATCCAAATGATACAATCAAAAGAAGTGAGACTGTATGCCGATTATATGATCCCACTACCAGAAAGTAGAGAGCCGCTACAAGAAACCATTAACAAAGTGAAAGAATTGTCCCTGGAAAAAGACATGATCACAAATAGGGATAAGACAAAAGAAATAGCAGTCAGGAAAGGAAAAAAACCTGGCAAACAATCATAAATTCACCAGCGGAGAACATGAATTGGAAATTGCTAGGGTTGAATACTGCCTTGAGTTCAGACTTGTGGGGTCTAGGAAACCTGCCTTTTCGGGTCGCTACACAAAATTCAAGAAAATCGTATTAATGAATTTTATTACAAAAGGAAATAATTACAATACTTAACTTTGTATTTATACAGATGTTCGTATATCCATAATTGACATGGACGACTTGGGACGTCAGCTAGATGTTGTTACATCATCATCATCTTCAGACCCATACTTGTTGATACAACCGTATGCGTCTAACACGAGTAGTCAGTGGTGAGAAAGGCGTGTTCCATGCTGAAGGCAGGTAATAACTGATCCGCATGGAACACGCCTTTCTCACCACTGACTACTAGTGTTAGACACATACGGTTATGGGCCTGAAGATGATGTAACAACATCGAAACTAGTTGCCAATAAAACCAACACCTTAATAAAGATGGAGGAATTTCGTCATTTTTTAACTTAGACAGATGTGTCGCAAACAAAGGGGGACACACAAAATAAACCATGTTCTTCAATATATGCAATTCCTAAGTCGCTGATCTTGAAGTGCCAGATCTTGATGCTGCTGTAGAAGTGGGCCGCGACCAGTCGGCGCGGCGCTTATGTCCTCTTACCATAGAGGCCGCTGTTGTCGCGTTGTCGTCCTGAAGAGGGGTTAGTCAGCTTGCAATTGACAGATGTCTTCTTCACAGCCCTCTGTGCTCTAATGCTCCCGACCGTAGTGCCGGCGCTTGACTTTACGCTGGAACAGTCAATGTCAATAGAATTCACAAACAGCTGTGTACTTTAAGATATTATTTCATTTTGTTACTTATAGTACGTGTTGATTGCAAAATGTTTATTCATATGATCGGTTTCGGTTCCTCTAGAATCATCTTCAGATCTGATATTTCGGTTACAGGAGTAACCCGTCCAAACATAGCAACTTTCACATCATGTGGCGCAGCTTACTTAAAAACGACACTGCTGTCAAGAAACATGATCGTCATGAAGCGATGTACGTGGACTGCAGCCAGTGTACCATACTCCTTGACCATGGTGGTGCCTTGCACTAGACCCATGGGTGCCCGCGTGAATGTTTCCCAGAGCACAATGGAGCCGCAGCAAGCTTGTTCACGTCCCGCTCACTGTACAGGGGTCAAGAAGAAGACGGATTCGCGCCTTCCCATCAGCATGACGAAGAAGGTATCGGGATTCATCACACCATTCCACGCTCTACCACTGCGCCAACGTCCAGTGCTGATGGTCATGTGCCCATATGGCGTAGTTGCCGATGTCGTAACAACTTTTGGCACTTACATGGGTCGTCGGCTGCAGAGGCTCATAATTAGGAGTGTTCCGTTCACTGTGTGTTCAGACACACTTTTACTGTGCCCAGTGATTCTAGTTCCGCCACAGTTCATCGCCTGTCCTGTTTCTATCAGTCTGCCCAACCTACGACATCGGACATCTGTATTGAGGGGTGGGCCCCCAACCATTCATCTTGGTTTCGCCACGTATTGAAAACACTCACCACAGCATTCTTCGAACACTCGACAAGTGGTGCAGTTTCCGAAATGCTCGTGCCGAGCTTCCGGGCCACAAAAATCTGTCCTCTGTCAAACTCGGATAGATCGCGTGGCTTCCCCATTTTACACACACGGACTAGCAGTCATTTCTCGCCAGGTGACGCTGCTATCGCGAAGGCTTGTTTGTATTGATAGTGGATCGGTGGTCGTAATATGTTAGCTGATCAATGTAAATGTACCTTGAAACACAGAATACTCCGGCTGTCTGTTATGAAGGCACCCACCGTAGGAACACCATGTTCAAATTCACTTATCTGCGACATAATGCTCTCATAACTACACAGAATGCCTGGTCACGACTGACACTTGCAAATTATTGAAAAGACTGCACATGTGTGGTTTGTCGTCAAATACAGCAGCGCAAGTTGCAGGCTTGGATATCATCTGCATTTATGTTCAAGAAGGTATTTCGCACGGTTTTTCTTTGTTTTTGTACCGAACCCCCGTATCTACTCCTCTAATCCGTCACTGAAACATAAAGAGAGGGTGAAGTATTCGGGACAGAGCAGGTGGGAGATGAGGATGCAGAGACATGCGACAGCAACCGATCGGTACATCGACATCACGGTTTCCACCGTATTCTCTAATAGTCAGTTGTCCTATTCATTAAAAAGAGTGTCAATTCCGCATCGGCCTTATAAATTTTCCGGAACAGGTTTACACAGGTATTCAGAACTGAAGCAATAAACCGCAGTTTGTCTGTCTTGTCTTTAATTCACGATATAATCACACAGACTGTCAACAGATGTCCTTACGATCATGTTCTGCACAGATGACATTCCGTCAACGATGACGTCAGGGCACCTATCAAACGGGATAGTGTTTGCTGTGTAATCCAGATCCGCGATCGTTGTGTACACAGTCATAGACGGTGGGAAGAGATCGATATCGAAGAGGATCCCTAGGGTGTGTCCAGGGATTATGTTGAGCACTCGAACCTCTCTTCATGAAAATGTACGGGTGAATCGGCATGTTTTAACTGCTGTCAGGTATCGTGACGAGATACTGGGACCTCATTTGAGGTTGTTGCTAGGTGCTGTGGACCGATACTTCGTACTGATGGGCGATAATACTCGACCACAGAGGGCAGGGGTGGTTGACGTTTTCTTCGAAACGGAATCGGTCACTCGATTTGAATTCCATAGAGCAAATCTGAGATACACTAAGGATACGGGCAGAATCACATCAGCATCCACCAATCTCTCTCTAAGACCTGCGAGAAACTCTGCTGGAAGAATTGACTTTATTGCCTCAACATGCGATTGATGGCATCATTCACAGCATGCCCGGTCGTTGTCAAGCCTGTATATCTGACATAGATGGTCACACTCCATCCTGAGAGCATTAACCAGTTGTCTCAATGTGTGTGCCAATTCGTTCAGTTGGAAAAAACGAAGAACATTTCCGTCTCTGTTATTCATGTTGCACTTGTTGACGTTCTGTATTCTTTACGTTGTTTCCACTTTACTACCACCTCTTGATACCGTATTGTGGCAAAGTATGCCGTCCAAAGTGGCCGAGCGGTTCTAGGCGCTAGAGTCTGGAACCGCCCGACCACTACGGTCGCAGGTTCGCATCCTGCCTCGGGCATGGATGTATGTGATGCCCTTAGGTTAGTTAGGTTTAAGTAGTTGTAAGTTCTAGGGGACTGATGACCTCAGAAGTTAAGTCCCATAGAGCTCAGAGCCATTTGAAACATTTTCTGACAAAGTATACGCAACCTTGCAAAATTTGCGTTTGTTGCTTTAATTTTGGACACCAGTGTAATATTGCCCACCAGCAGGCGACTAGAGGACGCTACATGTAGCATAGTGGGGAAGAGTGATCCATCTGAACTCTTCCGCAGCGGTGTTACCAAGATTCTTTACACCGGCTCGCTACTCTTTGCAGGAGGAATACGCTGTGGGCGTGGATTCGCTCGCTGCTGGCATACGTAATTGCAGAGGAGGAGGACTTATCTCCTCCACTACAGAGTGAGTGCCGGGAGATACGGGATCGGTGGAGAAGGAAGGCCTGCCGGTGGCGCAACGCTACGCCGCGTCACGTCACGATTGCGATGCGACGGGCAGCCGCCGCCAGCCTTGGCGGGGAGATACAGTGCCGGCGCGGCTCTGATTTGTCGGGACGGGATGGGCGACTGCCGGCGAAGGGCGCAGCGCCGTGCTGGCTGCAGTCCGGCCTGGGGGTGCGCGATAGATATTGGTTTACTTAAGTATCGGAATGTCTTCAAAATAGTATCGATATGCAGGGTGTTACAAAAAGATACGGCCGAACGTTCAGGAAACATTCCTCACACACAAAGAAAGAAAATATGTTATGTGGACATGTGTTCGGAAACGCTTAATTTCCATGTTAGGCTCATTTCAGTTTCGACAGTATGTGCTGTACTTCCTCGATTCACCGCCAGTTGGCCCAATTGAAGGAAGGTAGTGTTCACTTCGGTGCTTGTGTTGACATGCGACTCATTGCTCTACAGTACTAGCATCAAGCACATCAGTATGTAGCATCAACAGGTTAGTGTTCATCACGAACGTTGTTTTGCAGTCAGTGCAATGCTTACAAATGCGGAGTTGGCAGATGCCCATTTGATGTATGGATTAGCACGGGGCAATAGCAGTGGCGCGGTACGTTTGTATCGAGACAGATTTCCAGAACGAAGGTATCCCGACAGGAAGACGTTCGAATCAATTGATCGGCGTCTTAGGGAGCACGGAACATTCCAGCCTATGACTCGCGACTGGGGAAGACCTAGAACGACGAGGACACCTGCAATGGACGAGGCAATTCTTCGTGCAGTTGACGATAACCCTAGTGTCAGCGTCAGGGAAGTTGCTGCTGTACAATGTAACGTTAATCACGTCACTGTATGGAGAGTGCTACGGGAGAACAAGTTGTTTCCGTACCATGTACAGCGTGTGCAGGCACTATCAGCAGCTGTTTGGCCTCCACGGGTACACTGCGAATGGTTCATCCAACAATGTGTCAATCCTCATTTCAGTGCCAATGTTCTCTTTACGGATGAGGCTACATTCCAACGTGATCAAATTGTAAATTTTGACAATCAACATGCGCGGGCTGACAAGAATCCGAACGTAATTGTGCAGTCACGTCATCAACACCGATTTTCTGTGAACGTTTGGGCAGGCATTGTTGTTGATGTCTCGATTGGGCCCCATGTTCTTCCACCTACGCTCAATGGAGCACGTTATCATGATTTCATACGGGATACCCTACCTGTGCTGCTAGAACACGTGCCTTTACAAGTACGACACAACCTGTGGTTCATGCACGATGGAGTTCTTGCACATTTCAGTCGAAGTGTTCGTACGCTTCTCAAGAACATTTTCGGTGACCGATGGATTGGTAGGGGCGGACCAATTCCATGGCCTCCGCGCTCTCCTGACCTCAACACACTTGACTTTTATTTATGAGGCATTTGAAAGCTCTTGTCTACGCAACCCCAGAACCAAATGTAGTGACTCATCGTGTTCGTATTGTGGACGGCTGTGATACAATACGCCATTCTCCAGGGCTGCATCAGCGCATCAGGGATTCCATGCGACGAAGGGTGGATGCATGTATCCTCGCTAACGGAGGACATTTTGAACATTTCCTGTAACAAAGTGTTTGAAGTCACGCTGGTACGTTCTGTTGCTGTGTGTTTCCATTCCATGATTAATGTGATTTGAAGAGAAGTAATAAAATGAGCTCTAACATGGAAAGTAAGCGTTTCCGGACACATGTCCGCATAACATATATTCTTTCTTTGTGTGTGAGGAATGTTTCCTGAAAGTTTGGCCGTACCTTTTTGTAGCACCCTGTATACGCAGGCATTTACACTATGATATGTTGATTAATCAATATTCAACACTGCCTGTCTTTTTTTGATTAATAAGCAGTATACACTGATCAGCCAGAACATTATGACCACCGACCTACTATAGATATGAGATCGTCTGGGCCAGAGGTTCCCAACAGGTGGTCCGCGCACCCCCAGGGTCCGCGACCTATGCCAGAGGGGTCCGCTAGATGCTATTAGAATAAAAATATATTAAATATATTTCGTATGATAACAGAGTTTTTGTTTTGGCCGCTCAATATTCTTTCGATAATGAATATGTCAATGTTTTTTCTAAGTACCAAAAATAGAAAACGTATAAAAAGACTCTTGTTTGGCTTTTTAGGTACTTGATATTGTGATATGACAAGGTGCCAATCATGCTCGATGAGGGGGTACTCGAGAAAATTTTGTTGGGGACCCCTGGTCTAGGCGACAGCATCGTCACCTGGGGAGTAATCACTATTAGTGAAACACACGCACGGTGCCTGTAGTATAAGTCAGCGTGCTGTCCGTATGTGTATAATGGGGAAGACGGGCGATCCATCTGAGTTTGACGGAGAACAGATTGTGAGCATGTCGGGAACTGCACGACATGTCGGGTCTTCGAGTAGAGTGTCTTCAATAAATGGCGCAACCAAAGTAAAATTGTAACGGCGTAAAGCGCCGGCACGCCAGTCAAGAACGATACAGAAGGGAAGGCTTTGAGAAGACGTCAGCCAATCGCACGGTCCTCTCTCCAAGATGACAACGAAACAACAGTGACCCCTATGTGGCCGGCCGCTGTGGTCTAGGGGTTCTAGGCGCGCAGTCCGGAACCGCGCGACTGCTACGGTCGCAGGTTCGAATCCCGCCTCGGGCATGGATGTATGTGACGTCCTTAGGTTAGTTAGGTTTAATTAGTTCTACGTTCTAGGCGACTGATGACCTGAGAAGTTAAGTCGCATAGTGCTCAGAGCCATTTGAACCATTTGACCCCTATGTGAAGAGGAAATAAGCGCCGCGACTACAGTTGAGGGCCCAGTTTAATAGAACATTCAAGATTAGCCAGTGGGAAAGCAGGGTCAACTCTCGTCAGTTCACTTGTGCTCTCTATGTAGCACAGATTTCGGAATGTTTATACTGAAGAAGATTAATTATTTTGTATGTCACCCTTTCCTATTGACACGTCTGTGTAATTGCCAAAGTTAAGTACTGTAATTTTCTTTTTGTAATAAAACTCATAAATGCGACTTGTTTGAATGTTTGTCTAGCGAATAAAGTACGCACGCTTCGTATAAAGAAACCACATCCACGCGCCGTAGGGTTGGAAGGCCAGCACTCGTTACACATGTCGGACGCCGTAGGCTGGGAGGACTCGTAAAACAGGGCAGGCAGCGAACTGTGGTGGAACTAACATCAGACTTGCATGCTGGGCAGATTACTCATGAGCCTGAACACACAGTGAACGGAACTCTTGTAACGGTGTGCCTCCGCAGCCGAGGACCAATGTATGGACCAATGTCAACACCACGACATCGGCAACTGCGATTGAAATGGGCACGTGACCAACGGCACTGGACGTCGGCGAAGGTAGTGGAGGGTGACATGGTCTTATGAGTACAGATGACTTCTTATCATGCCGATGGCAGGGTGCGAATCCGTCATATTACAGGGAAACAGCTCCTTGACACCTGCAGTGTGAGAGGGAGACAAGCCGGCGGCGGCTCCATTATGCTTCGCGAAACATTCATGTGGGCATCTTTCGGTCCAGTGGGGCTGATGCAAGGTGCCGTGGCGGCAAACGAGTATCGTACACTTGTTGTAGATCAAGTACATCCCTTCAGGACGATCATATTTCCCGACGCAGATGCATTTTTCAACAAGATAATGCACCATGTCATAAGGCAGGAGTGTGACAGAGTGGTTGGAGGGGAACAGTGGCGAGTTCCAACTGATGTGCTGGCCTCCCAAACTCTCCAGATCTGTGGCGGATAGAACGCATCTGGGACGTGATTGAACGTGGCGTCTCAGCTCACCGCCTCACTATCCGGGATTTACGGGAATTAGGTGACGTGTGTGCGCAAATGTGTTGCCACCGACGTACCAGGGCCTCATTGCTTCCATGCCACGATGCGCCACCGCCGTTAGCCGCGCCAAAGGTTGGCATCCTCGCTGTTAGTTAGGTGGTCGTAATATCTACCTGATCAGTGTAGTTCTCAACAGCAGATTTCATGCCCATTCCAACGACTACCAATGTTTGCAATCTGACAGTTAACGATTTACAATGGGCTTAATTTAATTCCATATTAGGTACTACAAATGACCACCAGATTCGAACACGAATGCATGTATACTGCATATTCATGAGACTCTGTTACTTCCACGACTTATTTCTGTCACTGCAAGTGATAGGTACATCGCGCAAAATGCAGACATTTGGTGACAGCACAGTATGAGAATGGTTGAAATTATCACTCCCTGCTCTAGCCACAAGGAGACTCTAATAAGCGTTCAGTTTGGTCACAGCATGATAAACTTGTCCGAAAGGTTAGTCAGGCAAGAAAATGCTCTTATTCTCTACCAAACGAGCTAAAACAAGAAGTCGATCAACGTCATTTAAAATTAAACTGCGATTAGTTGTCACCATTTCTCACCGGCTTTGTCGGAAATTGCTCAAATATACTTAATACGCCAAGCCTCTTCCGTTTCGTCGGAAAGAGTGGCTTTCTCAGTAAAGAAGGCTGTAGCAGATAACAGAAGTAGATTGACAGGGGAACCTATTAGACAAAGATACGATGGTGATTATCAGTTTCATCAGTTGGTTTTTTGTAAGTAAGTGGTTTTATAGTACATTGTTTGCCTTTTACTGGTTAACGTTGGGCATTAGAAAGTATTTGTCAGTTCTTAAATGTTTCTTAGTCATTTCTCTGACTCCAGTCAACTTTCTTTTAAATTCACGTAAATATTCATCACATCGACCGTTATAACGAAATCTGGATATTTTTGTCTCGGTAACGTCGATGTACACTGAAGAGCCAAAGAAACTGGTACACCAACCTAATACCGTGTAGGGCAACGCGAGCATGCAGAAATACCGCACACGACGTGGCATGGACTCGACTAATGTCTGAAGTAGCGCTGGAGGGAACTCACACCATGAATCCTGCAGGGCTGGTCATAAATCCGTAAGAATACGAGGGTGTGGAGATCCCTTCTGAACAGCACGTTGCAAGGCATCCCAGATATGCTCAATAATGTTCATGTCTGGAGAGTCTGGAGGGCAGCGGAAGTGTTTGAACTCAGAAGAGTTTTCCTGGAGCCATTATGTAGCAATTCTGGACGTGTGGGGTGTCACATTGTCCTGCTGGAATTTCCCAAGTCCGTCGGAATGGATAGTGGACATGAATAGATGCAGGTGATCAGACAGGATGCTTCCGTACGTGCCACGTGTCAGAGTAGTATTTAGACGTATCAGGAGTCCCATATGCCTCCAACTCCACACCATTACAGAGCCGCCACCGGCTTGAACGGTCCCCTGCTGACATCCAGAGTCCATGGATTCCTGAGGTTGTCACCAAACCCGTACACATCCATCCGCTCGATACAACTTGAAATGACACTCGTAAGATCAGGCAACATTTTTCCAGTCATCAACAGTCCAACGTCGGTGTTGACAGGCGCAGGCGAGGTATAAAGCTTTGTGTCGTGCAGTCATCAAGGGTGCACGAATGGGTCTTCGGCTTCGAAAACCCATATCGATGATGCTTCGTGGAATCGTTCGACCGCTAACACTTGTTGATAGCCCAGCACTGAAATCTGTTGCAATTTGAGGAAGGATTGCGCTTCTGTCACGTCGAACGATTCTTTGCAGTCGTCTTTGCCCCTTTTTTGCAGGATCTTTTTCCGGCTGCAGCTATGTCGGAGATTTGATGTTTTACCAGATTCCTGATATTCACGATACACTTGTGAAATGCTTGTACGGGAAGATCCCCATTTCATCGCTAGCTCGGAGACGCTGCGTCCCATCGCTCATGCGCCGACTGTAACAAAACGTTCAAAACTCAGTTGAACCTTGATAACCTCCCATTGTAGCAGCAGTAACCGATCTAACGAGTGCGCCAGACACTTGTTGTCTTATATAGGTGTTAACGGCCGCAGCGCCGTATGCTGTCTGTTTACGTATGTCTGTATTTGAATACAAATGCCTATACCAGTTTTTTAGGCACTTCAGTGTATTTCATAAATAACGATAAAATATATATCGATTTCTTGAATAATTTTGCCCGTCCCTCGTCCGGCCAGCCAGTGGAGTGCAGAGAGCATACGGCGCGTGTCCGGCGCCCTGCGTTGCGAAACGGACCCGGCAGGCGGTGACGGCCGGCTCGGCTCACGGAAGGGCGGCAGATTTATGGCCGCTGCGTTTGTGACCCTGGGAAGGCTAGGCTGCCCGCCAAGGTGAAGTAAGAGGCCGCCGGTGCGTGATGGCGCCTCACGGAGCTGTCTCTTGTTTACGCACTGATAAAGCAGAGTTACAACACCGGCAGAGGCCTCTCCACTGTATGGCATTGACGCCGGAAGTAACCGGTTGGAATAATACCCGTTGTGAAAGTACTCCTGACCTGCGGACTTTGTCCGGCAAAAAAAAGCATAAGAGTTGGCGATGCACAGCGGTCGATAGCGTGCACATGTTTAACCCATCAAGTTTGCAAGGCTCCTACGGAGAGATGCTTAAGGCAGGGATGTAGCCTTTCTCTCCTCCTTTTTATACGGCATATCCAAGACGCAATGATGGAACTAAAAGAAAATTCGGTAGTGAGAGTAAAATTGAAGGCGAAAGGACATCAGCGATGAGATTTAAAAAAATGGCTCTGAGCAATATGCGACTTAACTTCTGAGGTCATCAGTCGCCTAGAACTTAGAACTAATTAAACTTAACTAATCTAAGGACATCACACACATCCACGCCCGAGGCAGGAGTCGAACCTACGACCGTAGCGGTCGCTCGGCTCCAGACTGTAGCGCCTAGAAACGCACGGCCACTCCGGCAGGCCATGAGATTCACTGCTGATGTTGCTAACCTCTGTGAAAGTGAGAAAGAACTGCCTATCTTGTTGAGTCCAGTGAACGCACTCCCGTGCACAGTATATGCACTTATAGACGCTGTCTTTCTTAGTATTCATGAGAAACAGCGGATCCCCGCACCACGGAATGATTTGGGAAATTTAATTTATTTTAACTTTGGGAGCGAATTCTCTTGCTCTCGTTACAGTTGTCATTTAAGTAGAGAACGGAAATCGTGCACACCATCTGTGTCCATCAGGGAGAAGGGAATTGTCAGGGGTGCTCCAGGAAAGTGTGACAGGACCGCTCCTCTTATCCGTTTAGCACATATACGACTTCACGGACAGTGTGAGCTGCAACCTGTGCCCGTTTGCTGAAGATGCTGTGGCGTACAGGAACGTATCGAAGTTGTGTGACTATAAGACCATACGAGATGACTTGGACAAAATTTCTAATTGGTGTAATGCATGGCTGCTTGCTCTGAATGTTAAAAAACGTAATGCAGATGAGTTGGAAAACAAACCCTTAATGCTCTAATGCAGCATCACCAGTGTTCCGCGTGAGACAGTCACGTACACTCATGGTTATAAATTAATGATACTTGCAGAACATGGTGCCACGCAACGTGGCACTGCACAAAACTGGCGCTAATAGCATAGACACATACGGAACACACACGATCTGCAAGTCCACGGTATTTGTGACAAGTTGAGAAAACCGTCCCGAAAGACATGTGCTAGAACACGCCACTGTTTCCTGCCCATGTACCCCGACATCAGTGTGGGATATGATCACCATGCGCACGTGTACAGGCCGCACAACGGGTTGGTATACTCTGCATCAGGCGTCGAACAGCTTTTGGGGTATAGCCTCCCATTCTTGCACCTGTGCCTGTCGGAGCACCTGACGTGTCCTAGGGCTTTGAAGACGTGCAGCGATACGTGGACCGAGAGTATACCAGAAGTGCTCGGTGGGGTTTAGGTCTGGAGAGCAGGCAGGCCACTCCATTCGCCTGATATCTTCTGCTTCGAGGTTCTCCTCCACGATGGCAGCTCGGTGAGGCCGTGCCTTATTATCCATCAGGAGGAAGGTGGGACCCCTGCACCCCTGAAAAGGTGGACATAACAGTGCAAAATGACGTCCCAATACACCCAACCTGTTACAGTTCCTCTGTCAAAGACATACAGGGACGTACGTGCACCAATCATAATCCCACCTCTCATCATCACACCACGATTTCCATACAGGTCCCTTTTAGGGACATTAAGGCTTCACGCTAGATGAAAACCCGGCGATAATCATTGTTCAGACTATACCTGGACCTGTCCGTGAGCATAACCTTGGACCGCTATTCCAATGACCATGTACTGTGTTCTTGACACCAGGCTCTACAGGCTCTCCTGTGACCAGGGGTCTGTGCAATGCACGTTGCAGGTCTCCGGGCGAGTAAACCATGTCTGTTCAGTCGTCTGTAGACTGTGTCTCTGGAGACAACTGTTTCAGTGGCTGCGGTAAGATCCCGACCAAGGCTACCTGCAGTACTCCGTGGCCGTCTGCGGGCACTGATGGCGAGATATTGGTCTTCTTGTTGTGTTGTGCACTGTGGACGTCCCGCACTATAGAGCCTGGACACGTTTTCTGTCTGCTGGAATCATTGCCATAATCTTGAGACCACACTTTGTTCCACACGGAGGGCCCATTGCTACGACCTTCTTTGTTTGACCAGCCTCCAGTCGCCCTAGTATTCTACCCCTCATAACGTCATCAATATATGTTCTTTTAGCCATTTTCAGCACACAGTCACCATTAGCACGTCTGAAAACGTCTGCACACTTACTCTCCACACCGTACTCTGACCTGCACGAACACACCTCTGCGTATGTGGACTGCTTCCAACGCCTCCGTGAGACGACCGCAGGTCAGATGTACTCCATGGTCATACCCCGATGTGATTTAAACCCGAAAACCGCCCATCATAGCGTTATTTCACCATGTATCACCATTATCCTTAATTTATGTGCATGAGTGTAGTTTAAATATCTAGGTGTTGCGTTGGCGGGCGATGTGAAGTAGAAAGAGCACGAAAGGGGAACAGTGGGGTAGGAAACGACTGACTTTATTTATTTATTAGGAGAAATTTAGGAAAATGCGATTCATTTCTAAAGGAGACCGCATCTCGGACGCTAGCGCGACCCATTCTTGAGTACTGTGCGAGTGTTTGGAATCTCCACTGAGTCGGATTAAAAGAAGAAATCGAGGCACTTCAGAAGCTGACTGCTAGGTTTTTTTACCTTTAGGTTCAATCAACACACGAGTATTTCAGAGATTCTTTGGGACTGCCTGGAGACTGCGTCCTTTTCACGAAACACTATTCAGAAAATTTAGAGAACCGGCATTTGAAGTTGGACGAAGAACGATTCTACTGGCACAAACGAACATTTCGCGTAAAGGTCGTGAAATCAAGATAAGAGAAATTACTGCTGTCACGGACGCATATTGACAGTCGTTTTTCCTTTGCTTTATTTTCGAGTGGAAGAGAAAAACTAGTGGTGGTAAAGAGTACCCTCTCCACGCACCGTACGATGGCTTGCGAAGTATGTATGTAGGTGTATTTCTGTCTGTAAACCATGGAAATTTTAACTATTTATGTGTTGTGGCGCTTATGTACAGTATTTTCTGTGGTGGGGATATGGAACGAGCCAAGTATTTCCCTAAAGAAGAAAGGAAAGATACGTAAATACCACACTCAGGCTCGCTGGGGCACCAGACAGACCGTCGTTAAACCATCGTACTGATTACATAATGGTCTGACCTACCTCCTTGTCTCACAACCCAGGACACAGTGCGTCAAGCAATTAAGGACACCAAGAACGACTTTAGCTGCACGCTTAACGTAAAGAATGCCGACGATGTTGTAGATGAAATGCCGGCTGGTGTGGCCGAGTGGTTCTAGGCGCTACAGTTTGGAACCGCGCGACCGCTATGATCACAGGTTCGAATCCTGCCTCGGGCATGGATGTGTGTGATGTCCTTAGGTTAGTTAGGTTTAAGTAATTCTAAGTTCTAGGGGACTGATGACCTCAGATGTTAAGTCCCATAGTGCTCAGAGCCATAAACCATTTGTAGATGGAATGGTCTCACGTCCCGTCGATGATCAGTCATTAGAGACCGAGAAAATACTGTGATACGTTAAGGATATGGATAAGGATAAGGCAATCAACTGTGTCTTTTAAAAAGCAAACAATCGATTTATAACCTACATAAATGATAAATATCCTTCCATATAGTTACACAACTATTAGAGAGTCATTCTGACGCGAGGAGCTTATCTTAAGTCAAGTAAAAACGGATTCACAATTATTTTTTTATTAGTGATTAGTCTTCTGACTGTTTCGTTGAGGCCCACCACGAATTCCTGGCGCCGTCTGTTGCGCCAGTCGCTTCATCTCAAGAGTATCACCTGTACCCAACGTTCTTATTTCTATCTTTCTCTTCCCCTACACGTTTTAGCCACTACAAGTCCTTGTAGTGCCATGCTAATTTATTCCCTGACGTCTTTCCACATGTCCAGTCATCCTGACCTCCTCCTCGTCAGTGTTTTCCATATGTTCCTTTCTTCGTCGATTCTGCACAGCACCTCTTCATTCCTTATCTTATTAGTCCACTTAATCTTCAACATCCCTGTATAGCACAACATCTAAAACACTTCGATTCTATAGACATATAATAGTATAGCCGAACAAGTGTATGACTGGTTGACAGCAAACGACCAAGTTTGAATTAAAGATTCTCTCATTGCGGATTTTAAAACCGTTATAAATGAGATGAATAGATCAGGGTTGACATTTACAGTAGTGTCACCGCCAGACACCACACTTGCTAGGTGGTAGCCTTTAAATCGGCCGCGGTCCGTTAGTATACGTCGGACCCGCGTGTCGCCACTATCAGTGATTGCAGACCGAGCGCCGCCACACGGCAGGTCTAGAGAGACTTCCTAGCACTCGCCCCAGCTGTGCAGCCGACTTTGCTAGCGATGTTTCACTGACTTCTACGCTCTCATTTGCCAAGACGATAGTTAGCATAGCCTTCAGCTACGTTATTTGCTACGACCTAGCAAGGCGCCAGTATCCGTACTATTGATATTGTGTATCATGTACCATAAAGAGCGACGTTCTCCATTAATGGATTAAAGTTAAGTATTCCACCAGTTACGTCCGTTTTTCTCAATTCTAATTCTCTTGTCATGTTACAGACCTCACGACAGCCTGCGTGTGCTAAAATGCGTGCATTTCGGCCTCCTTTAGCAATAAGGTGTTGGCTCTCCTGCCAACCACAACATTTACACTCTAACTGAAACCGCACGTCTAAAATTTCTGTGTTGAGAAAATGGAACGAATACATTTATAAGCGCAAGACATTCGTTTCGATAGGTTTTTTCGTCCTCCAAAGTGTGTTGGCTTTCAGACAAAACGCTTTTTGTATCATTTCACTCCCTAATGTCCTAGGGAATCACCTTTTGACACAACTGAGACACACGTCTACGATGAGAAGTCTTTCTTAATGAAACTGCGTTATTTTTGTATATTTTAGAATGCTGAATTCTAATAGGATAGCAAAAAATCTGCATCATCCACCGATACAATCAAAACTCAATATTTTTATATAACGCATTTTTAGTAATATTAATGACATGTATTTCATATTGTAACTAAAGGAATAATAATAAAACGACGTTGAAATTCGATGACAAGTTGTAGGACTGGCTGGTATGCTCTGTGCCTGTTATGGCAAGCTCTTTGGCTCGTCTTTCCGCGCAAGAACGCAGAAAGAAAAAGTTCCCTACTCCGTCACAAGGGAAATTAAAAGAACTCATGTTTATTGGACATAACATTCGGATAAAGTTCTCGTCATTCAAGGAGGTAGCTACTAAGTTCTTAGGAAACAAAATGATCGTCATTGTGTTTCTGTTGTTGGTAACATACCAGAAAATTTCAGGAAGGTAGTCATCATCTAAAGGTGCTCTTTTTGGGCAGTGACCACCATTTTTCTCCAAAAAATTCAGCGTCAGTATGACGCAAGGGTGATGACTCTGTCGATCACTTCACAGGTACGTGCAACAGCCAAGCCATCGGACGTAGACTGATGAGAAGAGGGACGAAATGTACTGTCTAATGAAAAGTGTACAGGCGCCATTATGTAATGCGACATTGACCACTAGATGTCCTGAAGGCGGTCCCGCGAATATAAAAGCAGTCAGGGATTATTCTGTTGTCAGTACAGAAGCCGTAACAGCACAATGGGTCGGTCAGGAGACCTCAGTGACTTCTAAAGTGGACCATTCATTGGATTGTTACAATACCATCGGAGACATTTCAACCCTTCGAAAGTTGCCCAACTCGATTGTTGGTGATGTGATTGTAAAACGGAAACGCGAAGTAACAGCTACAGCTAAACCAACACCACACAGACATCATGTAGTGACGGATGGGGAACGTCGATCATTTTGGATGGTGGTTGAAAAAAAATCTGATGACATCAGCGGAAGAAATCACACGTCAGTTTGAAAGTGCTTCCAGTAGTCCAACTAGCACAATGACTGTGCATCGGGTGTTAAAAGAAAGGTGTACAGTGGTTGGGCAGTTCCTCACAACCTACACATTTTTGCCGTCAGTGCTGAGCCACGATTGAGCCCCTATAAAGAGAGACGCTACTATTCAGAGGGATAGCTAGATACGAATGATGGGGAACGGTGAATCACGCTGAACCCTGTGGCAATACGTGGTACGCTTATTGCGCTAAAGAAAACGCTAAATGCAGGTGGATATGGGAGCACGTCTGACAGAATTAAGTTCTGGATACACTTGGGGGACGATGACTGCCTGTATTAGCATTACATGTACCCTATGCTAAAACAGTATCTGTAAGGCAACTGTTTGTGGGCAACAAAATTCCTGAAATGGTTTGGTGTGCCGAGAGTTTCGATGTGCACCTCACGGAACGCGTTCAACACGAGTTAGAACGTCGGATCGCTCCAGACCCCTTCTCTGGTAGCAGTTGTTGAGGGAGGATGTACTGCCACTTCTCCAAAGGAATTCAGGCTCCTCTCTGAAAGTCTGCCCAGCAGAATCAAGCTGTCATAAAGTCGAAGAGCCGACACAGTCCATCTTAATGTCAACTAACAGCTGTCCGAACACTTTATGAGACACATACATGTTTATGTGCGAGATAGATATATGTCAATGTGCAGCTTGTCCCAACCGTTTCGAAAATAACACACACAAATTATTTTCTGTGTCAACACAAAATTTTTTATATCAAATGCTGTAATTATGTCATATTCAGCCTTGTCACTAAACTTTATCATAAACACACTTTTTCATTAATGATTGTTTAACCCTTCATTACAGAATGATTTTTGCCAAATTTCGTACTTAGGAAAGAACATTATGGCGCTGTATACGATTCCAGATTTGGATAACTCCTTAAAAATGTAGTAATAAGATTTATTTTGTGGGCCATAATCGCTTTCAAAGTCAACCACACTACAGCACCAATGCAGTTTCACTGCCTGAAAAAATTGCCGTATTATATATAAACAAGTTTTCGAAATTGTTGGTATGTATTTAGTTTACATAATAACTTATAACCTTGAAACAAAGTGCGACCGAGACCCTTGAAAATTCCCACTGATTGTCAATCAAACGTAGTAACTACTTGTATTGATACATATACACTCCTGGAAATGGAAAAAAAGAACACATTGACACCGGTGTGTCAGACCCACCATACTTGCTCCGGACACTGCGAGAGGACTGTACAAGCAATGATCACACGCACGGCACAGTGGACACACCAGGAACCGCGGTGTTGGCCGTCGAATGGCGCTAGCTGCGCAGCATTTGTGCACCGCCGCCGTCAGTGTCAGCCAGTTTGCCGTGGCATACGGAGCTCCATCGCAGTCTTTAACACTGGTAGCATGCCGCGACAGCGTGGACGTGAACAGTATGTGCAGTTGATGGACTTTGAGCGAGGGCTTATAGTGGGCATGCGGGAGGCCGGCTGGACGTACCGCCGAATTGCACAACACGTGGGGCGTGAGGTCTCCACAGTACATCGATGTTGTCGCCAGTGGTCGGCGGAAGGTGCACGTGCCCGTCGACCTGGGACCGGACCGCAGCAACGCACGGATGCACGCCAAGACCGTAGGATCCTACGCAGTGCCGTAGGGGACCGCACCGCCACTTCCCAGCAAATTAGGGACACTGTTGCTCCTGGGGTATCGGCGAGGACCATTCGCAACCGTCTCCATGAAGCTGGGCTATGGTCCCGCACACCGTTAGGCCGTCTTCCGCTCACGCCCCAACATCGTGCAGCCCGCTCCAGTGGTGTCGCGACAGGCGTGAATGGAGGGACGAATGGAGACGTGTGGTCTTCAGCGATGAGAATCGCTTCTGCCTTGGTGCCAATGATGGTCGTATGCGTGTTTGGCGCCGTGCAGGTGAGCGCCACAATCAGGACTGCGTACGACCGAGGCACACAGGGCCAACACCCGGCATCATGGTGTGGGGAGCGATCTCCTACACTGGCCATACACCTCTGGTGATCGTCGAGGGGACACTGAATAGTGCACGGTACATCCAAACCGTCATCGAACCCATCGTTCTACCATTCCTAGACCGGCAAGGGAACTTGCTGTTCCAACAGGACAATGCACGTCCGCATGTATCCCGTGCCACCCAACGTGCTCTAGAAGGTGTAAGTCAACTACCCTGGCCAGCAAGATCTCCGGATCTGTCCCCCATTGAGCATGTTTGGGACTGGATGAAGCGTCGTCTCACGCGGTCTGCACGTCCAGTACGAACGCTGGTCCAACTGAGGCGCCAGGTGGAAATGGCATGGCAAGCCGTTCCACAGGACTACATCCAGCATCTCTACGATCGTCTCCATGGGAGAATAGCAGCCTGCATTGCTGCGAAAGGTGGATATACACTGTACTAGTGCCGACATTGTGCATGCTCTGTTGCCTGTGTCTATGTGCCTGTGGTTCTGTCAGTGTGATCATGTGATGTATCTGACCCCAGGAATGTGTCAATAAAGTTTCCCCTTCCTGGGACAATGAATTCACGGTGTTCTTATTTCAATTTCCAGGAGTTTATAAGAAATAGTTATCGCTTAGAAGAACTGCTGCTTTGTAATCCTCACTCAGTAACACATCAGGCACTGCAAAACATAATACAGTCCTAAAGATGTACGCAATCGAAATGGTCAACTCACGGGCAACAAATATACTTTATTTGCATCACAAAGAAGGTAACTCGCTGCGCCCAGACCAGCGTTTTTAGTTGACCGCGGTAGTAAGGGAGACAAGTCCTCGATACTGACACCTTAGTAGCGTCGTTTGGTTGCCTAGCGACCTTACAAAGCCAGCCAATGACATACTGCACCACAGCAGGTAGCACGATCCAAGTTGCTGCATTGCAGAACGAAAGCGCACGTGGTAAATGCAACAGAGACTTTCCTGCTAGTAACTGTTGCTATCGTTTCGCTTCCTTTAGCTACAAGATTACTTCGTATTTTAGACTGTTTCTAGAATTTTTAGTGTTTGCACACTCCTTTCTCATTTTTAAATCGTGCCCAGGGTTACGTGTGGGGCAAGCCGTAAACACCTGAGAAAAACGAGAGGAAGAGAAGCGTGCTTCATAGGCAAGTACCGAATCCGCATACTCAGATAGGCAGTATTTTCAGAAGGAAAAAGAAAAAGGTTTGCTCTTATTTCCTGTTGATGTGGTTGCGAATATCACTGCAACAGCTTTGAACGTATACGGAAAAATACTGTTGTAACGACAGCGAAAGAACAGTACAGTATAGACTGTGATAGGTGTGGAGCAACAAGGCTGCCAATACTAGGGAAACAATGGCCGAGCAGGAACCAAGGGAGAGTTTAGACGATTTTCGGAAAGTCACCGTTCTTCGTTTTGCATATAACATCACGTAACAGCAGACGATACCCAAATCCCTCGTGTGGCTCCAGAAAGACGATCTACTTAAAGACATCAGACTTTTCATTGTCTACAGTGCTGAAAGCTTTTCAACTATTCAGGCATCAGTGGACTTTAAACACTGATGGAAAGAACAGATGTTGCATTCCAATGCAGATTACTGCGAAGGATCATAGTTGTGACATTCCAATGTACCTTGTGGTTAGATGAAACTGGGATTAAAGTAATTGATAGCTCGAGCTATGCAGAAGAAAACGATCCGAAATCAAATCTGACAGTGACGTGAGCGAAGATTGTCCATTACCGTAATTGCAGCACTCTCTGCACATTAAGAGGTGAGCCTGCCATAACCGAATCATCATATTGTTGAGTACCTTCTTCAGATTATAACTGTTAAGTTATTGATAAACTGTTCTGTCGCTCGTTGTAGAATAATTCAGTAATACAAATATTTAAGAAGGAAAAGGAAAATTGCGAATAATCCACAATATTGAGAAAATACTTTGCATTTCTGTGGTGAAGTGCAAAAAATAAGACATATCAGAACATCAGGTACCTAGTAACTCGTCTCAATATTTCGAGTTTATTTGTTGAAATTAGTAAATGGAAACATATTTATGCTTACGATAAGATCTTTGTGGTACCGGTTTCTTTTTTCTTTTTTTCTTTTTTTTCCTCTTTTTTTCGCTAGAGAGCTTGAGTCGTATCGGCACGTCCGGGAACAATGCCATCTGGTCGAGTGAACTGTCAATACCAGCCATTCGTCTCACGGACTA
The DNA here is from genome assembly GCF_023897955.1 of Schistocerca gregaria. NCBI lineage: Eukaryota > Metazoa > Arthropoda > Insecta > Orthoptera > Acrididae > Schistocerca > Schistocerca gregaria. The sequence continues at coordinate 126,938,715 of NC_064922.1, forward strand.
TAGTGTCGTTTGTTATGCTGAAACACCAACAGTATGAATAGCTAGGTTAAGGAAAGGTAAACCTACATTTGGAGCATTTGTAGACTTAGACAAAACTTTTGACAATTTTGACTGAAATACTCTCTTTCAAATTATAATGATGGCAGAGGTAAAAAACAGAGAGCGAAAGGCTATTTACAATTTGTACAGAAACCAGATGGCAGTTATAAGAGTCGAGGTGGTGGTGGTGGTCAGTGTTTTAACGTCCCGTCGACAACGAGGTCATTAGAGACGGAGCGCAAGCTCGGGTTAGGGAAGGATTGGGAAGGAAATCGGCCGTGCCCTTTCAAAGGAACCATGTGGGCATTTGCCTCAAACGATTTAGGGAAATCACGGAAAACCTAAATCAGGATGGCCGGAGACGGGATTTATCCGTCGTCCTCCCGAATGCGAGTCCAGTATGCTAACCACTGCGCCACCTCGCTCGGTAAGAGTCGAGGGACATGGAAGGGAAGTAGTGGTTGGGAAGGGAATGAGATACGGTTGTAGCCTATACCAGATGTTATTCAATCTGCACATTGAACAAGTAGTAAAGGAAATCAAAGAAAAATATGTAGTAGGAATTAAAATCAATGGAGAGGAAATAAAAACCTTGAGGTTTGCAGATGACATTGTAATTCTGTCAGAGACAGCAAAACAGCAAAGACTTGGAAGAGCAGTTGAAAGTAACGGACAGTGTCTTGGAAGGAGGATATAAGACGAACATCAACAAAAATAAAATGAGGATAATGGAATGTAGTCGAATTAAAACATGGACGATAAACAGTTTAGACAAGAAGAGAATACGAGATTTTGAAATGTGGTGCTATAGAAGAATGCTGAAGATTAGATGGGTGGGTGATCTAATTAATGACGCGATATTGAATAGAAGTGAGGAGAAGAGGAATTTGTGGCACAACTTGACTAGAAGAAGGGATAGGTTGGTAGGACACGTTCTGAGGCCTCAAGGGATCACCAGTTTAGTAATGGAGTGAAGGACGCAGGGTAAAAATCGTAGAGGGGAACATAGAGATGAACTCACTAAGTAGATTCAGAAGGGTATAGGTTCCTGTAGTTACTCGGAGATGAAGAGGTTTGCAAAGGATAGAGTACCATGGTGAGCTGCATCAAAACCAGTGTTTGGACTGAAGACCACAACAACAACATGTCAGGAAGGAGCATACAGTGTCTGGCACTCTCCGTAAAATCGGCTGCAACCTTTTGCAGCTGCGAACTAATGAAATGCTTGCGGCTGTCGGCTGGAATGGCCTGAAGGTCGACGACTGCGCCCGGTGCTCGATGGACAAAGCCGGCGGCATTCCGCGGGCTGTGCACGTCAGCGGCTGGTAGCGGTACACACGCCGCCGCTCCGAGCCCACAGCTGGCCGCTGGTAACGGCGCGTCCGACCAGCTGAGAGGTGCTGCAGCGAGCCGGTCATATATCTCCGCCACGCGGGCTGTTAATCTTGGCTCTGAGCACTATGCGACTTAACTTCTGAGGTCATCAGTCGCCTAGAACTTAGAGCTAATTAAACCTAACTAATCCTAAGGACTTCCGTGCCGTAGCGTTCACGCTTCCCGCGACTGGGTTCCCGGGTTCGATTCCCGGCGAGGTCAGGGATTTTCTCTGCCTCGTGATGACTGAATGTTGTGTGATGTCCTTAGGTTAGTTAGGTTTAAGTAGTTCTAAGTTCTAGGGGACTGATGACCATAGCTGTTAGTCCCATAGTGCTCAGAGCCATTTGAACCTAAGGACTTCACACACATCCATGCCCGAGGCAGGAGTCGAACCTGCGGCCGGAGCGGTCGCTCGGCTCAGGACTGTAGCGCCTAGAACCGCACGGCCACTCCGGCCGGCGCTGTAAATCTGTTGCAGCTCAACGTATAATACTTCAGCTTTCTGCAGCAAACTTTGATTGTAGCGAGCGTGCTGTACTTTATGTTTACCTCGAAGCGCTACGCGAGAAACCCGCTAAACTCTTAAAAGACGACATCTCCTTTTTTTCTTTTGAGGTCAGCTTCACTGTGTTCACGACTGTCTTATTCTGGTTTCTTGTTGCTTTGAATTCGCTGTTCTCGTCCACAAATCATTAAATAGTCCACTTGTCTGACGTATTCAGCACACAAAAAGCTGCACTCACAGCTTAGAGTGTGAACGTTCTTTCGGAAAAGTTTTATCGTTACGTAGTGACCTCTCTGATCGGAAATGAGCATTTCTGATTCGGCACAGTTGCTGCGCGCTTTTATACGCTCACCTCCGATCCGACAGTTCCATGTCAGCAAAAAAAAAAAGTTCCCAAATGTGCGCACAACGCGAGTTGTGCTTTAACAGTGCCTGCAACTTTCACGGAAAGGAGGTCGTGTACTTCCCTAACTGGCGGATGAGTATTTCCTTGACCATGAAGTTAAACACCAAACAGAAAATACGAAATCTGCCTCTGTTTGAAGTAGATCTGCATTGACTCCTGGGAGATTTTAATGGGGTATTTATTATTTTTGCTATTACAGAACGGATGCTCCCAACTGAATAACGTCGGTTTTCGAATGAAACTGAGACATCTCCAGTTAAGGGCGATGAAGAGACGGTCAACACAGGAAAGCTTCGTGGACAAAGTCGAACTTCCATATGGAAATTGGCAGCGATAATGTTATATCTGAAAAAAATGCACACTATTCGAAAAGTGAACCATTGAATGGGCTTAAGTTCCCAACAGTTAAAATAAAAACATGCACCATTAAGGCATCAAAACTAGCGAGATCGTATATCTTCAATGACGTGCCTCTAAAGGCTTATAAAAATCCCAGTAACCTATTACATTGCAAATGAGTTAATGTATTACATATCTGGCACTATGCATGTAAAACGTTTATGGGTGAAGAAGTAAAAGGTCTGAAATTATGTTTAAAGTTTGTTGAAAGTAGCTAAGTACGCTCATTGTTAAGACCTGGATAATTTGAACTTCCTTTTAAGACAAGATAGTTCTTCATGTATCTCAAAGTTTACGTCTTCATATCTCCGGAGCTGTCTGTCGTATAATAACATAATTTGCAGGCGCGTTTAGTTACACATGTGGATAAAGTCTGCAAAACACACTGAAGTGACAAAGAAACGGGAACAGGCATGAGTATTCAAATATAGATATATGTAAACAGGCAAAATAGGTCGCTGCGGTCAGCAACGCCTTTGCAAGACAACAAACGTATGGCGCATCTGTTAGATCGGTTACTGCTGTTAAAATGGCACGTTATCAAGATCTAAGTGAGATTGAACACGGTGAAAATCGGCGCACGAGCGATAGCGCACAGCATCTCCGAGGTAGCGATGAAATGGAGATTTTCCTGTACGACCATTTAGGGAGTGTACTGTGAATATCAGGAATTATGGAAAGCCCTGCACGATTCACGGTGTCAGTCCTTTCCAGCACTACTTCGTACATCACTCGAGTCGATGCCACGTCGTATTGCGGCACTTACGTGTGCTCGCGGGGCCCTATTGGGCAGGTGTACCAGTTTCTTTGGCTCTTCAATGTATGTTGCGAATACACTCAATACTAAAGATGTAATAAACTGAAACGTCATTCCTGGTATGGTACTTTCACTGTATGGACAGTGAAAATGTAGTAAGCGATAAACTTCTTTACTTTCATCATTTTGTGGGTGGTGTCAGCGAGAAAAAGTTTCGAACATGTCCCAAATTACGTTTAAAGTTTGGTGGAAGTCGTCAGTTGCTCTCTTTCTCAAATGCTGAAGGATTACAGTCTGGGTTATTTGGACACTGCGACTAATGCTGCCGCATCACATGCAGTTCCTGACTTTACTACTTGTCTTATTGTGTTAAATATTTACCACAAGGTTGTTAGTTCTTAATGACTAATTTACAACAGCATTTCAAATTTTTTAATTCGGTCAAAATCGTGTGCAATACTGAAAATCAAATTTTGTTGCCCCTTGAGACATTTAGATAGCCAGCCTGCAACTGGTTATGGGTCACCGTTTTGACCGTTCAGTAATATACACTCCTGGAAATGGAAAAAAGAACACATTGACACCGGTGTGTCAGACTCACCATACTTGCTCCGGACACTGCGAGAGGGCTGTACAAGCAATGATCACACGCACGGCACAGTGGACACACCAGGAACCGCGGTGTTGGCCGTCGAATGGCGCTAGCTGCGCAGCATTTGTGCACCGCCGCCGTCAGTGTCAGCCAGTTTGCCGTGGCATACGGAGCTCCATCGCAGTCTTTAACACTGGTAGCATGCCGCGACAGCGAGGACGTGAACCGTATGTGCAGTTGATGGACTTTGAGCGAGGGCGTATAGTGGGCATGCGGGAGGCCGGCTGGACGTACCGCCGAATTGCTCAACACGTGGGGCGTGAGGTCTCCACAGTACATCGATGTTGTCGCCAGTGGTCGGCGGAAGGTGCACGTGCCCGTCGACCTGGGACCGGACCGCAGCGACGCACGGATGCACGCCAAGACCGTAGGATCCTACGCAGTGCCGTAGGGGACCGCACCGCCACTTCCCAGCAAATTAGGGACACTGTTGCTCCTGGGGTATCGGCGAGGACCATTCGCAACCGTCTCCATGAAGCTGGGCTACGGTTCCGCACACCGTTAGGCCGTCTTCCGCTCACGCCCCAACATCGTGCAGCCCGCTCCAGTGGTGTCGCGACAGGCGTGAATGGAGGGACGAGTGGAGACGTGTGGTCTTCAGCGATGAGAGTCGCTTCTGCCTTGGTGCCAATGATGGTCGTATGCGTGTTTGGCGCCGTGCAGGTGAGCGCCACAATCAGGACTGCGTACGACCGAGGCACACAGGGCCAACACCCGGCATCATGGTGTGGGGAGCGATCTCCTACACTGGCCGTACACCTCTGGTGATCGTCGAGGGGACACTGAATAGTAGACGGTACATCCAAACCGTCATCGAACCCATCGTTCTACCATTCCTAGACCGGCAAGGGAACTTGCTGTTCCAACAGGACAATGCACGTCCGTATGTATCCCGTGCCACCCAACGTGCTCTAGAAGGTGTAAGTCAACTACCCTGGCCAGCAAGATCTCCGGATCTGTCCCCCATTGAGCATGTTTGGGACTGGATGAAGCGTCGTCTCACGCGGTCTGCACGTCCAGTACGAACGCTGGTCCAACTGAGGCGCCAGGTGGAAATGGCATGGCAAGCCGTTCCACAGGACTACATCCAGCATCTCTACGATCGTCTCCATGGGAGAATAGCAGCCTGCATTGCTGCGAAAGGTGGATATACACTGTACTAGTGCCGACATTGTGCATGCTCTGTTGCCTGTGTCTATGTGCCTGTGGTTCTGTCAGTGTGATCATGTGATGTATCTGACCCCAGGGATGTGTCAATAAAGTTTCCCCTTCCTGGGACAATGAATTCACGGTGTTCTTATTTCAATTTCCAGGAGTGTAGGTTTCCTGCTACCAGAAAACTTTCGAAATATCTGATGTAGGGTATGTTGGTGACTTGATATTCCTTCGTACGAAAATGACATTTATTTCCGCACACTTTTTGTACCAGTTGTTCAGAAAACTAAATTAGTTGAGAGGAGAGGAGAAGCTCGCAGAATACATGTCGCTCACAATTTACTCGTTTACTGGAGGAAAAAATTTTTACGCGACCGAGTAGCGAATTACAAAGTTCGCCAGTAAAGGGTGTAAATAACTTCATGATTGCTTGCGACATGCCTACCACTGAAAAGAGCATAACTGTCTTGGTGTATATACGAGGGTTATTCAGAAAGTAAGAAACGATCGTTTGCGAAATGGAAACCAGAGTGAAGATCCGACGAAATTTTGCACAGGTGTGTTGGGCAGTGTCTCTAGTATGCCCGTCGATCGCGTTACGTCGTTCTTTTTGGTTCTGAACACACAGGGAGCACATAAAGATACCTAGAACAATAGTGTCTCCCGCCAAGTACCAGGGCCTGATGAGAAATTTCGCCACGTTTTCTTCTTCAAGACAAATCTCAGCCGCATTCTGCAGAGATAATAAAGATGCTCCTGCATCGTTTTCAGTTGGAAAACAGCATGGATGTCATGCGAAATGGCTGACTTGGTAGTGGAAAGCAGTTTGGGGAAACTAACAGGATTTGAAATCGATGTGGCGGAAAGGAAAAAGGAGGAATGCGACTGAAGAGGAGACGGGAGGGACGATTCTGGCTACTCTGCAGGGATGGGTAGGCTTCACGGTCGTGACGGGCTGGAGCGTAAAGTTTCCCTAAACGAAAATATGGAGAGTGCGTAGATATAGGCTGTCTATTGGCAGGCGAGTAGCAGGATTACAGGGGTCAAGTTTGTTGGAACTGTTGGGTACTTAATAATTAATAGGAGAGAATGCGCGGGTGGCGATTTATAAAGTTTGTAGAGGAATTGTATTGGGTGCTAGAGAGTGAGTAAACTAAAACTGGCCCAGAAAATATTTTATGTACCTTAAGACAAGCAGCCCTACTTACATCATCCAGTACCCCCGCTGCGGGTAACGTAAAGTGGGTTACATATCTTGAGGTAAATGAAATATTTTATGGGCGAGTTTTATTTTGACCACACTATATATTAGCTTAACACCGTAAGTGAATTCGAGGTCATAGAGATCATACAGGCCATTGACATGCATCACTCTCAAGCTTTCTCAAGACATATATGAGTTCGGATTTCTGAGAAAAATACGGGTAAGGCATAAGGAAGGCCTGGTAATATACAATACGTACAAGAACCCAGAAGGAAGAATAAGACTGTAAGACTAAGAACGAAGTGCTCGGATTAAAAAGGATGTAAGACAGATATGTGGTCTTATGCCCCTACTGTTCAATCTGTACAGCGAGGAAACAACGAAGCAAGTAGAAGAAAGGTACAAGAGTTGGATTAAAGCTCAAGGTGAAAGGGTATAAGTGATAAGATCCGATGATGACACTGCTATCCTCAGTGAAAGTGAAAACCAGTTACGGTATCTCTCATGAGTACAGATTATAACCTGGGGGTAAACAGAAGAAACACGAAAGTGATGAGAAGTAGCAGAAATGAGAACAGCGACAAACTTAAAATCAGAATTGGGGATCACGAAGTAGAGGAAGTTAAGGAATTCTACTAGCTGTCAGGAAAATAACCCGTGATGGACGGAGCAAAGAGGACATCAACAGCAGACTAGCACTGCCAAAAATGGCATTCCTGGCCAAGAGAAGTCTATTAGTATTAAGTATAGGCCTTAATTTCAGGAGGAAAATTCTGAGAATGTACATTTGAAGCACAGCATTGTGAAACATAGACTGTGAGAAAACTGTAACAGAAGAGAATCGAACCATTTGAGATGAGATGCTTCAGACGAAAGTTGAACATTAAGTGGACTGATAAGGTAAGAAATGAGGATGTTCTCCGTGGAGTCGGCGAGGAAAAGGCTGTAAGTAAAACACTGACAAGAAGAAGGGACAGGATCATAGTACATCTCTTAAGACCTCATGAAATGACTTCCATGGCACTGAGTGAGCTGTAAAGGGTGAGAACAATGGAGAAAGACAGGGACTGGAATACATCCAGCAAATAAGTGAGCAGGCAGGTTGCAAGTGCTGCTCTGAGATGAAGAGGTTCGCACAGGAGTGGAATTCGTGGTGGGCCGCGTCAAACCATTCAGAAAACTAATTACTCAAAAAAAACAGTTCCTTATCAAATTGTGTTCTTCATAGTTGCTCGTTCAGATGTCTTCCGTGGCAACACCCATCTTCAAGGTTCGGTAATTAATTATTGACACAAACACAAGCGACCCATCGGCAGAAGACCACATGGGAGTGTTATGGGACCATTTCTTTTCACAATATATGTAAATGACCTAGTAGATAGTGTCGGAAGTTCCATGCGGCTTTTCGCGGATGATGCTGTAGTATACAGAGAAGTTGCAGCATTAGAAAATTGTAGCGAAATGCAGGAAGATCTGCAGCGGATAGGCACTTGGTGCAGGGAGTGGGAACTGACCCTTAACATAGACAAATGTAATGTATTTCGAATACATAGAAAGAAGGATCCTTTATTGTATGATTAAATGATAGCGGAACAAACACTGGTAGCAGTTACTTCTGTAAAGTATCTGGGAGTATGCGTGCGGAACGATTTGAAGTGAAATGATCATATAAAATTAATTGTTGGTAAGGCAGGTACCAGGTTGAGATTCATTGGGAGAGTCCTTAGAAAATGTAGTCCATCAACAAAGGAGGTGGCTTACAAAACACTCGTTCGACATATACTTGAGTATTGCTCATCAGTGTGGGATCCGTACCAGGTCGGGTTGACAGAGGAGATAGAGAAGATCCAAAGAAGAACGGCGCGTTTCATCACAAGGTTATTTGGTAAGTGTGATAGCGATAAGGAGATGTTTAGCAAACTCAAGTGGCGGTCTCTGCAAGAGAGGCGCTCTGCATCGCGGTGTAGCTTGCTCGCCAGGTTTCGAGAGGGTGCGTTTCTGGATGAGGTATCGAATATATTGCTTCCCCCTACTTATACCTCCCGAGGAGATCACGAATGTAAAATTAGAGAGATTCGAGCGCGCACGGAGGCTTTCCGGCAGTCGTTCTTCCCGCGAACCATACGGGACTGGAACAGGAAAGGGAGGGAATGGCAGTGGCACGTAAAGTGCCCTCCGCCACACAGCGTTGGGTGGCTTGCGGAGTATAAGTGTAGATGTAGATGTAGATGTAGATCTGCCAACTAGCAGAACCGCTGGAGTAGGAGCAGACGTGAACTGGTCGTCTTTAGGTAGGAAGAAAAGTACGAAAGACTGCTACGAACTGAAAAGAAAATCAAGGCGCTTATTCTTACTCTTGGTTACGAATCTAAACACAGACCTACAAATCGTAATTTTGGAGTATAAGCATTTTACTGCGCAGAGTGGAATAATTTAGATGCATTGTAATACAAAAATACATCAAAAGTTTTCTTTTCTCCATTATCTTACGCTTCCATCTCTTCATTGTGTCCCAAATTCTTCCCGCGTGGAAAGTTATTTTACCTGTCTTTATAGTAGCTACTTGCAGTGTAGAGCTACAGTTGTGTGAAATAAAAACTATTTTAAATCCCGTTAGAGATGTCTAACTCTAATACACAATCTACTGTAGGTCGGTGATACTAAACACCGGAGAAAACAAATTTTTCAGACACGATCATTGCTGTTCTAACACATAGCCTACGCCTAACATCTGTTTTTCTTTTGTTCCAGGTAAGCCAATTTGAATGATCAGCGTGGCGCACAACTTCACCTACCTGCTGTGATCGGATTCCTGTGCACAATGAAGCTCGGAATTTGGCTTTCTATTAGACCACACAGCAGATTCGTATGTATTCATCAAACTACGACTTCTGCTGTATAAAAGAAGTAAGGATGGAAAATTGGGATTTAAGGCCCATCGGCTTTCAAATAAAACAGTTAGTTTTGGAAGTTGTGATCAAATTAGCAGAGGGTCGGGTAAATGTGCAAGGTCGTAGTAAACATATGTAAGAGGAGGTTACACATCGCCACCGTGAGACCAACCTGACAGTAGAATCGTTGAATTTTCTATTGAATATCCTAGCGATTAACGAAAAATTCGTAATTTGGCAGCATTTACAAATAAAATAAATAAAATGCCATAGTTGAGTTAATGGAAGCGAACCATGTGTAATTGATAATTGAAGAAAATAATTTTTATTAACAGTGTATAAACTACATACCTGTATGTGGCCGACCGGTTGCATGACTTTAATGTGGAAAGCTTGACCAGGCGTCAATGCCACTAAGGGTATCTTCCTCAGAAGGGAATCACCTGCAATGTTTAGAACATATTATAAGATAAACGTCTAAAATACTTAACACTTGCCAACAGTGAAAATGAGAACGTGTAATAAAACTGATATTTACATAAATTACCCGACGTTAAAATTGTAAACATATGTGATGAGCTAAGGAGCTCAAATCAAACAGTAGAAAATATGGAATCAAGTGATCCATATAAAAAGTAAAAACTGTCACACCAGTACAGCTTGTTAAAAGAGCAGGCATTAGACTGCACGTTTGGCAACTATATACGATGTCAGGTAAACGTGTTGCAGACCTCGCCCCTCACTGGGCGCTCGTATGTATGAAATACGCAGTTGTTACAGAAATACGTCAGTATCATACATATTTAGAAGTTTTAAGCAAAGTAAATCGTATGTAGTATAAAAAAGAGGATGTATAAAAGGTACAAAAGGAATAAAATAATTTGTATAAAAGTAACCTCGACAATATGTAGCAAAAATGAGTGAAATGGTTGATTACAAATACCTGCTAGGAATAAAGAAGGTACTGTAGCCTAATTTATATCGAGAATTTTTATCAAGATGTTACAACAAGCAAAAATGGGGGAAAGGAAATACGCTTTACATAAATTCTTCCCAACACAATATGGTATACAGTGCCGTCTGGCGTGAAATCGATAAGGAAAGACAGAGTTGATAAAGGAAAGGCAGCAACAGCGGTTTCAAAATAGAAGTGATCGTAAACATGAACCAAAGCATCATATAGATACGATCAACGGCTTTAAGGCGTTAAATAAGTTTTGGTCCTCAACTGTTGTAGTTCGTTTAAGATGAGGCTATCGTTACTGATCCTATGTGTAAAAATCTCAAGTTCTTCCAAGACATCAAGTTTCCACCCTTACTCCTCCCTATGTAGCGCCATTTCTTTTACTGATTTTGGATTGTGTCCCGATATAAATTAAAGCTCAGCGTAAGTAGAATCAAATGGTTCAAATAGCTCTGATCATTATGGGACTTAACATCTGAGGTCATCAGTCCCCTACAACTTAGAACTTTAAGTAGTTCTAAGTTGTAGGGGACTGATGACCTCAGATGTTAAGTCCCATAATGATCAGAGCTATTTGAACCATTTGATTCTAACTAACCTAAGGGCATCACACACATCCATGCCCGAGGCAGGATTCGAACCTGCGACTGTAACGGTCGCGCGGTTCCAGACTGAAGCTCCTAAAACCACTCGGTTACAACGGCCGGCCGAAAGTAGAATCATGAACATTAGTACGTTTCTTCCCTAGCAAGTATTCCTTATAGCTTATGTTAAAAACGATACCAGCTTCTCCCATATGGAACACCATACACATGTCACAAGCAATTTTGTAAACACCTGAGCTCGATAAAGGTTCATTTCAGGTTTTTAAATTATGGATTTTTTGTGTGCTGTCATTTGTGAAGCAAAAACAACCTTGCAGCCATAGTTTTTAACTAACAGACGCTGAATCCTATACGATACATTACCTAAGTGACGTACTGAAATACATTATCCTTCATCAATATCCTTGTTCAGAATGTTACCTAAAGCAGTGATGCTTTTTTTTTGTTTTGGCTTCGAAATTTTTTCCGAGTAATGAGGGTCTATAACTGTTGTTAAAGACCACTTTTTTAATTAAATTAATTTCTTTATTTAGTTTAGCTGGTGATAGTGGAGTGACTATAAGGTGATGAACAGCTGAATGAAAGAAAGCTGTCTTATGGGACGGAGCATGTGTTGAATCCGAAGACAAAATCTGATAGTTCCCCGTTGTGTTACGGAAGATATAAAAGAAGAGAATTTATGTAAAGCATATTTCCCCCCTTTTTGCTTGTTGCAGTATTTTGTTAAGTAAGCTGCTTCAGTACGTCCTTTATTCTCAGAAAGTATTTGTAACTAACCATTTTATTCATTTTTGCTAAATATTGTAGAGGTAACTTTTATACAAATTATTTTATTCTTCTTGAACCCTTTATACATCCTCTTTTTTATACTACACACAATTTACTTTGTTTAAAACTTCTAAATATATATGATACTGACGTACTTCTTTAACAGTTGCGTATTTCATACACACGAGAGCTAAGTGAATGCTACGCTGTACGACACGTTTACCTGGCATCGTGGCTAGTTTCCAAACGTTTATCTAATGTTTGCTCTTTTAACAAGCTGTACCCGGGTAACAAATGTTTCAAATGGCTCTGAGCACTATGGGACTTAACGTCTATGGTCATCAGTCCCCTAGAACTTAGAACTACTTAAACCTAACTAACCTAAGGACAGCACACAGCACCCAGTCATCACGAGGCAGAGAAAATCACTGACCCAGTCGCCGGGTAACAATTTTTACTGACTCCATTGAGGATTTTATTCCATATTTCCTACTGTTTGACTTGGGCTCCTTATCTCATCATCTATGTTTACAATTTTAACGTCAGGTAATTTATGTGTGTACCAGTTTTATTCCATGTTCTCCTTTTCAATACTGTCAAGTATTTCAGACGTTAATTTTATAATAAGTTTAAAAATTTATAGATGGCTTTGAAGAAGATACCCTTGGACTAGCTTTCACTAGCACAGAGTTTCTAGGTTCAGCTTAAGCAACCGGTTGGCTGTATATTTTATATATTGAAAATTTATTTACAGCTGCCACTGTCAGCCATGTTTAAAATTTTATTTATTAAAAGCACTTGGTCTTACAGTAGAAGAAATAACAATCTGTAAGTAGAGTTCAGATCGGAACAGAGCTTGCTCCTATAGCAAGTCAATTTGTATCTCCGAAAGTACCTTAACTTTAACAAAATGGGAAATTAAAGTTCATTATATCCTGTTATAGTCGCCGAATAACAGTAATGAAACTGTCTAATCATATTTATTAAGTTTCTCACTAGCGGCAATACTTTGCTAGGAAATAATTTACACAGTCCTTAGTTCACTGCAGCACATTGCGACACACTGTAAAATGTAATTTTTCAGCTACCTTCGGAGTTCGACATACACGAAAACTTAAAGTTTTTGCTGTCAGCAAGTAGCTATCACCTGTGAATGAAGCACAGTGCAACGCATCGCGTGCAGCTGAAAGTCTTCCCCACTGGCGCTGTTCAGGATCCACCTCCAGCACTGCCTACAGGCGAACACTCAGAGGTCCCACCACTGGGTCTGAGACGCTGCTGCGAACGCCGGTATGAGAGTGAGCACCACCGGCGACTTGCATTTGTGTTGTGTCGCCGGGGTCACCGCCCCGTGCGTTAAGATGAAAATTACTTTTATGACCAACATTCAGAGTTCACAAATAGAACCTGAAAATTATACGAGTATAAACATCTCCCCTGTAATTTGTGGACATTTCCTGTCTGCAAATTACACTCCAAGTCTATTGGATCTCTTGTTATTAATGACACATATTGAAACCTTTTTACAACGGTGGTTTACGCAAAGGAAAGACGTGTACCAGTTAACATAAAAGTTAAGTGACCAACTTTCTCAATAGCCTCTCGACAATAGCTCTCCTGGTGCCCACAGAGCTTACAATACGTGCACCGTATTCACAAGGCCTTTATTAACGGCCTTTGTACACAGTTTTAACAATGCTATTATAAACACCGAATGAGGCAAAATCTCTAAGACAGGAAACAGGTAATAGATGTGCCTGAGCTTAGATGACTACATAATATGTATTATTATGGATAATTGTGTATTTTGCTTAATTTGTTTAACTCCATGATACTTTATCGCTTGCAGCGTTAAAACAGTTTACTGTATTGTTGCATTGCGTCCACAGATTACAGTTCAGACATGTATATATTTTTTTTGCTACCTCACTTCGGTTCGAAGCGCATCAAATTCTCATAAAATTAATCTATTAAGGAAATTAGCGTGAATAACACTTATCAATCTTGCTGTAACTTGGTTGTTATACACTGAAGAGCCAGCAAAGAAACTGGTACACCTGCCTAATATCATGTAGGGCCCCCGCAAGCACGCAGAAGTGCCGCAATATGGCGTCGCATGGACTGCACTAATGTCTCAAGTAGTGCTGGAGGGAACTGACGCCATGAATCCTGCAGAGCTGTCCATAATTCGTAAGAGTAAGAGGGGTTGCACATCTCTTCTGAACAACACATTACAAAGCATCCCAGATATTCTCAATAATGTTCATGTCTGAGAAGTCTGGTTGCCAACGGAATTTTTTAAATTCATATTAGTACTCCTGCAGCCACTCCACAGCAATTCCGGTCGTGTGGGGTGTCACATTGTCCGGCTGGAATTGCCCAAGTCCGTTGGAATGCACAAAAGATATGAATGGATGCAGGTGATCAGACAGGATGCTTACGTACGTATCACCTGTCAGAGGTATCATATCACTCCAACTGCACACGCCCCACACCATTACACAGCCACCACCAGCTTGAACGGTCCTCTGCTGACATCCAGGGTCCATGGATTCGTGAGGTTGTCTCCAAACCTGTACATGCCCATCAGCTCGATACAATTTGAGTCTCATCCGACCCGACTATGCAACATGTTTCTAGTCATCAACAGTCCAATGTCAGTCTTGGCGGGCCCAGGCGAGGTAAAGTTTTTTGTCGTGCAGTCATCGAGGGTACAGGAGTGGGTCTTCGGCTCCGAAAGCCCGTATCGATGGTGTTTCGTTTGATGGCTCGCAAGCTGACATTCGCTGGCCCAGCAAGGAAAACTGCAGCAGTTTGCGGAAGGGTTGTAGTACTGTCACTTTGAACGATTCTCTTCAGTCGTCGTTGGTCTCGCTCTTGTAGGATCTTTTTCCGGCTGCAGCGATGTCGGAGATTTCATGTTTTATCGGATTCCTGGTATTCACTCTACACTCGCGAAATGATCGTACGGGAAAATCTCCACTTTATCGCTACCTCGAAGCTGTGTGTACCATCGCTCGTGCGCCTACTATAACACCACGTTCAAACTCACTGAAATCTGGAAAATCTGCCATTGTAGCTGCAGTAACCGTGTAATGTTGTTGCTTTAATTTGTTATGAAAGCGGTGCTGATAGACAATAAAAGCGCGTTAAAAGCTGTGAGCTATCTGAGGAAGTTAACCTTGCATTACTGTGCAACTATTTCACCAGGTATCCAGTCTAGCTTACCAAATTCCAACCAGACTAACATTAATTATAATCTTATTATAATCTTTTAATAGTCATACGGCAACCGGTGATTATATATATATATATATATATATATATATATATATATATATATATATATATATATATATATATATATATAAGAGAATTTAAATAAAAAGAAATAAATTAGTTTATATTTGGAAATTTATTTTAAATTGATCATTGAAATTTCAGCATATTAAACTTGATTCATAACTAAACTGGTGCCATTTAGGATTGTGAAAATGTGAGTTTGTAATCTTACGGAACACATCTAATATGGAGCCAAGATTGGGAAACTGCATACAACACTGCATTCATAAAATAACACATGAAGAACGTTGAAACATATGCAAGAGGAAATTAACCACAACCAACCGATTCAATTTTCACCCAAAGAAGTTACGTTCGTAGAGCAATACTGTCCGTCATGTAATTACCACACACTGGTATACTAAATTCATACTAACTCTCTGTGAAATCTTCCAGAAAAGAATAGCTGAGGGCTACTTTGATGATTACACCACATGCTTCACGTGGTCAAGTTGGTTTACACTAAGAGTGTAACTCCACAATAATTTTGATAATTAAAATAAATTAGATCGGAAAGCAATTTACGAAAACAAAAACCTCGAACTGGTTACTATCGCCTTACTATTAACCTGATGGGTCAAACAATTGTATAAACACGTGGTACTGGTCTTACAAAGTTCACCCCACGTGGGTTGAACATAAAGAAAAGTTGCTATATTGAAAAATATTGTTAAGGCGAGACGTTATAATCTCACGCACATTCGCATTTAAGATTGATGATCTTAGAGTTACTAATCAACACGTGGTTTCACTTTACTCACAAAGTAGTGACAAAGCAACTACTGGAAGATATTCTGAAGTTCACACTCGAAATACACTGCGTTGCAATTTAAGATAACATTAGATATATTAGAGCCAAACCTGAAATAAAGGTGATTAAATTTTCAGTTAGGCTGATCTTAAGAAATCCATTGTCCTACGGACTTAGCAGACATGCGCTTAGCCGGATATCTTACCACTTCAGACGCTCGCCGCGGACAGACTGACCTGCGCTCCTACAGAGCGTGTTTCCAAATACAAACGGAAGTGACCAGAGAGGCAGCTTCCTATACCAACATGACAACGGACGGACAGGGCAATACTAAGGATAGAAACCTCTTTGCTTTTAGAAAGCGTAGCTACCTGTTCCGACGTTGGTCTTACTGTTCTCTAGCAGACAAGCTTGTCTGCTACCATCTAGTATGCAACTAGAAATATATTTGCTCATTCATCCTCTCACACAGAGGGGAAGGGGGATGACAGTATCTTATCATATACAGTATATAAAAGAAAGCGGATATAGGTTCCGTATGAGACTGTGCTACATGAATTACATATAAACTGTGTTTTAAAGTGTAGTAGTGTGACAAATCGTTCTTGTTTATGTGTAAAAGTAACACATTTCGCTGCTCAGTCTCCTCCCAGATAGTCAGAAACACCACAGTAAATTTAGAAGAGGAAATTATGCCGTAAATGACAACAGATTTAAGAAATTAACATGAAAGGAAGCCAACAGAGACCTTTCAACCGAACTGACAACTGCGGCAGACACGTCTTGTCTTATATAGGCGCTGCAGACGGCAGCGCTGTTTTCTGCCTGTTTACATATTTCTGTATTTGAAACCACATGGTTATACCAGTTTCTTTGGCGCTTCAGTGTATGTCAGCAAACTAAGTGGCGACTGACTCGTCTGGCCTAATCGGCGGACTCATTGTGGTGTCTTTGAAAGCAAGCCCAGTATGGCTTGCCATCAAGCGAAACAAAACGAAGCATAGAATATCGTCGACATATCGCTATGCTGTAAGTGTTCCGCGGATGACAACCAAAGCGGTGGAGCTAAGAACTGAAATGGCACCTCAGGTCATCACTCTTGGCTATCCTACCGTATGTTGGTATCCCACTACTGTCCGAAACGCCTCCAGACAGGTCCTCGCTGGTCATTGGGGTGCATATCGAACCGTAACTCACCGCTGGAGGTACTTCTACTCCATTCAATTCGCTCGAAACAACTGCAAACGGGTTTGTCGGTGTACAGAGATCAATGGCAATCGGCGCAAGAGCCACCGTGAGCTCGGTCCTCACTGCTGATCCTTATATAGCGCTCACCGTCTTCAGCGTCTTGATGGCTTTCTTCGGAACGTTTGTACCACTTATAACCCTTTGTTTTACTCCTAGCAGACTCATTAAAATCAATATGTAACATTTCTAAAACTTTGCTGCATTTTATTCTGTTCTGATAGCAAATTTAATATGTAATCTTGGATGCACTGTTGTACAAAACTAGGTTCACTCGCATAGCCGTATCTCATATGTATTTCACACGCGCACACATATATTTCACACATATAAAAAACATTTTACACTTTTATCATCTGACTCTCCGCTTTAAAATGGTTCAAATGGCTCTGAGCATTATGGGACTTAAATTCTCAGGTCATCAGTCCCCTAGAACTTAGAACTACTTAAACCTAACTAACCTAAGGACGTCACACACAGCCATGCCCGAGGCAGGATTCGAACCTGCGACCGTAGTGGTCGCGCGGCTTCAGACTGTAGCGCCTACAACCGCTCGGCCACTCCGGCCGGCTCTCCGCTTTACCCCATACGGCTCGAGAGAGGACGTTAAAAGTATCCGTGAAGTTCAGCCATGTGTAGCTACACTACATCTACATCCATACTCCGCAAGCCACCTGACGGTGTGTGGCGGAGGGTACCCTGAGTACCTCTATCGGTTCTCCCTTCTATTCCAGTCTCGTATTGTTCGTTGAAAGAAGGATTGTGGGTATGCTTCTGTGTGGGCTCTAATCTCTCTGATTTTATCCTCATGGTCTCTTCACGATATATACGTAGGAGGAAGCAATATACTGCTTGACTTTTCGGTGAGGGTATGTTCTCGAAACTTCAACAAAAGCCCGTACCGAACTACTGAGCGTCTCTTCTGCAGAGTCTTCCACTGGAGTTTATATATCAACCCCGTAACGCTTTCGCGATTACTAAATGATCCTGTAACGAAGCGCGCTGCTCTCCGTTGGATCTTCTGTATCTCTTCTATCAACCCTATCTGGTGCGGATCCCACACTGCTGAGCAGTATTCAAGCAGTGGGCGAACAAGCGTACTGTAACCTACTTCCTTTGTTTTGGGATTCCATTTTCTTAGTATTCTTCCAATGAATCTCAGTCTGGCATCTGCTTTACCGACGATCAACTTTATATGATCATTCCATTTTAAATCACTCCTAATGCGTACTCCCAGATAATTTATGGAATTAACTGCTTCCAGTTGCTGACCTGCTATATTGTAGCTAAATGATAAGGAATCTTTCTTCCTATGTATTCGCAGCACATTACACTTGTCTACATTGAGATTCAATTGCCATTCCCTGCACCATGCGTCAATTCGCTGCAGATCCTTCTGCATTTCAGTACATTTTTCCATTGTTACAACCTCTGGATGTAGCACAGTATCATCCGCAAAAAGCCTCAGTGAGCTTCCGATGTCATCCACCAGTTCATTTATGTATATTGTGAATAGAAACGGTCCTACGACACTCCCCTGCGACACAGCTGAAATCACTCTTACTTCGGAAGACTTCTCTCCATTGAGAATGACATGCTGCAAGAAACATACTGAAAAAAATTGGCTTACTACAGTGATCGTCTCGCGACTTGGTTGCCACATTGGTCAACATAAATATGTGACAAATTGCGTTTCATACTTCTAAAGTACTTCAGGTCAACTAAACTCAGGAAACAATTACCAGTAGGTCGTTTTCGAACATTTTTTCACGTCAGTCCTTCTGTTTCCGCCCTGCCTGTAGGAGTAGCAGGGGCAGCTTGCTCCCGTGGTATTTTTATACAAACTCTGAGTCATGTACACTCCATATTGGGTTGAAATTGTTCCAGGTATCCCTTAATTATGCTATTATGTCACCTCTTTTCACCACCACGCTCAGCCTTTGGCATGGTGGGGCTATCTTAGAGTAGCAGCATTTTTTTCCCCCATAGTAAGTCATACGTGTGCCAGTTCTAGTATAAATTGTTTGAGGCGTTACAAAGGTAGCCCCTATGGATGACTGGTCATGGGAGCCGGTAGCAATGAGCATAGAGACCCCATAAACAGTGGATTCGAGATTAATATTAGTTGTTGTCGAATATTTTTACACGTTATGGCAAGTCATCCCCACCCCAACTCTTAGGGATGTCAGAGGTGGATCACTTTCCACATTATCTTACGCAAATAATTACACCAATAATACAATAATGAGTCATATACATCAAATATTTGGCTGAAACTCCTCCAGTAGTCCATGTGTTATGCTTGTGTGTCACCCTCCTTTCACCTTAAACCACGTAGCTATTGGAGATAAGTGGTTCTTCCCTCCGCAGAACTTCTTTGCAGCTGGTAAGTGTTATGTATAGCAAGTTTGATTGAAATCGATTCAGTGGAGGATATGTAGCACGTAAACCCATAAAATTATGTGGAATAAATATATCGATAAATAATCACTGATAGTACCGATGTAGACGTAATGTTTTCGAAAGCTGACAACTGAGTAAATGGTCCATATGGCAAACACTGCGCTGACACTTTTCAGTCATGTTTTGATGTGAAGGTCGATGGCAGCATGTAATGGCCTCACACAAATGCAGGATGCTTTCCGATCGGTACCCCTGTGATTTTCAGTGGGATGATAGAGGGTAGCACGAGTGGGTTGGTTGTAGGAATCTGGAACATTCTATAATAATTGGTACTGGAATACTTTAGTAAATAACTTTTACTTAACTTTGTCCTGCTACTGCAGTCCAAGAACATAACTAATACCAACTATCTTTCTTGAATACAAATGGTTCATTAACAAACATTAACTGGATTATGCAAAAAGTAAGGTAACACAACTCTGAAATTACGTGCGCAATACATGCGCGAACTAGAGGCTGCGAACCTAGCGAGCTGGGGGCTATTCTAATCTGACTTCGCTCACGACCTGTAGCTGACTCGGCAGGTGCAAGTCTCTGTGCGTGCCATACGGCGGAGGTGCAAGCGCCAACGAGTCCAGAGAGGTTGCAAGTGCTGGACCACTATAGATTATCGCGACCTCTAGCGTGGTGTCTAACGTTGACACCATATGTTTACCAACATAACAGCGAGTAAACGGTGCTAACGTGACTAACATAAACATAAACAATTCCCTTTAGTTTCTCAACAGACCTCGTATAACAACATAATGCGGCCGTTTCGAGCTACCTGCCGCAGCCGATGCTAGAGCTTTCACTCTCGTGCTCTGCGCCATCGAGCTAACACGCACTGCCTCACAGAGTTAACTCCCAATTCTCATCTCTACCGACAGCTCGTGGTCAGTGAGTCTACTGAACCGCCCCTGGCGTTGTGTTCCCGTACCAAGGCTCGCCTACCATGAACCATCATTTTCTTTTACACGTCGGCGCCAAAACTGTGTGTGTTTTGCGAGCTGTCTGCTGTGCAGTTTGCCACTTGAATAGCGAAAGTAACACTGTGAGAGACCATCTTTTTCGCGAAAAATGAAATATAATAACAAAGTGTAGAAATAAGCAATTACAAAATACACTACTGGTCATTAAAATTGCTACGCCAAGAAGAAATGCAGATGAAAAACGGGTATTCATTGGACAAATATGTTATGCTAGAACTGACATGTGATTACATTTTCACGCAATTTGGGTGCATAGATCCTGAGAAATCGGTACCCAGACCAACCACCTCTGGCCGTAATAACGGCCTTGATACGCCTGGGCATTGAGGCAATCATAGCTTCGATGGCGTGTACAGGTACAGCTGGCCATGCAGCATCAACACGATACCACAATTCATCAAGAGTAATGACTGGAGTATTGTGAAGAGCCAGTTGCTAGGCCAACATTGAGCATACGTTTTCAATTGGTGAGAGATTTGGAGAATGTGCTGGCCAGGGCAACAGTAGAACATTTTCTGTATCCAGAAAGGCCCGTACAGGACCTGCAACATGCGGTCGTGCATTATCCTTTTGAAATGTAGTGTTTTGCAGGGATCGAATAAAGGGTAGAACCACAGGTTGAAACACATCTGAAATGTAACGTCCACTGTTCAAAGTGCCGTCAATGCGAACAAGAGGTGACCGAACGTGTAATCAATGGCACCCCATACCATCACGCCGGGTGATATGCCAGTATGGCGATAAATGTCGTGTGACGAGAGCCTCCCGTCGGGTAGACCGCTCGCCTGGTGCAAGTCTTCCGATTTGACGCCACTTCGGCGACTTGCGCGTCGATGGGGATGAAAATGATGATGATTAGGACAACACAACACCCAGTCCCTGAGCAGAGAAAACCTCCGACCCAGCCGGGAATCGAACCCGGGCCCTTAGGATTGACAGTCTGTCGCGCTGACCACTCAGCTACCGGGGGCGGACAGTATGGCGATGACGAATGTACTCTTCCAATGTGCGTTCACCGCGATGTCGCAAACACGGATGCGACCATCATGATTCTGTGAACAGAACCTGTATTCACATATATGGTTCTCGGGCGAGACGTCAGATGTCATAGTGCAAGGAACACACTGCTAAGGCAGGACCAGAGCCCCCTATTTATGCCAGTCTTAGGCACGAAGTGCGCATGCGTGGAGGCACCGGTTCTGGATAGTGCCGTTTTGTCACGCACGGCATACTTAAAACATGGCGGCCCGCGCAACAGTTTAGAAACTTAGCCTTTTCGGGAATGGTTCCACATTTGGCCCGAAAGCCAATCATCGTGACCTTCTGAACGTCAAATAAATCGCTCCATTTACGCATTACGCAAACGCATTACGACTGAAACTTCCTGGCAGATTAGAACTGTGTGACGGGCCCAGACTCGAATTCGGGACCTTTGATTTCCGCGAGAAAGTGCTCCACCAACTGAGCTACCCAAGGACGACTCACGCCCCGTCCTCACAGCTTTACTTCCGCCAGTACCCGTCTCCTACTTTCCAAACAGTAAGAGACGTTTACTGATGGAAGTAAAGCTGTGAGGACGGGAAGTGAGTCCTGCTTGGGTAGAACAGTTGGTAGAGCACTTGCCCACGAAAGGCGAAATTCCCGAGTTCGAGCCTCGGTCCAGTACGCAGTTTTAATCTGCTAGGAAGTTTCATATCAAAATGACTCTGAACACCCTGGGACTTAACATCTGAGGTCATCAGTCCCGTAGAACTTAGAACTACTTAAACCTAACTAACCTAAGACGTCACACACATCCATGCCCGAGGCAGGATTCGAAACTACGACCGTAGCAGTCTCGCGGTTCCGGACTGAAGCGCCTAGAATGGCACGGCCACCGCGGCCGCCAAGTTTCATATCAGTGCACACTCCGCTGCAGAGTGAAAATCTCATTCTGGAAACGCTTGCATCGTTTTCCGTGTGCCCGCGAAATGTTTTGTATACCCTGCAGCAGTAGCCCTGCCACGTGCCGTCTGTGAGTGATTATTGCACATTGACGTCGAACATAGAGGGTGCTCACGTTAATGTACTGGGCTACGTATAACTGGAGCGAGCTCGGCAAGGCGAGGTCAACTTCCGATGCTAGCAGAAGGCGACGCAGTCCGGTGTTTCTGAGCATGTACAGTCAGCAGCGTACAAGAACACCTCGCTCATCATAGTTAATTGGTCATTTGAGATCACTGACCCACTCGATCTGACCAGAAGGTCAGCCTCGCAAAAAGGACCTTTAGAGGAACGTCGCCGGCTGCTTGCGCGCCGCCTCCTGGGTCCACGGACAGCCGGGCAGCTGGGCAGGTGTGCGCAGCAGATGCGGCCGCGCGCCCTTGACTGCCTGAGCGGCGGCCAAGTTCGCGGCGAAGCGCCGGGAGGATCCGGTTGCAGCGCCAAGTTCACTGCCTCCAGCCCGCTCCTCCACCTCCCCCGCCCCCGCCGCCGCCGCCTCCAGCTCCAGCCGTAGCCTCCGCCTGGGTCTCATCACTGAGTCACCGGCCGGTGCGCCGCCCTGACGCCGGATTCCGCCGGCGTGTGTGGGGAGAGAGTCTCAGCTGCGCCTCCAGATGCATAATGCACGGCGCGCGGCGCAGCTCTCTTCATACCGCGCTCGAACGGCGTCTCAATGAGCCGACGCGCACCCGTCCACAGTTATGCTAGCGGCGCGCTTTGCTGAGGACCCAGAGACCAGAGACGCAGCCAGCGCGAAACTAATGTCGAGGGCTGGATACGTCAGGCTGCGGGCACAGTGGCTCCGCTATCGGTGGACTCCGTCGACTACCGACATCGGCCGGAGACGACCGATCTTTTCAAACCAGTACGCCACTACCTGTGCGGTCACACTATAGCCGATCCTTTCTTCCGAACGTACAGACTTTGCACGACAGTCGGCGAAATTCAAAATCGGTTTGCTTTCTTCATTCAAATCGACCGACGTTTTCGCACACGAAACATGGAGGGCGAGAAACTGATAAGTATAGTCTAAGAAAGAGAGGGTTTGTGGTATTCTCACGATGAAAATATCACAATCGGCATATAGTTCGGAATCTATGGACTGAAATCGGAGGTTTACTCCAAACCTCATAGGCAAAATCTTTATTGGAAATTTTAGGCACAGATTGTAACCTCAAAAAAAATTAGTTAAAGAGAAGAAGGTGGCGTATCTTATATGCTTACCTTAGCGGCGACATAGAGACGTCCGTGCTAAGGATGTAGCCGTAATTGCGAGCTGTCATCGTAATTTGGATGTACCAGTTGTCGTGACTTGTGAGCAACAAGATCGTGAACCATTTTACTCGACAAAACCGACTGTTCCCCCAGGTCCTCTGAGGCGTTAGGCGAGCACGCAAAGTACTGTGACATAACGTGTCAGCAGTGGATCCGTCTAGCCTGCAGCGTGACTATATTAACCGCAGAAGATACGTGATGCCTGCAAAATATCATCCAGCAAATGAGAGTCAGCGCTAGCGGACGATCATATTCAAAACGTCTGTACTTAGTCACTTGTCCAGAGATCCCTCTCTGGACAAGTGACTATTTCTTACAGACAACCGATAAGCCTGCCGTCATTGGCGACGATGTGGCGCAGGCGAATAGGTTGATTTTGCATGACCCGATGAAATCTGCACCTTTAATATAGCTCCACCAAAAGGAGTCGCATGTGTTCAGATCCGGATAATATGACGGCAGTTCGAGGTTCATGGCAGTAGCCTCTGGGTACCCTAGAGCCAGAATGCGGTCCCCAAAGTGTTCCTCCTGCTTGGATGTGATCAATCGCCGTCTTGCGTAAACCACATCTTGTCGAAATCAAGGTCACTTTCGATAACGGGGGTGAAATGATCTTCCAAAAGCTTCACTTACCGTTCGGTAGTCACTGCGCCATCAAGGAATATCACACCGATTATTTCGGGAGTGGACATTGCACACCACACAGCCACCCGTTGACAGTGAAGGGACTTCTCCAACGCAAAATGCTGATTTTCAGTCCCACAAATGCGCCAGTTTTTTTGTTGACGAACCCATACAAATGAAAGTGCGCTTCGTTGCTAAATCAAACCATACAATTCCCATCACGCCCCGTGGCTAACTGTGCAATTTCAGCGTCCTAACACAAGTCGTTCAGAAGTTATGATGATTTTATTTCATATAGTTCAATATTTGTCACCCTGTATCTGTGCGCGAGCCATAGTTCAAATTCTCAAGAAGTGCCTCCCTTTAAAGGAAAAATGCCATCTAAGCGAAAATTCTAACTACGCAATGAAACAAGTAACGGCCTGCAAAACTGATGGAAAAATCTCCACTGTTGGTATAAAGTAGGCTAGCTAGGCACCTGTTAGACATTAATATGCGATGTGACCACAGATCAGCTTTATGGCGGCTTTAGCTCTACAAGGAGTGTGTGAATGCCTGGCAGCCCATTCTTCATCAAGAGTGGGGAATCAGAGAAGGCAGCGATGTAGAATGCTGTAGTGATGTCGCAGTTCTAACTCATCACGAAGGTGTTCAACCAGGTTCACATCGGCACTATAGGTAGGCCAGTCGACATCAGAAATGTTATGCGATATTGGTTTGGCTGTTTTATTCCTATTACGCAGACGCACGTTTGACGACATATGGAGGCTTGGGTCTGGCTGTGAGTCGTGCACGGATAGCCGTAATGGTAAGGCGACCGCTGGCCATAGGCGGAAATCCAAATTCGAGTCCCAGTCCGCAACAAATTTTCATTTTCGTCATTCCATTATACAGCTGGTGGGCGCCCTCATTCGCAATTTGGAATTCCTGTAATGTATATCAGAAATGTTATTGTCCGCAAAGCGTTGCCACACAGATGCTGCTTTGTTCATACACACAGTCACCATTTCCAGACAGTCCCTCCATGTACACAGTGCACAATGCTGTAAAATGTGTCCGTAAACTTCGACATTGAGCGGCATCTAATCTCGGAAAAAACATCAAAACCGTAACACCACCTTTCTGCACGTTTCTGTTTGCGCTACACATGGCGACCGCTGACTTTCTCCAGGTATTCGCCACAACCAAACTCCTCCAACGGATTGCCATAGGCTGCAGCGTGACTGATCGCTCTAAGTGATTATTCTCCAGCCATGCACAGTCCGGTGGCGTCGCCTTTTACACCACCACAAGCGTCGCTCAGCACTGACAACGGAGGAACTGCTCAACCACCGTAGCTCGTTGCCTACGCTCAGTGGCTGCACTAGTTGGACCTCACGAGTGATTCCCTCTGCTGATTTCATGCGACTCTTACAACCTTCCCCCACAATGCTCGACGGTGCTTGTCCGCCAGTAGATAATGGTCTTGCTGTAGGTGTAGTTGCTTCTTCGCCTTTCCGCTTGACAGTCACACCACCAAAACTTGACTTTGATAGTACAGAATGTTTGAAGTGCCGCTGGTGAACTTGTTCCTCGGGTGACATCTAATGACTAGTCCACGTTCAAAATCAATGATCTCTGCTGATTGGCACATTCTGCTGTCAGCGCTTCTCTACTGACAACACAACACTCTCCGCCTTCTTCTACAGCGACGCGTCCGCCTCACGTAGTGCCTAGTGGTCAAGTCCGCACTACACTGCAGTATTCGGATATTTTTGACCACATAGTGTACATGGGAGGAAGCAATAATTTACAAGACTTCAACCCTAAGCTGAAGGACCAGTAACAGTGAATGTTTACGTCATGCACAACGTGTGTCTTGCAGTGTCCGCTGCTATAGTTTGATCTGCATCTTCATAACAGTCTTGTGCTCGCTAAACAAACCTGTAACGAAACGTGCGTTTTCTCTATGACATTACTACAGCGCTAATAACTCCAGTATGAAGACAGACGACGCTCACAACGTTGCTTCGCATCGTCTGGTGCTAAGCTACTCCTCCTCCGAACTCAGGACCCCCAACTCCGAGGATGGCAGTACCACACGTGACTTGAACAGTTCATGCTCTCGGATAGCGGGCGACTCACTTCATACTGTTAACACACTATGGCGATGAGGAGCAAATTGATGGTTAATATAAGATTTAAATATCTTAGAAACGGGATGACATCTTGCTTTTGTCTTTCTTTAGAAACTGTAAGAAGAAAAATTACGATGTTGAACAAGTACACAATAAACATTATCACTGAGAATCAATCGAAAGTTACAAACGGCGTAGTGTCTACATATTTGGTAGGACTTCTACGGTGAATGCGCATTGTATAATGAGTCTGCGAGAAAAACTACTTGTGAAAAAATTCATAGATGTAAACAACGCATAAGCGATATTTGAAGTTGAAAAATGTTAAAAATATTATGATATTAATCAGGAATAAGAAACTGTTATGTAAATCTAATTCGTGTCAAAAGTAGTTGGTCCGAAAATTTCTAAACTGGTTTATCTCGAAAGAATTACACATAGCTAAAACACTGCTAAAGACTGCTGTATTTTTCCGATATATGTGCCTTGTGTGCTCATATGAACATCACAACGAAATGTTGCACGTATGTTGCCACATGCATTTTTGCTCCACCCCGGCTGGCTCTGAAGATCATAAATATGTAACGAAAATGTGCCATTTCGTACCACTTAATGTTGTATTCTGACTTTTTTTAAATTAGCTTTTGGGATTGTGCCCATTCAACCAAATTGTGACGACACGAAAATAGGAACAACATAACACTCAATCCCTGAGCAGAGAAATTTCCGACCCCAACCCAGGATCGAACTCGACCACTTAGTAATCCGCCGCAATGACCACGCAGTTACCGTGGCGGACGTCGGTTGACTTGAAACTTCTGGCAGCTTAAAACTGTGTGCTGGACCGAGACTCGAACTCTGGACCTTGGCCTTTCACGAGATAGTGCTCAACCATCTGAGCTATCCAAGCACGGTCCACGACCGGTCCTCACAATTTCACTTCTGTCAGTACCTCGTCTCCTACCTTCCTAACTTTCCTAGTTCGAGTGTCGGTCCGGCACACAGTTTCAATCTGGCAGGAAGTTTTAAAAAAACGCACACTCCACTGCAGAGTGAAAATTTCATTATGTAGTCTGACATTATCTGACAGACCTGTGCGAAGATATAAAATGCAGAATGGCAACAGCAAGAAAAGAATTTCAGAAGAAGATCAACTTGTTAATTTGAAAATAAATTTAAGTGTTAGGAGGCCTTTTCTGAATGTATTTTTCTACAAAACTGAAGTGAAATGTGGACATTTCAGACAAGAAGACAATCGAAGCTTTTGGAATGTGTTGCTACAGAAGACTGATGTTCAGCTAACGAGAAGGAAGTGAATCGAATTGGGGGAAAAAGAAAATTATTCTACATCCTGACTAAGAGAAGGGATTAGTTGACAGAACACATTGTGAGACACCAATAAATCATGAGTATTGGAGCGACGTTTTGGTGGTGAAAATTGCAGAGGCACACCAAAGCTCGAGTGCGGTAAGCAGGTTCCAGTGAAGACACTTGCACAGGATAAAATAGTGTGGAGGGCTGCATCAAACCAGTCGTCCAACTGAGGACCACAACAGCAACAAAAACTTTCATACAGGAGGAAATTATTTTATTTAAACCAGATTTTTAACTAATTAATTCTCTAATTCGTGCTTAAATTAAACACTAATTGATAGAGGAAAAATAGAAATTCTGTTTGCTTATTTAAAACTAGAATACCATTTAATGTCATATATTTACACATAGGGTTACTCATAAGTATGAGAGATCAAAAACTTCCGTTCGAAGACCACATTAGGCCCTTGCCTACATGTAGGTGCCTACATACCCAAACCGGAGCCCCAATGCGTTGCGTATAAGCCGCAGCAAAGCCCGCAAATGGAAATTTTTTGATTGATCCTTACAACTGGACACAGAGATTGTACAGAGTATCCTCACTGCGCAAATGGCTAGATAGTATCTTTGTACTGTTGAGTAAAATCTTAACTAAGCTACTGTTACTGTAAAGTGTTAATATATTTTTCGCAAAAGGCTCTAATACTGTGCGAACGTATGAAATAGTGCAGCACTTCCTCTACCTCTACTAAGTGGTTCATGCTGATCAGCATACATAGAAAACATAAAAAATTAGTTTAAATATATATTTTTCTCTGTAGATAATATTTACAGGCTGATTCAGTTGCCCCTACCGATGGGTTTTATGCAACCCACAAACCCCTTCAAATGTGTGTGAATTTCTAAGGGACTTAACTGCTTATGTCATATGTCCCTAGACTTAACACTTTTTACACTAACCGATGCTAAGAACACCACACACACACTCATGCCCGAGGGAGGACTCGAACCTCCGGCGGGAGGGGCCACGCAGTCCGCGACATGACGCCCCAAACCGCGCGGCATTTTTTAATGTTCTCTGTCTCGCTACATACAGACATTAGTCCTAAAGAAAAAAATGAACATGATCTTTTTGTAGGTAATTTAATGTAATTAAATTTTATACTGGGATGTATTTTTGCTTGAGGCCATAGTTTTCGAGTTATTCAAGAAAAACGCGTTCGGAGGTTATTTTTTCAGTTTTTTTAATAATGATGAAAATAACCCTCTAGGGAAAACATACATCGGTGCAATATTTAAATACACTAAATTTGCTACATTATCGTGTAGGGCCCCCGTGAGCACGCAAAACTGCCGCAATACGACATGGCATGGACTCGACTAATGTCTGAAGTAGTGCTGGAGGGAATTGTCAGCACAGTTCTGCAGGGCTGCCCTTAAATCCGCAAGACTACGAGGGGGTGGAGATTTCTTCCGAACAGTACGTTTCAAGGCATCCCAGATATGCTGAATAATGTTCGTGTCTGGGGAGTTTGGTATCCAGCGGCAGTGTTTAAACTCAGGACGTTCCTAAAGCCACTCCGTAGCAATAATCGACGTGTGGGGTGTCGCATTGTACTGCTGGAACTGCCCAAGTACCTCGGAATGCACAATGGACATGAAGGGATGCAGGTGATCAGACAGGATGCTTACTTGTCACCTATCAGGACGTATCAGTAGTCCCGTATCACTCCAACTGCACACGCTCCACGCCATCACAGAGCCTCCATCAGCTTGAACTGTCTCCTGCTGACATGCAGGGCCCATGGATTCATGAGGTTGTGTCCATACCCGTACACGTCCATCCGCTCAATACAATTTGACATGAGACTTGTGCGACCAAGGAACGTGTTCCCAGTCATCAACAGTCCAATGACAGTGTTGACGGGCCCAGACGAGACATAAAACTTTGTGTCGTGCAGTCATCAAGGGTACACGAGTGGCTTTCAGCTCTGAAAGCCCATATCGCTGATGTTTCGTGGAATGGTTCGCACGCTGACACTTGTAATTTTGCGGAAGGTTTGCACTTCTGGCACGTTGAGCGTTTCTCTTCAGTCGTCGTTGGTCCCGTTCTTGAAGGATCTTTTTCCGGCCGCAGCGATGTCGGACGTCTAATATTTTGGCGGATTCCTGATATTTAACGTTCACTCGCGAAATGGTTGTCGCTACATCAGAGATGCTGTGTCCCATCGCTCGTGCGCCGACTATAACACCACGTTCCAGCTCACTTGATAATCTTTCATTGTAGCAGCAGTAACCGCTCTAACAACAGCGACAGACGCCGCAGCGCCGTATTCTTCATGTTTACATATCTCTGTATTTGAATACCCAAGCCTATATCAATTTCTTTGGCGTTTCAGTGTGGTTTGCGCATATCGAGTGAGAGAATATGAAAATCTTGCGACTGGTATTTGAAGGCGTTACGAGTTGAATAAAACCATTCGGTATGGGCAGCCGAATGACCCTGTACACATAGTTACAGTGAAGTCAATCATGAAGTGTAACAATTTTAAATGTCGTAGTTTACATATCGCTTAAAACATCTGTCTGTCCCAAGGTACCTGACTGTAGCCTGCGGCAGTTGGTTCTGATCCGTTAATTACCTAAGAAGCCACAAATCACTTAGCGAGAAAAAACGAAATATTAGGAGAAGCTTAACCCTAGAACACAAACGTTCGAAACGGTTACGACTGCCAATTCTTCATTGTTGCTTTAAATGCGCGGGAAGGTCACCAGCGCTTACATCTCGACAGTACGTTCCTACCTTTTCGACTGACTGATGTGCTTATGACTGCCAAGAAGAAACTCCACGCACTGCTTAGAAAACAGTGACAGCTTTACTGTAAGTCGTCATTTTTAAGATCGTTTGTAACTTCGTTACATCATGTAAGGTCATTAATGCTCACAATGTGGGTTTGTGATTACTTTTATGCATGATCCAAGCTTGGCTTACTGAGATAATAATACTGGCATTTAGAAGCTCAGTCTATCACTACCTTGTAATTAATTTCAGATGCCAGGTTTAATAAAGGCAATCACCCAAATCTGGGAGATAAAATAAGGAAATTACTTGATGAGCCAGAGCAAGAGGAGAAAGACAGCAACATTTATGACAAGACAAGTGAAGATGAACTCGATAACGCTGAATTCAGGTACAAGTGTTCCTTCGTCCTTCTATGGCTATGACTACATCATTCGGCCTCGAAAGATCTCACTGCAGGGTAAGCATGGACCTCGCTGGTCATCAGTAGCTCAAAAAAAAATTAAAAAAATAAGAAAACACAGCGCGTACACCTCAAAGAAGTATCGAAGTATTATTCACCATATTCAGTCCCCTATCAATGGCGCTAGAAATGCCACAACGCCGTTAGAAATATTTTGTTTATTTTCCACAGGTGACATGTTACAATAAATAGTAAATCACACGCACGAGGAGGTAATGAAGAAAAGATAAAAATATCACAATCCAAGGAGCAGTCAAAGTACAACTTCCCCTGAAGAATTAAAAGCTATCATTCGTACCCTGATCTTGACAGTAGCTTTGAAATAATAATCATTTATCAACTCGTGAATTATTTGCCAGAAACTTATGGAGCCCTAGATATAAAGCAGCCATGAGTTCCAAGCCATTTGAGTTTTTAATTTCTTTTCTGAGGTTTGTAAGCTGACTCGTAAGGAACGAAAGCGGTCCGATCCATTTGCAGCTATCAGGGAATTTTGCGATGAATTTGTTATCAATTGGCGTAGCTATTACAGACTAGGCTCATTCAATACAGTGGACGGACAACTCCTTGCTTCTCGTGGTACATGTCCGTTTCGTATGTTCATAGCCAACAAGCCCGTTAAATATGGTATTAAAATTGTGATGACGTGTGATGTAGGAACAAATCATATGGTTGATTCTTCCTCACATCTCGGCAAAAGCACAGATATCAACTGTCTGCCACTTGGAGAACACTACGTGAAGGAGCTCTCAAAAACAATGAGACGATCTAACCGAAATGTTACAGTTGATAACTGGTTTACATCTATGAAGTTAGTCGACCATCTGCTAAAGGACAAACTCACTCTCATTGGTACTTTGAGATCTAATAAGCGAGAAATACCTCCAGAACTACTTATAACCAAGAAGAGAGAGATAGGAACAACCGCGTTCATCTTCGACAAGGAAATGAATCTTGCCTCATATAAACCTAAGGCAAATAAAATAGTCCTTCTGTTATCGACAACGCACAACCAAGCTGAAATAGATGAAGTATTTAAGAAACCTAAGATGATTTATTGTTACAACGACACAACAGGTAGCGTTGATTCATTAGACCGGATGTCTCGCAACATTTCTTGCAACCACAAGACTAAACGCTGGCCTTTGTGTGTCTTTTACGGAATTTTAAACATTATGTGCATTAATATGTAGGTAATACACGCTCGCAACACCACCCGTGAAAAGGAGAATGTGCCAAAAAGGAAACATTTCCTGACACGACTGAGTGAAGAGCTATCTCACCATGGATGCAAAGCAGGCTACACATACCAAGAATATCAAATAACCTGCGCCTCACTACACAGTCTGTCCTTGGAATCAAAAATTGTTCAAATAGGACATCACAGACATCCATGCCCGAGGCAGGATTTGAACCTGCGACCGTAGCGGTCGCGCAGTTCCAGACTGAAGCGCCTAGAACCGCTCAGCCACTCCGGCCGGCTGCAAAGAGCATCGAGCGTAATTATGCACTAATTGTTCGAAATATATGTTCTCGTTATTGTCAAAAACTATTGTTTCTATGATTATAGAATGTGACCTGTACTGTTAATTAGCGATTAATTAATAAAAAATAAAATGTTTTACCAAAATTTGCTTACTTTCTGTTATGTCGTAAAAATTACGAACGTTTACAACATTTGATAATTGAAGAACGTTTGTGTTCTAGGATTAAGAAAGTGTTTCGAATGTTCTTACCATCACATTCTCACAAGCGTCGACCAAGAATTCAATTAATTTTAAAATGTATAAATAAATGTCGTGTGAGTAGGGCCTCCCGTCGGGTAGACCGTTCGGCGAGTGCAAGTCTATCGATCTGACGCCACTACGGCGACTTGCGCGTCCATGGGGATGAAATGATAATGATTAGGACAACATAACACCCAGTCCCTAAGAGGAGAAAATCTCCGAACAGCCGGGAATCGATCCCGGACCCTTAGGACTGACATTCTGTGTGACACCTCAGGTACCGGAGGCGGACTTAAACTGTGTGTGTGGCGTCGTCCAGAGGCTGGTACCTCGGAACGCTACCACAAGGGAATACGGTCGCTGCAAGCAGCCGCATCGAGGAATGAGTCACACCGGCGAAGCCACGCCCAAAAGCGTTTCGCTCCGCAGCCGCAACGGCTCCTCTACTTGACAACACTTAACTTCGCGTTTTCACAAAGGTGTGTCGCAAGCAAATGGCGACATACAAATACTCACTGTGCTTCAGCATATACAATTCCAGTGCAAGGAAAACAATACAGTTTATAAGTTACTGCTGTAGCATTGGTAGGACGGCTCGTCTTCTGCTCGGGCCGTGGCTAGGCGGGTCTTCGTGCAGAGGCCGCTCCTGTTTCCTTGTCCTAGAGAGGGGTCCGTCCGCGTGCTTTGGCTGACGTCGTCTCACAGCCCTCTCTGCTCTTAACGTTCCTGGCCAGCGTACCGGCGCCTGACGTTACGCCGGAACAGCATCACCTTCTAGTAGGCCAGCTGTGCGATCAGTTTCCGAGGCAGAAGTCAACTAAAAGTTATTTTTAAATGTACTCTGACAGGCTTGTATTTTGCCGGTATCAAGTGATACGAAGGGGTACCCAAAAAACCGAATTATTTTTAAAAGGTGTATATTTTCAAATTGTTTACAAAACAACCTTATCCCCTTCAAAATACGCTCATTACAACTAGTACATTTCTCCCACCATTGCTTCCACCGTTCTAAACATTTTTTGTAGTCATCTTTAAAAAAGGCTGACAGCTAATGTCTCATTTTTTTCTTGACGTCTTCAGTGTTGTCAAATCAGTGTCGTATCACGGTTTTCTTTATGCGTGTAAATAAGAAAAAGTCGTACGGATCAAGGTCAGGCGTGTAAGGTGTATGGGGCAGCGCAACCATGTCATTTTTAGCAAAACTGGCTAACAGAGATCGCTGTGTGTGCAGGTGCGTTGTGGTGGAAGAACCAGTTTCCTGTTTGCCACAAATCAGGTCCTTTTTGACGAAGCCTGTTGTGCAATCTGCTTAAAACTTGCGAATAAAATGCTTGATTAGCAGTCTCATCTTGGGGAACAAACTCTGAATTAACTAACCCTTGCCATCAGAAAAGCAAATCAACATCGTTTTGATGTTAGATTTGATTTGACGACATTTTTTTTGGGGCGGAATGACGATGACGTCTTCCATTGGCTTGACTGTTACTTTGTTCCTGGATCGTAACCCTAGCTCCATGACTCATGACCAGTAATTACCAATGACAGAAAATCTGGATCAGCATCAAGCTGCTGTTTCAAAGCACGACACGTTACAACTCGACGATCCTTGTCAGTCGGATCCTGACGAACCAACTTGGCAGCAGCCCAAATCTTCCGTTAAAATTCGCTGAACCGAGCTGCAAGATACCAATTAATGTCCGACAGGTGACCAATTGTCTGTCGATGGTCTGTGAGCAGATGTTCGCGAATTTTTTCGGTATTATCGTCGATTTGGGCAGTTGATGGACGTCCAGATAGAGATTTGTCTTCAGTCGACATGTCGCCATTTTTAAATCTAGCAAACTACTCGTACAGTTGAGTTATTTTCTTAGCGTCATCTTGGTAAGCTGTTTCCTACATTTAAAAAGTGTCAGCAGCATTTTAAAGAACAGTAAACAGAATTTCACAGCTGCAGATTGTTCGCTAAGTTTGCCGCAAAAAAACGGAACAAGAATAAAACAGCGCTAGCAAAAACAATCACTGCAGATTAGTAGAACAAGCCAGTTCGACGACATGGATGACACTCGACCGGCAGTGAGTTGCGCTATACACACCTAGCGGCAGAAATGCGTACTAAGCTCCACCGACGGCAGTATTATTCCGTTTTTTTTTGGGGGGGGGGGGGGGGAGAGGTCGGGGCTGGTTTACCCCCTCGTATGTTAATGTTCAGAGACACCAATGAACTGTTGTGTACATAGTCAGCGCGTACACAACTTTCCCACTAGAGCGCGCCCCGCTAAGCACAACAGCGCAGGCACAGCGCTCGTCCGTCTCCGCACTATGAGATGGCGCTGTCTTAGAGACGGACCAAATTCTGCTTCCGCCGATCGGCGTATTAATATGTAACGCAGCCAATGAGATTGCTGCTAACGTAGAACCTTTTCTCCTCGCGGATCACACTCTCGCCGTGATACATGAACGCGCGAGGTGTTATAATGAGTGTACAGACCTCCGATTAGTCAGTCTGCATTTGTCTGCACCAGTCTCTATATTGTCTGCATTTGTTTGCACCAGTCTGTAGTCAAGTTTTAGTCTGTACCTAATAAGATTTCCATATTCCTGTACATAGCCATGAAGATAAATGTATAGACACTTTTCTCAAGTATCAGAGATATGTGAGAATAAGATTAACGTACCAAGACCAAAGGAACTTCAGATTTTCAATTGTAAATAACAAACAGAATCAAGTTACGTAATGTTTATGCTTGTTATTATTTTAATAAATGTGTGTGAAAATTAATCAAGTTCTGTTTAAAGTTGGTCACCGTCAATCTGATACTCTAAGCGTGCAAGTGGCATTTCCATCGTCTGACCTATCGGCAGAAGATAAACACGCCACAATAAGACCACGAGACATATTGCTGACACTCGCCTACTTCGCTAGAGTGACAAGTCAAATAATCTGATGGCGTGTGTACCGAAGGTACATGAACACCACATGAACACTCATGAGGTTCCTGTGGAAGTGGATTGTATAAAGTTAAGTAGTTCCACACGCTCTCCTCCTCCTCCTGGAACTGACCAAAGAACCGACTGCTGTTCCGACATGTGCATTTTCCTCTAGTAGAATACTATGTTAACCATTCCTTCCACACTCCACAATATCCCGATGTGGTCTACAGGGTTGCATCAGTGTATCAGGTGTTGGGGAACGAACACGATTGTTATAATTTGGCGGCTCCAGCGGCGACGCCCCCGCTGTCACTATTTTGTCAGGGAGGGCTGACGCCACAGCCGGCCGACGTCCGCCCGGTCTTAACGAGTCCGTCACGAGTCGTTGCGACACAGCCTCCCGTTGCGTATTCTCTTGAGTGCGGCTGACAGGGCGCTGGGACCGGTTGCTGATCTGCAAGTGGCCGCTAGCACTGCCTTAACGACAGTGGATAAGCGTCCAACATTCCTCCGTCTCGCGCTCGTCTCCTACTTGGAAATCCGTGCCGTCAGATTAACGGCAGCGTGTGGAGACAAAGTACGTGACGTACGTATTAACTGGAAAGCACGGATACCGAGCATTACAGCAATTAAGAACACTTAAACAAGGCTGTCGGCCTCGATTCTACCCGCGAGAGAAGCTTAAACGTGTCAGTGTCCAAAAACAAGCACGCAGGAGTGGCCTCCATTCAGAACGATTTTGCTGATCCGGCCACTGGATCAGTGGGTCAGAATGCACACAAAAACACCACACTTCGCCGTGTGGTCTTGGGCGTCTTTCCACGTTTCGCGTGGCTACCCCCGTAGGAGGTTCGAGTCCTCACTCGGGCATGGGTGTGTGTGTGTTGTCCCTAGCCTATGTCAGTTTAAATTAGATTAAGTAGTGTGTAAGCGTAGGGACTGATGACCTTAGCAGTTTGGTCCCATAGGAAGTTATCACAAATTTCCAAACACCACGCTTTTAAATTCCTTGGCAAGAAATGTAATTTATTGCCTCCTATTAGATGTCGTCAAGACCGCCCCTTTCATTAACCAACACTTCCAGGCAGGTAAACTCCCTCTATTTGACACGAAACCTGTCCTTAAGGACCACATGCACTCAGAGTCGCACACTTGCCTACAAAAACTGGAGAAACTTCTCACCAGTGCAGATCCGTGTACGTGCACGGTCACGGTCACTGAACTGCTGTCCTATTGATTCAGTACTGTTGGTCGTCTAGTGCGTAAAGCATCAGAGTCCAGCCCAGAACGTTCGATCCCAGGAGAGGAGCCGCTTCAAGATATCAGATCAGAAATATCCCGACACCACTATGTAATGCGGAATCGACCACTAGATGTCACGACAGGCTCACCTGCCAGTATATACACGTAAAAGGGGACGGGGAGTCCAGTGAAGCGGCGACGGCAAAACGGCTCGGTCACGAGAGCTCAGCGACTTGGAATGTGGACCAGTCGCTAGACGTCGATCAGAGACAGTTCAACCATTCTGGAGCTGACAAACTGAATGCTGGTGGTCTGACTGTGAACAGTAAAGAGCGGAGGAGCGAACAGAAATAAACCACGACCAGGCAGAGGTCTTGTAGTTTGCGGAGGGTGGTTTTCATGATCGCACAAAATCAGCGGATGGAATCAGTCGTGAATTCCAAAGTGCTAAAAGCCGTCTACCCAACACTATAGCTGTGGGCAGTGGCTTAAAAAGAAGGGGTACGATGCTCGCGCTGGTCCTCAAAGGTCACGCATTTCTGTAGTCAGTGCTAAGCAACAGTTAATGTGTTTTGAAGGGTGGCGCCGGTGGACACTGCATGCGGAGTGATGGATCATCTGATGCAAGGACTTCGGTTTGGCGAAAGCGCAGAGGACGTTACTTGCCGTTATGTGTAATGCCAGCAGTGAAGTACGTAGAAGATGGTGTCACGGTTTGGTGATTCTTTTTGGTGGGAAATTATGGTGCGCTTATTAAGCTAAAGAAAATGTTAAATGCGCAAGAGTATGAACACATACTGAATTGTGTAATGCGAACAACAGATGAACACTAAAGTTAAAATATTCTCGGTTGTTACGCCGCGTCACATTTTCTTCTAAAATAATCGACGTTTCGACCCCTCTGCTTGGACCCTCTTCAGGATGTTTCGGTGTCCACTGCTATTAGAACGCTGTCAGAGACAGAGAAGCTTTCTCTTATAAAGTGGAGTTTTCCCGCATTTTTGCTGGAAAAGTGGTAGTATCGGTTAAAGTTCTTGTTCCTACTATTTGTGGGCCATCGTCATAGGCTAATATTCCCGCGTAGTTGCAGAAGAGGGGGCGTTATTGGTTAAACCCTTAAGCATATTATTGGTGACCACTCGTCACTGGATAGGAGGACACTATTGCACACACGATGGAGAAGGGTTGTTGGTTGAAATTCATCCTACTCCTATTGGTTGGCAATCATCGTTAGCTACATGCGAAACGGACAGAACAAGAGATGGGGAGTGTTTACCCAAAATATTGCTGTCCGCCGAGGTAGCTTGCAGCGCATTGTTTGTATTGCTCGCACACCGCGGCCGCATATTTACTTCCTCGATGGCGGGAAGCCACGATGCCGGAAACCAAGAGCAGTCCTCTCTATTGTAATTTCATGCATTCGTGGAAATTTCAACAGCTTGTGGGACCTTTCTTCTATTAATGTTAGTTTTCTTAGCCAGCACATGTGCGTTATGAAAACCGATGTCAGAGCCACAGTTGTCATGATGCTCCACTACTGCCGAGTTTACAAACCAACCCATAACCCTATTCCAGCGTAAGTGTGGATTAGTGCCTTTCCATTCAGTGAGGATGGGCCACCAATAGTACCCACAAGAGTTTAGCCAATAACGCCCGTTCCTCTGTATCAGCGCGGAAATATTGGCCTATGACGATGGCCTACCGAGGCAGCGAAAAGAATTTTAACCGATATTCCCACTTCTGCAGCGCAACCGCGAGAGAACTCCCCTTTATATGATAATGCGACACTGGCCCCTGACAGAATTCTAGCTATAGTGGACACCAAAGATCCTGAAGAAAATCCCAGCAGGGGAGTCGAAACATCGATTATTTTAGAAGGAAATATGACGCCGTGTAACAACCCAGAAGCTTTTAACTGTAGTGACAACGGCCACGAAAGCCTGCAGACTTACATAAAACAGAGGAA
Source organism: Schistocerca gregaria (assembly GCF_023897955.1). NCBI lineage: Eukaryota > Metazoa > Arthropoda > Insecta > Orthoptera > Acrididae > Schistocerca > Schistocerca gregaria. The sequence continues at coordinate 126,977,651 of NC_064922.1, forward strand.
CAGTTTAGTAGACCGTGACCGTTGGTGTCAGCTTGACAACGCACTCTGTCATGAAGCAACAGCTGTGAGACGACGCTTTGTGGATAGTAACACAGAAGAAGACAGAGATGGGGATACATACAGCAATCAGTTCTACTCTGAGATGAGAAGGTTGGCACTGCAGAGGAATTCGTGGCAGGCCGCATCAAATCGGTCACAAGACTGACGACTCAAAGACAGGAAAAAATCCTGAAATGGAAGGCCTCCACACAGTCCCGACCTGAATGCAATGGAACACCTCCGCGATGATTTAGAGCAGGGGTCTCCAAACTACGGCCCGCGGGCTGAAACCGGCCCGCGAGAGCCGGCAAACCGGCCCTCGTTAGCTGGCCGTAATCTCCTGTATCCGGCCCGCCAAATATTTGAGGTGGTACCTATACTGCCAACAATTGTGTTTCGAGGCCTATCGCGACCAATACACTGCGACATTGGCTCTGCTACTCGCTACAAGACTACATAACTAAACTTATTGGTGCGCTTGAAATAACAATGCATTGACATACTTTACCTCTGTCACGTCTTATAGTAATACTGTTGCTAACAATGATTTTGAGATTTCGTTAACTTTGCAGGACGCTTTCGTGAAGAATGTCATAATTATGTAATTAAATAAAAATCTTAGTTCGTTTCAGTGCTAGCTATTCTCACAATATTAGATTTTTGCGATTTCATCTTTCCTTTAGCCTTACATTACGGTGATCACGGAGTGGTAGGGTGCTTTAATCCCACTAGGTAGATCTTGGCCCTTATGACTTCGTGGAGGAGTCAATGTGGCCCGTGGACTAAAATGTTTAAAAGTTTGGAGACCCCTGTTTAGAGCGTCGACTTTGCTATATTTGAGAAATAATGGTCTGCCATTCCTGCATAGACACTCACACACATAACTGAAAGTGCCCCGAGCAAACTTCAAGCCTTCATAGAGCTGGAGGGGTACTCCATATTAATGACAAGTGTCCTGATACTTCTGATGAGGTAGTGTAGGATTCTTTTCCTTTTTTTCTTTTTTTTTTTTTTTTGAGAAAAAAAAGAAACAACCGCCTATGGTCGAACTTGACGAAATTTATCGCTGGCGGAAGCACGACCGCGTAGCATTTGTGGATTCCGATTGTAAACTGCCACGTACTGTGTGGGTAGCAGCGTCGGCGTGGTTTGTGATCCAACAGAGTACCCAGGCGGGCGCGAGGGACGTGTGCCAGAGTAGTCGGCTGGGGTTGCGTAATGAGCGGCGGACTACACCACACAGCGCGCTGGCCGGCCCTTCACCAGCCGTCCATCAGCGGCGAGACGTGCCGTGCCGTACCGTCTGGCGGCCGTGCGCCGTCACGACAGCAGCAGCTGCCGCTGTCTGCTGTCCGCTGTCCGCTGTCTGCTGCTGCCTGTCCGACGCTCGTCGGCCGTGACTGCGCTCGAGGACGCCTCAGCTCCAGGCTTTCACTGCGCGCTCTCCGCCCGCGCGCCCTGCAGCCGATTCCCAGAGAGGATTCTCGGTGATGGGCCGGTCGAAAGAAGGATGGATCATCGTGGCTTCGAGTCCATTCGATTAAGTAGCCACTAGAGACGGACCACAAGTTCAGATTGAGGTAGGGAAGTCGTCAAGCTCTTTTCATCTCATTATTTGTCTCGTACGATTGACGGCAACCACGATGAGGGGATTGGTCGATCTCTTCCGACAACTGATACAAGTTGGCGGCATGCGCTCCGACGTGTTTCGTAATGCATTCATTCCACGCAAGTGCATGTTGCGAAAGTCACATTTTTTTTATGAAGCTGATGTGCGTCGAGTGCCTGCAGGTGTGCTAGGGAAAGTTGTCATGACATCACAAACTTGAAGCCTGCCGCCGCCATGTCAGTTACCTCAAACAATAGCGTCTGGTGGAAGGCTCTTGATTACAAATGGCAGCTTGCGTCATATTCGGCAGTGCTAATTCTTCTAATTATAGTCTAAAGTGAAAAGGAATGACACTTCACTCCTAACTGGATTTGTTAAAGCGATATTTTGGTGTACATTCATGAATTTTGATTGTGCTGTCTACTTTTACTGTAACTGTTTGATTTCTGTCAGTTTGCTTTACATATTCTTTCAGTCCAGCTCGATAAGCTCTATGGGTAAATGCTGTGAGAAGGAAAGACACGAAACCTATCACTCACAGAGAAACACTTTCCGCAAGGAAAGCTACACCTTGCCGGCCGCGGTCGTCTCGCGGTTCTAGGCTCGCAGTCCGGAGCCGTGCGACTGCTACGGTCGCAGGTTCGAATCCTGCCTCGGGCATGGATGTGTGTGATCTCCTTAGGTTAGTTAGGTTTAAGTAGTTCTAAGTTCTAGGGGACTGATAGCCACAGCAGTTGAGTCCCATAGCGCTCAGAGCCATTTGAACCATCAATGAGCTCTGATAATTGCACTACGGGTGTTGCTAAAATATCTATATATCGATATTTCCTCCAAAAAGTGATTATACAGGCGGTATTTTTTTCACCGATATATCGATAGCGAAATGGCAATATGGGGTGCCGATATTTTTATTTTATGTAACATTTTCATCGATTTTCGTTAAATGTTTGTTCTTTTGAAACTGTAGTAGAACATGATTTTATTTTCACTGTGTGAAGGAGTCTTACAACCTTTTTGTGCTTTTATCACGTCCAGTCTTTCTCTTTGTGTGAGGCAACTATAGATGGTGCGAAAAAGAAGTCGGCTTGCATTGGAGAGTGGCGGTGTGAATGGAATAACAAGGTATCCGATGTGGAGAAACAGCACGGGCCGTGACAAGGCGTCTAAGACCGCGCGGGTACCCTGCGCGGCAGAGTCTCCTGAGAATCGTGTCCAAAATGAAACATGTCCACTCCGTTTGGAATGACAAACAGCAGTAAAACTGCCAGAGTGGACAAGTGCCGAGAATACGAAAGCACAGGCAGGTGAACTGTCGAAGCGGGTCAGTTTTTCCGTCAGCCGAAAGTCAAGGTCCCGCCTGAGTGGTTGTCTTTGTCGCGGCTTTCTCTGCTCCGGAGCCAGCGGCACACGAAGCGGTAATTCATCGAGCGAGGAGGGACGCCGTCGCTTCCATTTACCGGCAGGCAGGCTGACAGACAAAGACAACCAGAGTGGAGCCGCCATCACATTTAGGGAAACCACGCGCTACCGGCAGACGTGTGCACGGTTTTCTGCCACGCGGCGTCTTCATGTATACCACGTATAGTCTACCTCCACATCTATACCCCGAAAGTGACCTTGCAATGTGTGGTGGAGGGTACTTCTGACACCACAATACTTCTTCCACTTTCCCTTCCCCTTTTCCATTCGTGAGTCGTGTGTGGTAAGAACGGCTGTCAGTAAACCGCCCCCATCTCTCGATTTTTTATCGTTCATTACGTGAGACGTGTACGGGAGGAAGCAGTATTTTGTCCGACTCTTCCCGGAACGTACGTTCTCTAAATTACGACAGTAAACCCCATCATGTTGTTGTTATTGTGGACTTCAATCCGAAGACTCACTTTATGGAGCTCTCCACTATAATCTGTTCTGTGCTAGCGTCTTCATCTCCGAATAACTACCGCAACCTACATCCATTCGAAGTTTCTCCTTGCATTTATCGCTTCGTCCCCTCTATAATTTTTACCTCTCACATATTCCTCCCGCATCAAACGGACAATTAGATCATGCGTCAGACTGTGCCATATGAACCGATCATTTCTTTTGTCAAACTGTGCTATAGATCTCGTTTCTCCTCAGTTCGATTCATATGCACAACTATAACATCCTGCTCATTCCATTTCCCATTCTAATTCGCTCAAAATCCCGTGGTTTAACTTTGGTATATTCCATTATCCTTCTTTTAAGGACATTATCCATTCCGTTCAACTGAACTTCATAGTCCTATGTCCTCTCTGACAGAACCACAGTGTCGGTCGCACTTCAGACTTTTTATTTCTTGTCACAAAACATTAATATGCCTTCCAAATTTCATCTCGTTTGCATAAATGTTCATAAATTCACTTTTACCAGAGTGCCAGTGTTGACACTTAAGTATAGTTAATGTATTTTTGGATACTAGTAATCGCTGTTATTATCATTTTACTACAATTAGAGATAATGTAATGATATCTTTGGCTGTCGGCGGATGAAGTCAATCTGACGAGAGAGAAAATGTTATTTTTGCAGTCTATCTGATAATTAATACAATTAATCGAAACCTCCAGTCTGACTGTAAAGAAAGATTTGCAGCTGCTACTTTGTTAATAGGAGCTATATGGTTTACTTACGATATGATATACAGTAATCTTTCTGTAAGAGCTGCAAAACTTAACGTATCTTGCAGTGTCTTTTTCAAATTCGAGTTATGATGGAAAACTGACAATAACAGATAGAATTACTGACCTGGTAATTTACTATATCACTGGAGCTACTGCTAGTTGTTTCAAGGAACTGTTAGTCGGAACCTGTTCAGAGCAGAGAGCATGTTTGGACCGTGCCTCGGAATGATCTACACTCTCTTCATTTCCTACCGAGACAGTCAGTGTACATCCTTGTACAGTTTTGGCTGTGTACTCGTATGCAATGAACTGTTATTTCATGGACACTGTAATGTTAATCCCACTGCTGTTCTGGTTAAAATACTTCTCATTACGAGAGATTCATCGTAGTATGAGAGTAATGTAGTTTTTGCAGTGGTCTTCCGAAGTAAGAGTGATTTCAGGTGTGCCGCAGGGGAGTGTCATAGGACCGTTGCTATTCACAATATACATAAATGACCTGGTGGATGACATCGGAAGTTCACTGAGGCTTTTTGCACATGATGCTGTGGTGTATCGAAAGGATGCAACAATGGAAAATTGTACTGAAATGCAGGAGGATCTGCAGCGAATTGACGCATGGTGCACGGAATGGCAATTGAATCTCAATGTAGACAAGTGTAACGTGATGCGAATACATAGAAAGATAGGTACCTTATCATTTAGCTACAAAATAGCAGGTCAGCAACTGGAAGCAGTTAATTCCATAAATTATCTGGAAGTACGCATTAGGAGTGATTTAAAATGGAATGATCATATAAAGTTGATCGTCGGTAAAGCAGATGCCAGACTGAGATTCATTGGAAGAATCCTAAGGAAATGCAATCCGACAACAAAGGAAGTAGGTTACAGTACGCTTGTTCGCCCACTGCTTGAATACTTCTCAGCAGTGTGGGATCCGCACCAGATAGGGTTGATAGAAGAGATAGAGAAGATCCAACGGAGAGCAGTGCGCTTCGTTACAGGATCATTTAGTAATCGCGAAAGCGTTACGGAGATGATAGATGAACTCCAGTGGAAGACTCTGAAGGAGAGACGCTCAGTAGCTCGGTACGAGCTTTTGTTAAAGTTCCGAGAACATACCTTCACCGAAGAGTCAAGCAGTATATTGCTCCCTCCTACGAATATCACGCGAAGAGACCATGAGGATAAAATCAGAGAGATTAGAGCCCACACAGAAGCATACCGACAATCCTTCTTTCCACGTACAATACGAGACTGGAATAGAAGGGAGAACCGATAGAGGTACTCAGGGTACCCTCCGCCACACACCGTCAGGTGGCTTGCGGAGTATGGATGTAGATGTAGATGTAGATGTAGATGTAGATGTAGAATATTTAGGTTTGAACCGTCGAATGTCCTCCAGCAGTAAAATCCATGTTGAAAACTTGGATGTTAAATTAATATTTTCCAACAGACTGAGGAATCCTTTTAACACCAGACGTATTTTCCGTAAGCAAGTGTCGTAACGCGACGTGGAATATCTTCCCCTCATGAAGGCAGCTGATGGGTCCCAGCACCTTCTATTGGCGAGCCGTGTGGAGTAGGACTGCTGATATTTTTAAAAATATCGGGAATACGACACATCGATATTTAAGAAATCTTTATCGGCCAACTGCATATCGAAAAAATAATTAATGTAGCGACATATCGACGGCAGAAATATCGATCTCCGGGCCAAAACAAATATCGGCTGCACATTGTAAACATGCTGTCAGTTTTAGAACTGTATATCTCAGTATTGATTTATTATTAGATATTCTGTCCGCCACTGTAGCTGAGTGGACAGCGCTCCAGTTTGTCATGTCGCGAGTACCGGGTTCGATATTCCGGGCTGGGTTGGAGATTTTCACCGCTCAGGGACTGTATGTTTGTGTCGTCTTCATCATCATCATTTCATGCTCATCGACCCGCAAGTCGCTGAAGTGGCGTCACCTCAAAAGAGTTGCACGAGGCTCTAACCACACGGCATCTCATAAGATATTCTGTACGTCAACAAACTAGCAGCCAACTGTTAGAACAAGAATTGAAAAGAAAACGATGATCGTTCACGCTTGGCGATAACGACTTTGCTAATGATGGTAACCGGATATAAACTACACAATAAAAGGTGTCTGGTGGGCCTGTAGTTTGGTTTCGTCCCTCATCGGATTTATCCTCAACACTTCATGTCGATTTCCCTGTTTTTTTTTTTTTCATTCCTGTAAACGCCAGCGAACTAGCAGTCGTAGTGTCAAACTTGCGTGGTGAAGCTAAACGCTGCTGTTTATGCTGGTAGCGCCTAGCGCCTATTGCGCCAGCATTTCCCCTCACACGTGTCCGCCCACTGCAGAGACCGGGGCTTGTCATTTAAATTTTTGTTCATCGGTTTGGTTACGGCGTAAAGCCTAGCAGCGGCACGCCAATCTGGAACGAGAGGGCGGTGAAGAAGACGTCAGGCAGTTGCACGCTGAGAGACCCCCTCCAGGACGACAACGCGCCAGCAGAGACCTCCGTGCGAAGAGAACGTAAGCTCTGCGTGCGACTGGCCGTGGCCCAGTCCTACGATAGCTCCGAGACTTCCCATTTCACTCGGTACAGTGTGGCATTGCCTACATTGGACAAACTTGCTTATTTTGTCTGTCGCCGTTTGCTTGCGACACATCTGTGTTGTTCTCAAAGTTAAGAGTTGTCATGTACCTTTCGTCATAAAATTAATTAATACGATTTGCTTAAAGTGTTTGTGTAGCGATCCGAGAAAGCAGGTTTCCTAGACACTCTATATTTGACAACTACGAAGAATTCAACAAGTTTCAAGAACTGTTTTTGAATAATGTCGATGTTGATAAATAGCACACTAGTATGGTTAAAAATTGTTTTTCAACGAAACTGGTGTGCTGTTTCTTCACATCTGACATCTCGTTATTCCATTCACACCGCCGCCACGCAATACAATCGTACTTCATCTTTTGTGCCACATATTCTTGCTTCGCATAAATAGAAACATTAGACGTGATGGAAGCTCATAAAGTAGTAAGACTTATTGACACAGTGAGAGTAAAATTATGTTCTACTAAAATTTCAAAAGAACAATTTGAAATATTTCACGAAAATTGCTAAAAAAAACTTAATTTCGCCGCTTCGATGTCGATGTATCGATACACCGGTGGTGAAATATCGCCTTCTGTTGTCGACACGTTCACCATGAGCCCTAATGTGGGGGGCAGGCAGTGGGAGCCCCCCAGGCGCGGCGGCGTCGCGCCGTAAATCACGTCTGCAGTCTCGCGGTGGCGGCGTACGCCAGCCAAGCTGTACGGAGTGGAGTGCAGTGCACAGCTAGCCAGTCAGAGCCGCGCGGCGGCCCCGTAAATCAGGCGGCGCTCTGCCTGTCGTGTCCCCTGCCCGCCCTGCCTCCAGCACAGCCTCCAGCGTCGCGCTCTTCCAGCACGTCCTGTGGCGAGAGCACGGCGCCGATACGATCACGTTCCAGATCAGATTTCCTGGCGGAGTCATGCGTTCACCCGAAGTACAGCGCGCTCTAAAATTGCCCTTACAAACTTCTACCACACGTAGAGCGAACTGAGTAGCTGATGTCTTGAACTGGAACCCGTGTCCGAAAACTGTTTCCGTCCTACAGGCATTTAAAAACTTGCGGGCAACGCGACCACTTTTGCAAGTAATTTATTAAGCGTGATCCACTACATCACTTGTTCTGCAGTTCCATTCATTAATAACCAAACAAACAAAAAGGAAATTTGACACAGTCGGGCCCGCTGCTTCTTCCATTTCGGGTCTGTGGCGTCACCTTCCAGCAGCAGAGTCACTCCTGCTGACTGTGAAGGCGCCCCTGTTGCTTAACTGTGGGGAAGAAGGTATGCGATGGAGTCGGACGTTGTGGACAACGATCTCGATAAAGACGACCTGCAGCTCTTCCGTTGCCGTGAGCTTCGCCACACAGTAGAATCGTGTCCATGTATTCCGCAAACGTGTACTCACCCGAGTTGCTCTGACACTAACAGACACGCGAATGGGGCTCGAACTGGGTCACAAAGGCACGATAGACGTCAAATGATATCAGCCCATCCGACATAAGCAGACTCGACCATAACTACGCTGTTGCATACTTACTTAGCAAACGTGTCTCAAACGGCTTTATATATATTAGCACATAAGTAATTACAATAGCTGACTATGCTACACGCTACATATTATTGCACTGCTGTGTAGTACGTCACACGAGAGGGAACGAAGTGATTTATTTCAATCTATAACACCTTCGAGTGTCAAGATTTATTCATAGTAACATAGTGTTTATGCGGTGGGTATCTTGTGCTGATATTGTGGTTTTTTGTGTAACTCTAATGTACTAATGTTCTCCAAGGAATACATAGAGATTTTTGCTTTAGTGCGTTATGATGTGTTACACATACGATAAAAACAATGCTCAGAGAGAAAGGTGACTTAAAATGGTGCATAAAACCATAAAAACGGAAAGTAATGCTCGACTATCTGCCAGCCAGCGGACGTGCATAAAGTCACCCAAAAGAGGCATCTTAGCACGTCTTTCTGGCAAGAAATAAATCATTTGGCAAGAAATATACAATTAGTGAACATTCATTAAACATCGTGACCGGTTGCAGTATAGACATACCTGTAAGTATTTATGCTCTTCTTCTTGGTTTTGTTTAAGACCCAGTTCCGCACATCAAAGACTATTTCTGAAAGCGCAAAGAGGTATTTCTATCAAAATCATGATCATGCTGTTAGTGTGAACTTTTAATTACGGTTTTCCTGCAACCAGACACTGTGAAGCTAAATCCAACTCCAGAATTCTAGCACTCGGGTAAAAGGTTGGAGCTGTATAAAGTAGAGTTGCAGGTAGATCCCTACATCGACAATTGCAATCCCGCTCGGTTGCTGCAGACCTTACGCAAAGCAGCGGCTGGCCTGTTCCCAAACCCAGCTCCGGTCTCAGCAATCTCGACGTCTGTAATAACTTCGTTCTCGATGACGCAGCCCATAACAGCCAAAAGAAAGGTTGTTCCACAAGAGAATATCTGGGGTAGCCATCCAGTTGCTGTACTTTCTGCAAACATTGGTTGCATTCTCACCACCATTTCCCTTTCTTTTGCGTCAGCAGCGTCGGAACTCGGACGAATGAAATACATGACACAAAAAATAAAATAATAATCACAAAATCAGCAGGCAGACGTCGTAAACGAGTGCCTCGCACCTACTTTGCCCCACAAATAAAAAAAAAGAAAAATATTAAATCCAGAATGAGCCAATCCGAATGATATACAAACTCCAAAAACACTAAAATAACATTAAGAAATTTAAATTTAACGATGTAAAAATTTGAAGAATCTCTAATCACTAACACCAGAGGACGGATCATCTGAAGCAGATATAACTTGTAGAATAACAACTGGCTGGAACAAGTGGCATATATTTTCAAGGGCTCTGTGCGATGCAAAAACGACCATAAAAAGCAAAGGCAAAATTCATGAAACAGCTGTAAGACGAGCACTATTGCCGTATGGCATAAAAAAAAGAACCCCGAATATGTGCTCTATACTGCAGAAACGCGGCTTTACGATGGGAGGAAGAAATAACATTGAAAGACGAAGTTCGCAACGAATCTATAAGAGGTAGTTTTAAAGCTGTCCCCATAAAGGAAAACCGTAAGAATCCAGGCTGAGATGGTACGGTCATATAACCCGGGGGCGTGCAAAGCATGTCGCGAAGAAGTGCCTTTCTGTGGCTACAAAGAGGGAGGGGCCACGAACCAACTGGTTGAACGATATCCAAGGGCTATGAAGAAGCTAAGCCTTAGTGAAGATGACGCCGAAGACGACAAGGTAAAAAGAGGGAACCAAAATAGGTGTAATGAGAGGAGGGTCACCTCCTGTTACCAGTTCAGGCAACTACAAGCGCACACTACTAGTATCGCCTTGCAGACTCGCCTGTACTATCTTAGACGGTCACAAATCGGGAAGTTTATGGGTTAGCCAGGAATGTTATATTTGGTACGCTGTCGTTGATAGAAGCATTACCTGTCCAACCAATTGCCGTCGACAGAACGTGGAACTAAGCTTTGTTCAAACACTGCCTGCTCCGAAGGCGTCCGACGATACTCGACACTACACGAATGACGCATCTGGCTCGGCATTGTACACTCACGTTATTGCCATAGTGCGTTACTACTGCGGTGTATTCGTCTGCTGAAATGGACAGTGATCGCACAAATACGTTATTAAAGAGTAAGCTCGGATGGAGAAGTCTTGATTAATAACGTAGTTCATTTCTGTCCAGAAGACAAGCGGAAAGTTTGCTAATACAGCCAGAAAGAGCTCTGGAGCCGCGCGGGGTAGCCTCTCGCTCTCAGGCGCCTTGCCATGGTTCGCGCGGCTCTCCTCGTCGGAGGTTCGAGTCCTCCCTCGGGGGAAGGAAACACGTATCTGTGAGGTCACACCGGAATTGGAACCAACACATTCCCGCGCTGAACTACACTGAAAAGCCAGAGAATTTGGTGCCCCTGCCCAATATTATTGTAGGGACCCCGCGAGCACGCAGAACTGCCGCAACACGACGTGACATGGACGCGACTATGTCTGAAGTAGTGCTGGAGGGAACTGACACCATGAACCCTACAGGGCTGTCCATGAATTGGTAAAAGTATGAGGGGGTGGAAATCTCTTGTGAACAGTACGCTGCAAGGCATCTCAGATATGCTCAGTAATGATTATGTCTGGAGATTTTGGTGACCAGCGGAAGCGTTAAAATTCTGAAGAGTTTCCTGGAGCCACTCTGTAGCAATTCTGGGCGTGTGGAGTGTCGCATTGTCCTGCTGGAATTGCCCAAATCCCTTAGAATCCACACTGGACATGAAAGGATGCAGGTGTTCTTACGTAAGTGTCACCTGTCAGAGTCGTATCTGGACGTATGAGGCTACATGTCAGTTCCCTAAAGGGCTAAACTGCAAACCAAATACTTTCAGAAAAGACTTCCTAAGGCTTAAATTTATATTAGAGCTTAACAAATTCCTCTTCTACAGAAGTATTTTCCTTGCTAGAGCCAATCTGCGTTTTATAGACTCTCGTCTTCTGCCATATCAGCTACTTTGGTACCAATATGGCAGACTTCATCTAACACTTTTCATGTTTCATTTACTAATCTACCTCCCTCACTATCGAGGGATTTAATTCGACTAGGTTACATTACCCTTGCTTTACTTTTGTTCAAAAATGTTCAAATGTGTGTGAAATCTTATGGGACTTAACTGCTAAGATCATCAGTCCTTAAGCTTACACACTACTTAACCTAAATTATCCTAAGGACAAACACACACACCCATGCCCGAGGGAGGACTCCGCCGGGACCAGCCGCTGAGTCCATGACTGCAGCGCCTCAGACGGCTCGGCTAATCCCGCGCGGCTTACTTTTGTTGATGCTCATCTTATAAGCTCTGCTCTTCTAAGTCCTCTGCTGTGTCTGACAGAACCACATTGCCACTGGCCAAGGTCAACGTTTTATATCTTCTCACTGAACTTTAATTCCTTCTCCAAATTTTTATTTGCTTCCCTTTACTTCTTCCTCATTGTGTAGATGGGATGACATGTCTCCCTCCCAACTCATCTTCTGGTCACCTTTCATGTCCTTCGACTCATATAACTGGAACCCGGTTTTGACAAAAGCCGTACACGAGCTGCCGCTGGAGGAATAGTTAATATTGAGGAATATGACAGGAACGAATATTCGAAGCAAATCTGCCCAGCAAACAAGGGCTCCAAATGCGTATCTTAAGGTGTGTGCGCACTTTTTGCAGTAGAAGAGATGTGTTTCACAGTAGCGAAGATGAACAAGTGCTCTTAGATCTTATGGTGTGCATTTTAGAGCCGATGTTTACTAGACTTGTTTGTTTCGAATGGCCGATCCTGTCATATATCTGAATACTGACTCTGCTCGCTAAAAGACTCCGTATTTTATCCCCTGCTATCTGCAGAATTTCAAGGAGAGGATACCATTCAATACTGGCATTAGCTTTTCTAAGTCTACAAATGCTGTAAATGGACGTTTGTTTTATTTTAAGCTATCTTACAAGATAAGTCGCAGGTTCACTATTGACTCGCGTGTTCTTACATTTAATGACGACTCATCAAATTCCACCAGCTTAACTGTAACACGTTTACCGAATAGGATGAACACGTTTGAGAACAAAAGAGTGTACTTAAAATACAATGTCAAATTTCGTTTTCGCGTTCGATAGTCCCGATATTTCTTCCGGTATTTTGAAATTCTCGAATGGTTGGTATCAATACCGATATTCGATATGATGGTCAACTGTGGTCCTGAAAAGGACCAAGATGATGTTTCTGGTGTGAAAGGATCAGCCGCCAGAGAAACCTGACGCCCAGGATACGCCCGACTGCAAGTCTTATCTTGGTCGGAAATCATTGCAATCTTCGTGGAGGCTCCTTTCATGTACCCATTGACCCCAGCCACAAGGAGATTTTTATATGCAGATGACGTAGCCCTTGCTACGCAGAGCTCATGCTTTGAAAGAGTGGAAAGAAACCTGGCAGCAGCACTTAGAACACTGTCAAGCTACTGCAATATGAACCAACGCGGACCAAATCCTTTCATTTAAGAAACAGGGAAGCTAATCGTGAGCTACATATTGCATGGTCAGGCATCCAACTCCAGCATCATCACGCACCTAAATATTTGGGAGTCACTCTCGATACAACTCTGACATTAAAAACTCACTGCAAGAACACCAAAATGAAAATCTCCGCTCGAAACAGCCTAAGTCGCCAACTAGCGGGGATACAGTGGGGATCACATTCACAAACTATTCGCTGTTCTGCAATGGCACTGTGCTTTCCTACTGCTGAATATGCTTCTCCAGTCTGGTACAGGTCATCTCATGCCAGACAAGTAGACATTGCTCTCAACGAAACCTGCAGGTTGATCACAGGTTGCGTAAGACCTACTCCAACTGATAAGCTCTACTGCCTGGCTGGAATAGCGCCACCATGGATACGCAGAACAGTGGCTGCCAACAAGGAGAGATTGAAAGCGGAACAGGACAGTGCCCATCCACCACAGCAACGGCTGAGATCGCGAAAGAGCTTCCTGAGAACATCCGAGAAGCTCACCATTTCACCAGAGAAGGCAAGGCTGGAGTTACGGAAGAAGTCGACGCCTCACCTGCAGACGCCAGAAGCTGAAGAACTACCACGTGGACACAACGAGAGCTGGCTGGTGTGGAAATCTTTAAAACAGATTACCACCAGGAGTTGGACGATCCAGAGACAACCTGAAGAGATCGGGCTTCATAACAGAAGATACATCCTGTGATTGTGGACAAGAACAAACCACATGCTCCAGTGCCTTTTGTGCCCTACATCCTGCACGAAGATTGATCTCCTGCAAGCCACTCCAAGCGCCTTGGAGGTTGCAAAGTACTGGGCACATGTAATATAAATACAATTTGTGTATATATATGTACATATTTGTTGATGTGTATGGCTTCTGTAAATTTGTACGTTTCTGGTTCGAGAATAATAATAATACCGATATTGTAGGCATGGCACCAAAATTAACAACACTTAGTACCGCCGGTGGTAGCTCGGCTTTCCTAGGCCGGGCAGGTGGTTGGGCGCGGCCCGAGGCCCCGGTGGAAATGTCACAACGGAGCAGGTGGGCGTGGCGTGACGGACGAGGGCCTCGCGGGTCGCCGTCGCCGGCCTCTGAGCGTCCACGTCTGGCTGGCTGACCGGCTGGCCGGCTCCTCGTCACCCGATGTCCGCGCCCGCAGGTATGGGACGCTCTTGAGTAGCGTCCTATGCGTTCACGAATATGTTGTCACGATTAACGTCCTGTCACCTGAGACAAGCCTCTCCTGTCTCCTCTTACGGACCAACACGAAAGTGGTACGCTAAACACATCCTATATATACTGAACTCGTATAGGCATGCATATTCAAATACAGAGATAACTAAACAGACAGAATACGGCACTGCAGTCGGCAAAGCCTATACAGGGTGGTTCATTGATCGTGACCGGGTCAAATATCTCACGAAATAAGAGTCAAACGAAAAAACTACAAAGAACGAAACTTGTCTATCCTGAAGGGGGAAACCAGATGGCGCTATGGTTGGCCCGCTAGATGGTGCTGCCGTTGGTCAAACGGATATCAAGTGCGTTTTTTGAAAATAGTAACCCCCATTTTCATTACATATTCGTATAGTACGTAAAGAAATATGAATGTTTTAGTTGGACCACTTTTTTCGCTTTGTGGTAGATGCCGCTGTAAGAGTCACAAACGTATAAGTACGTGGTATCACGTGACATTCCGCCAGTGCGGAAAAGATCGATATCGTGTTGATGTATGGCTATTGTGATCAAAATGCCCAACGGGCGTGTGCTATGTATGCTGCTCGGTATCCTGGACGACATCATCCAAGTTACGTTATTTAAGGAAACAGGAAGTGTTCAGCCCCATGTGAAACGTCGACCACGACCGGCAACAAATGACGGTGCCCAAGTAGGTATTTTAGCTGCTGTCGCGGCTAATTCGCACATCAGTAGCAGACAAATTGCGCCAGAATTGGGAATATCAAAAACGTCAACGTCAACATCGATTGCACCAGTACCATACTTCTATGCACCAGGAACTGCATGGCGAGGACTTTGAACGTCGTGTACAGTTCTGCCACTGGGCACAAGATAAATTACGGGACGATCACAGATTTTTTGCACGCGTTCTACACTCCTGGAAATGGAAAAAAAGAACACATTGACACCGGTGTGTCAGACCCACCGCGGTGTTGGCCGTCGAATAGCGCTAGCTGCGCAGCATTTGTGCACCGCCGCCGTCAGTGTCAGCCAGTTTGCCGTGGCATACGGAGCTCCATCGCAGTCTTTAACACTGGTAGCATGCCGCGACAGCGTGGACGTGAACCGTATGTGCAGTTGACGGACTTTGAGCGAGGGCGTATAGTGGGCATGAGGGAGGCCGGGTGGACGTACCGCCGAATTGCTCAACAAGTGGGGCGTGAGGTCTCCACAGTACATCGATGTTGTCGCCAGTGGTCGGCAGAAGGTGCACGTGCCCGTCGCCCTGGGACCGGACCGCAGCGACGCACGGATGCACGCCAAGACCGTAGGATACTACGCAGTGCCGTAGGGGACCGCACCGCCACTTCCCAGCAAATTAGGGACACTGTTGCCCCTGGGGTATCGGCGAGGACCATTCGCAACCGTCTCCATGAAGCTGGACTACGGTCCCGCACACCGTTAGGCCGTCTTCCGCTCACGCCCCAACATCGTGCAGCCCGCCTCCAGTGGTGTCGCGACAGGCGTGAATGGAGGGACGAATGGAGACGTGTCGTCTTCAGCGATGAGAGTCGCTTCTGCCTTGGTGCCAATGATGGTCGTATGCGTGTTTGGCGCCGTGCAGGTGAGCGCCACAATCAGGACTGCATACGACCGAGGCACACAGGGCCAACACCCGCCATCATGGTGCGGGGAGCGATCTCCTACACTGGCCGTACACCTCTGGTGATCGTCGAGGGGACACTGAATAGTGCACGGTACATCCAAACCGTCATCGAACCCATCGTTTAACCATTCCTAGACCGACAAGGGAACTTGCTGTTCCAACAGGACAATGCACGTCCGCATGTATCCCGTGCCACCCAACGTGCTTTAGAAGGTGTAAGTCAACTACCCTGGCCAGCAAGATCTCCGGATCTGTCCCCCATTGAGCATGTTTGGAACTGGATGAAGCGTCGTCTCACGCGGTCTGCACGTCCAGCACGAACGCTGGTCCAACTGAGGCGCCAGGTGGAAATGGCATGGCAAGCCGTTCCACAGGACTACATCCGGCATCTCTACGATCGTCTCCATGGGATAATAGCAGCCTGCATTGCTGCGAAAGGTGGATATACACTGTAATAGTGCCGACATTGTGCATGCTCTGTTGCCTGTGTCTATGTGCCTGTGGTTCTGTCAGTGTGATCATGTGATGTATCTGACCCCAGGAATGTGTCAATAAAGTTTCCCCTTCCTGGGACAATGAATTCACGGTGTTCTTATTTCAATTTCCAGGAGTGTATTTAGCGACGAAACGTAATTCAGCAACAGCGGTAACGTATACCGGCATAATATGGACTATTGGGCTACAGAAAATCCACGATGGCTGCGGCAGGTGGAACATCAGCGACCTTGGCGGGTTAATGTACGGTGCGGCATTATGGGAGGAAGGATAATCGGCCCCCATGTTATCGATAGCAATCTAAATGGTGCAATGTATGCTGATTTCCTACGTAAAGTTCTACTGATATTACTACAAGATGTTTCACTGTATGACAGAATGGCGTTGTACTTCCAACATGATGGATGTCCGGCACATAGCTCGCGTGCGGTTGAAGCGGTATTGAATAGCATATTTCATGAAAGGTGGATTGATCGTCGAAGCACCATACCACGGCCCGCACGTTCACCGGATCTGACGTCTCCGGATTTCTTTCTGTGGGGAATGTTGAAGGATATTTGCTGTCGTGATCCACCGACAACGCCTGACAACATGCGTCAGCGCATTGTCAATACATGTGCGAACATTACGGAAGGCGAAGTACTCGCTGTTGAGAGGAATGTCGTTACGCGTATTGCCAAATGCAATGAGGTTGACGGATATTATTTTGAGTATTTATTACATTAATGTGGTATTTACAGGTAATGATGCTGTAGCAGGGTGGGTTCTCAGAAAGGATAAGTTCACAAAGGTACATGTATCACATTGGAACAACCGAAATAAAATGTTCAAACGTGCCTACGTTCCATATTTGAATTTATAAAACCTACCTGTTACCAACTGTTAGTCTAAAATTGTGAGCAACGTTTTTGTGACTGTTACAGTGGCATCTGTCACAAAGCGAAAAAATGGTCTAACTAAAACATTAACATTTCTTTACGTACTACACGAATATGTAATAAAAATGGGGGTTCCTATTTAAAAAAAAAAAACGCAGTTGATATCCGTTTGACCTATGGAAGTGCCATCTAGCGGGCCAACCACAGCGCCATCTGGTTTCCCCCTTCAAGCTTTGTAGTCTTTTCGTTTGACGCTTATTTCGTGATATATTTGACCCGGTCAATAGACCACCCAGAATAAGATGGCAAGTGCCTGGCACATTGTTAGATCTGTTACTGCTGCTACAGTAGCAGCTTATCAAGATTGAAAGTGGTATTACAGTCGAAGCACGAGCGATGGGACACAGCATCTCCGAGGTAGCGGTGATGTGCGGATTTTCCCGTATGACCATTTCACAAGTGTACCGTGAATATCAGGAGTCCGGTAAAACATCAGATCTCCGACATCGCTGCGGCCGGAAAGAGATCCTGCAATAACGGGACCAAGGGCGACTGAAGATAACCGTTCAAGGTAACAGAAGTGCAACCCTTCCGCAAATTTCAATACTGGCCATCAATAAGTGTCAGCTTGCGAATCACTCGACGAAACACCATCGATACCGGCTGTAGGAGCCGAAGGCCCCCTCGTGTACCCTTGATGACTGCACGACACAAAGCTTTACGCCTCGCCTGGACTGGTCAACACCTACATCTGACTGTTGATGACTGGAAACGTGTTGACTTGTCGGACGAATCTCGTTTCAGATCGTATCCAGGGGATGGACGTGTACGGGTGTGGAGACAACCTCATGAATCCATGGACCCTGAATGCTAGCAAGGGAAGCTGGTGGAGGCTCAGTAATGGTGTGAGGTGTGTGTAGTTGTAGGGATATGGGACCCCTCATACGTGTAGATACGACTCTGACAGGTGACACGTAAGCATCCTGTCTGGACACCTGCATCCTTTCATGTCCATTGTGCGTTCCGAAAGACTTGGGCAATTCCAGGACGACAAACACATACACAATTGCTAAGAGTGGTTCCAGGAACACTCTTCTGAGTTTGAACACTTCCGCTGGCCACCAAACTTCCCAGAGATTAACATTATTGAGCATATCTGGGATGCCTTGCAACGTGGAGTTCACAAGAGATCTCCATCCCCTGGTACTCTTATGAGTTTGTGGACGGCCCTGCAGGATTCATTGTGTCAGTTCCCTCCAGCACTACTTCAGACATTAGTTCAAACCTTGCCACGTCACGTTGCGGCACTTCTGCTTGCTCACGGGGGCCCTACAGATATTCGGAAGGTGTACTGGTTTCTCTGGCTCTTTAGTGTATATTATAGAGGAAATCGTTAAATAAAAAAATGAATAAACACATATTTTGGAAAAAGGATAGTGCGTTGAGGAAACAATTTTGTTCTTCGTCACCGCTACATGTTTCCGCGAAGTTTCTCCTTCGTCAGTGAGTTTATTTTACAACACGGATAAGAACTGAGAGTTAAACTAAATATGAATAAATAACGAAGCTGATTTTCCATTTTCATAAGTGAGACTTGATATAGCAAATGGGAAAGAGTGAACTGTGTTCGACCATTAAACAAGTAAGCTGGAATTCTGTGCCAGGATAGCTCCTGTATGCTGTGTTGCGCCTCTTTAGTGGATCAAAGCTCACCGACAGCAGGTGGGAGT
Source organism: Schistocerca gregaria (assembly GCF_023897955.1). Taxonomy (NCBI): domain Eukaryota; kingdom Metazoa; phylum Arthropoda; class Insecta; order Orthoptera; family Acrididae; genus Schistocerca; species Schistocerca gregaria. Next base: position 126,996,568 of record NC_064922.1, read on the forward strand.
GAATTTAGCGCAAAACTAGCGCACGTGGCACGAATACGTCGTACTTTGGTGCAGTGGTGCGGCTAACCTACATATCTTTTTTTGCTGCGACAGCTCAATAATGAGAACACGAAAGGCCTTGTCAGAAGCGTACTGCGCACAATAAAACGGCGCCGCGTCGAGTCAGGGACGGGCCACGCGGAGCGTTGCGCAAGGCGGAGCTCCTCAGCGCCCTCGACGCTGGGCGCCCGGTGTGGGCGGACCACGCCCAGCTGGGCCTCGGCCCACCCGGCGCGGTTGCGTCGGCCGTCTGCGGGGATTGACAGGGGCCGCGCACCGGGGTCAGGCCGCGGACTCTCGCGGCCGGAACTCCGCCACCCGCCTGTTAGTAACGGCGTCTACATCTACATCTACGTACATACTCCGCAATCCACCATACGGTGCGTGGCGGAGGGTACCTCATACCACAACTAGCATCTTCTCTCCCTGTTCCGCTCCCAAAGAGAACGAGGGAAAAATGACTGCCTATATGCCTCTAATCTCTCTTACCTTATCTTTGTGGTCTTTCCGCGAAATGTAAGTTGGCGGCAGTAAAATTGTACTGCAGTCAGCCTCAAATGCTGGTTCTCTAAATTTCCTCAGTAGCGATTCACGAAAAGAACGCCTCCTTTCCTCCAGAGACTCCCACCCGAGTTCCTGAAGCATTTCCGTAACACTCGCGTGATGATCAAACCTAACAGTAACAAATCTAGCAGCCCGCCTCTGAATTGCTTCTATGTCCTCCCTCAATCCGACCTGATAGGGATCACAAGCGCTCGAGCAGTACTCAAGAATAGGTCGCACCAGCGTTCTATATGCGGTCTCCTTTACATCTTCCCAAAATTCTACCAATGAACCGAAGACGACTATCCGCCTTCTCCACAACTGCCATTACATGCTTGTCCCACTTCATATCCCTCTGCAATGCTACACCATGATATTTAATCGACGTGACTGTCAGGCGCTACACTACTAATGGAGTATTTAAACATTATAGGACTCTTTTTCCTATTCATCTGCATTAATTTACATTTATCTATATTTAGAGTTAGCTGCCATTCTTTACACGAATCACAAATCCTGTCCAAGTCATCTTGTTCCTCCTACAGTCACTCAACGGTGACACCTTCCCGCACACCACAGCATTATCATCAAATATCCGCACATTGCTATCCACCCTATCCAAAAGATCATTTATGTAGATAGAAAACAACATCGGACCTACCACACTTCCCAGTGGCAATCCAGATGATACCCTCACCTCCGATGAACACTCACCATCGAGGACAACGTACTGGGTTCTATCACTAAAGAAGTATTCGAGGCACTCACATACTTGGGAACCAATCCCATATGTTCGTACCTTAGTTGGGAGGCTGCAGTGGGACACCGAGTCAAACGCTTTCCGGAAGTCGAGGAATATGGCATCCGTCTGATACCCTTCATCCACGGTAGAGTAACGCAGAGACAGAGGTTCCCCCCTCCCGGCGGTTGGGCAGCAGCTCGACGTGGCTTTGCTGGAATTCCCGTGCTTGAAAGAATGGGCCATAATGCCTCTATAACTATCTGTAACTGCGAAAATGCTTCTGTTGCGGGATTGTGATTACCTCTCGGTAACGTCCCATAAATATCCGACGGGATTCATGTCGGGCGATCTGGGTGGAAACCTGTTCCGAACAGTTGTGGTCCCGATGACATGACATCGTTTCTGGGAAAATAAAGTCCATGAAGGGCTGAAACAGGTCTCCAAATACCTCAACGTAACCATTTGCAAAAAAATGGTCCAAATGGCTCTGAGCACTATGGGACATAACTTCTAAGGTCATCAGTCCCCTAGAACTTAGAACTACTTAAACCTAATTAAGCGAAGAACATCACACACATCAATGCCCGAGGCAGGATTCGAACGTGCGACCGTAGCAACGCCTCGAAACCGCTCGGTCGCCGCGGCCGGCGGAACCATATCCAGTCAATGATCAGTTCAGTTGCCTCAGAAGACCCAGTCTGTTCCGTGTAAACACAACCCACACCACTATGGAGCCACCGCCGGCTTGCACACTGGGTTGCTGACAGCTTTGGTCCGTGGCTTCCTGGGGTGAGCGCCACACTCGAACCCCACCATCAGCTCTTACCAACTGTAATCGCTACTCATCTGACAAAGCCACAGTTTTCTTGTCGTATAGGGTCCATCCGATATGGTCAAGAGTCTACGAGAGCCGCTACAGGCGATGTTGTGCTGTTAGCAAAGGCACTCGAGTCGGTCGTCTGCTGCCATACCCATTAATGCCAAATTTCGCCACTCTGTCCTGACGGATACGTTCGCCACACGTTCCACATTGATTTCTGAGTTTATTTCAAGCAGTGTTGCTTGTCTGTTAATTCTGACAGCTTTACGCAAAAACGCCGCTGCTGTCGGCCGTCGACCACTGCGTTGTCCGTGATGCCTGGAATTTGGTATGATACTCTCGGCATACACTTGGGACTGTAGATCTCGGAATATTGAATTCTCTAACGATTTACGAAACGAAGTAACCCGGCTCCAACTACCATTCCGCTTTCATAGTCCGTTAATTCCCCTCGTTCGGCCATAATCGCGCCGGAAATGTTTTCACATGAATCACATGAGTATAAATGACAGCTCCACCGATACACTCGCCTTTTATATCTTGTGTACCTAGAACTACCGCACATGTCCATATCGCTATCTCATGAATTCTGCCACCTCAACGTCATCTTTGGCTAGGAGAATGTCCTCAACTAACAGCGATATCCCAGAAATAAATTAATATGCTCCCAACCCCCGGTTCCGACCAAGGCTTTCAGGAGATTTCGCTTGGCTCTACGGCGTATGGCGGCGTTTGTAAGTCCCCCCCCCCCCCCCCCCCCAATTTGTTCCCAGTTTGTATCTCCCGTTTTCTTCACCATCAGCTTGTCCGGTAACTGACTTAACAGAACCGCGACTCTCTAATTGGCCGTATCTCGGACACCCCGCACCCCTGCTAGGAACGAAAAAAACCAGTCCCGCAGTGTGTCCAACTACTATAGATTTGGGGAACATAATCACTTAAGACAATGAACACAAACAAGGAGCCAAGATAACGGTACTGTACGTCCCGGTATTCTTCAATCCGCACATAGATGAAGTGATCGTAAAAGGTTCAAATGGCTCTGAGCACTATGGGACTTAACATCTGAGGTCATCAGTCCCCTAGAACTTAGAACTACTTAAACCTAACTAACCTAAGAACGTCACAGACATCCATGCCCGAGGCAGGATTCGAACCTGCGACCATAGCGGTCGCGGGGTTCCAGACTGAAGCGCCTAGAACCACTCGGTTACAGCGCCGGCCGATCGTAAAAGGGAAATGATGACTAACAAAGGAATAATTTTACAACACGACATTAACAAAGAGAGGACCTGGTAATCGGTTTTTGAAATTTTTGTATTTATGGTACGTGAAGTTCAGAAATCAAATATCAGTCACACAAAGCAGCAGATTGAACTGTCAAAAATTCCCGAGAGAATTGGCTTTAAAGTTGTCCGAGGGCCTTAATTCGTTGAAGGTAAGGTGAATTTCACGTTATACCGCATAGTTCACACGTTAATGTCGCAGAACGGTAATCGGGAATCAGTGGTATATCGATATAATCCAAATTACATGAGGCTTTAAATAAGTAATGCAACACTTTTTTTCTGAAAGCAACTCGATTTTTTATAATTATTCCAATACTCTGTATTATTTCCCACTCTATTGGCTACAAAACGGTATTTTTCAACAAATCCCCGTTCAGTGTAAGAGACATACGTCGGCTTATGGGAGGGCCTGTACGCCCGCAAGGCACCACTCTACTGGTGGACGCCGGAGTCGGAGTCTTGCTCCATCACTAATCTGCCCATCGTCCAAGTACTTGCTTCCCGTACACCGTATCCTTCATTGAGACAAAGAGAAGGAAGTCGGAAGGTGCGAGAGTCGAGCTGTACGATGAGTGAGGAAGAGCTGTTCAAAAATGGTTCAAATGGCTCTGAGCGCTATGGGCCTCAAATTCTGAGGTCATCAGTCCCCTAGAACTTAGAACTACTTAAACCTAACTAACCTAAGGACGTCACAGACATCCATGACCCAGGCAGGATTCGAACCTGCGACCATAGCGGCCGCGTGCTTCCAGACTGTAGCGCCTACAACCGCTCGGCCACCCCGGCTGGCGAAGAGCTGTCCAATCGAGTTTTGCGAGCTGCTCTTGGGGGGGCAGAGTTGTGTGAGGCCTTGCGTTGTCATGGAGACGGAGAAGTTCGTTTGCAGTTTCCTGACGACGAACACACTGGCCACAGTACACTTCAGAGCTGATCATATCGTCATGAGTGAGGACGCCAAACAAAGTAACCCCTTCTAACAACCCTACTACAACAAAGGTGGAAATTTAATAATGATTGTGGTGTTGCTCACGCTGCTAAATACTGCATTTTCGGGCAACAACAAAGTTATTATGTGGCAGGTGTCATTAGAGCACAGTTAATAAAGTTATTTCATGTAATAATGAATAAACTAGGCACTTATCTTTTCATGTTTCCCACGCTGGTCTCGTTGTAAAATCATGGCTCAATCGTCAAAAATCTAGGTGGCGATGATTCCAAGCTCGGATGAAAAGAGGCCTAGGTTTTATTCTGCAATATTCAAAAGTTTTATAGATGTGTTTCACAAACCATTCTTGAAGATTACACTTTCGCAGGACAATGGTGATGTAAAAAAAGTAATCAGCGCTCCGAATTTAAGTTACACTTCCTTTTTATTGCTTTTGTTGCAATATCACGTAACACACAAAACATCACTTCACAATACAAAACATACTTGAAAACATTTTCTTCACTGTTAAAGTTCACATTTTATAAGCTGGCTACAATATGCGTCTTTCCAACATGAAGTCCAAGACTTGACTTTCTCAAGGTCCGACTCTCTAACTAACTAATAATGGCTTAGGCGCCCAAACCTTCAGATTTACAAGTACGTCAAAGATCATAGTGACAGGAGAAAGAATACACATAGGAATAATATCATTGCAATATAAACATATCGATGTATCAAAGTACCTCGACATTAATGAAATCAACTCTGAATGTTGTCTCAGAAATATGTTAACTATTCTACAGGAACACAATAGAATATTACTGGTATCGAGAGGTTGATTTGTGGTGGCGCAATGGTTACGTAACTCAAGTACCATTACACCCTTCAGAGTCCCAGAGGACCGTCGCCGTGACCTCATCAGCTAAGGGGGCGGCTCTGCACTTTTTGTTTAGAGGAGAGGTGATTTGGTCCAGTCCACGGATTGCCGTTTTGTTTCCGCTTCGAAAGATGAACCCACGTTTCATTGCCTGTGACAATGTTTCACAAAAAATTGTTACGATCAGCTTCGTAACGCGCATTCAATTCCGCTCAGGTGCTCCTTCGAGAAAACTACCTTCATTTTGGTGAATTATAGGTCCACGGAAAACTTCAAAGTCGATTTTCTCGAGGATTTTTGAGAGTTGCATCTAACTGCTTCGGGTGACTGATGTTTGAGATCTCAATTTCACGTACTTACCGTAAATATAAAAGATTACAAAAATCCGATTATCTGGTGATCTCCTTGAACACTAAACGCAACCCTATATGCAGATCGCCTAACATAGACTGCAGAGAATGGAGAGGGCCTTCAGATGAGAGTCTGTCAGCTGCAGCAGACAGCCTCAGACCTAAAACTGTCTGTGGATGTAACAAAAGTGATGGCATTTGGGGCATATACTTACTAGGAGCAAAAGGTATTGCATCCACTCAAAAATTTTAAATATGATGGATGTAACATCACATATGAATACAACCATGGCTCGGATTAAAAGCTAAGTAATTGTACTTTCATACGTGAAGCGGTTGTACAAAATTTGCAGAATGAAGCCAGGAAGTAAACCCAGTTGAAATTTTACAAAACCGTAGCGGTACAAACCCTTACTTATGGAAGTGAAGATCGGTGCCTACAAGGCATTAAGTTTTTGTGTGATAGTGAGTTCCTATGGAACCAAACTACTGAGGTCATCGGTCGTTACACTTACACACTACTGAATCTACACTCCTGGAAACGGAAAAAAGAACACATTGACACCAGTGTGTCAGACCCACCATACTTGCTCCGGACACTGCGAGAGGGCTGTTCAAGCAATGATCACACGCACGGCACAGCGGACACACCAGGAACCGCGGTGTTGGCCATCGAATGGCGTTAGTTGCGCAGCATTTGTGCACCGCCGCCGTCAGTGTCAGCCAGTTTGCCGTGGCATATGGAGCTCCATCGCAGTCTTTAACACTGGTAGCATGCCGCGACAGCGTGGACGTGAACCGTATGTGCAGTTGACGGACTTTGAGCGAGGGCGTATAGTGGGCATGAGGGAGGCCGGGTGGACGTACCGCCGAATTGCTCAACACGTGTGGCGTGAGGTCTCCACAGTACATCGATGTTGTCGCCAGTGGTCGGCGGAAGGTGCACGTGCCCGTCGACCAGGGACCGGACCGCAGCGACGCACGGATGCACGCCAAGACCGTAGGATCCTACGCAGTGCCGTAGGGGATCGCACCGCCACTTCCCAGCAAATTAGGGACAGTGTTGCTCCTGGGGTATCGGCGAGGACCATTCGCAACCGTCTCCATGAAGCTGGGCTACGGTCCCGCACACCGTTAGGCCGTCTTCCGCTCACGCCCCAACATCGTGCAGCCCGCCTCCAGTGGTGTCGCGACAGGCGTGAATGGAGGGACGAATGGAGACGTGTCGTCTTCAGCGATGAGAGTCGCTTCTGCCTTGGTGCCAATGATGGTCGTATGCGTGTTTGGCGCCGTGCAGGTGAGCGCCACAATCAGGACTGCATACGACCGAGGCACACAGGGCCAACACCCGGCATCATGGTGTGGGGAGCGATCTCCTACACTGGCCGTACACCTCTGGTGATCGTCGAGGGGACACTGAATAGTGCATGGTACATCCAAACCGTCATCGAACCCATCGTTCTACCATTCCTAGACCGGCAAGGGAATTTGCTGTTCCAACAGGACAATGCACGTCCGCATGTATCCCGTGCCACCCAACGCGCTCTAGAAGGTGTAAGTCAACTACCCTGGCCAGCAAGATCTCCGGATCTGTTCCCCATTGAGCATGTTTGGGACTGGATGAAGCGTCGTCTCACGCGGTCTGCACGTCCAGCACGAACGCTGGTCCAACTGAGGCGCCAGGTGGAAATGGCATGGCAAGCCGTTCCACAGGACTACATCCAGCATCTCTACGATCGTCTCCATGGGAGAATAGCAGCCTGCATTGCTGCGAAAGGTGGATATACACTGTACTAGTGCCGACATTATGCATGCTCTGTTGCCTGTGTCTATGTGCCTGTGATTCTGTCAGTGTGATCATGTGATGTATCTGACCCCAGGAATGTGTCAATAAAGTTTCCCCTTCCTGGGACAATGAATTCACGGTGTTCTTATTTCAATTTCCAGGAGTGTAACTTAAACTAACTTACGCTAAGTACAACACACACACAACCGTGTCCGAGGGAGGACTCGAACCTCCGACGGGGGGAGCCGCGCAATCCGTGGCAAGGCGCCTGAGAACTCGCGGCTAAAAAGCGCGGCAGGCATTGAGTAAGTAGAACACAGCATCAAGAGAAATGTGGAAGGATGTACAAGAGAAGATTGTGAAATAAAGGAGGATATAAGGAAAGGTTGTAAGAATATATAACCTAAAGGAAAAACTAAAAGAAAATAGGTGCCAATGGAAGGAACATTTAGACCGTATGGGTGGACAAAGACTCGCAGTGAAGACTCTCAATTGTAAATGCACGGGAACGAGAATCTCAGGAAGTCCGTACAGGAGACTGTATACCGTAATAGGCAGTATGCCTAATACATGAAGTGAAGGAGAAGATGTGAAGAAAATAGTTGCGAGAGAAAAAAATAGTTGCGAGCAACGATGTTGGGAGGTTTGTCTCCTTACCGGACGGATGCCGGAGCTGCACATTGCCTCCCAATTATTCCCAACGAATTCCCTCTGCTACTGCGCTGTTCAATTGAAAATCCCATTGCTCTGAAATAGCTCACTCTACTGAGAGAATGAGAAGTGTAGGGAAAAAAAAGCTCTCATGTAATAGCACACGGCATACAGGCCGAATTTTAAGTTTTGTCTGTGACACTGGATAACAGTGACCCAGAAATGAATTAAAATAGTTCCCACCCACCGGCTCTGACGAACGTGTTCCACGGATGTCCCTTAGTAATTAGATGAATCACTGGACTTGAAATCCCTTCGAAAATATTTCCAATTCGGAACCCTACTTTCAGCATATTGCAATATTTTGCTGAAAAGAAAAGGATTCTATAACATCACGCTCAACTCTCACGTACACACACATTTTAATTTTTTGTGTTTGACAGTGGCGCCCATTGTCCCAGCCAAAACTAAATTCAAATAGTTCCATTTCCGATAACGGTTTTCCTTCGTTATCAGGCAAGCGCCGAAGTTCCCGCCCTCCCGCGCCCTCCTCCCCTCCTGAATTGTTACTGACTGGGATTCAGTCTACCTCACTCACAGCCTGCTGCGATATTGTTCTGAAAATCTCACTACAATTGAACAAGTAAGAAAGTTACTAACGCATCTTTTTTCATTGGCTCTGTCTCTGCTAATGCGTCAGACTTAAGTAAGTCATTGTTAGGGGATGCCAACAACGAGCGGATAGGTATCGGTTGGCTTCAGGATATCTGATGCCCATTCTTCATGTTGCTACTCCAATTCACCGGATAGGAATTCACCTCATGGACAGGTTTCCATTGTCGACAAATAGATAACAGTGCACACTGACTGACTCATCCACTACACCATCACCAAGGTTGTAGGGTTAGCCAAATCTCCCGATATCACCTGATTTCTTGTGGAAAGTGTCATTTTGAAGCAAATAATACTACGTTTAATGATCTGTAATCTGTCAGATGTAATGTCACGATAAGACACCGCACGAAGGTAGACAAAAACATACCAGCCCCAAACCAACGATATCTCACAACGTATTAACACATTGCGTTCTCGATCATCATTACACGCAGTACACAATCATTCATGCACCACACACACACACACACACACACACACACACACACAAACAAACAAACAATATTTATTTAGAATAGTGGACTACATTTTCCCAGAAATATAAAATAGTTCCAATCCCGTGGTACTTGTACATCTACATTTATACTCCGCAAGCCATCCAAAGGTGTGTGGCGGAGGACACTTTACGTACCACTGTCATTACCTCCCTTTCCTGTTCCAGTCGCGTATGGTCCGCGGGAACAACGAATGCCGGAAGGCTTCCGTGCACACTCGAATCTCTCTAATTTTACATTCGTGATCTCCTCGGGAGGTATAAGTAGGGGGAATCAATATATTCCATACCTCATCCAGAAACACACCCTCTCGAAACCTGGACAGCAAGCTGCACCGCGATGCACAGCGCCTCTCTTGCAGAGTCTGCCACTTGAGTTTGCTAAACATCTCCGTAACGCTATCACGCTTAACAAACAACCCAGTGACGCAACGCGCCGCTCCTCTTTGGACCTTCTCTATCTCCTCCGTCAACCCGATCTGGTACGGATCCCACACTGATGCGCTATACCCAAGTATAGGTCGAACAAGTGTTTTGTAAGCCACCTCCTTTGTTGATGGACTACATTTTCTAAGAACTCTCCCAATGAATCTCAACCTGGTACCTGCCTTACCAACAATTAATTTTATATGATCATTCCACTTCATATCGTTCAGGACGCACACTCCCACATATTTTACAGAAGTAACTGCTACCAGTGTTTGTTCCGCTATCATATAATCATACAATAAAGGATCGTTCTTTCTGTGTATTCGGAATACATTACATTTGTCTATGTTAGGGGTCAGTTGCCATTCCTTGTACCAAGTGCCTATCCGCTGCAGATCTTCCTGCATTTCGCTGCGATTTTCTAATGCTGCAACTTCTCTGTATACTACAGCATCATCCGCGAAAAGCCGCGTGGAACTTCCGACACTACTTCTTACTAGGCTTCCGGAATATTCAGGCTGGCTGTAAGGCAAATGCCGGGACGGGTATTATCTTCTCGTTAGCTCGAACCGAAGTGCTGTGGTCCATTGTCATAAGTGCTATCGGGACGTAATGAAATACTGATGCAAGGGTCTCTCCTTTGTTACACCGTGTCAGATCTTTATCTGAAGTACTTGGGGTGCTGAGTGTTTGCTAGTGCTATGTAACAATTGTACCATTTTGGAGGACTGTGGAAGACACTGCTCGAAATACGTTATATTACTTATTCTATTCATTTCAAATTTTTCAAAGCACACAAACGGGCTCAATGTTCTCATCTTATGTGTGAATGGCTTTAAAAAAAATGGTTCAAATGGCTCTGAGCACTATGGGACTAACAGCTATGGTCATCAGTCCCCTAGAACTTAGAACGACTTAAACCTAACTAACCTAAGGACATCACACAACACCCAGCCATCACGATGCAGAGGAAAATCCCTGACCCCGGCGGGAATCGAAGACGGGAACCCGGGTGTGGGAAGCGAGAACGCTACCGCACGACCACGAGATGCGGGCTGGCTTTAAAAGCGACATGTTTCTTTAGTCAATGAGACACTGATGAGAGGCTTAGAATTTCAGCCAGGACGCAGGTGAAGTACGTATTTACTCCCCAACGCCCCACCCCCTCTTCATAGAATTTCATCTGTTTCTTCTCCTGCCAGTCAGTGAACAGGTCTTGCGGCCTGCTCCGGCCTCCCTATCTCCCTATCTCTTCCTTGGCCTTCCACACTCTTTCATCCAATGAGTTTGTATTCCACAGTGTGTCGAGGGATTCACTGAAGTGACATGCGCTTTACATGCTCATTCCAGTTCTGCATTCGTTGGATTACTTTTTCAGTTAATGGCTTACTTATTCCTTATTTCCTTTTTTCTTCATTTCTCATTTTGTTTTCCTTTCTTCACAGATCTAAGGAATTTCATTTCTGATATTTCAGGGTGTCTTATGTCTTTTGAACTTAATATCAACCTTCCTGCTTTTTAGAGTACCTTATAAAATTTCATTTGGTTTCTCTTCTCGTGTTACCCTTTAAAGTTCTTCATATTGTGTTGCACATATGTTTAAGAATGTCTCTTTCCTTAATATGTATTTATCTTCTTCAAATGCTATGTCACATCTACATGCTAGCATTGGGACATCTATCCCATTATTGTTATAGAATATTTCCTAAAAATGACCATTGTTTTCATTTTTGTTGTTGATATTTGCAGGTTATAAGTCAGGCTTATGTTGCTTAAGCTATCTATTCCTACTTATGGTTTGTCTTTACTGTCCTGTATGATTACCTTATAGTTGCCGAAGAGTATTGTATTTAGAAATTTATCTGTCGCAATTTTTATGCGTTGAGGTGTCCTGTCCATCCATTCTCTGACCAGGTCGTCAGTGTGCATGTGGAGCAGTGTTGATGATGTACTACAGCCATCTTTAATCTTTATTTCTGCCAGCTCATTCCCAGCATCTATTGCTATTTTGGTATTTTTATACAAACCTTAGCATACCTTTATCAGGTGCCTGGTCATAGCTCTCTTCTGCATTACCGACCAGATTTTTTTCCCTCCTTTCAATGCGGCCAAATGCATCTTCATAGTCGATAAATGCCAGATGTGTCTCCAAACTGAATTCTCGTCTTTTTGCATAATTTCTTTGAGAATGAAAACGCAGAATCATCCTTTACGGATGCCTGTTTGCTGTTTCAATCAGAGATGCTTCGTAGCCTTTTCTTAGTTATTTTGTTGTAGGTACTATTTAATAATGGCGAACATTTCCTTTATCAACAAGGTTCGACCCGAATGCTTCCGCTGCTGAGTGCCACCTCAGTAGCACCCTGCTCGCAGGATAGCCTCCAAAGATAACTACGATAATTCACAATAATTCGAAATTTGATACAAAATCCATCCTCGGCAAACGCAGCACTTTGCGTTGTTTCGCCCTGTCCAACTTGTACACATACTCCTAGACAGAATTGGATACGAGATGTAGCAACGGCTGACATTAGTTGCTGACAGAAAATGTTTCCGGTACGCTGATATTGCAACTGGACTACATTCGCTCGGGAAACCTTGAACGTTTTAAACAGTTGCGTTATGGGCACGGTGGTAGTTGCTTGCTGAAACAGTGTGCCACGGCACAGTAGGCCAGTAGAATGCCGACGGCTTCTCCTTTCATTCCGGCCCGAGGTGTAGCATAATGCTCCATAATTCAGGTACCGCCATAATGACATCACTCGGGAGCCTTTTCTTATCTCCCGCGGTTCGCGGCGGAAATGTGATCAGATAAATCAGCCACGGGCGCTAATACTGGGACACTCGCAGTAATTACAGGAATCAACAAGTGGGGCGGCGCACCTGCCCACCTCGATCGAGACCACAGCGCTGGGTGCTGGCCGGTGCGCCGGATATTCGACGGATTAGCATTCAGTCCACTGGCTGGCGCGCGGGCAACACACGGCATGTTTTTCCCAGCGGTTCGTCGACCCACACATGCGTCAACTCAGTTAGTCTTCAACACACTCCTCACATGTTATTATACTCCTTACTACGATTAATTTCAATATTTTCGTTTCAAACACTATCGCTGCAGCATGTCATAAATTTTGGTTCAAATGGCTCTGAGCACTATGGGACTCAACTGCTGTGGTTATCAGTCCCCTAGAACTTAGAACTACTTAAACCTAACTAACCTAAGGACATCACACACATCCATGCCCGAGGCAGGATTCGAACCTGCGACCGTAGCAGTCGCACGGTTCCGGACTGCGCGCCTAGAACTCATAAATTTTCTTCCAAAACTACGCAGAAGGTCGGCGATCCAGAACTGAGTATTTTGAGATAAGAGCCCACCGAAAAAAAATTCTGGCAGTCAGAGGTCTCGAGCATTGTGTGTTAGGCACGTTTTCGTAATCTGTTTACGTTTCGTACCAAAGTTAATGATGAATCTTGTGCCAAACCATCCAACGCCATCTCTTCATATTCTGTTGTGCGAACAACTCTTTATCCAGAACCTGCTCCAGTTCTCTGTAGCTCAGGAGTCCAAGTTTCTTTTAAACTCTTATCCACGGTGATAAATTTCTTCCAGTTAAGATGACGTCTGTTGCGAAATTTTCTTGTGTACATTCGTTTAGCTTTCTCGACGCCACATTCCGTTACGCCATACTTTAGACGCATTTCTGTAAGACGAGTAATGCTGCGCATTCGACGACCAGTGCAGAAACACACCTCAGACGCGTAACGTAAGATTGCGTATTGTTTTCACCGTAGTGCCACGAATATCAAATCTTCAGCAGTCGTTTCCCATGAAACACTATCGTTTCCCAAACAAGTGCCGCACAAACATTTAGTATTCAGAATTTCGTAGCGGTTGAAATGTCATTTCCCGGTCATTGGCTCCTTATCTGAAAATACTAAGTTTATAATTTTCTACCGACCGCATAGCTCTGAAATTAGTATTTAGGATATCGTGAATAGACAACCCTTTCTCCCCTCCGCCTGAATTTCAGCGACGATCGACATCGGTGAAGCAACAGCGACGTAACTATCAAATAATGTCTCTGCCTGTGTTCGACTGCAATCAGTTTCATGCTCCGTAAAGATACTTATGTGTTTTTACCGTCAAGTAGCAAGAAACGAATCCTCTACAAATCGATACAAGGAAAAATGTAACAACTGACGTCAGAGCAACACCAGTCAGCTCGGCGCGGATGAAGCTCACTCATTTCACAAGAGCAGCGGGAATATCACTGAAAAGTTTCTGAGGGAATGCTGTTGCATTAAACCATAGTCAAGTAATGACCCTCGTCTTGCCGACGTGTAGCGATACCGCTGCGATAACGTCGCTGCTCCGAACTGCATTCATCGACAAAACCACACTACGTCGATTTACGTGATAGCTGTAATGGTAAAAGAGACAGCAGTAGAGTCCGTGATAAAGTAAACCAAGAACATTTGTTTAATCAATGAAAAGAGGAGTGCAAATTGTGGTAGAGCGATATTCTAATGTTGCTAAAGATTATTTAGAGGATTATTTACAAGATAGATGTTAGCGATTACAGATGACGTAAAATACCGCACAATAATCATCAATGGTGCATTTATTTAGCAAGACCAAAAACTAATATACTGAAAGCGTTCTTGGGCACATGCTTCCAAAATGATCGCACATAATTGTACATTTTCATTACACTTTGAACAAACAGGCGATACGAGAATTTACTCCGTACAAACATGACTCAAAAGCAATACGGTGTGCAAGAAGTGGAAGTAGCAGGCGCGCTAGGCTTGAAAGGCAGACGTTACGCCAAGACCTTACAAGGCTCTCACCCAGGTAGCGGAGCGGCGGCTTGTACGGACCAGTTGATCCGAAATTCGTATAGAACTTTTGCGGTTCTTTTGGAATGAAGTATAACGGCATAAAGCGTTAATTTGATTTTGGTTTTTGTGTAAATGGCGAACAAAAGAAGATTTTTAACCAAAACGACACACAGCAAGGAAAAATTTTCTGAGACTTACTATTACAGATGTTGAGAAAAGTGTCGGGTGGTATTGGCCATACAACAAAATATAAGTTTTGTAAATAAGAATGTGTTTCTGCGGTTTTCAAACAGATGTTATCTGTTTTATATTGAAAGTACAATACAATAATTACACTTGAGCTCCCGAGGCCCACCGCACGGCGTCCATGGAGACTAGACGCTCGCCGGAGCTTAAGTTCAAGTCTTAGTGCTGACTTAGTACCTACGTACCGAATTTTTAAAACGTGACTACGCCTAATCAGGCTGTTTTAGTTTTATTTATAGACCATGCCCTCGTAGACATATTATAGAATCAGGTATATCTGCTGAAGAAGGGCCGGCCGCGGTGGTCTAGCGGTTCTAGGCGCTCACTCCGGAACCGCGCGACTGCTACGGTCGCAGGTTCGAATCTTGCCTCGGGCATGGATGTGTGAGATGTCCTTAGGTTTAAGTAGTTCTAAGTTCTAGGGGACTGATGACCACAGATGTTAAGTCCCATAGTGCTCAGAGCCATTTGAACCATTCTGAAGAAGGCTCAATTACTTGGCCTGAAACCTAGGTAAAGGTTGGTTTCATTACCGCAATCGAGGCTGATAGTTTCTTATATATTTGTTATATATTTTTATATATTAAAAAAGTAAAAGTTTACAGCATTTACGTAAATTGTACTATGGAAAATATCTTGGTTCTTTTACACAATGGAAATCAGCTAAAATTACTTGTCTAACTACCAAAGTTAAAAGTGAAAAACACTGTTTTATTGTAGTACAATGAATCCTCAAAATAAAAACAACTGTTTTCATTTCAGTACAGTGAATCCTCAATGTCATCCCAAAGTTCATTTAGCGAACCTTTCACTCGAAAAATGCCCCACAAGCACTGTTGGTTTGAAAAACCGCATCTGAAATGTCGTAAATGGCCGCTGATTTACTACAGTAGATTTTAGTGTCCTTTGCAGCCCAGTTGCACGAACACTAAAGTGATCGACAGCAGCCCTTTGGGTCATTTCGCCTTCCAAACAATTGGAACCGCTTAGTCCAATGTATACTCGAACCACTCCCGTCGACCCTCACTGCACGCTTCTTCCAGAACCTTAGCATCGTGTCATGGAAACGAAATAACGAATTGACATTGCGCATAAAAACATGACGGCAACATAAAACGGGTCGAGCGAGAAGAATTTCATTATTAGAATATAGTAGGCTACTCAACCACGAAATTATTGCACGTGGCCTTTACCAGAAACACGTGGTGACGTTTAAGTAAACAAGTACGGTGGTGACAAAGGAAAATGGATGGCACCGTCAGTTTTTTCAGATCACTTGTGCTCATACACTCTAAGAAAAAAAAAAGAAAAGGAAGGAAAACGCACCACGAAGCAATTATACGAAAGGGACGTAAATCGTTAGATGTACATGTACAGGCGAACAAATGATTACAATTTTAGAAAAAATGCATTATTTGTTCAAGAGATAGAGCTAACAAATTGAGCTAGTCAACAGCGCGTTGCTCCACCTCTGGCCCTTATGCACGCAGTTATTCGGCTTGGCATTGACTGACAAGAGTTTTTGGATGTCCTCCTGAGGGATATCGTGCCATATTCTGTCGAACTGCCGGGTCAGATCGTCAAAGTCCCGAGCTGGTGGGAGGGCGCTGTCCCTGCCCCAGTTGATGAGGGCTCGGGCGACCTTGTTGGCCAAGGTAGGGTTTGGCAGGCACAGATGCAAGCAGTAGAAGCGTTTGTCGTATGCCGTCTGGCATTATCTTTGCTGAAGTGTAAGCCTAGGAATGACTCGCCGTGAATGACAACAAAACGGGATGTAGGATATCGCCGACGTCCCGCTGTGCGGCGGACGACACCCAGAGTGGTCCCGCTATGGTGTGCAGTGGCGCTCCGGACCGCCTCTGCTGGTTGTCGGTCCGTGTGGCGGACGACACTGCGCTCGGCTCCCCACCACGGTGCCCGCGGCCTCTCAGTACACGTCTTCATGTCGGTGGCGAGTCCCGCATAGAACTGCCGCGATGACCTTCTCTAATTATTTGTTTGTCTGTGCGTGTACATTACACCTACCAGTTTCTGTCCTATTTGGATAATCCCTTCACGGTACGCCGTTTTTGGTCTTAGAGTGTACTATCAATACGATTACGTGCTGATCACGATACACTAACCGAAATGGCCTCAACCCCAGGTGCTAAAATATTGTGGTCCACTGATACATTACACTACTGACAAAGGGTGAAGCGAAATTCGCGCACTCGGGATTCGCAACGCGACTCCACACATGCCAACGATGAAAAAAAGTCACTCAAAATTTCATTCGGCAGGAACGGGCGTTAAAAATGGCAATCTGGCAACACTGTAACCACATATATGGTAACTACCTTTGCCAGCACAGACTAGCTATGCTGTACAGTTGGTGCAGTGGATAGAGTTTTGGATTAGCATCCAGGAGATCGATAGTCTGATCCTGCATTGGGCCGCGCTTTTTACTTGCTAATTTCATTCTGCCACTTCATACCGTAATACACACCATTTATTAGGTAATATGTATCCTAAATTTACAACATTTTGTAGCACTGAACATAAATACGTGGTTAGACAACTAAGAAACAGACAGTTGAAACAAATGACCTGTCATAGGACAGAATAACTACCAAAACAATATCAGTTTCGAGATGCTAAAGATGATAGCACAGTACAATAACACAACATGTTTTTTATTTGGTAAATGTAGTCCAGGTGGTAGGCTATCTAGCACCAACAGCTATTGGAGCCCATACTTTAGCACACATTTGCACTTCCCATACTACAAATGTAGAAATGGGACTTTGGTCAGCTTTGAAAGAAGCTTATGTTCTGCGTTACAAAATTTAGGATACATGTGACCTAAGAAACGGTGTATGTCACAGTGTCAAATGTCAGAATGAAATTAGCAAATAACAAAATGGGCCCCAACCCATGATCGAACCCATGCTAAGCCAAAACTCTATCGACTGCACCAACTGTACAGCATGACTGACGTGTGCTGACAAATGTACTTACCATACATGTTGTTCCAGAGTTGCCAGCTACCCACTCTTTAACGTCCTTTTTTCAGCCGGATGTACTCGCCAGACGAAATTTTGTGAGAGACTTTTTTTTATCGTTGGCATGTGTCGCGCTGCGAAGCCCGCGTGCATGAATTTCGCTTCACCCTGTATACTGATAGTAGTATGATAACATTACTTCTAACTTTTAACAGTATACTGAAAATACCACCATTCACCAGTTTCGACAGACAAAAACAAATACAATTTATTTGTTAAATAAAAGGCAAAAGCTACCTCAGTCTAGCCGCAGTAAATGGTGGAGTGATATCTACGTTTTATTCCAAGCAGTGAATGCCGTCGCTGTCTAACAGCAAACCTTGGAGAAACCGAATGGTCCACAACTGCCGCCGCCCCGTACTTACGGCCGCTCCCCTGTACCAAACAGCGTGTACGAACTGCAGATCTGCATCATTCAGAAGAAAACTAGCATCGGAGTGTTCCCACAGAATAAAAGTCGAGCCCAGAGGTAAACGCTGCACACAGACAGGCAGTGGAGCCTGTGGACAGGCTCTGCTGTGCTGTAGAGGGAAACTGAAGATGGGCGAGTTTCTCGTGAAACTACTGAGCGCGAATAGACGACGCTCACCGCACCCAATAGTTGAGTGGTCAGCGCGAAAGAATGTCAATTCTAAGGGCCCAGGTTCGATTCCCGGCTGGGTCGGAGATTTTCTCCGCTCAGGGACTGGGTGTTGTGCTGTCCTAACCATCGTCATTTCATCCGAAGTGGCGTCAAAACGGAAGACTTACACCCGGCGAACGGAGTACCCGACGGGAGGCCCTGGTCACTGCACTGGAGAGATCGGGCGTCGCGGCGCTGCCTTTGGGATGGTTTCTCCATTACCGCAGCAGGCGCGGAGTCGGGAATAAATATCTGATTTTACTGTACTGATTAACCAGTGACTCGATACACTAACACCGCTCGCTGTCGACCGTAGAGGTACTGCTGTATCCACCTGCAGCGCGCAACAGTATGGCAGACCGACGACGAAAGTACGCACCGCAGCGCTGCTGGTTTCTGGTTTCTGGTTGCTGGCGAGCCGACAGCAGCTCGTGCTAGCGATGTTCGACGCCCAGCTGCAGAACTGTGGCTGCAGCTGAGCCGAGTATCACTCACCTTGCTTCAGATGGCCTGTTTCCAGCGTAGACATGCTCGTAGGAATGCAAGAGCACAAAAACTATTAACTGTCTGAGATAAAACTTTAAATTTGTCTCGCACTTCACAGAAACATCGAAATTTCGCAACTTTTTATAGTGTATAACTTCCCTCCTACAACTATTATATCAAAATAATACACTGAAACGCCAAAGAAACTAGTATAAGCATACAGAGATATGTAAATAGGCAGAATCCGGTGCTACGGCTGGCAACGGATATACAGGGTGTTACAAAAAGGTACGGCCAAACTTTCAGGAAACATTCCTCACACACAAATAAAGAAAATATGTTATGTGGACATGTGTCCGGAAATGCTTAATTTCCATGTTAGAGCTCATTTTAGTTTGTTCTTCCACCTACACTCAATGGAGCACGTTATCACGATTTCATACGGGATACTCTACCTGTGCTGCTAGAACATGTGCCTTTACAAGTACGACACAACATGTGATTCATGCACGATGGAGCTCCTGCGCATTTCAGTCGAAGTGTTCGTACGTTTCTCAACAACAGATTCGGTGAACGATGGATTAGTAGAGGCGGACCAATTCCATGGCCTTCACGCCCTGCTGACCTCAACCCTCTTGACTTTCATTTATGGGGGCATTTGAAAGCTCTTGTCTACGCAACCCCGTTACCAAATGTAGACACCCTTTGTGCTCGTATTGTGGACGGCTGTGATACAATACGCCATTCTCCAGAGCTGCATCAGCGCAGCAGGGATTCTATGCGACGGAGGGTGGATGCATGTATCCTCGCTAACGGAGGACATTTTGAACATTTCCTGTAACAAAGTGTTCGAAGTCACGCTGGTACGTTCTGTTGCTGTGTGTTTCAAAAATGGTTCAAATGGCTCTGAGCACTATGGGACTCAACTGCTGTGGTCGTAAGTCCCCTAGAACTTAGAACTACTTAAACCTAACTAACCTAAGGACATCAAACACATCCATGTCCGAGGCAGGATTCGAACCTACGACCGTAGCAGTCGCGCGGTTCCGGACTGAGCGCCTAGAACCGCTAGACCACCGCGATCGGCACTGTGTGTTTCCATTCCATGATTAATGTGATTCGAAGAGAAGTAATAAAATGAGCTCTAACACGGAAAGTAAGCGTTTCCGGACACATGTCCACTTAACATATTTTCTTTCTTTGTGTGTGAGGAATGTTTCCTGAAAGTTTGGTCGTACCTTTTTGTAAGACCCTGTATATCCGTTGCCAGCCGTAGTCCCGTATCCTGCCTATTTACATATCTCTGTATGCTTATACTAGTTTCTTTGGCGTTTCAGTGTATTATTTTGATATAATAGTTGTAGGAGGGAAGTTATACACTATAAAAAGTTGCGAAATTTCGATGTTTCTGTGAAGTGCGAGACAAATTTAAAGTTTTATCTCAGACAGTTAATAGTTTTTGTGCTCTTGCATTCCTACGAGGGTGTCTACGCTGCAAGCAGGCCATCTGAAGCAAGGCGAGTGATACTCGGCTCAGCTGCAGCCACAGTTCTGAAGCTGGGCGTCGAACATCGCTAGCACGAGCTGTTGTCAGCTCGCCAGCAACCAGAAACCAGCAGCGCTGCGGTGCGTACTTTCGTCGGCGGCCTGCCGTACTGTTGCGCGCTGCAAGTGGATGCAGCAGTACCTCTACGGTCGACAGCGACGGGTGACCGAAGTGCAAACCTTCCGCAAACTGGTGCAGATTTCAGTGCTGGGTCATCAACAAGTGTCAGAGTGAGAACTATTCAACGAAACATCATCGATATGGGTTTTCTGAGCCGAAGGCCCACTCGTGTAACCTTGATGACTGCAGGACACAAAGCTTTACGCCTCGCCATGGCCCCGTCAACACCAACATTCGACTGTTAGTGACTGGAAACCTGTTGCCTGGTCGGATGACTCTTGCTTCAAATTGTATCGAGCGGATGGACGTGTACAGGTATGCAGAAAACCTCATAAACAATGAACCCTGCATCAGGTGGAAGCTCTTTAATGGTGTGGGGCGTGTGCAGCTGGAGTAATGTGGGACTCCTGATATGTCTAGATACGACTCTGACAGGTGACACGTACGTAAGCATCCTGTCTGATCACCTCCATACATTCATGACCATTATGCGTTCCGACGGACTTGGGCAATTCCCACAGGACAATGGTCACCCCACACGTCCAGAATTGCTACAGAGTGGCTCAAGGCACACTACTTTGAGTTTAAACACTTCCAGTGGCCACGAAACTCCCCAGACATGAACATTATTGAGCAAATCTGGGATGCCTTGCAGCGTGCTGTTCACAAGAGATCTACGCCCCCTTGTACTCTTACGGATTTATGAACAGCCCTGCAGGATTCGTGGTCTCCTGTCCCCTCCAGCACTACTTTAGACATCAGTCCAGCCCATTCCACGTCGTACTGCAGCACTTCTGCATGTTCGCGGGGCCCTACACGATATTAGGCAGGCGTAAGAGTTTCTTTGCCTCTTCAGCGTATACTTTAGCTCTGCATAATGAGTTGGTGAATCTGCAGTGGTTGCACATATGTGGTCGGTAATGTCGATTCCACCAGCTGCTCTGAAACAAAAAGAAGGAGGTCCAATGAGATGTAGGCATTATTCCTCGGAGGGCTGGAGTCCACGGTTGCTGTTGGGACAGAGCACAGTGATCTAGAGAGGCGACCTGCTCTTAGCGGCTGGAGCGCCTCCCTCGGCCCTTGCCGCATCTGTCACCCGCTGGGCTGTGGGCGGCACGACCCAGCAGGCCTTCCTGGAATGGACTGCCTCGTAAGTCCGAGCCGCAGGCAGCCCGAAAAAGGCTGCGGCGCTGAAATTCGTGCGAAGGAAAAAGGGTAGCTCTTGCGGCCAAGGAACATTACACAACTTCATAGAATTATTTCATACAGCAGACAAATAAGTAGTCCGTTGGCTCGGTAATAACTAAGATAAGACGTATTGCTCTAAACATCTTTAGAGAGAAACAATTAGAAGTTATGAAATGTTTCCCGACCACACGTACTGGACACAGCCGTTGTAGCAGCGAAGAGCAACAATAAAACAAAATTTCTGAAGCCAAAAAAAATTCAATCCACAAGACAGTATACGACGTACAGATAAAAATTAACAGTTAATGGCAAATGAAAGTTAGACAGTATTAACTGAACTAGACAAAACAATTGAGAAACGCTTATAAGAAGATCTCAGAAAGCAAAGCCAGAAGATTCCAAGGGAGGTAGTTGAAAACAACTGAGATAAGAGGGAAATGGAGGAGTCACTTATGATGGGTAGACATCGTACCATATCGGTCAGCACGGGCAATGAGACACAATACTAAAGGTGTCCAAATATTTCTTCCGAAATTTGTAAAGTGCAGTTAAAGAAACGAACAGGCAGGTAACAGACTCTGAGATTGAGTTAATTTCGTAAGTATAATTAGAAGAAGTACAGAAAGCAATTCCGCACATGGAAAGCGGAAAATCATACGCACGTATGGAATAACAGTACAAATGGAAAATGCAGGTGGAGAATTGAGCGTAGGATAATGGACCACACATGATGAATTTGTACACTTAGGACAACTGCAAACAACTGCATGAGCAAAATGGCTTGGAATTCACTTGCGAAACTGAACGCTGTACTAAGAGGCAAAAATTATATATGGTTTAAATGGGAAATTTACAACCAGTACTAACTTGCGGGCACTAAAAAGTTAAGAACTTAGCAGTGAACACATGGTGTGTCATCATCGGATCTGTGCTGAAACCGGTCATCTAGTAAACGATATTGAAGCGGCGTGGCTTTTCAATTATTTTAAAAATTTAGTCTTACCCTAAACGCAATGGACTGAGGCGATTAAGGTAGAAAAATAAACTAATGCATTAAAGAAATGACAGAAGTTGTTACGAAATGCAATGCGAGGAGCGTTCAATAAGTAATGCAACACTTTTTCTCTCAAAACAGGTTGGTTTTATTCAGAAGTTCAATACACCACATTATTCGCCACTCTTCTGGCTACAAGGCCCTATTTTTCAACATAGTCTTTGCTCAGTGCGGCGGTCTTATGCCACCTTACTGGGAGGACCTGATAGAACTCTTCTGGTCAACTTCGGAGTGCGAAAATATTGCTGAATAACCTCCCCACCATCACGTTCTGCTTCCTACAGAGTACGCCCGTCATTGGACCAGAGAGATGGAAGATATAAGGCGAGAAACCCAGACGGCAATACGTCTTTGCGTTCCCCAGCTGGTCGAGGAGTGAGTCAGCATTATGAACAGAGATGTCCAGTTGTACATTGAGGTGGTTCCTTGTGAGCCCTCGATCATCTCACATGAGAGTGTCCTCACGTTCCAACATTGCAGAACTCACAGTGGTGTGTCGCCGGCCGGCACGCGGGACACCAAATAGGTTTGTGCGACCTTTTTCTGATGACGACAGACGTCTCGTCCAGCGACTTGCCGTGCTTTTGTTCAAATATTCTATGCTTTTGTTCAAATATTCTACAACTGCCTATGAATATCTGCGATGCTCTGGTTTTCCGCCAAAAGAAGTTCAATGGATGCAATTTGAAGTCTACGTACAACAGTGCCAACTCTCGGAATTTCATGTAACTGTATGGGCTGAAGTGGGAATATACCACAATGTCCCACAACAAATTCCTCATATTTTATACCAGCATTTGCCGATAAAAAATATGTTGCATGGCTTATTGAACGCCCCTCATAGAAATGGGGACGAAATAATGGGAAATGGACTAGGGAGATTGTTGTATCGTTAGTGATAAACCTAATAAGACTACCTAGTGGAAGACAGATTGACGACACAAAGAAACCATCAAAACAAACACGGATGCGAAAAGCTGAACATCGTAATGTATGGAGAATTCTGGAAGTTACCTGCAACCAGCTGTGGATTGTAATTGGCTGATTATAATGGTAACGTAGGAAAATAAATTTTCGGCGACAGTTCAGAGTACGTACACATTATGTTGACGCACCTTGGCGGAGTGTGCGTTTGTATTGTCCTTAAGCACATAATTATCGTTTAGAAGGGATTCTTTCAGAGGTCAAAGTCGTCCTATTATTTTAGGAAGGGAATGACTGTTCTGATACTGCAATAGTTTCTCTGGAACGTCTTAGTGTTTTTAAGTTGCCATACAAACTGCAACCGTTTTTAAAAGAAAATCACAAAAATAATTCTAAACATAAAAAATAACTAGCACTATTGTCATACAACCATTGGCGGTATGTGTCCTTACATTTTCCCACACGTAATGACAGTAAATCTTTTCGTTAGTTGTTAGTTCTCTGAAAGAAAGCTGCAGTACATTGTGAGCATACAGACCAGTAGCTGTGACTTGGTGCCAAAACATCGGTCTAATAACTCTGATTGCACACCTCACTCCTGTATATACAGCCTCTATAGGCTTTTGCTGTAACTCACGAGGGTTTTCAGTACTCCTGCTTCGATTCTTCTACCATTTCACTTACGTTCATAAATGCAGCCATGCTTAAGAGAGAAAAGAGCGTTTCGGGCTATATCTCTCCATCATTCTCAGACTGCAACAGCCGTTCGCAGTGCTGTTATCTACACTCCTGGAAATAAGAACACCGTGAATTCATTGTCCCAGGAAGGGGAAACTTTATTGACACATTCCTGGGACCAGATACATCACATGATCACACTGACAGAACAACAGGCACATATACACAGGCAACAGAGCATGCACAATGTCGGCACTAATACAGTGTATATCCATCTTTCGCAGCAATGCAGGCTGCTATTCTCCCATGGAGACGATCGTAGAGATGCTGGATGTAGTCCTGTGGAACGGCTTGCCATGCCATTTCCACCTGGCACCTCAGTTGGACCAGCGTTCGTGCTGGACGTGCAGACCGCGTGAGACGACGCTTCATCCAGTTCCAAACATGCTCAATGGGGGACAGATCCGGAGATCTTGCTGGCCAGGGTAGTTGACTTACACCTTCTAGAGCACGTTGGGTGGCACGGGATACATGCGGACGTGCATTGTCCTGTTGGAACAGCAAGTTCCCTTGCCGGTCTAGGAATGGTAGAACGATGGGTTCGATGACGGTTTCGATGTATCGTGCACTATTCAGTGTCCCCTCGACGATCACCAGAGGTGTACGGCCAGTGTAGGAGATCGCTCCCCACACCATGATGCCGGGTGTTGGCCCTGTGTGCCTCGGTCGTATGCAGTCCTGATTGTGGCGCTCACCTGCACGGCGCCAAACACGCATACGACCATCATTGGCACCAAGGCAGAAGCGACTCTCATCGCTGAAGACGACACGTCTCCATTCGTCCCTCCATTCACGCCTGTCGCGACACCACTGGAGGCGGGCTGCACGATGTTGGGGCGTGAGCGGAAGACGGCCTAACGGTGTGCGGGACCGTAGCCCAGCTTCATGGAGACGGTTGCGAATGGTCGTCGCCGATACCCCAGGAGCAACAGTGTCCCTAATTGCAGGGAAGTGGCGCCCTGTCCCCTACGGCATTGCGTAGGATCCTACGGTCTTGGCGTGCATCCGTTCGTCGCTGCGGTCCGGTCCCAGGTCGATGGGCATGTGCACCTTCCGCCGACCACTGGCGACAACATCGATGTACTGTGGAGACCTCACGCCCCACATGTTGATCAATTCGGCGGTACGTCCACCCGGCCTCCCGCATGCCCACTATACGCCCTCGCTCAAAGTCCGACAACTGCACATACGGTTCACGTCCACGATGTCGCGGCATGCTACCAGTGTTAAAGACTGCGATGGAGCTCCGTATGCCACGGCAAACTGGCTGACACTGACGGCGGCGGTGCACAAATGCTGCGCAGCTAGCGCCATTCGTCGGCCAACACCGCGGTTCCTGGTGTGTCGGCTGTGCCGTGCGTGTGATCATTGCTTGTACAGCCCTC
This sequence comes from Schistocerca gregaria, assembly GCF_023897955.1. NCBI lineage: Eukaryota > Metazoa > Arthropoda > Insecta > Orthoptera > Acrididae > Schistocerca > Schistocerca gregaria. The sequence continues at coordinate 127,022,385 of NC_064922.1, forward strand.
TCGCAGTGTCCGGAGCAAGTATGGTGGGTCTGACACACCGGTGTCAATGTGTTCTTTTTTCCATTTCCAGGAGTGTAAATACCGGATCTCAATTTGTCAGTCGAAGGAGTACCCATACTTGCTGAGGTCTGACACAGCTCCGTTAGCCGGCTCGAGTGGCCGTGCGGCTCTAGGCGCTACAGTCTGGAAACCCGCGACCGCTACGGTCGCAGGTTCGAATCCTGCCTCGGGCATGGATGAGTGTGGTGTCCTTAGGTTAGGTTTAAGCAGTTCTAAGTTCTAGGGGACTGATGACCTCAGAAGTTAAGTCCCATAGTGCTCAGAGCCATTTGAACATCTCCGTTAGCAAACGCTTCTGATACACCAGTCTGAAGTGCTGACTGGAGGAACGATTTTCTGGAGCTGCTTCCAAGGCTGCTTCTAACTCGCCAGTTCGCCTACACGCGATACCCCAGCTGCCAGGGCCCGAGCAGCACGTGAGGTTGTCTCGAGTGGGGTCCTCTGCACTGCAGACTGAGTGGTCAGGAGCTGATGGTCGCGCTGCGGCCTCGCCTTTAAGCACACCTCCCCTCCGTCTGAATTTGTCCACGGCAAGCCTGATGTTGGAGTTTGTTGGTGACTCTTTCTTTTCCTTATCTTTGTCGTTACATCTCACGAAACTCCTCTATTGTTTTATTACCAAAGGTTTCCAGGTAACAAACACTATTCTTTCTTCTACGGAGAGCCTTTCGGGAATCTAGCAGGACAGAATCTTTCTCTATGGTACAGTGAGAAAAAATGTTTTCTTCAGGCGATCGTCAGCAGCGGATACACGCCACAGGAAACTAATGCCCTTGGTTGTGTCAGAATAATTTATTTATTTCCCCCCGGTTTCGTTCAATGATAGTCATATGGCAGCTGAATCATCCACCAAAAAACAAAAACGCCAACAAAACCGCAATGTATAAAACGTCATAAAGAAAATAAAATGCAAAACATAACTTACATCATTTTTTAAAATTTATACCCCCTTCCCAAAATCCACAACTTAATTTATCCATTTTTTGGTCACACGTTTCGTCCCCTTCCAGATAATGTTCACTTGACTAAAGCAAATTATTCTGATTCTGCCTTGTTTTTGTACAACTATTATAAGCTCATTTGCAGTTTATCTGATGTTCCATATTGATCTGACACACTTCGACATTGTTTACTGATCCCTCCTGGGAAAATGTATTCCATACAATACCTCTTTGACTAAAAGTTAGATATCGTACGCTACATTATTTTAGCCACACGTATGGACATGAAATGTGCTTTTATTGACAGATTTTCTACATCGTTACGCTAGCGTTTATTACACTATTAAATTTTGACACTGCTGACTTTGTATTTCTTAACCGTGGTTAGTGTTTCTTATATCCGTGATCAAGTAGCTTCTCAGTAATATGCTGGAAATCTCAGCCTTAAACATTTTTTTTCCCGAGTCCTTGTCTTTTGGGGCATGTGATGTACTGGACTTCTTACTGTATTCAGGAATTATACATAGTATATACTATTGGTAGTTTTGTTTTAATTATATTGCAAAAGGATTTTATCAATGGTTACATTATTGTCATTTAATGAATATTAAACACACAGCACATTGTCGAATGCATAGAAACTTTATTGAACTAGAAAAGAAATTAAAATGTAAATGTTTTTGATAGTTGATGCTTCTGATTAAGTGTTAACACCATTATCCTCTTTTGTACAGATATTAATTGTGGTCTTACTGTAAATGTTGTGATTATGGTTGTATTTAACTTAAAATTATCTTTGTTTGTTATCGTTCCTAGTGACTGCACATCTCTAAGGTATTAACTTTGAGGCTACAAGTAGTTAGGCTACTGATGCTATGACCACATTATAAGTCCAGTTTTCTGTTATGTGTGGATAACGAAAGTTGCTGATGTGGGAAAATTATTGTTCCTCTGTGTTAGTGTTCATAAGCTTGACAGCTATTATTTTATCGTTCAACATGATTCTAATCAAATGGCTCTAAGCACTATGAGACTTAACATCTGACGTCATCAGTCCCCTAGACTTAGAACTACTTAAACCTAAGGACATCACAGACATCCACGTCCGACGCAGGATTCGAACCTGCGACCGTAGCAGCAGCGGGGTACCGGACTGAAGCGCCTAGACCCGCTCGGCCACCGCGGCCGCCGTTCAACGTGATCGACATGTGACTTGTATTAGTCAATTTTTCGTAAATTACATTTTGTATTTAGTATCTGTATGACTTTTTGTACGTTGAGGCTCTGTTGTGTTTTTTTTTATTTTTAACGTTCATGCAGCTGTCACATGATGTTCGTTAGTAAATAAATTGTCCCGATGCAGCTAAGTGTCGTGAGTTTTCTGAAACAACGAGGAGTGGTAGTTAGTGAGTCACCCAGTTGGGCTCAATTTTTTCGTCTGACCTACGTGAGTATGCGAGCACACCACGCTCTGATGTCCCAGACGAACCTTTTACACGATCGACTTTCGTCTCTCAATTGACTGCTCGAGGCAAATGTGTCTGCTGCAACTCTCCTAGGGTTTTGTTGCTGAACTACCTCTCGTCTGTTTCGAGCGGCCATTTCCATTTATACGTCAGCGCGAAATTGCACTTGTTGTGAGAGGTGCCTGCTGAGCTGCTTGGCATCTGAACGGTGAAACTGAGGTTATGAGGGACTGCCTTTTGTACGAAAAAATCAAAATGCTGTAACAGAATGTAGGAACAAGCAACGATAATAGACTTTATTAATGACCGAAACAGAATTCATAATGGGATTTATTGTTAAATGACGTTTGATGAATTGTCTACATTCGTGAGAACTGAAAGAATGCGAAAAGCGTCGTCCAAACATTTCAGAATGTATAAAATGGTTCCTATGGCTCTCAGCACTATGCGACTTAACATCTGTGGTCATCAGTCGCCTAGAACTTAGAACTAATTAAACCTATCTAACCTAAGGACATCACACACATCCATGCCCGAGGCAGGATTCGAACCTGCGACCGTAGCAGTCGTGCGGTTCCGGACTGAGCGCCTAGAACCGCGAGACCACCGCGGCCGGCTCAGAATGTATACATTCATTTCCTCTAGCAAAGATATATTTGCAAAAACAAATCCAATAGTATTTAGAACGTAGTGAACAGAGTCATTTTGCTTTATCCTTTGTGTCTTTTTTTTCTTGTTAAATGCCAAATATCGTTGAAAATAATTTTTCTCGTCAAATAATTCTGACTTTTTCACTGTTGAAGGAATTTTCATCAACAGACATTTGAGTATTTATGTTCTTGTTTACGCGTAGTGTAGATTTCTTTTGACGTAAATACCTTTTTGCTTTTTTACACTTCGTCTCTTTTGCTGGAATTGGAAAACACTAGTAGGAGACATACCACATGCAACGTTTTCAGTGTCTGATGAAAACAAAGTAAACAACAGAGTAAAGATTAAAAAGACACTAAAGCACATAACCTCTTTCTGACTGAGTCCACTCGGGGCTCGTTTTGTATCCCGCCTGGGAGGCGGCGAGGAACGGGAAAAAGGTAATACAAGTCGGTACTGCAAGAACGTGGTTTACTGGTGAAAAAACAAGGTGATAAACGATTACATAACTTTGTACGTAGGTACGATGCTGAAGCGAAGTGTCCTGGCTGACTGGATCTCATCAAATGGGCTGCCTCTGCAGCGGAGCTCGTAGATCACCGCGCCGGGTAGAGGGCGCTGTCGTCAGTGTCTCGTTGTAGTGCCAACTTACGCCGTGGCATCGTAGCTATCGATACCACAGTTCGATCAGAATAGGTTAACTTTCAGTGTTAGCAGACGCTGCCAAATATAGAACTCCATACTCGGCGCGGTCACTGGCGCCACAGACACAATCGCGACTTGGTTGACTGCTGATTTACACGCAGGCACGAAAGGCGCACGCACTCTGCGTAGTCTATTTCGACCAGGAAGTCGCTCGTGCAAAACGGGCATCAGAGTCAGGAAGAGTGCCCCCCGTGTGTCGTGCAGGGCCTCGCCAGGTCCGGGCGCCCTCGGCAGCAGGGCCTGGCCAGCTGAGAGGCGCGGTCGTGTAGCGTAGTGCAGGCGCCGCCCGCGGTGCACGCCGGGAGTGGGACCGGCGGCGGAGTCACTCATTACGTCACGCAGCGCTGCGGTGCGGGACCCGGCGAAAGTGGCCGGCGGCGCCGAGGACGCGCAGCGCTCTGCCGGAGCTGCCCCTCCCACCACCTTCCGAGCGCCTTTTACCGGCACGCAAAGTGTTTTCACAGTTTACCAGTTCCGAGTCCGTCCCATTCTCGTCGGTCGCGAATTGTGATCTACCTCTACCCTTGTTCCCTCTTAAGCAGTTTTATCAGAAGTTCACCCCGGTACCTGCTCGGTCAACGTGGCGGATAACCAAACGAAGGGGTCCTGGTTCCACTGCCACCGGGGATTGGATTTGGCGTTTTCCTTACGTCTACAGCGTCATAAATGACGTTGCATTGGTGAGATGGCTGTATAGACACCACCCGCAAGCCAACAATTTGGAGAAAAAATTGCCAAAATATCTTAAATTAACAGCGAATAAGCTGAAAAACATAGTCAAAATTTTTAATCTGAAGAAGGTGAGTAACAGATCGTGAGCGACGGTTCAAAACGGCCTTGAGTACTATGGGACTTAACTTCTGAGGTCCTCAGTCCCCTACTTAAACCTAACTAACCGCCGGCCTTGGTGGCCGAGTGGTTCTAGGCGCTACAGTCTGGAACCGCGTGACCGCTACGGTCGCAGGTTCTAATCCTGCCTCGGGCATGTATGTGTGTGATGTCCTTGGGTTAATTAGGTTTAAGTAGTTCTAAGTTCTGATGATCTCTGAAGTTAAGTCCCATAGCGCTCAGAGCCATTTTTGAACCTAACTAAGGACATCACACACATCCATGCCCGAGGCAGGATTCGAACCTACTACCGTAGCGGTCGCTCGGTTCCAGACTGTAGCGCCTAGAACGGCACGGCCAATCCGGCCGGCAACATTTGAAAAATTTGGAAATTTGTGGTAAGGTCTTATGAGACCAAACAGCTGAGGTCATCGGTCCCTAAGCCTACGCACTCCTTTATCGAAGTAACTTACGCTATGGGCAACACACTCACCCACGCCCAAGGGAGGACTCGAACCTCCGACGGACGGAGCCTTGCGGGCCGTGACAAGACGGCCAAGATCGCACGGCTACCCCGCGAGGCAACAACTGAAATACACTGGCCAACAGAATTAAAGACACCCCGAAACTGCTTCCCACTGCAACCCATAAATTTGAAATTTGCCTCAAAGTTGCGAAAGCGTGACACCCATAGTCGCTACCTTCAGGCTCCACGACGCTTCGGACAGCCCTACAGTGTCCTTAGAGACGGACTGAAACGCCCGAGGGCGTCAGCGGTGTCGAGCATTGTCAAGGACGTCTTTCTGTTACTCAACCCACAGAGAACTGAAGTTTTCGACCACGAAATATGTGGCATCAACGCCACGGGGAAAGGAGTGGTTTGATTGTCGACCTTTGTGCCACCTCGTGAGACCTTTCCGTGTCGATTCTTAGTGGTGGTACATGTGGAACGTCTTCCTCGGCCACTCACTCGTAAGAAAACCGCGTGATTTCAACTCTGGGAGTCGTGACTGTGTTGTCCATCGCAGTGGTGTCAAAAGATGGCGTGAAAAATGGGCAACGGGCGATGTGGTGACCACCTCATCGTGTGACACGCTCACGGTGCCATTGAACAGAATTGTCGGGGTATTTGGTGTCAATGGGACATTATTAACCCACTTTCCACGTCACACGAACTTCTGAGCTGTGGTCTTTTTTTCGCACGTGTCGACACCTTGCTGTTTCAAGCGTCGCTGAACCCGAGGATGACGTCTCAGTGTGCCACGCTTTTGCACCACTACAGAGGAAACTGGGAGGCACCTTTGAGCCAAATTTCAAACTTACGCGTCGCAATGGGAGACAATTACGGGGTTTCGAAAATGCGATCGTTTCATTCTGTTTCGCAGCTACTATGTCCTCCTCCAGAAGATATGGGGTCTTGTATAGGACATAGACTGTGTTACACATTCGCATTGCGTCACACAAATATTTCCCAAGTGGACGTCCATCCGCCAAATTTGAATGTAAGTAGACACAGGGCTCCACTCACAGCTAGTTAGGAAGCTCCTCACCACAATCAGCGGCACTGTGCCTCAAAGAGTGTCTCGAGATTCATCAATAGTAAACTCGAAGCAGAGCCAAACTAAACTTTATACAACTGATGTTAGTCATCGTTCATTGAATGTAGAACTATATAAGGTTTAAAGACAGAAGTGTGCAAGTGAGCACTGAACTACATTGCTACGCACCATCTGCACGCTCCAGTTAAGAAGTGTAAAAACTTCTATTAATGAGTCTTAGTCAGCCTTCCACAGTTCACACTGCACAGAGCTTTATTTTACTTCTTGTAATAGCTAGACTTTTCTTTAGTTTCTTCGCTATGCTTGGAGAGATCTGCAACTTAAGTAAAACTTCTGCTTCCTGCGCTTAGGTGTCCGCTAATCATTTCTGCTCCTGCCCAGCTTCCCTAAGACGACAGCTGCTGCAACACTTTGTAGCCCACCTCTCTTTATCACGGTGTACGAAGCAGTACATAACACTAGTAATGAAATAAACCCTGCCACGTGTGAAAGTAACTGGTGAGACTCGCAAGAAAAACTACAGGAAGAACTTAAGTTAGCGTAGTGTTGCTTCCCGGAACTGTCAGAAATGCAGTGGCAACAAACTTCGAAAGAAGAGCACAACCGTACGCGGCACCTAGATTAAATCCTTGTGATTTCTATCATGTTCTATGCTCTGTTCTTTTTGTGTTTCTTGGGGGGTCGATGCGCATACAATTAAAGCTACGCCTTAAGCTTTACGACGCGGTGGGCAGCCGCGCGATCTAAGGCGCCTTGACACGGCCCACGCGGCTCCCCCCGTCGGAGGTTCGTGGCATCCCTCGGGCATGGATGTGTGTGTTGTCCATAGCGTAAGTTAGTTTAAGTTAGATTATGTAGTGCCTAAGCTTAAGGGCCCATGACCTCTTCAGTTTGGTCCCATAAGACTTTACTACAAATTTGCAAATTTAAGCTTTATGTCACTAAAGATCTAGTGAACATGTAAAGAGCGCCAGTACTGCCAGTCAGAGTTACCGTGGAAGTGGGTGTAATTTTCCACGAGACGTACACAACTGATTTTGTTTGGTATGCACTCGTATTACACTGAGTTGTACGGAACTGAATTTCGTAACTGGGTAACAAGAATTCATATTTCAAGGTATGCGACCTGACGTAATGTTCAAGAAAACGTGTAGAAAGCTTGTCGACAGCACAATTGTGGGAATTTTCTCACTGGCTCGCTGACGAGTGACTGAGGCAGTTATTGCGAGCCTTTCTCGGTAAAGGAAGCAGCAATCTGCCCTCCTCTCTCTCCCTTTCGATAATGACCGATACCTTGCACCGGCAGAGAGCGTGGCCTCGCTCTTAAAAGTTCCTCAATTCCAATAGCGCCTAAGTGCTACGTTCTCGACGGCAGTAATTTAGAAGACAAAAAGCAGCCTTCGTTACGTGCCTCACACCTTTCGCTGCCGGTCACTAGCTCAGAGTCTCCGTTAACGGAAGCTGCGACGGCAGTGTGTGCGGGATTCGTCATCGGTTCAAGGCCAGCGGGTCACGTCGCAAGGACAGGGGCGGATGGCGGAAGAGAGGCGGCAGGGCGGAGGTGGCTTACGGCCAGAACTGTTGCAATGTCGACGGTGCAGAACGTACCTCTACAACAGGACCCGCCACTGTGCGACAAGCGACACGCAAGCAGCGCCTGCGGGCAGCCTGTCACTCGACAGTGGCGGCCCTTCTCGGAAGAACCCGGAGAAACGCGGCATTTCGTTTAGCACTGAGGTGTGGCATTTTGCGATCCGCACGAAACTTTTGAGTTGGGCGGAATCGTGGTGTCGTCGCTGTCTACCCTTCGCTATTTGTTCGTGGTATGATGTACTTTCACAGGTTTAGTGGCTGTTTGCACAACAGGAGGCAGCCTAGCGATCTACTGTCACAATCCTTTAAAATGACAGAAGAGAACTCCCAGTTCGTATAAGCGATGAGTACTGCTTATTTGCTGCGAAATGACACTATAGTACCGTGCCGAAAACAATTAATCTTTTAGATGACTATGAAAGACCAAAAAACTGCAGTGATAGACACAGGAGACTCATTGTTCCGTACATCAAGAAGCACTTTGTGTTAAATATGCAGCCATAGGGCACTTGAAGAAATTGCTGGTACAAATAGTAAAACTTCTGTTGTATCCATTATTCCATTTTCAGTTGCAACAGTTTCCAAGAGAAATGAACGAAGAGTGTGGAGACTTCGTGTATTACTGCAGATTCCGTTGATTAAGTAAGGTGTTAGCCTGGAACTATTTTTCCATTTAAATCTCGCTATTGTTGAATTTATGAACTAAAAAGGGGTGCAGGAGCGAAAATTACAACATCCGGGATGGATTGCAGACTTCGCATTTTAAGTGGACTTAAGTGCGCGCTGTCCACAGTAAGACATTCCAAAGACAATTTCTTTCTTACTTGATGTGGGTGCATAGAAAAAAAACATCGTGTTGCGGAAGGGACACACTCTGACAAAGATAATCCAGTTCCATACTCTCACTGGTGTTAAAGAAAATTCGAAGTTTGTAGAATTCATTGTGGTGTTTCAAGAATTATGACGATAGTTCTATGATTGTTTTGAGGACACAGTCTTACATCAGTTTTTGAGCTGTTTTCGAGACAGTTTGCCGTTTCAGTTGACAGAGCCCCTGTGCAAGTGCAGATGCAACTGACTGACCTACAAGGTAAATCCAGTTTTAATTACAATTCATGTTTTTTGTGAAAACTGTTCAGGATGTCTATATTGCGTTACTCAAGAAGATTTCCAACTCTCCATAGTAAGGTTGGAAGAGTGCTATAATATTTCGATCGACATATTTGTGTGAAAGATCTTTTTTCGATTACGAAGTTAAATGAGTCACTATTAAATGACATCTCGACTGCGAAACTCTGTGAAATTGCCTGCATCTGACACTTAGAAGATGCAACAAGTCCACTAAAGAGACAGCTTACACTACACTCGTTCGTCCTCTGTTAGAATATTGCTGCGCGGTGTGGGATCCTTACCAGGTGGGATTGACGGAGGACATCGAAACGGTGCAAAAAAGGGCAGCTCGTTTTGTATTATCACGTTATAGGGGAGAGAGTGTGGCAGATATGATACACGACTTGGGATGGAAGTCATTACAGCATAGACGTTTTTCGTCGCGGCGAGACCTTTTTACGAAATTTCAGTCACCAACTTTCTCTTCCGAATGCGAAAATATTTTGTTGAGCCCAACCTACATAGGTAGGAATGATCATCAAAATAAAATAAGAGAAATCAGAGCTCGAATAGAAAGGTTTAGGTGTTCGTTTTTCCCGCTCGCTGTTCGGGAGTGAAATAGTAGAGAGATAGTATGATTGTGGTTCGATGAACCCTCTGCCAAGCACTTAAATGTGAATTGCGGAGTAGTCATGTAGATCTGTCCACATGTCGACAGTCTGTAACAGATAAATATTATATTATGTCTTCAGCTGGCCAAAAATAATACATTGCTACTGATAACTTGTTTTGTTTGTGATATATGTTGTTGAGAAATGTGAAATTAAATATAAATCAAACAATGGAGTGTGGTTTCACTTCCCTGAGACTGCAGTCGTGTGTGTGTGTGTGTGTGTGTGTGTGTGTGTGTGTATTGTTAACAAAGGCCTTAATGGCCAAAAGCTTTATTTGTGACAGTCTTTTTGCTGTGTGTATCTGCAGCTGAGCATCTCCGCTGTATGTGTGAAGCGAGGCTGAGCGGTTTGGCACTCAGGCACCGCCATGGTGCACGAGCCGAAATCTTTCCCACCCGTGCTTTGCAATGAGATAATAGGCGATCTCTAGGGCACCGTTACCTTCAGTCCAAATATCGCTTTGTACGCTTTGTAACGCTTTCGTGTGGGCTCCACTAACGTGTTTAGCTGACGACAACGCACTGTTTATGCCTATTGCAGATGAACTTCAACAATGAGTGGAGGAACTTGGCAAGTTTGAAAGAATGCTTGAAAAACGAATTACAGTAAGTCAAAGTTATTGTATAACCAGTATATTGAAAACAAATCTGTAAACAAAATATTCACAATCATACAATAGAACCGGTTTTGTACTCATTGATGTTGTTATCTATCCAGGTGTTGTTTTCATCTGCCATAAACAGAGAAACCGAGCGGGATGCAGCAGTGGTCAGCACGATGGACCGACAATCGGGACGACAACGTTTCACACCCTCATTCGACAACATCGATTCACATTAAGAAATTTCTATTTTTTAATCATACAGAGTTTTAAATTAGAAATACTTAATGTACACTACGGACTGTGTTCTTCACTATTTTCTGTATCAATAACCCAAATGTCACTCTGACCATAGACACAATTTTCCACAGTAAACAAAGTTGTTAGTCGGCAACGAGGCGGATACTGCGCTATGTTGGTGCAATAAGCAAAGAAGAAGTGTCTTGTGCAACGATTACAAATGAGAAAAATTGGAGCAACAACAACTGTAATAAAAAGTAAGTACATGTAACAAGTAATACACCGTAAATATACAACTCACGAAGTGTAGTAGTTAAGCAAATTAATAATTTGCACTGGGCAGTTGCAGCATTCAAACTGAAGCTGATGGTTTTAGTGACGTACTAACTTGAGATTATATACGAGGGTTGGAACTTAAATGGTGGCAACTACTTATTGACAACCGATACAAGTTACATGTTTGCACCTATTACTGTCCTTCAAAGTAGTCACCAGGGTTATGTAGAACCCGTTGCCAGCGATGTGGAAGGCGTAGTATACCGTTAGCAGAACCTGTTCTGTTGATGGTGCGAATGGAGCGGTCTACTGCCTGTCGAATCTCTGGAACAGTTCTGAAGCGAATGCCACGAAGTGGTTCCTTCATCTGCGGAATCAAATCAAAGTCACAAGGACTTAAGTCCAGGGAGTATGGTGGATGGTACAGTACTTCCCACTCCCACCGACTGGACAGAGCAGCCACACTGTATGCGCCCGCGCTTTGTCATGCAAAATGATGGGTGCGTTGTGCAGAAAGTGTCGCCGCTTTTTTCGCAAAGCTGGTCGCAGGTGATGTTCCAAAAACTGTGCATTGACGGTCTGCCGTGGAGGAAAGTAATGCGTTACGATAACACCATCACAGTAGTACACGAGAATCACCATAACTTTAGACCGCTCCATTCGCACCATCAACAGAACAGCCTCTGCTAACAGTACACTACGCCTTCCACATCATTGGCAACGGGTTGTACACAACGCTGGTAACTACTTTGAAGGACAGTAACAGGTACAAACATGTGACTCTTTTGTATCGGTTGTCAATAAATAGTTGCCACTATTTAAGTTCGAACCCTCGTATGTAGTACGCCAGTTGGAGATGGGTGAAAGCTCGAAACTCTGACATCAATTAAATGTGACTGGTTCCTGTGTTTCTTAAAATAATATAATCCACAGTCACGGAGCTCTATAAACGATAAAGCAGATAAATTAAAACTAATTTGAAAAAATTAAAGTGCAGGTACCTAATTTGTTATCAGAACGCAATCTTTCCGCAATGATTTTCATTTTTGTTTGTTTTCAGCCTTTAAACCCGCCCACATGTCAACGAGGTTCAATTAATGTATTATAAATAAGGTTAGCGTGAATGCATACGGGACCAGCTATCTGTGATTTTGTCTTAATGCATGTACATCTACGTGATTATTCTACAATTGTCTCTTAAGTGTCTGGCAGAGGGTTCTTCGAACCCCTTTTAGACTATTTCTGTACCATCTCTCTTTCAAACAGGATGTGGGAGAAATGAACACTTAAATTTTCCTGTACGAGCTCTGTTTTCTGTTATTTTATTACGAAGGCCATTTCTCGCTATGTACGTTGGTGACAGTAAAATACTTTCTCAGTCATAAGAGAAAGTTGGTGATTTACATTTCGTGAAAAGATCTCACTGCAAAGTAAAAGTCTTTGCTTCAGTGATTGCTACCCCACCTCGCGTATCACATCCGTGATACTCTCTCCCCTATTTCGCAATAACACAAAACGACCTGCCCTTGTTTGGACTTTTTCGATGTCCTCCGTCGCTCCTATCTGGTAAGGATCCCATACTTCAGAGAAATATTGTAACAGATGGCGGACAAGAATGTGGGCAGTCTCTTTAGTAGACCTGATGCATCTTCTTATGTTCTGCCTATAAAACGCATTTTTTGTTTTGCGTTCCCCACATCATCACCTCTGTGATCGTCCAATTGAAATTGTTCGTAACTGTAATTCCAAGATATCTAGTTGCATTTTCAGCCTTTAAATTTGAGTGATTTATCGAGTAACGGAAATTTTACAGATTTCTTTCCGTGGTCATGTGGATGACCTCACATTTCTCCTTATCACAGACAGTTGTCACTTTCCGCACCGCACAGATATTTTGTCTAAATAGTTTAGCAGTTCGTTTCGATCTTCTGACGATTTTACTATACGATAAATGACAGCATAATCTGCAAATGGTCTAAGAGAGTTGCTCAGATTGTCTCAACGCTTCCTTGGGGAGTGCCGAGTATCACTTGTGTTTCGCTCGATAATGTTCCATGGATTATCAAGTACTGTGACGTTTCTGAGAGGTAAATAGCTAATCCAGCCGCACAACTGAAGTGACACTCCATATGAAAGCGATAGGATTAAAGGTCTCTTGAATCATATGAAAAACTAGCTTTTAATGTTACTAGAAATTCTACAAACTTCGACTCATGATACACTTTGCAATTCTGACGCTATGCTTGACTGATGCTGTAAGATTGCCGTCACAAGGTACAATAACAAAATAAAATGGCCCAGCTGAAGGGGAGCGGTTTTGCCCAGAACTGCCTAGTTTCCGATGTGTGAGACCAGCTACTAACAGAGTGATAGGACCAAATGTGTCCACACTCTTCGATTCTAATAAATTGTACGGTAACAACACTGGGCTAACACATATTGAAGTGATGCAATGCGCATTTTTGTGCTGAATGTTAATGTAAAACCATCACTGAAAGGTCTGCGAATTCGCTGTGCTAATTTGAGTGCTTTCGCATATTTCACAGTTCATCGGCACTGAACATGAATATACAGGGTGTTACAAAAAGGTACGGCCAAACTTTCAGGAAACATTCCTCACACACAAATAAAGAAAAGATGTTATATGGACATGTGTCCGGAAACGCTTAATTTCCATGTTAGAGCTCATTTCAGTTTCGTCAGTATGTACTGTACTTCCTCGATTCACGGGATGCTCTACCTGTGCTGCTAGAACATGTGCCTTTACAAGTACGACACAACATGTGGTTCATGCACGATGGAGCTCCTGCACATTTCAGTCGAAGTGTTCCTACGCTTCTCAACAACAGATTCGGTGACCGATGGATTGGTAGAGGCGGACCAATTCCATGGCCTCCACGCTCTCCTGACCTCAACCCTCTTGACTTTCATTTATGGGGGCTCTTGTGTACGCAACCCCGGTACCACATGTAGAGACTCTTCGTGCTCGTAATGTGACGGCTGTTATACAATACGCGATTCTCCAGGGCTGTATCAGCGCAGCAGGGATTCCATGCGACGGAGGGTGGATGCATGTATCTTCGCTAACGGAGGACATTTTGAACATTTCCTGTAACAAAGTGCTTGAAGTCACGCTGGTACGTTCTGTTGCTGTGTGTTTCCATTCCATGATTAATGTGATTTGAAGAGAAGTAATAATATGAGCTCTAACATGGAAAGTAAGCGTTTCCGGACACATGTCCACATAACATATTTTCTTTCTTTGTGTGTGAGGAATGTTTCCTGAAAGTTTGGCCGTACCTTTTTGTAACACCCTGTATATTACGTAGTTACCACACTGGTCTATCGTAGAAATATTTTATAAACTTGGAAAAAATGGAAGTAAGTGATTCTATTGTAAAGGCGTTGGCTGCCGATGTTAAAGGTGTCTTCAGATCAAGTAAATGCTCAGTGTTATCACAAACTGTCAGGCCATTCCCCACTTGGAAGTAAGTGCGCTTCGCGCTAAGTCTATGCCGTGTGTCCGGCGAACTTCGAGAGCGCACGTTTCGTTATGGCGGAAGGCTGAACTTGTTTTGCGATCTCTATCGATGCACACCGCCACACCGCCAGAGTGTGCAGTAATTTAATCCAATTACTATCTGCCTTACTTTCCCCCTTACAACTATGTGTTGCACAGCTGCAACGCATACCCTCAAATTTACATAGCAAAGTGCTCTTGCGATGAAGCTTTAGATATAACATAAAAGCTGGTGATGGATTATCGGTAACTGTAATTGCAATAACACGAGTCATTCTAGAATTTGGACTCTTTATCTCTCAAATATATTCACTTTTTATTTGCAGAAGTCTTATTATCGTAATACATCTGATCAAAGATTGGCCTTAGACAGGCGGGTTCTTTTTATTCTTTTTCTCAAAAGTAGTACTCCACCAGAGCTATTAGATTTTGCAACAATTCAGTGCATATGTAGTTCACAGAATTGGTAACGCTGAAAATTAATGAAGATTTTACCATTATCAATAGGAGCACCAAATTCGGGAGCCTACCATCCCTGTAAGGATACTTACAAATTTAATTGATATCAGAGTTTCGGGCTTTCACCCATCTTCAGCTGGCGTAATACGTATATAATCTCAAGTTAGTACGTCACTAAAACCATCAGCTTCAGTTTGAATGCTGCAGCTGGACAGTGCAAATTATCAATTTGTTTAGCTACTACATTTCATGAGTTGTATATTTACGATGTATTACTTGTTGCAATGCAGCATTGTAGTGCTGTACTCTTCAGAATGCTTGTCATGGTCACCAAATTACAATTCAGGTAACTACAATTAATGCTCGGAAATATTCTGCGGCAAACAATGCGCTCCATCAAAGGGTGTAATGTGCACATAACCAGACGCAAAAAGGAATCCTACAATGTGAGCAAGAGGAGACTGATCTTGTACGGTCACGGCCATTGTCAGCGTGGGCAAACGGAGACTCTCGTAAGTCATGTTCAGCAGTGTCTCTAGATGGAGACAAGACTACTGAGCAAGGACTTCTAGCAAGTCTAAATTGTCCACAACGACATTCACGATAGAGATCAGTACAGAACGCTCATCACCACATCAGAATCTCTCCAGTCACTAACAGTAGTAAAAGAGTGTCTGGCAACTGGAGTGAGTTGGGAACTGGAAAAAACCCATGCCGGCAGGATAATAGTGAGCTAAGAGGGAAGCTCACCAGAATAAAAAATTACTTTAGCCATAAACGCACAGTCTAACACCTCTAAATGGAACAACGGAGCACGGGGAAACAAGAAAAAAATGGTTCAAATGACTCTGAGCACTATGGGACTCAACTGCTGTGGTCATTAGTCCCCTAGAACTTAAAACTAATTAAACCTAACTAACCTAAGGACATCACACACATCCATGCCCGAGGCAGGATTCGAACCTGCGACCGTAGCAGTCGCACCGTTCCGGACTGCGCGCCTAGAACCGCGAGACCGCCGCGGCCGGCTGGGGAAACAAGAGATAAATATACTATTATAACACGAAAGAAATTTGAAGTGAGACTTATCTACACTACCTAAACTAAAAATATCCGGACGCACCTAAGTAATACGGAATTGACCGTTACACGTTGCGAATGGTGGAGCCAGCACCATAAAAGTAGGCAGGGTGTGTTGTGTTGCCAGCCGAGAAGCGGTAACAGCAGACTCAGTCAGTCCAGAGAGATCACTTATTTCGAAAGTGGGCTAGTCATTTGACGTCATCTGAATAACGAATCCATCGGGAACATACGATTCTTGTGAGACGGAAACGCGAAGGAACAACTACAGCCAGACAAGGCTAGACAGAGCTCGTATACCCACGGACGGGGTAGACGAGCATTGTGGAGGGTGGTTGTAAAAATTGCATAAAATCAGTGGAAGGAATCATTCCTGAGCTACAAAGTGCTACCAGCAGTCCAGGTAGCACAATCACTCTTCGTACGGAGCTGCAAAGAATGGGGTACAACGGTCGAACGGTTCCTAACAACCCACATATTTCTTCTTGTGGAAATACACTACTGGTGGCCATCAAAACTGCTGCACCACGAAATTTAACCGACAGGAAGAAGATGCTGTGATATGCAAATGATTAGCTTTTCAGAGCATTCACACAATGTTGGCGCCGTTGGCGTCACCTACAACGTGCTCACACGAGGAAAGTTTCCAACCAATTTCTCATACACAAACAGCAGTTGACCGGCGTTGCCTGGTGAAACATTGTTGTGATGCCTCGTGTAAGCAGGCGAAATGCGTACCATCACGTTTCCGTCGGATTGTAGCCTATCGTGATTGCGGTTTATCGTATCGCGACATTGCTGCTCGCGTTGGTCGAGATCAAATGACTATTAGCAGAATATGGAATCGGTGGTTTCAGATGGTTAATACATAACGCCGTGCTGGATCGCAACGGCCTCGTATCACTAGCAGACGAGATGACAGGCATCTTATCCCCATGGCTGTAACGGATCGTGCAGCCACGTCTCGATCCCTGAGTCAACAGATGGGGACGTTTCCAAGACAACAGCCATCTGCATGAACAGTTCGACGACGTTTGCAGCAGTGTGGACTATCAGCTCGGAGACCATGGCTGCGGCTACCCTTGACGCTGCATCACAGACAGGAGTGCCTGCGATGGTGTACTCAACGACGAACCTGTGTGTACGAATGGCAAAACGTCATTTTTTCGGGTGAATCCAGGTTCTGTTTACAGCATCATGATGGTCGCATCGGTGTTTGGCTACATCAAGGTGAACGCACATTAGAAGCGTGTATTCGTCGTCGCCATACTGGCGTATCACCCGGCGTGATGGTATCGGGAGCCGTTGGTTACACGTCTCGGTAACTTCTTGTTCGCATTGACGGCACTTTGAACAGTGGACGTCACATTTCAGATGTGTTACGACCCGTGGCTCTACCCTTCATTCGATCCCTGCGAAACCCTACATTTCAGCAGGATAATGCACGACCACATGTTGCAAGTCCTGTACGGGCCTTTCTGGATACAGAAAATGTTCGACTGCTGTCCTGGCCAGCACAATCTCCAGATCTCTCACCAACTGAAAACGTCTGGTCAATGGTGCAGAGCAACTGCCGCATCACAATACACCAGTCACTACTCTTTATGAACTGTAGTATCGTGTTGAAGCTCCATCGGCAGCTGTACCTGCACACGCCATCCAAGCTCTGTTTGACTCAATGCCCAGGCGTATCAAGGCCGTTATTACGGCCAGATGTGGTTGTTCTGGGTACTGATTTCTCAGGATCTATACACCCAAATTGCATGAAAATGTAATCAAATGTCAGTTCTAGTGTAATATATTTGTCCAATGAATACCCGTTTATCATCTGCATTTCTTCTTTTGTAGCAATTTTAATGGCCGTAAGTGTAGTAGGCAGCCAATCAGTTGCAAACTGGAAGGTTTATTAAAACCCCTTCAACATAGTTTCAATGTTTGTAAAAAGTCTTCTTAAGAAGGAAGTATAGGCAACTGTATTACACGTTGTCCCGGAGAAGAAGAAGCCACGTCTACTCATATTCAAGTAATAAAACCAATCGGCTACGTTAAATTGTGACTGACGGCATAGAAAATAGTGCAGATGTACAAAGCAGCAAAATAAAGGATTAAAATAACCAACAACTGCATGTAGGAAAATGTATTCATTCAAGATAAAGCCCAGTGTCTGCAGACCACAGATGTAGGCCCCATGCGAAGGATACTGAATTCTAGACTAATTCTGAATTCTACGGTGTCTGCAGAGGGTTCTTTTCGAACCACTGCGTCTTTCTTCCTTCGCTGATCCACTCTAAATTTGAACTACACTTACCGAAAATAAATGGCTTTTGCTTCATCTGTTCAAGTGAACTTTATTTATCTTTTTTTGTGAGGAGCGAATAATTCCACAACAGAAACAAAACTTTGAACGAATGTTTTTACAATTTGTCTTTGGTGTGTACAGGTCATCCGTGATAAAATATTAAAATCTCTTCCCTCCGTTTCAAATAATTTGTGTTACTTTCAGTGTTTTTACTTACAGTGCACCTTTAGAACAGCTCATGAAAAAGAGGAGGCATGGAAATTCTGTTGCTATCTGCGCACCTGTTATTCCTGAGATGGACAGTGGATTACCATCCCCTCAGGTGTGAAAAACTACTCATTTTCTGTAGCCTTCGGCAAGTAATTAATTCAGCTAGCAGTGTTTAGTTTTCGATATTTTTGGTGAAGGCATATTGATATTCCGTACAGCGCTTTTCAGTAATTACGTGCTTTGCCAGTCAAACATTTACCACGCTCTTAATTGAGGCACCATGTCGTAGTATGTGGTCCGTAGACTAGGATAATAATATTGAGCACGTGATAAATAACACCACTCAGTGCGTTGCCAGGAACAAAAGGAAGAAAAAAAAGCACCACAACATCAGATAATAACATTTACTTAAATAAGAAATCAGTAATGATAAAGTCCACAGCTCGTGGTCGTGCGGTAGCGTTCTCGCTTCCCGCGCCCGGGTTCCCGGGTTCGATTCTGCCTCGTGATGACTGGGTGTTGTGTGATGTCCTAAGGTTAGTTAGGTTTAAGTAGTTCTAAGTTCTAGGGGACTGATGAGCGTAGATGTTGAGTCCCATAGTGCTCACAGCAATTTTTTTAAAGTAATGATAAATTTTAGTTAGTGACAGTCTGTGTTTAATGGAAAAAGATTGATTTTTACTCATTTTAAGCTGTCTTTATTTACATTTTTCTGTGTTTACTACACTACCACGGGAAACATTTTCGGAAGTCTACGGGTTGTACTGTGGAAAAACTCTCGCGATTTCAAAGACGATGTTCCTAATCACGTGCTTTAGTCATTATCCAAAGAGGGGCAACACTGTAACAGAATGAACACAAGTATCGAATTCTGCAACACAATTTCTGTAATTACTGGAAAGCTACACAACAGATGTATCATTATGCCTCTAACGTAATATTACACAAATAACAACTCGAAAGGAGTAAGTAATTATTCTTACCGCGTTCCGTTCATGAACGGAACGATAGGGCAGCCTTTGATATGCTATAACAGAAGTTCCTCCTGCCACGCTGCGTGTATGCTTTTCTGAGTATAAATGAAGATATCGGTTTGTTGCTACGTCGATGACGCAGTCATTGCAGAGGGAGCACAAGCTGCGATTTGACAAGGATGGGACAACTGCTGGAGAGCTGCTAGAACAAATTTCCAGAAAACGAAGACGCGCAAGCTGCTGATACGATAAGCACGAAAGCGTGCACCTTTGTGAGATGCACATTATATTTATTTTTGACATACAATGAAAAACGCGTACTTTGAAGTGGCAGCGTAACTTCTTCTCGCGACTTCACTCGCGTGCGCTTGTCGTGTTGCTTATCGCCTGTTTCATATTTTCGCAGGAACCCACAGAACTCCGTTTCGCTTGACGCATATTCATTACAGAAATTGACTGTCGTTTCGAAAAAACGGATTGTCGCTGGCTACTGTCTCGATTCCCCGCTGTTTTCCACCATGTGACTAGAGAGAGGACGTTAAGTGTGGTAGTCAGCCGCGTGACATGACCTCTGGCCCCGAAACACGCTGAAAAAGCTACTTTTTCGCTGCAGTGGTCATCCTCGCGGTCTGTCTGACGCACTGAACAACACAGGTAAAAGGGAGACTGCGCTCTATACTTTTAGCGTATTCCAAGTCAACTAAACAGAGAAAAGACGTGCCAAGAGATCGTTTTTGGACATTTTCACCTGTCATTTCACCTGTCATCACTTCTCAGCCACACATATACATCTACGGGTAGTAGGAGTATCTTACTCCCATAGTATTTTTAAGGAAATAGTGAATCATGTATACAACAAATTTAGTTGAAATTGCTGGGGGCGTTCTTGGTCCTTTTTTGTCGTTTTCATGACTACCCCAGGCATAGGGGTCCTAGCGGTGTCACAGTATTTTTTTTTCTACACAGCAATTGTGCAGAGTCTGACAGAAACTGTTTCCGGCGTCACTGTTTCTGAGTTCCCTTCCACCCCTACCTCTCCCCCCTCCCGCACATCCTTGGGGATGAAATGTGTCATCGGGACTGTCACCGATTAGTCTAAGCACCCAAAAAACTATGGATTCCATGCTAATACTTTTCATCCCCATTCCCATCACAGTGGGAGGTGTCCTCTCCAGACAATAAGTGATATGTGCACCAAGTCTGACTCAGTTATGTGGGAGGAGATGTGGAACACACAGACCTCCATGCATACCGTGGTTTTTACAAATATGCCAACAAATAGAGTAGTCATCTCTCTAGCGGCTTTACGTTTTGAAGGTATGGATGCAAATTTCTTGTTGCTTGTTCTGATGATGACTATGCTATATGGTACGAAACCTAAGAAAAGGCGAAGAATTGTTAGGAAAGCGGACGAAAGTTGCAAACTTCGTCTGTGTCTGTGAATCCAAACGTATGGAAAAATAATCCAGTTACGAGATAAGTGATCAGGATACATACGGCTTCCCCGCTAACCTATTTACTAGCAGACGTAATTGCTGAACCTGCATTATGGATGGTTGCGAAACACTTTCTGCAGTGGAGAAATCGTCCGGAGCCACACCTGTGCCCACTATATCGATAATGTGCTCCGCAGGATGTGTAAAGGATGTGTGTCAACCCGTGCAGCAGGCCTTGAAAGACTGATCGTTGAGAAACGCCACTGACCAGTCTGTTTAGCGCTGTTTAAACAGAACAGTGAGCGGGACTTTTCCCCGGAGGCTGAAACTGCCGCCTTGAAAGTTACTGCGCGGGAAGAAGGTAAAGCTGCGAATTTGTCCTTAGCTTCCAGTACACTGACGGCCGCTAAACCGAGGCCCTGTCACTCTAATTTCAACACATTACCGTCTGAGGAAAAAAAAATTGCCGTTAGTGCAACGACAGATCATGTATTCTGCTGCGCTATGTTGGCCGAGTCCTTTCGACTCCCCTTCCCCTTACCACAACCCCTAACTACTTGAACAATTGAACTCCCATGTTCCCATACATAAAACAGCTTCAGACGTCTGATCACTTCACAAATAAGTTAATGTGTTGAATAATTGATGTTAAGCAGGCCAAAATTGTATAGCTGAAGAAGTGAGCATTATTTATTTCGCAATAGAAACGGGATTACAACCCGAAACCAAAGTCGTACAAAAATAATAGTTCTAATTAACATAAAACACATCGTTTCACAAAAAAAACTGTCGAATCAATTTAAATAATGAGATAATGCTATAAAATTTAGCTCTGAGGATAGAGTAAACTGCAGAAAAGTTGTTAAATATTACATTTGATGAGTCAGCTGTGTATAAAACACGGGTTTGAGATTGGTTTAACAGTTATGAACAAGGCTGCCAAAACGTTAAAGATGACGAGCGTCCTTGGCGTCCCATCACATCATCAAGAGATTAAATTGTGGAAAAAGTGAAAGAAATAATTATGAACGATCGTCATATCACAGTCAGAGAAGTTGTTGATGATGTTGGAATATCAATATGCTCATGCCATGAAATTCTATCGGATTTTTTGGGTACAAAGCAAGTGACAGCCTAGTTTGTTCCTCAACCCTTTAATTTCGTACAAAAGCAGCGGTAGATGTAAGTCGCTCAGGAGCCGCTAGATGGAGTATCAATGAAGATGAAGTAATGCAGCGTGTTACAACAGAAGATGAAACATGTGTTTACGAATACGACGCCGAAACTAAGGCTCAGTCGTCCCAATGTAAGCATTCTGGATCGCCAGTACCGAAGGTAGCAAGGTCAAACGGGTATTGCCACTTGCAAGTTCAGCGCCATTTCTGAGAAACAACCAGAGAAAAAAATCTGGATTTGTGACGAAACAGTTAATGTCTTTCGCACAACGATAACGTTCCTCCTCACACTGCACTGCTTGTTCGTAAAATTTAGGCCAAAAACAATACCAGTATGACGCCCCAGCCTCCACATTCTCCATAAAAGGCCCCATACGACCATTCCCTGTCCCCAAAATTAAAGTAAAACTTCAGGGGCAGTCGTTTCACTGGCATAGATGAGATGAAAAACGCATCGCTGAGAGAGACTTGAAATTTGTCCCAAAGGTATGGTACCATGTGTGTTTGTTGGATTGTAATAAGCGCTTGGGTAAGTATCTGATATCTAATGGGGACTATGTTGAAGGAGAAGCCATTAATGTCGACGAACAAATAAAATTACTTTCATAAAATAAAAATCCTCCTTATTTTCTGAACACACTTCGTGCAGCAAGGTTACTGTTCGATTACAACAAGGGAGTGAAAAGATCAGAATTGAGAAAGAAGTGAATTTGGTGAATTGGAGTCACCTTTCCTGTTTTATGTAGCCTTGGAAAAGGTCTTCAAATCATTAAAGTGAGATGAAGAAGAATTACGCATGAATGGATCTTTTGATTTGAGTATTACATGGTTTTCGTTGCTACGAATCCAGGAGAAGTGTGTCAAAATATGGATGAACTAGAAAGACCAAGTAAGGAGGCAACCCTTAAAATTAATTAGTGTAAGACCAAAATGACGTACAATCCGAATACTTACAGGAGAACACTAAAGATTAACGGTTACTGAAATTCTAGACTCAGCATAACTGAAAACGTCAAATGGAATGAAAATTAAGGAGGCTTAAAAGTACCTTTGGAAAACTGAACGCTGCATTCCGAAGCGAATTCCAAGAGTGCTTTAAAAGGAAAGTCTGTAAGTAGTTTATGCCGCTAGCACAAAAATGGAAGTTAAAGACGGACGTCGGTATTCAAAAGTAAATACCCAGCGTGCATTGAAAGGAAAGTCTATAAGTAGTTTATACCGTCTGTACTAACATTTGGAAGTGAAACCTGGTCGTTAAAAGCACAAACTGTTCAAAAGTTGATAGCTGTCCACCATTGGATTAATGACAATAATATAATAGAGATTACGAGTCGAGTCAAATCATAAAGACAACCATACCGTGTTGGAATATGACGGAATTAACGAAGTTCCTTTTACTATTCGCTGAGCCATGGCTGTGTGCGTAGCAGCATCTTTTGTACTGATTTCATATAGAACGGTAATATTTGCTCGAGTGGTACCACGATCACATAGTCACTGTACAAATAACGTACAGAATCATCATTGATTTTTCAATGTATTGTACACTGCATGTGTATTCGAGTGTCTTCTCGCGCAAAGCTTTTGTACCTCACACAAACTTTTTTCATTAACACATACAACTCTCTCCTTCTCTATTTCACTCTCTCTCTCTCTCTCTCTCTCTCTCTCTCTCTCTCTCTCTCTCTCTCTCCTAGCACCTATCCGTCGTATTGGATCCGCTGTTCTCATTATTTGCCAGATTTGTATTATTGTAACTTTGTGGTCAGATTCCCTTGCTGCTGCTTAACCTAATTAACGGAAATTACGTACACCACCAGTCTGTGAATCATGTAATCTTTGTTGGCTACGTTATCGATTCCAACTCTTGTGCATCGCATTTTTTTTTAGCCTCAGTCGCCTAAACGAGGGCATGAAAAACCACCTAAAAGCACACTCATGCTAAAAAATTATCGGATGTAACATCTGGGTGCATGAGATGTGCACCAAACGCCGAAATAAGTAATGAACTAAATAAATGCCCCAACACGACGACGCATGCTCCACGAACTGCTCGTATTTGCAGTCTCACTCGCCACACATTTTCGGAGAAAAGGTCGGAGCCAGGAAGCCGAGAGACAGCAACAGACATTGATATCCCCAGTTCAGTCCTTCCTATCGTAGTGCAACTGGTGGGTAGGATTGGAAGTACGTCATCAGTGCATCTGAGTCCTAAACGTTTAACAGAGGTAAACACCGGCCATGAAAAACCTCGTTGTGCTTATTTACCTCTTTCTTTCTTTCTCCCCCCCCCCCCCCCCTCCCCCTCCCACGAATTAGATTTGATGTGAGATCAGTGTATATTTCAGAATCTTTGTCCATTTCGTGCTGTGCAGAGACGTAACTGTTTGCAGTCACATACTTTTAACATGTCCGTAAGGTGGTTTGCTTAATTTAGTGTAACTACTACCTTGAAAGTTCACAATTTGACGGCCGTGCGTAAGAGCAAGAATCTATGTAGATGAAAGGTTCTGGGTAGCTAAATGTTACCCCAACCGTATACAAGGAAGAAATTCCTGAATCATTATGTGCACGTTTGACTCAAAATGTAATATCAATAATACGACATTTATAATGGTAAACATCGGAACAAGAACACGTAATAACTCAGGAAAGCATAGCTACAGTATTCCAAAAACCTGTTCTCATGTCAGAATCTGTTAATATTAATCCGGTCACCAATTTACATTTCCCGTGCCAACATCGTGCGACGCAAAGCAGTGGGTGTGACACAGCACACGTATTTCGAAGGTCCGAGGTTCAGCTCCTTGTTCGCCTTCCTCTCCCCTCTCCCCCCTCCTCCCTCCTACCTCCTACCACCCCCCCCCCTCCCCGGTTTCCCTATATCGATTAACGGAAACATCACAACGGTTTCTATGAAAAGAGCACTGCCGATGTCCTTTTCCATTCGTACGCAGTGCAGTTATGTTATCCAATTATATAATCGTTTAGGATACCATATTCCCACGAACTACCTCCCAAAATGAAATTAGACTGTACAGATCTCGTAGAAACTTTAATAACAGGAACAATATGAAGTTGTCCTCACCCGCACAGTACTAGGTATAGAGGGTCTAAACGGCAGTTCTGTACGCAGTAGACCAGTGGTGTAGGGAAAGTCGAAACGAACAGGGCACTGCAAGCCATTGCTTGCTTAATTATAAACATATGTCCGAATGATGCTAAATTTCATTATGTTTAGATAAAGAAAAGCATTACCTTCTCAATAATCTTCAAATCGTGAGCTGCACCCTTAGTATTTATATACAAAATTGGTGAATTTACTCATGGCACTTTTGTTGCCTATGTCTGCAGTCACTTTCAGAACTCAAAATTAATAATTGAGATTAACTATTTTAATAAGAATGAACCTTGAATTGCTGGTGTATCCATGTATCGCCACAATAAAATAAAAGCAGTGATGGCTGGGGGAGTATGAATGAGAACACTGGCGTATACATGTTCACAAAAATAATGACCAGCTGATAAATGCTACAGGAGAAACGACAAATACAAATCAGAAAAGGGATGTGGCGGACTGGCAAAGCATTCATTGGGGTGGAAGCTGTACAAGTTCTTCCCTGAATTAATCCCTTTTACAACGCAAACTGACTTCGTTTACATGAATCCACTGTGAGGCCCAATTCTATTCAAATGGAATCAACTACGAACAGGTACACCACAAACTATGGTTTACCGGAGAACAGGGAGCTACGAATGTCATTTAACAACCCTACGTCGGTGCAGCAATACTTCACTCTTTCGCCTTGATTCAGGCGGCAGCAGAAAACGACGCGCTGTGAGCGAGGAACGGCGCGCTGCGGCAGCTGTAACGTTCTGGCGCGTCCACGAAGATTTGCAAACTGCGCGGACTGGCGGTCTGATTATTAGAACGCGGCAAATTTCCGTATCAGAGCCCTGAAATCCCGGCAGATTTCAGTGTGAGGTGCACCTGTTCGCTGGTATGGCAAAGCCAATTTGACTGACAGCCACAGAGGTCCGTGCTGGAATTATCAGACGTCAGACAACCAACTTAGCACCAGTAAGTTCAACTTCGTGACACACGATATGTCCGAGATTTTATGCAGTTCCACTGTCGGTACAGTTGGAAACTGCCACTGGCTCTTAGTCCACTACGAGTTACAGACCACAAATATCACCCACTAGGGAAAGACATGAAGTTCTCCACCAGGGGAGGACCAGCAGACGACGGAGGCAAAGAATCACAATCACTTTCCAGTAAGCCTCGGTACGAGGGCCGAATTAGGAAAAAAAGGCTCTGTGCACTATGGGACTTAACGTCTGTGGTCATCAGTCTTCTAGAACTTAGAACTACTTAAACCTAACTATCCTAAGGACATCACACACATCCATGCCCGAGGCAGGATTCGAACCTGCGTCCGTAGTTGTCGCGCGGTTCCAGACTGTAGCGCCTAGAACCGCTCGGCTACCCATGCCGGTAATTAGTAAAACCGAAACCTTCTCCACATTGCACAAACCATCCGAACTATCCTCTACTCACTGAATCTCCCCTCTTCACTGTTCTGTTGCCCTGGTAGCCAATTCAGACACAGCACTGGGGTTCCCACACTGGGAGGAGCAAGCCTTTTCTTTGAATATTCTGAGAGAAGCCTCATTTACTGACAGATCTAATTTTTGCAAGCCGACCACATCCAGATTCTGGAAGAAGGCTGTTAAGCTTCCCAGACAGCCATGCCCGTGAAGTATATACGTTTTTGCTGCTCGCTAAAGGAACCTGGCGACTGGGGAGTTGCAGTCTTGCCTCCACTAAACACGTGCATCAGTCTTTCCCAGCTTCTAACATGAGAATGCTCGGAATTTTATGGCCTTCCCACCATTTGCACAAAATCTAAGATTACAGCAGTCTTTCTTAAATGGCTTTCTCCACCCACATTCCGCCAACTGGCCACGTTTGTGATGAACTGTTGGCTGGTCCACGTAAAATGTTTTGCAAAATGTCGCCCTCCTGCTCCGACTCTCAGTGGAAAGAGGGGCGTAAAACAGCCGGAGTCCCTCTGCAAGTGCAATCCACAGATCGCTGGTTCCCAGAATTACTCGCACGGCCAGGTCACTCGACTGAGCATTTATGGCTCGCAATCCACCCCTCTCCCTGTTGTCCATCGCCTCCACTATGGCCCCTCTGGTACAAGTTCTCTACAGGCTACACATCCAGTTATATGAACATTCTGCTCACAATTTCCTCGTGCAAAAAAAGTCATAAGACACACATACCAAATGTAATATTGTGGAACACCGAGATAACGACCTGAAATTGAATATTAATGTGATTGACAGCGTTGTTAAAGAGACAGAGTGGTGTGCCACCTCTCAACACTTGCTGTCTATCAACAGGGGAACAGTCTCAGATTTCTCTACAGAAACGGTACCACAAGTGCGCTGCGCGAGATTTCCTGTATACTCCTGCTGTCTTACGCAATCAGCTTAGTCAGCTATTTCGATAGCGTTATAAATTTCAATTTTCCAGTGAAATAATGAGAGAAAAAAGTTACGTTTACAGTTCAATGTGTACTTAACCCTTACAAAACAGTGGATTCTTAGTAAGTAAGACAGACAAACAAAACGATTCGTTATTTTTCTGCTGTGAAAATGTTCTATATTTTGAGATGAAATCTACACAAACATCACTTTCACATTTTGTAGGTGCGAAAACGAGGGTTTCTAGTATTAAAGGAGTATTTTAACGAGAAAGAAGAATGAACTCACGAGACACGCATGCACTATAGCTTAGGTGGTTTTTCTAAGCCAGTTTGCGATTGTTTCGACAAGCGATAGAGAGCAAGTTTGTTGTATCAGTTTGTTCGTCTCGTCTTCTCCTACGACCACTGTAACACGTTGTAAAGAGTTATCACTTACACACTGTATAGTCATCAGTTTGCAGGCGAGGTTGACTTCATATAGTTCCTATTGTTGAGGTTTCCGTCCGATCAGAAATGACATGAATCATGAAAAGTTTTATGTGGTCTGCAATAATGTTGACGAAGCCTACAGCTGTGATGGTGCTGTCGATTAGTAGCACAAGAGCTGTTGATTGTGGGCGCAAAGCACAGTACTGCTACCCTCACCAGTCTTCTCTGTGAAGGGACACAAGTTTGGGGCAACCGTTGACTTGGATGACTGGGTGTCCTGACACGACTATCGACCTCGTCTGACAAGAAACATTGTTTATCCGATCAGGCAATACGATTCCACTGTACCACGTCCAATCTCGATCATGCTGTCCCCGCTGCAGTCCTAATTGATGACAGTTGGATCAACATGGGACCACGGAGGCCTCGTGTGGTGCAGAGCCACACGTTCAACAATGATTGCTGAGCAGTGTGTTTCGAAACAGTGTGCCTGCACCACCATTGTACTCTGTCGTCAGGTCTGCCACATATAGCCGAGCATCCTGGTTTACAGAGAAGGCAATCATCCGAACTCCACGTCACTTGATGAGCCATTGACATCGAACATTCCGTTGCCTGCTCACGCTTGCACCGTCGTACAACCTCTTCCTGTAGGCGTTCAGGGCAGTAGCACGCGGACAGCCGACCAGCTTCGCCGTTTCCGAGGTGCTCGTTCTCAGGAAATATTACGCAAAATCTTGCCCTTAGTTAAAGTTATTTCTGTCAGCGGATTTCCCAATCTGCAGCCCGTATTCTCCCTGAAAAATATCCCCATTCCCCCCTGTTCCGCTTACACTAACTTCCCTTACCTCGCCACGTGACAGCAACACCACCAGGCACTCTCGCAGAGGACAGTAGCCACAGTGTTTTGCTTCATCTGTGTCTGTGTGGAAGTAGGTGTATATGTTTTGCAGACAACTGAGTACGGGGTGTGTGGCACCTGCTGTGACCGGGTGACGCGCGGCAGCCTCTGCCGCGCAGGCAGGCACCGAGAGCCACTCAGACTGCAGCCCGGTGCTCCAATCCTGGAAGGTGGAGCTTCGGTTGTCACCGGACTAGATGAGATAGGTGTGTCAACGGTAGAAAAGCGGGAAAAAAACGTTGCTTTATTTAGTATTTCAGGCTTGTGGACCAGTAGCATCACTTCAAAGGGCACCGCACAAACTCCAAACTGAAGCCGTGTTTTATTCTTTTTCCGTCTTCAGTTACTGTTCGGCGGAGAAGAACGGTTCAGAAATTCATGTTGTACTAGCTGAACACCACACTCTTGTTTCCACACAGAGCAGAGGCCTCCGAAAAAACTGGTGAGCGTTTTGGGAACTGCAGTATAAACTGCTCTGTATGTTGACGTTCAGCGATAAATGGAGCCGTGCTTCCACAGAAGGAAAGAGAATTTCGGGATCAACGAAGTTTCAGTCTGTGAGCACATCCTACTGACACCAGTCTGAAGTGTTGAATTGCAGCGTGCCGTGAACACTCCACAAACGGCTGCGTTTCGAGTGGTCCCGTGACTGGGATGCACGGAATGCTGTCGAATGGCATCATCTTGTGTTCAGCGATGGATCATGATCGTCAGATAGCACTGCGGCGACCTGGGGAGGGCCCCATTTTTCCAACGATCTGCAGAGGCACAGCTGGGTTACTACTGACCTCACGGTGTGGGTAGCCGCGACTGCAGCTGACGGCTGATAGTGACTGAAGGAACTCTGACGGCACGAGGGCACAGCACGTATATCTGCATCCGTATGTGTTACCTCTCATGCGACAGTAGCATCGGGCGCCGGCCCAAGTGGCCGTGCGGTTCTAGGCGCTTCAGTCTGGAACCGTGCGACCGCTACTGCCTCGGGCATGGTTGTGTGTGATGTCCTTAGATTAGTTAGGTTTAAGTAGTTCTAAGTCCTAGGGGACTGATGACCTCAGATGTTACGTCCCATAGTGCTCAGAGCCATTTCAACTATTGGAGTAGCATGGTACCATCTTTCAACAGGACAACGCTCGTTCGCAAACGGTACGTGAGTCTGTGAACTGTCTATCAAGGACGACCAGTTACAACAGTTTTCGGTCAGCTAGTCTTACGAGAGGATGCGACAGCATCGTAAAACCCTTCCCAACTGGATCACTCCACGTATCCTGGCCGCAGATGTTGCAACGGCATACTGAGTGCGCTCATACCGCCACGTTCACTGTACATTTGACTCTAATTTGTAATCACTGAAATAATGCCACATGCCCTCTCAACTCATAATGTTTCTTTTCGTTTTCAGCTCCTCTTCAGGGTCCTTCACCTTTTTTGGCAAGCAGTTTATATGTAAGAAAGAGACCTTGAAAGTACATTTATTGACAGGCTCTGAACGAATCATAGTTTGTTAAGAGTTTCTTTCTCCTTTTTGGACTTGTGTAATTAAGAGCTCCTTCTTTCTTCCTGAATTTACAGGAAGAGAATAACGGCCACACACATTTCCGCGGTAGCCGCGGCTACATCTACCAATCCTGCTACTGCAATGCCGTATTCCTTTTTGCGTAGCTTACAGAGATATCATTTGATCTATTGAGAAAACGACGTTACACCGGTGAAGCGGAACCTGTTGACCTGCGGAACAGGTTACGGACGCGAGGAGGAAAAAGAGCTACACGACTAGATAGGACAATAAAAGATAAATGAGAGAAGAAAATGGCACCATAAGGAATTCCTTGTACCCTAAGTTGGCAATGAAGCCTCGAAGACGGCAGTCGTAGCCATCAATCACTTTTTCCCTCGCAAATTGCAAGTTTCCGGGTACTGCAACCTACTATTCAAAATAAATAGTAAGGAGTGCCTTTATGTTCTTGTTTTTGTTACATGTGCGAAGCAAAGTGCACCTCTAACGCCTTCCGTAAGACTATAGCAAATACGAGCGGTAATTAACTGAAAATAAAATACTCTTCGAATTGGTAAAAGGGGCAGCACAGTTTTTTTAATTCGTATGTTTATGACGCGCAGATCGCATTGAATGGAGAAGGGAACTGTATCAGCAAATAGTGGCCAGGGAGATGTGTAGCAGTGTGTAAGCGAGTTAGCCTGTTAGTCTACGAGCCGTGATGAAATATAAGTGCAACCTACCGAAAGCACGCACGGCGCGTCTAATGTTCGCAAACGTACGTTTTCAGAGATGTATGTTGTATTTCAGTTGATGCTGTAGGGTTTGCAAACCACAATCGGCCACTGTTAGCCCTTTAATTGCAATACTTTGCGTACAAGGATAGCACCGCCAGTAACACAGCCGAGACTGCAGTTTATTTACGTAACAGCCTTACTTTTTGTTATGACTACCTCAAAATCCCTTTTTAATCGTAATCTCAGGTTTTATCTCTGTGCATTGTCATTTATGGCTACAGCCACTGATAGAAATGCTTTTTCTACGTAAAAATGGCGAATGACAAAGTGGTAGCGATTCACTGTTAAAATTATATCGATCTATAACTGTTTTCGTATGTCGGTTCTCCGACCGGAAGAAGACAAGGCATACCACACTCAGTGTAAACACGCACAATAAAAACTTCGCTGTTGAACCTACCTCCACAATGTGTGTATTAAAAAGAGTAGGTGACCGAAATAAAAAATGTTGAAAACCAGAAGATATTTCGTTTGCAGTCGTACACTAACTGGTGGTTTTAAATCGACAGCTGATGTTTCATTTAATAAAACAGGAGATGAAAGCAATTTTCAGTGCTGATATTTGGAGCCGATATACGACACCCATTGGATGTAACCGCAGTGTAACATAGTATCCAGAATCGAAGAAGTTCTATGTGCATCGGAAGTAAATGTGTGAAGCAAACAGCTATCAGGGGCGAAAGTGCCCTTTTGTTCTTCCCTCTTGCACTTATTTCTACGACGCTAGTGCTCTTAATCTCATACACGATCTGCCTTGTTAACCTTCACTATTTCGACTTCCAGCTGATACCACTACCTCAGAGCGACTCACTTTATCAAATAGAAAAAGCAATTTCTGCTGTTGCAGCTTCTTGCTCTCCTGAAATGAGTATTTGGAACCGGATACCTGTCGACATGTCGGTATAAAGAAAGCTGAAACCACACGAAAGCTTAATTATTGCATTCAGTGGTCGGTTGAAAATTTGATATATTACAAACTTCTTAACATTACGTGCCCCCAGACACCAGCAGTATCAGTCTCTTGGAGGTTACAGCTGCAGGTGTCGGATTTTTTGTGGGGACCGTTCAGTTACAATAACTGACTACACACAACGACTGCTACTGCATTTCACAAAGTCCAGATGCGTAGCGTGACTGCGTTATACTGATCTGTGTAGGTATCTTTCACGTTACCCGTCGGCAGAAAACAAGACGATGGCGATTCAGAAATAAGAAGGTACGACTACTGACAAATGGACCAGTTACAAAGGCTAAAACGCGAACTGTTTTAAACTATGTCATTTCTGTTCCAGAACGTACCATGTTTTTTGTAAGTGAAGAATCCATTACAGCCCGGCATGAACTCTGAACGGAAAATTCCACACCATCATCCGACGGAGCGATGTAGCGGGCGTATAGCCATAATTACCAGCTTCTGCAGCCACGATATGTATCATAATGAAGCAGATGGATCTTCAATTTCACGGTAATGTTCCGCGGATACCAAGGGGCTAATAGAAAGTAAATTTCGCATGCCGTTTTTCTAACATTCGTTATGCGAGGAAGATAACGCATACCTACAGCGTTTCAGAATCGACTTTCGTCACGACCAATGTGAATATGTTCTGCAATTCCGTAAACATTTTGTACGTGCTAATTCTTATGATTGGAGGAAGAATTTATCACACAAATAAAGCAGTCCCGTTGCTGTAGTGATGTTGTTTCATTCGACAAAGAGGACGATGACACTGAGATATCTGTATCTATACATATAATAGAAAATAAATGTCTGCTGCTGTTACTATGAACTTTCGCAAGCGCCTTAATATCAGGGGGTGACTTATTCAGTTTGCGGATTAACCGCACATAGCTCGGCACACTGAAGAAATAAGAAACAAATTTTATGTTCTGTTGTATTTGCTACTTTGTCGAAATCCGATATTCTGAGCCCGTGACTGCGAACAAAATATAGATTGGCTCTCACATAGAATATAACAGCAACCAGCAACTTTTTACCGTGCTATTTATTTAGTTAAATAGCACCGTAGCCGATTTGGAACATAACAGGTTCATCTACAGACGGCTAGCTCACAAAAAGTAAAAGCTAACGCAAAATGTATCTTGACGTGGACCAGGCGTCTGAAGGTGAACCTGTAATGTTGGAAACCGATTACAGCACTATTTAAATAAATAAATATCGCTCTAAAAAGTGACTGGTTGCTGTTATATTCTATTTAAGAGTCAACCTATATCTATTGTATTTATAACGAATATTTTCTTTTATAATACACTATTACGCATGGACTACTGTTTTCCGGCCGAAGAACAGTTCGTTCCCCAATCTCACCGTCGGACATCCTTGAAATATTTTTCTAGTGTTTCTCTCTTAGCCTTCTTCATGCCAATGCCTTTGCCTAGCCCTTTTCGTAGCAGCTTAAGGTCGATTATTTCCAACTCACTTAAGACTCACAGCAAAAATAAATGATTTAGGTTTTTTCTCCTGGGACGGTTGCCCTCAGAATTATTTCCCATGTTGACAAGTAATGAAAGTTGCAAAATGGTTCAAATGGCTCTAAGCACTATGAGACTTAACATCTGAGGTCATCACTCCCCTAGATTTAGAACTAATTAAACCTAACTAACCTAAGGACATCACACGCATCCATGCCCGAGGCAGGATTCGAACCTCGACCGTAGAAGGGGCGTGGTTCCGGACTGAAGCGCCTAGAACCGCTCGACCACAGCGGCCGGCTGTACTGTTGCAGATCGCCAAGGAGGAACGTATTGTTGATTGCAATTTTCTAGCCACTGACAGATCTCAGTAATAGTTTATCAGGATTATGGGTCCGGCATATAAGCAGACAACTAAAGACAAATAGACAAGCTGTAAAATTTTTCAGCCGAAGCTGACAACAGTCCGCACCGTCAGAGCAGAAGTACCATGGAATTTCAGCTCACGCAGAAGTGGACGGAACATTAGAGAAGAGGCAGCCCGCGATAAAAAGGTGCGTGTGTTGGATCATTTGTGTTTCTCCGTTACCTGCGCAGTGTCAGAACAGCGTCTACCCGGGTAATATGGTACTTATTGTGTTGTGATTTCTCACTGTTACAGGCGTGTGCTGAGGTATTTCTCAGATATTTTCGGGAAATGATTTCCTGCGTTCGTGCGAGTTTCAGATTTCTCTTAAAAATGTCATTATAGAGGATGGTTTCGGCGAAAGGGAGGAGAGTACAGAGAATGGTCCCCAGATCATAAGCGGCAAGAAAGATCTTACGCACAAGTGGCTGGCAGTGCACAATGTGATTGCTACAGCGTAATCATTGATTCCTCGCGGCTGTACAGTACAGTGCCGTGCACGACGTGAACTAATGAGGCTACCGTTACACAAGATGTTCGAAGTGGCTTCCACGAGCCCCTAAGCGCAGAAACGACGCAGCAGTGAGACATTCAGATGCGCCACCCTGCACGTACTAGGTGGACTCCACGCACACAACTTCCTTCAGGCGCCTCCGCAAACAGAAGCCTAACTGGTTGAGGTCCGGCGACCAGGCGAACCACACGACGTATCAGATCGTGCTTTCAATGGGGCGGAGGAGATACAGTCAAGACGCACAGAGCTGGAGGGCCGTCACTCGGCAGCCACGAGGGGCACGTCTTTCAGCAGCGGAGCTGCCGCAAGTGGAGGCAGCTTCTGCTCGCCTTTGAGGAGTTGTGGAAGGGTGGCTGGTCCCGCGAGGCGGTCGCCAATAATTCCTACCGACACACTGAGGTCGAACTGGTTACTGGCAGCTTGCTGCCACCGTAGGTAGGAGATCCTTCGTAGCCCAGAGGGGTTGAGGGGTTAGGGCTCTGTATAGGGGAAGTACAACCAACTTCACAGTGGCCGCCATTTTGGGCCCACTGCGCCGCTGGTGATACATGGACTTCTGCTGCATATGTAGCCCTGTATATTAAAGAAGTGCACTCAATCGTCTAAGCCACTGATAAAACTTATCAGCGGCTTCAAACGGAACATGTCGGATATTTAACAACAAAAAATCTCAACAAATTTAAGCTAAGTGAGTCGAAAAGCATTTGTTGTGACGAACATGAAACACAGTTTTTTCCCTGTTATCCTTTATCAATAGCGAAAGCAGATTTCGCAGCTCTTGTTGTGGTATCGAATTTGAACACCTGTTTCCGTAATTAGAGTTAAATTTGCCCTATCCAATAGTCAGAAGCACGAAAGACAACCAGTATTAGTTCGCAAGTGCAAGTCAAATTCCATCGCTAATTGAAAGCTCTACTTACTTCTTGCTGCTGCTAGTCGGTACTACGAAAATTGGCCCATTGTCTCTTTGTTTACACGAAATGAGCCATTGGGTTCAAATATATATGCGCGGTCCGTTAGTAAATAGAATTGATAAACGTGCGTATACGATTACGCATGCTTTATATTTTTGTCAGATCTACCCCATAAAATTTTGTCTGCAAGATTTTCTATGAAATTAGGAGAAAGATTTCGAAAGAACAACAGAACACAACAGTTTTATAATGTGTTCGAACAAAACTAGGCCTACGATCATAAGTAGGCTGTCACGTTGCGATAGTAATTATAGTCTGATGGTAACGTCACTGGTTATTTGAATGAAAGGTTTTAGATTCGCTACTTGCATAGTGCGAATACATTTTTTTCGTTTTGTGGATTATATTGTGTGCGACGGAGGACAATTTATTAGTATGAGCATCCTAAATATAAATTTAAACCATACTGCACAGTCAATCAGGTCAAATTTTTTTACTTTGTATGATACCACTCACTATTTTTCGTTTTATGTGCCAACAGTGCCAGGCTTATCTCTAAGATTTCTATTTTGTAATTAAATTACCATTAAATCATTCTATTAGCTCTTCTGACTTTTTTGCTGTTCGAATGGACTGGAAACTAAGTAACAGAAATTTTAAAAGGAGATAAAGGCCAAAAACTGAGGCCAGAAATGAATAACATTAACTGAATGGTCAAGTCGTGTTCCTCCAATCTTTCCCATAGCGACCAAGATCATCCCAAAAACAAGAAAATGTATAAGGACGTATGCTGCAGTGCGCAGGCATTGACAATTTTCCTCCCCTCTTTCGCCACGTAACAGCACTGAGGCATTATTCTACTTAAAACTTGGAAAATCCACAACAAATCCCATGCTTACGTGACGGTTGGGCGCACAACGGCTGCTAATGCCACGTGACGCAGTTTCAGCCAATCCTGAACTGCGGACGGCGGCAGACGCAGGGGAAGAGGGTAGCCATACTTTCCTCGATACAAAGCCCTACAGGGTGGTTGTTGGGAAGGTAGCGCCTGGCGAAGATAGGCTCATCTGTGAATAGGATGGACAATGGCAATCCCAGCGTCGCGGTAACCTATGCGACGAACCGGCGAAAAAACTGAGTGCAGTACGCGTTGTTAAGCGGCAGCTGTCATGGAGAATGTCCCATGTGGTCCGTCTGGCTCATCCCGTGAGGGCCGGTCGCCCACCGGTCGCTGATACCGGATTCACAGTCTGCAGTGTTCGAGAGACATGTGTGGCCTAAGTACGGGGCGCAGCTGTCTTTCGCGCTTACCCGTGATACGTGCGTCTAACGTAAACAACGAAACACTGTAGTGAACAGTTTACGGTGCGGCTGCTGTCGGCGGGCATACCTTGCCCGTACGTAGAGACCGTGTCGGCCTGTTCCCGGTCGGTTTACCGGGCCATCGTCTCTCAGCGCTGCCTACGTGTCACAACACGTCCAGACCAGATGGAGTCGGATGCTCCCTAGGGATGGGAAAAACCGACCCCTTAAAACCGAGAGCGGTGAAACTTCCTGGCAGATTAAAACTGTGTACGGGACCGAGACTCGAACTCGGGACCTTTGTCTTTCGCGGGCAAGTGCTCTACCAACTGAGCTACCCAAGCACGACTCACGCCCCGTCCTCACAGTTTTACTTCTACTAGTACCTCGTCTCCTGCCTTCCAAACTTTACAGAAGCTCTCCTGCGAACCTTGCAAAGAACTTCGGTAAAGTTTGAAAGGTTGGAGACGAGGTACTAGCGGAAGTAAAACTGTGAGGACGGGGCGTGAGTCGTGCTTCGGTAGCTCAGTTGATACAGTCTGCGTTCGGCAGGGCAGCAGCGCGCACCGCGCTCGGCCGTCCACGCCGCTGCGCCCGCGGAGTGTTTTGTTTACATCGTCGTCACAGCGATTCTCAGTCGACCACGCTCTAATGGCCAACTCTTACAGGAAGAACACTCTTAAGTTCACCTTCTCAAATGAATGGGCACCACCCAAAGCACTGGCCGTCGAACGCTTCCTACACGAAGACGTGAAGATCCCCCGTGACGAACTCATCGGCATACACCTATCGATCATCAGCAGCGTCGTTTATGTTAAGATGACTTCTGACGCTGCCTGCAATGAGATTATTCAAAGGACGCGACATGGACTAAAATTTCGGCACTCCGACGGAAACGTCGGGTCTGTGGATGTCGACCATGCAGGACTTGGCCTTCGGACGATCCGTGTATTCGAACTGCCTTTCGAGGTAAAAGAAGATGAAGTCATCGCGGCGCTAAGCCCGTTCGGAAAAGTCCAGAGCCACTTAGCCGAGACATGGGCACAGTTTACGACGTATCCGGTGCTGAATGGTGTGAGACAAGTCCGAATCGATCTCAAACGGCACGTTCCATCGTACATTTCTATCGGCGGCTGCCGCGCGGTGGTCATTTACGACGGACAACCTCGAACATGTTCCGGTTGTGGCAAAGAAGGCCACGTCCGTAATGAATGCCTGCAACGCCGCATCACACAACTAAGGCCCGACGATACGAACACCGACAGAACCACGACCACCCTTCCAGTCACCTATGCGGCGACACTGCACGTCCAGCCCACACATGACGCCGTTCATGAGCATCTCTCTGGTCCGATACACTCGGAGGCGTCCCAGCACCTTGACACCGACGATGCCGCCCGTGAACATGTCCAACAGCCGGACACACGTACGCTAGAAGATCACAAGGATGCCAGTGAGAGTGTTCTGGGGAATGACGACCGCATCATAGCACCTGCGGCTTTTGTACCCGAACGACGTGAATCTCTTCCTTCCTCAGACACCGAAACTCATTGCCGAAAGCAGAAGTCGCCCAAACGACGAAAGAAACGCCGCAAGACATCAGAATCAACCATTGAGCCCCCTCCGCAGGACGAAGAGATGGCACATCACTCTGACGGAGAACACGATAACACTTTCTCCTCTGCCACGGATACGCGTCATCCAAAAGACGGTGAACCGTCCAACAGAGAGCGTGCGCAAGCCCCGCGCCCTGAAGCCATGGAACATAGCACGCCTGTTGTCACCGACGCAACTGAGCCGACTCGCCCGGCGCTGCCACCTCTCGCCGATGTCAAACCTGTCGGACATTTTTCATGGGCGGATGACACGGATTTCCCACCTCCATCTGATGCGGAAATGAGATCTGTTCCTCCGTTAGACCAACACTAAAATGGGGGAAGTTTCTACGGCGACTACTGCGACTTCTGTGGACTTCCAGCATCCACCACAACAATCTTCACCAGCTACGACCCTATCGGCAGCACGAATCTCCCATCAGGCGTACCGAATAGCTACTATCAATACTAATAATATCGGCTCCCACGCTAAACTTCAAGTGCTCCGTGACACGCTAAGAGCAGCGGACATCGACATCGCCCTGTTACAAGAACTGAGGACAGCAACTTGGGCTGGGTGTTATGGATATGAGACGTACGCCGCCCCTGCAGCTATGGAACACACAGGCGCAGCCATCCTCCTCCGAGAAGGGATTGCAGTTTCCGATGTCGCATACCTCCCAACAGCGCGAGGGGTGGCCATCACAGTTGACGGACTCAAAATCATTAATCTGTACGCCCCATCGGGCACTGATAAACGGAGGGATCGCTCCCAGTTCACCGCAGAAGATATCACACCTTTATTCCTCGGCCGATACGATCATCTCATCGTAGGTGGAGATTTCAACTGCGTTCTCGAGCGCACAGACCAATACCCCCATTTCACCACATGCCCGGAACTTCGCTTCCTCGTCCGCCGCCTTCGTCTCCTCGACACTTGGCGAGTGGTACACGGCGACCGCCCGGGGTATATACACATTACGAGCCACTCCGCCAGCCGACTTGACAGAATATACATCTCTAACGCTCTAAAATCAGTTCTCCTCGACGCGGAACGTTGGCCGTCTGCCTTCTCGGATCATGACATCTACATCTGTACCATGAACCTACGTCGACAATCTGTATGGCGCAGTGCAGGACCTTGGAAACTCAATGTAGCACTACTTCGGGACCCTGAATGTCGACAACAGGTCACCGACACGTGGCACACATGTGTTCAACGAATTACGCGTTACGAGACCACACTGCAGTGGTGGTTGCTGTGCGCCAAACCGGCCATCCGACGCACATTGACACACTATGGCAGAGCCAAAGCCAGGTGGAATCACCATACAACTGATTTCTACTATAGCGCTCTACGTGAACTCATGGATCAACCTCCATCCCCGGATCGTCTAAAAGATGCTCAACGCATTAAGGCGAAGATTTTAACCTTGACCAGATGTCGTCTAGAGGGAGCTATTGTACGAGCACGCAGCCAAGATAGGATTAACGGTGAAGAACCTTCTATGCATCATATTATTCAAAATGTTCGTCGACGCCGACAGGCTTTAATGACAACTTTAGACTTACCTGATGGACGCCGGCTGACTTCGCAAGCTACCATTGCGGATGCATTCACAACGCACTATAGACTTTTATATCAAGAGGTACCTGCCGGTGCAGAAGCCATTGCTGAGGTTACCCAGGAGACACTTGGTGCTCTAAACGCAGCAGCGGCTACCCTCCTGACTTCTGAAGTGACCAACGACGACGTCCAAGGCGCTGTGGCTAAAGGGTCTCTGAATCGATCTCCCGGCCCGGATGGTTTACCTCTCGAATTTTACAGAACCTTCCAAGATTTGATGATGTCACGATGGAGGGACATGTACTGGGAACTTTTGTCCGGTCCGGCGAACCCGCCACCAATGTTCATGGAAGGCTTACTTGTACCAGACCCGAAACCCGCAGGAGGAACACGACTCGACAGTTATCGGCCGATCACGTTACTCAATTCCGACTTCAAGATTTTCACACGCCTTCTAGCAGTGCGACTCAAACATGTCTTACGAGACATTGTTTCCCACGAACAAACATCTTTAGGCGGCGATCGTAATATACAGACAGCCCTCAGTGAATATCTAGATGTGATCGCTGTGGCAACACACTCGAGGCTGCCAGGCGCTTTAATCTCCATCGACTTCAAACAAGCGTTTGACCGCGTCAATCATGCATTCCTGAACGCAGTGATGAACCGAATGGCAATTCCCCCGACGTTCACGCAAGTGGTTATGCGGCTCCTTCGTGGAGCAACGTCCAGACTTCTCGTCAACGGCAGACTTACAGAACCTATACGGATTGAACGCTCAGTACGGCAGGGTTGCCCCTTGTCGACGGTGCTTTATGCCATTGCGATGGAACCACTCATTTGCGGATTACGGCGACGTTTGACAGGTATTCCACTCCGGGATCATATGTTCCGCTGCCGAGCTTACGCGGACGACTTGGCCCTCGTCGTACGTTCAGCGGCCGACGTACAAGCTGCGGTGCAGTGGATTACCCGTTACAGTGAAGGGGCAGGGAGCGCTATGAACGTGGCAAAATCATGCGCCATGAAGATCGGCCGCGGCCTTCCCGCAGACAGCGTCGTCCCATTTCAACAGGTGGACACTCTTCGCTGTCTCGGGTTGGTGTACACGCGAGACATTCGCCGCACCTCGGCGATCAATTATCGGGCGCTGCTGCAACGCATCCGGGCCAACATACAAAATCACATTCTACGCCCGCTGAATATGTGCCAGAGAG
This sequence comes from Schistocerca gregaria, assembly GCF_023897955.1. Taxonomy (NCBI): domain Eukaryota; kingdom Metazoa; phylum Arthropoda; class Insecta; order Orthoptera; family Acrididae; genus Schistocerca; species Schistocerca gregaria. The sequence goes on from NC_064922.1 coordinate 127,063,307, forward strand.
TCACCTTCGTCAATAACCATCTGGCAACCCGGATACCCTATATAGCGCAGATTCTGCCCATCACTGCGACAATGGCGGCCAGATACAGGCGGCTTTCGGCTATTTCATTTGTTCTGGACACATATTCAAAGTCCAGTATGAAGCTCTCACCTTACCGAAGCGGGATGGTGGCCTCGACCTGGTTAATGTGAGAACCAGGACTACGGCACTTTACACCAATACTATGCTCCGGTTATGGAAAAGCCAAAATGCTAGTTTTACTGGAATGTTGACCACCGAGCTCGCACCTGTTTCGAGACGCCCACCGACGTCTTTGGCGCACATCCCACCTCCGATGTTACATATCGGCCGTTTCTTTTTGGAGTACAGCTACATATGCACCGAGCTCCCCAGGACCAGGAAGACGACCACCCGCGACATCTACCGCCTTCTCCGAAAGTCTCCACCACGCAGCCCCGCCGAAACACGTCAACCTCAGGTTTCATGGCCTACAGTTTGGAAAACGATCCACCAACCATATCACACCACTGACACCACCTCTATGTGGTACCTTCTCGTCAACGGCAAGTATACTACAAGACAGAAACTGCATCGTATAGCACTGGTGGACTCACCCCTGTGCCTCAAATGCAATGTCGAAGATACAGATTTACATCGTTTTGAGTGTGGGCCAGCAGCAGCTGTCTGGACCCTCGTACAGAAGATTGTGGCTTTCTACCTCCGAGTACCACCACATCATGTTTCTCCTACTATAATGATATATCCTGACACGACCTACTTTCCACCGGCTAAGTGGCACGCCGTCACATGGATCAGTGGCATGGCTGTCAACTACCTCTTCTGGGACGACATCGTCGATCCAGCGGACGTTTGGACACGCCTCCAAAGTACATCACCACACCCTTCGCCGACATCGACACTATCGGGCCACTTTCGCGAACTATTTACAGAGTATTTTCACCAACCCGCCTCAAAGCTGGAATCTCAACGAACATTGCCAACCAAGACTGGACGATCCCACGTTCCCCTTCAATGGTCAATGATAGAATGCATTTTGTTCTGATGGCGCGCCAAAGTGGAGCATGGCGCGGAAAGTATTCCTATTTTATTTCACTTCTCTTTTCTCCTCCTCTTCTAAGTTTTTTCTCCTTATACATGTTTATCCCTTTCACACATAGCTCTCTATCTGCAGCCTATTTGTTTTTCTTTCTCCTGTGCTCCCCCAAAACAAAAACAAAAAAAGACTAACTAAAAAAAAAGTTTGCTGCTGATGGTGAGACTGTATACTCCTTTATGTTAAAAAAAAATAGAGAATAAAAATAGAAGGCCTTTGCGGAAATATAGCTACCTCTTATGTTTTCCATTTTCAAAGGGTATTGTGTTATTTTATGAAGAACGTCGTCTCTTATTTTCATGTTCAAGAGGTTTTTTTTTATAAATTTTCTTATTTAAAAAAAATGGTAGAGCGCGAAAGGTAAAAAAACAAAAACAAAAAATAGAATACAAAAAAAAGAAAAAAAAGTTGGTAGAGCACTTTCCCGCGAAAGGCAAAGGTCCCGAGTTCGAGTCCCGGCCCGGCACACAGTTTTAATCTGCCAGGAAGTTTCACATCAGCTCACACTCCGCTGTAGAGTGAAAATCTCATTCCCGAGACCGGTAGTTGTTTGGTCTCGGTTGTGACAATTGTTTTTTATTATTTACTAACAACCGAGTAAAAAACCGAAATATCAATTAACCATAGCAGTAGTCCAAAAATTTTTCATTTTTAAATAAACCTATTTTTTAAAAAGCCGTAAGTATTATTTTTAAAACTTGCGTTGGTTTGAAATATTGCGATATTATAGAAACTATGAAAAGGGAAAAGTGCTATTTCGATAACGACGCCGACAGAAAAAGGGAAACAAACACCTGGCAGCATTGCTTGACAACAGTGTCGCCGTTGCCTTGCGCCGTGGCACGTGCAGTGCACAATGTTTGCCCTCACCTGATCTACACGGTGGTTTCTCGGTGTCGTCGCCGGACATCCGCTGAACTGCACAGTGGTACCAACTCCAGTCTCGAAACGTGATGTAGCAATCATGTACAATGCTTCATTCCCTTAGAAGATTAAAGAAACTTAGAGAGGAAATCATGGTAACAGTAGTAAATTAAAAACTCAACAACATTCATAGTATCAAAAAAATAGAAAGTAGCTGATCTGTTGTCTGTGTCTATATAATATGCCTTTATCCGCTTGTAGGCCTTGAAAACGGACAAATTAACACGAAAAACAGAGTGCTTCAATCTCGGTTTTCACTATTCAGCGTCGACTGTGCGTTGTGCCCAAATAGTGCTATGACATCCAATTACAACACCATTTTAGAGCAGAGTTTAGAGTTTAGTAGGAGAATGCTGGTGCTTTTTGTAGCACTGAACCACTTAACACTTTTCCAGAACAGCAGTGAACCATGAACGGACTAAGTTTTCCTTTATTTGCCTATTTAATTTAACAGTTCGATACTACTTAGTCAAAATTTTTCATTCTCTGTTCGATTCGTACGTTTATTACAGAAAAAAATAAGATTAAAATACCGAAAATCGGTTATTTTGTGCAGTTTTAACACTCAGGTTAACCTGGTGCGGAGAAAAAAACGATAAAACCGAAAGCCGATTGTTTCAGCGATAACTGCCATCCCCAAGGCCCCCTAGTGCCGTTTTGCGATGGCACGCCCTCCCGGATAGCGTTACTGCCGCCCTGACTGTGCAGCGAACACTACTAGAACAGACAGAAAATTTCCACCTGACTCCCATGTTCCCATGTGTACTTTCAATCAGTGAAACCTACACTGTCAAAGCTGTTTTCTCTCCACCTTCAGTTATGTGTACCTCCCTCGAAACGCATTTCCGGCCACATGTCCATGAGACCTTCTTTTGCTCCTTTAGCCTGTCAAGGATCCTTTCTTCCAGTTTGTCCTCATTTAGCAAAATCATCCTGTGCACTATGACCGACACGACGTCCGAATGAAAGGCAGGACCAGCTGGGCGTTACGATATCTGCAAATCTTAAGGCATCCGAAATACTACATTTGACTTCTATCCAATAATGAGTGTGACGTAGCTGATAACGTTAAAGACGTAGTCAGTAACACAGAAATTTCACTGGCAGTTAGGCAGTACATTCTAGAGTAACATCGTGCGCCAACTATTATTACGAAGTTCTACGCCCCAGTTGCCGTTCATCTTCAGCCATTTTACGTCACCACCTGCACAGCCTCCAGCAGTCATTTCCATGTATAGTCTTCCACTGTAGACACCCACCTCTCTCCCGCATGTCTTGTAATACCCACTCCCCTTCAAAATAACAATGGCGTCGTAAAGCCACTTTACGGTTTAATGTTTGTAGGCAAGATGAACGCAGCGATTGTAACTATAGGACAATAAACGAACACAACAGTAGTAATGGCCTGGAATGATTACAGTAAACTAAGCACTGTTTTAAAATTTATTGTTCCGAGGAGACCGAAAACGAAAGATTACAACCAGTGTTAATACACTACTGGCAATTAAAATTGCTACACCAAGATGAAATGCAGATGATAAACGGGTATTCATTGGACAAAAATATTGTACTAGAAATGACATGTGACTACATTTTCACGCAATTTGGTTGCATAGATCCTGAGAAATCAGTACCCAGAACAACCACCTCTCAGCGTAATAACGGCCTCGATATGCCTGGGCATTGAGTCAAACAGAGCTTGGATGGCGTGTACAGGTACAGCTGCCAATGCAGCTTCAGCACGATGCCACAGTTCATCAAGAGTAGTAACTCGTATTGAGACGAGCCAGTTGCTCGGCCACCACTGACCACACGTTTTCAACTGGTGAGAGATCTGGAGAACGTGCTGGTCAGGGCAGCAGTCGAACATTTTCTGTATCCAGGAAGGCCCGTACAGGACCTGCAACATACGGTCGAGCATTATCCTGCTGAAATGTAGGGTTTCCCAGGGATCGAATGAAGGGTAGAGCCACGGGTCGTAACACATCTGAAATGTAACGTCCACTGTTCAAAGAGCCGTGAATGCGAACAAGAGGTGATCGAGATGCGTAACCAATGGCACCCCATACCATCACGCCGGGTTATGCGCCAATATGGCGATGACGAACACACGCTTTCAATGTGCATTCACCGCGATGTCGCCAAACACGGATGCGACCATCATGATGCTGTAAACAGAACCTGGAGTCATCCGAAAAAATGACGTTTTGCCATTCGTACACCCAGCTTCGTCGTTGAGTACACCATCACAGACGCTCCTGTCTGTGACGCAGCGTCAAGTGTAACCGCAGCCACGGTCTCCGAGCTGATAGTCCATGCTGCTGCAAACGTCGTCGAACTGTTCGGGCAGATGGTTCTTGTCTTGCAGACGCCCCCATCTGTTGACTCAGGGATCGAGACGTGGCTGCACGATCCGTTACAGCCATGCGGATAAGATGCCTGTCATCTCGTCTGCTAGTTATACGAGGCCGTTGGGATCCCGCACGGCGTTCCTTATTACCCTCCTGAACCCACCGATTCTATATTCTGCTAACAGTCATTGGATATCGACCAACGCAAGCAGCAATGTCGCAATACGATAAACCGCAATCGCGATAGGCTACAATCCGACTTTTATCAAAGTCGGAAACGTGATGGTAGGCATTTCACCCAACGTTTCACCAGGCAACGCCGGTCAACTGCTGTTTGTGTATGAGAAATCGGTTGGAAACTTTTCTCATGCGAGCACGTTGGAGGTGTCGCCACCGGCGCCAACCTTGTATGAATGCCCCGAAAAGGTAATCATTTGCATATCACAGCATTTTCTCCCTGTCGGTTAAATTTCTCGTCTGCAGCACGTCATCTTCGTGGTGTAGCAATTTTAATGGCCAGTGGTGTAGTTTCCACTTGCATCCTTGCAACAAATAATTTTTCTCGGAAACAAGTCATAAACAGATGGTACCTCACCGAACAACGGAAAGAGGAGTGTCGAGAAACACTAGCAAAATTGGAAAAGAAACGGACACGTGTGGACACAGACCGGAGGGGGAGACGTAATTATTACCGCAGTGAGCAGAAGACGCAAGTGGGAAGCAGCGTATCCAGACGACAGCAGGCAGGGGGAGTGATAAAACGCTTTGTTCGATTCCTAGGGATAAGGAAACACCACAGCCTTCTTTGACGATCAAGATTCACCACCATTAGGAGACAAATGTAAGTGATCCATCGCTATCATTCCTAGTAGAGACCCCTTGTAGTCGCCCCAGCTCTGATAATTATCTGAGAGTAACATCATTTTATTAATAACGGGCCACGCCCACTTGTGCAAAACGATGGAAGCTGAAGAATAACATTCTTAAATAGAATGTTTCCTATCCAATCCAAAATGAGGAAAAGACTTCCCTGTTACATTTCGATCTCAAATATGCAATACATGGAGCGTACACGAAAACTGACCAAAAGCAATGTCTGCATCGTATCCCCCATAGGAAGGCAGTAAAACACAAAGGCGAGTGATTGCGTATCCAGTTAACTCACAGCCAGGGTATTGGCGTAATTTCGTTCGTTCTCGTGCCCAGCGCCGAACACTAATAACTCAGTTGGGCCATCCCTTTCACCAGGCAGAGCAGGAAACAGAGCTTCACGACTTGTGGACGGCTAGTTCTCGTCTCCAGGAATCACGTGCTGTAGTAATGAGTTCGTGACTTCCCAGAAAGGCTATCCCTGGCAGCGCTTCAATAGCTAACAGCGACGCACTTCGATTCGGCGCGAAGGATAACACGCTTGCACCTCCTCCAACAGGTTCTGCTAATGCACACTGCGGACGCTAACGGCAAGAATGTCAGAACATTTGATTGTTTCGCAAGGCTGGCTGAATCAGCTATCGACATTTCACAACTGCGATCCTTTACGAGAAATTGTCAATTTCATTCCGCACGAAAACCAACCGGTAGAGGAATGGGTTCACGATGTAAGAGTCACGTTTACGACCCAAACTGGGCTTCCAATTTGTACAGTCCCCGAAGTAAGTTCGCCGGACAACGTATAAGTCAGTCCCTTCAAACAGACCGCGGCTCGCTTTGGCTCGGCTGTGTCTGGAATGGCGCTCGTACAACCTATGACGCAAGTCACGGCGATGAAGTGGTTGTACACGTTGTTTCATCAGAAGTACCCGGACACGTATTAGTGGACATTAATAAGGGGTGCGTCCGCCATTCGCCTTTATGACGGCCTGAACTCCTGTAGGGAACTTTTCAGTGAGATGTCTGGATGTCTGAATGTCTGTGGAGGAATAGTGGTGGTGGTGGTGGTGGTGGTGATGGTGGTGGGTAGTGTTTAACGTCCCGTCGACAACGAGGTCATTAGAGACGGAGCGCAAGCTCGGGTTAGGGAAGGATTGGGAAGGAAGTCGGCCGTGCCTTTTCAAAGGAATCATCCCGGAATTTGCCTGAGCCGATTTAAGGAAATCACGGAAAACCTAAATCAGGATGGCCGGAGACGGGATTGAACCGTCGTCCTTCCGAATGCGAGTCCAGTGTGCTAACCACTGCGCCACCTCTCTCTGTGGAGGAATAGCGGCCCATTCTTTGTCAATGGCCGAAAACAAAGAAGGTAATGATGTTGCACACCGGGATCTGGTGCGAAGTTGACATGCTAACTCTTCCCAAAACTTTTCCACTGGGTTCGGGTAGGTAATCTGGACAGACCAGTCCATTTCAGAAATGACCACAAACCATTGCCTCACAAATTTTGCTCTATGACAGGCTTCAATGACATGCTGATACAGCCATCGTCTCCGGAATGTTCCTCTACTCTCCGCAGAACACAATGCTGTAACGTCATATCGTTCCGCATTTAGCGTTTTCTTCAGTGCAATAGGGAGACCACCCCCTAACCACGAAAAAGTACCCTCACAGCATAACACTACCTCCTCTGTATTTCACGTTGTTCAGGCATTCGCCAAACCCGAATCTTTCAATCGAACTGCCACGACGTATAGCGTGATTCGTCACGTCACTGTCGCTGTTTACACCGACTCACGCGTCGCTTGAGCATCAACTGCAGTGTTGTTGTTGTTTTTTTGGGGAAGAAGACCAGACAGCGAGGTCATCGGTCTCATCGGATTAGGGAAGGATCGGGAAGGAAGTCGGCCGTGCCCTTTCAGAGGAACCATCCCGGCATTTGCCTGAAGTGATTTAGGGAAATCACGGAAAACCTAAATCAGGATGGCCGGACGCGGGATTGAACCGTCGTCCTCCCGAATGCGAGTCCAGTGTCTAACCAACTGCAGTGATGTGTGGGTTATGAACAACTGCTCGTTCGTTGCAACGCATTCTTTCTAACCCCGTGCACACAGTCATTTCGCTGGCTGAAATGCTTGTAGCACTTCGAAACACTCGAGTAATCCCTTCCGCTAATTTCACGCTATTTTTTACAAACCATCCTCCCCAACGCTCGACGGCGTCTATCCGTCGGTGCACGACGCCTCCGTGGCCTTGGTTTGCCTGCAACTCTTCTTTCTCGTCTACATTTCACAAACATATCACCGACACTCCACTAGGGCAGCTTCAGAGGGGATGAAATGTGCCTGATGGATTTGTTAGTCATGTCACATCCACTGACTAGCCCACGTTCGTACTCCCTGAGCTCTCTTTACTGACTCATTCTGATGTTAACTGCTTCTCTGCTCGCAGTGCTCGCCCCCGTGTTTTACAACCGCAGACGTGCGTTACTAGACTGGCAATACCGTATAGAGTATCACTGGTGTCACTGAACCCAGACGTTTAGGATAGCAATGTGGCAGCGAGCGCAAAGGACGTGTAGTAGCTGTTCATTTACTGGTAAAACACTCATAAGAAATGGGAATAAAGTGATACAACTAGGTTATCTTTAGCGTTTGGACATAATGGTCAATACATGCGTGGTGTTTAGCTATAATTTTTCGTACAGCAGAAGGAAGATGCAAAGAAAGGAACATGTCTCATGGCAAGCATAAGTAGAGACATCTTACGTCTTTTTACTTTTGTACTTTATGTAAGCCTAAAGAATCACATTACAGTTTGTCTTATCGGAAATATCGGCAGTATTTGAACAGTCTGTGTACATTTTAGGGGGTTTGATAAACTAGTATTAACAAACGTAGCTTAATGTACTTTTAACTAGTTTTGATCATCTTCTGCTTTTCTTCGAGCAGTATGTTCGTTATGAATGTGTTCCTATAAGTCTATATTCATCTCAGTGGTCTAACGAAAACTAAGATCTGCTTTACGCGTATATACACACACACACCAAATAAAGTTTTCCATTACCCTCGTTCTCAGAACTACTCAAAATAGACGTTATCTGTGGATATTGGATCACAGACACAGTCCCTTTGATTGTTCAGAGATGTCACTAAACCCGCCCAAAGATGTAATCAACCATGCATGAGTAGCGCTTATTACACAAGGGCAAGGGGGGGGGGGGGGGGGGGGTCTGACAGCTGATCGCTTCCAGTCATTCCACCAGGAAAGAGGTACACGGCTCGTGTTGTCTCTAGTTCAACCATGCCTAGACGGTCCATACCGCGGTTCGATCGAGTCCACATTGTTACTCTGTGCCAGGAAGATCTCTCAGCAACGGAAGTGTCCAGGTGTCTTGGAGTGAACCAAAGAGATGTTGTTCGGACATGGAGGAGATAGACGTGTTTGTAGGTAACCCGGTCAGGCTGAATGCCTTAGACACACTGTCTAGCGAGTGCAGCAAGGTGGATGTTCCATGCTGTTTTGAGGTAGCATTATGTGGGGCCGTCGTTCGCCGCTGGTGGTTATGGAAGGCGCCGTAACGGCTGTACTATACGTGAATGCATTCCTCCGACCGGTAGTGCAACTATATAGACTGCGTATTGGCGAGGCACTCGTCTTCATGGACGACAATTCGCGCCCCCCTCGTGCACATCTTGTGAATGACTTCCTTCAGGACAACAACATCGCTCGACTAGAGTGACCAGCATCTTCTCCAGACTTGATCCCCATCGAGCAAGTCGGGGATAGACTGAAACGGCTATTTACGGATGACCTGACCCGCGAATCACTCTGAGGGATCTATGCCGAATCGCCGTTGACGAACAGGACAATCTGGTCCATAGTGGTGCCTTGAAGAACTTGTGGATAGTATTCCACGACGAATAAAGCCATGCATCAATGTAAGAGGACGTACTACTGGGTATTAGAGGTACTGGCGTGTACAACAATCTGGACCACCACCTCTGAAGGTCTCGCTGTATGGTGATACAACATGCAATTTGTGGTTGTCATGAGCAATAAAAAGGGTGGAAATGATGTTTATGTTGATGTCCTTTCAAATTTTCTGTACAGTTTCCGGAACTCTCGAAACCGAGGTGATGCAAACCTTTTTTCATGCGTGTATGTAACTTGATGCTCTTCTCATAACACGGTTCTGCATTGCATGTGTTAAACTCAACTACTTATAGTACGCAAATATTTGCTCACCTGCAAAAATTCTTTAAACCACCTCGTAAAGCTTACAAAGCCATTTCGTTTCAATAATCGTGGTAAGACGACATGTCGCCATCTTACCTCGCCAAACTTCAGGTTGCAGTAATAGCTGTCTTTGCCAGTCTAGTAATGTATGTCTATACCGGTGCGACCGTCTCTCCTGACATCTAGTGGTCAATTCTGCATTACACAGCGGTGTCCGAACGCTTTTCATCAGATTGTGTATGTGCCAGTATGTCGTATGGTAATGTCACAGTAAGGTGATTAGACGTGGAGTACTGCTGAAAGAAGCAGTAGTGTTCGAACTTGCCTGTCACCACACTGTGAATAAAGTTGGCCGATTTTTGGTTTATGAGCGCTGCCTGTTCAACTAATGTTTCACTTCCATAACTTCAGCTCACTCATTCCGATTACCGTGAACTTAAACCATGAAGTTCGTTTAAACTTTTCCGTTTTTTTTTTCTTTGTGTGGTCCCTTTACTTGTTCATCTTCATTGTATGTTTACTGGGGTCAGCCTCGTCTTTCAAGATGCCGACAGCCTTGTGGACAGGGCTGCAGGCGTACGTTCCTGGTTTGAAGAACGCTCAGGCACCGCCTTTGCATCTCTACTGGCCCGCAAATCTTGTTTAAAGAACATGTTTGGGAAGTTAAGGCGATTTGGGAATCGCTTCTGGGACAGGCCGACGGCCAATTGCGCCACAAACTGCTGAAACGTTACTGCTGCCGTGGCTGAGAATGCCGGACGCATTGTGCGACGTTCAAACAGTGAACGAGCTGTGTCGCGGCAGCTGAACGTTCCAAGGTCCACCGTTCGAAAAGTGCTGCGAACGACTGTGAAATGGTATCCGCAGTGGCTTTCCAGGCTGTTGTGGATGCAGATGGTTGTCTCACTGAGGTTTGTAACGTGGAGCCTAAAGGTGGTAAGCAATTAACAAATGTTGCTCTCTAACGTGGAAACTAAAAATCGATTTCTTTCAATGGTTTGTTCGTTATTTCTCTTCCGCATGTCCTTTCTAATGTCTCTACAATGTTTCACTCTCCTGCGATCACTCGTTTTTTAACGTGGGCCTTCTCAAGTGGGCAAAATTTAATCATAACCACCCTGCACATAGAACTCAAGCAATGAACAAATTTGTGCAACGTCAGGATCTGGGATGAGCATAGGCACCAAACCAGTGATGTTTATCATACCTATATGTAGTGTTTTGTTAGAAAGTATTAACATGCATACAGTGCGTGTCTGGTAGAGCGTACGTAGAAAGTACCTTTACTGCGTGAACGCTTGTAGTTGAATGTGTGCTGATCATTGCCACTAGTGATTAACCACTGCTGCTGTAGATGACAGATTGTAATTTCGTGGTTAAAGGCCAAAGTGATCTCCCCATCAGAGGAAAACATTCTACTGAGCTAACCAGAGACATCATTCAGATACGGTTGGTGAAATGAATGAAGGTAGTTTCTAATGATCATGTAGCTGTAACATAAGGAAGTATGTCAGTTCCTAGCAATACTTTCCAATATTTTTATGGGAAGGTACAAAAAAACCGCTGTGACTGTATAAATTTTTTATTAAAACCATGACAGGCTTGTCGCTAGTTTTGGCGCATCCTCTTGTCATCGAAACAGGGATCAGAAAGGAAGTATTTTACATTTTTTTTTTCTCTTTACAATATTGTTCTATGGAACTGAATAATCCTGCGAAGTAGGTACTTACATACATTTTGCTTACAACGTTATTTTGTGCTGTCCTGAAGCCTCTCCCCTTCCTCCACGTCGTTGCTGAATTAAAACCGTCTACAAGCGTTTGTCAAATTAATTAAAAGGGGATGTCTCTAAAACAATAAAAAGAATAAAAAGAGTCAGCCCCAACTTTTTATTTATTGTAGAGGGTTTTAATTTAGCAATGACGTGGAGGAAGGAGAGAGACTTCAGGACAGCACGCAATAATGTTGTAAGCAAAATTTTTGTAAGTACCTAACGTATAGGATTATTCTACCCATACAACAGTATTTACTAAGACAGTGTAAAAATGAAAAAAATGTAAAATACTTCCTTTCTAGCCCTTGTTTCGTTCACAAGAGGACACACCAAGATTGGCAAGAAAGTGATCGTGGTTGTAATAAAAAAAGTTCTTCAGCCACAGGAGTGTTTTTTGCGTTATAAAAATGTGAATATTTGGCTGCGGTTTCCCACTGTTCAAAAAATACGAACTTCCGAATAATTTGGAATGAAAAGGCAGAGAATTGGTCAGTAGTGTCGGCTGGTGAAATCTGCGTACTAAGACGCTGTTGTCGGCATACGTTTATGTTTGTACTCCTAAAGCCGCCTTGCTGTAAGTGCCGGGCGATATTTTTCGTACGACTGTAGCTAACGGCTGTCGTTAAGGCTTCATATGAAATTTAATTTCTCTAATTTTCTCATCGTACTGCCGTTGCGGACAAATGGTAGTGAGGGGGGGGGGGGGTGTCGCGATACGTTTGAAGTAATATCCTGGGCGAGTCTTCCTGGAAAGTACGCCCTCCGAATTTTAACAGTAAATCTTTCAAAGGTGAATAACGCCTCTCTAGTAACGTCTGCCTTTGGTGTTTGTAGAGCAACTACGCCACCCTCTCGAGTCCACTAAAACGACTCTCTGGTTTCCAACCTTCCAGAAAATATGGAGGAGTGGAGGAATTAGGGCAAACATGTCGGTGACGAAAACCACGTGCAGTAAAACGGCTGAGAATGGATGGTCGCAATAAAGTCTCTAGATACATGCTCGTATAAGCAATATGTCTACTTTAATCAGCGGTATGACAGTAAAGGCGATGTTAAGCCTGAGTCCTTCAGGCGCATAGAACTAATGTGAGGGGGCACTTGAAGAAACTCGATTATCTGCAACTAAAAATGTTATTAAACTTGAAGAGACTAGCATATTCTGCAAATTCAACTTATGTATCCGAAACTTGGACACTGATCGCATCTCCGAGTGGTGTCTTTCCAGTATTTAAAGAGGACACCAGAGGAGATAGTAAAACTACAGACTTATAACGTGTCCAACACTTTTTTTTGCCGCATGATGACTTCCTGGTAGATGGAACATTTTTTCATCAAAAATACCTTTTCTACTAGCATCGACTCTATACATTTTGATTTTGGTTTTTCCTTTCATGAGACGCATATGTCTATATCAGAATTCAGGTTGATTCAGTGCTTTATCAGTTCGAAGAAATTTTCAACACATTTCACCAAAGAAACAAAATACGTCTTTACAGGTTGCCTATTATAAAATATATGCGATTAGATTAAATGCTCCTAGAAAACGAAATGAGGTAGTAGTTGTTGTTGATATCGTTGTCGTTTTTTTTTCTGGATCAAAAGATGTCATCAAAAGCAAGATTTGCATCATGCATACCAGAAGCAAGTGGTGACCCTGCAACCTGATAAATCATTTGTGTTTAATGAAAACACTTTTGCTGTCGTACTATTACGCTTTCGTGAGGCACACGCGTTGTTGCTTTCATTTCTGTTAAACATTCGCCTTCCACCAAAACGTATGTCTGTAATAGTCAGAGATTCGTAGCGCCAATCAATCACTAATGAAGATACTCCTCATGGGCGTACCGTATCTCGGGTACCAGTCAACAATGCGGTGCAACGCGAGATAACGTGAAGCACAATTTTGCACTATAACTTGATGTATTCAGCCCTTGGCTACGTGATAGTTAAAGTTGCCGCTATTTTCGGGAACAAAATTTGGTTTATCGCTTAATGCTTGCCACGGGCGTCTACGAAGACTTCTTGCTAGACGGAACATCTTTTTCATTAATAAGAAAACGTACTCTACAAGCACCGATTGTATCCACGTTGATTTTGCTTTGTCCGTCCACGACACATGTATGTAGGCGAGGATGTTGCTGAGTAGCTGAACATCGTGCTTGCAGTCACTCAGAGAACAGCGTCAGACTGCCTTACTTTTTTTTATCTACAAACAACCCATTACCATGTGCTGCATTCCAACAAACATTAATTAAGATTCAAAAATCGAGCAATAAAAAATGGTTGAGGACAGTTGCAGGTGCAGATCGTCGTCAATCAATTACGGTCCATTGTCAGCTCGTGTCAGGCGCAGGTTGCGTCAGCGGAAATTCTTTATGAAATGAGAAGCTGACGTGTCCTAATTACATTTCAAGTACGACCTTGTCCAAGTCACTCGAGGGCAGCTCCGCTGGACGAATGTCCGCTGCTCTGACATTTATCACACGCAACAGCTTCACGTGGGCTCACCTCTTGTCCTACGAGGCTGGTTGCCCAAGTTCTGCAAGAATACACCAGTGGTCCTCTAACTGCAGGATTATACACTCAGATTGTTCCCGTTGTAGCTGCAGACTATTGCGCGGCCGACAATTGTCAAGTGAGACTTTCTGCAACACAGGGAGAGCGTCGTGAACTCCCCGATACTGGAGATGTGCGCCAAGGTGTCTAGGAGTAGAGTGGTGATGGCTTAAGACATCGAACTACACTTTTGAGAGTCATCCGCGGTTTTGTCTGGCGAGCATCGCACTTTCTTTTGCGAATTCATCAAAAGTGGGAGGTCGCCGAAAGCAGCCGAGCCTTTATTTGCACGACACTTTGGGCTCGGTCGCCAAGACCCCATTCCAGGTAAGGAAAACACTCGGAGCTTCAAGCGCCAAGTAGAGACACTGTGCATTGATATAGAAATTTCCTGACCGACATTGCACTGCCACAGGACTCAGAAACGGATGTCCGCCATGACAGCTCCACGCTCTACAGTTGTCGCGCCGATGTGCTGGATAATCGCTTGTCGCCGATGTGCTGGATAATCGCTTGTCGCGATCTGAAAATGTACGCCTCAAAACTGTTTTTCTAGTCGACAGATTCCCAGCGGGGTCAGGGATTTTCTCTGCCTCGTGATGACTGGGTGTTGTGTGATGTCTTTAGGTTAGTTAGGTTTAAGTAGCTCTAAGTTCTATGAGACTGATGACCTCAGAAGTTAAGTCCCATAGTGCTCAGAGCCATTTGAACCAGAGCCATCTAGTCGACAGTCTTCTGCTAGGTCCGATGCAGCGCGCTACGAATTTGTCTCTTCTGCCAACACCTTCATCTCACAGTTGCACTTACTTCATGCATCCTCAATTATTTGTTGCGTATATTCCATTCTCTGCGTTGCACTGCACTGCACTATTTTTTACTCTACAGGCCCCTCTAGTACCATCGAAGTTACTCCATCACATCTTACTCCTTGCCCTATCAGTCTCCCTAACTTTCAACGTCCCTCTATAGTACCACATCTCAGACTCTTCGATTCCCGTCTTTTTCGGTTTTCCCAGTGTCTATGGTAAACTGTCATGTAATGCTGTGCTCCTAACGCACAAAAATTGAGGAAGATGTTTGATACCAGCACACACACGCTCTTTGTCGGTGCTAATCTACTTTTCATGTCACTTTTATTTTGTCCGTAATACGTTATTTTGCTTCCAAGGTAACAGGATTTCCTTAACTACTTTATGGTCCTCAAATGGTTCAAATGGCTCTGAGCACTATGGGACTTAACTGCTTAGGGCATCAGTCCCCTAGACCTTAGAACTACTTAAACCTAACTAACCTAAGGACACCACACACATCCATGCCCGAGGCAGGATTCGAACCTGTGACCGTAACGGTCGCACGGTTCCAGACTGTGGTCCTCGGTTTTGATGTTAACATTATGCCTCATGTCGTTTCTGCTACATCTGATTACTTTCGTCTTTTTTCGATTTACTCTCAGTCCATAGTCTGTACTCATTGGAGCATTCTTTCCATTCAGCATGACCTGTAATCTTCTTCACTTGCACTGAGGATAACAATGTCATCAGCGAATCTTGTCATTGATATTCCTTGATCCTTATTTTTAAAAGCAATCACTTTTTTTTCTAATTGCGTTATCGCCTCTTCGATGTAGAGATTGATGTATTCCATCTTCTTGTTCATTCTTGGTTCTCGCACATATTGTATATCTACACTGAGGTGACCTCATAAATCGTGTAGGGCCTTCTTTTGTCCGGCAACTTGACGTGACGTGGACTCAACAAGTCGTTAGTAGTCCCCTGCAGAAATATTGAGCCATGCAGCCTCTATAGCGAAAGTGTTGCCGGCGCAGCATTTTGTGCACAAATCTCGGTTATGCCCCTAAATGTTAAGCGGAACTGCCCAGAATGTTCTTTAAACCAATCGCGAGCACTAGTGTCCCAGTGACATGATATCGTTGTCTGGGAACATGAAGTCTGTGAATGGCTGCAAATGGTCTCCAAGTAGCAGAACATAACCATTTCCAGTCAACGATCGTTGCAGTTGGACCAGAGGACCCGCTCCATCCCATGTGAATACAGCCCATATCATTATGCGGCACCAGCAGCTTGCACAGTCCCATGTTGACAGATTGGATCCACGGTTCCGTGGGGTCTACGTAATCGCTCATCTGACGAGGCCACAGTTTTCTAGTCGCATGGTCACGGGCCCAGGAGAGGAGCTGCAGGCGAAGTCGTGCTGTTAGCAAAGGCACTGGACTTGGTCGTCTGCTGTCATAACCCAGTAACTTCATATTTCGCAGCACTGTCCTAACGGATACGTTTGTGGTAGGTCGCACATTGATTTCTGCGTGTATTTTACGCAGTGTTGTTTGTCAGCTAATATTGCGCAAACGTGCTGCCCTCGTTCATTTGGTGAAGCCCGCCGGCCACCCCGTTTATGTGGCTGAATGTAAAGACTGAAATTTTATATTCTCTATACAGCAGATCTCGTAATATTGAATTGCCTAAGGATTTCTGCAACGAAATGTCACAAGCATCTGGCTCCGACTTTCATTTTGTGTTCAAAGTCTGTTAATTCCCGTTTTGAGGCTATAATCAAATCGGAAACTTTTCCACGTGAATCACCTGATTACGCATGACAGCTCCACCAATGCACTTCCTTTTTATACCGCGTGTACACGATGCTACTGCCATCTATATATCTGCATATCGCTACCGGATTTTTGTCGCATCAGTATATATACAAACTGTAATACACAAAAAAGTCTCAATGAGTCTCAAACCTAGTGAGGTTGATGTTCGACGCCCTTCTTTATGATTCATGGCTTCATATACTAAGCGTAGCCAAAAGAAACATCTTCTGATGCAACGCTGACAATAAAGACCCAGGAATTGCACTGTAGTTCACAGACGTATATTAACAGAGTGATGTAAAATTTATAATTTTGTAATCATACGTTCCTATTTTTTGAAACAGGTAACTACTTTCCCTGACTAGTGATCGTCACTGACGAATATTACGAAACTTAATCCGTCAACTTTGAAGCAAGTTACCTATTGATGTATTGATCGAGGTGGCGCTATCCTTATGATGGTGAGGGTTCAAATGCCCGTCTAGGCAGCCACTCTTCCGTTTTCCGTACTTTCTCTAAATGACATAAGCGAAACGTCGGAGTGGTTCCTTCTGAAAGGACAAATGCAGTTTTTTTCCCTATGTCTCGACTATTGACAGTTGCGGTCTAGCAAATACAGTACTTGACTGCAGGCCGGAATGTCTCGGTACACTCCCGGGTGGGGGAAGATTTTTTCCTCGTTCCAATCCCTCCGGGATACCCCGAGGTCCCCCTCAGGCTGTCGTCAAATGAGTAGCGGATCTCTCCCGGGGGCAAAAGCCGGTCTGGGCGATAGGTCCGCCACCCCTGCTAGTGTCGTGCCGAAGAGAGTTTTTGTGATGGGGGCCCCTCCAACGTGGTGACCAAACCAATAGTTCTACTGTCACCTCAGTCAACATGTTAGTTATCTAGTAAGTGGATCACAGGATGCTGGGCTGTGTTGTTATCCGTGCGTCTGGGTAAGACTACGCATTAACACGGTCCATCAGATGATAGATAGTGGACGAAACGCGAGGGAGGGTAGAGATTTGAAGAGCAAAGGGAAAAGAGTGCCAAGGCTCGTGCTGTGGGAAAAAACCTCTGCGACAGTGCGATGGGTAGTGTGCCCTCTAGCTGCAGTCGGGCAAATGCCCCGCTCACGGGCTTGTGCTACAAACATTGAGTTTTATTTTTCCCCTTAGCTCACGCTCTGTCACTAGTGTCCTCATCGCTGACGGGATGGCCAACGCCATGGTTCAAAGACTATGTGATCTCAAACAGGATTTCACAGTGGTCCACACACCTCGTCGCTCCATGGGAATCGTCTGACCATTGTTCCCTGGGCACGGTGTTACCTTGTTTCATTGTGTCGGTTGGCCTCGAGCATCACAAAATTTGACACCGTGATTTGTTTTTCCGTGGAATTGCCTCAGTTCTGAGGTACCAAAGCATTCATTCAGCAACAAATGCATGGAATAGTCGCGTACAGTAAACAGTCATACACTCGCAGCTAGCGGACGAAAGGAGCTGGTACTACGCAAGGAAAGGAAAGGTTCCTGAACCGTGGTGCAGCGGCGAAGGAGGAAAGGAGTGGGTGGAGAAGGGGGGGGGGAGTCATACACCTTAGAATCCACCCAAAAACACTATCCAACTCAACCTTTTCTTGACTCTCTCAAACACGTTCATTATGTGTTTACGTAATACTCCCAATCTTAATTTTAAGAACTTCCATTTCCTCGTGCTAATTTCGTATTTTAGTTATTAGGGAAAACAAATTTATGGTTTAACTTCTCGATGCCATCAAGATGGTGAGGTTGACAGAGACGAATCGCAAGTTTTGCTATGACAAACAACGAAAAAGAGATCGAAAGTGTCCTCCCTAGCATTCGCCTTAATCGGGAACACGGAGAGTCTAAATGTGGCCGGGCACACAGACTTTTGAAAAGCTTTCAAGGCTACGCCATCTCGCACTCTGTTCTTTCGTCATTCTGTCACATACAAACAGACGGATTACACTGATGTGACAAAATTCATGGGATAGCGAATACACGTACACAGATGGCGGTAGTATCACGCACAGAAGGTGTAGAAGTCACTGCATTGCCGGAGCTGCCATTTGTAGTCAGGTGAATCACGTAACAAGGTTTCTGATTTGATTGTGGCCACACGGCAGGAATTAACAGACTTTGAACGAAAAATTGTATGTGGAAGTAGAAGCATTCCATTTCGGAATCTTCAGGAAATTCAATATTCCGAGATCCACAGTGTCAAATGCGTGCCGAGAATACCACATTTCAGGCATTACCCCTCACCACGGACAACCTGGTTGCCGATGACCTTCACATAACGACTCAGGGCAGCGGCGTTTGCATAGAAGTCTCAGTGCTAACGCCTAACAGAGAAGCAACATCACATGAGGTAATCGCAGAAATCAGTGTGGGACGTACAACGAACTTACCCAGTTAGTGTCGTGAGGTATGGCGTTAATGGGCTATGGCACCACACGACCGACGCGAGTGCCTTTGCTGATAGCACGAAATCATTTGCAGCGCCTCTCCGGGCTCGTGACCATACCGGTTGGACTATGGTAGGGTTCGAGTGTGGCACAGACCCCGCGAAAACATGGACCTAAGTTGTCAACAAGGCACTGTGCAAGCTGATGGTGGTGGGTCCATAAAGGTAGGGGCTCTGTTTACATCGAATGGACTGGGTCCTCTAGATGTTCGGGTACTTGCACATCATTGGCAGGTATTTCATGGACGTCATGTTGAAACGTCCCCTTAGAAAAATTGTACACGGCTGGTCTATGTGAAACGTCCTCTTTGAACAATTATACACGAATGTGCTTAAACTGACACACAATATTTTTAGCGCAACGCAATCTGACTTTCAAAATTCCCTACAAAAGGATGGCCCTGACTAACATTAACCTATACGTTTCACATATCACTTACCTCACAAAAATCTTGGTTACTCGAACTACTGCAATACAGCGAGCGCCACTACTGCCAGCTAACTAAAAGATTCAAACTACTGAAGGCACTAACTACTGATAGGCACAGTTAGCAAATGAAAGATTTTAATAGAGTACAAACAATGTATTTACCTTAATAGTCATAATATATATGATAGTTCATGACATCCAGTCTTACAAATTACAAAACTCCGCCATCTCTCCCCCCACGTCCACCACTGCTGGCGGCTCACCTCCAACTGCGCAACGCTACGCGCTGTTAGCATCTAGCTGCAGCTGCCCAACACTACAATGGCAGGCAACAATGCAAACTAAACACAGACTGCGCATGGCACAGCCAGTGATTTTTATACAGAGCGCTACGTGGCGGCGGCGTTACCAATAATAAAACCTAAACAGCTTACTTACAATGTTCCCAAACAATGAAGGAATCTGAATGGATGACACTGCCCCATGTCACCAGGTTACAACTGTTAACGACTGGTTTGAGGACCATTCTGGACAGTTCGAACGAATGATTTGCCCCCCAGGTCACCACATATTGGGTCCATACCATATCGATTTGCTCCACTACGACGAGAAAATGGAGGTCCTACATAGTATTAGACGATATCACACGACGTCTATCACCTCAGTGTGATCACTTATTTCTAAGCTGTTCTCGGACTTCACGGAAGTCATGCTGTTACACATTTCATGGTCGTGCTGGCAGGTCAACGATACAGTCACTGAAAGGAAGGCGACCAGTTCAGTCACATGCACTTTAATATTTGAACTTGTTCAGTTGGTGCCAGAAGTGTCATGTGCTCTAGAGTGAGGCTTCATGGAAACTCAACAAATCGCAGATAGGCTACGGACATGTAAAGAATCACAAATACTCTTAAACCTTATACTAACGCGTCGCTCAATGAACGCGCTCTCCCATGCACGCTAGAGACATGCGTGCGGGTAACACAGGGGGCAGCGATCTAAGGTAGACCGTAAGCTGTTGTAGGACCTTTTCCACGGGGACTGTCCGGTAGCACCTGACACGGCGCAACTCTGCTTTCTGAACTCAGCTGGGCAAACTGTACAGCAGTCGTCGCTGGACACGTCGGTCAGCCCCCGCCTGTGGCAGCACGCCAGGCCCACCTGCCGTGCCGCGCTCGGCGCTCGTAAACGGGCAGGATGCGCAGGGCGGGGCCGCCCACGCCACAGGTGTCGGCGCAGCGCATCCAGGATGGGTTGCGGCAGGTCAGTGACTGCGGCGGGTGAAAGGCGGCGTCGCTCAGCCGCTGCACTTCCCCCTCACTGACGCCAGAACCTTTTTTCGCGTGCGTTACCGAGTTCCTCACACGTCTCCGTGCATGACGCCGCTACTACACGCCAATGGAGAGGCTGTCAATTTGGTGGGACTCACATCGAGTCTGGAGGTTGAAAGTTAACAGTTACACTCTAATTATACCTTAAATATACAGACCAAAACTCTGGAGTACCTTTTTACTGATCCATAGCCTTTTTTTTAGGTAATCCGTTGATATAAACCATCTGAATCTAACAAGGGGACCGTGCTTCATCATATATATATATATATATATATATATATATATATATATATATATATATATATGTGTGTGTGTGTGTGTGTGTGTGTGATATCTTATGGGACTTAACTGCTAAGGTCATCAGTCCCTAAGCTTACACACTACTTAACCTAAATTATCCTAAGGACAAACACACACACACCCACGCCCGAGGGAGGACTTGAACCTCCGCCGGGACCAACCGCACAGTCCATGATTGCAGCGCCTGAGACCGCTCGGCTAATCCCGCGCGGCCCAAATATATGATAATGCAAGTCCTGAGCAGAAATTAAAGTGGCAGAAATGCAGACCTCAGATGCTCAAGCTTTAGGGAATATAGTATTTTCGGGCCGGAACGGGCGAGGCACCTGCCCTTCTTGTTAGCACTGATTGCAGGCAGTGGTTGATGGTGCAGAAGAAAGAATACAGGACGGTAACCCAAGGGTCGTAGGATCGAATCCCTATGAAGAGGCCGAACGGTTCTAGGCGCTAAAGTCTGGAACAGCGTGACCGCTAAGGCCGCAGGTTCGAATCCTGCCTCGGGCATAGATGTTTGTGATGTTGTTAGGTTAGTTAGCTTTACGTAGTTCTAAGTTCTAGGGGACTTATGACCTCAGAAGTTCAGTCCCACAGTGCTCAGAGCCATTTGAACTAGCCTATGAAGAGCTTAATTTTTATTTTTACATTAAGTGCACTGTAAATAAACCAAGATAATGCTCAATATATGTATTAATATATAATGCAATTATAATTATATATATATATATATATATATATATAATTATAAAAAATTAAATATATGTATTAATATAAAACGTATTTGATTTGACGGAACCCCGTGTGCAGAGCAACAAATGTCTTGTGTCAACTGACACAGCTCTACAACTACACGAGGAAATTTTTCAGGAAATTTTTCAAGATGTAAAAGCACTGCCATTCAGTAGTGTTAACTTCCCCTGTCCTCTCCCTTCCCAACCCTAAATGCACTCCACTAGTGTAGCCCTGAGATGTCCAGTTTTATCGTCAACTACAGAATTTGATCAGAACCCTTCAAAACACTTCATGGAGAGAGGAAAATAAATCGCATCTTGAGGAGACTGCAAAAAAATGCATTCCATCGAGCGTCACCGGCTATCCTCGTCAACATTTGGCGAAAGAACAAGTTACTCCTGGTTTTCTGCCAAACTGTGCGATGAGAGGGATCCTTTTATAAATGTAAGCGAAGTCTGTGTATAGAAATTCTATCACAACCATGTTATTGTAAAAATACAGCGTTTACAAAGTATGCAAGGCGTCGAGGAAATTAGCACTTTCCCTATTTTTACAATGAACGTTACTCGCCACGTGTAAATTCTCAACTGGAAAATAATAAAGTACTTAGGAGCACGTGCTGAGAAGTAATGCTTCTGGGTTTTTTATGTGACAACTCTTAAAGCTTTTTAAATGCAACAAACGTTATTAACATTGTATATACGGATGCCTATATATATATATATATATATTTCTCAACGTACTCACTCTGGCGATAAACACATTTCTCCCAACGAGAGACCAGTTTGTTGATACTGTCACTGTAGATTATTAGATTTTGTTGATTTAACAACATCCTCACCTCTGGTAGCACTTCATCATCACTATCAAACTGAAGTGATGGTGTTCTTTAAATTTTGGAGACAAATGTAAACTAGATGGGACCAGGCTGGGACTAGTGGAGCGTGATCGATGACGATGAACCCAGGGTGTCGCAGCGCGCGTGTGTGGTCTGGCATTGTCCTCCTGAAGCAGGGGACACTCCATGGATGGACGAACTCTTCGAATTCGAAACTAAATTACAGCAGGCTTTTTCTCACGTACAGAAGTAGTCACGTTACGCACCACCACGTTACATGCTACAATCGGGAGCTCTGCATCGGGAGAGGACTGCAAATATGTAGATATGAAGAACAAAGATGTAAAACGTTAACAATGCTTGCTTCATATAAAAATCTTTAATAGTTTTCAGATAACAAATTTAGAAGCTTTACCTTTTAGCACGGCCTCGTAATTTTATAAACGAATTTCTCGCGTAGGCCTCATGGAATTTTCCTTTGTTTTTTCTTTTATGAAAATATTAACAAAGACAATATACTGAGCATTATTTCGGTTTATGTGCTCTGCAGGTAACGTAAGAAACTGGAAATAAAAACAAGTTTCAGCATAGGGATTCGATCCCATGTCCCTCGAATTACAGAGTTGGTCTCTTTCCGCTGCGCCATTTGCAGCCTGGAAAATAATCCAACACAAATGGCTCATGCCTCTCCCGACCTGCGGCATAAGTCTTCCCCCCCCCCCCCCCCCTCCCCCCTAAGCGCTTGGCCATCTGGAGTTCACACCTCTGCCATTGTCATTTCTGCCCAAGCGCTGTATACGTCACAAATTACGGCGAAATCGGTTATGAGGAAAGGCGCCGTCTCCTGCACGTTACTTGGACACATCGATGAACTTTAGAACGCTCAATGTAAAACATATTCGTTTGAGTCTGAAGGAAACCATTAGCTAATATTATCATGGTATATTTGCAAAGTTCAAGTGTTTTTAGTGCAAAGTTGGGTCGTCTCGTAGACAAGCACCAAGTCAATGCATACGTTTATGCAGTTTGTGGAAACTGAAATAACACTCAGTCTGACTTTCGCATCACATTCGCTAATCTCTGAATAGTGAAGAACGTTTAACTGAATTGTGCTGCGAGAACTGATACGAAAGTAGAGCTGCAGGCGGAACATCATTTTCACCAGTCTCGACACAAGTACTTACTGAAAGTGCTGAAAGATTACGTAATGTAGAGGCTTGCATCACAAGGAAGGAAGGGATAGGATGTTGTTATGGGTGGCCGGTATCCTCTTTGTACAACACAAATGCACACGTGGATTAATGCTGTTCTTTATTTACATGAACGGGAACATTTAGTTAACCTGAATAGAGTCCATGTTTGTGGTACAAGCTCATTCTGTAGCAGCCCCACCATACTAACTAATCGGGTCACTATCTATTGTCGTAGCTTGTGATGAACTAAACCCTTTCTGCGACTAAACTGACAGACGTCAAACTTGATGACTGAGTGAGTGAGGCCCTCCGGTCACCATCGGCGGCCTAAATACCTGCTGTCGAGGGCGATGGCGGCATGCTGCTTGTGGATGTGGCTCTGGCGTCTCTCGTGATAATCGTGGTTGATCCAGCGCCTACTAACCAATCTTGATGCTTCATCTTTGGTGACCGGTGTGCTGTCGACAGCTTACTCCGGCACACGTAATGTATGGCGGTAGTATGTGCTACTATGAGGTTTGTGCACTGTTTGTTTGCTGGTGCCACTAAACAGGATGAGGGGTTGCAGGTGCGGAACATGCAAATCCTCGTGGTTCCAGTAGGAAACAGAGGAATATTCGATAAATTAATGATACGGATACTGTTGTGACTGTCAGCACAATGTGCAGTAAAAATGCAATGTAAAGATCAGTTTATTAACGTGGGGCCGGTCGGTGTGGCAGAGCGGTTCCAGGCGCTTCAGTCTGGAAACGCGGGGCCGCTGCGGTCGCAGGTTCGAATCCTGCCTCCGGAATGGATGTGTGTGATGTCCTTAGGTTAGTTAGGTTTAAGTAGTTCTAAGTTCTAGGGGACTGATGACCTCAGATGTTAGGTCCCATAGTGCTCAGAGTCATTTGGACCATTTGAAGTTCCCATTACAAATGTCATCTGACTAAAACAGCTTCAAATACGATAAGGAAGCCTGCAAACGTCAGGAGACTTTACACAAAGGACCATGATATTGAACATTTTACTCTATTAAGAAAAGCAATGTTATCCAAAAAGTGTGCTCTTATGTTACTCCCTAAAACGTGGACTGAATACCAAATATGCTCACGGATAAATTTAGTACACGAGAGTATTATTGTCGATGTGGAAATGCAATTAAAATTTATCAGAAAGAAAACTAAGTCCCATTTCAATCGGACCATGCACCAAGTGCAAAGAATTTACCCCATCTAACCATGACTTCAAAAACAGACATGTACTGCAAGAAGGTAGCAATTATGGTTGTAAATAGTTGCTTAGGCCATTCGTATGTAGCGACATCGCCCAGAAAATTTAAGGTAGCACGGTATGAGACGGCAGTCGGCACCCACGCGTTCCAACATAACTACATCACCTAATAACCAAGGAAACTGGCACACCTGCCTAATATCATGTAGGGCCCCCGCGACCACGCTGAAGTGACGCAACATGATGTGGCACGGACTCGACTAATGTCTGAAGTAGATCTGGAGGGAATTTACGCCATGAATCCTGCTGGGCTGTCCGTAAATCCGTAAGAGTACTAGGGGATGGACATCTCTTCTGAACAGCACATTGCAAGGCATCTCAGGTATGCTCAATAATGTTCATGTAAGGAGAGTTCGGTGGCCAGTGGAAGTGTCTAAACTCGGAAGAGAGTTCCTGGAGCCCTTCTATAGCAATTCTGGACTTGTGGGGTGTTGCATTGTCCTGCTGGAATTTCTCAAATCCGGCTGAATACACAATCGACACGAATGGATGCAGGTGATCAGACAGGATCCTTACGTACGTGCCAACTATCAAAGTCGTATCTAGACGTATCAGGGGTCCCATACCACTCCAAATGCACACGCTCCACATCATTACAGAGCCTCCACCAGCATGAATATTCCCCTGCTGACATGCGGGGTCCATGGATTCATGGGGTTGTCTTCATACTCGTACACGTCCATCCGCTCGATACATTTTTGAAACGAGACTCGTCCGATCAGGAAACATGTTTCCAGTTATCAATAGTCCAATTTCGGTGATGAAGGGTCGATACGAGGCGAAAAGCTTTGTACTGTACACTCATCAAGGGTACAGGGATGGACCTTCGACTCCGAAAGTGTATATCGATGATATTTCGTTGAATGTTTCGGACTCTGGCACTTGTAGGTGGCCCAGTATTGAAATCTGCAGCCGGCCGGTGTGGTCGAGCGGTTCTAGGTGCTTCAGTCTGGAACCACGCGATCGCTACGGTCGAAAGTTCGAATCCTGCCTCGGGCATGGATGTGTGTGCTGTCCTTCTGTTAGTTAGGTTTAAGTAGTTATAAGTTCTAGGGGACTGATGACCTCCGATGTTAAGTCCCATAGTGCTCAGAGCCATTTGAATAAGTTGAAATCAGCAGCAATTTGCGGAACCGTTGCAGTTCTGTAGCGTTGAACGATTCTCTTCAGTTGTCGTTGGTCCCGTTCTCGCAGGATCTTTTTACGGCCGCAACGATGTCGGAGATTCGATGTGTTACCAGATTCCTGATATTCACGGTACATTCGTGAAATGATCGTAAGGGAAAATCTCCACTTTGTCACTACCTCGGAGATGCTGTGTCCCATCGATCGTGCGCCGAGATCACTTAAATCTTGATAACCTGCAATTGTAGCAGCAGTAATAGATCTAACAACTGCGCCAGACATTTGTCTTATATAGGCGTTCCTGACCGCGATGCCGTATTCTGCCTGTTTACATATCTCGCAATTTGAAAACGCATGCCTATACCACTTTCTTTGGCGCTTCATTGTGTATAATCGGCAGTTCATTCCGCACTACCTATCGATGGAAAACTCGCAACTGCCCTCCTGATTGTTTAGTGCTGGACAATGTACCTGTCTCGCGCGAGATTGTCACATGTGCGTGGTGCAAATATGCTACCATAGAAATGGTACGTTCATGTTGACGCATTAATAAAACTAGTCAAGGTGAACAGCAGACGCGTTTCAAGGTGGAAGAAACGTTCGTGGTCTAAGCCACAAAGCTGCCTGCCTCTGTGGTGTTAGGATAGAGCCGCTGGCTAGCGAATCGAAGGACAAGGGCGGGCCCGACAAAATGGTCGTAGATAGTGCATTCTTTGAGCAAGGCTCAAAGTGGTCGAGCATTTTATGTCACAGACTCAGAAATTTCGGACTCCGTTTGAACTTTCGTCGCACTGCGATTTTGCGACTTTCGTTGGTACTATCTACTCGTGCGTCTTTGGACTATTATCGTACTACTGATTTTAATAATGAAAATAACTGAGAAACACCAGCTGAAGTATCATTTAAGGTGAAAGTCATAACGTAGAAAACATTAACTAATTGACGTATAAAAGATCACAATCACGATTTAATCAGAGCTCGACTTTTCACTCGTCCTGTGACGTAGCGACGACGTCTATTGGTACCATCTCCAAGACGGGTCTTGTCACTGAAATTATTCTTGTGATCTCCATTACAGTCAGTTTAGTGTGTATTACGTTCCAATCAATTTTGTTCCCTTTTTTATCTGGTAACTTTTTTGTACATTATTCTAGTATTTGTACAGGGATCGAATTGCTCATTTGCAACGTACTTGGAAACTGATAATAGTCTCTAATAACGAAATAAAATATTTTACTGGGTTCATAGTCAAGCAACATTTTTTGAAGGACATTTTTATGTTTAACTAGGAAAAAAGACATAACGAACCACGAAGGAACTATCCGAATGGGAGTGAAATCGTAAGATATGATGTGATGCTTGTACAAACAAACCAATAATTACAGTTTCAGAAAAACTGGATGATTTATTCTAAAGAAAGAGGTTCACAAATTGAGGTAGTCAATATTGCGTTGGTTCACGTCTGGCCCTTATGCAAGCAGTTCTTGGATGTCCTCCTGAGGGACATTGAGACAAATTCTGTCCAACTGGCGCACTAGATCGTCAAAACCCCGAGCTGGTTGAAGGGCCCTGTCCATAATGATTCAAACGTTCTCAGATGGGGAGAGATCCTGCGACCATGCCGGGGAAGATAGAGTTTGGCAGGCACAAAGACAAGCAGTAGAAACTCTCTCTGTGTGCTGGCGGATACATGCTGGCGTTCTCTCCTGCCTGTACTTCGTATCTCCTGTATAGTTTTTCAGTTGGCGAAAGAAGGTACAGCAATCAGTCGTATGTCGTGTTTATTGTAGTAGCTGTAGATTTCGGTCACTGGGCGACCATCTTCAGTGCTACAACTAATACAGGAAACAATTAGAATATAATCGCATACATGTTAACACCGAAGTACAACCGTATAAATTTTGTACATACGTGGACGGTACAAAGCAGATAAAGTTGACACATTCATTCACTATCTAGCACAGTCCCTCTTGGATTGGACTCGTCAAAATTGCAGTGATTCGTGCGTGACTTGGGACTAAGGTTTGGTAGCGTTGTGACACATCTACTGCTACACGCCCAGCAATTGCGGTGGCCTGACAATACCAGTTTCTCTCCCGCGGAATCTGGCCGGAATGAAACAACCTCGGGCCTGTAAAGAAACACTGGAGTTGCATGCAAATTACGGAACGGCTAATGCTGCGGTTAAGAGGGTCGCAATACTTTCCGGCGCAGGACCGTTCACCTGAGCGGTCTTGCACCAGCGACAAACTGGGCTACGTAAGAACGCGTGTTATTAATAGCAGTGCCACTGCACGGCAACAAGAGGCATGCTGTGGAGAACAGAGAGAGGTGTTCGCCACATCCTTACTTTCACTGAGAAGCAAAACGGCTTGCAATAGCTACACTATGAGTTACATGCTAAGCTAAAGAGATGGGCTACAGATACGTCGCAGTACTAATAAGAATCTAGTTCGGAAAGCTGTCAAACAGTACTCATCGAGATATTCATTACCCTTAACTTAAAAAGAGGTTCCAAGTCTCGAAAAAAACTGTCGAGGGTTCGCAAAACACCACTTTTTCTAAGTTCTTGCATATCGGTCTCCAGTTTCTCCGATGATTCATTGTTATTCTCTTTGTTCATCTTTCATACCGAAATAATCATAAAACGTAAGGGGTATATTTTACGGAATCCTGATTTTACTGGGAACCCCTTCCATGTCGTGTTCACACAACAAGGCCATATGAATATTAAAAAAGCTTCACTCCACGCAGACTTATCTGTGGTGGCTCGCTGAGCAGCCTACAAGCTATCGACCAGTACTGCCCTCGCCATCCTTTGGTAGTGACCATCCAGCAATCCGTCTATGCCCTGGAACGGTCCAGTCGTTTGGTGCTGTTTGTCTGGACCTCCAAGGACGCGTCGGAATTCCAGGCAACGAGCCTGCTGATGGGCTGGCCAAATAGGCTACGCAGAAACTGCTTCTGGAGATCGGCATCTCCGAAACTGACCTGCGTTCAGTATTATTATGCCGCAAGGTTTTTCGGCTTAGGGAGACGGAATGGCACAACGAACTGCGTGCCATTAACGAGACTATGAATGTGTGGAAGTCCTCCATGAGGGACTCTCGCCGCCGGCCGCTGTGGCAGACCGGTTCTAGGTCCTTCAGTCCGGAACCGTGCTGCTGCTACGGTCGCAGGTTCGAATCCTGCCTCGGGCATTGATGTGTGTGATGTCCTTAGGTTAGTTAGGTTTAAGTAGTTCTAAGTTCTAGGGGACTGATGATCTCAGTCCCATAGTGCTCAGAGCCATTTGAACCATTTCTGGACTCTCGCCGGGTCTCTGTGGCTCTCTGCCGCCTCCGCATTGGCCACACTTGGGTGGCCCACGGCTGTCTCCTGCCCCGGGAAGAGCTCCCTCAGTGTCGGTGCGGCACCCGGTTGACAGTGGCCCATATTCTGTTGCGCTGTCCTGCTTTGGCTGCCCTGCGACAAAATCTTCGGTTACTGAAGTCGTTACCGTTAATATTAGCCGACAACGGCTCAACGGCAGATTTAGTTTTACGTTTTATGCGTGAGGGTGGGTTTTATCATTCTATCTAAGTATTAGTGCATGTCACTCATCCGACTGTGTTCTGTAAGCTATTGCTTTTACGCTGGAAGTTTTAATTTGTCGCAAAGTGGCTGGCAAATCTTTTTTACTCTCGTGATCAGTCAGCCCCGGTCATTTTGTCTCTTGTTTTAATCCCTTCTACCTGTTTCTTGCAGCTCTGTGTGGTTTTCTTGTCCTATTTTGTCGATTGTAGTGTTTGTTGCCCACCTGTCGTTCTTGTGGTGTTTCCCTTTCTCCCGGCATTGTGCTGCACGTCTCCTCTGATTTATTCTTTCCCTTGTGGAATTGTTTTAATAGGAATATGGGACCGATGACCAAGCAATTTGGCCCCTTTCACCCCCATCCCCATTTAAACCAACCAACTTGTGAAGAAACTTCCTGGCAGGTTAAAACTGTGTGCCGGACCGGGACTCGAACTCGGGACCTTTGCCTTTCGCGGGCAACTGCTCTACCGACTGAGCTACACAAGCACGACTCACGCCCCGTCCTCACAGCTTTACTTGTGCCAATACCTCGTCTGCTACCTTCCAAACTTTACAGAAGCACTTGCCCGTGAAAGACAAAGGTCCCGAGTTCGAGTCTCGGTCCGGCTCACAGTTTTAATCTGCCAGGAAGTTTAATATCAGGGCACACTCCGCTGCTGAAAATCTCATTCTGGAACTTATGAGGAGTTTATTGTCTCCCTGTAATGATCAGCTCGTCATATCAGCACACACTCCGCTGCAGAGTGAAAATCTCATTCTGGAACTTATGAGGAGTTTATTGTCTCCCTGTAATGATCAGCTCTAGCGAGGAGCAGTAGAGGATTCCGTAACAGAGCCCTGCCGTGTGCTCCTTTCATCTGGCTGGGCGCCCGACAGCTCGGCCCTCTAGCGATGACGGAGGTCGATCGCTATCGCACGGCGGGGCCGCGTCAGAGCGGCGAACACGATCTGTCTCTGCCGCGACCTCGCCCCACACTGGACCTCGACTCGCCGGCCCACTCATTAGGCAGACAGACGGGCTCGGCAGTCCGGCAGACTCGCCAGGGACTTTCCCAGAGCCTCACTCGCGGAACTGCTGCCTGGTAGTGCACTGGCCAGGTGACGTGAGCACCCTATGGACGTGGGTGCGGGTGCGGGCGTGGGTGGAGGCCTCGCTGCCAGTGACGGAGGCCACGGCCGCCCGCAGCGGCGGATATCGGATTCCGCCTCTGTGGGTCAATGTCGGCAGCCGCACACTTTCAGCGGTGCCGCTCGCAAACATTTCTCCTAGCGGCTTCCAGTATTGCGCCCTGCACAACTGCGGCTGCCGTAGAGCCATGCCTCCTCACGCTCGGGACGGTATCCTTCAGGTACGAGCACGATGGGGTCGAGCTGCCGACTGCGCATTGTTCCACCTACTGTGCAAGCGGTGTCTTCGCCGTAGCCTGAGGGCAGTTCTACCCAGTAGGCAGGTCCTGATCGCCCATTACACACAAAGCCCGTTGCCTGGGCCGTGCGGCAGCTATTGTATTGGCATTAACTTGACGAGTTAGGAGTGACCTTGGAAAGAACTCCTCGAAATTAGTTGCACCATTATAGTGCTTTAGACTGTAGTGCTAGTAGCAAATGCTTACACAGAAATGCACAAACGCAAACTCGAATTTTAATAACAGATGGCAGTGTATCGACTGACCAATCCAGATACTGCTGCATCGACGTTATCACCGCATTAGGCTGATGCTTTCCCTGAGTGGTGAATATCTTCATCGTGATAATGCTGTTTGTTTCTGATGAAACATGGTAGAGTTATTGGAGTACGTGAACAAGTGTCGTTAGCCTTCTGAAAAACCTCACCAGCTACATGAAGAGGAAAGAGTAATACGACGAGTTGTAATGACAGCACAATTCCGTCATGTCGTAACACTTTCAGAGACGCATTGGCGGTTTGCGATCTTGTACTGTCCTGTATCTAATAGCCGCACATCTGTCCGTTACTTCTTAACTCTCCGATATTGTTCACAGGCATGTCAGAAGCTGTGGTTTGCCGATAAAAGATAAGTGCTAAAATTGATAACGCATTAATTCTACACAACACTCTGATTTCCACATCATACACAAACTTGAATCTTAGTGCTAAAAGAAATTGTTAACGCCAGTATTTTGTCACAAAGAAGAGGGAACTCACGTGTATCGGATCAAACCTAAAACCTCTCCCCACTCTTTCATGGATTCACGTAGTGTCACATCGTAGATTGGGATCCGTCTTTCGAATCATAAACGTCGATAGTCTGCTTGACATTGTTCCAGAGAAAAACGCTAAGCGCTGTCCTCTGGCTTCACGTTAAGCTTCCTTTCGATTCCATAAAATTTCATAGCAATCAATACGTAACAATTACACAATCGCCCAAATATCACGCTAGGCAGATACACACCGAACAATAAATGTAGGCAGTCAGATAAATTTGGTTTTGTCATCCTGTCGATTTCTATGCCTTTAGAGATTAACATTAGTTCAGCTAGACAAAGACGAGAAAGGAAATGGGTCTCGGCTTGCACGTCAGGTGTCCTACAGAAACCACAGAAGATGTGAATGCGTATGAGAGAACAGGCACATCAACCTGCATACTTTAATTACGAGTACTGTACCTTGTTCACGAGGCCGTTCTGTGTACTGTTTTATACTCACAGGCTACCCCACGCAACCTCAAGACTGAAGTACGTTAAGTTACCTACAAATATATGTAACGGAACCTGAAAATAAACAGCTGAGGCTGTTTATAAAATTGGAAGAACCCCATAAGCACTTTCCAACTTAACTTCTGATAATATACGTTTCGTATAAGCGGCAACCAAAAAGTTTCCGTTCGAAACCCGTACAGTCCAGCAGAGGTACACCAATCAGTAACCGAGTCCTGGGATTTTCTGTGATGGGCAGTTCTTCTCTTCGTTAACAAGGTCAATTGTGCGTCAGTCCTACAAATATTCTCTAGGCCAGGTTTATTTTGTCCATGATGTGTTAAATTTTAAAAAAACTGAGAGTAGAGTGTACCATTCGTTCGACAGAGACGTAACTAAATACGGTTTAGAGGAAGGGTGGCGAAAGAATGGGTCGTATCCATTTGAGAGGAAACATTGAATATTTGCCGTAAGAGATTTGGGAAAACCTTAGAAAAACCTAAGGCTGGATGATGCGACGGAAATCTCAAGTGCCGTCTTCCCAAATGCGAGTCCATTGTTCTACTCTGTGCCACTTACTTCAGTCACACTACCTCACAACAGGTGGTAACAGCACATCACAGTAACGGGCAAGCGTACAATTAGTTTAGACCATTGAGAGGAAGAATGGGAAGAACACTACAACTATTCTATTTTCTTTTGAAGTGTTATTGTGACATTACACACACATTAAACACTGAAGCGCCAAAGAAACTGGCATAACCTGAGCGTACTGAAATACAGAAATATGTAAACAGGCAGAATACGACGCTGCGGTCGCCAACGCCTATATAAGGCAACAAGTCTCTGGCGCAGTTGTTACATCGCTTACTGCTGCTACAATGGCAGGTTATCAAGATATAAGTGAGTTTGTAAGTGGTGTTGTCGGCGCACGAGTGATGGGACACAGCATCTCCGAGGTAGCGACGAAGTGGGGATCTTCCCGTACCACCATTTTATAAGTGTACCGTGAAAATCAGGAATCGATTAAACATCAAATCTCCGACATAACTGCAACGGAAAAAAATCCTACAAGAACGGGACCAACGACAACTGAAGAGAATCGTTCAATATGACAGAAGTGCAACACTTCCGCAAATTGTTGCAGATTCCATTGCCGGACCATCAACAAGTGTCAGCGTGCGAACCATTCAACGAAGCACCATCGACAGGGATTTTCGGAGTCAAAAGCCCACTCGTGAACCCTTGATGACTACACGACACAAAGCTTTACGCCTCGCCTGGGCTCGTCAACACCGACATTGGACTGTTGATGACTGCAAACATGTTGCGTGGTCGGACTATTCGTTTCAAATTGGATCTAGCGTTAGAGGTGTACGGGTATGGAGACAACCTCATGAATCCACGTGAGCAGGGGACTGTTCAAGGTGGTGGAGGCTCTGTAATGATGTGGGACGTGTGCAGTTGGAGTGATACGGGACCCTGATACGTATATATACGACTCTGATAGGTGACACGACCTTAATCATCGTATGTGATCACGTGAATCCATTCATGTCCAATGTGCATTCCGACGGACTTGGGAAATTCCAGCAGGACAATGCGACACTCAACACGTACAGAACTGCTAATGAGTGACTCCAAGAACATTGTTCCAAGTTTAAACACTTCCGCTGGCCACCAAACTCCCCAAACGTGAACATTACTGAATATATCTGGGATGCCTTACAACGTGCTGTTCAGAAGAGATCTCCGACCCCTCCTGCTCTTACGGATTTATGGACAGTCCTGCAAAATTCATGGTGTCAGTTCCGTCCAACACCACTTCAGACATTTGTTGAGTCCATGCCACGTCGTGCGGCGGCACTTTTGCGAGCTAGCGTGGGCAGCGATATTAGGCAGGAGTACCAGTTTCTTTGGCTCTTCAGTGTACAATGGTCTCTGCCAGGTGAAGATTAGGCAGCACCTAGGTATGACAGTATTGCCTAACTGACAGTCCGTGATATGATACAGAAGTTCTCCATAGGAATAAACACTCAGTTATACGTGCAGGTTACAATGTCTCAAGAAGTCCACGGTTATTCTGTTTGTTGCCTGCTTTTTCTAATGCGTGTGTACTGGCGATATGAGTCAGAAACTAGTGTTTCCAACTGCTGTACCTCTCGCGCGCTATGTTACATCCTGATTGCGCCTGTAATACAAAAATTATGTGAAAGAAGTTGAGTCGCACGGACAATTTGTTCAGTATGCGAATACCTCCCTTAACCTTTCTCAATACAAAAGTTGTTGGCGTTACCTCTTTGAAACATTGGTTACCAGTCCTGAACAC
The DNA here is from genome assembly GCF_023897955.1 of Schistocerca gregaria. NCBI lineage: Eukaryota > Metazoa > Arthropoda > Insecta > Orthoptera > Acrididae > Schistocerca > Schistocerca gregaria. The sequence goes on from NC_064922.1 coordinate 127,097,999, forward strand.
GTGCAAGTTAGCGGCCTTAACTTGGTGATTACCACAGTGAGAGACTGCTTTCGCGAGGTCTTTTGACTCGCCTGCCGCAATTCCGGCTCTGAGCAGAGAGAGGAAAATTTACGATCGCCTTGTGGGGCAGCCTCGCGGATCTCGACATTACGCGCTGCTTCAGAGCGAGGCGGGTAATTTCTGTCCCGTCCCGTCGAAAGCAGCCGCTGCGAGCTCCGGACCCAGCTAAGCGGAACAGAACACCGCGCAAACTGCAAAGTACAGCCTCACGGCGGCGGCACACATCAAAGGAAAGGAAGCGTGGCCCAAGAGAAAAGACAAAAACTGCGGTAATCCGTAATATTTTCACGAGTACTTCAGTCAGTGGATCGAAAGACCTTTGCATTACTACCTTCCTAGCATAAACCCCTGAAACGACCAACCCCCCCCCCCCCCCCACACACACACACACACTTCGTTTACGTACGAGGCACTGCTGCAGACCACTCAGTGATATATCGGCCACTTCGTGGACTCCATTATAAGCCGGTCGTAAACACGGTCTCCACACATCGTTGGCAGCGGCGCTGCATTGTGCTGTACAGTTTAACAAGACGAATGGCAATACGGAACACAGCTGGACGACGCTTAAGCAAAACTCGTTACAGCCTGCAGGCGCACACTGGGGGTGGGTGGGACAAGTCACCAGTTTCGACCATCAACCAATCAACTACATACCGAATATAGTGACTCAAAAATTAAAAAACTACACTCATGTTCCTTACGAGACAAATTCAAATCTCCAGTCGCCCATCTTGATATACGTTTCAATGGTTTACTCGAATGATTACCACCGAATTCTGGAGGTCTCCCTTAAACTAGTTTTCTTCTTCCTCCGTCACTGCGTACACCGGCGATAGGTCAAAACATTCTGACCAGTCATACTGCGAAAATGAATGACAGCTGGTGGCGTTTCGTACCAGTGATGTATGCAAAGTATATAAGCAGAAGCAGAGCGGAGACATATGAGAAATCATTCTAGCGAACATACACTTTGGGAAAATCCTCTGACATAAGCGACGTTGACGAAGGGCAGAGTGGTGCGTCCCTATCACAGCAGACCACCATCTCGGGAACGGCGAAGCTGGTTGTCCGTTTACATGTTACTCCCGTGAGCATCTATGGAACGTGGTTGAAGGACGGTCCAAACACGATTAGGCTACATCGTGTTGGACGTCTACGCCTCGTCACAGGACGTGACCGTCGGAGGCTTGTCCGCTATGTACAGCAGGACTGGCGGCGATATGTGGAAGATCTGACGACAGCGTACATTCTTAGCGCAGGCACGAGTGTTTCGGAGCGGCGTACATTGTTGAAAATGGAGCTCCGCAACAGACGACCCCTATGTGTGGCCCTGTTGACCCAAATGCATCGTCAGTTACTACTGCAACGAGCACGGGATGGTCCATATTGGACTCTGCGTCACTTGAAAGGTATGGCCTGGCCGAAAGGATCACGTTTATTCTCGTGTCTGGGTTTCTCGTCATTCTGCTAGAAACACACACTTCAACACGATCGCAAGCCACGAGGGGGGGGGGGGGCAGCGTTACTCCAAGGGGGACTCTTATGTGGACTTTCAAGGAAACATTAGTGGCAAGCGAAGGCGCCATGACAGCTACGGGCTACATAAACATTATTGTAACCACCTGTATCCTCACATGCTGATTTCTTCCGTGAAGGCGATGACACCTTGTAACAAGTTAACTGTTCGTGCCACGAACGTGCTACATGTGGTTTGAGGAAGATTGTAGTTATCTCACGTTGATATCTTGCCCATCAAATTCGCGTAATCTGGACCCGACGGAACAGACCTGGGACGGTACTGAGTGCCAGGTTACAAACCATCAGCCACCAGTTTACAGGAATTGCGTAGCTTGTGCTCAGAGATCTGGAGCTACGTATCTCTGGAATCCTACCAACGACTCCCCCAATCCACGCCATACAATAGCGCTTCTGCATTACGTTCCAAATACGGACCGCCGTGCTATGAAACAAGTGTGTATAAGTTATTGACTTATCACTGTATTTCATCAACTGCAACAAAATAATTAATTGGGTTCTCTGTCATCATGTGTTGTGATTCTGAAATCTGTATTCCGCACATGTTTTAACTTTACTTCGAAAACTGTCATAGCGGCTTGAAATTACACAGTAGTTGTAGATAGTTTATTTTTTAACAGAACACAATTGGTGTCCTAGGTTCGTAAGGTGACAACATTTTACCACCAGACATTTATAATTCTGTAGATTCTTTTCCATTTATATTATAACACGATTGTTTATGATGCACAATTTCATTTCATTGCCTGCTACTTGCTAACACCATGTACCAACAGAGTCTGTAGTATTGCACGTCTGGGAGTTAATTAGAGCTGAGTCCTGAGAGAAAGGTCGATGTAGCCACACATACCTCAGAACCCGCTGTCAGCTGAAGAGCGTCTGTGAAGAGACATTTACTGCCCTGAGAGAGAGCAGAGCGAGTGGATGGCGGTTCACAACGCTGGAGACATCAGAGTCTCCTGTGGCGTGGACAGTGCAGGCAGGAGGTCCCACTCTAGTCAGCTGAAAAAGATTTCGGAATAGTGGACCTGGAGGAAGGGCGTCTGGGGCGGAACAAGACGAGAAGACATCCTTTTAGTGCAAAGGAATGTGCGGGATCACAAATAGTGGTCGTGAGCTGACCCCTGAAGAATCGTCTCGTGGAAAGCGCTAGGGCATACTCCCCGCCGAAATGCAGAGATGTGCTTTTGATTGGCATAGTACTAAGGATGTACGGAGGAGGGGGGTGATGGTAACTTCAGAGGTTGTCACCTTTCCAATTATGGCTAAATGGTTTTTGTTATTTATGTTGGGTACTAGGAAGTTAATGCTGTTGTCTATTTCGTATTCTACTGTGAATACGATGTTATGTAATTCACTGAGATCTTCAGCAAATACATCAACTTCACTGCTGTTTCCATCAATCAGTATGAGAGTGTAATCTGCATATCTTTTGCAGTAAATTATTTTACTATTTATTTGATTAATAGATGCGGAGAACTTTTGTTCCAGATGGTTAACTTTGGATAATATTAATGTTCCAGCAAGACTGCTTCCTATTCCAAGTTATTGATTTTCTTTATAGATGCTATGAAAAGCGAATTATTTTTGAGACAGTACAGGTGCGAGAATGTCTGTTCACTCATATATTTCAGGTAGGCTGAACGTTTTATATTTTAGGACCTTATCTGTTATGAAGTTGATATTTCTTCTACAGGGATATTGGAGTAAATGTTAACAATATCTAGTGAGAGAAAACTAGGTATTTCTGGTATGTAAAGATCTTAAATGTGTTCTATGAGGTCAACTGTGATTTTAATTACATAACTGGTAACAAAATTTTACGGAGTGTGTTCTCAATTATGTAACTGCTTTAAAAATTGTACTGAGTTTCATGAAGACCCTTCAGTTTTCTAATTATTTTGTAGATTGGGCTGTTTATTGAGTTTGCTACCAGTCATATGGGACAGGTTTCTTTGTGCACGTTAGGTTATGAAACGTTTTCGGTACAATTGGATTCGTGGTTACGCAGTCCTGAGTTTCATATTTATTTACGTGCATTTGCAGCAGCTAAGTAGTTTACTGAATTTAGCTTGCAGTTTTACTGTTGTGTCTGGTTCTACTTGTGTAAGGTTAATAGCCTGAAGAAATTCTAGAGTTTTGTCAGTGTATTCTATTTCTCACATAATGACCAAAGAATTTCCTTTAGGAGCCTTTGGAATGAGAGCTTTGTTAGCAATTAATTTATTTCTAATATGTATGAAATGTTGTTTTCATTGCTAATTGTATTATTTGCTGAAAGGGTGTACTTAAAAATGGTTTGTTGTGTTTATGTGCCAAAGGGTTGTCTGACACTAGAATCTAATTTGGCAGTGTTACATGTGAGTTTTGTAGCTGTTATTATGGATCTGATGTTTTTGCTACTGAACTTTGTAGCATTATTATCATTGAAGCCCTTGTTTGAAAGGAAAAGTTCCTTAGAACTGAAAAAGATAACAGCGTTGTTTAGCACTCTGTTATAGGATACGTGCTGCTGCTCGAATTTGTTATGTCTAGAGATGTTCTGTTGTTCTTCACGAAGAGCACAGTTTATCTAGTGAAGTACATGTGTGAACTGTAAACACAGCTATTAAAATGATGTAGTTAGCTTTTCTTTCTTCTTACTGTAACTTGATTTCAGTTTTAAAACAATAGTTGCCCACTTTGATTTTGCTGCCTTAGTTGTTTTTGTTTGTCAGTTGATTTTATTATCAAGACAATCTGGCTTCACTTCCTGTAACAGTCATCTTTTGCTGAATTTTATATTTAGAATTGTTTTCATTTCATTATTTTTTTTTTTTTTTTTTTTTTTTTTTTTGAAAGCGTGTAACATACTTATCATACGACATGGTAAGCTTAATGTTGTCTCGTCGAAAGCAAACATTTTGATTACGTTGCTTTAATACCATCATCAGGTTTATAATCTTAAACAGGATCGAGCCACAAGTGTGATTTAAGAAAGTTTATTTAAATGAAACCGTTGCCGGTTTTGGGTTTATTGAAATGTCCTGAGCTAGCATCAAAGCTTTTGTTTCTTCTCCTTGAACTTTCATTACCTCTGCTAATTTCTCCTTGCTTTCAGTTAGACTTATTGCTCGATGTACACGTTTAATAACATTGAGGATAAGTAGAACCCTGTCTCATTCCCATATCCACCACTGCTTCCCTTTTCATGCCCTTGGACGCCTCTAGCTGCAACGTGGTTTCGGTACAAGTTATAAGGAAATCTTTGTTATCCGTATTTTATCCGTGCTGTCTTCAGAATTTCAAACAGTGTATTGTAGTCAATACTGCCTAAACGTTTCTCTAATTCTACGAAAGCTGCGAATTAGGCTGTCTTTCTAGATACATTGTGATGTCAATATTGCCTCAGTTGTCCATAGATTTATCTGGAGCCGAAACATCTCTCCGAAGTTTTCCATCTACCATTTTATCCAGTCTTCTGAAAATAATTCACGTCAGTATTTTGCATCCATGACTTATTAAACTGATAGTTCGGTAACATTCACACCTTTGAGCACCTGTCTTCTTCGGAATTGTAATTATTACATTGTTCTACAACTCTGTGTTCTGCCTGCCTTCTATATCTTGCAGGCTACGTGGAATAAGTTTATCACGGTTGGGTCTCTGATTGAGTAACTCGCCGAACTCGCCGTAAACTGGTACCGATCACTGGCTGTTCGTTCATTAGTGAGCGCAGAGCCGGACTGCTCTCCCCATAGGCTCGAGAGGGGACGCGTTATAAGCTGTGGCGTAAGTAGCTCACACACAGAGTGCCTTCCTGGCCGCCCTCGGTGAGAGGCGCGCCTGCTCTCCGCTTGTTGCGCCACACGTGGGCAGGGCCTGCCCTCCGCTTCGGACGGCTGCCAGTGGCGGCGCGTCGACGTCCGCGTTCCGTCGGCCGGCGCTGATTACGTCGCACGCGGAGCGACCGCCGCTGGGCGTGGGAGGCGCGCCGGCCCTCGCCCCCACTGCCTGCACGCGCTACCGGCTCTAACGATCCCACAGCCTCCTAACGTTCGTCTCGATACCCGGCCACACAAAACACTCTTATTGGACTGTTCCGTCGACAATTTGAAGACTTATAATTGAAGCGTCAGGAAACTGGTACAGGCATGCTTATTAAAATACATAGATATGTAAACGGGCAGAATACGGCGCTGCAGTTGGCTACGCCTACGTAAGACAACAAGTATCTCGCGCAGTTTTCGGATTGGTTACTGTTGCTACAATGGCAGGTTATCAAGATTTAATTGAGTTTGAACGGGGTGTTATTAGTCGGCGCACGAGCGATGGGACACAGCATCTCCGAGGTAGCCATGAAGTAGGGATTTTACCGTACGACTATTTCGGAGACTACCGCGAAAATCAGGAATCCGGTAAAACATGAAATCTCCGACGTCGCTGACGCCGGAAAAAAATCTTGCAAGAACGGGATCAACGACGACTAAAGAGAATATTTCAACGTGACATAAGTGCAACGGTTCCGCGAATTGCTGCAGATTTCAGTGCTCGGCCATCGACAAGTGTCAGCTTGCGAACCATTCAACGAAATGTTCTGCACTCGTAGGAAGCACAACGCGCCTAGTACACGTCCACCGCGGCGCTCAAGGGGGCACAGCATCAAGTTACGACACCTGCAGATGGGCATAAGAACCCGAAACTGGTAATGTGATAATAAAAGAGCTACTGATGCCTTATTTTGAACCCCTGGGGCAACGAAACATCATCGATACGGGCTTTCGAACCCGGAGGTCCTTTCGTTTACCCTTCATGACTGCACGGTACAAAGCCTCACAACTCGTCTGGACCCGTCAACACCGACATTGCTCTGTTGATAGTTGGAAACATGTTGGCTGGTCGGGCGAGTCACGTTTCAAATTGTATCGAGCGCATGGATTTGTACGGTTATGGAGACAACCCCATGAAACCATGGACCCTGCATGTCAGCAGGGGACTGTTCAGGCTGGTGGAGGCTCTGTAATGGTGTGGGGCGTGTGCAGTTGGAGTTATATGGGACCTCTCATACGTCTAGATACGACTTTGACAGGTGATACGTACGTAAGCATCCTATCTGATCACCTGCATCCATTCATGTCCATTGTCGATTCCGACGGGCTTGGGCAATTCAAGCAGCACAAATCAACACCCCACACGTCCAGAATTGCGACAGAGTGGGTCTAGGAACACTCTTCTCAGTTTAAACACTATCGCTGGCCACCAAACTCCTCAGAGATGAACATTACTGAGCATATCTCGGGTGTCCTGCAACGGGCTGTTCAGAAGAGATCTCTACCTCCTCATCCTCTTTCGTATTTATAGCCAGCCCCGCAAGATTCATGGTGTCATTTCCCTCCAGCAGTACTTCAGATATTAGTCGAGTCCATGCCACGTCGTGTTGCGGCACTTCTGCGTGCTCGCTGAAGCCCCAGTATGATACCAGGCAGGTGTACTAGTTTTTTTGGCTCCAGTGTAGAAACAGAAGCACGAGTCGGCAAAGATAAGACGGAAGATAGTGTTCTGTGGGCATATCAGGTACCCTGAGAAAGTCTGAACAACGTCCCTGGAGTAGATGATATTCCCTTGGACTTACTGAGACCCGTGAAAGAGCTAGACATAAGCAGAGATGAACAACGGTGAGAGCCAATTAAGGGCTACATTGTGGGTGATCAAGTCCACCCCAGTAGCTGAGCGGTCAGTGAGTTGGAATGGCACGCAAGGGAGCGCGGGTTCGATTCCAGAGTGGGGTGGGACGTTTTCTCCCCTCAGGGACTGGGTGTTGTGTTGTCCTCATCATCATTTCATCCCCATTGTCGACGTGCAAGTCGTCCAATTTGGCGGCGTCGCACTCAACAAGACTTGCACTTGGCAGCCGAACTTCCCGCATGAGAACTCCCGGCCACTGAAGCCATACGATCATTCCTTTTTTTTGTGGGTGATCAATAATGTTGCAGGAGCGTCTTCATTGCCCTTGCAGAATGCGGCTGGAAATTGTCTTGAAGAAAGAAACGCATGACATTTATATTATGTGGCTGCATAGCTTCTGGCGTAATCTCTCACTAGATCCACACATTTCGCGGGAAACACTGTTGTTTTAGGCATTTCTACGTGATCACTTTGCCCTCTGAAATGAAAAGAGCGACGTGAAGCGATCTACAGGCACACTAAAGACACTGTCCAACACATTTGTGCGAAGTTCCATTGTTTTATCACAGTGGTTTCCATTTCGCAACTAATCGCACCTTACTGTCCGAATACGCCTCGTATCTGCCTACAATGGACATTTGGAATTGGGTGCATCGCAAAAAGCCAAGGCCACTACTCCACATAAAACTGTGACGTCTTCAGTAGGCCAAAGAACACACTAGCTGGAAGTGGATGACTAGAAGCGTCGCGTGTGTTCCCTTAGGTCGCGATTCTGCCCCCTTTCAAATTAAATGGAAGTACCGACCGCACCAATGATCTGGTGAGTCGTTTAAAACCCACTGTGTAGTTCGGGCATGAGGTGGTTCTGTCACGTTTTTCGGGAGGTTTTCGTACCACTGATTCAGGTTACTGTGGACGTGGACCAGAGTGTCTATTTCGACATTCTCAGTGACCTCTCGTGGGGGTGGCCTAAATCACCCAGTCTTAATCCTACTTATATGCGGTCCATTCACATTAATGCAGCCTCAAACTTAGGTTAGACGTCAACGTGGAATATCCACTAACAGGAGGCAGATGACAGCACTAGGAATGCAGAGTGTAAAGCGTGGCGGGGAAGGGGGGGGGGGGCAGGGGGACGCGGAAAACAGTGCAGTCGTCGTCAAAATACGGAAGTGGCACCATTTATCTGACATCCAAAACGGCATGCTCATTGGCTTTCAGGCCAACGGTGGATCCGTTTACGAAACGGGTAAGTTTGTAAATTGTTAGCGAGCCACCGTTGTTAAACTATACCGTGCATGACATGGCGCTATCCAGAACCAGCGCCGAGGCAACCATGGTGCACCGTAGGCCATAGATGACAGGGGCGAACGACAGCTGCGGAGATGTTTACAGGCGAATAGAACGTGCTACTGTTAGGTAGCTGAGCACCCGGATGAACCGAGGGGCCATCGACAGCGTCTCCTCAACGACCTTTCGTCGAACACTGCTGCATTTGGGCTTCCGCAGCAGGCGCCCGGTTCGTGCGTCCGTACTGACTCCTGTTCGCCAGCGACGAAGGCTGGAATGTCCACTCCAGTACAGCAACTGGACGTGCAGAGTGGCGACAGGTGGTCTTTTCATATGAACCACCTTCTAAGCTCCACTGGGCAGAAGGCTGACCCACTCCAACAATCGTCGGAAGCATCCAGACCGCAGGAGGGAGTGTTATGAAGTGGTTTCGTGGCATTCGCTAAGTGACCTCGTCATTCTGGAAGGTACAATGGATTAATACGAGCATCCATCTATCCTCAGGGACTATACCCACACGTGCGGTTTGTTTTCCCTCAGCATGATGGTATCTACCAGCAGGACAATGCAACATGCCGCACAGCTCGCAGTGTACGTGCTCGGTTCGAAGAGCACCAGGCTGTGTTTACCGTATTCCCACGGCCACCAAACTACCAGGATTGAAACCCAGTCGAGAATCTGTGTGACCACCTCGATCCGGCGGCAAGCGTCACAGTTCCTCAACCGAGAAGCCTAGCGCAGCTGGCTACTGCACTGAAGCCAGCATAGCTCGGTACGTTCCAGAATCTCACACTCTGTTCCTGCACTTCTCACAGCGGTCCACGCTGCAAAAGGTGGTTATTCAGGCCTTTGACAGGTGGTCACGTCAATGTGACTGGACCGTGTAGCGTGCCTGAAGCAACTCATGAACTCTCTTCCTCATCGAATTGTGCTTACTGTGCTAATTTTCTGCCTTCTAGAAATGGCTAATTTTTGGCTTAGGCGCTTACAGTAAATAACATGATGCAGTTCAAGGCTCTAAACTAGTCAGAGTAACAATTCTACACATTTAAAGAGCGTCTCACAAGAAAGCATTCCAACTTCGATTTGAAAATATTAGGTTTGCCACTAAAAATTCGCCCTTCTGTTGAAACACCATTGAAAATATAACTTCCACAAAGATTCACACCTTCTAGAACAATCATTAAACACCCCTCACCCCACTATGTAATAATTGCGTGAGCTGTGGGTTGACAGTTTACGGCATAATTACATACCTCTACAACCGATGCTTCGGCAAAGTGCTCCTACTTTGCATTGCGAAAGGTATGCTAACACGCTGTCAGGTGGCTGCATATAACTTTCTCCCTGGGTGAATGCTCATTCGTGGCTTTAGCCGTGAGGCGCCGGTGAAGAATACGTGCAAATTACAGTAATTTCGAAGCATCATTTATGTTTAGGGCGAGTAGAGTAGACGTGAAGACGCCAAATTTTCTTTAAAAGCAACAATGAAAAACGAGAGAGTGAGAAATCGTGCAGAATGCCTGTTCGGCAGTCAGTCGCCTTACTGTCGCGTCTGGACGCTTCCCAAACCGCCATCTGGCCAGAGAAGCGATTAGGGGACCGGTCGACTGCAATGATCGATTGGCCAGCCGTCCAGATTATATAGCGCTGCCAGCCATTAACCTCGTGGCCCGCGCTCTACCGTACAATCTCGCTCTGCTACTTTGTTTTCACTTAACGCTCCCGACAGCCCGAGCGAGCAGCTGCCTGTCTTCTTCTCGAAACCCGACAATTACGGAACGCGTAGTCAGGACTGGCACAACGAACCTAGTGCCTCGTTTTTCCATTAGAATGATTTGCCGATTTTATAATACAAAGAGTGAAGGGAGAGGGGGGGGGGGGGGCAAACGGTTATATAATAACTGGAAACGTCCAGTTCACATACCTTCATCATCGGTGAAATGTGGATTACACGGTATGAAGAAAATGCCCTAAGATGTTCCAGAGCAGTGGGCTAATAATGATAATTTGTGAGACATTTACGCAGATACTGAAAGACGACTAGACTTAGTACGTTGACAAACGCAAAAGAAAGAAGAAGAAGAAAGAGAGAAATGGGATACAGGAATTCTTTCAATGTAGTGTACAATCATACCCACTGACGTAAGTATTTATTTGCAATTGTTTAAACCGAAAATTATGTTTTTCTTCCATCGGCCGCTGGGCCACTGTGAAATTATTTCTTACTGCTATTAGTTTCGACTCTTCCTAATCACCATCAGGCAAAGAAGCTTTGCAATCACAGTATCTCTGTAGAGATGTGCGTGACACGCAACGCACTCTTCACAACGTCATAGACACGAATTCAATACCTGGACTTTAAACAGTGTTCAGAAAATCCAATGTGTCAATAACATAGTAATACAATCTCTGTAACTTGTAAACTGTTGGAACAAAATCACAATTAGACGTCTGAACCATAACTCTGTATTAAGTCCTGTTGTCCAGTTAGTGTGTTTGACGTTATATCTCGTGGGATGGAATGTTATGTGTATATCCACACAAATATTCTGACTAGAAAACTACTCTTAACTGACGATAATGATTGAAAATAGAAACTGGTACAATATTATATTCAATAAAAATCCGCATTTTTTTCGACAGCTGATATAAATATTCCAGTTGCTTAAATATTTTGATTGTACTTATTTGAAATAATTTCGCGATACTTTTATAACTAAATCAAGAAATTACTAAGTCAAACAACCATATGTTTCTTCAGTAACGTAGTAGGAGTGAGTATTGAAGATCTGATCATAGTTTCCAAGCAACAATGACTGAAAGAGAAAAAAGTAGTTTTGAGAAGGCCAAAACTAAAATTTCTATCAGCTTCTAAACTGAATTGTAAGTACGACCAGTACGTTCCGGCATTGCCTGGACTATAATTACCAGCCCTCGTTGTTCCAGTTACTGCCTTCCTCTTCACTTCAGTTTTACTTGTTTTGTGTAGATGGAGCCATCTATTCTTACCTTCCAAACTCTTACAAAAACTATGCAGCTGCAGCTGCATTGATTCTTAGTTCTTGGTGCATTAATATACGTTCTTGTGATTTAGCTTTAATGAACCTGCATTGACTGCCATAGTCGTAGCACATTTGTGTTTTTAACATCCTACAAATATGTAACTCATGGTTCCCTCCAGAATGACGGACTGGGCACGGTAGCGCACTGGTTGGGGTAATCGAATCACACTCTCGAGCAGCGAGGCGCACATCTCTTCCCAGCCGTCCGTATTACGATTCTCGTTGTTTTCCTAAACCGAGTACGACGAATGCTGGGATGGTTCCCAATACAGCCTAGCAGATCTTCCACTGTAATGCCATCGCCGTCGACGAGTCGGTAAGTCCTCATATCCGTCCTTTATCGGTTCTTCCCAAATATTATTTCGCTGAGGCAAACTCAAATTTGAAGGATACTTTTATTTGGGTATAAAACAGTGGCCCATTGATACATGTAACCACCACACCAGTGATAAGATGGGAAATGGGAAAGCTACTAAACGAATATAGGATGAAAGTGCTGCAGGGATTGGACAAGGGTATGGTAACATCAAAAACACAATACATTTCCAAGTCTAATACGGTTAACGAAACTCGTTTGCGGTCAAAACAGCTTCCAGTCATCACGGAATGGATAAATATACGCCCTGTATAGTTTTTAATTATATCTTATATCATTTTTCCTGCAAAATAGTGGCAAATTAAGGTAACGATGTCATGGACTGTCCGGCTGGTCACGGCGGAGGTTCGAGTCCTCCCTCGGGCATGGGTGTGTGTGTATGTTTGTCCTTAGGATGATTTAGGTTAAGTAGTGTGTAAGCTTACGGACTGATGACCTTAGCAGTTAAGTCCCATAAGATTTCACACACATTTGAACAAGGTAACGATGTTGGAGGTGAACAGCGATCGCGAACCCTTATCTCCAAAGTAGACCACAAAGGCTCAGTAACACTGAGACCTGGTGACTGTTGTAGTCAGGAGAGGTGCGACAAGTCATCCTCGTGCTCACAAAACGATGCGAGCTGTGGGAACAGCGGCCCTGTCGTCTTGGAACACAGCATCACCACTGGGGAACAAACATTGTACCACGGGATGGACCGTGAGAGTCACAATGGTTTAGGGGCCCGTGGAATACCACGATATGGCTGACCGAGTCATAGTCGAGTCCCCGCTGTGGTTCATTCTTGGGTCGTAAACTCCGGCAGAATTTGGAAACAGTTTGAAACAAGACTCATCCGACCAAATGACATTCTTCCATTGCTCCATAGTCCAGGTTTTATGGATTCGGCAGCACTTTTTCCTGTTACCGACATTGGCACCTTTGATCAGTGATTTTGGGATTCCAGCTCGACATGCAATTTCCCTTTTATGGCGCTCGATTCTCTAGTTTTGGCGCTTACAGGGTTCGTCATTGCGACATTCACTTCTGCAATGACTTTACAAGCTGTCATCGTCTTGTTTTTTGTCACAGTTCTCTTCAATGGCCGCATGTCACGATCACACAATACTCACTTTCGTCTGCGTTGTGACTTAGTAGATGATATTTTCCCACTTTCCCTGTATGCGGTGTAACGCTTTGATACGGGGCCTCTTAAAACAGCAGATAGGTCGGCTACCTTCATTACGTAAGCACCCGTCATACGAGCGCCAACAATTCGCCCACGTTCGAATTTGCTTAGCTCCGACATAATACACTCATAACTACACAGAATAGTACTGTGACCGCGACTGACGTGTACTTGCATCTCCACTGATGGTCAGGCACGCATTTCCCGCGGTGTTGCCATACTTTGTACACCCCTGTATATCCGGTGCGAGGACATCCGTCTTGCAGACATTCGAACGCCTGCATAAGAACACTAATTTTCAGCCTTCGGGGTGCCTTCTATAATAGTCACAAGACCCAGGGAAGTCGTTGTGAACGTCCTCGGTAGTGTCATAATAACAACGCGAACTGCCCGCGCACTTAAGGCAGGAAATGGCCAGTAGATCTTCTCAAAAGAAACAACAAAAATTGTTCAAATGGCTCTGAGCACTATGGGACTTAACATCGATGGTCATCAGTCCCCTAGAACTTAGAACTACTTAAACATAACTAACCTAAGGACATCACACAACACCCAGCCATCACGAGGCAGAGAAAATCCTTGACCCCGCCGGGAATCGAACCCGGGAACCCGGGCGTGGGAAGTGAGAACGCTACCGCACGGCCACGAGATGCGGGCCAAAAGAAACATCCACGTGATGTAAAAAGAAGTGTTATTGTCTCAACCAGCGAACACATTCCTCTTTTTCTGTGGTCATATAATCACAGTCAGAATGGATACTTAGCTTTTAGAATGTTTCTGCATAGTACGGTAATCAGATTTCTCTTTTAATATTACCATAATGTAGCACATCATAATCGTTTCTGCAACTACCACCCGACAGTCGCTCAGTACAGGAAAAATTAGATATTATTTAAAGAAACTCATGATAAATACTATGAAGAAAATCTTCGTGCCATTATCAGCAGTGCACTCCATTCAGTGCCAAGGCAAATGGTGTATTATAAACGTTTGATTTCTAGAATTTTTTTAGTACTTTAATCGGCTATTCGGGCTCACCTACAGGTACTCTACAACAGTCTTCGCTTTAAGCACTCAACGTCTCCCTGAGAAGAAACGATGACGAGATTATTTCCTCTCTCTAATCTGTGTACATTTATCTTGTAAGACACTTGCTCCGAGAAAGAGTAATTGGCGCAGCAACGCGAGGAAATTTATCTCTCTCAATAGCGGCAAGTGAATCACAGGTTCCATTGCCCGACATTTATTCGCCCTTCATTTTATTTAAAACTTACCTAGATTTGACAGTTTCACGAAATTGCTAGTCAGCATCACAATCAATGTTATTCTAACTTATGGTCACTTTCTTACCACGAAGAAACTCTAGGAGTACACGACACGGCTCATAGTTTTTGTATGATACCGTTTCTGTACGTTGTCTGTCCAGTGTCATATACGCGACTGCTTTACTGTAAGTTAAGAATTAGCTCCTGGGCAACACAGTCTGATGTCTGTGGTGTATGATTATAATGACAATGAGGATGATGACGATGATGATGATGGTGAGAGAACGGAGAGCGTGAAACCAGTGCCGGCACTCAGCCTACTCCTCTAGAGTAGCACCGAGGGTGGCGCCGGACTCAACGCCGACATCCTATGGACGGATCACCGCCGCCATCAAGGGTGCTCAATGTCATCATGTTTCGGGACACTGCAGAGAGGCGTCGAATTTAATCCAGGGCGTTGGCGCAAAGGCTGGTGACCTAGAACCATAGAGCACCGTGTGCGCTCCTCTTTCCGGCCAAATACTGACGGTGAAAAATTCCACCAACAGGATTCATGCGTTAGTGACCTCGGCTGCGGTAATAGTTGCGAAATGGAAAATAATAATAGAATGTTTGTTAGTTGTTCTTATCTAGTGGCTTCATCGCCAGAAATAAGCGACCTTAACTAGGACACATTTCCAAACTGTACGTTTATCTCTGATTTTACATGAAACTTCCTGGCAGATTAAAACTGTCTGCCGGACCGAGACTCGAACTCGGGACCCTTGCCTTTCTCGGGCAAGTCTTCCACCAGCTTGTTTTAAAATCTCATCTTGTTCGTTTTCGTTCGTTGTATCTGCTCTGGGCACACGTCGAAAGACACCCATTTCAGTTCGTTGTTGATCCATTAACTCCATTTTTTTATTACGCTGAGCTACCGTGTCGACCACCAAGTGAACTACAAGCACGACTCAGACTCCGTCCTCGCAGCTTCATTTCTGCCAGTACCTAGTCTCCATTTTAGATTTTGTACAGATGTTTGAAAATTATTAGACTCAAAACGAAAACTTCGATATTTTCTAGTCCCTATCACTCTGGAATTATTCAGCCATGTAATATTGGCGTTTTCACTTACTTACATCTGCATGGCAACATTTACCTTCGCTATGGGCAAGTCAATTGCTATTGTTGAGACAGAGCATGGTTGCAGCTGTTTTGTAGACAGTTTAATACAGCTGGAACGTACTTAAGGTGCGTTTTATATTTAATGTAGCATCAAAAATTAATTTGGGAGTATCTCTACTTGCACTGTAGCCATGGAATATAAATATATTCATTATGATCAATAATTGATTTGTTTGTCAAACATTTGTTGGTTATGGTTCGGAAAAGTGATCTGTCACCAAGAAAAGTTGGTACTACAAAACAGTTACTCGAAGAAAAACAGTATTCACAGCGAGAAACAGAAAACAGGTTACAAATTTCACAAAAAAATCTGTAAGCTACATTTGCCAGGCAGCGAAAAATGACCTTAATTTCATTCGTGCACGTCGAGGAAATTATGGATGCAAGGGCAAACTGACCCCTAGACCCTTAGAGCTCAATGCAAACTTGTCCAGTAAAGATTTGAACAAGGCTCTGCAGAACTTTGGGGTCGATGTTTGTATCTGCACACGCCGCAGAAAGCTTATTAGTGTAGGGCTTCCAGCTCGTCGTCCACACAAAAAAGCAAAACTTTCCGCTGCAATCAGTGCAAAGAGCTTTAAATGGACTCATGAAGCTAGAAATAAGTCTGGAGAGGACTTCACGAAAGTAAATAAACTACATTTAAACCAATTGAGAATATGTATGTGAAAATTTCTTTTGTTTTCAACAAAATGTTGAAAAAAGACATGGACAATTTTTTTTCCTTATATGAAGCTACAGCATATGAAATCATGGAATTTTAGGTCTCCTTCTCTGACGAGTCTATGTTCTCCATATGTGAAGAAAGTAGCCATTATGTCCAAAGAACGGTTGAAGAAGAGCTTCTTGAGTTTTGTATAGCGCAAACCGTAAAACATCCCATGTCTGTTATGGTGTGGAGTGTCATGTCAACAAAGGGTGCCTCTGGATTGTGGAAGGCACTATAAATCATGCGAGTGCAGGCTTTCTCGGCGAATTTCATATATGAAGTCTTCACGGGTTGTCAGCCGAGTAGCATCGTCGTCTCGTAGCAACGTTTCGATGGAACGCGCCTCCATAATCTTCAGGCCTGAAGATGATGGAGGCGTACTCCATCGAAACGTTGCTACGAGACGACGATGCTACTCGGTTGACAATCCGTAAAGACTTCATATACACTATGAATCAAACTCGCTATAGGAAAGTTCTGGAAAAGAGGCTTTTACCTAAGTTCAAGGAATTGTTTCCCGACGGTGACTGTATGTTCTTCCACAATGGTGCACCTTGCCATAAAGCTAAGTCAACTGCACAGTTCTTAGCTGAAAACAATGTAAAATCTTTGCCATGCCTTGTAAATAGTCCATACATAAACCCTATAGTGAATTTGTGGGCAATTTTCAAGCAGACGTAGAGGAAGACCAAGATTATAACGAGGTTGAAACTCATCGAAAAACTGATCCATATGTGGTACCATGATGAAGATGTCAAAAATTCATGCTCAAGACTCGTAGAAACAATGCCGTGTTGAATTGCTCATTAAGAATAAAGGCATTCACGCAAAGTACTGGTGTATTCTTATTCGGAGAATAAATGGTTCTAAATCGTGAAATGTGTTCATTTTAAGAATAAAACGACATTGAGTCAAATAAATTTTACACCTCTGTAAACTTGCACATAATAATGGACAGAAAATAACAAGAACCAGACCACATGATTACTGACGTATTCTGTTCATAGACTGAACTCTGAAAAGCGCTTGGCTGTGTACTACGATAAGTGTGTTACTTTGTTTATTACCACAAACATTACCACAAACATTACCACTTTAACAAAAGTTTAATTTGGAATGTGCGCAGATGCTGGGTTCACAACTACAAAGTTAATTATTTTAAGACGACGTATTTCATCTAGAACCCCCATTTCAGAACCTTATTCCCTCCAACAAAATTATCCGTCACAGATCACTTTTGCGAGAATCTCCTTTCTTCGAAATCTTTTAAGGGATCCTTCAGCCTTCCAGAGTACTTAGGAATAAACAAAATCAAAGTCCTCCTTTGCAAAGAAAGACCGTCTCCATCTCCTCAGCCTCCACTGGATAATCGGTGTACGACACAATACATCCCCTTCACATTATTTCCGTTACTGTGTTCCACTTAGAACAATTACTGGGTAATGCTAGGCCATTCTCGGCGGTTGAAGAGGTATATAGCCTATTAAAGGAAGCTAAGTGGATTCAGCGCTGTCGGTCAGTAAAGAGGAGTTACATGAATTACCGTTACGAGCAACGTAAGACCACACTAACGTCAGTAATGCGTTCAGCGTTACTTAACGCTAGCCCTGGCCGCTAATTACGCCGCCGCTCTACTTCACGTGTATCCCTCACGATGCGTATCGAGGCGTGCATTCCCCTACATCCTGCAGACAAGCGCTGCCCCGTACGCGACCCGTGTTCCAGATGTGTCCACCTCGCTAACAACTTGTTATTTCTTTATGGCGACCACTGGAGAGATACAGTGCTGACTAATGCGAAACGGGAGCAACGAATTGATAACTGGTTCACTCCGACTCGTTAACTGCGGCTTATTTGTTCCGTTCAAGAGCAGAACAATAAACCGTCTAAAGGTACGAATAATTATTAGTAACGAGTCGTCGTAATGGGACTATTAAACGCTCATCCAATGGCTAAACTTTATCTTTCACTCGGTTGAGCTCAACACAAAACAAATTTAGTTTCAGCATCGAATGTATTGAATACTCACTAACATGTTGCCTTGGCCTGCTCGATCACCAGATCTGTCTCCAATCGAGGACATGTGGGACATCCACAAACAGCATTAACCGATCCTGTATTAACCGAGCCGGCCTGGGTGGCGAGCGCTTCTAGGCGCTACAGTCTGGAACCGCGTGACCGCTACGGTCGCAGGTTCGAATCCTGTCTCGGGCATGGATGTGTGCGATGTCCTTAGGTTAGTTAGGTTTAAGTATTCCCAAGTTCTAGGGGACTGATGACCTCAGAAGTTAAGTCCCATAGTGCTCAGAGCCATCTGTATTAAACTACCAGGAGCAAAAGGCATGGAACCCCATCCCACAAACTGACTTTGGGCATCTGTACAACACAATGCATGGACGTTTGCGTGCTTGCATTCAACATTCTGGGGTTTCATATCCAATAACTGCTAATATTTTGCACTAACTTCCAGAGAAACCGTATTAGTACTTTTAGTTATCAAGCAAGTGTCAGTTACTCGGTTACTTTAGCGCCCAAGAACGAGTCTAACTTCATCCTACGCCAGTCTTCAAAGAGAAGCCTCAAATTCTCTCAGCAGGCTACGAAAACGATTGTGAAACCCTTAATCTGCATGCCTGCTAATCAAATCATTCACTAAATGTTGCAGTGTTTCCAAGACTGGATTTGTAATCGGAGGAGAAAAGGAACAAAAGAGAGACATTCACTTCCAGTAGTTCTAAGTTCTAGGGGACTTATGACCTAAGACGTTGAGTCCCGTAGTGCTCAGAGCCATTTGAACCATTTTTTGAACAGCTTTCCAGAACGGGCAGCTGTCGCGCAACCACGTACTGACACCAGCCACATTAAAAAATGTTCAAATGTGTGTGAAATCTTATGGGACTTAACTGCTAAGATCATCAGTCCCTAAGCTTATACACTACTTAACCTAAATTATCCTAAGGACAAACACACACACACACACACCCATACCCGAGGGAGGACTCGAACCTCCGCCGGGACCAGCCGCACAGCCCATGACTGCAGCGCCTGCCACATTAGCGAGGAGGATCCCACTGAGCGCGCACCTGCAGTGTTACGTCTTGGAGAGCTGCTCTGTCCACTGGTAAGTATTTTCTGTATGCTTTGTAGTTCTAGCGCAGTCGCATTATGAAACCACAGAGGTGCTTACCAGCTACGGTGTGTATGGAGAAGCTGAGGAGAGCAGCAGTGTACGATAAATGGCCGATAATGATGATGAAGTAGTTGATGATGACGATGACTGGTTTGTGGGGCGCTCAACTGCGCGGTCATCAGCGCCCGTACAGTTTCTCAATCTGAAGACAGTGCAATCTCGCCACTTTTCATGAATGTTGATGGAATTATGAGGACAACACAAACGCCTAGTTCGCGGGCACAGAAAATCCTCCAGCCCGGTAGGGAATCGAACCCGGGACTCTGCGATCCAGAGGTAGCAACGCTAGCCACTAGACCACGAGCTGCGGACGAAGTTGATGATGAGTTCCATGGATATAAATCCTTACGTCATTTATAGCAATGTTCCTCCGCCATACCCGTTCGTGTGGTTGGTGCTATTCCCGAAGGAAGAACCTCATGTTGTTTTCCCAGAAAAATCGATAAGTGACACGGGGAATGTTTGGATCAATCACGGAGGTGTACTCGGATGGCCTAAGATATTAAGCTCTCTGCTAGTGATAAGCAGGAGATCCGAGTATGGGTCCCGGTATGGTGGAATGTTCCATTGGTCACGATAGTCACGATACACGCAGCTTTCAGAAGTCGGAACACTGTACGCCCCAACAGGACGGTTGCACACGCGGCCTGTTTCGCAAGGCAGCGGTGGCCTCCCCGGGACTCACCAGGAGCGGTGTGACACCGCGTTCCCCACTGGTAATAACCGGAGCGCCGTGACGTCACTGCAGCAGCCTCCGCACTCTCGCTGGCAAACCCGCTGCGGGGTCGCGACATCAGCTGCCGACATGATTTTCAATAGGCGCGGGGCAGTTGCAACACGTCCACGTCCTGTTCTGTTCTTTCGGTTCGGCGGCAAGTCAGGACAGTCCCCTAGAGTAAGTTTAGTAAAATGAGGTCACGGAAACCGAACTAATAATACGTACTTAGCCTTGTACTGTTCCCCATTGTGGTGATACGTTGCTACGCAACACACAATATGTCATAATCTGTATTCCTATCCGTAGAAGAACACACTATCCGCACCTCGTGGCAGATTATCCCCTATACTTTGCATCTCCGACACTATGTCACGTGTCACTCACTGAATATTACCACTCTTATATAGTAAAATATCGCCGACTGATATTTTCCGTGATCTTTCCGAGGCGTTTGGCTGCGACCAAATGCTGATCTCTTGGACAGATTTAAGGTTTATGTAATTCATGGCCTTACATACAACTAATTCGAACCGTACTTAAGAAATAGAATGCAAAAAAGTTAGGCTGAATAATTCAAACAATATTACACTACTGGCCTTTAAAATTGCAACACCAAGAAGAAATGCAGATGATAAACGGGTATTCATTGGACAAATATATTATTTTAGAACTGACATGTGATTACATTTTCACGCAATTTGGGTGCATAGATCCTGAGAAATCAGTACTCAGAACAACCACCTCTGGCCGTAATAACGGTCTTGATACGCCTGGGCACTGAGTCAAACAGAGCTTGGATGGCGTGTACAGGTACAGCTGCCCATGCAGCTTCGACACGATACTACAATTCATCAAGAGTAGTGACTGGCGTATTGTGACGAGCCAATTGCTCGGCCACCATTGACAAGACGTTTCCAGTTGGTGAGCGATCTGGAGAATGTGCTGGCCAAGGCAGCAGTCGAACATTTTCTGTATCCAGAAAGGCCCGTACAGGACCTGCAACATGGGGTCGTGCATTATCCTGCTGAAATGTAGGGATGGAATGAAGGGTAGAGCCACGGGTCGTAACATCTGAAATGTAACGTCCACTGTTCAGAGTGCCGTCAATGCGAACAAGAAGGAACCGAGACCTGTAACGAATGGCACCCCATACCATCACGCCGGATGATACGCCAGTATGGTGGTGACGAATACACGCTTCCAATGTGCGTTCACCGCGATGTTGCCAAACACGGATGCGTGCATCATGATGCCTTAAACAGAAGGTGGATTCATACGAAAAAATGACGTTTTGCCATTCGTGCACCCAGGTTCGTCGTTGAGTACACCATCGCAGGCGCCCTTGTCTTTGATGCAGCATCAATGGTAACCACAGCCACGGTCTCCGAGCTGATAGTCCATGCTGCTACAAACGTCGTCGAACTGTTCGTGCAGATAGTTGTCTTACAAACGTCCCCATCTATTGACTCAGGGATCGAGACGTGGCTCCACGATCCGTTACAGCCATGCGGATAAGATGCCTGTCATCTTTACTGCTAGTGATACGAGGCCGTTGGGATACAGCACGGCGTTCCGTATTACCCTCCTGAAACCACCGATTCCATATTCTGCTAACAGTCATTGGATCTCGACCAACGCGAGCAGCAATGTCGCGATATGATAAACCGCAATCGCGTAGGCTACAATCCGGCCTTTATCAACGTCGGAAACGTGATTTCTCCTCCTTACACGAGGCATCACAACAACGTTTCACCAGACAACGCCGGTCAACTGCTGTTTGTGTATGAGAAATCGGTTGCAAACTTTCCTCATGTCAGCACGTTGTAGGTTTCGCCACCTGCGCCAACCTTGTGTGAATGCTCTGAAAGCTAATCATTTGCGTATCACAGTATCTTCTTCCTGTCGATTAAACTTCGTGTCTGTAGCACGTCATCTTCGTGGCGTAGCTATTTTAATGGCCAGTAGTGTAGAAGTAGAGATAATTTTAGTAACTGGGGAGAAATCACGAAGGGAGTTCCACAATGTTCAATTTTAAGTCCACTCTTATCCCTGACGTATACCGTTATGCAAAACTTAAGGACGAAGGTGGCTTTCGCTCGATGTGTCACTGCCAAGTAAGATACCTCGATACAACTTGGATTATACATACAGGGTGCGTTCCGAAAGTAATGCAATTTTTTTTAAGTAATTTATTGAACAGATTTGCACAAACACTTAAAATTCTTCAAAGTACTGTCCTTGGGGCTCTACACATTTTTTCCAGCGACTCTGCCATGACCGGTACGCGCCCTGGAAGGCGTCTTCTGCGACCTCTCGCAAGGTCTTCGTCACGGCGGATTGGATCTCGTCTATGGACGAAAAACGGGTTCCTTTCAGGGCTGACTTAATCCTAGGATACAAAAAGAAGTCAGCTGGGGCGAGGTCAGGACTATAGGGGGGTGGGGCAGCGTTGGCACCTGGTGTTTGGCCAGGAACTCGCGGACTCGTAGCGCGTTGTGGCAAGGCGCGTTGTCGTGATGGAGTTGCCAGGTAGCGGAGATGTCCTTTCTCGTCCTGACGACCCTTTTGCGGAGTCTTTCCAGCACATCCACGTAGTAGGCAGCGTTAACTGTCTGTCCTTGAGGAACAAACTCCTTATGGATCACTCCTTTGCTGTCGAAAAAGACAATGAGCATTGTTTTCACTTTTGATTTGCTCATTCTTGCCTTTTTGGGCTTGGGGGACTGATCAGTGTGCCACTCAGAGCTTTGGCGTTTTGTTTCTGGGTCGTATTCAAAAACCCAGGTTTCATCACCAGTGATGATGTTGTCCAAATAATCAGGTTCAATATATCAACACGTTGCAAAAGTTCACTTGAAATTTCCGCTCGGTTGGTCGATTCCATTTTTTCCGTGACACGGTCGGCGCGCAGAGGTTTACAATAACAGACGTCCTGCCGCTTCCACAGCTCGGAGAGTACTGAAACCGGTTTCGCGGCAAAGCTTAGCGTCCCCCCCCCCCCCCCCCCCCCCCACCTACTCCATGTGGCCCGCTCCCACTCCGACTACTAGGAGCGGCGCGGGAAATTCAATTGCATTACTTTCGGAACGTACCCTATAAATGGAACTGCTACATTTTAATACAGAAGGTAACCGAAAGAATTGCGCAATAAGACGAACAGAAATGACATTCCTATTGAAAAACAATACTTACACTGTAGTTTTCAGTATTTTTAACGGTCGCCTGGACATTGCAGAAGGCGAAACGGGGTTACTAACAGTGTGTGATCTGCACGGATGGCAGCCATTCTCTGCAACGTGTTCCCATTCTGTCCACAACGTTGGTAAGGGTTTCTTGCGGCAGGGCGTTCCATCCCTCCACCAGCGCGGTCGCTAACTTCTAGAACGCTGTTGGTGCATGTGGATCGGCTGCATTCATCTGCCCGATGAATCGTATACCTGCTCGATGGGATTGAAGTCGGGGAACGGGCAGGCCACCCCTTTCGCCGAGCACCCTCTCGTTCCCAGAACTCCTCCACCTGCGCTGTTCGATGCGGTCGCGCGTTGCTATTCCGCAAAAATAAAATCAGGGCCGAATGTGTCCCGGAAAAAGACACACACGAGGGAGGAGTGCAGCGTCGCAATAACGTTGACCGGTGAGTGCTGCGAGTTCAAAGATTTGAAGATAAGTACGCCGGTGCAACGTCATGCTTCCCCACACCATCTATATCTGCATCTACACAGAAACTCAGCAAGCCACCGTAGTCTGCGTGGCGGAGGTTAACCCGTACCACTGCTTGTCGCATCCTTTTCTCTTCCACTTGCAAATACAACCGCGGAAAAAAACGTTGCTTCCGTACGCGCCCTAATATCTCGTACCTTATCTTCGTCGTCCATACGATCAATATATATTGGCGGCACTAGAATCCTATCGCAGTCACGTTCAAATGTCGGTTCTCTAAATTTTCTCAATCATGTTTCTAAAAAAGAAGGTCAGTCTCCCTCCAGGGATTACCATTTGATTTTCTGAAGCATCTCCGTGACACTTACACGTGTTTCGCGACCCTACAGGTAATAAATCTAGCAGCCCGCTTCTGAATTGCTTCGATGTTGTCTTTCAGTCCTATCTGGTACGGATACCAAATACTGGAGCAGTACTCAAGAATAGATCGCACCAGCATCCTATATCCGGTCTGCTTTACAGGTAAACCACTCTTTCGAACAATTCTCCCAATAAACCGGAGCCGACCATTTGCCTTCCCTAGCACAGTTCTCACATACTCGTTCCACCTCATATCGCTTTTCAGCATTACGCCCAGATATTTAACCGACTTTACTGTGTCAAGCACAATACTAGTAATACTACATCCGAACATTAAAGATTTTATCTTCCTACTCATCCGCATTAACTTACTTTTTCCATATTTAGGGCTACCTGGCATTCATCACACTAACTGGAAATTCGTCTTGTATCTTCCTAAAGTCATTCAACCTCGACACCTTACCGTACATCACTGCATCATCGACTAACAACTGTTGACTGCCGCCCAACCTGTCCGCCAAATCATTTATGTATATAGAATACAACAGCGATCCTACCACACTTCCCTGGGGCACTCCTGACGATACCCTTTGTCTGTCGTGAACAATCGCCGTGGAGAACAACATACTGAGTTCTATTGTTTAAGAAGTCTTCCAGCCACTCACATATCTGTGAAGTTGATCTATATGCTCGTACTTTCGTTAAGAGTCTGCAATGCCACACTGTGCCAAATGCTTCATCGAATTCCAGAAAAGCCTGTTGCCCTTCATCCATAGTCCACAGTATATCATATGAGAAAAGGGCATGCTGAGTTTCGCACGAGTGATGCTTTCTAAAGCCATGGACATTGGCGTCTCAGTCTCAAGAAAAATTGTTATATTCGAACTGAGAACGTGTTCAAGGATTCTGCAGCAAACAGTAGTTAGGGATATTGGTCTATAATTTTGGTGGTTCGTTTTTTGAATCTTGTTATATATTGAAGTCACCTCCTCCAATTGCTTGAACTTTTGTGCTGTGCGACAGATTCACAATAAATGCAAACTAGGTAATGGGCCAATGCCGTGGAGTACTCTCGGCAAAATGGGATTTGGATTCCATCTGGAACTGGTGATTAATTTGCTTTCAAATCTTTCAGTTATTTCTCTACATCGGGAATTCTTATTTCTATGTCGCCAAAACAGGAGTCTGTCTGATAGTCAAATGACGGTATATTTGTAGAATTCTCCTGTGTGAACGGCTTCTTGAACGTGAAATTTAAAACTTCAGCTTTCGTTTTGCTATCATCTGTGCTGGCGTGACACCGATCGGCAAAGAGGTTGCGAGGAGATCGACAGTAGGCGTAAGCAACGTGCCTATCAGGATAGAGGCCAAAGACAAACTCGCAAGCAACGTGCCGCCAATGCCCTCTAGACCGCCAGTATTTATATCGCCGCCGCGGACCCAGCGAGTCAACGAGTCGAGTGGTCAATCGAAGCCCAGTGGGAGTCGCAGTTAGCTCAGCTTCTGGCTCAGAGTCAGTCAGTACCTGGCGGCCGGAGTAGCGTACATAGCGGACTTGTACTTCACCAGCAGTGAGGCTAATGGGAGCTACTACGGACGAGCTTGTACCACAACACCTGGATTATATTAAGTTAAGCAGCTTCCTGTTTAAAGTAATAAGGAACCTTGTTCATACATGAGTGAACTTGTGCTATAGAAAGAGGATACCAGCCACCGAACAATATCCTCTCCTGGCTTACCATAGTACAGCTCTACAAGGACACCGAGACGACACAAAATTTTCAGCTGCCACACCAGACTTTTCAACCATAACATCTCGTCTATCAAAACCATCATGTCCGACAGTGTTTCAGGGTGTACTGAGTGTTCCTACCTCTCACCATGTGAGGGTCCGGCCAGCATCGCCACTCACACTGAATCTGCTGTCACCTCGCGACCTCTCCCCTTCTTGGCCCAGTCCCTGGCTTCCCGCCATCATCACAAACGGTGCCGCTGATGTGTGGGACTCAATGGAAACAACGTACTGGTCACCGGACATAGAGTTGCAGTCGCAGTGACGCAGTGGAGCATGTAGTCCTGCTAAATGTGCTCGCAATGGCAGCAGCTGATTGACGTGGGCCCCTTCTCGCCTGCAGCACAGTACAGCGGTCATCTGCTGCTGTAGCTGACCCTGGAGATCAGCAGTGCCAGTGCTTCGGAACGCTCCTCATGCACGTGAAACAGTGCTGTGAGCAACACCAAACTCGTCACACTCCTTCCAGCTTACCGACGATGCTTCTCCCTGCGAACTCGTTCATAAGTCGTCTCAACGCCACTTTGTGATGGAGAACACCACCAACGTGCAGAGTAACTGCTCCCTGACTGACACACACACGCCGTCTCTCCTCGTTCCCCCAGTTGGCTGGCGTTCCGGGGCCAGTCCCCTTTGCCGCTGTAGTCACGCTGGTCTCACGCCACGTGACGTCTTCCACCTCCCTGTGCACGACAGGGAGCCCTCTGGGAACATTCTCCGCCACTTTCATTCAATTATATCTAGTAGTTAATATGCTATTTTACTTTATCTGGCTCGCCCTTACGTTTTGCAGAACAGCGTATGTGAACGACCTTCCACTTAACACCGATCAGGCAGAATTGGTACTTTTCCAGACGATACTAGTGGTACAATAAATCACTTTAGAGAGAAACCAAAACAAATGACTTCTAACAAAGTTTCTCAAA
This sequence comes from Schistocerca gregaria, assembly GCF_023897955.1. Classification (NCBI taxonomy): domain Eukaryota; kingdom Metazoa; phylum Arthropoda; class Insecta; order Orthoptera; family Acrididae; genus Schistocerca; species Schistocerca gregaria. The sequence goes on from NC_064922.1 coordinate 127,124,945, forward strand.
TAATTTTTAAGTTGTTCTCTGAAAATGAACTCTCCCTAAATTTTGAGAAAACACAATATTCAGTTCTGTACAACATAATCAGACAAACAATTGATGTAGCACATGAAGGGCAGTCAGTAAACGGCGTGGAACGCTCCAAAATTTTGGCTGCACAGACTGATGAAAACCTGCGCTGGAAGAAGCGTATTAATGAGCACTCAGACATATTAAGATACTTCTGTTTGTTAATCTAGGAAAAAAACAAATTAGTCTAATGACATATTTGTCTTATGGTGTAATTTTCTGGGGTAACTTATCACTTAAAAAGAAGGTAGAGATTGTGCAGAAGCGAGTAGTAGGAATAATACGCGCCGTTCACCCCATTGTAATGTAGGTACATTTTCAAGGAACTTTAACTACAGCAACATAGTACAAATATTCGCTAATGAAATTCGACATAAATAATCCATAACAGTTTCAGACTAATTGTGATGTCCATACTTACAATACCAAAGGAAAAAATGACCTGTATTACCAATTATTTACATTGTCAGGGGCTCAGAATTGAGTTCTATATGCACCAACAAAAGTTCTGATAATTTTCCCAATAAGAAAAATATCAGGCACCTAGAAAAGTAAGTTTTAAATCTAACTTAAAGAATTTCCCCGGACAACTGCTATTCCACGGACGAATTTTTATTTAAAATCTAATGTATTTTAAAGCAAATCTTAGTTTTTAAGCGTACTAGCACGAATACATTGAAGCGAAATGAAGTTCCATGCTTCGTACCAGAGCGCAGGGGAACGATGCGGGAGACCCGCACCGCCTTACTAGGCAAGGCCCTAGTGGAGGTGGTTTGCCATTGCCTTTCTCCGACCGTAATGGGGATGAATGATGATGATGAAGACGGCACAACAACACCCACTCATCACGGGGCAGGTGAAAATCCCTCACCCCGCCTGGAAACGAACCCGGGACCCCGTGCTCGGGAAGCGAGAACGTTACCGCGAGAACATGCTGCGGACAAGAAATACATTAGTATGACCAAAAAATGTGTTCATTAATGGAAACAATAATCACGTATAAATATAGTATAAACTGGCTCGTTCCACATCATTTCAATGAAAGAATCGTTCACGTGATTTATGGAACATGTAACTAATTAAATAGCTACAATGTGGTCGAAAAGCCTTAGGGAACACACGTTGTCGCTGTGCCTCTTGTTCACGCATCTCTAAGTTTCACTGTGGGTGACTCTGTTGAATCCATTCATATAGAATGCTATGGTGTCAAAAGGAAGCGAGTGGATGAACCCAACGCCGGTTCACCGCCTGTTCCTTCATTATTGCTCTACGGACCCATGGACATATTGTGGTGTCACCATCAAACACCACACTTGCTAGGTGGTAGCCTTTAAATCGGCCGCGGTCCGGTAGTATACGTCGGACCCGCGTGTCGCCACTATCAGTGATTGCAGACCGAGCGCCGCCACACGGCAGGTCTAGAGAGACTTCCTAGCACTCGCCCCAGTTGTACAGCCGACTTTGCTAGCGATGGTTCACTGACTAAATACGCTCTTATTTGCCGAGACGATAGTTTAGCATAGCCTTCAGCTACGTCATTTGCTACGACCTAGCAAGGCGCCATATTCAGTTGCTATTGATATTGTGAATCATGTACCGTCAAGACCGATGTTCATCATTAATGGATTAAAGTTAAGTATCCCACCAGCTACGTTCGTTTTTCTAAATTCTTATTTCCTTGTCCTGTTCCAGACCTCACGCCAGCCTGCGTGAGGTAAAACGCGTGCATTTCGGCCTCCTCTAGTAACACGGTGTTGGCTCCCCTGCCAACCACAACACATATCATCGCGAGAAGTTTTCCACGTAACCCACAACATTGGCGATCAGTCTGGTGGTCAGGTATGCATGGCATCAATTGACCTCTCCTCGCTACAGAAACTAGTGGCCAAAACGCCTTCCACTTCCATGATTCGAACTACTTGTCTTCGTACGAAACTCCCATAGTCTTCGTTGCTAGGGGCTGTGACTTCTTATTCTGCACGGAGACAATCGGACTACGTTTGGAAATAATCAAAACTTTACCTTACGTCTCCTGATGTAGAATCCTACACAGAAGGAAATACCTAGACGGGCTATACTCTTGAATGGTGCTAACAGGTGAGACTAAAAAACGTATAAATTTTTTTAGCGAAGATATTCGTATTTCTCATTATAAAGTAGAAAAGCTTTTGATACATCACCTTGTTTATTAATATGTGGGCCAGAGCTGTCCATAATGTCGTTTTATAATCTAGCGCGAGAACAGTTAGTTACGTTTCTCATTATAAAGTAGAAAAGCTTTTGATACATCACCTTGTTTATTAATATGTGGGCCAGAGCTGTCCATAATGTCGTTTTATAATCTAGCGCGAGAACAGTTAGTTACGTCTGACATCTATCATGACATGGAGGCAAGAAGTAAGAATTTTGCAAATTTATCTGGAAAAGTTTCGTTTTAGTAGCCGAAGCCCACTGTACACGCCTTTGACCAATATGCACTAAATGGACATTAGCAATAATAGGAAACAGTCCTGTGGGGACGTTTCAAAATGCCAGGGTACATTAGTGACGGAGATGGACCACTAGAAGTATGGTAGTCATAAAGCAAAGTTTGCTTTTAACAACACAGTGCCTAATCAAGGACGGCCCGTCGAGCTACAGACTTTAAAGGTGTCATCCAAGTTTGGACTCGACAAGGATGTGAATAAGATCGACGGTAGTCTTGGCACTCGTTTCAAAATGGTAATCAACAGTGTTGGACATACACTCATGTGGCGATACGTCAGAACACGTAACGCACTCCTGAGTCCAACACCTCCGTACAAGATCGTTTTGGTGATCTTGTCACAGTGAGTGGAGACCTAATGTTGCATCGAAGTACTGATCTCCATATTGTCGAACGCAATACCCTCACCGACCTACTTTGTTGTACACTGTGCTGTTTCCGCATGTGCGTCTTTTCAGGTGGACATTCGGCCCGCTTCGAACAGCGCAGGTAGGGGAGTTTTAGAACAGGATATCTGTTGGAAGGACTGCTCCACCATCCCCCCCCCCCCCCCCCCCACTTAAATTTCTTCGATCACATGAGGGGAGACGTACTGCAGCACGTACACACACACACACACACACACACACACACACACACACACACACACACACACACACCAGCGACCATACAGCAGCTGTCGATCCCCCTGGTGGAGGAATGGAAGGCCCTACTGCATGAACTCGTTATCAGCGCTGTGGCCAGGCGGGACTACGTTGCAAGGCATTTAGTGCCGTCCGGGGTGATCACACAGCCTCTTAAGAACAATGTCCCGCCGTTTGTAATGTTCATGGGACCATCATGAACCGCGGTCGCTCCTGTGTAATTATTGTGTCTGCTGGACAAGGAGATTTTCTCTGCCTCGTCGCGATGATCTGTATATCGTACGATGGCGTTAATGTGCATGGGGTCCTGGGTAGTTTACGTAGGAATAAGCGTTGACCTTCATTCACACACATCCTTTTATGTCTATAGCCGTCCATAGGAATGGATTCAAGTCACTCACTTGTAGGTGGGTGATCATAAGGCAAGCTCTCTACGGTCACCCGGCATTATTAAAAATATTTACATGTTCCACAGATCATTTGAACGAATCTTTTACGGAACTTATATGGACGGGGTCAGTTTACAGGATATATATATATATGACTAGTATTAATACTAGTGAACTAATTACTCTTTGCCCTACTCACATATTCGAGCAACCACACTTAAAAACTAGTGTCTTTTTTACAGATTACCATTTCCCCAGGGCATGCAGCTTTACTGCATGATTAAATGATGATGGCGTCCTCTTGGGTAAAATATTCCGGAGGTAAAATAGTCCCCCATTCGAATCTCCGGCCGGGGACTACTCAGGAGGACGTTGTTACCAGGAGAAAAAAAAACTGGCGTTATACGGATCGGACCGTGGAATGTCAGATCCCTTAATCGGGCAGGTAGGTTAGAAAATTTAGAAAGGGAAATGGATAGGTTAAAGTTAGATATAGTGGGAATTAGTGAAGTTCGGTGGCAGGAGGAACAAGACTTTTGGTCAGGTGAATACAGGGTTATAAATACAAAATCAAATAGGGGTAATGCAGGAGTAGGTTTAATAATGAATAAAAAAATAGGAGTGCGGGTAAGCATAGTGAACGCATTATTGTGGCCAAGATAGACACAAAGCCCATGCCTACTACAGTAGTTCAAGTTTATATGCCAACTAGCTCTGCAAATGACGAAGAAATTGATGAAATGTATGATGATATAAAAGAAATTAATCAGGTAGTGGAGGGAGACGAAAATTTAATAGTCATGGGCGACTGGAATTCGTCAGTAGGAAAAGGGAGAGAAGGAAACATAGTAGGTGATTATGGATTGGGGCTAAGAAATGAAAGAGGAAGCCGTCTGGTAGAACTTTGCACAGAGCATAACTTAATCATAGCTAACACTTGGTTGAAGAATCATAAAAGAAGGTTGTATACATGGAAGAATCCTGGAGATACTAAAAGGTATCAGATAGATTATATAATGGTAAGACAGAGATTTAGGAATCAGGTTTTAAATTGTAGGACATTTCCAGGGGCAGATGTGGACTCTGACCAGTATCTATTGGTTATGACCTGTAGGTTAAAACTGAAGAAACTGCAAAAAGGTGGGAATTTAAGGACATGGGACCTGGATAAACCGAAAGAACCAAAGATTGCACAGAGTTTCAGGGAGAGCAGAAGGGAACAACTGACAGGAATGGGGGAAAGAAATACGGTAGAAGAAGAATGGGTAACTTTGAGGGATGAAATAGTGAAGGCAGCAAAGGATCAAATAGGTAAAAATACGAGGGCTAGTAGAAACCCTTGGATAACAGAAGAAATATTGAATTTAATTGACGAAAGGAGAAAATATAAAAATGCAGTAAATGAAGCAGACAAAAAGGAATACAAACGTCTCAAAAATGATATCGACAGGAAGTGCAAAATGGCTAAGCAAGGATGGCTAGAGGACAAATGTAAGGGTGTAGAGGCAAATCTCACTAGGGGTAAGATAGATACTGCCTACAAGAAAATTAAAGAGACCTTTGGAGAAAGGAGAACCACATGCATGAATATCAAGAGCTTTGATGGAAACCCAGTTCTAAGCAAAGAAGGGAAAGCAGAAAGGGGGAAGGAGTATATAGAGTGTCTATACAAGGGCAATGTAGTTGACGACAATATTATGGAAATGGAAGAGGATGTAGATGAAGATGAACTGGGAGATATGATACTGCGTGAAGAGTTTGACAGAGCACAGAAATACCTGAGTCGAAACAAGGCCCCCGGAGTAGACAACATTCCATTAGAACTACTGGCAGTCTTGGGAGAGCCAGTCCTGACAAAACTCTACCATCTGGTGAGCAAGATGTATGAGAAAGGCGAAATACCCTCAGACTTCAAGAAGAATATAACTATTCCATTCCCAAAGAAAGCAGGTGTTGACAGATGTGAAAATTACCGAACTATCAGTTTAATAAGCCACAGCTGCAAAATAACTAACACGAATTCTTTACAGACGAATGGAAAAACTGGTAGAAGCCTACCTCGAGGAAGATCAGTTTGGATTCCGTTGAAATGTTGGAACACGTGAGGCAATATTGGCCCTAAGACTTATCTTAGAAGAAAGATTAAGGAAAGGCAAACCTACGTTTCTAGCATTTGCAGACTTAGAGAAAGCTTTTGACAATATTGACTGGAATAATCTCTTTCAAATTCTAAAGGTAAAATACAGGGAGCGAAAGGCTATTTACAATTTGTACAGAAAGCAGATGGCAGTTATAAGTGTCGAGGGACATGAAAGGGAAGCAGTGGTTGGGAAGGGAGTGAGACAGGGTTGTAGCCTCTCCCCGATGTTATTCAATGTGTATATTGAGCAAGCAATAAAGGAAACAAAAGAAAAGTTTGGAGTATGCATTAAAATCCAGGGAGAAGACATATAAGCTTTGAGGGTCGCAGATGACAGTGTAATTCTGTCAGAGACAGCAAAGGACTTGGAAGGGCAGTTGAATGGAATTGACTGTGTCTTGAACCGAGGATATAAGATGAACATCAACAAAAGCAAAACTAGGATACTGGAATGTAGTCGAATTAAGTCGGGTGATGCTGAGGGAATTAGGTTAGGAAATGAGACACTTAAGGAGTTTAGCTATTTGAGGAGCAAAATAACTGATGATGGTCGAAGTAGAGAGGATATAAAAAGTAGACTGGCAATGGAAGGAAAGCGTTTCTGAAGAAGAAAAATTTGTTAACATCGAGTGTAGATTTAAGTGTGAGGAAGGTGTTTCTGAAAGTATTTGTATGGAGTGTAGCAATGTATGGAAGTGAAACATGGACGATAAATAGTTTAGACAAGGAGAGAATAGAAGCTACCGAAATGTGGTGCTACAGAAGAATGCTGAAGATTAGATGGGTAGACCACATAACTGATGAGGAGGTGGTGAAGAGGATTGGGGAGAAGAGAAGTTTGTGGCACAACTTGACCAGAAGAAGGGATCGGTTGGTAGGACATGTTCTGAGACATAGAGGGATCACCAATTTAGTATTGGAGGGCAGCGTGGAGGGTAAAAATCGTAGAGGGAGACCAAGAGATGAATAGAGTAAGCGGATTCAGAAGAATGTAGGCTGCAGTAGATACTGGGAGATGAAGAAGCTTGCACAGGATAGAGTACCATGGAGAGCTGCATCAAACCAGTCTCAGGACTGAAGACCACAACAACAACCATTTTCTAAAATGATTTTACGTTGTTTTTAAAACTTGGGTTTGCTACTTGTGAGACGTTTTATGCTACAAGGCAAATTATCAAAAGTTATTTTGCTGGCTATTGGACTTCTTTCTGAACGACTAACAGGTTCAATAATGCCCAATAAAGGTCATTTTTTCTGTAATGTTGCAGTTATCAACATCTCTATGCTTCTCAAACTGTGATGTATTATTCATGACCAATTTCGCTAGCGAATATATGTATACATAGTGTGATGGTGTACTTAAAATGCGCAAATCCTTGAAAATTCAACCACTGATGCTCGTGTTTGTGCGAACACTACTTTCTAAGCGATGAGTTACCGCAGAAAATTATTCCACTACACAAATCTGTCGGGAGGTTAATTTGTCTGTTTCCAAGACTATCAAACAGAAGTAGCTGAATTTGAATGTTTGACACCATATCAACTAATGAGGAGGTATTGAATAGGATTGGGGGGAAGAGAAGTTTGTGGCACAACTTGACTAGAAGAAGGCATCGGTTAGTAGGACATGTTCTGAGGCATCGAAGGATCATCAATTTAGTATTGGAGGTCAGCATGGAGTGTAAAAATCGTAGAGAGAGACCAAGAGAGCACCGAGCGAGGTGGCGCAATGGTTCGACACTGGACTCGCATTCGAGAGGACGACGGTTCAATCCCGCGTCAGGCCATCCTGATTTATATTTTCCGTGATTTCCCTAAATCGCTCCAGGCAAATGCTGGGATGGTTCCTTTCAAAGGGCACGGCCGACTTCCTTCCCCGTCCTGCCCTAATCCGATGAGACCGACGACCTCGCTGTCTGGTCTCCTTCCCCAAAAAAGAACCAACCACACACGAGCGGAGACCAAGCGATGACTACACTAAGCAGATTCAGAAGAATGTAGGTTGCAGTAGGTACTGGGAGATGAAGAAGCTTGCACAGGATAGAGTAGCATGGAGAGCTGCATCAGACCAGTCTCAAGACTGAAGACCACAACAACAACAACAACAACAATATGCTCCTTGCACCCAAAAATTGGAGCATTCATGCGAAATTTACTTTCATCCGTAAGTTTTATACACCACTGCAGCTCGGAGTAAAAAAATAAATAGAACTTTGTGTTCTGCATTACCGAAGGTCTCGTCGTGGGAGATTCCTCGTCAAAGAGGTCCATCGCAGGAGCGTCTAGGGAAGTGATTCCAGTGGTGGTTTCCCGTTGCCTTCCAATGATGATGATGATGATGATGATGATGATGATGAAATGATATTGAGGACAACACAACACCTAGTCCCTCAGCGGAGAAAAATCTCCGACTCAGCCTCTTGGCGTGACAGACCGCCACGCTGACCAATTTTATTTATTTATTTATTTTAATCTTATTTTGTTCGTTATAGTTCGTTGCAATTGTTCGTGGAGGATGTCCCCTGACGACAGTTGAAGTTCATTATGGATCCATTCACTCAGTTTTTTATTTTTATTAGAGAGGGCAGCTAACCCTCTGACCGAACAGGCTGAGCTACCGTGCCGGCAACGACTCAGCTATAGGGGCGGGCGCTCGAAATAAAACAAAAAGCAAACAAAGTATTTCCTTAGACGACTGTTTGCAGTTATTTGTAGTAATAATTTTTTCTTGATGAGGTATTTTCACACACTAGCCTGAACGATATTAACTTGTTGCCCATCGGACCACTCTGTCGAAACCGCAAAGCTCAGCGCGAGAGAACGCCTTACATCGGAGAGAAAGCCGCGGACCCTGGCACAAGAACTTCTGCCCGATGGAGCTCATTAGTGAAAACAATACAGACTCTTAACTAATCCAGTCAGGGGCCGGAGGCCGGCTGCGGCAATTAAGCGCGCCCGTATTACTCAACTTATTTTCTTCTCCCTTTTGTACACGGGCGCAAGTAATACCGGCTCACGCCAAGTAACTACGTTTCTTGGCTGTTCCCAAACGGAGCGTGTATTTTCTCCGCGAGCTCCGATTGCGCAGAGAGATATAGCACGACTTTCGTTACTTTTCTTAAAAAAAAAAAAAGAAGAACGTTGCTTGTTACATTAAAGACCTCGGTTTCGACATTTTTCAGGTTCCATGGATCTTCGTTTTACACTCTAACAAGGGAAACTCCACATCACATCCGCCTCAGATTTAGTGGTAAAATGATCCTGCGGGTAGCACGTCAAAATGTGAACGCAGATCAAGCGTGAGAACAGGAACAGATGTACTCAACTATGAAAAAAGACGCAAAACAGGAACAGTGGACGCTCCAAGCTCAAGTTGTGCAGCATCGAGCGACGCACAGGAATCACGGTGTATTAGTTGTGTGGTCATTGTATCCAATGAATTTGAGTTAAGAAACCAAACTAAGGAAATATTATCATCGTTATCTTTATGTCATATTAGCTACGCTTCTGTTCCTCACTTCAGTTAGTGGGACAAATTCACGGTAGCCTTACTGGTTGTTATTTCAAATTGTATACCTGGTAAGTAAGTGAATGGTGCTTGTTATCTTGCACTGAACATGTCATTCATTCCACGGAATTCGTGAACTATTCCACAAAAGCAATATTATTTGCAATTCTGTAGTGACAAGAACCCTTCCTTACAAGTTGGCTGTGTTAGTTATGAGAATAAAGACTTTCTAGAATACTCATCTCAGCGTAGTCGTCAGATAATCCTCGAAATTTGGAAGTGAAAACGAAAACTGAGGGTAAATCCTTTTATGGACTTAAAGACAGTGCAGCGAAAGTGCAGTTTACCGCTGCTTTCAGTCGATTTATGGAACAGTGCCATATCCCCAGAACACTGCCGTGCTTGTGTTATCTCGTGTGACAGTGGTAAATTAGTGCAAATTCGTAGCCAACTCCACGCTAACAGTGGCACAGGCGTCGGCCATCTTAACATCGTGATTCGGAGAGCTCAGACGTTACGACGACTCCCCGCTGCGGGACTGAATGGCCCATGGCGAAGTTGCAGGCTCACGACGGGGCAGACAAAGCGTACAAGCGGATTCTGATAAATGGGAGTATCGGAGTATCCAGTGCAGCGCACGTTGCTGAACATGAGGCTCCGCAGTACTCGAATCCCAGGTGTTCCCACGTTGACGCAACGGTATCGGCAGTTTTGAATAAAGTGACGCGAGACCGTCGACATTGGACCGTGGACCAGTGGGAACATTCTCCTGGTAGCGTAAATGACGTTTCTTGTCACACCTGGTCGATGACCATGTCCGGATACGCTGTCATGCAGGTGAACGTATGCTCGAGAAGTGAACCGCGCCACGGCTGCTGGCCAGTGGAGACAGTATTGTACCGCGGGGGACATTCATCTGGGCTTCTATGGAACCTGTCGTAAGAGTCGAGGGCACCGTTACAGTTGTGCCCTAAGTGAACATTACTGCACACCACCTGCATCCCTTCGTGTTCGGTGTCTTCCCCGTTGGCGATAGCATCTTCCAACAGGATAACTGTGCGTGTCACAAGACCAGAATTGTACTACAGTGGTTTGGGGAGCAGGATAGGGAACTGACGGCTCGTAATTTGTGGGAGTTGCATAGGCGTGTGAGTACACATCTGGTGGCACATACCTCCGGAAACCTACCAAGGATTTGTCGAATCAATGTCACGCAGAATCGCTGCCGTTTAGCGTTGCAAATGTGAACTAGAGCTATATTTAGCAGATGGTCACAATGTTCTGGATCACCAGTGTGTACGTGTCTATGTGCCTGTGTATTTGTGTCTCGTCATTCACATGGCACCCATGACTGACAGATTTTTAGCGTTTTATATGCTTTCATCATCTTGCAATAATTTACGGAAGTAATTTGCAAAGAAATAGCGCGAAGAAAAAGCTCCTTTTATTAAGTTAGTTGTTCTTCAAGTTGGGATTCTTAATGTGGCACCTGTACAGACACGCGGTATAACTTCTACGCAAGCCGCTCTCTTTTTCTCGATTCTCAATTTAACTTGACAATGAAGAACTCTTCAGGGGGGTAGGACGTCAAACGGGACGACTTGGAGCAGGAGAGGCATCTCAGGACATTTTCATTTCCAGTGTCTATACTTTTACAAATAAATTCATAAAACTTTGTCAGCACCCCAGAAAGGATTCAGTATTCACACTCATTGCAGTAGAAGTTCGAAAACACAACAAAATAATTTTTTTTCTCACGTGTGAAATTTCATCATTTTTTTCACTTACTAATGGCGGCATTTGTTGCCATAGATAGACTTTTCTTCATAAGTTAGAGAGACTCTTTGATGATTTTGGCACAGCATACATACCATACTTACAGGTGTATGAAACTCTAGAATTTGTTTAATTTATGAAAAAACGAATGATCTGTTGTTTTTTAAACTTCATGCTTAGAGAAAACACTAATTTTGTAGTTAATGACCTCAATTTTTCCCGCAGTTTTTAATAGAATTGGAAAATTCTAGAGTTTCATACACTTTTAAGTATGGTTTGCATGCCATGCAAAATTCATTGAATCATCTCTCTTACTTATGAATAAAAGTGTACCTATAGCAACAATTGCTGCCATTAGTAAGTGAAAAAATGACGAAATTTCACATGTAAAAAAAATTACTTCGTTATGTTTTCGAATTTCCACTGCTATGAGTGTGAATTCTGAAGCCTTCCTGGTCATGCTGACAAAGTTTTGTGAATTTATTTGTAAAAGTATAGACAGTGGAAATTAAAATGTCCTGTGGTGCCTCTCCTACTCCAAGTCGGTCCGTTTGACGTCCTACCCCTCTTAAATAGCTTTTAAGTATTATTGTACGATTAAGTCACGCACCTACACAATATGGGCTGTTTGTAGCTGCTTTCTGACATTACAAAACTTCGGTTATTATTTAGGACACTCGCTGTAAACAGGTGACTTATTACTGAAGAGACGTTTTATTAATGGGGGAGCGACTGCAGTTGTGGTTTCCCACGGGAAGGCGAAAGGACTGCGGGCTCTGTTCAGCGGATGATATCACCCCTAATTACTGGGCCAGTGGCATGCCGCGGTTCGCGAACCGTGGCTCGGCAGACGGCTTTCAGACGTTGCGCGATTCGCCAAGGATCATCAGCTGTGAAGGTATCAACACCATTGTCTAATAACGACCCTGTGTAATTGCTTCGACATTCGAGAGTTTTGTAAGCGCCGGTAGGTCAACAGGCCATTTGGTCAATGTCTGCAAACAAACATTCAACATGAGGGCATAGCTCGAGGTGCTTTCGACATTCGCTTATTATTCCACAATCTTTGCCTCATTCCTTTCTTTGTTGCCTTACTTTTCGTAAATGTCTTAAAAAATTCAACGCATTCTGAACAAAATCTGTTTAAAACATCATACTCTCCTTAAAAGACAAAGACCCTGCAGGTTGGGATGGGAGACCCACCAAAGTAATTAAAAAAGCTTACAACATAATAGCTCATCCTCTCTCTCTCGTAACGAACAAATCATTTGAGAAAGGTGACTTCCCTGATCTCTTGAAATACGCAGAAGTAAAAACATTATTTAAAAAAGATTCAAACGATAATATGGGAAATTATCGCCCCGTTTCTATGCTCCCACTCATATCAAAAATATTTGGAAAAAATTGATGCTATACAGATACACAGCTTCATCACACAGTACATCATTTCAAATAACCAATTTGACTTCCAACAAGGCAAAAACACAATAGATGCGACAAATGCGTTTGTTGAAAAAAAAAACTATTTCATCATTAGGGAGGATAGCTAAAGTCGCAGGAATATTATGTGACCTTAAAAAAGCTTTCAACTCTGTAAACCATGCCACACTGCTTTTCAAACTCAGTAGATATGGAATGGTAGATATTGCTTTGAATTGGTTTGAATCACATCTCATGGAGAGGGAACAAAGGGTAATAATCACATCAAATGGTGCAGATTATTTCTCGGAGTGGAAAATTGCGTCACAAGGTGTTCCTCAAGGCTCCAGCCTTGGAGCAATTATATTGCTGTTCTCTGTAAATGACTTGTCTCACAATATAAACACACATTTAACCTTGTTTGCAGATGATAATTCTGCCCTAATTGAAAATGAAAATTATGACAATATACCACATAGTATTATAAGTACGTTAAGTGACTTGGAAACATAGTTCAATCTAAATGGCTTAAGGCTAAACATTTAAAAAAAAACACGTGATGAGTCTTAAAATCAAACAGTAAAAAACTAAAGAAATCTGTATTACTCACATTAATCGAAAAATGGAAGAACTTCACTCAGTCAGATTCCTAGAAATAAACTTAGATAGAAATTTCAAGTGGAATGCACATATAGTTTACCTTTCAAATAAAGGTTTGCATTTGCAGTAGGAATTTTAACTAGCGTCGTTTGTATGGACACCACAAAAATAGCGTACTACAGCTACCTTTAATCTATTATTAGATATTGCATAATTTTTTGGGGAACCTCGTGAAACGTTACACGGATTTTAAAGTTGCAAAAAAGAATCATTCGTAACACGTGCACCGCACAGCCGAGGGCATCATGTCGACCATTATTCACAGACCTAAAAATATTAACTGTCCCCTCTTCATATATCTTTGAGGTGATTTTTTTTCCTATGGAACAGAGCCGATCTGTTAGGAAAAAACATTTTGAACACTCGTACAACACAAAACATAAAGACAACTTTACGCTCATCTCAAATCACTCAAAATTTTGAACACTCGTACAACACAAAACATAAAGACAACTTTACGCTCGTCTCAAATCACTCAATATTGTTTGCTCACACTCCTCAGTATATTGCCATGTAAATTCGCAACACAACAGAAGTGTGTGACGTAATGCATATGAAGGTAAATACTTTAAAAACGAAGTAATGTAATTTTCTAACTGAAAGATGCTACTACTCTGTGGAAGATTTCATGAAGGACGAAGTCATGCTTTGAGCTGGGTCCCTGAAATGGAATTAAAATTTATGATAGTTATAATGGATGTAAATATTCCAAGTATTGTAAGTTTGACAACTAACATTTACATCCATTATAAGTAAATTTTTCACGAAGTAAATGTAAGTGTGACAAAATTTCAAATAAGCGAATTGTAACCTTGACAGGTCACATGTTCTGAATTTATATACGTTATGAGACGAATAAAACACAGTTCACAATATTTATTTATGATGAGCTTCCGTCCGTTGTGAGGTTTGACAGTGCCCGGGCCTATTTCGAGTCAAATCAATTGCAGAATGAGATTTTCACTCTGCAACGGAGTGAAAATCTCATTCTGGAAACATCCCCCAGGCTGTGGCTAAGCCATGTCTCCGCAGTATCCTTTCTTTAGGAGTGCTAGTTCTGCAAGGTTCGCAGTTTGGAAGGTAGGAGACGAGATACTGGCAGAAGTGATGCTGTGAGTACCGGACGTGTGTCGTGCTTCGGTAACTCAGATGGTAGAGCCCTTGCCCGCGAGAGGCAAAGGTCCCGAGTTCGAGTCTCGGTCGGGCACACAGTTTTAATCTGCCAGGAAGTTTCAATTCAATTGCCTACGGATATGGATGAAAAAGAAAAACCTCTCTCAGAGGTTGAGAAAAACATAGTAAACGGAAGAAGAGATTTATTTTTTCAGATGACGTGTTACACGATTTTGAAGTGACCAATGATATCTCTCTCTCTCTCTCTCTCTCTCTCTCTCTCTCTCTATCTATCTATCTATCTATCTATCTCTATCTCTCTTTTTGCCTCTCTCCCTCTCCCTCCCCGTCTCCCTCCATTTCATGTCTACCTCACCAACGCCTTCTTCATCTCATTACCACCCTACTTCCATAGTTTTGCGTCCACTGTTCACTGTCTTGTATTGGTCTTTAATCTCGCTACCTGGCCACTGACTTCCATTCGGATCATTAACTCACACTACTTCTTCATACCCCTGATATACCAAAATAAATTCATAAGAATAGATATAAATCGTCAAAGTACATACATGGCAAAGCGTGGCTCACAAGAATTTTTTTTAGTTAAAGAGAAAAGCGGGACTAGCAGATAAGCTGACAGCACTACACACACACACACACACACACACACACACACACACACAAATACGCAGACATACGTTTAACCATGAAACGAAAAAAAAAGGTAACAACATTTTGTCGTATTTTACGTCAAGAACTGTGAAGTAAATCAAGCCAAAGTCGAGTTAGGCTAAAATCATGAATGCTACACACAGGAATTCCTGTAATATTTGTATGCAGGCGACAGTACCAACTCTAAGAGAAAATCAAACGAACATACTGTAAGTGAAACTCATACTTCATTATTTTTTTGAAAGGAGCTGTTTTCATGTCTATAAGCACACCAAACTGTAAATATTTTAATTCCTGACAACTAATGATTTTAAATTAATATGACTGAACACATATGCCAAATAGACACGAATTTTTAGTAGCTGCAAACACGAATTTAAAATACCTCAATTAATTGGACAACAGCTATGGATCCTATGGCTACACAAATGATGAATTTAATTCTTCGTTTATATGGACGACTTTACATGTAGTATACTCATGTCAAAAGGAACCAGACGTTGATGTGCAGCGTAACGATAACGTCAACGCAACCGATGTCTCCAGTTCAACCACATTGCCGCCCGCGGAAGATTGGAGTGTTAAGGCGACTGCTACTCGGTACCGCAAAAGCGTATCTGTTTTCAGATCTACATCTACGTCTACTCTTGGTAGACCGCTGCTCAGTGCAGGGTGGGGGGCGATGTGCGAGGTTACTATATATAATGGCTCCACCCCTGAATGGAATGCTGTATCAGGGGAACCCTCAGTGGACGGCACGTTATATAATAGCTCCTTTCTTTGAAGAGAGGGAGAGAGCCAGTTCAGGTACATGCATAACAAATATGTATCTCCATTAACAGGCCGCTGGCGCGGGGAGGAATTCTTGCTATGATCTGAGAGTTTTTCTCTTTTTTCTTGCACCTCGTTTACATAAACGTGGTAAATGCCACAAGACAGGAGAGTCTATCTTTACAATTCCTGTAAAAAAACTGTTTTGTTCGATTGTGTAGCCTTTGATTGTAACAACGCTGATCACAGAAAACTACTAGTTCTTTTCCTCACAAAGCATTAATTTAAAAAAGAAAGATGTTTACGATTTTTTTCAAACAAAAAGAGTCATTGCGAAACCTCCTGGCAGATTAAACGGTGTGCCGGATCAGGACTCCAGTCCGGGACTCTGCCTTTGGTGAGCAGGTACTGCCGGCAGCTGTGGCCGAGCGGTTCTAGGCGCTTCAGTCGGGAACCGCGCGACCGCTACTGTCGCAGGTTCGAATCCTGCCTCGGGCATGGATGTGTGTGATGTCCTTAGGTTAGTTAGGTTTAAGTAGTTCTAAGTTCTATGGGACTGACGACCTCAGATGTTAAGTCCCATAGTGCTCAGAGGCGTTTCAACTATTTGAGCAGTTACTCTGCCTTCCAGACTTCGCGTAAGTTCTCCTTTATACGTTGCGGGACTGCCATTCCCAGCAGAAATGTCATTGCTGAGAAACTGCTTCAGTCGTTCGTCGTGAGCCTTTCCTTTAAGGCTCACCGCTGTGGAGCACCAGCACGCAAACGGCTGAGTGCTCAGGTTAGAATCCCGGCATCAGATCAGTGCACACTCCGCAGCAAAGTGAAATTAATTCTAGAGGCATCATTCTAGCAGACGATGATAACAAAAAGGCATCAGGTTCTGAAAAGAGTTCAGCACCAACCCCCTTTGTTTCTAAATCGGCACTACTCACATGTGCTTCCATATACATCATCATTTACGGCTCCAAAGGCGTTTTAAATAACACTATTCTTTGCTGAACGCCAGAATAAAATACGCACAGATATAGAGCTATTTAAAATGGTGTCATTTGCAGATTGTTAATTCTTTAAGGACGGATTCACTGTTTGAATCAGCTTGGATTATAAGACGAATATAACATAGGTGATGTATGAATGCACGCTTTCGGGGCGACATGAATTAATAAAATTTTCTCGGGCTTCCAGCCGCGTCAGATGGTTAAAATCCCACGAGCTGTCGACCGAGCTCTCCTCAGATATTGTCAAGTGCTAAGACAGACTGCTGTGTCGCCGTGGTCGTTACCACTTGACAATGACTGAGGAGAGCTCGGTCCAAAGCTCGTGGGATTTTAGCCACCTGACGCATCTCGAAGACCGAGAAAATTTTATTACAACATAGGTGACATTCAAAGGCCTATAATTAACTGTTTTTCCCCAAAAACTTTTAAATTTCCACAATTTGCATGCACACATTCGCATTTTGTGGCATGAGGTTGTTTCAATCACTAAAATTTTCCTGTGATCTATCTTCCTAAAACATTATAGTTAATCCTCAATGTTGATAAATTAAATATTTCATTACTAAATAAAACATAATCTCTTATTTACACGTAATTGGCTGTACCGATGTAGCTTGACACGTTGCGGTGCCTACAATCGTATAACCACTCCGATATCAACATGATGCAATATGACCTGAACGAATCACCACGTATCAGTTGCGAAGGTTCAAGATTTAAAGTAATCCACTAAAAAGCTTATTATGTCGTTATAAACTATGTGTACGCAGGTCTTCCAACAGGTCCTTTATTTGTATAGCCACAATGTCCGCAGTTCCTTCACAATTTTATAGGTATTTAAAATCCGTCTGTGTAACTACGTTACGTGTGACTTTTGCTTACGGCGATTTATATCCGACGTTCGCTACCATCTGGAAGTCTCTTCTGTTTGCGTCTGTTTTAGGAATTACTTCGTTTGGCACTGATTTTTTTCTCCTAATCTCGTGTTGGTTTCCAGGAGTAGGCCAACCTATTTAATGATATGAAATATGACATAATATTGGTGTTTGTCTGCATACTTCCGCCTAACCATTTCTCTTTGTGTGTAGTGTTGGTAATTAACAGCTACTTTTTTATTGGTACTTGATCGGAAAGTGTTCTCTTCATCTGTATCTTTTCATATATTTATTATTTCGTTTCAGTTATATTAATGTGTATTTATTCCATATGTGAGTGAGTTGAAGATCTAAATGGGCAATACATGAGGAGGGATGAGGGGAGGAGACAAAGACGTTTAAATCGAACGTACCAGTAAATTAAGATGCTTTCAGTACTATATGTGATGTGCTGTCGAAGTGAACGTACCAGTAAATTAAGATGCTTTCAGTACTATATGTGATGTGCTGTCGAAGTTTAACTGAAGTCTGGTGCAAATTTAGGCTCTAAGCCAATGGCATTCCGTTCTGCAGGAGTCGGTCAGTTGTCGAACTTCTCAGGCAGTCGATGTTTTATGCAGGAAAGTCTGCAGATCACTTAAATTGCAGTATAACAGTCATTATACCTGGAAAGTAGACAGGGTGGTAATATTTAAAGGCCAGAAAATAACGTCAGTGAGAGCCACAGATCAATCGTCGGGGGAGATAGGGCTCAGGAAAGGTAATACGTGTACGACATGTAAGACCCATATAATGTAGGGCGAAGGGTACTTCGCTTCGTTATTAATAACTGCCTCTTCTTGTCTAGAGAATGTCGAAAAAAGACTTCGCGTTTTTCTCCATACGAGGAGGTATTGTCTTAACTTGTTGCTCTGACGACAAAAGCGTTTCGCGAAAAGAACTTTATATTTGATGAGAAAATTTCCGTGTAATATATCCGAGTACCTACCTAACACCCTTGTGCTGCCAGAACCACGCGGTTACAACCCATTGATATCAGCACGCCTCTAGTTACTTCCCCCGTTTCCTTTAATTCAATCTGGCCAAGATTTCCAAGTCTATTTGTCATATCTACTAATAACATGATACACTATATTCAAGATTCAGGTAGATTATATAATGGTAAGACAGAGATTTAAGAAACAGGTTTTAAATTGTAAGACATTTCCAGGGACATATGTGGACCCTGACCACAATCTATTGGTTATTAACTGTAGATTAAAGCTGAAGAAACTGCAAAACAGTGGGAATTTTAGGAGATGGGACCTGAATAAACTGAATAAACCAGAGATTGTACAGAGTTTCAGGAAGAGCATAATGGAACAATTGATAAGAATTGGGGAAAGAAATACAGTATAAGAAGAATGAGTAGCTTTGAGGAATGAAATAGTGAAGGCAGCAGAGGATCAAGTAGGTAAAAAGACCAACGCTAGTAGAAATCCTTGGGTAACAGAAGAGATACTGAATTTAATTGATGAAAGGCGAAAATACAAAAATGTAGTAAGTGAAGCAGGCAAAAAGGAATACAAACGTCTCAAAAATGATATTGACAGGAAGTGCAAAATGGCTAAGCAGGGATGGCTAAAGAACAAATGTAAGGATGTAGAGGCTTATCTCACTAGAGGTAAGATAGATACTACCTACAGGAAAATTAAAGAGACCTTTGGATAAAGGAAAACCACTTGCATGAATATCAAGAGCTTTGATGGAAACCCAGTTCTAAGCAAAGAAGGGAAAGCACAAAGGTGGAAGGAATATATAGAGGGTCTATACAGGAGCGACGTTCTTGAGGACAATATTATGCAAAAGGAAGAGGAGGTAGATGAAGATGAAATGGGAGATATGATACTGCGTGAAGAGTTTGACAGACCACGGAAAGACCTAAGTCGAAACAAGGCCCCCGGAGTAGACAACATTCCATTAGAACTACTGAAATCCTTGGGGGAGCCAGTCCTGACAAAACTCTACCATCTGGTGAGCAAGATGTATGAGACAGGCGAAGTACCCTCAGACTTCAAGAGGAATATAATAATTCCAATCCCAAAGAAAGCAAGCGTTGACAGATGTGAAAATTACCGAACAAGCAGTTTAATAAGTGACGACTGCAAGATACTAACGCAAATTCTTTACAGAGGAATGGAAAAACTGGTGGAAGTCGACCTCGGAGAAGATCAGTTTGGATTCCGTAGAAACGTTGGAACACGTGAGGCAATACTGACCCTACGACGTATTTTAGAAGCTAGATCAAGAATAGGCAAACCTACGTTTCTAGCATTTGTAGACTTATAGAAAGCTTTTGACGATTTTGCCTGGAATGCTCTCTTTCAAATTCTGAAGGTGGCAGGGGTAAAATACCGGGAGCGAAAGGCTACTTACAATTTGTACAGAAACCAGATGGCAGTTATAAGATTCGCGGGACATGAAAGGGAAGCCGTGGTTGGGAGGGTAGTGAGACAGGGTTGTAGCCTCTCCCCGATGTTGTTCAATTTGTATATGAAGCAAGCAGTATAGGAAACAAAAGAAAACTTCGGTGTAGGTATTAAAATCCATGGAGAAGAAATAAAAACTTAAGGTTCGCCGATGACATTGTCAGAGACAGCAAAGGACTTGGAAGAGCAGCTGAACGGAATGGAAAGTGTCTTGAAAGGAGGATATAATATGGACATCAACAAAAGCAGAACGAGGATAATGGAATGTAGTCGAATTGAATCGGGTGATGCTGAGAGAATTAGATTAGGAAATGATACACTAAAAGTGGTAAAGGAGTTTTGCTGTTTGGGGAGCAAAATAACTGATGATGGTGGATGTAGAGAGGATATAAAATGTAGACTGGCAATGGCAAGGAAAGCGTTTCTGAAGAAGAGAAATTTGTTAAAATCGAGTATAAAGTGTCAGGAAGTCGTTTCTGAAACTATTTGTAAGGAGTGTAGCCATGTATGGAAGTGAAACATGCACGAAACATAGTTGGGGAAAGAAGAGAATAGAAGCTTTCGAAATGTGGTGCTACAGAAGAGTGCTGAAGATTAGATGGGTAGATCACATAACTAATGAGGAGGTACTGAATAGGATTGGGGAGAAGTGGAGTTTGTGGCACAACTTGACTAGAAGAAGGGATCGGTTGGTACGCCATGTTCTGAGGCATCAAGGGATCACCAATTTAGTACTGGAGGGCAGCGTGGAGGGTAAAATTCGCAGCGGGAGACCAAGAGATGAATACACTAAGCAGATTCAGAAGGATGTAGGCTGCAGTACGTACTGTGAGATGAAGAAGCTTGATCAGGATAGAGTACCATGGAGAGCTGCATCAAACTAGTCTCAGGACTGAAGACTACAACAACAACAACACTATATTCATTCCACATCTTATAGCCTAGAGGCTCTATAAAACAGGCAAATTGTAACTGGCTTTTCGCAGTGCCTATGGTGGTGGAGGCCAAAGGGAGAGGATCCAGGGTTGGGTGTCGGGGAGGGGGGAGGGCGGGAGGCGGTGTCAGAGTGTGTTACAGTCCCCAGACATTGGGCTACTGTAGGAAGCTAACGAGAGAACATGTAAATAAAAACGTAGCTATTATTCGTTCAGAATTAAATCTCACGAAATTTCTTCACCGATTGCTTTGAAATTTGACACATAGTCCAATGCGAATACGCGCGTGTGCATATACCTGCGTCGGAGGTTCGTCCTCCCCCGGACATGGGCGTGTTTGTTGTCGTTAGTTAAGTTAGATTATATAGTGTGTAAGCCTAGGGACCGAGCACCTTAGCTGTTTGGTCCCATAGTCCTTACCATACATTTCCAATTTCCACCATTATATAAAGTGTTTCCATCATATATATTTATTCACTATATGTATTTCTATACTTATGTTATATACAGAACAATGTGATGTTTTTTTCCTCCTCGTAAATTATTACTATTACTGCTACAGAATCTGAATTTCCAGTAACAATAAACAACGCTGAAGGTCAGGGAGGGGGATGAGATGTAGAAAGGTGTGGGACATAGAGGGCGGGAAGGAGGAGATTGACAGGGAGAGGGACAGGAGGAGGTGGAGACAGAGTAGGGAGGGGGACAGAGAGAGGGGAGGAGGGAGGAGGGGTGAAAGAGGGGAGGAGATCGATATGGGTAGGAGAAATAAACTAGGATGTATATCCAGTTCCCATACATGTTAGAAACGTGTGCTTTCTCTTTTCTTTCTTCTCCATTTAACTATACTGAGCCACAGCAACGTGTGGCCGGGTAGAGCTAGTATTAACAATAAAATGTTCTAAAACGATAATAATTTGGTTACACCAGTGCTTAGCACATCGTTCAAACTGAACTTCCAAGAAATTGCAAGTTATAGAAATACAGCATTTGAAACGTAAGCGCCCGATAATTTGATAATTAACTCACGTATGTGTTGCTACTGATTTAGGGAGTATAATATCAACGAACTCTCGCAAGTCTGACAACACCCAGCTCACAGCATATAAAACTAAAGTGTGCACTCAGCATTACCAGTATTTCACTTAGGACACCAATTACGAACGCGGGTCAGTAGAATATGACTATGTGTGCGTGTTATGGTCTCTTTCAAACTTCCCGTGCATTCACATAATACGTCACTTTATTATTTCTTTTATTTGTCTTGAGGCATGAGTTCTTCTTTCTGATTCTGTCCGAGTATATACAACTCCTTGCGATTTCCAGATAACACAGCCAATCATCATTCTGACAGATGGAAAAGATTCTTTTCTAGTCCTCTGCTGGAAACGTGTTCTTGCACCCACTCCTTTTATAGCTATATCGTTCCTGACGTCTAATGATGGCCCCACTTCTCATCGAAAGTAATAAATCAGAGTAGCATGTTATTTGGATTCTCTTTGGAAACTAGTGATAAGGTCTTATGGGACCAAGCTGCTGAGGACATCGGTCCCTAAGCTGACACACTACTTAATCTAACTTAAAGTAACTTAAGCTAAGGACAGCACACACTCTCATGCCCGAGGGAGGACTCGAACCTCCGACGGGGGGAGCCGAACGGGCCGTGACAAGACGCCTAAGACCGCGCGGCTACCCCGCGTGGTGATTCTTTTTGGAACATTCCGTACATTGCCAACAAATTCAGTTAATGTGGCCCTCCAGTAGAACCTATACAGTGGCATTTATTTATTTATCTTCATAATTACAGCCTGTTACCTAAAAAGCTAAAATAGGTCATATAAATCACATTTCCTTGGATAGCTATAAGTTATGTATTAATTATTTATTTCTGATACATAATTTTAAAGAGGAGAGATTAAAAAAGGGCAACGGCCTTGCCGCAGTGGATACACCGGTTCCGCTCAGATCACCAAAGTTAAGCGCTGTCGGGAGTGGTCGGCACTTGGATGGGTGACCATCCAGGCTACCATGCGCTGTTGCCATTTTTCGGGGTGCACTGAGCCTTGTGATGCCAATTGAAGAGCTACTCGACCGAATAGTAGAATACCATCACAACGACCGGGAGAGCAGTGTGCTGACCCCACGCCCCTCCTATCCGCGTTCTCCTCTGAGGACGACACGGCGGTCGGATGGTATCGGTAGGCCACTCGTGGCCTGAAGACGGAGAGTGATTAAAAAAATTACAAGAACATAACTACGTTAAAGCCTTTAGCCAATTACCCAACTACTAATCCCAGAATTTAAGTTGTAGATGGTCGTTTCCGCTACTGAATCTGCCCTCATGGTAGCCCAGTCAACAGCCATAGTCTGCTGGATTCCCTGGGCACTGGACAGCGCGTCAGCACTGTTTCCACTGTAGCGGGTAATCCCACCCATCACTGATACTTCTTAAAGTCCGCGCTTCCACGATCACTTGCACCAACGCTATACAGATTCTTGGGATAGTAGCTGCAATCTATGAGACCAGACGTTCGCACCGAACCTTACGACTGATGCTAATATAGATTGGTGGTATACTCTTATTATCTTCTAGGGACATCTAAATTGCCTATTTGCAATGACTATAATTTTATTCATTACGTTGGTACCTTTCCTACCTGCTTCCTCTAAATGACGTGCAAAGTTATGAAGTTCGTCCAGAAATAAACCTATATATCTCGTTACTGCGCTTGTCCTAACCGTTACATCATTCAATTTTATTTTAGGGTTTCTTATCAGGTTCCCTTCCAGCGGGAGGTACGTTGTTTTGTGAGGTGATAGTAACAATTTAACGCTTCGAGACCAGCCCTCAAGTTCGTGTAGGGCCGCATTACAAATGGCTCTGAGTACTATGGGACTTAACATCTGTGGTCATCAGTCCCCCAGAACTTAGAACTACTTAAACCTAACTAACCTAAGGACATCACACACAGCCAT
This sequence comes from Schistocerca gregaria, assembly GCF_023897955.1. NCBI lineage: Eukaryota > Metazoa > Arthropoda > Insecta > Orthoptera > Acrididae > Schistocerca > Schistocerca gregaria. The sequence goes on from NC_064922.1 coordinate 127,148,840, forward strand.
GCCCGAGGCAGGTTTCGAACCTGCGACCGTAGCGGTCACGCGGTTCCAGACTGTAGTGCCTAGAAACGCACGGTCACACCGGCCGGCGGCTGCATTACATCTGTCTTCTATATTTCTTGTGGAGTCACCACTCACAACGAACAGTACATCATCTACACATGAAGATAACCGGAACGACCTCAAATGTTTAGTTGTGGTGAATGAGATGTACGGTATTTTTCGAATGGTCAGTTTTTACTTCTCAGCCTTTACGCTGCTCCGAAGAACTGACTACGCATCTAGTTGCGAGGTAAGCCGGTGCTTACAGAACAGGCCTGTTGGGTAAGAAGCACGGCCTGCCCTAGCACAACGCGAGCAGTTGGAGGCAATCAGTTAGGCGGCGCTCTGGCGGACAGAGCTGGCTCGCTTCCACACCTCTAGGCCACACCCAGAGAACTAGGCTCGCTTTGCAGACCCACGCCTATCAGATGCTCTAGTTAGAAGACTGTGTTTGCATCACTGAGCTTGCTCGCATAGTAACACACGTTAAGTGAAGAATTAAAGTAATGTGCTGTGACTAAAACTTATGTACGCAGATCAACGAGACCGATTTATGAGAGCTACCACGACTACATCCCTTTTCCAAACAAAATACTAACGGTGCGTGCCAGAAGACCTACGATATAAAACATTTCACCGAGTGAAAAATCTACTATGGTGTATTGTCAAAGACATAAATAACTAACATCGTTCATAATAGATTAGTGCAACAGATTCTAGGGACGAAAAAGTAATTGCATAACCTTCCTCTTTTCCGCAAGTAAACGAATTGCGACAGCTGCTTCAAATCTTTGCTGCGAAAAGAAAGTTCATCACTAGGATGTTTTTGCAAAGAGAGGAGACAGAACCACTGAGGAGGAATGTCTAAGGAGTGAGCATTCAAAATGCGCAGAACAGAATTTTTGTAGCCAATATATATATATATATATATATATATATATATATATATATATATATATATATATATATATATATATATATTGTTAGAAAGTACGGGTGGCCAAATGATGTTCGCGTTCGAAAGGGCTCGTGGTTTCTCGATAAACCGCAGAGCTCTATACGGAATTGAGAGCTGTTCCGGCAGTCGTGATATTTGATTGGCGTTGCCCGAGTGCATGCGACACGCAGGAAGCTTCAAACCAAATTAAAATTTTACAAATTCGTGAAACAGTGGGGAAACAAATGGCTCTGAGCACTATGGCACTTAACATCTATGATCATCAGCCCCACAGAACTTAGAACTACTTAAACCAAACTAACCTAAGGACATCACACAACACCAAGTCATCACGAGGTAGAGAAAATCCGTGACCCCGCCGGGAATCGAACCCGGGAACCTGGGTGCGGGAGGCAAAAACGCTACCGTACGACCACGAGCTGGGGACGTGGGGAAATGGAATTAAAACATACCACTGTTTTCTTTGAACAAATTGCCAACGCGACCTCTTAACGATACTGTATGTATGGATATATAAATATTGACAGTGATTTTTGAGTAATCTAGCAGTCAAATGCTAAAATGTCTGAACCCTATACATCTTATTTCGTGTATGGACTCTACATTCATTTACCAAGCGGCTTACAAATGAACATATTACAGTAACGAGTAAGAAACTTATTAACTTTTACTCAGGTTGAAAACAAGATGGTAAAATTCAGATGAAATGAGGAATACTAATTAGCAATTAAATGCATAATAAAATAATATGAACCTGACAAATTGTGACAGCGAGAATAAATTACGGCGCAAGACTCGACGTGGGAGTAGTACCGACTGACTCGACTAGATGGCGCAACGAGCGAAAACTGTAAAACTGGACTGAATTGTAGTTGAGACGTTTTACTTATTTATTAGTTTCTCGTTCTACATATGACCAGCATCAAGGCAGATTTTTCAGTCTGTGCTTCACAATTACTTTCATATTACAGTCTATTGTACATAAGTAACGCCAAGGCACGTCGCAGAGATGATGGCACCTGAAGTCGGTAGATCGCGGGGCGATCGAAAGCATGAGCAGAGCACGCGGTTTCTAGAGCTGTGACGCAATCTGTTCGATCCCTTCAAAATGTGCCTCATCATAGCACTGCTAAGAGTGACGAGACTTAGGTGCAAGGCAAAGTTTGCCTGTAGTGCTCCACAGATTTTGAATCTCATTTCATCGCTCGTACAGACAAATCCCATTAAAACTATCACAGATTTTGTGGAAGCATTTCATAAGCATCCATATCCAAAATTAACTTCGCTTTAAGCTTTGAGGTGATAAACGCAAAATCATTCGCTTGTTTGTAAAAATGTCATTTCTACACAGCTAATTCTTTTCCTTGTTGGAAAACATCGAACATCCAGCGCTGTTTACTTTTATAATATGTACAGGATACCAGGAAAAACTGACATACCAGAAAGTACCAACACCCTCGTTTTTTAAGCTGAGTTTTTCTGCAGTCACTGGGGAGACAGTACTGCAGCATGGTGACTGATGTCAGCAGGGTGCAGAAGCGACGACTTTTGGTAAACGAGTCTTAGTATGACGCTAAAAAAATAATTTTTATTGAATTTTGATGTTATGTGTGGTATGTGCTTAACATGAGGCGACCGTAATAATGTAGGAAGATTGTATGTTTCATAGTGCATCTTTTAGCATTCGTTATATAACTTCTCAAGCATCAGCAAAGCCATTCGTGTCCGGTCTTCTCCACAATGTCCCAGTGGTGTAACGTCGACAGGATGCCGATATCTCCCCATGCTCCAAACTACAGAAGAAAAGTTGTTCTCACTTCGCAAAGGTCATATCTAATTCAGATGCCAAGGATTAGAAAAAAAATCGGAGAGAGGTAAAGGGACTGAAATAACCCTGAAAAAGGCATTTAGTTTAGTGAGATCAGGAAAATCACTGAACAGCGTATCATAGAAGCTGAATACACTGAAAAATCACACTTCATGATCGATTAAAATAAAATTTAGACCGGAAATCTTCCAAGCGGAGGAAATATGTTTTTACTTATGAATAAGGGTTGGGTTGCTTGGGGGAAGAGACCAAACTTATGAACAAGAAGAAGAATCACAAAGCGGTGAGACTATATTGGCACAGTTATTCTATGGCATTTTCGTAGTTGAACAGCGGCAAATTGCCTAAGAGATTGCCCAAAAACTAGGCCTTAAGCAAAATTTCAATAAAGGTACTCAGAAAGGCTGGAGAACACAATTTCTGGTTTTAAAAAGAAAAATTCTAAAATAAGCTTAACAAAACCATCCAACAAGTATAAATAAGTTTCAATAAAGCTAAAGTTGTTTTTTCCCTCATCTTGAACACCATTTACAAAGAAAAAAATTCTTTTTATATATTTTGATACATGTTATATGATAAAATGTGCTACTTTTTTACAGAAGGAAATCCCTTCTCTCTGTATTTCATACTCTAAAAGCATCGATATTAGCCGGGTACTTGAGGCGATATCGACAGGTTTCAGACTTGAGAAAATGTTTACATTAGTCCAAAAGTATGTTACCACATTTCGAATTTTCTGGTACACCTGTAAATCTATCATTCCTTGGTCACACAGGATGCCATGAATTTTTCCATAAGAATGACAAGAAACCAAAAAAAAATATTCTTAATGTGTCTGTACCTCCTCCCGGTCTCCCCTACTCCACTTGCTCGGTATTTAGAGTCTCTGTGTTACTAAACTATCCTGTGGTGGCTTTACGAAATGGGATCCTAATTAGCCGTTATGAAAATATTTCAAAAAGAGCATCTAATTTGAATTAGTGATTGTTTCTTGTCATTAGTTCCTATCGATTTTTCTTAGTTCATTTTTCCCTTTATAGTAGACAAGTCCGCAAAAACGTTTTAGATTTTACCGCATTTACCTAGCGCATTTTATGTACAAGCTTCCAATTCATAACGAAATTAATGTTGCACGAAAAAAAGAGAAGCTAGAACATTTTTTGTATGTACTAGTCCTTCATATCGTAGGTACTAGTAGCATCTATTTTAAAATAAGCGAAGTGGTTTTAAAATCTGTTTGAATCAGCCTGCCATACACAGAACTTATTTGCAGGAGAGCATTGCTCGAAAAGAGTATACATTCAATGGATTGATTGAGTGCGCACTCCCACATTACGGTACTTGTCATACATTTATCTCGTAAATATAAGCTATTGGGTCAAATCAGCCGCACGTTCGACAACAATACCCCGTGTCTGCATATTTTTTCAACATAAGGCTCGTCGTCTTGATACAACAACTACAGTTAGACCTTTGTGGTAGGCCTACTTACTTTAAAAAGTAGCTTTTCTTCCGCTGGTATATTTCGATCTTCATCCATGTCAACTGACATTACTTCCCACTGCTATCACTAATAAATAAATGTGTAAAAACAGGGAAGAAACGGGTAACATAGCAACTTAGGTCGTAGCACAAAACAGAAGCTAGCAGCGTTTTATTAAATGCACATAACAATTCCGTTTTGATATTGACAGCGTGTATATTCCGACAATCTTATCAAGAGATCTTCGAAAATTATTAAAAATGGTAAAATTTCAGCAAAATTTAACATGAGTATATTTCTAATAGTCAGCCAGTTACATTCAAAGTGTAAGAGGAAGTTTCAGTTTAATATTCGGCGGTAACAATCCAGGATATTCGCGCATCTCAACAGATATGTATAATGTGCACATACCTGAATCACCTCCTCAGTAACGTGCTTAATATTTGCAGAAAAAAAGAAAAATTATCTAGGTGATTCTGAAACACTCAGAAAAGATCACATTTTCGCTATAAGCAACGGTAGCTACATGAACGGTGGATTTCACAATTCGACCATTCTTTTTGAAAGGATAATGAATGAGGAAAAACTGAACATAACCCAATACACCATCCGTGTATTGATTTAAAAATTTAAGTAGATTCTGACAGTATTTTGGGCATAGATAATTAATATAAACGTAGTTCAGCACAGAAAACGACAGCACACACTTAGGCAAAACTCTGTTCTATTTTCTTACTGACAAACTAGGCACGTCGCTGTATAATTGCAAGTAACTTTACGACAGTAAAACAGAACCTGCGCGAACATCAGACCACGAAGACCAGAAAAAAATTGCTTCAACTGGAGCTAGTGTCAAAAGTAGGAACGTTAACGGGTGAAGCAGCTTTCTCTAATGGCTGTGAGTAAACTTCCATTTGGAAGAAGGCCAGACTCACCACAATCTCATCCGTAGCTTGGACTTCCGTTAGAGAGTTCGCAGATGATGTGCTTGCACGTATTTCACACACTTCTAGTTTAAGAAGCGTAATTTCGTGTTAGTTCAAGCCATTCACACTATTAATAGAAATTTCCGCCAGCGGTTGGTGGAACTTGGTCACAAACGCCAAGGGAATGTATACTTTCTGTTTTTTTGACATATGCTGTTCTCACGCGATCCGCATCCTACACTATCCTCGTAAGATAGTTGACTGTCGTAGCCACAGATGATGTTGGCGTTTTGCTCACAATATAATATTTACATGAACAAGAGTTACAGTACTATCATTCAATCACTGTAACAATATAAATGTAATAGTTTATTGGCGAAGCTGAAATTAATGTTAATATTAAATTTATCATAATAGCTATATAATGAGACGTTTATTCTCGAATACTAGAGCGAGTTATCAGCTGTTTTCTGCGTTATTCCTACTCCAGAATTAGTATTCACATGAATTTGTTATTCATCCTTAAATTTATTTACATGCTGTTGCATAAAGAAAACATACAGTGTTCTATCAGTAAGTCTGAATAGTAACAGGAATTAATATTATTTCTGTGGGTCATTCAATATCCCTCTTTTCAAGCACGGACGGATAATTTAATTAATGAATAAGATGCGCCATTTTTTTTTTTTTAGTTTCTTCAGTGTCGACTGTTCACGGGGAATAAAAGTTCAATACCTGAAAAGTGTCATTTATTTGGCAGAAGAGGCGTAGTAGTGACAGCTGGACGTCGCATTGACAGTCGGAGCCGCAACGTCAGATATTTTATTTGCAACCTTTTCAGTCACACAAGGCAACCATCAGACCCGAAGAGATGTGAAAGCACGTACGATGCGCTTGTGCATTACTGTTTTCTATTTTTTCTTTATTCATTTTTCTCTTTATCATAGGCAGTCCACAACAATATTCAACACTTTAGTGAACATATTTCGTGCATTTCATGTATTTCGTGCCTTATTGAAAAATATGTCACACATAGCCATTAGCCAAAGTGCTTTACATATCCTTTAAATTATTGTACCCCAAGTTTCTCATTAAATAAAATGGTACCCGAAATTCTGGTCAAAAGCCCATCCTTTCGTTAAGAATACGTGCGGTGATTTTATTTTTCGTGTAAACGGTGTAATCAAAACCCAACAATGATCATGGAAAATAATTGTAAATAGGCAAATGTATATTGTATTCTCCAAAAAAGAAACAAGGGTGTCCTTCCAAGCGCAATTAGCAAAATCACCTCTGACAAAACTGCATTTAAAAATTGAAGAAAGTAAAACTAAAGTACTACACATACTATGTTCTAGTATTTTGACATGTCTTTCTGTTTTTATGCCTCCGAGTAACATGTTGATCGTGAGTAACAGAAACCAGTTGCAAATAAATTATTTGACATAGCAGTTTCCGGTGTCAGTATAGCATTCCATAAATATTTAAAACTTTTAGTACACCATTTACAAAAAAACTTTGCACAACAGTAACTTAAGAGGAACTAGGAGATCGCGAATGGAACTGCTTTAATCTAACAGCATCTGAAAAACGTGCGGGAAGGAGCGTGCCCTGTTGGAAGTCAGTTAGTGATTCGCTGAGAACATTTATCTGTTATCATTTGAGCGTGATAATATGAAACATGCGGGCAACCACCGTCTCGCAGACATGCCTTGGATGCAACCATGCGATGGACAACAACTTAGACAGGAAGTGTTTTCTATTCATGGGTGTGGGAAGACCATCCTGATTAAGCCTGAATTACCTAGATAATTGTGAACTCACCCTCAACGTGGGAAGTTCTCACTCTCATGGGAACGGATACAATTCTGCTAGCGAAAATTACTTCTCACATTTTCTAATGTTTTATTCACAACTAGTATGGAAATGCACGGTGCATGTGTGAGCAATGTTACTATTGTCTGCGAAAGAACGTGCCAGAATTTTATCAGTTGGAATGTTTCACATGCTTACATTTACTGTTAATGAAATATACTGGCGCTGGTTACGCATAAATCCTTTATTTATGCAATTTTGCAATATCTGAGTGACTCTGTGCTTTCCAGAATCTGAGAGCAACAGAGAGACGCAACACGAAGGCATCCTATGATCTCTGGCTCCCTGTCAAACTCTAAAATACCGTAGAGTTGTCCAGGCCTAGTCGCTGCCCTTCATCAAGTTAATTTATATACCGCTCAGATTATTTTGCGCCAGGGGTTGCAGGTGTCTTTCATCAGAGTTATGTATCCGCCTGCAGGAAGAGAAGGTGTTACAGTGCTAAGCTGCCATTTGTCAGGTGAAAACTGTGCTTGCCCATAGTATCATGGCAGATAAACATTCTCTCCAAGCTAGAAATATCAATATCACAGGACACACTCACTACAGAATTATTATCGTGAACTCTCAGAGATTAAAGTAATCGTATTCTTGTGGACTTGGGTCCTTTATTGGAGCACCTTCTTGCCGTATATGTACTGGACATTGCAGTTTCTTTATTTTTTTCTTTCTAGAACCACCAATAACAGTGACGTAAATAAAAAGATAATTATATAACTCTTCCAGCTAATGGATTCTCTATTTCGCACCTTGGTAACAAACAAACGCATTTAGGAATGAAACCCTCTCTATTATGCAACAGTATGTACAACAATGAAACGAGTAAAGAAAGCTACTTATCATATACTCGAGACATTAAGTAGTTCGCACACACAGAAAAACATCAAAATTGTTGTTAAGCTTTTGGGCTGCGCTCTTTCTTGGAAGTAATAGGCTAACAAAACAGACTATACGATGAGTTTCTACCTTTACTTCTTCCGTTAAAGGTCTGCATACTGGAAACATTACATTAACTCCAGTAACAATATTTTAGTTAATAACCCAATTTTTAATTTCGCAGACTAGGCACAAAACTATCACACTCTAATGCAACATCTGATTTTGTAAACTGGGCACAGAACTGTCACACTCTATGACAAACAAGAAACAGTCAATTTAAATTATTTCGTCTGTAATTTTTACATTACCGTTATATGTTACATGTAGTACACAATACGTTGTGAGGTGAATTAACTCCACAGATTATTATAATCTCAACTTAGTGAAATATAGCTTTGTCTACAATTAACATTTAAAAACAGGCGGTCGTATTTTTGAAACAGTATTGGAACTAACAAATTAACTTTCATCTATTTACTAGAAATTACAGAATATAGATAACTCCTGGCTTGGTACTTTCCATACAATATTTTTGTTGAGCAACACATTCCAAACTTATAAAAAAAATCACTATTCAGAGCTGTAAACGACAACCTCTACACAGTAGCATAGCAGTGTAGGGCAAGTCCAAAGGTCTGTCAAGCCGGGAAGAAGCCTCAAAGCGGTCTACAAGACCCACACAACCTACAACGCAGGCGATTAGCGCGGGATTTGTGACAGCCCCGCGCCCTCTCACGCCACTGGCTTCGTTAACAGTAGTTAATTTAACCTTTCCTCTAATGGCAATGAAAGGAAAAGACTGTTGAACGCGTTAAGCAAAAACTGAACACTTTTAGAATTCGATCTAAAAGTAACCCTCACAATCACGGTTGTCTCATGTTAAGACAGCCGGATAAACAAAACAACGAAACATTCAATCTTACGGTGTTGAAATTCACGGAATTGTGGGTAACATTAACACAACAGTTATTTCTACAAGGGTCACTCCAAAAGAAATGTACACTATTTTTTAATCCATCTTTTATTGTATATGTGTGGAAGTTTTACAGTGTGTAGATACATCTTTAAGGAACAATATTTTCTTTTCTCCACATAATTTTCATCCCTCTCATCTGACTTACACCATCTTGGGATGTATACCCTCACGGTAAAATTCCGGGCCAACCTGTTGGAGCCACTGTTTGGCAGCGTGCACAAGGGAGTCATCATCTTCAAACCTTGTTCCACGATGACAGTCTTTCAGTTTCCCAAAGAGATGATAGTCACATGGAGCCAGGTCATGACTGTAAGGCGGATGTTTCAGTGTTGTCCATCTGAGTTTTGTGATCGCTTCCACGGTTTTATGACTGACATGTGGCCGTGCAACAGCAAAACATCCTGCTTTTGCCGATGTGGTCGAACACGACTCAGTCGAGCTTGAAGTTTCTTCAGTGTCGTCACATATGCATCAGAATTTATGGTGGTTCCACTTGGCATGATGTCCACAAGCAAGTGTCCTTTGGAATCGAAAAACACTGTAGCCATAACTTTTCTAGCCTAATATAAGGTTTTGAATTTTTTTTTCTTGGGTGGATTTGCGTGATGCCACTCTGTTGATTGCCTCTTCGTCTCTGGTGAAAAATGATGGAGCCATGTTTCATCATCTGTCATAATTCTTCCAAGAAATTCGTCTCCACCATTCCCGTACTGTTCGAAAAGTTCGCTGAATACCGTTTTTCTGGTTCCTTTGCGAATCACTGTCAACATCCTGGGAACCCACCTGGTACAAACCTTTTTTAACGCCTACACTTTCAGTATTCTGCAAACACTTCCTTCCCGTCCCAACGTAACGCGACAATTCGTTCACTGTGCGTCTGTTAGCAGCCACCAATTGGTTAACTCTCTGCACATTGTCTGGAGTGTGTGCAGCACGAGGCCTGCCACTGCGAACACAATCCTCAATATTGCTGTGCCCGGTTTCATCACGTAACCTGATTGCCCACCGACTAAGTGTGCTGGGATCGACAGCAGCATCTCCATACACCTTTTTCAACCTTTTGTGGATGTTTCCCACTGTCTAGTTTTCACAACACAGGAATTCTATGACAGCACGTTGCTTCTGACGAACGTCAAGCGTAGCAGCCATCTTGAAGACATGCTGTGACGGCGCCACTCACGGGAACAGATTGAACTAAGTTTGAAAACAAGCGGGAAGGATGTATCTACACACTGTAAAACTTTCACACATACAGAATGAAAAATGTATTTTTACAAAAATAGTGTGCATTTCTTCTGGAGTGACCCTCGTACAATTTTTAAGTGCAAGACTAAGCCAGTGGCCTACGAGGTCGAGTGGATACTGAAACACTTGCGCAGCACTTGTCCCATATCAAACCGTTCGCCCCGACACCACTTGCTGTACAGTGCAAACAGTAGTCGTTTAGACATTGTAAATGTGGTTTCCAAATTGTTGCCTCAGCTTAACAGTTCAGCGCAAATGAACTAGTTGTATTTAATTTTTAGGAGGGAACGACACTACAATTTAAAGGAAGCCAATGAGAATGGTATATTTTAAAGACTGAAAAAATGGCTTTACCGCTACACTTTTAGCCGTTACTCTCTCGTTAAGGGTTTATATACAAAGGCGTTAGACAAAAGTATGGAAACTGAGCGAGAAATGCATTCTCGAACGTTAATTGACACGCTAGCCAAGCCCTGCAGGCTTGAATTTGACACGAAAGGGACGTGTGCAGTGTCCTCAACACGTTGTTAATTTGAGGTCAGAACAGTGTCCTGTGTAGTTGCGAGTGCATCTGTCCCAGCTAAGTGAATTCGATCGCGAGTGAATTGTTTGCGCTAATGTGGCGTGTGCTTTCATTAGCAAGATAGCCGTAATATTTGATGTTTCAAGAGGCACCATATCAAAGATTTATATCGCGTACACGGAGAGCGGAAAAACATCATCCGTTAAGTCACACCGCGGACGAAAGTGTGTGTCAAGTGATGGTGAAGGACGCTCATGGAAAAGAGCTATGGCGAAAAATTAGAGGTCGACAGCTGCAAAAGGCACTCCAGAACGCTGTCAGCACCAAAAGAACATGAAGGGAGCAGGTCGAGCTGCAATTCCTAAACCACTAATCAGTGATGGGAATGCCCGTAACAGGAAAACGTGGCTCGGAAGCCATGGAACAACGGAAGGAACTCATCTGATCGGAAGAGTCTGCTTACACACTGCTTCCAACTTCTAGCTGCGTTTACGTTCTGAGGATGACACAGGGTGAGGGTTCGGTGGTGATGTGGACAGCCATTCGTAGTATTTCACGGGGCCCAACGTTATTGTGCAAGATCGCGTTACTGCCAAGGATGACGTGGCCATTTTGGCTGACCTGGTTCATCCAGTGGTACAACGTTTGTACTCCAGTGGCGATGCTGTGTTCATAGTTGACAGACCCCCTGTTCACACAGCTAGCATCGTCCACGACCGATTTTCTGAGCACGAGAATGAATTGTCACATCTCCGCTGGCCAGTCACCAGATCTTTGAACACTTGTGATCTACTCTGGAGAAAATGGTGCGTTACCACTGTTCACTTCCATAGCCCTTACCTGGACTATTTTGCAAAGAGAATCGTATAAGATCTGCTTGGAAAAGGTACAGGACCTGTATTTATCTATTGCGACACGACTGGAAGCTCTTTTGAATGCAAACTGTTTTCCGACACCGTATTAGGTATGTGTTTGGTGTATCCGTATTTTTGTCCACTTCCTGTAGCTCTGGCTGGTCTCCTCCACCTTTTTGGACAATGCCGTGGAACGAAGATGAACAAAACAGCATCTAATAAAACTTTTGTAGGAAGTAATTGAAGGAAAGGGTAAAGTTTAGTGTCCTTCCGATGATGGCCACTCCAACAGTTGTTTTATGCAATTACTCGCTGGTCACTTTTATAGGGGTTGTGTATCCACTGTCACAGTGGTGAAGGTCACATCTGGAGTGGGCGAAACATTTCGAGTGGTCGACATCATGACATTGAGACCAACGATGGCGGCGGCCACATGTCGCGAGCAGGGTTTCCCAGACGCGGACGTCTCGTTCTGACCAGGATTGCCGTTATTTTTAAAAATATCGGCATCCGGTATATCAATATTTAAAAAAGATATCATTACAGGCTCTTAATATATCGAAAGGAAGCATCGATTTATAACCGGAAAAATTAAGAAGCTCGGCCAGTTTTTGAGTTGTATATTTAAGTACTGATTTAGTATCAGATATTCTGTATATCAACGTGTCAGTAGCCTGCCTATCCACCTTAGAGCAAGAATTAAGGGAAAACCACGCACATTCACGCTTGGTGGTAACCACTTTGCTAACAATGGTAACTGCATGTAAGTGGCACAGTAAAAGGTGTCCAACGGGTCCCTCGTTCGGTTTCGTCACATATCGGATTTGTTCGGAACACCTCATGTCGACTTCCTTGTTTTTTCATTTCTGCCAACGCCAGTGATCTAGCAGCTGTAGTGTCAACACTGAGTGCTGAACGTAACGTTGTAATTTCTGTTCGTCAGAATTTTCCCTCAAGCGTCTCCGTCCACCACTTTGACCAATCTTCTCATTTAGATTTTTGTTCATTTTCAACAACTATTTTTTAAGACTGCCGACGTGAAAAAATTGCATCGTGCTGTTTCTTCCCGGCGGCAATCTCGTTGTTCCATACGCACCGCCAGCCTCACCCTTCCTCAAGGGTGCAATCGGACTTCTTCTTTTGTGCCACATGTACTTACTTCACACAGTCAAAGATAATGAAAGCTCAAAAACTAGTAAGACTTCTTCACACAGTGAAAGTAAAATTATGTTCTACTGAAATTTCAAAAGAACAACTTCAAATATTTACCGAAAATTGTGAGAAATATACACACATCAAAAAAAGTTTTGTATCACCCTGGTTCCCAGAACTCATGAAGACAGACGTTGACTGTGGATATTGTACCACAGAGACAGTCGCTTTGATTGTACAGAGATGTCACTAAACTCGCGCAAAGATGTAAACAACCACGCAGGATCAGCGCCTATTAGACGGAGGAGGCCCGACAGCCGATCAGATCCACTCATTCCACCAGGAAGGAGGTACACAGCTCGTGTAGTCTGTAGTTCAAGAATGTTTAGACGGTCAGTACCGCGGTTGGATCGCTTTCACCTTGTTACTTGGTGCCAGTAAGGGCTCTCTACAAGGAAAGTGTCCAGGCGTGTCAGTGTGAACCAAAGCTATGTTGTTCGGCCATGGAGGAGATACAGAGAGACAGGAACTGTCAATGAAATGCCCCCCTCAGGCCGCCCAAGGGCTATTACTGCAGTGGATGACCGCTACCTATGGATTATGGCTCGGTTCAAAATGGTTCAAATGGCTCTGAGCACTATGGGACTCAACTGCTGAAGTCATAAGTCCCCTAGAACTTAGAACTACTTAAATCTAACTAACCTAAGGACAACACACACACGCATGCCCAAGGCAGGATTCGAACCTGCGACCGTAGCGGTCGCGCGGTTCCAGACTGTAGCGCCAGAACCGCTCGGCCACCAGCGGCAGGCGATTGTGGCTCGGAGGAACCTTGACAGCAACGCCACCATGTTGAATGTCGTGCAGCCACAGGACGTCGTGTTACGACTCAAACTGGCGCAATAGGCTGCATGATGCGCAACTTCACTCCCGACGTCCATGGCGAGGTTCATTTTTTGAACCACGATACCATGCAGTGCGGTATAGATGGGCCCAACAACATGCCGAGTGGACCGCTCAGGATTGGCATCACGTTCTCTTCACCGCTGAGTGTCACATCTGCCTTCAACCAGACAATCCTTGGAGGCGTATTTGGAGGCAACCCGGTCAGGCTGAACGCCTTAGACATACCGTCGAGTCAGTGCAGCAAGGTGGAAGTTCCCTGCTGTTTTGGGATGGCATTATGGAGGGTCGACGTACGCCGCTAGTGGTAATGAAAGGCGCCGTAACGGCTGTACGATACGTGAATACCATCGTCCGACCGATACTGCAACCATATAGACCCGCCATAGATTTGCGTAGATTTGCGCTTTAGGAAGAACACGAAGTCTGCTTAGACCAAATCGGACTAATATGGGAGTGGGGAAGGGGTAGAGGAGAGCAGGGGTTTTTTAAGACTGCTGATTCAGTAATTCGTGCACTTAAACGGTTGTAAATAAAAACACAAAACCAAACAACGACATCGAATCGCGAAAACAACAACTACCTGACCCGCCAGCCACTCTGAGGGATCTACGCCGAATCGCCGTTCACGAGTGGAACAATCTGGACTAAATTGCCTTGATAAACTTGTGGATAGTACGACACGACGACTAGAGACATGCGTCAATGCAAGAGGACGTGCTACTGGGTATTAGAGGTACCGATGTGTACAGCAGTCTGGGCCACCATCGCTGAAGGTCTCGGTGTATGGTGGTACAACATGCAATGTGCAATGTGTGGTTTTCATGAGCAACAAAAAGGGCGAATATGACCTTTATGTTGATCTCTATTCCAATTCTCTGTACAGGTTCCGGAACTCATGGAACCGAGGTGATGCAAAACTTTTTTTGATGTGTGTACAATAAAAGTATTTGCGGTCGATACTGCTATTTTGATATCGATATATCGGCTGAGAAAATATTGCTGGAATGTATCTATATTTACTGGAGAGTATATCGATGATATTTTATCAGCAGCCCTAGTTCTGACACTCGATAGCTGCACGCGAGCGCCGCGGGCTGTTCAGAGCGGGAATACAGCGGACGTAAACCGCTGCAGCCAAGGCCGCCAACTGCTCCGGTTTCAGACCAGTCGATTCTCAGGTATTTCAGATATGAATTCCGGGGACGGTGCGGATCGACGGGCGCAACTGTCGCTCGGCCTACGCATTGCCCAACCACATCAGTGTGACCACATGCGGCGTCTATGGCTCGTGTTTCTATGGCCATGGAAAAAGTGCTATTGTCCCGCATCAGGACAGGGTCGGCGTGGTTATGGACGCGTTTGGCGTAGACAGTATAAGGCTCAGTCGGATGCCTTTGCTGTAGCCGCCTCATTACCCCCCGGTACCGAATACGCGCACCCCAGCTGCCTACGTGCAGTGCTACTCGTGTGAAAGTGCTCTGAATGTCTGCGAATCGTGGAACTGGAGCGGGACTTGGCTACCAGCCCGGTACTAGGGGGCGCCAGCAGGCCAACTGAACGAGAGGTGTCTGTCGTCCGTGCGACAGGGTGAGTGCACGAAAATGTTTTGCGACACTTCGCCAACCTTGGCGGAGTTTCGTGAGTGGTTCGTTCACTTGGAATCCCTTTGTTTTCGCGATTCTATGTCGTTGTTTGTTTTTGTATTGTTATTTACAACCGTTTAAGTGCAAGAATTGCTGAATCAGCAGTCCTCAAACACCCCTGCTCTCCCCTCTCCCCACTTGACTTACTAGTCCGATTTGGTCCAAGCAGACCTCATGTTCTTCCAAAAACGCAAACCTCTCCTCAAGAAGGTGCATTTTAAGCGGAATGTGACGACTGTTTTGGATATCTTTCCACTGAAAGCTTTTGTCAATATGTTCCAGACCATCTACGGCTGCCAAAAGTGAATTATGGCAGTATTTCTATAAACTTGATAACAACTAAGTAAGGTACAAAATCTTTTTCCAAAATTTGAAGTTTTCGGGAAATATGTCGATCATGAAAAAGCATTTCAGAAAGAAACTCTGGACAATTGCAAGGTAATTTTTTTCTTAACGCGATAATATGAGAGTGAATGAATCGTTTTCTATTTATTTGGATAAATACACGACGATATTTATGGAAGAAGGGCGGTATATGACTTTTGGAGTCATCGCAAGGCAACAGCACACAGCAAACAAATGCAGAAAGATCACCTATTTCGAATGTGCTAAGGCATATTAAGAAGATGGAATGACCCTTTAGATGGCAACACCTCTGCCATCATTGTGGAGTAATCCTTTAGGGCAATGCGAAGACGTTACAGCGACACTTCTGGATAAAATATTATCTTAGGGTGACTGTCCAGAGGAACCGCTGGAAGCTTACCCAAGCTTTAATATATTTAGTTTTGCGTACTATAGAGCAGCTTTTCTCATAATCTAGCCTTTAGTTTCATATTTATGTTTGCAATTTTAAAAAAAATTATGATCTTTAATGTAAATAAATCATTGTTCGATTTAAAGCCGGTGCTAATCTTTTTAAAACTTATGAAAATCAAGCGTCTCTGGTATAAACAGATTTTACAATCTTAGATGGAGAGATTGGCGCCGACAGCGATATTTCACTCTTGAAATTTTGTAATTTCCATCTACACTCCTGGAAATGGATAAAAGAACACATTGACACCGGTGTGTCAGACCCACCATACTTGCTCCGGACACTGCGAGAGGGCTGTACAAGCAATGATCACACGCACGGCACAGCGGACACACCAGGAACCGCGGTGTTGGCCGTCGAATGGCGCTAGCTGCGCAGCATTTGTGCACCGCCGCCGTCAGTGTCAGCCAGTTTGCCGTGGCATACGGAGCTCCATCGCAGTCTTTAACACTGGTAGCATGCCGCGACAGCGTGGACGTGAACCGTATGTGCAGTTGACGAACTTTGAGCGAGGGCGTATAGTGGGCATGCGGGAGGCCGGGTGGACGTACCGCCGAATTGCTCAACACGTGGGGCGTAAGGTCTCCACAGTACATCGATGTTGTCGCCAGTGGCCGGCGGAAGGTGCACGTGCCCGTCGACCTGGGACCGGACCGCAGCGACGCACGGATGCACGCCAAGACTGTAGGATCCTACGCAGTGCCGTAGGGGACCGCACCGCCACTTCCCAGCAAATTAGGGACACTGTTGCTCCTGGGGTATCGGCGAGGACCATTTGCAACCGTCTCCATGAAGCTGGGCTACGGTTCCGCACACCGTTAGGCCGTCTTCCGCTCACGCCCCAACATCGTGCGGCCCGCCTCCAGTGGTGTCGCGATAGGCGTGAATGGAGGGACGAATGGAGACGTGTCGTCTTCAGCGATGAGAATCGCTTCCGCCTTGGTGCCAATGATGGTCGTATGCGTGTTTGGCGCCGTGCAGGTGAGCGCCACAATCAGGACTGCATACGACCGAGGCACACAGGGCCAACACCCGGCATCATGGTGTGGGGAGCGATCTCCTACACTGGCCGTACACCTCTGGTGATCGTCGAGGGGACACTGAATAGTGCACGGTACATCCAAACCGTCATCGAACCCATCGTTCTACCATTCCTAGACCATCAAGGGAACTTGCTGTTCCAACAGGACAATGCACGTCCGCATGTATCCCGTGCCACCCAACGTGCTCTAGAAGGTGTAAGTCACTACCCTGGCCAGCAAGATCTCCGGATCTGTCCCCCATTGAGCATGTTTGGGACTGGATGAAGCGTCGTCTCACGCGGTCTGCACGTCCAGCACGAACGTTGGTCCAACTGAGGCGCCAGGTGCAATTGGCATGGCAAGCCGTTTCCACAGGACTACATCCAGCATCTCTACGATCGTCTCCATGGGAGAATAGCAGCCTGCATTGCTGAGAAAGGTGGATATACACTGTACTAGTGCCGACATTGTGCATGCTCTGTTGCCTGTGTCTATGTGCCTGTGGTTCTGTCAGTGTGATCATGTGATGTATCTGACCCCAGGAATGTGTCAATAAAGTTTCCCCTTCCTGGGACAATGAATTCACGGTGTTCTTATTTCAATTTCCAGGAGTGTATCTTCAGGATTCAGTCCTTTCAGTATCTTCTTCAGTGACTCAAAAAAACCTGTGACCTTTTGTGCTGTTTTTCACTGTATAAGTTCAACATCCCCTGTTACACGTATTTGGTGCACAGTTGAGCGGTGTTTCAGGATGACACGCAGAAGCGATCTACAAGCAGTCTCATTTGGAGACTGACTGCCAATGAAGTTTAATCGGCCCTCTGCCTGTGTGATGATCCCGTTTCATATCCCTACAGACTGCTGCACTCGGGTATTTGCATGAGTTGGTGGATTTCAATTGCGACTTGTTGATATTATAGACATGGGATACTCCGTTTTCATTACCGTTCTATTTTTGTAAACTAAATAATTTTTCATTTCCCTATATTTGAAGCAAGTTGCCTATCTTTACACCACTTTCAAATCTTATCAATATCAGATTTAGCTTCTCCGTACCTTTTCCTTTCTTTTCCAGGTCATCATTAAATATAACATGAACAACAACGGTTCCAACACACCTCCATGGAGCACGCCAGAAGCTACTTCCATTTCTGTCGATGATTCTCCACGCTTGCTTCATAACTAATTTGAGGATTTTATTCTATCACAATTCATAATTCACTATCAAAATGCGTTTGGAACATACGTATTTGTGTTCTTCACTGCTCTCAGCCATCTCCTACAGGATAATTTCTGATACGGCTGAGATGGAGTAAGCGAAAAGTAGCTCAGAACTCCTGTACCCGAAGAGAAGGATTTTAGACTATTTGAAATGTTGTGTTAATGAATGTTGTTAAAAAGTAATCGGACAGATAAATTTCAAAATAAAGATGTCCTAGAAGGAACAAATGTTCAAATGTGTGTGAATTCCTAAGGAACCAAACTGCTGAGGTCATCGGTCCCTAGACTTACACACTACTTAAACTAACTTATACTAAGAACAACACATACACCCATGCTCGAGGGAGGACTCGAACCTCCGGCGGGAGGAGCCACGCAATCCGCCACATGGGGCCTCAAACCGTACGGCCACTCCGCGCAGCTAGAAGGAATAGCTGTCGAAATGCAGTTGTGGAAACTCTTGACTTGAAGAAGGGACAGCATGGTGGGGTATCTGCTTTGGCTTACAAGAACAATAAACTCGCACTGGAACAGGCAGCAGAGGCGGAAATTCATGGAAAGGCGGAAATATTAGTTTATGTAAAGCTGCTAAAAAGCTTTCTAATGCCAAAGTCGTATAAATATTTCTATATTTAAAACAACAGGTTTCGGCAGATTTTGCTGCCATCTTCAGGTCTAAAAAACTCTTTTTGCTATCGTATGTGTTCATTTTTAGTTGGACCTCACGCCAAGTTGTCATGTAGATAAGAAGAGCACATTATAGAAGGTTTGTCATAACTGAAATACTTAAAAACATAGAGCTTTATGTTCTTAGATATTTTAGATTCGGCAAACTTATTATAATGTACTTTTTTTTATCCGCATGACAACTTGGCGTGAGGTTCAACGTGAAAAGAACAGGGTTGATAACAAAACGGTTTTTTAAGCCCTGACGAAGACACGGAAGTCTGTCGGAACTGGTTCTTTTAAATAAAGAAATATTTATGCGACTTTGGTTTTAGAATGTTTTTTAACTAGTAAAACAAATCGCTCCTTCTGTCTTCTCAAAGTGAGAAAAATCACTCTATATGGAAGGTACTGATTTCGGTGTAATACAAAAGTATATGATAGGATAAGCACAGGATGGAGATGAGGCAGCATTAAACCAGTTGAGAGAAGGATTAAATGAAGAATAAAACAGTTAGAAACGTCAGTGCTGAACTTCAAACCATTTTTAGGACACTGCAGCGGATGAAATGTGATCATGAGAAAAGAGTTCCCCATCGAATTCGATTCCACGAGTTCTTTGTAGGTCATCCAGCAGCTGCACACAGCGGAGAGGCGAGTTCAGTACAATTAGGACGCCCTCCACCAGCTGCAAGGACTGGGAAAGTTTGTGTTACAGTGTTGGAGAACTGGTAACATGGTAATGCAGCCAAATTGCCAGATAGGTCTAATAGCGCAAATCACTCCAGTATACGCTATGGCATTGCTGTTAAGGAGACGGGCCTTGTGTCATTAGAGGAATGAGTGGCTGGTGGCGGCCAGAAGCCGCCGGACTGAAGCACCTAGAACCGCTCAGTCACATCGGCCAGCTGTCGTATTTCCTCCAGTCAAAGCGAAATAATGAGGCAGTTCCCTCCAGACTGCAGACAGCATGGGTCCAGATGCCGCGAAGACGTACTAGCACTTGATTCACGCCGGCCGCTGTGGCCGAGCGGTCCTAGGCGCTTCAGTCCGGAACCGGGCGACTGCTACAGTCGCAGGCTCGAATCCTGCCTCGGGCACGGATGTGTGTGATGTCCTTAGGTTAGTTAGGTTTAATTAATTCTAAGTCTAGGGGACTGATGACCTCAGATGTTAAGTCCCATAGTGCTCAGATCCATTTGAACCATTTGAACTTGATTCACTTCTCGCTCGTCTACTCGCTGTTAGATACAAACAGCGCCGGCCTCGCACTTTGTAAGTAGGCTGTTTAGGTTTTCTTATTGGTAACACCGCTTAGCGCTCGGTATGAAAAATCACTGGCTGTGCTGTGCGCAGTCTGTGTTTAGTTTGCATTGTTGTCTGCCATTGTAGTGTTGAGCAGCGGCAGCTGGATGCTAACAGCGCGTAGCGTTGCGCAGTTGGAGGTGAGCCGCCAGCAGTGGTGGACGTGGGGAGTGAGATGGCGGAGTTTTGTAATGTGTAAGACTGGATGTCATGAACTATCATATATATTTTGACTATTAAGGTAAATACACTGTTTGTTCTCTATTAAAATCTTTCATTTGCTAACTATACCTATCAGTAGTTAGTGCCTTCCGTAGTTTCAATCTTTTATTTAGCTGGCAGTAGTGGTGCTCGCTGTATTGCAGTAGTTCGAGTAACGAAGATTTTTTGTGCGGTAAGTGATTTGTGAAAGGTATAGGTTAATGTTAGTCAGGGCCATTCTTTTGTAGGGATTATTGAAAGTCAGATTGCGTTGCGCTAAAAATATTGTGTGTCAGTTTAAGCACAGCCATGTATAAATTGTTCAAAGGGGACGTTTCATATCTATGTAAGTAATGTGTTTAGGTTTTATTATTGGTAACACCGCTTAGCGCTCGGTATGAAAAATCACTGGCTGTGCTGTGCGCAGTCTGTGTTTAGTTTGCATTGTTGTCTGCCATTGTAGTGTTGAGCAGCGGCAGCTGGATGCTAACAGCGCGTAGCGTTGCGCAGTTGGAGGTGAGCCGCCAGCAGTGGTGGACGTGGGGAGTGAGATGGCGGAGTTTTGTAATGTGTAAGACCTACTTACAACTTATACACAGATGTGATGATATATAGGTATGCACACATGTACAGATGGCGGTAGTATCGCGTACACAAGAATAAAAGGACAGTGCATGGCCGGAGCTGTCATTTGTATTCAAGTGATTCACGTGAAAAGGTTTCCGATGTGATTGTGGCCGCACGACGGGCATTAAGACTTTGATCGCGGTATGGTAGTTGGAGCTATACGGATGGGATATTCCTTAGGGAACTCAATATTTCCACAGTGTTAAGAGTTTGCTGAGAATATAAAATTTCAGAGATAACCTCTCACTACGAACAATGCACTTGCCAATGGTCGTCATTTAACGACCGAGAGCAACGGCGTTCGCGTAGGATTGTCAGCGCTAACAGACAAGCAACATCGCAAGAAATAATCGCAGAAATCAATGTGGGACGTACGATGAATGGCCGTGCGGGATTAGACGAGCGCTCTAGGGCGCTGCTGTCATAGACTGTGCGTCTGGTCCTGGCAGAGGTTCGAGTCCTCCCTCGGGCAAGGGTGTGTGTGTTTGTCCTTAGGATAATTTTGGATAAGTAGTGTGTAAGCGTAGGGACTGATGACCTTCGCAGTTAAGTCCCGTAAGATTTCACACACATTTGAACATTGTACGATGAATGTATCCATTAGGAGAGTGCGGCGAAATTTGACGTTAATTGGCTATGGCAGCAGACCGATGCGAGTGCCTTTGCTAACAGCACGACATCACTTTGACATCACCTTCAGCGCCTCTCCTGGACTCGTGACCGTATCGGTTGGACCCTGGGCGACTGGAAAATCGGTGTGGTCTGTGTTTACATTGGATGGACTAGGTTCTCTGGCTGTTCGACTTCTTGGAGACCTTTCGCAGACATTTTCCCAAACACTGGAATTTTTATGGATGACAGTGTACCACAATTGCTCGCTTTTTGGTTTGAAGAACATTCTGAGCGAATGGTTTGGCCACCCAGATCGTCCCGCATAAATCCCATCCGATATCTATGGGACGTAATCAACAGGTCAGTTGGTGCACAAAATCCAGCACCGCCATCAGTTGTTATAGAGGCAGCATGACTCATAATTCCTGAAGGGACTTCCAACGTCCATGCCAGGTCTACTTGCTGCACTGCGCTGAGCAAAAGCAGGTCCGACACGACAGTAGGAGATATTCCATGACTTTTGTCACCTCAGTGTAAGATAACTATAATAGTGCGGTCAGACAGTGTACACATATCAAAGATAACTAACCGGAAACAGCATACTCTCCTTCGCCATTCCAGTTCAACGTCCGTCTTTTGGATAATTGTCCCCTGCCAGCAATTGCATTTGCTTGTATAATAATCTGAACCGTTATTGTACTGTGGTAGTTACTATCAGCTCCCAGACAGTGCTAGAGTCACCTCAACTAAGCATAACTACACCCTTACAATTACTTAGGCGCGCTGCCATGACTGGACTTTTTTATTCGTAGATGAAGCCAGTTTTCTCAATGTCACATCTGGTCAAGCGGCAGGTTTTGCCACTCACTCCTTCTCCCTCAGCGGCGACTATTCGGTAAATTATTAGCGACTAGATCGATAATAACTTTACCGTTAGCTGAAACGGAGACCCTGTACGAGGAACTGCGGCAACATGCTAGCATTTCCTAGCTTTGTTTCGGGACTACATCGAAATAAAATTCTAATTTATGCGAAACAATTATTATCGTTTATTGTAAAGGATGATGAGATATTCTCGCACTCGGATTTCGGAGTGAAATTCTTCACATACTGGCAATACAAAAATTACTCTCACAAAATTTCGTCCTGCACATATAATGCCAGTAAATGGAACTTAGAGAGTGGCAATCTGGCAACACTGTAACTACCTCTGTCGGGGATAGAATTTTGGGCTACAGGAGGTCGAGGGTTCAGTTCTGTGTCGAGGTTTATTCGTTTTTAGTTGCGAAAAGTAGTCTATGTGGTATGATATCTGGCGTCTTAATCGTTATATATCGATTACAGTGGGTCTTCTACAAAAGTTTTGCAGTTGTGTTACACCACTGAATCTACTAGATTCCAAACTTGTTTTTTTGTGTACCCTCCCTCAATGGTCCCTTCGATTAATACGAACTGCTATTCTTGCCATGTTGAGGTCCCTTACGTTTCGTTAGAGTCTCAAGCCGCCAGTAGTGCCAGCGACGTGCTCTGCTAATAATTTCGAAGGGCTCATTCTGGGAGGGAAGACAGAAAACAGGTCTGGAATCTAGTAGATGCAGTGACGCGGAACAATTCGCACCCACGACGTGCAAAAGGCTTCTTTAAAAGGTGACGCATGAAAACGATTGTACGTACTTCCATTTCTGTGTTCGTATTACGTAACTGAAAAAAATTTTGTAGGAGACCCACTGAAATCGCCGTATGAAGATTAAGATTTCGTACCACGCAGACTACTTCTAGGAAATAAAAACAAATAAACCTCGACCCAGAATCGAACCCTTGACCTCTTGCATTCTAACCGAAACGTAATGCACAGCACTGCTGTATCTGCTCACAGAGGTAGTTCCCGTACATGTGATTACAGTGTTGCCAGACTGCCAATCTTTAACGTCCATTTACTGCCCGAAATATGCTCAGGACGAAATTCTGTGAGAGAAATTTTTGTATTGTCAGTATGTGATGAATCGCGCTGCGAGAACCGAGTGCGCGAATTTTTCTCCACCCTTCGTTTGCCAGACACAGGCAGCACCGATTGTAGATCCTCTAGAACATATTGCCAAAATATTTCAATGGAAAGACGTTCAGAATACCCGTCACATTCCGCTTAAAATACACCCTCTGGAAGATAGGTTTCAGTTTTAGGAAGAATATGAAATGTGTTTGGCCCAAATCAGGCTACTGTAGGTGGAGGGGGGATGAGGGGTGTTCGAAGACTGCCCCTCTTTTCTAAAACCTGACTGAGAAGAACGCTACAGTGGGGCGGAAAACAATGACAAATAATAAATACGCACCACAGCGGATGTGAAAACAGCTTGTTGCCACAGCTACACAAAGAATAGTGTTAATGCAGGAAACTTCAGTCTATACAGTTCCTTATTTATGTGAATAATAGGGTGACTTTCTTCTCGAACAAAAAATCGAGTCTCGAGATTTACGGCATCCTCGCACGAGAAAGCGCGGACGCCAAAAACTCCCTGGTCTGTCGTTTTCGTTCGATGCCTTCGAAATATGAAGACAACTAGACACGCAAAAGTTATAGTTTGCAAAATGAGCCTCTGTTTCTAGGTAGGACTGCTCGAATGAAACTTTCTGACTCGTGAAAATGTGTGCCGGACCTGAATTGGTTCGCAGACAGCCCTGGCTGTCGTGAAAGAAAGAAGACGACCAGCCCAACACAGCTTACCGTCCGCTTCACTGTGTCATTCTGCCACATCTCCCCTTTCTAAACTCCACAGAGTTTTAACGCATAGTTAATCCCACACAGAGATCGTGGACTTTTATGGGGGTGTAGACTACGCTAACAAGGGGACCCTCCATACTGTAAACCACGGCCGGCCGAAGTGGCCGTGCGGTTCTAGGCGCTACAGTCTGGAACCGCGAGACCGCTACGGTCGCAGGTTCGAATCCTGCCTCGGGCATGGATGTGTGTGATACCCTTAGGTTAGTTAGGTTTAACTACTTCTAAGTTCTAAGGGACTAATGACCTCAGAAATTGAGTCCGATAGTGCTCAGAGCCATTTCAACCATTTTGTAAACCACGGATTTTGATGCGCTTCAAATATGCTGTAGAGGCACTTACCTTAATTACACCTGGCTATTCTGTTTTTTAGAGACGGGCCTTGGTTTTTGAGAAAATCGATTTTGAAGTTCAATACGTGATCTGCATATTCGTTACATAAGAAGTAGTTTGAGCAAGTTTCTGTAGCGCAGCGGTAAAAGTTCAGCGCTACTGCGCTTGAGGTATTTTGTTCGAATGCTGCTCGTGCACTTCTTTTTTTTTCCCCAATCGCCAAAATTTTTCAATTTTACTTCAAAGAATATCAACAAACTGTGTAAGGTGTGCGATATTATAAAGATGTATTCAAGTTATTAATTTTTTCAAATATTAATTCCATTTGTAGTTCGCATCATATTCTCCCAATTCATCTTCTTCGTTGAACTCTATCAATTCATCATCAATAATGATCTGTCTTTCGACGAAGAGATCAAGTATTGCTATACATATCTCATCGCCAATTGCAACGGAATAGGCAGAGATCACGCTAGGTGGTGTATTCGTTACGAGATTCAAATAGCGGAGTAGATTTTCGGCGAATTTAATGCAATTTGTGATTTCGCCTTTTGATTCTTCGTTCAGCTCCTTTACTTGTGGATCTACTTCTGGCTGCACTACAGTTGTTTCTTCCATTCCACAGAATTTTTCTAACACACGGCACTAGAGACGCTTTGCGAGCTACTGACGCTGCAGTTAGAAGCGAACGTAAAGAAATACAACTCGCATCCTCATTAGCCTAGGAACTGGGGTTCCCGTTACGGCTAACGGTATTCACGGGAGAGGGGGCGATAATGGCCGGAGGTCGATTTCAGGTAATACAAGAAGCGACCGTTGTACGAACATTTGGAACTCCAACTGCGAACCACAAACGGAATGAATATTTGAAAAAATTAATAACTGAATACGGCTTTATAATTTCGCACACCTTACACTGTTTGTTGATATTCTTTGAAATAAAATTGAAAAATTCGGTAGATTTTGGAAAAAGCAGGATTCGAACACACTACGTTCAGCACAGTAGCGCTGAACTTTACTGCTGCGCTACGCCGACTTATTCAGGCTATTGCTTATGCAACGAATATACAAAGCACGTAATGAACTTCAAAATCGATTTTCTCAAAAACCAAGGCCCGTCGCTAAAAAAACCGGATAGCAAGGTATAATGAGGGTAAGTGCCTCTACAACACCTTTGAAGCGCATCGAAATCCGTGATTTACAGTATGAAGGGTCCCTTGTAAACACTGATTGAGCTGGTTTGATTCTGATTATTATTTAAGTTTAAATTTCTTCTTTGATAACTGTAGCTGTTCCTATGCCTCTTGCTCCTATAGCGCTGGGTTTGATCACGTCTCGAAGGGCTCGAAGAGTATATTGTTAAGGACACCATAAAACCAAAACCGCGAGCGGAGAAAACATCCGCCCTGGCCGAGAATCGATCTCAGACATCTATGATTCGTAATCTGGCGCCCGGACCACGCAGCTACGAAAGAGGACGCCTAGAATCATTTATATCACAGAATGGTATATTTTGAGGTCGGCTAGTATTTCAGATCATCCCGCAGTCTAGCGACGTCTGTTGGTATTAGCTCCATGGCACGTCTACCGCTGTAATTTAATTCCGTATGTTTTCATTCGTTTATAAGCACTAAATTTTAGTTACTTTGTTCCTAGTTCCCCATGTTCTTTTCAAACATTAAAAGTTGAATACCCTTATGTATGTTATTTTACTGTATAAGCGAAGATCGCAATGTTCTTCTTCATCCCACTGTATAGCTCCCCAATAACCAATTGAAGTCTTATTTCTCTGTGTGCTGGGTTCGCAGTGATGTTAGTTTTTCAGGACATTTGGCTCTTAGTTTGTATATATTTTAGAAATTGCCAAACTGTGAGTACGAATGCAAGTACATCATAGATGTGACGCTTTTATCAGTTCATCTGAAGACAAGCTCTCATCTTTCATTACAAAACTAGCTCCCACGGCATGGAGCCTGGAGATTACCCATTGTCTGCAACGGTTAATGGTGAGATCTTGTTTGTACCACTGCTCGCACAACAGAACTTCATTGGATCAGCTAGTGTCTCATTACGAGACAACATTGTCATCTTCGTAATTTTAAAAGGAGAACTATCTTACTCTGTCTGTTGGACGTCTGTTATCAAGTGAACCGTACTACCTGGGCACAATTATACATCACTAGTCACATCTGGTTGAGAAAATATGGTGTTGTTCTTACAATATAATCCACACTTTAACTTTCCTTAATAAGATGAATTTTGGGTAAAGAAAAATAAAGGTTAAAATTTAGACGTCTGTTGACATAAAGATCGCTTGTAAAGGAGAACTAGTTCGCACTGAACAAACACCCGAAAAGAAATCGGCTGTGACGTAGTCGAAGTTATGATCCTCGTAAATTAGAATTATATCATGGCGATTTGCTCCTCTCTAAAATGGAAACATCGGACAAGCTGTAATGTCTCGCTAAGAACGAAGTCAGAAACAGTGCCTGAGTTTTAGTGGATAAGGATTGACAAATAAATTCGGCGGTTGCGTTGGCAGAGCAAGCTTTCCAAATTTCATCTATAGTGAGTTACGGAAATGGCGGTTTTGGTGACTCAGCTGGCTCAGAACGAGTACAATACCGAAAAGCTCTGTGACGCAAACCTTTGTTGGCAAAACTTCCTGTGAGGCTCCTTCTCGAACAACACTACACGACACGAATGCTCTGCAGGTGTGGCTGGTTGCAACAGTTCCACCGTTGCTCAGTCCTACTCGCGTTAGCAAAACTGGAAAGCAGGGGGCCGTTGTTTAATCCTGAACTCGGGCGGCTCCCCAACGCTTTCAGTGTCTCGTGGAGTCCATGCTAAAGCGTGTCTCGGATTGAACATTTGGGATTTTCGTCCTTGAAATTAACGCACTCCTCAACAACGTTCGACATAGTCTCTAATAATGTTCGAGAAATATTCGCTCGATGCGACGCGGACGTAAAAAAGAAGTGAAACAAATCATTATCACAAATGTCGGAAGTTGCTACTAGCCAGTGGCAGAATGCTCTACTTTGATAGCTAGTAAGTTTTATCTGTAACACATGAGACTGTGCTTTACCAACAACGCTTACCGATTCTAGGTAGACCACACAATCGAAAGTAAGCAGTACTCGAGTAACAGAATATGTATCTTTTCATTTCTACATAACAGTCCTACCCGAGACCCGACGAACATCCTTGAATTTCAGTTCAGTTACTTTAAGGGATAATAATTTCCTGAACATAAGAACAAAGACGAAAACTGACTGCTCACTGCCAGAGTTAGCAAGATAGCGATCATATTATGTGTTACTTTATAAGGAGTAAAACCCAATATTTACATCAGAGAGCTTTTGAGTAAAATTTTTGAAATTTACGTAAGGCACACTTCAATAAATTGCTATTTCCATTCCGTTGACAACAAATATGAAGGGAAGTAACCACGAACACTGCGATAAGCGCCGCAATGCCTGAATGTGGCCACCAGAGACTTGTCTTGGTTCACCTACTATCGGCCTGTGCTGCTCACCTCTGTTTCATTTGTGTCGCACTCCCACTCCACGCTGTTCCCTGACACATTCCTTAGCTTGCCTGGTTCCCTGTATCTGATTCAACTGCTGAAGAGTGTGCAGCACGCCGCCTCGTGTAGCTGGCAGCCGAGTTGTTGACACGTTGCTGTTGTTGTTGTTGCAGACACCGAGAACGCCGCTGCCGCTGCTGCTGCTGGCCCTGACGACGCTGACAGCGACGGCCTCCCCCGTGGCCGGGCCGCAGTCCTCGATGCGCGTCAGCTTCGTGTCGCCCCCGCACTCCTACTCGCACGGCGTCGATTCGCCCGTCAGCCGATTCGGTGAGTAGGAAAAAAAATAATAATAATCCGCGCAAGGTAAGGTGGCCGCTGCACAGCGACCAACTTTCGGCCAAAGCGCTGAGTGAGTTCACTCGTTTATTCGGAAAGGGACGCCGACAATGTTTGCCCCCCGTTTGTCCAGTCGACAATGACAGAATCTAGGCGTACGTCCTGCAGTCTTTGTCAAACGATTTTACAGAAACTACCGGATAACAAAGTTTCATTTCTTCTTTACCTATAGCTTCATACAGCAGCTTCATGATGATATGCCTATCGTTTCGTTAATGGTCGCAGTTACTGCGATATTTGCTTGTAAGTAAGAAACTGCGCGAAATTGAAAAAGTTTGCGATGAAAAATAGAGGTCGCTATGATTTTGCATTTGGTGCATATTGCATAATATGTTACTGGGTATGATATTTAGCCAACACATTCAATTTTTCTTTAGACTTGGCTGGAAGTGTCTATATGTCAGCAATCTCGACAAAATTGATCCGATGCAGGACACTCACTTGGGGTCTCGTCGCACCAGCGGCAAATCCAGAGTGAAATATCCACAACAGTCCTCATATTTCGTAAACGATTTCACATATCGAAATGAGACTTTGGCAAATGACAGCACACAACGAGGCGAGTATTTCACCATATAGTTTTTATGGAAAACTTCATTATCTACAGTGTTCTTCCACTAACTACAGACTTTTTGGACGAAAGAAATACTATGTGTTTTGGAACAACATAAGTGAAGACATTACACGTTTATTTTGTACCGAGAATGTGCTTTTTTAGTAAGCTACTGACCTTACTTTCCCTCAGTTCCTCTCTTAATAAACCGATATTTCAGAATTTCCTCGCAGTTTCGTTTCCGCAACATCTTAGTGAGGCGAGAGTGTGTGAACTCCGCTGTATACCGGCAAAATACCCTAATTTTAACATGGAAACAACTGAAATAGGTTTTGCTCAGAATTTGCCACTCATGACTCTTCTGTTCAAAAATGGTTCAAATGGCTCTGAGCTCTGTGCGACTTAACATCTGAGGTCATCGTCCGCCTAGAACTTAGAACTACTTAAACCTAACTAACCTAAGGATACCACACACACCCATTCCCGAGGCAGGATTCGAACCTGCGACCGTAGCGGTCGCGGGTTTCAGACTGTAGCGCCTAGAACCGCTGCTCCACCCCGGCCGGCGATTCTTCTGTAAAAGTTACGAAGCAGTCAAAAATAAATCGCTGCTTTTGTTACATTTTCAGCGGAATTCTCTTTATATACTAACCGACGTAGAGGTGACCTATCTTTTTGAACAGTCACTATGCGAGTGTGGGCGTGGAGGGGCTCCACATAATATTTACAAAAAATGTGAACGCCACTTCCCCTCCAGCGATCAGCACTTTCGGTACAGTGACTGTCCATAACCGTCCCTACTGGTGCTCTCTCCACACGTGCCCTGCCGATTGTGCGTCTGCCAGCCACGCTATTCTGCACGCACTATGCACGCTCTTACCTCACAGCCGCAAGATCGATTCCAAAGGATTAGGAAACCATAGCAAGGCATGACACACATGACAATGAAGTAAAGTAAACAACGCTCCGCCACGTTAAATGTTGTCAAATGTTCAAATGTGTGTGAAATCTTTGGGAATTAACTGCGAAGGTCATCAGTCCCTAAGCTTACACACTACGTAACCTAAATTATGCTAAGGACAAACACAACACCTATTCCCGAGGGAGGACTCGAACCTCCGCCTGGACTAGCCACACAGTCCACGACTGCAGCGCCTCAGACCGCTCAGCTAATCCCGCGCGGCTTAATGTTGTCAAAACAAATGAACATGGTATACGGTGGTGGTAAATAACGTATCAAGTAACTGCAAAATAACATCGAACCGTTAATATTCAGCAATTACAGCGAGAAAGTAAATAACCGCGTATTACAGTGCACCAGTATTTCATACACATCATCTTCCAGCTGTTAGTTGACACATACTCAGAAAATATTACAGTCCCAGGTGACTGACCGCGTGTCATTCAGAATGAGGAAACAAGGTTTATAAACGTTAGTTTGTGGGTTGGTACACACTTTAGAACAGGGGAGAGTTGCCTATATTGCCCCGGGTCCATGTTTGCATCATTTCAGTAATATTTGCGTCTCTTGTACCTTCTAAAATTTAGTGCGTTCAGCTTTAACGGCGTGCTTCTTAGAGCCATACTGTCGTTTATGAGTTCTGTGTGTTGAGGAACAGGTCCTCTAAAGAGATCGTTAATTTTTCTGTAGTTTCTATGTTACTTCTTGCGTACATAGTGAAGAGAATTACTGTTACAATGTTAGTAGCCACTTAATGTTTTATTTTTGGATGATATAGATGAAATAACCTTCAGACAGTCATAAATTTATATTGGTTGCGTTTAGTTTCTAGGAAATTCACAAGGGGAATATGGCGACGTTGCCTTTAATGTACTGTTGTTAGTTCCTTACATTGCACCGGTACAGTTTAAGAAAGTTGCAAGTATAATGATCTTTAAAACATGCAACGTAATGTTTAGATAAGATGTAGTGAAGTTTCTAATGTGTTGTATATCCTAACTTACCAATTTTTTAGTGTTTCAGAACCGCAACAGCAAAGCACTGTGTGAAGTAGAGCACACATGGATTGCACTTAGCTGTATATTTAAATAGGGATAATGGAGTAAACGAATTGCATGTATACAAAATATGCCTAAACTAAACTCCTCCCGAACAAGCCTTGAAGGCCCTAAGGTACCGACCGGGCTCCGTGTCATCCTCAGCCCACAGGCGTCACTGCATGCGGATAAGCACGGGCTTGTGGTCAGCACACCGCTCTCCCTGCCTTATGTCAGTTTACGAGACAGGAGCCGCTACTTCTCACTCAAGTAGCTCCTCAGTTTGCCTCACAAGGGCTGAGTGCACACCGCTTGCCAATAGCGCCCGGCAGACCGGATGGTCACCCATCCCAGCCTGACAGCGATTAACTTCGGTAATCTTATGGGAACAGGTGTTAACCACTGCGGTACGGCCGTTGGCATAAAATGTGTCTAAGTCAACTATTAAGAGGTATACCGAAAATAAGAACAAAAATTAACGCTGGGATATAAAAATTTTTGGCCTTTGTAAAGTGTTTTCCAACGCAGTTTAAAACGAACTGGACGAGCACATTTTTAGATTTGTAAAGATGAAGTTCGATTTAAATGTGTTGGACCTAAGAAAACGTCGATATTGCAAAAAGAAACGGATTGCTCCATAATTTCATTGCTGAAGAAGTTATGACAGGCAAAAAGTTGGCCGAAGGTATCCATCCTAGAAATATCGCCGAATCCGAGGGAAATGACGAATGCTCCATGCAAAAATCCAAGTGAAACTGTATGGTTCCAGAGGCCTTCTCAAGTTTCAAACATCTATGGTGTATATATGCAATCAGAAGTGATGACTAAAAATTTGTACAGAGGCCAGGAATCGAACCCAAATCTCCTGCTCACTAGGCCGATGCACAATCACTACGTCATCCTGGGACAGTGACTTTGTACAACTGCAACACTAGCATGCCTCTGTTCTCAATCCAAATACCTGTTCACACCTCAGCAGACTTGGTATGTCCTCGACACTTGAACAGCCTTACAGAGACTGTCCAACTGTATTGGATGCTGAGGTGCTATTTCAAAACAGTTGAAGAGCCTCTGCAATGCTGTTCGAGTGTGGGAGACACACAAAGTGTGCTGAGGCGTGAACAGTGTTTGGATTGAGAACAGAGGCATGCTAGCGTGTTCCCTGCAGTTGTGCAGAGCCACTGTCCCAGGATGACGTAGTGGTTGAGCACCTGCCTAGTGAGTAGGAGACGGGTTCGAACCACGGCCTTGGTACAAATTTTCTTTCAGTGCTTCAATCTGAATACATACATCAAAAGTTAAAGACGTAGCCAAAGAGCCTGTGAACTAAGAAAAAAAATCTAACCAAAGCAAGAACTACAGCCCCAACTGTGAGAAAGAAGTATTCTGGGAGCTCTGCGTGGAAGACACCACAAAGAGTCATACGTAAAGTAGTTGTGTAACAAAGGTCGAAGGAATATATGATGAGGTGCATGAAATGCCAAATGTGGATTCATGCAGGGATGGGGAAGGCAAGGAAGAAGTTATGTAAGAACTAAAATGTGGAATATTTCGTTAAAGTTAGTCTAGTACAGATCTCTAAGCCCAGGGACATAGTTTATAAGGGCAATAGAATTTATGCGTCAACTGCTACAAATTATGGAACCAGATTCCTTATTTCTGCCACTTGCAAACTTTTAGAAAATTTAATGTACCGTGTTTATTTTTCTCAGAATTTTCATTCTTTAGGTCAGATACCAAGTACAACAACCTGAAGTTGATGACAGCACTGTGTAAACAAATCTGTAACTTACTGTTTACGCCATAATAAGTAAAATCTCAAAAGCGGTACAGTTTAGGCAACTCTCCCCTCCATAAGACATATCCAAGACAGAAAGTTTTGAAAATCAGTTGGCGATTTGTGTAACAGTTTCGGGGATCAGAGAGTTCAGAGAGCAATATTACAGAAAAAGTGTGCTTTTATATAAAGTGCATGTAGCGTGTAGATAAATTTCCCTTTTTATTTAAAATAAGCGAAATAATTTGTGTGTTGCACGTGTAAAATACGGGAACTCTAAATCAGAGATCGGGTACAATACAACTTAACCCACCCACACAGTCGAATATGCAACGAGGTTGGGCTGATTGTGAGTTTATAAAATTAATATTCCAGCCACTATCTAGATAAATTGTCTTTCTCCTAGATCACATTCTTATCTGCGAAACTACCACGATTGTTTGGTACAGTAATTTATTCTTTACACTTGTTACTTAGCATACAAAGGACTCACATTACGGTTTTAAGTTATAATTTAAAATTTTTAACTATCTTCTCACAGAAAATTACAGGCCTTTCTGTCTGTAATCAATATTTTCTAATTCTAAAATGTACTTCATTCATAACGTAACACAAAACAGCAAAAACAATTATTGAAGCAATGCCTATTGCAACTATGAAGAACTGAATCACTTACTTTCCAATACTCTTACAGAAAGATGTAATTCACTATTCCTTCCACCACACCTCCAGAAATTATATTTTCAGTCACAAAATGAACTTACAATATTAAACGTCTGACGTTTCAGATATGTCACAAAGTATACTGCATACCTTTGTCAAGATTCTCTATCTTCACCAATGGGAATATCATACGGCTTAGGGCACATGGCAAAGAGAACTTGGATGAAACAAGGTTCACTAATCAAGTAAGGAAATCCATCGATTTACACTAAATACAGAACAAGTGGAGAACATATGTAAAAATATGTACACCAAACTTTTTCCCAGGTATGTTCGTGAATTTATATCCTGAGCACACGGGAGGCACGATTTTGCAAAAAAATTAGCAACTGTGTAACTTACAATATTGTACAGAAATTCTGAGGCTCTCAGAACTACTGCAGAATCTATATCAACAAAAAGCTATCACGGAGCCCTGAACCAAGTACCAATTGCAGCGTAGGGGTTACCAAAATTCGGTTCAAAATATTTCGCGTAGTTATTGACCGAATTTAAAAATTTAAAATGTTGTCATAATCTGTTCATTAATAGGTATAATCTCATGCTAAAAGTTTAACACAGAAAGACAACTATTACAGTTGGGCACTGCGTGTTTATCTTGAGGCAGAGTAACTGACGACTTGCAAATACCTGAAATCCATTCATCCAGTATGTGAGAACGAGATCAGTTAGCGAGTTACAAATGCCAACCTTTACGAAACCCCACAAAGTGATAAAAGGAGATAAGTTTATCTCTTACTACATTTCTGATGATCATGCTGTAAAACTTCAGCATCATACATGACGTTTAAATTCATTACTTCTTTACTACTAACTCTGTTGGAAACACAACTGACACAGACAGTATCCACATATACCACTGAATGAACGTACAAAATACGTAATTTCATGACATGTAGATCAGGAGGGATAACGTCATAAATAATGACACGCGAAACACAAGCATTATCTTAAAACGGAGCGTAAATTACTCAGTTTATATTCATACAGATTTTCATAATGAGAGCACTCAACAACTTCCAACAAACCCTCTGGCAGATTAAAACTGTGCGCCGGACTGAGACTCGAACTCGGTACCTTTGACTGTCGCAGGCAGGTGCTCTACCGACTGAGCGACCCAAGCACTCCTCACAACCCTTCCTCACAGCTCAGGTGGTAGAGCACTTGCCCGCGAAAGGCAAAGGTCCAGAGTTCGAGTCGCGGTCCGGCACACAGGTTTAATCTGCCAGAAAGTTTCATATCAGCGCACATTCCGCTGCAGAGTGAAAATCTCATTCTGGAAACTTCCAACAAACTTTAAGCATAAATTCAAATCTTTCTTAGACGTTTGTTCTCACACGTGCTTAAAAGACAAATATTTAACACATTAACTCTTTTGTAAAGTGAACATACATTTGAAGTTGTTTTATACACAGGAAATTGATTGTTTAAAGACGCAGAAGTTTGCTGGTGACCATACAAAATACGGCGGCCAACGGTATAGCGTGACACCTCAGTGAGCAGCCTCTGTGTGTGTTCTCTATCCTTTTACCCGTCTTCCACTTGACAAAACGTTTCACAATGCATGTTATGTGGCGCTATTCACTGAGTCTGTTGACGAAACGGATCAGGATGGAACAAGAAGGACTGGACGTAACGTCGTAGTATCTCGTCAGGCAGAGAAATTTGGCGTTGGCAGAGGGAAGGGTGTGTGTGTGTGTGGGGGGGGGGGGGGGGAGGGTGAAAACTGTATCGTCGTCTGCTAACATCGAAAGTCAACCTCTTCTAGATGCGGTCACTATAGATATAGGATTGTGTTTCGTTCTTTTCTTTCTTCTTAGCCTTTATTTTTGTTGTCGTGACACATTGCAAAATGTTGCATGATGACCTAGATATTTTTTTCACGATTTTTCTTCCACAAAAGAGGCCAAATATCTGAAACCGAAATATAGTTTAAGTTTTACAATACTTGTATAAACGAATAGCCTACACTGTGCGTGAATGAACACATAAATTGTTAAAACAGTTTTAATAAGTTCCTTACCAGCCAATAAGTCATCTCTACTGAAGGGTAAAAACATAGTTGTTAAAAAGAAAGAAAAGGTATGCACATGAGGTACTTTTGGTCAAAACTAGAAGAAAAGTTCCCATAATGATATGTCCAGAATCCAATACCTGTCCAGACAAGGGCTAATCCGCCCTCTCTTTCCAACATTTTTGTTACGCAGATGTAGACACTACAAGCACTGCGTGGGGTTACCACTCATCATCACACATCCTTCAGCCTCCTTTCCCAGTGAATCACAATTTTCTTTAAATAGCCCTTTCAGATATAACCGGCTTCATTCGGATTGCGTAACATGTATTAGTCACACCATCCTGTAATGTCTGCAAATTGTCGGAGAATTGGGCTTGCACCGATGACTTTAAATGTCCATGTAACCATAAATCCAACTGGTTCAGGTCCGGTGCAAGAAGAGGCCATGCTACCAAACATCCTCAACTAAATCATCGCCTACCGCACATTCCGTAGGAAATGCAGTGGTGTCCCGTTGTGAACAAACCACAGTGGTTATGTTACTGCACTCGTAACATGCTATCACAGTGCCGCTGTTCTCCACCCAGAAGTCAGTTGTACCCAGCAGCTGTTAACATGTCTGGTAAATAATGTGGCCCTATGAGTGTGTCACCGACAATTTCAGCCCGTGCGGGTCTTCAGTGGACCATACCTCAGCAGGTATTGGTTCCCATATATATTTTATCGGAACTTTTCCTCTAAACATCTTTGTTAGACGACTTTTAACAGCCGTCAAGTAATGCATGAAATTCTTATTTGACCATCATTTATTTTATAGAAAAGCTTAAGGAACAACCAGTTCCGGCCTTAGACCATCATCAACAGATATCTACACAAAGGTAAAAACACAGTTAGATACAGTGCATAGAAATATGTTAAGAAACTATAAATAGGAACAAAACGAACTCATTACTTGACAGTGGATCCATCTCATGTGCTATAATGTATGTAATAAATTCCGGTACAGCAAGTTCTACACAGGACATTTACCGTACACTCAGTTGTGACATAAGTTAACAGGGCAGCATATACGCTAATGAGAAGGCTAGAGAAGTAAGTACCGTCATGGTACAAACACTGAAGAGTTGATCAAAGACATTCACTAAACATTTTCATTGTATGATACAAAGTATATTGATCATGAGTTAACTGCTTATTGCAGGAGACTAGATTATCTTCGGAGAACGTCTGTGGTAGTTATTCGTGTAAACAGAAAGTGAAAAACGAAATTTCCATTACAAACATAGAAATTGCTAAACCATAACATATTTATTGCATAATAATCAATGAGATTTGTAAAAACAAAGATTAATCACAATATAAACATAATGTACATGGTGTTCATAACATAAAATGGGTTAGGAACAGAGTTCTCGAAAATCGGTAGAAACTGTCAGCTACAATTCATTTACACTAATCAACCATTACTGTAACACGTTGTTATTGTTGTTGTTGTGGTCTTCAGTCCTGAGACTGGTTTGATGCAGCTCTCCATGCTACTCTATCTCGTGCAAGCTTCTTCATCTCCCAGTACCTACTGCAACCTACATCCTTCTGAGTCTGCTTAGTGTATTCATCTCTTGGTCTCCCTCTACTATTTTTACCCTCCACACTGCCCTCCAATGCTAAATTTGTGATCCCTTGATGCCTCAAAACATGTCCTACCAACCGGTCCCTTATTTTTGTCAAGTTGTGCCACAAACTCCTCTTCTCCCCAGTTCTATTCAATACCTTCTCATTAGTTATGTGATCTACCCATCTAATCTTCAGCACTCTTCTGTAGCACCACATTTCGAAAGCTTCTATTCTCTTCTTGTCCAAACTAGTTATCGTCCATGTTTCACTTCCATACAAGGCTACACTCCATACAAATACTTTCAGAAATGACTTACTGACACTTAAATCTATACTCGATGTTAACAAATTTCTCTTCTTCAGAAACGATTTCCTTGCCATTGCCAGTCTACATTTTATATCCTCTCTACTTCGACCATCATTAGTTATTTTACTCCCTAAATAGCAAAACTCCTTTACTACTTTAAGTGTCTCATTTCCTAATCTAATTCCCTCAGCATCACCTAATTTAATTTGACTGCATTCCATTATCCTCGTTTTGCTTTTGTTGATGTTCATCTTATATCCTCCTTTGAAGAAACTGTCCATTCCGTTCAATTGCTCTTCCAAGTCCTCTGCCGTCTCTGACAGAATTACAGTGTCATCGGCGAACCTCAAAGTTTTTAGTTCATCTCCATGGATTTTAATATCTACACCGAATTTTTCTTTTGTTTCCTTTACTGCTTGTTCAATATACAGATTGAATAACATCGGGGAGAGGCTACAACCTTGTCTCACTCCCTTCCCAACCACTGCTTCCCTTTCATGCCCCTCGACTCTTATAACTGCCATCTGGTTTCTGTACAAATTGTAAATAGCTTTACGCTCCCTGTATTTTACTTCCTGCCACCTTCAGAATTTGAAAGAGAGTATTCCAGTTAACATTGTCAAAAGCTTTCTCTAAGTCTACAAATGCTAGAAACGTAGGTTTGCCTTTTCTTAATCTTTCTTCTAAGATAAGTCGTAAGGTTAATATTGCCTCACATGTTCCAACATTTCTACGGAATCCAAACTGATCTTCCCCGAGGTCTGCTTCTACCAGTTTTTCCATTCGTTTGTAAAGAATTCGCGTTAGTATTTTGCAGCTGTGACTTATTAAACTGATAGTTCGGTAATTTCCACATCTGTCAACACCTGCTTTCTTTGGGATTGGAATTATTATATTCTTCCTGAAGTCTGAGGGTATTTCGCCATTCTCATACATCTTACTCACCAGATAGTAGAGTTTTGTCATGACTGGCTCTCCCAAGGCCGTCAGTAGTTCTAATGGAATGTTGTCTACTCCCGGGGCCTTGTTTCGACTCAGGTCTTTCAGTGCCCGGTCAGTTTCTTCACGCAGTATCTTATTTCCCATTTCGCCTT
This sequence comes from Schistocerca gregaria, assembly GCF_023897955.1. NCBI lineage: Eukaryota > Metazoa > Arthropoda > Insecta > Orthoptera > Acrididae > Schistocerca > Schistocerca gregaria. The sequence goes on from NC_064922.1 coordinate 127,187,718, forward strand.
ATCTACATCCTCTTCCATTTCCATAATATTGTCCTCAAGTATATCGCCCATGAATAAACCCTCTATATACTCCTTCCACCTTTCTGCCTTCCTTCTTTGCTTAGAACTGGGTTTCCATCCAAGCTCTTGATATTCATGCAAGTGGTTCTCCTTTCTCCAAAGGTCTCTTTAATTTTCCTGTAGGCAGTATCTATCTTAGCCCTAGTGAGATAAGCCTCTACATCCTTACATTTATCCTCTAGCCATCCCTGCTTAGCCATTTTGCACTTCCTGTCGATCTCATTTTTGAGACGTTTGTATTCCTTTTTGCCTGCTTCGTTTACTGTATTTTTATATTTTCTCCTTCCATCAATTAAATTCAATATTTCTTCTGTTACCCAAGGATTTCTATTAGCCCTCGTCTTTTTACCTACTTGATCGTCTGCTGCCTTCACTACTTCATCGCTCAAAGCTACCCATTCTTCTTCTACTGTTTTTCTTTCCCCCATTCCTTTCAATTGTTCCCTTATGCTCTCCCTGAAACACTCTATAACCTTTGGTTCTTTCACTCTATCCAGGTCCCATCTCTTGAATTTAGCAACATAGCGATTTTATATGAAGGATCACATCGCATGTGATTGTCTTATCATAAAGGCCTCTGCTGTACAACAATAGCAGTAACAACTTCTTGCTTTTGCTGTTATATGTATCAGAAAAAGTTGAGTTGTATTGTAAGTTTGCTGACTTGTATTCAAAAGTATTAAGATTTATGTTATAGGACATAATCCTGAAAGTTAATGTGTCGTTAAAAGTGCAAGTTTGCAGTGCTTCCTATTATATCAGACTTTTACAAAATTTATCTAACTTTTCTAATGTCGTTTTACATTAATTTTGTTATGTATTTGACAAAAATTGTCTTCTCCACTATTCAGGCTTAAAATTCCAATCAGTAGGTTGTTTTTTGTGTGAACCATGCCCCTATTATTCATGACGTTCTTTCTTTGTGACTTCATGAATAATGTCAGATTTCTCTCCAACAGATACTATACCGTCAAATTATTACAGTCATTATTTTCATGACTTACATATACTCATACAACTCATATGACAACATATTTGCCATAGACAGTGTGTTTCTTTGGCACTTCTGTATTCTTCATGGACGTTGTTTTGACATTTTTCATTACCAAACGAAAATTTTTGGACATTATGTGATATGTGTTTGGTAATTAAACTGTAGGCTGAGGTCTCCGTTACTTATAATGGTTTTTAGGTCAATACAACTACAAATACATTACTTGTTTGACAGTTATCACTCGTTATTAGGTGTTATTTTTTACTAGTGTCGTAATGTCCCAATGACGGATTATTGAATGACGAGTTATTCAATGTCTTAGAGCTACATTACGTTTTTAAAAGAAAAATTGTCTGAACATCGTTACTGTTACATACGTTTGCCACTAGCAATCCATGAAGCCAAATTTGGTCACTCGTTTGGCTACATTGTGGGTGCATACATTTTCGTGATGTTAATATGATTGTTAGATCTGGCTTTTAAAACAAGCAATCTGATATGACAATGACATATGGTATTATCTTTCATATATAGTCGTTAGCTGATGGTAATGGTCTATTAATGGGTCTAGGGTGTAAACGAATGATTGGTGGTAATTTGTACCTATTTTTAAGAACTTTATTTCTTAACCGATTTTACGTTATGAATGTCATGTTCATTACGTTTATGTTGTGATTAATATTTGTTTTTACACACCTCATGGGTTATTATTCTATAATTGTGGTACAGTTTAGCATCTAGATATTTCAGATGTTTGTAGCTTCTTCCTTTTCTAAATTTGAAATGGGAACTTCGTTTTTCAGTTTCTGGTTACGTAACTACATGAATTTTCTACTTTGGACCTTTAGTACCTTCTGTAAGAATATGTTACACTATTTTTTAAACAAACTGTACATTTTCCCTTGCAAGTAAATGTCGATGTTGTGACAACACGTCTCCTCCATTTCTCAGCAGTTTAGCATGCTAAATGTATCAAGAACATCCATTATGAAGTTTGCTTTGGCCGTTAACAAAATTTATGTTTGATAGTTCGTTAGTTCTGACGCTATATTCGGACATTTTGTCTTGCGGCCTCTTACAACACCTCTTTTACTTTTATAAACGTTCTGTACGTCGACGCTTCGTCACACGGCACACGCATCTAAACGGTAGTCCAATTCTGCCCATACGAGGTCGAGCACGTCAGGATGAGCTGATGAGATGCGCAGTTGCAAGTCTTCGAGCTTCTGCGGTAGACCTGGAATGTAAATACTGTTGTCGATGTAACCTCAGGAGAAAAAATCTGAAGGTGTCAAGTCCGGCTGCCGCAGTGTGCATTCGAGTGGCGCCAGATAATAAAGCGCAATACATCTGTCCAGTGATGTGGCAACGTCTCATTGTGGAAATGCTAGGGGCGAAATGTTGGAAGATGTAATCTCAGCTGTCATTTTCAAGTAATGATACGAAACGCAACTGCAGCACGTTGAGATAGGTGATACCATTGATAATTCTCTCAGCGAAGAAGATGGATCCGTAGATTTTCTTGTACGACACAGTACAGAACACGTCAACTTTCTCAGTATCCCTGAAGTGTTCAACAGTTGCATTTTGATTCACTGACACCACATGTGTGTGTGTCAATTAACATTTCACGAAAGGTGAAAAGGGAGTTCGTCACTGAAGATGAATGTCCTTGCGAACTCGTCATTTTCAAGATGTTTCTGCATACCAATGCAGAACAGCAGACGGCGCAACTAGTCATCATGGCTTATTGTTTGCAGCAGCTGCAGTTTGTACGGCTGCACTATTAAACGGTTAGTAATGATTTTCCACACTGTCGGCTGATGATGAGTTCTGCGCTAACTCGATAGGTAGACTACGCGCGACTTCACAATATCACGCCCCTCACACGTGTCAATGTCTATTCTGAAATTCCGGAACCGCCCGAGCGTTTCGCGTCGCACAAACAACCATTGTCCTCGAATTTCTCGAACCACTTCACTATGCTGTTGTTCGCACACTCACTGCGGATTGGCAGTGGGCAAATTCTAGCACACAAAATGATTTCTCTGCCCGGTTTGTCCCCATTTTCAGAAACTACTGTCGTCGGCGGTTATACAAACTAACTCGCCGGCACCACGTTAAAAAAATCGATAATTTGCGTTTCAAGTACCGTATCATTTGTTACGTTATGTTTAATTATTTAGCTATACCAATTTTTTAATGGTTAAAATGCTTTAAAATTTTTTCTAAATGTTTCATTTCTTGTTTATAAAAGCGGTAAAGATAGAAATTGATGAACTAGCACGAATTAGCATTAACCAATTGAATACTTTGTTTCTAGTAGAACTAGCCTATTCTTACTCTTTTGGCAGATCACACGCGAAGGAATGAACACGTAGATTTCGTCACTGGTCTAAACCAAGTTAATGAACAAAAAGCTTTAAATAATCCAACTCGAGGAAGATTGTAAAAAATTATTATTTACAAGAAACGCCATGTGCAAGTAGTATGTTCTTCAGGTAGTACATGACTATCGCTTTCGTTTGTTTTAAATCCCATAGTGCTTAGAACCATTTCGTTTCTTGGGCATAAAGAAAGAGACCTCACCACAGACTAAAGATTTCAAAATTAAAAATACTCGTGATTATCTGTCATACTACATCAGTCAGCAGCACGAGGTCTAGGGGCTAGCATTTCTGCCTCTGGATCACGGGGTCCCAGATTCGATTCCCGGCCGGGTTGGGGATTTTCTCTACACGGGGACTGGGTGTTTTGTTCTCCTCAACATTTCATCATCGTCATCATCATTTGTGAGAGTGACTAGATTGGAGTGTGAAAAGAAAATGGGGTGTGTAAAAATTATGGCTTAGTATGGGTGATGATGACCGTGCAGTTGCTCGCCCCACAAACCAAACATCCTCATCATTACATCAGACTTCTTTATCATCTATGGTTCGACGTGTAAACAGTATAATCCGCTGTACAGTAGGCAGTACGGAGAGTTAACGTAAAATGAAGGAGAGTAGTGTCTTGTACACTTTTAAAATATTGACGATGCAATTTATATTACTATTCGACAAGAGTGACGAAACATGGATTTTATATTATTTGACGCCTTTGATTTTATACCACCTTATATGTGGTTCTGAATATTTTAGGATACCCAGTGGTGGCCTGTGGTTAGAAACTCATTGCATAATAAAGAAATTTTTAACAGGAGCCCCTGGCGTTGAATCACGGTGTTTGTTCAAACATTTACGAACTCTGCGGCACCACTTTCATAAAATATGTTGCCATACCCAATACGTGTGATATAGGACAATTTAATCTAGCTCGAGGGCGGATGACTCACAGGTCGTGCATTTACTGTACTTCAATTCACCATTGTTGCTGGTTTTGCTGTTTACTGACTCTCTCGCTACTGGAGAAATGCTTTGCTGTGCGCCTTATCGTAGCTCAGTTTGCTGCCGGCGCGTCTAAGGAGTGCGCTGGGTTACATATGTACAAGGCGCAGTCTCACAACAGATTGCGCCCCAACAAGTGCTTTCACCAAGGTTTGGGACTGTCGTGGTTAAACTGAACTCTTACAATCGCTGTACTTATCGAAGACGAAACACGACGCAAAACTCTTTACTTAGGAGTACCATTGCAAATTCAAATGAATCTTGAGAAGAATGCCTAATGGTGATGCATGTAGAGCGATGAATAATACACAAGAGTAATCTGTGGCAGTATTCGCAAACTGTATCCTTACCAATAATGTATGGTTGAAGGCGGCCGAGAATTACAAGAGAACTAGAAACCTAGATTGGCTACTGTAATAGTAGTGAAGCTTCCGTATATTGTAATCAGTAAGGCGGTTGCGTTCCACATCGTAAACTGTGTAGCGGACAATGTTGTGTTTTGGAACATTTTATTTTCGCCTCTTGAGAACCTTATAACAGAAATTTAATAACTGTTGATATTTATTTTATGGTTTTAAGACCGTGGTCGGAGGCATAATTCTCTGCCTAACATTATACAAAGGGCGTTCCAAAAGTGTTTCACAGACATCTCTTTTTAATTTTTTGCAGGAGGAGAATGAATTTTTTGTGAAGGTACTTGGAACGTTTAGCTATACAGTGAGCCTACTCATTGTAGCCCCAATCAGCTGTGACGCATGTGGCCCAACGTTCTTTCCATCACGTAAATGCACTTTGGTAAAATTCTGGGGATTGACTTTTACACCACCGATGGACACAAGGAATAAGGTCTTTCTCACAATCAAATGTTTTACCTCGTAGGTGGGCCTTCAGACGACCGAAGAGGTAAAAACCAGACAGAGCCAAGTCCGGAGTGTAGGGAGGATGAGGAACAATTTTCCAACCCATTGTCCTGACTTTCTCCTGCGTCATAATGGCTGTACGGGGTTTGGCATTGTCATGGAGTAGTCTGGTGAGCTGCCTCTGAAGCTGTGGACTGTGGGTCTTGATAGCACGTCGCAGCTTGTCCAATGACAAACAGTGAAGGTTGCGGATAACTGTGGAGTCATCTCCTACTGCCGTCGGGAAACTTGATCATCTGTAATGGGTGTACGTGGTCTCCAACCAGTGTGAGATACTCCTTGGCTGTCACGGTGCCTTGCATGAGCTCCACTGGACCCAAGCCGCCAGCTTGTCTCCGTTCCGCAGTACAGGTGTCAAGGAGCTGTTACCCTGGAAGACGAAGGATTCGTGCACTCACATTGCCATGGTGGAGAGGGTATCGTGATTCGTCAGATCATGCAACGCTCTGCCACTGCACCAGCGTCCAGTGCCGATGGTCACGTGCCCAGTTCAGTCGCAGATGCCGAAGTCGTGGTGTTGGCACTGGTACATGCACAGGTCGTCGACTACAGAAACCCATCTGTAGGAGCGTTCAGTGCACTGTGTGTTCAGCCGCACTTGTACTCTGCAAGCATTAAAGTCTCATGTGAGGGCACTTCGCCAACTGTCCTGTCTGCTCAGCCTACGACGTCCGACATATGTATCGTGGGATGACCACCCAACCCTATGAAGTCTGTACGTAGTTTAATGTTGGTCTCATGACGTCATTCCGTTGACATGGGGGAAGGAGAGAAGAACAGAGAGGTGTAGTTCGTTTTCTGGTGGCTGCCGATGCTGGAGTGGGCGGAATTCACGGTCACTTTTCTTCTGTATACGACGATCAGCGCATGTCCCTGACGCGTGTGCGCGAGTGGCACAGGATATTGCGGGAAGGACGCACAACACTGGGCGACGTCCAGGGCAGACTCCTCGAGGAGTTACCCCGATGTGATGGAAACATCCCACATCTCCCCTACCAAAGAAATCCAGAGCTGTTCACATAAGTTCCGGTAAGGTTACGATGACCTCCTTCGTCGGCTGCAGGACCCTCTGCTCGTCGAGTTCCTCATACGTGGAACCACAATCAATGTGCAGCGCTCTGAAGGAACTTTGTAGAAACTACGATGCGTCATAAAGTCTAAGAGCCCAGGAATGCTGTCGGAAGGAAGCATCTTGTTCCACAATAACGCCCGTCCTCACATTGCCAATCGGACGAAGGTTACGATTCAGCGATTTGGTTGGGAAAGACTGCGAGATCCTCCGCACAGCCGGGATCTTTCAACGTGAGGTTTTCAGACCTTTGGTGACCTGAAGAAAGAGATGCCTGGACATCGGTTTCAGTCGGACGACGAAGTGCAAGAGGGTGGCATCCTTTCGGATCCGTCAGCGGCCGACTGCATTCTACGAAACAGGAACTGATGTCTTGTCTCCCAGTGGGATGAATATCTTAACTCTTGTGGTGTTTACTTTTGAGTGGAAACATTCCATGGTCCCGTTGTGGCGGATGCTCGGTTTTCATGTGACTGCCCCTCATAGTCTTAAACACACTGAAAAATGTTACGTTAATGAGGGACTTGCGCTGATGAATCATTGTCTCCTTTCCATTCGCTCTTGATTGTCAACACCTGCTTAACGGTGTGTTGGTCCAGATTTGTGAAGGCAGTGCTGCAGCAATTTTACATGGGATGGGCTAGGCTAAACCGTGGTCGCTATCGAAAATACGTGGCATCAGATGTCTGGGCACGGATCACACATTTCCCGTAAATCACGCGCTGGTGGTGTGTGGTCGTGCTGCTGTAGCCCAACAGCCTACAAGTGTGTCCCGCCTGGTTCAGATCAGACGAATCTGGTGGCTACTTTGTCGACGTCGGTGTGCCATCGTCATCCTCCTCCTCACACCACTGCAGCACGATTCTAGCTTCGCGAACTCAGTTATCCTTCACCGTAGAAGACGTGAAGAAATGTAGGTGGTCCACAATAACATTTCCAGGTTTCCTTCGATTATTACGACATGACCCATGTAAGCCAAGGTGAATGCTACCCGTGGCTTAATACTGGCCCCAACCGCCTGCCTCCGTAACGGGGTGCATGCTTCGAGCAGCGGTTCGCCTTGACGGTGGAGTATCAGAATACGACCACCGACCTGGTGTAACAAGATACGTGACCCATCCGACCGCATGTCGCGTTTCCATTGACCAATAGGCCGAATTCGATGATCCTGTGCCCACTCCAATCGTATCTGACTATATCATTGAGACAGCATGGGAACACGTTCGGCTCGTCTGCTGCATTGTTCAACAGTGTGCACTGAGCGGCGTGTTACGAAACCCTTGTACCTCCACCAGCACTGTACTCCCTCCGTAGATCTGCCACAGGTCGCCGCGTACCCAGCTTTACAGACAATGTGAGCCTCTGACCTCCTTGCTACGTGACGAGTTGTGAACGACCAGCACACTGTCGCCTCCTCGTGGTTCTCCGTCCTTCGAATGCTTCCCACAGAAGCTCACGGCAGCTGCACGCCAATGTCCGACTGACTTCCCCATTTTCGTAACGCTCATTTGCAAGTGCTGGCCATAAAGATGTGCCCGTTGTCATTGTCAGTGCAGTTCCCCATTTCGCGAACCCTGACGTGGCTAGAGTGACACCCCATTCGCTTCTTCTCCGCCCACTCACATTTTCTTTACAGCGTCACATACCCGCTTTCAGTAGCAGACAGTGGTCATAACGAATGGATCATCAGCGTATCTTAGACTAAAATAGTGCAACACAAGTCATATAAATTCACAATCCATACTACGCTTACACTTATACCGTCTGGAGAATGACTGGAGATTTGTCATACTGGAGCTAAAGTAAAAGATAAATCACTAAAATTGTCGGCAGCAATAGTGGACAACATCCTACGCTCAACCTCGTAAGCATGCTTTCTTATACATTAAACGTAGAGCAATTTTTCCTGCGAAATAACAGCATTTCTTCAAAAATCATGCAGTGGACCACTGAACTGGGCCCAACCGCCTGCCTCCGTAACGCGGTGCATGCTTCAAGCAAGTTCACAAATCATTCATTTTACAGTCAACCTTCGAGTGTACTGTGCGTTCGACTGTCCGTGGGCTGTAGTTCAACATACACAAAACAACGTACTGTATCACTATACTGCTTAACTTCCATTCATGCTAATCCACTACGCACATTTCTTCTAGAAATTCATATTTTTAACTTGACGTCCATATAGCTTTTGTTGGTCCCCATAACACTGTCTTTCGCTGTTTGAAAATAATTAAACTTGTCATGAAATTAAAAACATTTGTGAGATTCAGTCTATAATGTTACTGAAATAAAAGTCTTCTATTTTTGTACAATTTGTTTTCTGTTTCTAATTTTTGCACACTCATCTGCTACCTGTTTGAACTGTAAACTGAGATTTTCATGTTTGATACTCGTTTTTCTGCTCATTCTGCATTTTCTGCCATAATAATTTACGCATCTGAATATCGAACAGTTTAAAAGCAGCTAATTTCGTTATGAGAGTGATTTTGGCTTCGAACTAAACAATCTGCGAGTTTTATTTAACGAAGGAATTAAAACAGATGTTAACTTATTCAAATTTATCATAGCTCATTCGACTATTGGTCGTCTTTTCTTATTTTAAATAGATTTATTACACATTTTTTCATGTTTATTGCACAGTCAGCTTACGAACTACATTTTCTGCTCGTTTATTCTGTGAAATTTGTTTTTTTACTAGCCCTGTTATTGCTTGCAGATTGTAGTAACTCTTTGGTTTGTGCGAGTGGGTGTTGTTAACTCCCTTGCACGTCTTACAGCAATTACTTTATCTGCTTTAGGTTCATTTTTGACCGTGAGTTTATGCCTGAGGGACATCAAACTAACTTAGGAGTAAGAGGACTTGCTGCAGTTCATTTTCAACACTAATTAACAACAATGACTACATGGGTCTGTATTGTTGCTTATCTTCTGTTAACAGGCCTAAGTTGCTGAAACAATCTTTATAATGAATGTTACTCTAAAAATCAGTTTTTTTGTATTAGTTCCACACATGAAGATAACAGTCACTTTAGTGGAACGAATCACATACACACGTTAATCACTGTTTCCTTTCACTCATGTATAAGACACTATGTGGTTAGAGATCCTCTAAACTGGAAATAAGATCTATTCAACGTACAGAATGTAGATGTGGACGCCCTGGCTGGTGTGTGAGGCGGGCGAAGAGATGAAGTTCATTTCTATGTCAAAATAAAATCCAAAAAGAGGTATAGAAGAGGAAGCAGGGACCAGAGAGAGAGAGAGAGAGAGAGAGGGGGGGGGGACGGGGGGGGGGGGCGAGCTCTTGGCTTGATCAAACACTCTTCTGCGGCGACCAGGAGTTAACACGTGATTCGAAACTTCCTGGCAGATTAAAACTGTGTGCCGGATTATCCTTTCTTCCAGGACTGCTAGTTTTGCAGGGTTCGCAGGAGAGCTTCTGTGAAGTTTGGAAGGTAGGAGACGAGGTACTGGCGGAATTAAAGCTGTGAGGACAAGGCGTGAGTCGTACTTGGGTAGCTCAGTCGGTAGAGTACTTGCCCGCGAAAGGCAAAGGTCCCCATTTCGAGTCTCGGTCCGGCAGACAGTTTTAATCTGCCAGGAAGTTTCATATCAGCGCACTCTCCGCTGTAGAGTGACAATTTCATTCTAGAGACACGTGATTTCTCTCCTAGGTTCCTATTGGCTACTCACAACAGGCGCATAATGGATATGTTGTCTGTAGACCAAATCCAGCAAGAACATACAAAACTTGCTGATGCGACGGTACTGCCTGGCAAGTAGGTAAACATGAACAATACTTGAAGATTACAAGAAAACATTAAAGATAAAAATTAGAAATAAATTTCAGATTGCCTAGACGATTGGCAGAGATTCCTCAAAGAAGATCCATGACTCTTAAATGTTTTAAAATGGTACCATTGTGAAAGACATGGACTCCTCTGCTTTGGGTGGGTTTGGCGCTAGTCGTTTCCCGGCTGCGACGGTTCTGTCATATGTCAGGACGAATTATGCTCGTTGATATCTGACAGAGTGGTGTGGCAACGCACGGACTAAAACTTTGGCGTGGCTCGCCTGAAGTCTGAAGGGAACATTAGTTTATCGTCGGTTTTAAAAGAAAATTTTAAAAACAAGTGTTCATCAAACCATTTAATCGCAGGACAATGAGTTAACGAAATGAAAAGAAAAGTTAATAAATAAATGAAAATAAAATTCATATTATATTAACGTGGGGTAATCCAGGTTACTTCAGAAATGGATTAAAAACGTTACTGACCGCAACAAAATATTTATTTACAATGGTTACCGGTGTCCGTCAGAAACAGACCATCTTCAGACCCTTTATATCATGATGGTAGGCGCTGGTGGTGAACTGAGGAGGTGTTGTGACTCCACGAACGTCAACTCGATGACAAATGTTCACAAACAATAATAAACCAAATTATTTAAAGTCAAGCCAAATGATTATTCCATAAAATTGATAAATCAGGTAAGCAACAGTTGAACAAGCAGTGCAAAATCTAGTTAGGTAGTGCAATCACAGCATTTAAGTTCATATAGCCGCATAGTAGCTGACGAAAATAAACAGTGTCAATATCTTGAAGTTCGTCAAAACATTATCTCGCTAACAGTCCCTACGACAGATATCCAACACGTTAGACGAACCATAAATGCAGCGAAATATTAAAGTTCTTACGGGCCTTAACAGCCAATGAAGTCCGCGTGGACACACGAAACAGTAACTGAGAGCCATACGAATATCTTCCAGGTGCCAATCCAAGACCCACTCCCACGAAACTGTTCGGAGTACCGAGAATTTTCAAAGTGTCCAACTGGCGACCACCAGAAATTTACAAATGTCCAACGAACGGCATCTTGAACCACTCCGCGCTCTGTCCGCCCAGATAGGTACACCAATGAACCTGTCACCGTGAAAGCTCGCCAACGAGAAACACTGCGAGCGCCGCTCTGCCCTTAGTCACGTGACCACTACTGAATTCAATACATTCATTTACAAAACGTCCACCATTCAAATGAAAACAATAATTTCACGTATATATAACGCGCTATGACTCAGAAAAAAGATTTCACGGTTTCTATCAGATCCCACATTAAAACTGTATACATTATGTCTACATCTGCATACGAGTACATACTCAGCAAGTCGCCGTATGATGCGTAGGGTATGATGTTACGGTCGCAGGTTCGAATCCTGCCTTGGGCATGGATGTGTGTGATGCCCTTAGGTTAGTTAGGTTTAAGTAGTTCTAAGTTCCATAGTGCTCAGAGCCATTTGAACAATTTTTTAACAGATTTAAATTGGTTAAGAACAAGTCGAGACTGTATAGATGATTATCGATGACGGTGAAGCCAAGCCACTGCATTGTTACAGGCATTACAGAGCTCGTATGTTCTCTGGCATTGCCATGAAGGGGTGGGTGCACCATGTATGATTCAGTTTTCTGAGCTGTTTCCCACGCAGTGGCATAGTTATGTTACACACCGCCATTCGGTGAGCTCTAGCGGCAGAGGGCTGCTAATATGTAGACATTAAGCATAAAGATATAGTGTGTTAATAACGTTCGTTTTATTTGAAAAGCCTTAAGAGTTTTCAGGTAAATTCGGAGGCATTACTTTTGAGCACGTCCTCCTACCACAAGCGCATACGTATTGTTTGATTCGTTTGTTATTCATTGTCATAAATTATTATAATTTAAAGACAGTAACATTTAAAGTATGGTGTTTGGATGCATGGTTAAAGCTGTGAGCTTGTCTCATAGTTGTTATTTCGGAAGTGTATCTAGTTTTCTCCTAGGAGGTCTGTAAGGCACATTGTGCAATTTTTGAAGAAATATTGCGATTTTGTCTCCACATTTCTTCGCACTGAATCCTCAGTTTTCCTCGCTAGCCGGCGAGAGCCGCCCTGCTTCTCCCGCCACCTGGGATTTGACTTCCACCCCGTGAACGGTAGTGTCCTCCCTATGCTCAGCGCCTAGGAAAACCGTGCTGCTTGCCATCTGGGCACCATGCTGAGGCCCTGCTAGCTGTGCTTTCAAACATACTCAGGACTGTCTAACATTCTGCGAGCCATGCACTCGGATTGTTACAATGCGTCGATCAGTTTCTGGTATCCGGGAAAAGGTTCCTTGTTCACCGTGGTGATGGTGGTCTGGTCTTTCTCGAGTCTTCCTCATGGGCAGTGTGCAGACATGGAATTATGTTTAGTTCTCTCGCAGTTTTTAGTTTTTTTCTATTTATGTGATATAGCAATTTTGGTGGCTGTGGTACTGTTAGCTAGTTGAAGGTAATGTTCACTGAACAAAGTGGACCTGGTGAGACATTACTGAAGTAAAAACAGAGAGAAGGGAGGGGGAGAAAAGAAAGATGTAGAGGGACTGGAAGATTAGAGAAATAGGGAAATAGAAGCATCACTGGAAGTGAAAGAGAAGAAAGTGCGAAAAAGCGGATGTAAAAGGATGGGAGAATTAGAGAAAAAGAAGAAGTAGGAGAGTTGTATGAGAGAAAGTGAGAAGGAGGGGAGAAAATTGAGGTTTGGTGGGATGGGAGGATTAGAGAAAATGAAGTGAGTAGAAAGAGAGGTGCGTGAAAGAGAGTAGAGAGGGGAAAAAACGAAGATTTAGAGGGGTGGGGCAAGTAGAGAAAATAGAGGAAAAGAAACAGAGCAAGATGAGAGAAAGTGAGGGAGAAGAAAGAGGGGAAAACAGTGGAGGCACAGAAGAAATGAAGACAGCAGGCAAGTAGAAAGAGATAACCATGAACCCTGGAGGAAAGTGAGAGGGAAGTAAGAGAGGGAAAACGGAGGTTTAGAGAGTCGAGATCAGTGTAGGAAATGGTGGAGTAGAAGAGAAAGGTAGATGAGAGTAAGGAAGACAGAGGAGAGAGAGGTGAAAACGGAGGTTTAGAGGAATGGAGAAATTAGAGAAAATGCGGAAGTAGAAGAAAAGTGTGTGTGTGTGTGTGTGTGTGTGTGTGTGTGTGTGTGTGTGTGAGAGAGAGAGAGAGAGAGAGAGAGAGAGAGAGAGAGAGAGAGAGGGAGGGAGAGAGAGAGAGAGCGAAAGAAAAGAGACGGGGAGAACTGCAGGATACAATGGAGGAGAAAGGCAGGAAAACGTAGGGAAGGAGGGAGGGAGAGAGAGAGAGAGAGAGGTATGGAAGACTGAGTAGAGAAGAAGAGTGAAACAGTGGAAAGATAGACAGAATGCTGTAATTTCCTGATGAGTCGTCGACTCACGTACTTGCTTCAAGCAACGACTTGTACTCCCCCACTCCTCCGGTTTCCCATCGAGCTAGGTACTCGGACGTACTGGAGCAGGATTGGGCGCTTTAACTGCAGCGTCATTCACACGTGGGGAATGGTTAGGTAGGATGAAGTGTTAAGTTGTGGCAGCGTGCAGTGCACCGTCACCCGCGCCATGTGTTGCAGGCCGCTCACGGCTGGGCCAGCCGGCCGGCGGAGCGCCGCAGCGGAGGCCACAGTCGCCGTCGCCCCAGGCCGCTGCCGGCCGCGGCATGACGCTGGCGCTGGTCGCCGCGCTGGCGCCGGAGCCCACGCAGCACCCGGGCTACTTCCTCAGCCGGCCCAGGCAGCGCCTGCCGCGCACCTTCGGTGAGTACCCGAAGCACTCTCTAGTCGCCCCAGTTCACCGTCCCTCGAGTCCGCTCCACACTCAGGAGACGAGCGTCGACGGCACAGGCGGGAATCCCGCGTTTCCGTCCTCACCAACTCCTGGACTCCGGCCCTTCCGCGCCTTACTTGCGAGCTGACCATCATAACAAATTCTACTGCTGTGGACTGTACGTGTCCTGTCGCATGCAGAAACCCGCGAACGCCCACCTGCTGACTTCCCTATTTCCTTCATCTCGCTTTATTATTGACGATACAAAAGATGTCCAATGCGTTTTTATCCTTCTGGCTTCTACTGCTACGAATCTCCCGACTAGCTGTCTCTCCTTCTGCATGCACCACTCCTGGATCGACTTCGCACTCACTTTCAAGTGACTGCTGAAATGTTAAAATACAATGCCCCCTTATGATGAAAAAAAGTTAAAATTGTGGTTCTCTTCCTTAAATGATGATTCTATGCGCCTGTTCTTTCTGATAAATTGGTTAGTTACATCGTCAGTAGAACAACCAGTGTCAGGGTGAGTGCTCAACGGACCTAAGCCATCAAGTCGATCCTCCTCCATAACGTATCGAGATCACTTGACTTGTCGCCCGCAGCTCGTTGTCGTGCGGTAGCGTTCTCGCTTCCCACGCCCGGGTTCCCGGGTTCGATTCCCGGCGGTGTCAGGTATTTTCTCTGCCTCGTGATGACTGGGTGTTGTTTGCTGTCCTTAGGTTATATAGGTTTAAGTAGTTCTAAGTTCTAGGGGACTGCTGACCATAGATGTTAAGTCCCACAGTGCTCACAGCCATTTTTTTCAATCTTGTCTGTGAGACGTCATCGCCAAAAAAACATGCTTCTCGTCTTATAGAAAAGTCGTCGTATTACAGGATACGAGTACATATTTCGAAGAATCGAAGGTACAAAATATTTCTGACATTGTGCACAATGAGAAACCATTAACATACAGTATCACCTTGATAAACAGAAGTGGTGAATGCAGGTTACAGCAATATACACTTAAGCGCCAAAGAAACTCGTGTAGGCATGCGTATTCAAATACAAACACGTGTAAACAGGCAGAATATGGCGCTACGGTTGGCAACGCATATGTAGGACAACAAGTGTATGGTGCAATTGTTAGATCGGTTACTGCTGCTACAGTGGCAGGTTATCAATATTTAACTGAATCTGAACGTGGTGTTTCAGTCGGAGCTAGAACGATGTGACACAGCATCTCCTAGGTAGCGATGAAGTGGGGATTTTTCCGTATGACAATTTCAGGAGTGGATCGTGAATATCAGGAGTCCCGTAAAACATCAAATTACCAATATCGCTGTGGCGGGAAAAGGTCCTGCAAGAACGGGACCTAGGACGACTGAAGAGAATCGATCAACGTGACAGAAGTGCAACCCTTTCGCAAACTGCTGCAGTTTTCAATGATGGGCCATCAGCAAGTCAGCTAGCGAACCGTTCAAAGAAACATCATCGACATGGGCTTTCGGAGTCGATGGCCCAGTCTTGTGCCCTTGAAGACGGTACGACTCAAAGCTTTATGCATTGCCTGGGCCCGCCAGCACCAACGTTGGACTGTTCATGACTGAAAACATTCCGCCTGATCGAACGAGTTTTGTTTCAAATTATATCGAGAGGACGGACGTGTCAGCAGGGAACTGTAATAGCAGGTGGAGGCTCTGTAATGGTGGGGGATACTGATACTTCTAGATACGACTCTGAGACGTGACACGTACGTAAGCATCCTGTGTGATCGTCTGCATTCTTTCACGTCCATTTGTATTCCGACGGACTTGGGCCATTCCAGCAGGACAATGCGACACCCCACACGTCCAGAATTGCTGCAGAGTGGCTCCAGGAACACTCTTCTGAGTTTAAACACTTCCGCTGGCCACCAAACTTTCCAGGCATCAACACTATTGAGCATATCTGGGATGCCTTGTAACGTGCTGTTAAGAAGAGATCTCCACCTGCTCGTTCTCTTACGGATTTATAGGCAGCCCTCAGGATTGATACTGTCAGTTCCCGCCAGCGCTACTTCAGACATTAGTGGAGTGCATGGCACATCGTGTTGCGGCGCTTCTGCGTACTGACGGGGGCCCTACACGATGTTAGGGGCTCTTCTGTGTACTTCTGAACTACTGCAAGGTACTGTGACAGAACTGCTCTGCAGTTTCAAAATGCGAGTCTGATCCATACGTTAATAGGCTAGTGAGAAAACTGCGTCTTGTTTGCTTAATTTGTGATTTACTCAACCATTCCAATGCCGAGCGAAGAAATGCAATGAGATGTATCAAAATCAGTAACTTCGACAGTGCATCTGACTATCTTCTACGCACATGTACTTCTTTAAACCAAGTATCCAAAATAATGCAGAATCATCTTGAATAAGGTCATTTATTTATATGTTTCTAACGATAAAAACCAGTTCACTTATTGTTGCTATTACAATTTAAGTAAAGTTAGAATTACTGTAAGTTATTAAAAATGAAACAAGACGGGCCACGGCCTATATAGTAAAGTGAAAAAACATATTAATTACTCAGGAGAATAAAAAGTGTGTACTTTAATTTTAAATTTACAATTTAAATACTTTTAGTAATTTGAAGTTGTCAGATCTTAATTAACATTAAATTCTTAGCTAACATTTATATCATAAAACAGCAGTGGATATTTTCATGTAGTGCGCTTGTTTTTGTACGAAATTATATATAAATTGGTAATGAGCTAATGTTTAGATAGGAAACAGAAATAACTTTCAAATAATTAACTAATAATAGTATTGTTTGTACTTAGGAATAACATATTTTATCAGCAAATCAATAAATAAAGTCGTTAATCATAATGTTTACAAACGTAACAAAATCAGGTTCGGTTGGTGCACTTGGTGTGGTATCGTATAATTCAATATGTACTCCTCTGTTTGTGGAATTAGAGTTGTCTACGAACATTTTTGTTGCTGTGAGTATCATAACGACTTATACAGCAAATAAGACGATTCTCGATAGTACATTCAGTATCGAGTTTTCATAAACATAATCTGCATTTCGGATACTACACGTCCTGACAGCAGACACACGAGCACAACATGAGAGACAGTGGCGGATACACAAAATCTCAAGGAAGGGGTGCTAAATATATCTTGAGCTACCTTTGCTTTCGCCGTAATAAAAAATAATCAACTCACATGCAAAGTTTAAGGAAGTTTTATTTAAACTGATTATACACATATACAAGACAAAAAGTTGAAATTGTGGTTCTCGTCCTTAAATGATGATTCTATGCGCCTGTTCTTTCTGATAAATTGGTTAATTACATCGTCAGTAGGACAACCAGTGTCAGGGTGAGTGCTCAACGATCCTAAGCCATCAAGTCGATCCTCCTCCATAACGTATCGAGATCACTTGAGTGGCGGCGACTTTTCTCGTGGGTATGTGTTAGCTATCTGTGTGCCAGACAAACAGGTATAAAATACGATGACTCGAACGCCCGTGCTACATACGAAAGTACAGCTACTTGATAACTAGGTTCAGGCGAGTCGACTACCGAAAGAAACGAATGAATAGCGCGCGGGCTGACTGGTGGGGGCAGAGCCCCCCCATACGTATCCGCAGCTGCTGACAGGTCATGCATTTCTGGAATAGTGCTCTCCAAGTGGTTGACAATTTCCTGCAGAATACAAGCAAAAAATTCGTATTCTCAATTTAGATTTTATTAGTTAATCATAATTTTCTGTTACTACATTACTGGCCATTAAAATTGCTACACCAAGAAGAAATGCAGATGATAAACGGATATTCATTGGCCAAATATATTATACTGGAACTGACATGTGATTACATTTTCACGTAATTTGGGGGCATAGATCCTAAGAAATCAGTACCGAGAACAACCACCTCTGGCCGTAATAACGGCCTTGATACGCCTGGGCATTGAGTCAAACAGAGCTTGGATGGCGTGTCAGGTACAGCTGCCCATACAGCTTCAACACGATACCACAGTTCATCAAGAGAAGTGACTGGCGTATTGTGACGAGCCAGTTTCTCGGCCGCCATTGATCAGACGTTCTGAATTGGTGAGAGAGCTGGAGAATCTGCTCGCTAGGGCAAGAGTCAAACACTTTCTGTATCCAGAAAGGCCCGTACAGGACCTGCAACATGCGGTCGTGCATTATCTTCCTGAAATGTAGGGTTTTGTAGGGATCGATTGAAGGGTCCTAACACATTTGAAATTTAACGTCCATTGTTCAAAGTGCCGTCAATGCGAACAAGAGGTGACAGAGACCTGTAACCAGTGGCACCCCATACAATCACGCCGTGTGATACGCCAATATGGCGATGACGAATACACGCTTCCATGTGCGTTCACCGCCATGTCGTCAAACACGGATGCGACAATCATGCTGCTGTAAACACAACCTGGATTCATCCGAAAAAAATTACGTTTTGCCATTCGTGGACCCAGGTTCGTCGTCGAGTTCACCGTCGCAGGCGCTCCTCTCTGTGATGCAGTGTCAAGGGTAAGCGCAGCCATGGTCTCCGAGCTGACAGTCCATGCTGCTGCAAACGTAGGCGAACTGTTCGTGCAGATGGTCTTTGTCTTGCAAACGTCCCCATCTATTGACTCAGGAATCGAGACGTGGCTGCACGATCCGTTACAACCATGCGGATACGATGCCTGTCATCTCGACTGCTAGTGATATGAGGCCGTTGGGATCCAGCACGGCGTTCCGTATTACCCTCCTGAACACACCGATTCCATGTACTGCTAACAGTCATTGGATCTCGTCCAACGCGAGCAGCAATGTCGCGATACGATAAACCTCAATCGCGTTAGACTACAATCGGACCTTTATAAAAGTCGGAAACGTGATGGTACGCATTTCCCCTCCTTACACGAGGCATCACAACAACGTTTCACCAGGCAACGCCGGTCAACTGCTGTTTGTGTATGAGAAATCGGTTGGAAACTTTCCTCATGTCAGCACGTTGTAGATGTCGCCAACCTTGTGTGAATGCTCTGAAAAGCTAATCATTTGCGTATCATAGCATCTTCTTCCTGTCGGTTAAATTTCGCGTCTGTAGCACGTCACCTTCGTCGTGTAGCAGTTTTAATGGCCAGTAGAGAATTTGCAGGAAAAAAGAACAGAGATTGCAAAATTCTCAGCTTATGGTAAGGAAGGAATTGATGTGGTTATGTGGGAGTCATGAATTGAAATAGTGCGATCTTAATCTGATCTGTTTCGTGATTAACATACCTTTACAGTAAATGGCGTAAGATTTAAGCTGATCGAATCCCCTTGCTTACCTAGAACATTGTGGATCAGAGACATGTGCAGGCATGCGAAATCTCTATATTCCGAGATCAGAACACTCTATTTAAGTGGCAAAGAAATCACTGCTCAGAACCTACATCGGAAGAGTATACAACACTGCTTTGATATTCCGAAGCTATTGATTTGCACACATGTGAAAATAAAGTGTGATGCATATGTGTGTAGCAGCCCATATGATCCATCATTGTCTTGGTGTCCTGTTCTCTAACCGTGTTGACAACCTTGCACTGTCAAGGGAACCTCCTCATCGCACCCCCCTCAGATTTAGTTATACGTTGGCACAGTGGATAGGCCTTGAAAAACTGAACACAGATCAATCGAGAAAACAGGAAGAAGTTGTGTGTAACTATTAAAAAAATGAGGAAAATATACATACTGAGTAGTCTATGTGCAAGAGATCCACAAGAAAACCTAAATCGGGCAAGGTAGAAGAATCTTTTTACCCATTCGCCAAGTGTAGAAGTTAGGTGAGGCGACAACATATTCCTGTCATGTGACGCACATGCCGTCACCAGTGTCGTATAGAATTTATCAGATGTGTTTTCCTATGGAGGAATCGGTTGACTTATTACCTTGCGATCAAATGTTTTCGGTTCCCATTGGAGAGGCACGTCCTTTCGTCTACTAATCGCACGGTTTTGCGGAGCGGTCGCAAAACACAGACACTAAACTTGTTACAGTGAACAGATACGTCAATGAACGAATGGACAGATCATAACTTTGCGAAACTAAAGAAAGTAAACTTATCGCTCGATGCAAGACTTGAACTAAGGACCTCTCGTTCCGCAGCTGCTCACGCTAACCACGGGACCACGGCGCTCGTCAGATCCGACTATCCTTGATGTTGCATTTCTTGCGCAGTTAGTATATTTTGCTTATTTTTTTCATAGTTCCACACAACTTCTTCCTGTTTTCTCGATTGATCTGTGTTCAGTTTTTCAAGGTCTATCCACTGTGCCTACGTATAACTAAATCTGAGGGGGGTGCGATGGGGAGGTTGGCTTGTGAGTAAATCCGACTGCATACTGCACGATTCGACCAGCCGGCCACATGGGAAGCCACAGTGACGGCCCTTGAAAAGTCTGCCAGGTGCTGATAACGCTGTGTGACATGAGTAAGCGATATCTCCGTCTCCTTCAAAAAGATAATTCAACATTTGACTTCGTTCGCGCTCCTTATGTATCTCATCAGACCTGGCAACAACGTGATTTCCCTAAACCGCTTCAGGCAGATGTCTTCGAAAGGGCACGGCCCACTTGCTTCCCCATCCTTCCCTAAAGCGACGGGACCAATGACCTCGCTGTTTGGCCTCCTCCCCCAAATGAAGCAACCAACACTTAGCAGGAACACGACTAATTCACTCTGGTGGCCGTTCTGCCTGTCACAGAGAATTTTAACTCCATTCGTTTACGTAACCACCGACGACGTGTATCTCTGAGAAATTACGCTGTCATCTGCGTGGTTCACTTTTTGGAACTCAGAGTCTCTTTAGTTACACGTGTAAGCTGTCTAATTTTGTGCCAACTGTTTTTTCGTTATGTTACTCACAGGTTTCGTCGACGACGGTCGCGAGATTTCCAATAGCCTGCGAGACCCTGAGGCGATGTGGCCCATGGGCGTATTCCTGCCCCCAGACCACGACCTCGAGATCGTCCACCTCAGCCTGGACCCCGCCACCGGGCAGCAGCTGTTCTCAGAGCCAGGTAGCTTCAGCACACCGCCATCACTCTGCCCAGTTACCGGTGTCCCGGTGAACCGCTAAACAAACATCAACCAAATATAATCTGAAACCGACTGGAAAATATCCAGTCACTCATAATGTGCAGGCCTTGAGGGCCGGCGTCTTCATTGGTTAAAACTTCCGGGCTGAGAGGCGGTGGTCGATCTGTAAAACTTCATCTTCTTCAAGTTTCGTTGCCAACTGCGGCAACATTTTCCGAGGTCAGTCAACGACTCAGGAACAAGAAGTTTTACAAATCTACCATGCCCTCGGCCAGGAAGTTTTAACTAATGACATCCAGTCACTTCCCAACAGTCCCTTTCACATTGTAATTTTCATGCTTACAATCTCAGAGCAGAAAAGTATAGAAAAAATAAGTACAGAAGGAATTTCAGGAAAGTCTTCGGATGTAATTCTTCAGGCTTTCCAGCGATCTACTGACATGTTGAAAAATCGGCATCTCTGCCGAATGTTAGCGTCGTTCTCGCACGATTATTCAACTTGTCAACTTCAAGAAACCTCAGTAATCAAACGGGTGTAAGAGACTTTGAACCACAAGGTGTACAGAAAAACTAAGCACATTGATCAGTACCTCTGCAGAGAATCCAACCTCACCCAAGACAAAAAAAAAGCCGTCACTAAATCCTTGGTGGACAGAGCTAAAAAAATCAAGTGTGTCGGTTTATTTAAAAGAAGAGCCGAAGCAGTGGCACAACAATCTGGACAGGAAAAAGGTGCCAGTTACAAAAATACAGAAGTCGACTTTGCATCAACAGCCCGAAAGATTTGAGGGACGAATACACTGAAGGTCTCAATGGGGAAGAGGAGGTTGGGGAGGATGAGGATCTGTTTGATGACTTGATAGAAGAAGGAACCGGAGTCGGTAAGGAAGACAGATGAGATATAAAAGAGTTCTAGAAGACTTGAAATCAAATGAGGCAAAGGTGATAGACGAAATTCCGCTAAAAATTCTAAAATCTTCGGAGTAAGTAGCAACCAAACGACTACTCAAGTTAGTGTGTGGAACATTAGACTGTACCATCAGACTTTCGGGAAAATCTCATCGACACAATTCCGAAGATCGCAGGGGCAGATAGTTGCGAAAACTGTCACACCATCAGCTCAGCATCTCATGGATCCATGCAGCTGACAAGGATAATATACAGAAGATTGGAAACGAACGTTGAGGATTGTTAGATGACGATCAGTTTGTTTAAAGGATTTGTCGACCCAAAAAAAGCGTTCAAGAATGGAAAAGGGTATATGATGTTCAAAATTTTGAGAAAAATAGGAGTAAGCTACATTGAAAGACAGGTGATATACGATATGTACAAGAACTAATAGGGGACAATAGGATTGGAAGACCAAGAAATAAGTGATCGGATTAAAAAGTGTGTAAGACAGGGAAGGAGTCATTCACACCTACTGTTCAACTATACATCGAAGAAGCAGTGGAAGGAATAAAGGACAGGTTGAACAATGGGATTAAAAGTCAGGGTGAAAGGATAGCAATGGTAAGCTTCGCTAATGTTATTGGCTGTCCTGAGTGAAAGTGACGAAGAATTACAGGATCTGTTGAATGGGATGAACAGTCTAATGAATACAGAATATGTACTGGTAACAAACCGGAAAATATCGAGGTAATAAGAAGTGGCAGAAGTGAGAACAGCGAGAAGCTTAACATCAAAATTGCTGATCACAAAGCAGGCGAAGTTAAGCAATTCTGCTATCTTGGAAGTAAAATAACTCATAACGGACAAAACAAGGAGGGCATAAAAAGAAAGTAGCACAAACAAAAAGGGCAGTCCTGGAAAAGAGAAATATACTAATACCAAACATAGACCTCAGTTTGACGAAGAAATTTCTGACAATATGCGTTTGAAATATTGTAGAATGGTAGTGAATCACGGACAGTGGGAAAATCAGAACACAGGAGAATCGAAGCATTTGAGGTGTGGTGCTACTGAAGAATGTTGAAAGTAAGGTGAACTGACAAGATAAGGAATGAGCAAGTTCTCTGCACAGAGGGCGAAGCAAGGAACATAGGGCCAACAAGAAGAAAGGACAGGATGACAAGACAGTTGCTAAGACACCAAGGAATAAGCTCCATGGTACTAGAGGATAAAGACTGTAGAGAAAGACAGAAATTGGATTAAATTCAACAAATGGCTGAGAACATAGGGTGCACGTGCTATTCTGAGATGAAGAGGTTATCGGAGGAGTGGAATTAGTTATGCGCCGCATTAAATCAGTCTGAAGAGTAGAAAAAAAGACACGATTTAATATTTGGACGTGTAGAGGAGGCTAAACCTTTTCTCTCATTTCATGATGGAATCGGTGGTGTGCGAGATAAGTACTCTCATATTTCCTTCGTAAGTCACTCATTAATGGCATCTGGCCCTCTAAACCCGACGAGAGCACCTGTGACTCTCTGTAACCGACGAGTTGCCGTAAAATGTCCCTTTCAATCCCTTTATCAGCCAGGCGCGTGAACAATCATCACGACCTATCGACGGTAAACTGGTCTCGTCTCAAGCCCCTCAACAATTGAATTAACTAATTTTCAGGTCATGTTGCCCTTCCATAAAACTTTACTTTTTGTCTTAATACGTTACTAAATTAAATGCGCGCTTTGTGCTGTTTGCAATCCATACGATAAGCTTTTTGAATAAACTTGTCGCAATGTTCGTGATTCAGCCCATAAATACGGCTCTGCTCGAGAGTTCGCCATTGCCGTTTATGACAGTGAGAAACAGCTCACCGGTAACAACTGCGTTCACTTGAAATTCTCTTCTTCCGTCACTTAGTATCACGAAGACCTCTTTTCTACACATTTCTTTTTCGACACAAACGCAGCAATAAGTGAGACCTTCTTAACAGATACACTGAACAGCGAAAGAAACTGGTATAGGCATACCTATTCAAATGTAGACGTATGTAAACAGGTAGAACACGCGCTGCAGTCGGCAACGCCTATATAAGACAAATGTCTGCGGATGTTGTTAGATCGGCTACTGCTGCTACAATGGCATTTTATCAAGACTTAACCATCTATAATGCAGTTATCAGTTTTACTCTCGTTTATTCATAAATGTCTTGATCCCGTTTCACAGATTTATACACTCCTGGAAATTGAAATAAGAACACCGTGAATTCATTGTCCCAGGAAGGGGAAACTTTATTGACACATTCCTGAGGTCAGATACATCACATGATCACACTGACAGAACCACAGGCACATAGACACAGGCAACAGAGCATGCACAATGTCGGCACTAGTTCAGTGTATATCCACCTTTCGCAGCAATGCAGGCTGCTATTCTCCCATGGAGACGATCGTAGAGATGCTGGATGTAGTCCTGTGGAACGGCTTGCCATGCCATTTCCACCTAGCGCCTCAGTTGGACCAGCGTTCGTGCTGTACGTGCAGACCGCGTGAGACGACGCTTCATCCAGTCCCAAACATGCTCAATGGGGGACAGATCCGGAGATCTTGCTGGCCAGGGTAGTTGACTTACACCTTCTAGAGCACGTTAGGTGGCACGGGATACATGCGGACGTGCATTGTCCTGTTGGAACAGCAAGTTCCCTTGCCGGTCTAGGAATGGTAGAACGATGGGTTCGATGACGGTTTGGATGTACCGTGCACTATTCAGTGTCCCCTCGACGATCACCAGAGGTGTACGGCCAGTGTAGGAGATCGCTCCCCACACCATGATTCCGGGTGTTGGCCCTGTGTGCCTCGGTCGTATGCAGTCCTGATTGTGGCGCCCACCTGCACGGCGCCAAACACGCATACGACCATCATTGGCACCAAGGCAGAAGCGA
Organism: Schistocerca gregaria; assembly: GCF_023897955.1. Lineage (NCBI taxonomy): Eukaryota > Metazoa > Arthropoda > Insecta > Orthoptera > Acrididae > Schistocerca > Schistocerca gregaria. The sequence continues at coordinate 127,212,670 of NC_064922.1, forward strand.
CTCTCATCGCTGAAGACGACACGTCTACATTCGTCCCTCCATTCACGCCTGTCGCGACACCACTGGAGGCGGGCTGCACGATGTTGGGGCGTGAGCGGAAGACGGCCTAACGGTGTGCGGGACCGTAGCCCAGCTTCATGGAGACGGTTGCGAATGGTCCTCGCCGATACCCCAGGAGCAACAGTGTCCGTAATTTGCTGGGAAGTCACGGTGCGGTCCCCTACGGCACTGCGTAGGATCCTACGGTCTTGGCGTGCATCCGTGCGTCGCTGCGGTCCGGTCCCAGGTCGACGGGCACGTGCACCTTCCGCCGACCACTGGCGACAACATCGGTGTACTGTGGAGACCTCACGCCCCACGTGTTGAGCAATTCGGCGGTACGTCCACCCGGCCTCCGGCATGCCCACTATAAGCCCTCGCTCAATGTCCGTCAACTGCACATACGGTTCCTGTCCAGGCTGTCGCGGCATGCTACCAGTGTTAAAGACTGCGATGGAGCTCCGTATGCCACGGCAAACTGGCTGACACTGACGGCGGCGGTGCACAAATGCTGCGCAGCTAGCGCCATTCGACGGCCAACACCGCGGTTTCTGGTGTGTCCGCTGTGCCGTGCGTGTGATCATTGCTTGTACAGCCCTCTCGCAGTGTCCGGGGCAAGTATGGTGGGTCTAACACACCGGTGTCAATGTGTTCTTTTTTCCATTTCCAGGAGTGTATTACAGCTAACCAGTTTCGGTTCTCGAGAGTCATCATCAGAACTAAAAACCACTTCCATGCTGTTTGGGTCTTTAGTGGATACAGAAGCGTGAATTTAGATGTTAATTTATTCAAAATGTAACGTCAAAAAGCACAAATAATGCATATCTTGTTTTTGCAGTAGTTGCAGCGTCAGTTGCTAACAGCAGATATGAATGTAGAAATCATATACAGATATACAAGATTTATAAATCTGTCACTCTGTCTAATCGTAAGATGTCGATCCCTGGCCACTCTAAATGTTATTCAGCTGGGAAACACTCAAAATAGAGCTCAGTGCATGAATGTTCGAATTTTAAGTACCCCCAGCAGCTGCAGCTCCAGATAAGGGATGCTTGCATCTCATTGGCAGCGGCGTATCGTTCGTGGCAGCCAGCGCCATAGTGCGATGGTGGCGGCTGTAAGAAACGCGGCGGCGTCACTGGCGGAGCGCGTATTTGGAACTGCGGCCGACTGGATAACGGCCGATACCGCAAAACCAAGACACGAGTAATATGCGAATTGGTATCAAGTGCAAACAGGTGCAAAATCATTAAAAAGTGAAGGTTAAAGAGAAATACACAATTGGACATTAAAACGAAGAGGACGTGCTACAGACGCGAAATTTAACCGACAGGAAAAAGATGCTCTGATATACAAATGATTAGCTTTTCAGAGCATTGACACGAGGTTGGCGCCAGTGGCGACACCTACAGCGTGCTGACATGAGGAAAGTTTCCAACAGATTTCTCATACACAAACAGCAGTTGACCGGCGTTGCCTGGTGAAACGTTGTTATGATGCCTCGTGTAAGGAGGAAAAACGCGTACAATCACGTTTCCGACTTTGATAAAGGTCCGATTGTAGTCTAACGCGATTGAGGTTTATCGTATCGCGACATTGCTGCTCGCGTTGGACGAGATCCAATGACTGTTAGCAGTACATGGAATCGGTGTGTTCAGGAGGGTAATACGGAACGCCGTGCTGGATCCCAACGGCCTCGTATCACTAGCAGTCTAGATGACAGGCATCGTATCCGCATGGCTGTAACTGATCGTGCAGCCACGTCTCGATCCCTGAGTCAATAGACGGGGACGTTTGCAAGACAACAACCGTCTGATCTGCAAGAGCAGTTCGACGACGTTTGCAGCAGCATGGACTATCAGCTCGTAGACCATGGCTGCGGTTACCCTTGACGCTGCATCACAGACAGGAGGGCCTGCGATGGTTTACTCAACGATGAACCTGGGTGCACGAATGGCAAAACGTCAATTTTCCGATGAATCCAGTTTGTGTTTACAGCATCATGATGGTCGCATTCGTGTTTGGCGACACCGCAGTGAACGCACATTGGAAGCGTGTATCAGTCATCATCATACTGGTGTTATCACCTGACGTGATGGTACGGGGTGCCATTGGTTACATGTCTCGGTCACCTCTTGTCCGAACTGACGGCACTTTGAACAGTGAACGTTAAATTTCACATGTGTTACGACCCGTGGCTCTACCTTTCATTGGATCCCTGCGAAATCATACATTTCAGCAGGATAATGCACGACCGCATGTTGCGAGTCCTGTACGGGCCTTTCTGGATACAGATAATGTACGACTGCTGCCCTGTCCAGCACATTCTCCAGATCTCTCACCTATTGAAAACGTCTGCTCAATGGTGGCCGAGCAACTGGCTCGTCACAATACGCCAGTAACTACTCTTGATGAACTGTGGTATCGTGTTGAAGCTGCATGGGCAGCTGTACCTGTAAACGCCATCCTAGCTGTGTTTGACTCAATGCCCAGGCGTATCAAGGCCGTTATTACGGCCAGATGTGGTTGTTCTGGGTACTGATTTCTCAGGATCTATGCCCCCAAATTACGTGAAAATGTAATCACATGTCAGTTCCAGTATAATATATTTGGCCAATGAATATCCGTTTATCATCTTCATTTCTTCTTGGTGTAGCAATTTTAATGTTTATATTTATTAGTAATCATAGATCTTTTGTTCTGATGATGACTCTCTACAGGTGAAACTTGTTAAGCGTAATACATGTACAATGTATGATCAAGACATTTATGAATAGAACGGTGTACTGCAGACAGATTTCTTGCCCTAACCTGACGGTGTCAAATGTCATCCTTGGGTGTTCTGCGCACTGTTGCAGACGCGACTCCTGACCCCTTCCTGCGGACCGGGCAGGACGCCGTGCAGGTGGTGAAGTACTTGCTCTCGCTGGGCGAGCTCTTCTTCGACAAGTACCCACACGCCGAGGTGCTGCTGCGCCACCAGAGGGAGCGCCTCGAGAACGGCCTCGCCGGCAACAAGCTGGGCAGCATCCGGCCCGACTCGCCCTTCTACCGCTGGCCAATGATGGCGCAGCACGCGCCCCGCTTCGCCTTCTGAGTGGCCGGGCTGCCGAGCGCCCGCCCGTGCAGAGACGATATCGCTCGAGGACTTTCGTGAATAAGTATCAAGTGAATGTTGTGTCCGCGTGTCGAGCCATGTTTACTCGTGAGCCAGCCGAATGATTTATCACTGGCGTCAAACTGTATGGCAGTATGAGTCCAGTATGTAACCTATACAAATGGCATGTTTGCATTTTCTTTAAACGTATGTACCAAACATTGTGACACGATGTACTGGAGCTGGCCTCTGAAGTGAATAATTATAAGTGAATATATCAATAAATTATATTTTAATAACATGGGCAAAAAATTATACCTAATTCTTTTATTCTATGACAAATGATAATTTCGAAATGTCACTAAAATTCAGTTGAATAACATAGATTGCAAACAAACGAGTGATAAAGACTATGTGATTCTAGCGATTGTCATATTAACTGTATATTTCTGGTAGAACTTCCTCCCTTTTAAACGGTATATAATTTTGCTGAGAATACAACATACATTAAAAATGACATAAAAATTATGTAAAGTTATAATATTTTGTCTGTGTCGATGAACTATGAAGACTTCATCATTTTTCAACTTGAATACTTTTAAAAATTATTAATTAAAAATTTAAATGCTACATATGAAAAGTTATTGTTGCTATCAATTGTACATTAAGAAGTCAATATGGTGCGTAATTAAGAATACTATGCAATGTATAAAAGTATTTATTTTATACCTAGTTCATAATATTGTTACTGTAATCAATTATTTGTAAATAATTTATCAAGAAAGAAATTTAATAAAGGATTTTTTGGCATAATGAAGTTTACTTGTATTAAAATTTTCGTAGTAAAGCCCATTCCTATTAACAATTACTCCCTGTTATTAACATACACTCGAATGTAATGTGGGAAAAGAATTAAAGAAAATTTACATTGCTGCAAACATTGTAAGGCACAGAGGCCTCCATTTTATATCAGTACCCTTGCTCTCTTACTTCATTCCTGTCTAGCATGAAGTTAAGCAAAAGAATGAAGTTTTGTAAGTAGAACGGATTCCTCAATGTGAAGCATTAATTTTCAAAATGACTTTCAATAACAGCACAAACAAAAGGTTTGCTGAAAATGAGTCATCTATCAGATTTCAAGCCAGGCATATTCAAACTAAAATTTGTTCACTAACAAATCTGTAGCTTGCTGAAACTTGAACTGTAGCAGATGCACCATATTTCCTTATACAAAGCTGTTGTTAGTAAATGCACGCAAAAAAATACTTGCCCTTAGTTAGGATATCTCTGTCAATAACAACTGTAATACAAATACAAACAGTTATGATGTTATGTAGAAGTCACTATATCTAAAAAATTGCTCACCTGCCAACAAATTATTATAAACTGTTTGATATACTTGTAAAACAAAGCTTATTATCAAAAACACTTGCCTGGTCAACAGTAGTATGTATCCTTGTCATACGATTATTGGATATAAGTTCCGCCTTTTATGCAAAACATTGTGTATTCTTGTTATCCAAACATTTTTAACACCTCCGTGTCATCATCAGCAGGGTTTCTTTATTTAAAAACTGTAAAAAGTGAACATATTTTAGGTTTTAAACGGTCTAACAAAATGATCCTCAAATGCAGTTTTTGTTCGTTTTTTACCTCGACTTTATTCAGTTTTGCAGCACCATCTGTATGGTATCCTGGACTGACATCTTGTCATCTGAAAAACAAACGATTTATATATGAATTTCATCAGCGAGTTATCACGTACCTTAAATTTTTAAAAACCTGATTTTGATGTGACAAAATGTTTTGCATATGTATTTGCCATTTCTCAAGTTTTGTTGTGACAGATCCTTCTCCTATCAAGTTCTGAAAGCAACACACACATATAGTAAATGTACTTTGTATAATTTCGGTTTAACAAACGCCTTTTCACTTTGCAAAACGCTGTGTAGACTATGTTGTTGTGTGTTCTAACATCGTCATTGTTTACTTTTCTCTCTCTTATTCTCTCTCTCTCTCTCTCTCTCTCTCTCTCTCTCTCTCTCTCTCGTGTGTATGTGTGTGTGTGTGTGTGTGTGTGTGTGTGTGTGTGTGCGTGTGTGAGCTCCTTTAGCTGATTTTCCTTCTGCTATTGCCTTCTGTTTGTGAAACTTTTCATCTTTTGTTAGTTTGTGCTATAGACTCAGGCTGAATTTCAGTATTTCCAAGTCTCTTGCTATTATAGGACGGTGGTGCTTATGGGCTATTAGGTGGTCAGCAAATGTGTTATGGGTGCTGTTACATTTTAAGTCTCTGAGGTATTCTAAGTATCATGTATTAAAATTCCTGCATCTTTATCCTATGTATACTGATGGCAAGTGTTGCATGCGATTTCATGTATTGCACATCTGTAGAATTTATCTTAGGTGTCTCCTGTGTTGTTAGTTCGTTCCGTATTGTGTTCTCTGTCCTGTATCCAATTTGAAGCCCTATTTCTTCAGTATGGTGCCTATTCTGTGGACTATTTCTTTTGTTGCAGGTTAGCATGTGCCATTTTGTTTTGTGTGTGTATTGTTGCACTCTCGTGTCTTGCATGTGGTCATTAAATTTGTTGGTGTAATCTATCATATGGGTCTTGTAAACATTTCCCTCTACTATTTATTTTATTGTGTTTAGCTCCTGTGTGTGGTTCTGTTTGCTTATAGGTCTTAAGTTCAATCTGTGGAGCATTAATCTGAAGCTTGCTTGCTTGTGTGACATCATGTGGTTCGACAGATTGTGAATGGTGGTGCTCGTGGTTCGTCTCTTTCTGGGTGTTGAGAAGTCGTGTGTGTTGTTTGCTTTTCGTATGGAATGATCAAGAAAATTTATTGTCCGGTATGTTTCTGTTTCTAATGTGAAATGAATTAGACGAATTTTTTGTGTAATTTTTTTTTTATTTCATTGTGTAGCCGCTATATGTGTTTGTGTGTTTCATCAATCAGGCATATTATGTCATCGTCATAACGGTACCAGTATATAAACACCTTACTTAAATTTACAGTTTAATGAAAATTGCCTAACTCGTAATGTAATTCCAGACTATATAAAAAAATCTGTGAACAGTATGTAAACTGCAGCAAATGAAGTGAAAATGAAGGTGGAGATTATGTGGCTAAATTATGAAATTAGAGAATTACACACTAAAAAACAATTTCTCAACAGCGAACTTTACAAAATACATTCAGAATTGGCCAATAAATTCGCAATATCATCTCTGTTTGAGGAAATGACCGAGAGAGAAAAGGTACACATACGGAAAATAATGCAAGAAAAACTGGACATACAAAACAAAAAAACAACACAAGCACACCTGCTACAAACAGTCACCACAATCAAAAACATCAATTCAGTGAGGGAATCATCGGCCTAACCGACATCAGTCCCACCAAACAAGAAAAAAGCCTACTGAAGAAAGGACCAAAACACAACATTAACACACACATATCGTACAAACCAACAGATCTCATAACATAATGTTAATACATTATAAAAGAACAAGAAACAATGAGTACACCAAATTATAATGCATACTTAACAAGAAAATTAATTGCTGCAGAAGTAACACAGATAATCAGAACACACAAACCCACCATAATCTCTAATGGCAAAACACCAGAAGGAACCACAGCCAACAAGCTAAAACAAAAATTTAAACAAAACAATGCTGTACTAACAAGGGCTGGCAAAAGGAACATTTCTGTGATTATATACGAAAAGGAGTACATAGATAAAATACTAGGGTTTATGAAGGACGACAACATCAGAAACTGACAAATGACCCAACAGCAAGGTACCAGAGAAACATTCAACAGACAATGAAAAACACCAAAAATATATTCTCGAAAGTCCAAATAAAAGGAATGGCACAAACAATCCTTACCAAACGTGCACAATGAACGAACCCCTTTAAGACCGGTCATTAACTTCATAAAGGCTCCATCATATCACCTAGTCCAATATGCATACACATTACCAAAGAAAATATACACTTTTGAAAACAACAGGACCACAGATAACTCAATGGAACTAGTAGAGACAATCAAGAACCTAGACATACCAGACAAAGCAACCTCATATCATTTGATGTCACATAAAGGTACATTTGCATTCCAATAATTGAAACTATCGCCTCATCATACAAAGACTAAAACAACAAGGAAACATGGCAGACTCACACAGTAATGAAATAGCAACATAATCCAAGACTATAACAGCACAAATTACTTGATGTTCAACCAAGAATTTTATTCACAACATTTAGAAAAGATTGCTGTATGGTGTGTCAGGTGACAGTTGACGCTAAATAACGAAAAGTGTGAGATGATCCACATGAGTTCCAAAAGAAATCCGTTGGAATTCGATTACTCGATAAATAGTACAATTCTCAAGGCTGTCAATTCAACTTAGTACCTGGGTGTTAAAATTACGAACAACTTCAGTTGGAAGGACCACATAGATAATATTGTCGGGAAGGCGAGCCAAAGGTTGCGTTTCATTGGCAGGACACTTAGAAGATGCAACAAGACCACTAAAGAGACAGCTTACACTACAATCGTTCGTCCTCTATTAGAATATTGCTGCGCGGTGTGGGATCCTTACCAGGTGGGATTGACGGAGGACATCGAAAGGGTGCAAAAAGGGCAGCTCGTTTTGTATTATCGCGTTATAGGGGAGAGAGTGTGGCAGATATGATACACGACTTGGGATGGAAGTCATTACAGCATAGACGTTTTTCGTCGCGGCGAGACCTTTTTACGAAATTTCAGTCACCAACTTTCTCTTCCGAATGCGAAAATATTTTGTTGAGCCCAACCTACATAGGTAGGAATGATCATCAAAATAAAATAAGAGAAATCAGAGCTCGAACAGAAAGGTTTAGGTGTTCGTTTTTCCCGCTCGCTGTTCGGGAGTGGAATAGTAGAGAGATAGTATGATTGTGGTTCGATGAACCCTCTGCCAAGCACTTAAATGTGAATTGCAGAGTAGTCATGTAGATGTAGAAGGACTGAAAATGGGCTCACCAATTAGCAGCCTCCTGGTCAACATATCCATGAACAACATAGAGAACAAGATCTACAGAAACATAACAAAACCAAAAAGTTCAAAGAGCTACACTACACCATTATGTTGATAACACAGTATGCCGACACACACACACAACGAAAGAAACAACACCCAAAAATTCACTTCACATTAGAAACCGACAATACATTAATTTTTCTGAATCCCACCATACGAAAAACAAACAACACCCAATACTTCACGATATTCAGAAAACTGACAACCATTTACAGCACCTTTTACATTCTAAAGAAACCATCCAGTGGCATGCAAGCTCCAGATTCATTGGACTTAGCCACCTATAAGCAAACAGAATTACATACAGGAGCTAAACACAATAAAATAAATAGTAATGGAAAATGGTTACAAGACTCATATGATAGATTATACCAACAAATTTGTAAATGGAAAAGGAGCGAACGCACCACACACACACACACACACACACACACACACACACACACACACACACACACACACACACACATAAAAACACACAGACACACAATCCTACTCAACACACAACAACACAACACACAAACAGTGACCACACGCAAGACATAACAGTGCAACAACAACACACACAAACAAAGCAAAATTGGCACATGCTCACCTGCAAGAACAAAATTGTCCACAGAATAGGCAACATATTGACGAAATAGGGATTCAAATTGGACACAGGCAGAGGACACAATATAGAATAGACTCACAACTAAGCAGACACCTAAGATAAATTAAACACATCAGGAATACATGAACTTACATGTAACACTCGCCAGTCAGTATACATAAAACAAAGATGCAGGAATTTTAAAGTAAGATACACTCCTGGAAATTGAAATAAAAACACCGTGAATTCATTGTCCCAGGAAGGGGAAACTTTATTGACACATTCCTGGGGTCAGATACATCACATGATCACACTGATAGAACCACAGGCACATAGACACAGGCAACAGAGCATGCACAATGTCGGCACTAGTACAGTGTATATCCACCTTTCGCAGCAATGCAGGCTGCTATTCTCCCATGGAGACGATCGTAGAGATGCTGGATGTAGTCCTGTGGAACGGCTTGCCATGCCATTTCCACCTGGCACCTCAGTTGGACCAGCGTTCGTGCTGGACGTGCAGACCGCGTGAGACGACGCTTCATCCAGTCCCAAACATGCTCAATGGGGGACAGATCCGGAGATCTTGCTGGCCAGGGTAGTTGACTTACACCTTCTAGAGCACGTTGGGTGGCACGGCATACATGCGGACGTGCATTGTCCTGTTGGAACAGCAAGTTCCCTTGCCCGTCTAGGAATGGTAGAACGATGGGTTCGATGACGGTTTGGATGTACCGTGCACTATTCAGTGTCCCCTCGACGATCACCAGAGGTGTACGGCCAGTGTAGGAGATCGCTCCCCACACCATAATGCCGGGTGTTGGCCCTGTGTGCCTCGGTCGTATGCAGTCCTGATTGTGGCGCTCACCTGCACGGCGCAAAACACGCATACGACAATCATTGGCACCAAGGCAGAAGCGACTCTCATCGCTGAAGACGACACGTCTACATTCGTCCCTCCATTCACGCCTGTCGCGACACCACTGGAGGCGGGCTGCACGATGTTGGGGCGTGAGCGGAAGACGGCCTAACAGTGTGCGGGACCGTGGCCCAGCTTCATGGAGACGGTTGCGAATTGTCCTCGCCGATACCCCAGGAGCAACAGTGTCCCTAATTTACTGGGAAGTGGCGGTGCGGTCCCCTACGGCACTGCGTAGGATCCTACGGTCTTGGCGTGCATCCGTGCGTCGCTGCGGTCCGGTCCCAGGTCGACGGGCACGTGCACCTTCCGCCGACCACTGGCGACAACATCGATGTACTGTGGAGACCTCACGCCCCACGTGTTGAGCAATTCGGCGGTACGTCCACCCGGCCTCCCGCATGCCCACTATACGCCCTCGCTCAAAGTCCGTCAACTGCACATACGGTTCACGTCCACGCTGTCGCGGCATGCTACCAGTGTTGAAGACTGCGATGGAGCTCCGTATGCCACGGCAAACTGGCTGACACTGACGGCGGCGGTGCACAAATGCTGTGCAGCTAGCGCCATTCGACGGCCAACACCGCGGTTCCTGGTGTGTCCGCTGTGCCGTGCGTGTGATCATTGCTTGTACAGCCCTCTCGCAGTGTCCGGAGCAAGTATGTTGGGTCTGACACACCGGTGTCAATGTGTTCTTTTTTCCATTTCCAGGAGTGTACTTAGAACACCTCAGAGACCTGAGAAGTAACAGCACCAATAGTACATTTGCTGACCACCTAATACCCAATAACCACCACTAAAGCATTATACCAACTGATTTAAAAATACTGATATCCAGTCTCAGCCAATAGCACAAACTAACAATAGAAGAAAAGTCCCACCTACAGAAGGTAATAGCAGAAGGCAAATAAGTTTTAAATGTCTGTAAGGGCACACTAATTACACTACTGGCCATTAAATTGCTACACCAAGAAGAAATGCAGATGATAAACGGGTATTCATTGGAGAAATATATTATACTGGAACTGACATGTGATTACATTTTCACGCAATTTGGGTGCATAGATCCTGAGAAATCAATACCCAGAACAGCCACCTCTGGCCGTAATAACGACCTTGATACGCCTGGGCACTGAGTCAAACAGAGCTTGGGTAGCGTTACAGGTACAGCTCCCCATGCAGCTTCATCACGATACCACAGTTCATCAAAAGTAGTGACTCGCGTATTGTCACAAGCCAGTCGCTCGGCCACCATTGATCAGACGTTTTCAGTTGGTGGAGATCTGGAGAATGTGCTAGCCAGTGTAGCAGTTAAACATTTTCTGTACCCGGACAGGCCCGTACAGGACCTGCAACATGCGGTCGTGCATTATCCTGCTGAAATGTAGGGTTTCACAGGGATCGAATGAAGGGTAGAGCCCCGGCCGAAGTGGCCGAGCGGTTTCAGGCACTTCAGTCTGGAAACGCGCGACCACTAAGGTTCGAACCCTGCCTCGGGCATGTTCTGTTCTTAGGTTAGTTAGGTTTAAATAGTTCTAAGTTCTAGGGGACTGATGACCTCAGATGTTGAGTCCCATAGAGCTCAGAGCCATTTGAACCATTTTTGAAGGGTACAGCCACGGATCGTAACACATCTGAAATGTAACGGCCTCTGTTCAAAATTCCGTCAGTGCGAACAAAGGATGACAGAGACGTGTAACCAATTGCACCCCATACCAACACGCCGTCTGATACGCCAGTATGGCGATGATGTATACACGCTTCCAAAGTGCTTTCACCGCGATGTCTTCAAACACGGACGCCACCATCATGATGTTATAAACAGAACCTGAATTCATCCGAAAAAATGACGTTTTGCCATTCGTGCACTCAGGTTCGTCGTTAAGTACACCATCGCAGGTGCTCCTGTCTGTGATGCATCGTCAAGGGTAACCGCAGCCATGATCTCCGAGCTGTTAGTCCATGCTGCTGCAAACGCCGTCGAACTGTTCGTCCCTATCTGTTGACTCAAGGATCAAGGCGTGGCTCCACTATCCATTACAGCCATGCAGATAAGATGCCTGTCGCCTCGACTGCTAGTGATACGAGGCCGTTGGGATCCAGCGCGGCGTTCCGTATTACCCTCCTGAACACACCGATTCCATATTCTGCTAACAGTCATTGGATCTCGACCAACACGAGCAGCAATGTCGCGATACGATAAACCGCAATCGCGATAGGCTACAATCCGACCTTTAACAAAGCCGGAAACGTGATCGTAAGCGTTTCTCCTGCTTACACGAGGCATCACAACAACGTTTCACCAGGCAACGCCGGTCAACGGCTGTTTGTGTATGAGAAATCGTTTGGAAACGTTCCTCATGTCCGCACGTTGTAGGTGTCGCCACCGGCGCCAACCTTGTGTGAATGCTAATAATTTGCATATTACAGCATATTCTTCCTGTCGGTTAAATTTCGCGTCTGTAGCACGTCATCTTCGTGGTGTAGCAATTTTAATGGCCAGTAGTGTAACACATTACAGGAACTTTACAGTAATGGGAACACAAACCACTAAAGGAGCTAACACACACACACACACACACACACACACACACACACACACACACACAGAGAGAGAGAGAGAGAGAGAGAGAGAGAGAGAGTAAGAGAGGAAAAAGTGAACAATGACAAAGTTACGTCATACAAGAACATAGTTACATGTTTTGCAAAGTGAAAAGCCATTGTTTACACAAATTACGTTTAATATGTGTGTGGGTTGGTTTCAGAAGGTGGTAGGAGAAGGATCTGTCACAACAAAACGTGAGTAATCACAAATACTTATGCAAAACAGTTTGCTACACCAAAATCAGCTTTTTTTAAAATTCGAGTGTACGTGCTGGCTCGCTGATAAAATTAACATTTACATCATTTGTTTTGCATATACCAATCTATCAGCGCAGATCTCCACACAAATAGGGCTGCAAAAGTGAATAATGTAAATTTAAGATAAGAAATAGCGAACAAAAACAGGTTTTAGGATTCATTGTGTTAGATGGTTTACAACCTGAAATATATTTACTTTTTACAGTTTTTCAATAAACAAAACCGACTGATGATGGCACACAGATGCTGAAACGTGTTTGGGTAACAAGAACACACAATGTTTTTCATAAAAGGCGGAACTTATATTCAATTATTTTAACTGGAAATGCGGAAAAATACAAGAGCTGCAAATCCAAAAGATGAACTGTTATCATGAGATATAAAAGTAACTGATTGTCGGCACTTCTGGTACTGGTTACTAATATTAGTGATGTAATGTAAATGTCGTGTGACTAGGGCCTCCCGTCGGGGAGACCGTTCGCTCGGTGCAAGTCTTTCGATTTGAAGCCACTTCGGCGACTTGTGCGTCGATGGGGATGAAATGATGATGAGTAGGACAACACAAAAGCCTGTCTCTTAGCGAAGAAAATCTCGGACCCAGCCGGGAATCGAACCCGGGCCCTTAGGACTAACATTCTTTTGCGCCGACCACTCAGCTACCAGGGGCGGACAGTGACGTAATGAAAAGACGTCAGTCCCTTCATGATAATGCCTGGATTTGCGATGGTTCAATTATTGGTTAATTGATCTTTTTTCTATGCTAATGATCAGAAATATTTTCTGATTTCATAAGAACCATTACACTTGATCCCAAAATTCCTTCTGTCTTATTCTGTCAAAAAGATCTCAGATATTCGAGTAATACTCAGAAATAAGACGTGCAAGAGTTTTGTAAAGATTCTTTATTGCAACTTTATTAAAATGACTTAGAATTCATTATGATATGGTTCCTGCCCGTAGTATTAACGTCATTTTGTATAAATCGAGCAATTAAAAATCTGTTATGACCAAACTTTACTTAAATTACAAGATACTTCAATTGTGCTGTAGCGATTTTCAGGTCAGGCGACCCTTTAATAACAAATACAATTAACCGGCTGTACGCCCAAGTTTGTTGCTGATAGCTGTGACAGTGTTGTCCTTAGGAACAGTGGCCAAACGCAGTGATCGTTAGTTATTATTCAGTGGAGGTAAGGAGAAAATGCAACAAGATATCCATATTTGACCAGCTCACGAATTCGTTGTTAATGCGGCAAAATCACAAATTTAAATTAAATCAGCAACGCAAGTTCTGTACCAGAACGAGTAATTAGAGTGTTGCTAAGAATGTGGGTCACCCTAGTGCAGATTTCAACGCTTACGTTAGTCTGCAAAGTGTGTGTCGATCAACAGAAGATAGAAGCCAGGAGAGGCATAGCCACGAATCTTAGTTCTCCCTCCACAGTTCTCCACTTTCACAAAAAACTCTACATGGTTGGACCATCTTATGCTGTTGGCAATGTGGCAGACGATAATACCACTTTTTGCACGAAAAAGCAAGGAACTGTCCCAGAAACTTCCGACTCTTGGCGTACAAAATGCATATTAACAAACAAGATGTAAGTACCAGCCTGGGACAATATCTCTCAACTGTGTTCGCTTCTTACCGCCAAGAACGATAGCAGGGGCGACTCATGTGTTCGGATACGCCCGATTTTGGAGCAAAAGCAAGCGAGAGCGTTTCGCCCTTTGATGTCGATGCATTAACGGCAAAAATGTTATACTCATTTGTTCTCTGGGGATGGCAGTGGCGGCACGCCGCCTTCCGCCCACAGCCGGGACAGGCGCTAAAGCATCTCCTAATGTGATTCGCTGACTGTCTTCTGCTGACAAACAGGAGCCTGAGACCACCCCAGGAACACTCCTTCCCACAGAGAAAAACTCAGAGCTTTCCTCCCTAGCAGATACAATGATGAGCCAAAACATTATGAACACCTGCTTCATAACTTCTTTGTCCGTCTTTGGAACGAGCCGCGCGGGATTAGCCGAGCGGTCTCAGGCGCTGCAGTCATGGACTGTGCGGCTGGTCCCAACGGAGGTTCGAGTCCTCCCTCGGGCATGGGTGTGTGTGTTTGTCCTTAGGATAATTTAGGTTAAGTAGTGTGTAAGCTTAGGGACTGGTGACCTTTGCAGTTAAGTCCCATAAGAATTCACACACATTTGAACATCTTTTTCGTCTTTCGAACGAAACGAATAATTGATTCTGTGGCTCAGGGATTCGACAATTTGTTGGTAAGTTTATGGAGGTGCGTGACGTTATATGTCTATTCATAGGTCATGTAATTCGCGTAAATAAAGAGCCGCTTATTTTCGTGTGCGATTTCCGATAGCGACCCAGATGGATTCCACAGGATTTACATCAGACGAATTTGGTCGCCGAGACATCAACGTGAGTACACTGCAATGCTCCTCAAACCACTGCAGAACGGTTCCGGCTCCCAGAGACGGACAATTATACTGCTGAAACTATAATGAAATGTAGACCTTTAGCTGTTTACAGGCGTTGATGAATATCAACGGGGACAGTTGAGAAATGTGTGCCCCGACAGGGACTCGAAGCCGGGAGCTCCTGCTTACTTGGCACAAGCTCTATCCGACTGAGCCACCGAGGACACAGACGATAGTGCGACTGCAGGGACTTATCTGGCACGCTCCCCGTGCCACCCACACTTTCCAACTTTCTGACCACACACTACATCTGTAGTGTCCCTGCCCACTATACTCATTACTCGCGGCAGTCACTCTACCGATTCCCGTGAGAGTCTGAGGAATGCGACTGCATCCACACTGAAGAAGATCACTGGCCGGTAAGCCTTATCTATATGAATATGGTATCTGTTCTTTTGGACATGTCGTGGAATCTGTATATTGCCTACCAGGAGCAATGAGTGTAGTGGGCAGGGGTACTACGAATGCAGTGTGTGGATAGTAAGATGGAAATGTGGGTCTTACGGGGAGCGTGCCAGTGAAAAGTTCCTCTGAGTTCTCAGTGCCTCAGTTGCTGGCACGGTAGCTCAGCGTGTTCGGTCAGAGGGTTAGTTGTCCTCTGTAATAAAAAAACTGAGTTAATCGATCAACAACGAACTTAAAACGGATGTCCGCCCCGAGCAGATGCAACGAACAAAAGTGAAAAAACGAGATTGAAAAATAGTTGGATAAAGAGTGTGCCAGGTAAGGAGGAGGTCCCGTGTTCGAGCCCCAGTCGGGGAACATATTTTTCAACTGTCCCCGTTGATATTTATCAACGACTGTAAGCAGCTAAAAGTCTGTATTTGAATATAATTTCATTCTCCTAGACCTGCAAGATCACCAATGACATCTGTACAGATACCAGCTTCATATAATTATACTGCTGGAAGACGACATCGCCGTCGGGGAAGTCATCAAGCATGAAGGGATGCAGGTGGATCCCAGGTGTCAATGTATCTTGGATTACTACCACAGGTCCCATGCAAGCGCAGTAGAATGTCTCCCATAGCATAATACTACTCACACCAATCTGTATCAGTGGCGAGCAGCACATTTCGAGCCGCCGTTCACCTCGATGACGGCGTTTGTGGAGACGACCAGCGACCTAGTGTAGCAAGAATGTAATTCATCCCAAGAGCTGACACGTTTCCATTGACCGACGGCCGAATCCGGATGGTGGCGTATCCACTGCAATGGCAACTGAGGATGTCGTTGGGTAAACACGTGAACACGAAGGGGTGGTCTGCACCGGAGCTCCATGTTCAACAATGTACGATGAAGGGAGTGCCCCAAAACACTTTTGCGTGCAGCAGCATTGTGCTCTTTCGGCACGGATTCTACAGAAGACCATCTGTCCTACTCCACCCAGCACTCGTGCTTCCGAAGCCTACTTTCCGTGGAGAGTCGTGGACGTCCTACCATTTAGCGCCTAGCGATAGTTTCACTATCCTTCCACCTCTTTCCGTAGATGCTCACGATAATTGCACGCGAACATTCGACCAGCTGCACCGTTTTCGAGAGACTCGTTCACAGGCTCTGCATAATAATAATCTGGCCTATGTCAAAGTCGCTTATTCAATCGATTTCTCCATTTACAGACCATACCTTCGCTAGTGTGATTCCCCGTCCGTCTCTGCTCCGCTTGCGTACTTCTGTTAGCGCGTTCGCGTCACGTTCCCGCAACGCGACCAGGTGGCAAAAACGTTGCTGTGGGCAGTCGTCAAAATGTTTCGTCGTGTCAGTGTACGTCCAGTACTCACAATACAATAACTAAAAAACAAAGCCAGAAAATGAGACAATAAAGCTTAACGATGTTGTTGTTGATGTTGTTGTGGTCTTCAGTCCAGAGACTGGTTTGATGCAGCTCTGCATGCTCTTCTATCCCGTGCAAGCTTCTTCATCTCCCAGTACCTAATGCAACCTACATCCTTCTGAATCTGCTTAGTGTATTCATCTCTTGGTCTCCCTCTACGGTTTTTACCCTGCACGCTGCCCTCCAATACTAAATTGGTGATCCCTTGATGCCTCAGAACATGTCCGATCAACTGATCCCTTCTTCTAGTAAAGTTGTGCCACAAACTCCTCCCCAGTTCTATTCAATACCTCCTCATTAGTTATGTGATCTACCCATCTAATCTTCAGCATTCTTCTGTAGCACCACATTTCGAAAGCTTCTATTCCCTTCTTGTCTTAACTATTTATTGTCTACGTTTCACTTCCATACATGGCTACACTCCATACAAATATTTTCAGAAACGACTTCCTCACACTTAAATCCATACTCGAAGTTAACAAATTTCTCTTCTTCAGTAACGCTTTCCTTGCCATTGCCAGTCTACATTATATATCCTCTCTACTTTGACCATTATTTCGCTCCCCAAATAGCAAAACTCCTTTACTACTTTAAGTGTCTCATTTCCTAATCTAATTCCCTCAGCATCACCCGACTTAATTCGACTACATTCCATTATCGTCGTTCTACTTTTGTTGATGTTCATCTTATATCCTCCTTTCAAGACACTGTCCATTCCGTTCAACTGCTCTTCCAAGTCCTTTGCTGTCTCTGACAGAGGTCGTGCGGTAGCATTCTCGCTTCCCGCGCTCGGGTTCCCGGCTTCAATTCCCGGCGGGTTCAGGGATATTCTCTGCCTCGTGATGACTGGGTGTTTTGTGATTGCCTTTGGTTAGTTAGGTTTAAGTCCTAAGGTACTGATAACCATAGATGTTAAATCCCATAGTGCTCAGAGCCATTTTTTGTCTCTGACAGAATTACAATGTCATCAGCTAACCGCCAAGTTTATATTTCTTCTCCATACATTTTAATACCTACTCGGAATTTTTCTTTTGTTTCCTTCACTGCTTGCTCAATATACAGATTGAATAACATCGGGGAGAGGCTACAGCCCTGTCTCACTCCCTTACCAACCACTGCTTCCTTTTCATGCGCCTCAGCTCTTGTAACTGACATCTGGTTTCTGTACAAATTGTAAATAGCCTTTCGCTCCCTGTCTTTTACCCCTGCCACATTCAGAATTTGAAAGAGAGTATTCCTGTCAACATTTTCAAAAACTTTCTCCAAGTCTAGAAATGTTAGAAACGTAGGTTTTCCTTTCCTTAAGCCATCAGCCTAGATAAGTCGTAGGGTCAGTATTGCCTCACGTGTTCCAATATTTCTACGGAATCCAGAATGATCTTCCCCGAGGTCGGCTTCTACCAGTTTTTCCATTCGTCTGTAAAGAATTCACGTTAGCATTTTGCAGCCTTGACTCATTAAACTGAGAGTTCGGTAATTTTCACATCTGTCATCACCTGCTGTCTTTGGGACTGGAATTATTATATTCTTCTTGAAGAGTGCGGGTATTTCGCCTGTCTCATACATCTTGCTCACCAGATGGTAGAGTTTTCCCAAGGCCGTCAGTATTTCTAATGGAATGTTGTCTACTCCCGGTCCTTGTTTCGACTCAGGTCTTCCAGTGCTCTGTCATACTCGTAACGAACTATCTCCCATTTCATCTTCATCTAGATCCTCTTCCATTTCCATAATATCGTACTCAAGAACATCGCCATTGTATAGACCCGCTATATACTCCTCCCACCTTTCTGCTTTCCCTTCTTTGCTTATAACTGGGTTTCTATCTGAGCTCTTGATATTCATACATTCTTTTCTCCGAAGGTCTCTTTAATTTTCCTGTAGGCAGTATCTATCGTACCCCAGTGAGATAAGCCTCTACATCCTTACATTTGTTCTCTAGTCATCCCTGTTTAGCCATTTTGCACTTCCTGTGGATATCATTTTTGAGACGTTTGTATTTCTTTTTGTCTGCTTCATGTACTGCATTTTTATATTTTCTCCTTTCATCAATAAATTTAATATTTCTGCTGTTACCCAATGACTTCTAATAGCCCTCGTCTTTTTACCTACTTGATCCTCTGCCTCTTTCACTACTTCATTCCTCAAAGCTACCCATTCTTATTCTACTGTATTTCTTTCCCCCATTCTTATCAACTGTTCCCTTACGCTCTCCTTGAAACTCTGTACAATCTCTGGTTTAGTCAGTTTATCCAGGTCCCAACTCCTTAAATTTCCACCTTTTTGCAGTTTCTTCAGTTTTAATCTACAGTTCATAACCAGAGTACACATCTGCCCCTGGAAATGTCTTACAATTTATAACCTGATTCCTAAATCTCTGCGCGCCGCGGTGGTCTGACGGTTCCGGGGGCTCAGTCCGGAACCACGAGACTGCTATGGTTGCAGGTTCGAATCCTGCCTCGGGGATGGATGTGTGTGATGTCCTTAGGTTAGTTACGTTTAAGTAGTTCTAAGTTCTAGGGGACTGATGACCACAATGTTGAGTCCCATAGTGCTCAGAGCCATTTGAACCTAAATCTCTGTCTTACATTTATATAATCTGTCTGATACCTTCTAGTATCTCCAGACTTGTTCCATGTGTAAAACCTTCTTTCATGATTCTTGAACCAAGTGTTAGCTATGATTAAGTTTTGCTGTGTGTAAAATTCTACGAAGCGGCTTCCTCTTTCATTTCTTACCCCCAATCCATATTCACCTACTACGTTTCCTTCTCTCCC
Source organism: Schistocerca gregaria (assembly GCF_023897955.1). Lineage (NCBI taxonomy): Eukaryota > Metazoa > Arthropoda > Insecta > Orthoptera > Acrididae > Schistocerca > Schistocerca gregaria. The sequence continues at coordinate 127,232,374 of NC_064922.1, forward strand.
TTTTCCTACTACCGAATTCCAGTCACCCATAACTATCAAATTGCCGTCTCCCTTCACTATCTGAATAATTTCTTTTATCTCATCATACATTTAATCAATTTCTCCGTCATCTTCAGAGCTAGTTGGCATATAAACTTGTACTGATGTAGTAGGCGTGGGCTTCGTGTCTATCTTGGCCACAATAATGCGTTCACTTTGACCATCGTCAGTTATTTCGCTCCCCAAATAGCAAAACTCCTTTACTACTTTAAGTGTCTCATTTCCTAATCTAATTCCCTCAGCATCACCCGACTTAAATCGCCTACATTCCATTACCCTCGTTTTGCTTTTCTTGATGTTCATCTTATATCCTCAATTCAAGACACTGTCCATTCCGTTCAGCTGCTGTTCCAGGTCCTTTGCTGTCTCAGAAAGAATTACAATGTCATCGGCGAACCTCAAAGTTTTTAGTTTTCCTCCATGGATTTTAGTTCGTACTCCGAATTTTTCTTTCGTTTGCTTTACTGCTTTCTCAATATACAGATTGAATAACAGCGGGGATAGGATACAACCCTGTCTCATTCCCTTTCCAACCACTGCTTCCCTTTCGTGTCCCTCCACTCTTATAACTGCAATCTGGTTTCTGTACAAATTGTAATTAAACCTTTCACTCCCTGTATTTTACCCCTGCCGCCTTCAGAATTTGAAAGAGAGTATTCCAATCAACATTTTCAAAAGATTTCTCAAAGTCTACAAATGTTAGAAACATAGGTTTGCCTTTCCTTAATCTTTCTTCTAAGATAAATCGTAAGGTCAGTATTGCCTCGAGTCTTCCAATATTTCTACGGAATCAAAACTGATCTTCCCCAAGGTCGGCTTCTATCAGTTTTTCCATTCGCCTGTAAAGAATTCTCGTTAGTATTTTGCAGCTGTGACTTATTAAACTGATTTTCCCCGAGGTCGGCTTCTACCAGAACGAGAACTATAGGGAAGTCATTCGGCCTGTTCCGCAATACAGGCTGCAATTATTGAACAATATAAAAAAAACGTAAATGAGTTACAAACTACGACGTGCGCACACTTTATTCAACATCTAAACGTCATTACAGATATTCAGATTTAGGTTTTGACTTTTCGATGTGCCTGCCATTGTTGGCGATGATTTGGCGCAGACGCATGGAGATATTTTGCATGACCCGCTGAAGTGTCGGAAAAACGACGCTGTCAATGACCTCCTAAGCTGCTGGATTTAGCTCAGCAATAGCCCGTGTGGAGTTTGCTGGTCTCCCATCGGGCGCCTCCCCAGGTGGCGGATAGGGGAATGCTGACCAGATATGGTGGGTACCGGGGAATTAAAATACCCGGGGTGGACCAAAACTAGCAACTGCTGCCTTGTAGTATGATATTGGCTTATCAAAGGCTAAAGGAAGAAAACCTTGAGTAAAAATTACCTGGTCCTCCGGGTTGGGGGTTGTGCAGTGAGCCAGCTCCTCACTCACATAAAAACATAAAAATGCTAAAATACCTAATAATATGCCTCGGAAAAATTGGAACTTTGGACGACGAGAAACGGAAAATTATGTTTGGATTCTGCAATGTGCAAGGTATTTCACACTAAAATAAATTTACTACCTGCAGAACTTGACATGTTCAACATGGATGTGGTCGTACTCTCTGAAACAAAGAAGAAAGGCCAAGGAGAAGAAGAACTGGATAATTATGTACATATCTGGAGTGGAGTATCAAAAGTCTACTGACTGGTTTGATGCGGCCCGCCACGAATTCCTTTCCTGCGCTAACCTCTTTATCTCAGAGTAGCACTTTCAACCTACGTCCTCAATTATTTGCTGAATGTATTCCAATCTCTGTCTTCCTCTACAGTTTTTGCCCTCTACAGCTCCCTCTAGTACCATGGAAGTTATTCCCTCATGTCTTAGCAGATGTCCTATCATCCTGTCCCTTCTCCTTATCAGTGTTTTCCACATATTCCTTTCCTCTCCGATTCTGCGTAGAACCTCCTCATTCCTTACCTTATCAGTCCACCTAATTTTCAACATTCGTCTATAGCACCACATCTCAAATGCTTCGATTCCCTTCTGTTCCGGTTTTCCCACAGTCCATGTTTCACTACCATACAAAGCTGTGCTCCAGACCTACATCCTCAGAAATTTCTTCCTCAAATTAAGGCCGGTATTTGATATTAGTAGACTTCTCTTGGCCAGAAATGCCTTTTTTGCCATAGCGAGTCTGCTTTTGATGTCTTCCTTGCTCCGTCCGTCATTGGTTATTTTACTGCCTAGGTAGCAGAATTCCTTAACTTCATTGACTTCGTGACCATCAATCCTGATGTTAAGTTTCTTGCTGTTCTCATTTCTACTACTTCTCATTACCTTCGTCTTTCTCCGATTTACTCTCAGACCATACTGTGTACTCATTAGACTGTTCATTCCGTTCAGCAGATCATTTAATTCTTCTTCACTTTCATTCAGGATAGCAATGTCATCAGCGAATCGTATCATTGATATCCTTTCACCTTGTATTTTAATTCCACTCCTGAACCTTTCTTTTATTTCCATCATTGCTTCCTCGATGTACAGATTGAAGAGTAGGGCCGAAAGGCTACAGCCTTGTCTTACACCCTTCTTAATACGAGCACTTCGTTCTTGATCGTCCACTCTTATTATTCCCTCTTGGTTGTTGTACATATTGTATATGACCCGTCTCTCCATATAGCTTACCCCTACTTTTTTCAGTATCTCGAAGAGCTTGCACCATTTTATATTGTCGAACGCTTTTTCCAGGTCGACAAATCCTATGAACGAGTCTTGATTTTTCTTTAGCCTTGCTTCCATTATTAGCAGTAACGTCAGAATTGCCTCTCTCGTGCCTTTACTTTTCCTAAAGCCAAACTGATCGTCACCTAGCGCATTCTCAATTTTCTTTTCCATTCTTCTGTATATTATTATTGTGAGCAGCTTCGATGCATGAGCTGTTAAGCTGATTGTGCGATAATTCTCGCACTTGTCAGCTCTTGTCGTCTTCGGAATTGTGCGGATGATGCTTTTCCGAAAGTCAGATGGTATGTCACCAGACTCATATATTCTACACACCAACGTAAATAGTCGTTTTGTTGCCACTTCCCCTAATGATTTCAGAAATTCTGATGTAATGTTATATATCCCTTCTGCCTTATTTGACCGTAAGTCCTCCAAAGTTCTTTTAAATTCCGATTCTAATACTAGATTCCCTATCTCTTCTAAATCGACTCCCGTTTCTTCTTCTATCACATCAGACAAATCTTCACCCTCATAGAGGCTTTCAATGTATTCTTTCCACCTATCTGCTCTCTCCTGTGCATTTAACAGTGGAATTCCCGTTGCACTCTTAATGTTACCACCGTTGCTTTTAATGTCACCAAAGGTTGTTTTGTTTTTTCTGTATGCTGAGTCTGTCCTTCCGACGATCATATCTTTTTCGATGTCTTCACATTTTTCCTGCAGCCATTTCGTCTTAGCTTCCCTGCACTTCCTATTTATTTCATTCCTCAGCGACTTGTATTTCTGTATTCCTGATTTTCCCGGAACATGTTTGTGCTTCCTCCTTTCATCAATCAACTGAAGTATTTCTTCTGTTATCCATGGCTTCTTCGCAGCTACCCTCTTTGTACCTATGTTTTCCTTTCCAACTTCTGTGATGGCCCTTTTTAGAGATGTCCATTCCTCTTCAACTGTGCTGTTACTGCGCTATTCCTTATTGCTGTATCTATAGCGTTAGAAAACTTCAAACGTATCTCGTCATTCCTTAGAACTTCCGTATCCCACTTCTTTGCGTATTGATTCTTCCTGACTAATGTCTTGAACTTCAGTCTACTCTTCATCACTACTATATTATGATCTGAGTCTATATCTGCTCCTGGGTACGCCTTACAATCCAGTATCTGATTTCGGAATCTCTGTCTGGCCATGATGTAATCTAATTGAAATCTTCCCGAATCTCCGGGCCTTTTCCAAGTATACCTCCTTCTTTTGTGATTCTTGAACAGGGTATTCGCTGTTACTAGCTGAAACTTGTTACTGAACTCAATTAGTCTTTCTCCTCTTTCATTCCTTGTCCCAAGCCCATATTCTCCTGTAACGTCTTCTTCTACTCCTTCCGCTACAACTGCATTTCAGTCCCCCTTTATATACTGCATTACCCTTTCAATATCCTCATACACTTTCTCTATCTGTTCATCTTCAGCTTGCGAAGTCGGCATGTATACCTGAACTATCGTTGTCGATGTTGGTCTGCTGTCGATTCTGATTAGAACAACTGTTCACAGTGACACACCCTCTGCCCTACCTTGCTATTCATAACGAATCCTATACTTGTTGTACCATTTTCTGCTGCTGTTGATATTACCCGATACTCATCTGACCAGAAATGCTTATCTTCCTTCAACTTCACTTCACTGACCCCTACTATATCTAGATTGAGCCTTTGCATTTCTCTTTTCAGATTTTCTACTTTCCCTACCACGTTCAAGCTTGTGACATTCCACGCCCCGACTCGTAGAACGTTATCCTTTCGTTGATTATTCAATCCTTTTCTCATGGTAACCTCCCCCTTAGCAGTCCCCTCCCGGAGATCCGAATGGGGGACTATTCCGGAATCTTTTGACAATGGAGAGATCATCATGACACTTCTTCAACTACAGGCCACATGTCCTGTGGATACACGTTACGTGTCTTTAATGCAGTGGTTTCCTTTGCCTTCTGAATCCTCATGTCGTTGATCATTGCTGATTCTTCCGCCTTTAGGGGCATTTTCCCACCCCTTGGACAAGAGAGTGCCCTGAACCTCTATCCGCTCCTCCGCCCTCTTTGACAAGGCCGTTGGCAGAATGAGGCTGACTTCCTATGCCGGAAGTCTTCGGCCGCCAATGCTGATTATTTATCAAAATTTAGGCAGTAGCTGGGATCGAACACGGGACCGAAGACGTTTTGATTATGAATCAAAAACGCTACCCCTAGACCACAGGTTCTCGATTATGATAAAGAAATCATGGAAAGAAAGAATCACAAAGTGGATATTCATCATTCAACGTATTATAACTGTTGAAATGACATTATTTGCTAGAGAAATTGTGATTATTGGCTTATATGCACCCAAGAATGACACAAAAGATAAGGAGAAGGATACATTTTGGGACACCCTCAGGGAGGCTATTGAAAAAATCCCAAGAAGACAGGAACTGATTATCATGGGAGATCTGAATGGAAGGGTAGGAATCAGAGAATCTTCTAGAATAGTAGGAAAACATGGAGAGGACGAATGTGACAATGGGGAACGATTGATTGCAATTTGTGAACAATTTGATCTAAAAATTACCAACACATTTTTCAAACATAAGGACATTCGTAAATATACTTGGCAGAAGAGCACCAAAGAACTTCGTTCTATAATAGATTATATTATCATTAGGCAAACAAGTAGTTTCAAAGCAGTAGACGTCAGATCTTATAGAGGAGCCCAGTGTGGATCAGACCACTATCTACTTAAAATGAAGACTTTCTGGCCATGGAAGAATGCAAGGAGTGGTACAAGTAACATAAATAAAACGAACCAGACTGAGAAAGATGAAAATTTGCCTTTTAATATTGACAGCCTACAAGACGAAAGTATCAGAACACTCTTTGCGGCCAGGATGGAAAGGAAACTGGTTGAATCATTTGAAGGAAGTACAGAGGGAATATATGACTATATAAAAGCTAATGTGAAAATCATAGCAACAGAGGTGTTGGGTAAAAAAGATAGCAACCACGACCGTGCAGCAGAGTGGTGGTCAGAGGAACTGGAGGTCCTCGTCAGAGAAAAACGAAATGCGTTCCTTCAGTGGTTGAATGATAAATCAGAAGAAACAAGATCTATATACAAAGAAAAGAAGAATGAAGTGATGACCAAAATAACGATGGCAAAACATTAAGCATGGGAAATAACATGTACCAAGATGAATAGCAAATTAGGATTTGGGAGAGCAAAAGAAGCATGGTCAGTATTGAAAGGGCTTCGACAGGATACAAAAAGCAAAATTAATGTGCAACTGATAACACAAAAGAAAGGGGAAGAGTATTTTCAAAAATTATTAAATGAGAACAGAGAAGAATATCTAGAAGATGGAACAGGTGAAGATAAAGGACATGAAGATGATGAGATCCAGATTTTAGAAAGTGAAGTACTTTAGGCGTTGAGAACGGGAAAGAATGGTAAATCACCGGGACCAGGCAATATCAGTCTGTAGTGTCTGAAATATGGTGGTGACAAAATTGTGAAACTGATAACACAGCTCTTCAAGAAAATGATACATGGAGAGTCAATACCCAACGAGATGAAGCTAGGTTACATTAATGCAATATTTAAAAAAGGGGATCGCAAAATTTGTTCAAACTATCGAGGAATTTGTGTTACAAACACATTAATGAGAATTTTTGCGAAAGTAATTAAAAACAAACTGGAAAAAAAAATTTAGAACCCAAGAAGAACAATGTTGATTCACGTCTGGGAGATCATGTGTAGACCATCTTTTCACATTACGACAGATTTTGGAGAAACATAGGGAAAAATCAAAAAATATAGGATTAATTTTCATAGATCTAGAAAAAGCGTATGATACTGTTCCAAGAAAATTACTTTGGAGAGCACTACATGTGGCAAACATAAACCCTTCCTTGATTAAAATAATACAACAGATGTATAAAGATAACATTTGCCAAGTGAAAGTTGGTAGTAAACTTTCACAGAAATTTAGAACAAGCAAAGGCCTTTTACAGGGCTGTCCCATGTCACCATCATTATTTAAAATCTATATAGATATTAGGCTTAGAACATGGTCTCGTAAATGTAATAGTATGGGATTAGAAATAAGAGATGGAGTTTACCTACATCATTTACTATTTGCTGATAATCAAGTAGTCGTAGCACAAGATGTGGAGGATGCTAACTATATGTGCAATCAACTAACAGTAGCATACAAAACTTGGGGTTTGAAGATTAATTACCAAAAAACAGAATACTTGACTAATGATTCAGATGAGCTATATATTGAAGGAAAGAAAATCAAAAAGATAAACACTTTCTGTTATTTGGGATCCATTTTAGAAATCGAGGGAAAAACAGAGTCAGAAATCAATAAAAGAATTAGTAGCGGACGGAGGGTCATTGGGATGCTTAACTCAGTCTTATGGAGCAGGAATGTAATGAGCAGAACTAAAAAATTAATATACAAATCCATATTAGAGAGTGTGGTTCTGTATGGAACGGATACCTGGACAATTAACATGAAGCACACTAAAAAATTACAAGCTCTAGAGATGGACTTTTGGAGAAGATCGGCAAGAATCTCCAGGATAGTAAAGATAAGGAACACCGAAGTAATAAGGAGAATGGAAATAAAAGAAAGAATATATGACGTAATGGATAGGAAGAAGTTACAGTGGTACGGGCATGTACGAGGAATGGAGAAAACCAGAATACCAAAATTGATACGGGAGTGGGAACCGGAGGGGAGAAGAAGAAGAGGACGCCCCATGACAACCTGGATCCAAAATGTACAGCACACAATGAGGAGAATGGGCGCAGAGGAAGAAGACACACAAGATCGAAACACCTGGAGAAATATTTTGAGAATACAGTTTAAGAGCGGTTATTGTTTGTATTGAAATTTCCAAGTAATATATTATGTTGGAGATAAGCCTCTGTAATGAGGAAAAGTTCAAAATAATAATAAATAAAATAATAAAAAAATTGTTTTGGGGTTATTGCTGTACACCTTGTCTTTAATGTAGCCCCAGAATAAGATGTCCCATGTGTTAAGACCTGGAGAATAGGGTGGCCAATCGATGCCCATGCCAGTGGGCTCTTGGTACCCCAGAGCCAGAATGCAGTCTCCAAAGTGCTCCTCCAACACATCAAACACTTTCCTGCTTCGATGTGGTCGAGCTCCGTCTTGCATGAACCACATCTTGTCGAAATCAGGGTCTCTTTGGATAGTGGGGATGAAATAATCTCCCAAAATCTTCACGTGCCATCCGGCAGTCACTGTGCCATCAAGGAATCTCGCACCGACTACTCCGTGACCGGACATTGCACACCACACAGTCACTCGTTGAGGGCGAAGGGACTTCTCGATCGTGAAATCCGGTTTCTCACTCCCACAAATGCGCTGTGCCGCGACATTTTCACGTGCCAAAGATCGACAACGAGAAGCGTGCTCACGCCCGTACTAATTCCCGGCATGCCTCGCGACCAACCGTGTGGTTTCAACGCCCTAACACAAACCGTTCAGAAGTAATGACGATTTCATTTCACATAGTTCAGTAGTTGTCACCCTGTAATGTACGAATGCACCCTCCACCGCGGCCTCCGCCCCCTGTTACCCGCTGCTTGGTTCACAGTCGCCGCTGCCCCCACGGGGCTACGCTCCGCCTGCCACTGGTGAGAGCAGTCAGCGTTGGAGTACGCGGCCAGGATGCGGGGGAAGGGAAGGCCGCGGACCCACGCGTTATGGCGTTGTGGAGGGTGCAGAACCGATCTCTGAAACCTGCTCTGCGCCTCGCGAGGCTGTATATTCATCTCGTATGCCGCACGAAGACACTGGAATTCTGCTTCTGCCGGACAGAATCCCACAATCGGCTAATCCCACTGGGTCACCAACATCACTGCATACCGACAACACGTTACGAGAATAAACTTCTCCGCAGCAGCCTGAGGTAAACTCACCTCCACATCACCACAGGCTGTGATAATAATTTTCTTTGCAGCAGCACGAGGACAGTCTTCCCCAAGTTACCTGAGGACAATGCAACAAGTCAGGTGAAACAAAACATCATACCGAGAGGTTCACCAAGAATAACGTTTCATGCAAGGAATGCTCGACAACTATGGCGAGTAGCGACTCAGTTACATATAACTTTTCTGCATTGTACCTGTTTTGAATTACAAAGTGCTTGAGGTAGATTTCTGGAGTTCTAGAAATGGCTAACGTAAGTAGTCTCCTGGTGAGTACTTGATTCGTGAGAAGAAATATATTTAACGCGACTGACGAAAGGCCCCAGAAAGGTGCGAAGGGAAGACGTTCGCCAGATACCGCCCTCATCTTAAACAACATGTGCCAAACACAACTTTAACTATGAACCTCTTGCTAGTGTAACTGCTGTTTATGAGAGAGCAATGCGCCTCTCAATTACTTTTGAAGCTTTATTGCATTTCTGTTGTTAGTAGTGGCCAACCAATCCTGCTTCCCAGGGACCTCAATTTAATTACGATTAGAGTAATTACACTGTGGACCTACGAGAGCGGATAGTCAGGGCTATCCCCGAGTGTCTTTTGGATGAGATGGTGAAATATCGCGGTCTGCGGCTCTCGCTGCATCTTACAAACGTGAGATGGCTGTGGAGATGCAGCCCGCCCTGGTAAGTGGAGAGTGTGGCACTACTGACTGGCATCCAACAGATACAATTCAAACATATTTACGTTTACGTTTTGAAAATAAAATAGCGTTCTTCCAGTTACCGAGATAGGCGGGTGGAACTGATTAATACTTTTTAGAATTCACAACCGTGTCTCTCCTGCTGCCACTGTTTTTCATTTTTAGCTGTCGACGTTGTTGCTACTAACATGCCTCAACAGTGCTAGGAAAGAGTAATCTCAAAATAATGTACACAGTCCAAATATTTTATCACGTATCTTTTAATATAACACACTGATCGCGAAAGAAACTGGTATATGCATGCATATCCATATGAAGAGATATGTAAACAGGCAGAATACGGCGCTGCGGTAGGCAGCGCCTGTATAAGGAAACAAGTGTCTCTCGTAGTTGTTAGATCGGTTACTGCTGCTACGAGGTTAGTCAATTATTGTCCGCAATTTAGTTATATTTTTATTTTGGTAGTACTGTCGTTTCACGTTGATGACGCATGCTTTGTTTATTTGCTGTTATATATTTGCAATATTGAAGCTGCTAGGGTAGTTTCGTTATCGCTGTCGTGCTGTTAATCATGGCTGTTCCGCTGTCTATTTGCACCAAAGAAGAGCAACGTTCAGTGATAGGTTTTTTGTGGTCGGAAGACGTATCAGGGACCGAAACTCATCGAAGACTTTCGGTATAGTACGGGAACAGTGTTTTTGCACAACGGAGTGTCTATGAATAGATTTAAAAATTCCGAAATGGTCGCTCAAATCTTACGCACGACGAAGGAACTGGACGACTGTTTACCGCCAAAAATGAAGAAACCATTGAGCGTTCAAGTGAAATGATTCTCTCGCGATTAACTATTGACGAAGTGTCACATAGTCTGCAAATTGCTAACGGTTCTGCCCACGAAATCATTTATAACGTTTGTGCAAGATGGGTCCAAAAACAACTCACACAGTGGCATAACCAAACGCGCTTGGACATCTGCAAGAAACAATTGGATCGTTATGATAACGAAGGGGACAACATCTTAGACAGGATCATTACTGGTGACGAAGCATGGACCCATCATTACGAGCCGGAGAGTAAACGACAGAGTATGGAATGGAAACATCCAAATTCGCCGTGCAAAAAAAAGTTCAAGACGCAATCTACCGCAGGAAAACTGATGCTTACGGTTTTTGGGACGCACAAGATTCAGTACTGGAAATTATGGCGAAAGGAGCACAACAATAAACAGTGTACGTTACAGTGAGATGCTTAGTGCCAGGCTAAAGCCTGCAATTCGAAGCAAGCGCAAAGGACTGCTGTCAAAAGGTGTTGTGTTGTTGCACGACCCTGCCCGTCCGCATACTGCTGCCCACACTGCTGAAACGCTCCAGAAACCCAAATTTGAAGTACTGGATCACCCTCCATATAGTCCCGATCTTGCCCATTCTACCACTTGTTTGGTCCACTAAAACAGGCATTAAGGATCCATCGATTTGCTCAGTGTAAGCTCAGTGAAAGAAGCGGTGCATTCCTGGCTCGCAGCTCAACCGAAAACCTTCTTTTATTAAAACATCAGGTAGCTTTTACAACGATGACAAGTGCGTTGGAACGCATGGAGATTATGTCGATAAATGATGTTGTTGTAAGTTTCCTATTTGATTGCAGTAAAATTTTATAACTACTTCGCGGATAATAATTGACTTACCCTCGTACAATGGCAGGCTATCAAGATTTAAGTGAGTTAGAACTTGAGGTTATAGTCGGCGCACGAGCGATGGGACACACCATCTCCGAGGTAGCGATGAAATGGAGATTTTCCCGTGCGACCATTTCACGAGTGTATCGTGAATATCAGGAATCCGGTAAAACATCAAATCTCCGACATCGCTGCGGCCGGAAAAAAAAATACTCCAAGAACGGGACCAACGACGACCGAGGAGAATGGTTCAATGTGACGGAAGAGCAACCCTTCCGCAAATTGCTGCAGATTTCAATGCTGGGCCATCAACAAGTGTCAGCGTGCGAACCATTCAACTAAACATAATCGATATAGGCTTTCGGAGACGAAGGCCTACTCGTGTACCCTTGGCGACATAAAGTTTTACGCCTCGCCCGAGACCTTCAGCACCGACATTAGACTGTTGACGACTGGAAACATGTTGCCTGATCGGATGAGTCTCGTATCAAATTGTATCGAGCGGATGGAGGTGTACGGGTATGATGAAAACCCTTGTGAATCCATGGATCCTGCATGGCAGCATGGGACTGTTCAAGCTTCTGGAGGCTCTATAATTGTGTGGGGCGTGCGCAGTTAGTGTGATATAGGACCCCCGATACGACTAGATACGACACGTACGTAAGCATCCTGTCTGATCACCTGCATCCATTCATGTCCATTGTGCATGCCGACGGACTTGGACAATTCCAGCAGGACAATACGACTCCACACACGCCCAGAAGTGCTACGGAGTAGCTCCATAAACACTCTTCTGCGATAAAACACTTCAGCTGGCCACCAAACTCCCCAGACATGAACATTACTGAGCATATTCGGAATGCCTTGCAACGTGCTGTTCAGAAGAGATCTCACCACATCATACTTTTATGGGTTTCATGGTGTCAGTTCTTTCCAGCCCTACTTCGGACCTTCGGACATTAGTCGAGTCCGTGCCACGTCGTGTTGCGGCATTTCTGTGAGTTCGCGGGGGCTCTACACGACATTAGGAAGGTGTACCAGTTTCTTTGGCTCTTCAGTGTAAATCTCTTACAATTGTGAGCGCTCTTCTCAGTTTGCGCCAACTTTGTAAGCTATCACTGAACGAGACAGGTTTTCTTCTTTCGTTCGTGACAAGCCAAAATGGATCGGCAGGAGAGATACACAAAACTGAGCCCGAAGATTATGAGAGTTAACAGCGTGTTGGTCAATCTTTGGATCGCAATACTGCAACGATTCTGTGCGGGACGGATACAACAAGTCCTTGAAAGATTTCCAGTTGCATGCGGCTCCTGATGTCTGCGTGGAACTCAAGTAATTCCCACAAATTACGGGCCAGTCTTTCGTCGTCACGGAGCTGATTCTTAATAGTCCCAGATCTGTTCCATCGGTTTCAGATAAGGCGAATTTGAGGCCAAGACATCAGCATGAGTTCACTACCGCGCTCTGAAACCCATAGTACCATGATTGTAGCCGTGTGACACAGACAAGCATCGCATCACCATTGGAGAGGACCTTAAGCATAAAGTGCGGCACGTGGTCCACAATAATGTTTACGTGGTCCCCAATTCTCGCAATGCGTATGACTACTGACATAGGTCCCATGCAGTCACAAGTGAATGTCCCCATGGCATAGCACTGCCTCCACTGATCCCGTGTCCATGGATAGAAACATGTTCTGTGTAGTTGTTTCCCTGGGTGATGGCGTATCGAGATCCCACCATCGACCTGGCGTAACAAGAAACTTCATTCATTCACCAACAATCCAGTCTCATTGACTCCGTGTCTGCTGCAATCACAGCTGATCGTTTTATTGGGTCAGCATGGGAACACCTGCTGAGAAGCCACCTGTTCAACAATGTGCACTGAACAGTGTGCTCCTAAACACTGGTGAGCTCACCAGCACTGTACCACTTCGTCATATCTGCCACACGTCGCCGCCCTTCCTGCTTACATGGAGCAGACGACCCCCCGATCTCCACGTTTGGTGACGAGGTGTGGACGTCCGACACTTTGTCACCTACTCAAGGTTTCACCATTGTAAGGTTTCTACGTAATTTGTCTATATGTGGTACACTGAATATTCTTATTTCAAAATCTTTCTCTTCGTGTAACGTGTGCTTTAGGTATTGCATTCAGCTGCTGACCAATACTGTGTTCTGAATGTGAACAGTGTCGTGAAACAAAACAATAATCTTAATGCAATGCTGGGTTTGAAATAATGAAAATAAATTTAATTAAATCCTAAAAGAAACTAACTGTGCACTCAGTGAAAACTACTTAACTGAAACTCAGTATTGAAGTACACTGTTTATATTTCTCCATTTGTAATTGTTATTGTTCTGGCTAAAGCGTACTGAAATGTGTAAAGTTCAGCCTCTGACAATACACGTTTTCTGATTTTGAACCAAAAAAAAACGAATCTTCATTACTCTGCCTGTAAATCACGAAGAATCAATTTCTCTTGCGCCTGACTGCGATTATAAAAGTATTTTCTAACATGTACTAACCATTAATACAATAATGCTCCTGCACACAACAGAATACTTCCCACTTTTTGCAGCTGCAATTGAGCGAATATTCTGCATCCAGCAACATGCTAAAATAATTCAAAAGAAATACTGCGATCCACGCAGAGTGGAATGTATGCTCACAGCTACTATATATAATTGAATGATCAGGTATATATATATATATATATATATATATATATATATATATATATATATATATATATATATATAATTGAATGATCAGGAGAGGTTTGGTCAACAAACCTTAATCGGTGTGAAAAAAAATGAAAGAAACCAATAAAAACTTTAAATTTACTGTATTCTGAAAACTGACAATTAAAACACTGACAAACTTTACTTCGACAGTTTGATTAGCAACAGCTTTAATTATTCCACAGCGTCTATAATCAATAATCACGCATCTGGGCACAACAAAGATACGAATATTACTCTCAATGTACGCATACACATACCTGACAAAAACCCTCCAGTGCGTAAGCAAGCAACAACTACGTGCAGCAAAAAGGCACATTACCAAAGATCCTCCGGCGCTGTTAACACGGTCGCGGCGCGCTGGAACCTGCGGCTTCTCTCCAGCGTCCCACTACTCTCAACAACTGTTCTCTCGCTCTCACTCGCGATAATAATATCTCAGAGTTTGTGTATGCACAGCACAGCAGAATCAGCAGGCAACTTCCCAAAGAAATATTAGCGTCCAACTTCTAACATTTTGAAAGTTACGTAGCATGAAGTACAATGTCCGGCTCGAAATATTCACAAAAAAAGTACTGATCAGCACAGTAGAAAATAACTGTTTAAGACAACATACACTGTTCACTCTAAATTAATCAGCTTACTTAGCACACCACCTGGAAATTCTGACCACATACTGTCTGCTCACAAGAAAGCAAAGTGAGACCTGCTCTCAAGTAACTCTCCGGATGCTCAGCGTACTGTGTTGTGTCTGGTGTACTGACGTTCTCGAAAGCAAACTGAAATCAGCAAATGCACAAGTAAAGAAAAATAGTCTACTCTAAATTTTTCTCTGCTTGTCAGAAACAATCTGTGCCTGCGCGTGCTGTGCGCATACGACAAAATATTTTAAACTTTAATAAGACTGATGGAGGAGGTTTTTCTTTAAATTCTGATTATTCTTATAAAGACTGTACAACCCGAGAAGACTCTAACAGTTACGAAATTCTCCCATTATAAAAATTACAGACATTTCAATCAATCGCGTAATTTGCGACATATGAAAACAATGAAATGCTAACGGCCTTGCCACGTTGTTAACACAGGTCCACGCCGCATCGCCAAAGTTAAGCAACGTCAGGCCCAGCTGGTACTTGGATTGGTGACCGTGCGGAGAAAAACCGGCTGCCGCTGGTCTCACAGACGTCGAACTGGCGTCCAAATGAAACTCTTACACCAGGCCGTGGTGCCCCACGACATTTATTTATTTTCATTTCTTTTTAACAAAGAGATCAAATCAACACAAATGGTTAGGTATGTAAAGGACAGAGATTTCCTTCAATTAATAGTTCTGGCAAACAAACATTTCATTCCTACACTTGCATGGGTTACTTTGAAATATTCCTCCAAAAATCTTCTCCATCATCAGAATCAATAAGGTAGCGTTATATACAAATTTTCCCCTCCATAATAAAGTACTGCAGATAATTTCTCCCAGGTTCCCAAATATCAGATCTCCTCCTCTGAAACTCAACTGCTCGCTAGTATGCCTCTAACAAGAGCACTCCTGCGCTGCACAACTGGCTGGCGACCAAGCGCACCACAGATTCCATTGAATACTGAGTCGAAGATATTTCCCCTACTCGTACAGCGCGGTCGTGTACACTACTTGATCAAAAGTATGCGGACAGCCCCAAAAACATACATTTCTCGTATCAGGTGCATTGTGCTGCCACCTACTGCCAGGTATCCATTATCATTGAGCCATTAAATATCGTGAGAGAGCAGAATGGGGCACTCCGCGGAACTCACGGACTTTGAACACGATCTGGTGATTGGGTGTCACTTGTGTCACACGTCTGTACACGAGATTTCCACACTCCTAAATATCCCTAGGTGCACTCTTTTCGATATGATAGTGAAGTGGAAACGTGAAGGGACACGTACAGCACAAAAGCGCACAGGCCAACTTCGTCTGTTGACTGACAGAGACCGCCGACAGTTGAAGTGGGTCGTAATGTGTAACAGGCAGATGTCTATCCAAACCATCACACAGGAATTACAAACTGCATCAAAATCCACTGCAAGTACTATGGCCGTTAGGCGGTAGGTGACAAAACTTGGATTTCATGGTCAAGCCGCTGTTCATAAGCCACACATCACGCCGTTAAATGCCAAAGGACGCCTCGCTTAGTGTAAGGAGAGTAAACAGTGGGAAAACATTGTGTGGAGTGACAAATCACGGTACACAATGTGGCGGTCCCATGGAAGGGTGTGGGTATGGCGAATGCCCGGTTCAAAATGCCTCTGAGCACTATGGGACTTAACATCTATGGTCATCAGTCCCCTAGAACTTAGAACTACTTAAACCTAACTAACCTAAGGACAACACACAACACCCAGCCATCACGAGGCAGAGAAAATCCCTGACCCCGCCGGGAATCGAACCCGGGAACCCGGGCGTGGGAAGCGAGAACTCTACCGCACGACCACGAGATGCGGGCGAATGCCAACAGTAAAATTCGAAGGCGATGGTGTTATGGTGTGGTCGTGTTTTTCATGTAGGAGCCTTGCACATCTAATTGTTTTGCGTGGCACTATCACATCACAGACATACATTGATGTTTTAAGGACCGTATTGCTTCCCACTGTTGAAGAGCAACTCAGGGATGGCGATTGCGTCTTTCAACGTATTCGAACACCTGTTCATGATGCATGACCTATGGTGGAGTGGTTACACGACAATAACATCCTAGTAATAGACTGGCCTGCACAGAGTCCTGACCTGAATCCTACAGTACACCTTTGCGGTGTTTTGGAACGCAGACTTCGTGCCAAACCTTACCGACCGACATCGATACCTCTCTTCAGTGCAGCACTCCCTGAAGAATGGGCTGCCATTCGCTAAGAAATGTTCCAGCATCTGATTGAACGTATGCCTGCGAAAGTGGAAGCTGTCATCAAGGCTAAGGGTGGGCCAGCACCATATTGGATTCCAGCATTACCGATGGAGGGCGTGACAAACTTGTAGGTCATTTTCAGCACGGTGTCCGCATATTTTGATCACATAGTGTATAAGCGTACTTTGGTCAAGTGAGAGCCTAATCGGTAGCAAAAGACATTAAACAGTAGCCTTAATAAATAGGAACGATACACTGAAATCACCAAACTAAAGAGGTTCCATTATTTGGCAACCGAGGGCGATGTGGTGTACGTAATACCAGCCACTTAGGACAGCTGCCGGTGTTGATGTGGCATAAACCGAGAGGCCAAACCAGAAGCAGCTGTGGACGAGCAGTCCGCCTCGAAGACCACACTGGCGCCTTGAGAGCGGCTAGCTTATCAAAGCAGGAAACTCTCGCAGTAATGCCAACATTTCCAGTGACGTAGTTGTATCAGGCCTCACGTGAGCACATGAGTGTACTTTCCCAGTTGTGCGAATTATTAACACGGCAGTCTTTTAGCCCCACTGCAGACCGTTAACAAAGATTCGAGCTTAAAGGCTTTGTTCTCAAGAAAGTGATTGGTTCTTAAGTAATAGAAGCCAGTAAGTTGTCCTCGACGGTGAATGTTTAACAGGAACAAAGGTATCGTCAAGAATGCTCCGTTCAGTGTGATAGAACCACTGTTATCCTCTGTTAACATCAATGATCTGACGGACAGAGTGGGCAGTAATCTGTGGTTGTTTGCAGATGATGCCCTGACGTACGGGAAAGTGTCATCATTGAATGACTGTGTGCGGATACGAATGGCAGCTACCTTTAAATGAAGAAAAATGAAAGTCAATGCAGATGAGTAACAGAAACAATCCTCTGTAGTTCGAACACAGCACCAGCAGCGTGCTGCCCGACACTCTGACGTTCATTCAATATCTGTGTGTGACACTGCAAAGCTGTATGAAACGGAAAGAGCTCGAAAGATCGGTAATAGGAGAGACCAACTGTCGGATTCTGTTTACCAAGGGAATTCTAGGAAAATGTATGTCATCTATAAAGGAGAGAGCATACACAGAACATTGGAATACCCACGACGTCGCATTAAAGGAAGAGATCGAAGCAATTCAGAGCCAGATTACTAGATTTCTTCCCTCGAGGGAATGCATAAAATTTCCAAAACCAGCATTTAAAGCTGACTGCAGAACGTTTCGATTGCCTCCACCATACATTTGGCCGAGCCGGTTCTAGGCTCTTCAGTCTGCAACCGCGCGACCACTACGGTCGCAGGTTCGAATCCTGCCTCGGGCATGGATGTGTGTGATATGTTTAGGTTAGTTAGGTTTAAGTAGTTCTAAGTTCTAAGGGACTGATGACCTCCAATGTTAAGTCCCATAGTGCTCAGAGCCATACATTTCGCGTAAGGATCGCGAAGATAAGATGAAAGCGGCTATTTTTTTATGGCAATGCATAGTTATATTTACTGGTATTTTGTCTGTGGTGTAATGTGAAGTTAAGCTCATGATTAGATAAACAGTTGAGCTCCTATTTAAGTTTGTAAGCAACCTCGTAATTCTTGAAAAGTTATTAGCAATGCAAAAGTTAATCAGAAGCTTGAAATTAAGCTGTGTACTGCAACGCTCGTGGCGAGAGTACAGTCTGTTCTGTTAAGTTTAAGAAAACTGTCCTGTTAGCAATAATACAAGCAATCTGACTGCAAGACAATATAAATAACTAACAAAAATACCCTGTCTGAAAATTATGTCATTGTTGAAATGTTAATTGTATCACACGTAAATTATAAATGGCCGACCTGTCTGCGTAATGAATAAATGCTGAGCTGCTGCTATCTCCAAAGTACAGAAGCAGCTCCTGCTAAGCTAGTTAAAAAATAAAAATTCTAGCTTCTAGGAACGCAATGTGCAATGTGAGCTTTAAAGTACAGGGACATGCACAAAACTTTTGTGCAAATAAATATCATTACTGCAGTGACGGTTGTCAATTAAAATTCCGTTACTGAGAAACTCGCGAAAGCAAAATTATATATGCGAAACTTGAAATAAATAGACGAATGCTGATTGATGAAAAACAATAAAATAACTGTATTAACAATACTTTATATCACTAAGACAAAATTGTAGCATTTGAAATATTAAAAATTCACTTCACAATAATAGTAGAAATATCTGAACAAATTCTCTTTACTTTCTCACAAACATATATTCTGCCCATCTGTGAAGAAGAATTAGTAAATCACATGTTGTTACGTTATCATAAAAATCTCTAATCCTGATTCCCTGACCAGATTATTTACTACGCGTGGTTGTCTCGGCAAATGCTCTAATACAGTACTTTTGAAGTCTTGTAAATTAATTTACTAATTATCTTTCCATAAATGAAAAATGATATAACAACATTATTGCTGGCACACAGCACGGCCCAAACACCTCTTACTCCATCACAAAATACGACTCGACTCCTACTTTCTCCAAGGCTGAACTTCACTCACAAGCAAAGGTTCTAACTAACAGGGCCTCGCAGCGCAATCGCTTTGGCAGAGATGTTGCCCGCTATTACTCAAATAGTATTGAACCTTTGCTTTTCCGCGTGACATCCAAATATTACCAAAATTACAATTTTCTGTATAATATAAAACTCTTACAAATATAAGAGAAATCAGGGCTTTTCGTTCGCTTCATTTGCGAGTGGACCGGGAAAAGAATGAGTGGTAATGGTACAAGGTACCCTCCGTCAAGCACCACACAGTGGCTTGTAAAGTACGTATGCAGATGTTTTAGGCTTGGCTTCACTGACCTAAAGGCATATTAGTTCGGATCCCTCCCTCATCAAAGGAGAAACAACAGGAGTCCGACCCGCCCCCACCAAGCGCCATGCAGATCATAAAAGGACAATTATTCCAGCGTTGCGAAGACACCTGAAGGAGACTAGAACACTTCGTGTAGTTTCGGGAAGACGTGGAATGCGCTTGATCACATGTCCCCGCCTCGGGGGAAGGTGGAGAAAGGGGACGTTAGCAACTAGGACTTCGGCCATAAAACATCTTTTTTTTGTTTTGTTTTGCTGTTCCACAAAATTTCGGGCGAACTGCCGGATGTTTGTAACTTCCTGGCACGATATTTCGGCGCAGAGTCTTCTGGCCATCTTCAGGTGATACTGGCTATAACTCCCTGAGCTCTGGTATTTTAAGACACACCGGCACATGCGTGGTGGATTCACTTGGCGTTGCGCGTCCATTACTTCAGCGCATTCGATACTGCTGCGCCGTGCGCCCTCCGTCTTGAAAACTCGTCGCATCGATATCAATTCGATTGTCTTCCCGCGGTTCCATCTCACAACTACACCGGTTAGGGAGAACACGAAGTTTTTCGACGATTGGATTCCACGCCGAATTCAATTGGTAACCGCCGTCACGATTAATAAGAGACTCATTGTCAGACAACCGCATTTCCACGGATTCATTAATAATAGCAGTCCAAAAGTTGGACGGGTGGGCCACAATTTTTGTCTCACTGTATTTCATGGCATGACCAGTGGAAATAAAGTGTTCGGCGATGGCAGACTTACGAGGTTGAAGAAGGCCAGTGTGCCACTGATGTTCCACAATGCGATCCTGCACAATACGCGTCGTTTGCCCTATATAAGATTTGCCGCATTCACACGGAATCCTGTAAACACCTCCGTTGCGCAGCTCTAGGTCGTCGTTGACAGATCCCAACAGCGACGAAATTTTTGCAAGAGGGCGAAAGATTGCTTTCACTTCATATTCTCTTAGTATTCTGCCTATTTGCGCTGAAGATGATGGAGACGCATTCCATCGAAACGTTGCTACGAGACGACTACGCTGTTCGGCCCACAACCCGTGAAGACATCATATATAAAAAATGTGATATTGCAGTGCCGGCATCGGGCAGGCGAGTTTCAAGTACAAATGCCTCTCCCGTACGGGAATATACACAATGGATGTGCGAGTACAGTTTGTAGACAAATGGTTGATGACATATGGAAGTTTGGTTGTGACCTTGGGCCATGGTAGGATAGCCAGATGGTAAGGATACCGTTCGCGATACGCGAGGAATACGGGTTCGAGTCCCGACCCGGCACAAATCTTCAATGTCGTTATTCCATCACATAGCCGATGGTTGTCCATGTTCGTAACTGCGAATACATTAATGCACTTATTTTGAGTGTTTCCTCAGAGGTGTGCTATTGCCTGCCTAACTCCTCTTTGATATCTCAATTAACTTCGGCACATTCAGCACTTACGGATTCCATACTTTTCCTTTTTCCTCATGTAGTAACATTCTGAAATGCCTTCTTCCGTACTGTCCACTTTTCTGATTTTCTGAGATTACTTTTACGCTATTCTTTTCTTTGTCTATTAACGACCAAACTAATATATTTTTCTCCTCATTAATTTTTAAATGGTCGAGCAAACTTCTGTACCTGCCCAGTAGGCAAAATAAAATCAAGGTGATTCAGTGCACTATTCCACGCCTTTCACCTGCTAGATAACTTTATTTTCGTTAAGGCGTATGTTATTTGAACAGCTAAGATAACTGTATAGATAAAAAGCAAATTACTATGACTGAGTAGTTTGGAGCAATCTTTACCCATTCGCAGGCACGTTTCAGAATCTATGTGCTCCAGAGTTATGGTTATCTGTTGTCTGTATGGCTAAGGTGTAGGTAATAAATATTTGTTGGTAAATGACATTGATCACTCATTTCATGTTCGTTCATTCAGCTGCCAAATTTCCCTTCAGCGTCTCACTTAGTTACAATATACAATGCCCTTTTTGCATTTGACTAACTTTCTTCTCTTCAGTTTAATCTTATTTTTACCCAGGTCGCTCAAGAGAAACGGTTTTGTTCACAGTATTACTTCTAAATAAATCAAGAGAGCATCCACATCTAAATTAAAAATGAATGAAAAAAACAGGTGGTTCAATGCAGCACTCTTTATCTTCGGCTCGGATTAGAACCGTTATAATACCCTGCTTTAGTAAGGGAACATGTTATCTGAATAATAAAACTGTTCCTTTGTGATTGAAGAGCAAAGGATAATTGCTGAGCAGTTCAGGGTCACCTCTATCCACGTTCTCGCAGGCACATTTAATAATTCAAGTTATCAAAATGTAGGATTACCACTTGAAAGTGATGATTAATTGAGAATAACGACTATTTGTTGTGTGCACAAGTGATAACGGTAATATTTTAATCCATGTGAACACACAGAGCATGCAAGATGCAAAAGGTAGTGTAGAGAGTAAGTCCTATTACTCGATTAGAGATCTCCATGCAGATTAAAAAGTTTTACTGATTGATAGAACCTTCGCGGAGCCAATACTTGAGTTGTCCATGAATCTCTGTGATTGGTCAATTAGAAAAAAAAACGATTAGATAAGAACACAGATCGTGAGATATGAAGAGGAAGAGGATATACCAATGAGCAACAAACAATGTGCAGTTGTACGCATTTACAGGCTCATGCTCGGAAGAAAGTAACAATAATCGTTCCACGACAGACAGTCTATATTGGTACTGCGATGGTATTTTTCGGCTAGTTAAAATGTGTTTGTCGTTATAGGCGAACCCTAATACCAAGACAAAGTATCGTTTAATTAATTATTCTGTAGTACCCAGGAGCAACTTTCGCTCACGAGCACTGAATTATAGTGTAATCCAAACTCCTTCCACAAAATTTCAGATTTGTTCAGGGATACCTTTGAGTGTTTTGGTATGAGTGACCAACAATACCCAGTGGCTCTTTATAGAGTGATAATGTAATTATTATTTGTTCGTTTTCGTAAAACTACCTTGAGACAGTGAAGACGTGTGTAACATAGAATAACCAAAGCGTACGAGACAAAAATGCAACAACCCTCAGACGAAACACGTACACTTTTATCACAGTGTTTTCCGTCAGTGTACAATACCACACTTGAAACATCCTGGCAGATTAAATCTGTGTGCCGGACCGAGACTCGTATTCAGGAACTTTGCCTTTCGCGGCAAGTCCTCTACCATCTGAGCTACCCAAGCACGACTCACGCCCCGTCCCTGTGTGCCCGCGGCACACAGTTTCAACCTGCCAGGAAGTTTCATATCAGCACACACTCCGTTGCAGAGTGAAAATTTCATTCTGGAAACATCCCCTAGGCTGTGGCTAAGCCATGCCTCCGCAATATCCTTTCTTTCAGGAGTGCTAGTTCTGCAAGTTTCGCAGGAGACCTTCTGTAAAGTTTGTAGGAGACGAGGTACTGGCAGAAGTAAAGCTGTGAGGACGGGGCGTGAGTCTTGCTTGGGTAGCTCAGTTGGTAGAGCACTTGCCGCGATAGGCAAAGGTCCCGAGTTCGAGTCTCGGTCCGGCACACAGTTTTAATCTGCCAGGAAGTTTCATATCAGCGCACACTCCGCTGCAGAGTGAAAATCTCATTCTAGTACCACACTTAACAAATGCAGAACCGCTCCCTTACAGGCATTGTTCAAATTTTCGAGCGCGATGACCGCGGAAGACTGTACAGCGACGCACCATTTATTGTGTTACACGCTCGAAGACAATTCCAGGTTTTGAACGGACAGTACCTCGGTGGCTGCGATTCTCGTAGCAAACAGGTCCGTGCGAGAACCTCCCGGAGTCTTATAATCTAGGATCGCGCCTGCAGAAGAGGAAGTCTATTGGAGACACGTCTGCTGAGCGAACTATCCACTGAACAGAACCAATCAACTGTTGTCCAGCCCAAATGCAATAGCTCCAACGAGCAGCCGGAGATCGTGCTCCCATTACGCCAAAATGCTCATATGGGGTCCCTGAACAACCTGTGAAAGTTTGTCGGTGGTGTTGTGATTCACTTCTGCAGCTAAGAAAAGCTATAACAAACTTTAGAAGCACAATTATTCATTATTAAATATATTTCAATCATGAAAATCTGTACGTTCATTTGACTGTAGACAGGGTAAATCTAAGCAGAGTTTGGTACGGTTTACTTAGCAGCAATGTCGTCATTGAAATTCTGGACTATCTTGGATGTTTCTCAGAGTGGTTTGATAGTGCCAGTGACTGCTACCCAGCACTAGATGCAGTGATCGATGTGAAAAGCGCAACAGCGTGAAAGGATTACTCGAATGAAAGGAAATCCCAGAGGCTATACAAAACAGAATCTACCGGCAGTTGCGTAGCAATGGCAGTTTTATATAAGCTGCTGTCAACGGTAACTACTAGACAAAGCAGTGTATCTACTTGTTGAAGTTAGTTTTTCATGCGTACCAGTCGACATAAATTCAATAATTTGCGTAGCAGTGTTGAGTTTCACCTTTGGTGGTAATTCTGGTAGCGCGCGCCGCGGAATTTGAATCCCTGCCAGACGTCATGGACGTCGAAGACCCCTAGAGGTCTCTGCACCATCGCGCCTCAAGCTGTGGCAGCGCACAATAAAAAAAAATTAAAAAAATTAAATTAAAAAAAATAAAATAAAAAAAATCTCTGCTGGACACATGGCCTTGCGTTAGACTGCTTGCTTACTTTCTTGTTCTGCGTACGAGTGGACGTAGTTGTTAGGTTTCCTTGTGACTCCGTTGTTTCGATCTTGTTGTTGTTCGTTCTGTCCTTCGTTGGTCGTGTCCGTCCTCTCCCGTTGTGTTGTTCGCGGGCCACTACGTGGATCCCGCCGCGCTTTCCGCCACTTCAACCCCGCGACGCAGTTACAACAGTAATACCAAATCATTGGGCCTGGAGTCCAAGAGGGGATCCAAGGAGAAGAGACCATCAGGTCTTGGCAAATCATAGACCACAGCCACGCTCCATTAGTCAGTGACACAGTCAGACCACATCTAGAGATGTGACTACCATATCAACGAGTCTCAGTTGGAGTGGGTCCAATCGTAAAAGTACCCAGCTGTAGCAATTTGTAGGAATACGAAATTAAACTATCACAGAGGCTCAGTCATAGCCCGCATGGTCCAGTCTCTGGATTCAAGACCACAACAACAACAAGTTATTAACATGAGTACGTATTTACGAAACTATGGTAACGTTGCACAGTGGACACCTCTCAGAATGTCGTCATCGTCGATGACTCCAGAGTTGTCAGTACAAGTGCATCGGCAGTCAACCAAGGGCTGCCTTCCAGTGGTCTAGCGACGGCACGGCCACGCCCCCTGTGCTCCAGCCTGGCCACCAGGGCGCTGGCCTCGACCACATACAGAGAGAGCCGCCGTCTGCAGCGGCAGTGACAGTTGCTCTCCGGGGCCCGGACAGTGTAGTCGCCGACGACGCCGGTGGAACCACACAGCAGTACAGTGACGTACGTCACTGTTCAGTGTTTAACTCGCTTCAGACTCGTCAACTCACAATTAGAAAAATTACTTGCTGGCAACTTTAATTTAGCCAGGAGCAACAGAACTATTGTACAGAGACTTCTAAGTGTGCATGTTAACTCCATCATTTTTACATATCTCTGTCTTTGAATGCTCATGCCCATATCACTATCCTTGGCGTTTCAGTGTATACTGCTTGCAAGCATTCTTGGAAATTGCCGCCTTGTGATGGAGGTAACATGCACACTTATAAGTCTCTGTACAATAGTTCTGTTGCTCCTGGCTAAGTTAAAGTTGCCAGAAAGTAATTTTTCTAATTGTGAGTTGACGAGTCTGAAGCGAGTTAAACACTGAACAGTGACGTACGTCACTGTACTGCTGTGTGGTTCCACTGGCGTTTACATATCTCTGTGTTTGTAGGCAGCCGACCGAAGTGGCCGAGCGGTTGTAGGCGCTACAGTCCGGAACCGCGTTGCTACTACGGTCGCAGGTTCGAATCCTGCCTCGTGCACCGATGTGTGTGATGTTTCAAATGGCTCTAAGCACTATGCGACTTACCTTCTGAGGTCATCAGTCGCCTAGAACTTAGAACTAATTAAATCTAACTAACCTAAGGACATCACACACATCCATGACCGAGCCAAGATTCAGACTTGCGACCGTAGCGGTCCTTCGGTTCCAGACTGCAGCGCCTAGAACCGCACTGCCACTCCGGCCGGTGGTGTGTGATGTCCTTAGGTTAGTTAGGTTTAAGTAGTTCTGAGTTCTAGGGGACTGATGACCTAAGATGTTAAGTCCCATAGTGCTCAGAGCCATTTGAACCATTTGTAAACAGGCAGAATACGACGCTGCGGTCTGCAACGCCTGTCTGGCGCAGTTGTTGTATTGGTTACTGCTGATACAATGGTGGGTTATCAAGATTTAAGTGAGTCTGAACATGCTGCTATGGTCGGTGCACGAGCAATGGGACACGGCATCTCAATGACAGCTATGGAGTAGGGATTATCCCATATGACCATTCCATAAGTGCATCTTGAGTATCAGGAATCCGGTAAAGCATCAAATTTCCGGCATCGTTGCGGCCGGAAAAAGATCCTGCAAGAACGGGACCAACTACGACTGAATGAATCGTTCGACGTGACAGAAGTGCAACCCTTTAGCAAATTTCTGCAGATTTGAATTCTGAGCCATCAACAAGTGTCAGCGTTCGAACCATTCGACGAAACTTCATCGACATGGGCTTTCGGAGCCGAAGACCCACTCGTGTACCCTTGATGACTGCACGACACAATGCATTACGCATTACGTGGGCACCTCACACCGACAGTGGACTGTTGATGACTGGAAATATGCTGCCTGCTCAGACGACTCTCGTTTCAAACTGTATCGAGCGGATGGATGTGTACGGGTATGGAGACAACCACGTGAATCCATGGACCCTGCATGTCATCAGAGGTCTGTTCAAGCTCTTTAATGGTGTTGGGCGTGTGCGGTCGCAGTGATATGAGACAACTGATACGTCTAGATACGAGTCTGACTGGTATCCAAAATTGGAACCAATATTTTTCCAGTATAAACTGGTTCTGCCTTAACACATTAGCATACCTGACAATTTATACTGCCATACGACAATTACACACCACACTGGACCTCTGTGAGTAGCTGCAAGCTAATTACGACCATCTAGCACATGGCAGAAATTTAATGGCATTTGTATTCCACTGCCGGCCGAGCGGTTCTAGGCGCTACAGTCTGTAACCTCACGACTGCTGTGGTCGCAGGTTCGAATCCTACCTTGGGCATGGGTGTGTGTGATGTCCTTAGATTAGTTAGGTTTGAGTATTTCTAACTTCTAGGGGACTGATGACCTCAAATGTTAAGTCCCATAGTACTCAGAACCATTTGAACCATTTTGTATTCCACTGCTAGAATATGAATATACTGTCAGTAGTGCATTGATCTTCACTGTCTGTATAATTAAGGGACCTACCATGAAATTATAAACCACCTTTCACTAATGGCTCAATAATACTTGATTAATTACACACACATCGTATCCATGTATCATATAATAAATATATCACGTACTTTCACCACACAAATAAACCATTCTGTATTCACAAGTAGAACGGTAAAAGCCTTAAATGTACCAATAACCTTGAATGCAGAAATTTAATATTATGTTCCTGTTAAAGTAAACGCCTTACTGTCGTGGTTCTAGTGACACACCATCTAGAATAAAATCACACACATTATGTTGTCAGTGTTGCTCGATACTCACCGGACAGAATGAAATCATACTTCATTACGCTGTCAATATAGTTACTCACTTACCTTATACCATTAAAAGATCAATTTTCTGAATTGACTAAGCAAAGTAAAGGCATTACTTTTATCCAAGAATCACAATCTATATGACTTGTAATTTAAAGGAAATGCAGGAAATGTCTTATAGGACATAATAGAAGATGATAATCATTCTTAATTATAGTTTAGTTCATTTACAACCAGTCTTGAGCTTCCAGGTTTATGTTCAGGTTTGCGTCACCTTTAACTTTTAAAGTTCCCAGAAGGGAAAAAAGTTATATTTCATTTATTTAAAGAGACAGAAAAATCATCTTCAAATGGAATTATTACCAAAGTCAAGTAATGATAGATTTCGACTGCAGCTGGGGTGCGTTGGTATTCTTTTTAGGTGTCATGACAGCCAGTCTCACAATGTTTTCGGAATGTGACTAGATATCGACCTGTACAATGTTATTGAAATTATTTCACATGTGAATGTCAAGAACTACGGAAATAAATAGTGGTCTTCTGTTGTTATATTTTAAAATACATTTCGGGAAGGGACTACTTTCATTGTTGTACAGTGATTTCGTAATGTCATTCGTTCACTTCGATATTCAATGTTGAAGAGGTTAAGGCAAAGTGTGTATTTCTGTTAGAGTGAAATTAAATTTGAGATTACCACAATTTCTCATTCCAGTGAATAGAACAAGTTGTTTGAGGCAGATGATGAAAATGGCAAAGGTGATGAAAGTAAAGAAAAGAGTGGAAATGAGACTGCGTATGCTGGAAATATTATATTCATGTACGGGTTTACTTATAAATATATATCTACATTTACAACTACATCCACACTCCACAAAACACCGTGAAGCTCATGGCAGAGTGTTATTAGTGTTTCTTTCCGCTCCATTCACGTATAGAGCGCGGGAAAATCTATTGTTTGAAGTCCTCTGAGCATGCAGTAATTATTCTAACCTCTTCCTCACAATCCGCATGTGAGCGGTCCGCTGCTACCATCGCAGGCCGCAGTCTCGCCCATACGGGAGTCTTCCGATGCTCAAGTGACGGAATGTTTGCACGATTCTCCTTCGCCAACGATTTCCTGAACGCGAGGTTTAAAACTTCGGATTTCGTTTTGCTGTCTACAGCTGTCACACCAGACTGGTCGACATGGGACTCAATGGAGGCATTAGACACCTTAGAGATTTTACATAGGACCATAATTTTCTGGGGTTTTTTGCCACATCTTTTGCTAGGAAATGGCAGTGGCGGTTGTTGTATGCTTCGCGGATAGATCTTTTCAAAACTCTCTTTGCTTGTCGTCATTTGTGCGTTCTTTCCTGAACCGAGGGTGCAACAGCCTCGCTTCCTCAGACTCTTCCGAATATCGTTATTAAACCATGGTGGGTCTTTTCCATCATTTATCCACTTACTAGGCACTTAATTTTCCAGACCACATTTACAGTCTACTTGAACTTTGCCCGTAATTCCTCCACATCCCTCTCACTGAAACTAAACGAAGACAGTTCACTCCCTAAGAGAGAGGTTAACAACTTCTTATCTGTTCTCTCTAGCACAAACGCTCTCCTAGCCTTCTGGAATAGTTTATTAACTTTCGTTACCATAGCTGCTATAATGGCGTCATGATCGCTAATCCCCGTTTCTATACAGACATTGTCGATAAGATCCAACCTATTTGTAGCTACAGGTTCTAAGATATTTGCATTGTCTGTGGGCGGCTGAGCTAGCTGCTCAAGACAGTTTTCAGAAAAAGTATTCAATAGTATTTCGCACGACTGTCTATCTGCATCCCCTGCAATGGATCCATAGGCACGCCAGTCTATACTTGGTAGCTTAAAGTCGCCTCCATATGGTATTGCATGATCTGAGTATTTAATCTGTACTGACCGTACACTTCCTTTGAATGACTCCAGAACTGTCACAGCGGAACCGGGTGGCCGGCGAAAACATCAAACAGTTAACTTGGTTTCATCTTCACCTGTTATACGCGACCAAATCATTTCACTGTCACACTCAACTTCGACCTCAGTAGAGACAATATTTTTGTCGTCTGCAATGGACACTCCTCCTCCACCTGTGGCCTCTAATCTGTCTTTCCGATATACGTCCCAAGACTCGCTAAATATTTCAGAGCTTTCAACTTAGGGTCTCAACCAGTTCTCGGTTTGTTACGAATACTTCGAGAGTTTACTGATAAATTATCTTTGAGAGAGACCAAATGCATTAATTAATCTGTTCACTAGACCCAACAATCACAAAACATTTTGTGATAGATTCTTTTGTGTGTTTGTCTATTTTTTGTTTGTCTGTTGTCGATGTATTGTGCTCGCAGCAAAAGGTCCTAACAATGTGATAAAATTGTCTCTGATAGTGCTGTTGAAAGAATTACTGTTTGTTGCGCGTATGAAGAGTCTTGGTAGAGACGGCTGGATATTTTGAGTAACTATTCATACATGAGATTGCAGGTTCGAGCGCTGTTGTCCGCGTCTCTTCCCGTCCACGTCGCATTCAATGTGAAACAATTCTGCTGTTTCAATACTTCCTAAAATACTAATAAAGGTCGTGATGCTCACCTTTGTTCTCGTGAAATCATAACGGTTTATTGTGTCTCTTGTACAATTATCCACATAACATCAAAAGAAGCGAACAGAAAACTCTAGTTACCCTTAGTTACGAGTAAACCACAGAGAAAGTAATATTCCGAGTCAACGACATAATTATCATAGAGTCTCTCAGATAACGTCTTTGCCACTTAGCCTTCTCACAGTCGATTCAGTACATTACATATTTATTACACTACAATTTATTGCAATACACTTTATGATATACACGAGAGAAGGTAGAAAAATGTCAATAAAGTGATTAATTATCTAAAAGCACTAAATTGTTACTGCATAAATGAAAACATACCAGATTAGGTGCATGCCTTGACGGAGAACTAGTACAGTCAATAGGGATCAACTAGAGTATGCTCTGATCAAGTTGAATTATCTGATCATGATGTGATGTAGCTCAGAACAGGCAATATGAAAGCTGAAAGTAGTAAACAGTAACATTCAGAATATTAAACGAGAGGAACATTGACCAATTGGAACAGGAACTGAAGGTAGCAGATTGACTGAATATACTGCATAGTATAGAAGTGTTGATGAATGTTCCTCTATGTTTTTATATATAGTTAAAAATGCAATAGATAAGTACTGCCCACAATACCAAACAATTATAGACCCAAATCAACAGTTCTCGTTATATCAGAACTCATAGAAAACAGTACACACATGCAAATTTTCCACTATTTTGAAAGGAAGAAATTGCTGAGCAATAGCCAGTTTGGCTTTCGATCTCAGCTATCAACAACAAAAGCCGTAGAGTGACTCCTCAGTAACACAGGTGAAGGACTCGAGAACTAGAAACTCATTCGTGCTACACTGTTAGATTTAATCAAAGCCTTAGACTCTTTCGCACATGATGTAATAATGGGAAAAAAACTAGAGCATTATGGTGTTGTAGGTATGCCATTGCAACTATTTTAGTCACACTTACGCAACAGGGTACAATTAGCAAGGGCAAACAACTAAATGTCAACGCCCATGAAATAAAGAGGTATCCCAGAAGGCTCAGTGTTCGGACCTTTCCTGTTGATTGCGTGCACTGATGATCCAGAACATTATGAGCATGCCCGCCGCAAGGTTGAACGCCTCCTGGCGGTGTTGTGGGAACGTGATACGTTAAGGAAAGAATTTAAGTGGAATAGAGCGATGAATTTTAATGAAGATACGGACAGCAAATGTGGAAATCCACTGATATAAGCGGTTTTGACAAAGAGCACATTGTTCTGGCGCTGCATCTGGAAAAGCGAATCTCTGAAACTGTGAAACTGGTCGGCTGTTTGCCTACAGTTGTCGTCAGCACCTACGGAAATAGGTTGAATGATGGTGAAATGACAAGTAGGCCGTATGGTATTGGACGACCACTTCTCGTCACAAACGTAGAGGTCGGGGCATCCCCCACAGCGTCATCCAGGACAGGCAGCGATCTGTGGCAGGTCTGACGGCAGAGTACAGCGCTGGCGCAGGCACAAGTGTTTCAGAACGTACCGTTCAAAAGCCGTTGTTGAACATGGAGCTGAACACCACACGACCCCTAAGTGTTCCTATGTTAACCCAACAGCATCGTCGGTTACGATAACAGGGGCACAGCGTCACTAAGTTTTCACCGTGGATCAATAGAAACGTGTCGCCCGTCAAATGAATCACATTTTTTGTTATACCAGGTCGTCGTCATCCAGTGAATCGCTGCTCGAAACTTTCACCGCGCCGCAGATGGAGAGCGATGAGAGCAGAATTATGCTGTGGAGCACTTTGAGTTGGCTTATGGGACCTTCGGTAGTACTCGAAGACCCGTGTCAGCAGTGAACTACGTGAATATTATTGCGGACACCATCATCCCTTCATGATTGAAGCATCTTCGAGCAGAATAATTCTCCGAGATGCAATGCCAGAATCGTGCTGCAGTGGTTTCGGAAGCATGATAGTGAACTCACAGTGATGTCGAAGTCAGAAAATGCCAGTTAGAATACATATCGGGCGCCAGCTACACGCCCACAAACCACCGTCCCGTAATTTTCGGCAATTTAGTGACGTGTAATTAGACACCTGGTGCCACGTGCTTCTGTACACCTATCAAGGACTTGTAGGATCCATGCCAATCAGAATCGCTGCTTTACTGTGTTTGAAAAGTGGCCCAACACACTATTTAACAGGTGGTCATAATGTTTTGGTTAATCAGTGCTTACCAATGACTTCCCAAATTACATGCCATTTGACAATATACTCTATGCTGATGGCATTACATTAATTACAGAGAGAGTAAATCTACAAGATGTCTTAAAATACAGCGGAGTCGTAACCGAAATGAGCAGTCATTGGTGCAGGGCCGATCTTTTATCTATAAATAAAACAAAAACTGAAAAAATTTACTTCCCCCTAGAGCCATTCAAACAAGATACAAAAAATTTCAAATTACTGAGACAGCATCAAAACCTCACGTGGGATGAAGACACAAATTATCTATGTAGCAAACTTGCTGGTACTCTCTTCCTACTGCGGACCCTGACACACATTATTAATAAAAATTTTATAATTTCTCCATTCTTCCTTTCAATTACAACTGCTGTATGTAGCACTACTTTGGGGTCATTAATTAGTTCAGGTACCCTATTCAAATGACAGAAGAAAGCAGTTAGATGTATGTTAGGTTTAGCACCAAGACAAAGCTGCAAAAATCACTTTATGTACTCAACACAATGACACTGCCTAGTATGTATATCTACAACTGTACAATATATGCAAAAGAAAAAAATAAGGAATGATAAGATGCAATGTCCATATTCATAATACTAACCTGGATCTTCCATTCTCGAGACTGGCATTAACACATAAGAGCTATGAATTTCTGTAATAAACTCTTAAAGACAGTGATTGATCCATCCAGTGTGAAAATCTCATTCTGGAAACATCCCCCAGGCTGTGGCTAAGCTATGTCTCCGGTGTATCCTTTCATTCAGGAGTGCTAGTTCTGCAGGTTCGCAGGAGAGCTTCTGTAAAGTTTGGAAGGTAGGAGACGAGATACTGGCAGAAGTAAAGCTGTGAGTACAGGGCGTGAGTCGTGCTTCGGTAGCTCAGATGGTAGAGCACTTGCCCGCGAAAAGCAAAGGTCCCGAGTTCGAGTCTCGGTCGGGCGCACAGTTTTGATCTGCCAGAAAGTTTCATATCAGCGCACACTCCGCTGCAGAGTGAAAATCTCATTCTGTATTGATGAATAGTTTTAAGCATACCATCTATCCATGAATAGTTTTAAGCATACCATAAATGTGTGGTTCAAATGTATACGGTATTACTCAATTTATGAATTTCTGAAGCGACACACAGAAGGTATCCAATAAGCAGCCAAAAACTACGTTATGAAAAATGTCTATACAGGGTGGTCCATTGATAGTGACCGGGCCAAATATCTCACGCAATAAGCGTCAGACTAAAAAACTACAAAGAACGAAACTCGTCTAGCTTGAAGGGGCAAATCAGATGGCGCTATGGTTGGCCCGCTAGATGGCGCTGCCATTGGTCAAACGGATATCAACTGGGTTTTTTTTTAAATAGGAACCCCCATTTTTATTAGATATTCGTGTAGTACGTAAAGAAGCATGAATGTTTTAGTTGGACCGCTTTTTTCGCTTTGTAATAGATGTCGCTGTAATAGTCGCAAACGTATAAGTACGTGGTCTCACGTAGCATTCCGCCAGTCGGACGGTATTTGCTTCGTGATGCATTACGCGTGTTAAAATGGGCCGGTTACCAATTGCGGAAAAGGTCGATATCGTCTTGATGTATGGCTATTGTGATCAAAATGCCCAACGGGTGTGTGCTATGTATGCTGCTCGGTATCCTAGACGACGTCATCCAAGTGTCCGGACCGTTCGCCGGATAGTTACGTTGCTTAGGGATACAGTAAGTGTTCAGCCACATGTGAAACGTCACCCACGACCTGCAACAAATGATGATGCCCAAGTAGGTGTTTTAGCTGCTGTCGCGGCTAATCCGCACATCAGTAGCAGACAAATTGCGCGAGAATCGGGAATCTCAAATACGTCGGTGTTGAGAATGGTACATCAACATCAATTGCACCCGTACCATATTTCTATGCACCAGGAATTGCAAGGCGACGACTTTGAACGTCGTGTACAGGTCTGCCACTGGGCACAAGAGAAATTACGGGATGATGACAAATTCTTTGCACGCGTTCTATTTAGCGACGAAGCGTCATTCACCAACAGCGGTAACGTAAACCGGCATAATATGCACTACTGGACAACGGAAAATCCACGATGGCTGCG
This sequence comes from Schistocerca gregaria, assembly GCF_023897955.1. NCBI lineage: Eukaryota > Metazoa > Arthropoda > Insecta > Orthoptera > Acrididae > Schistocerca > Schistocerca gregaria. The sequence continues at coordinate 127,266,688 of NC_064922.1, forward strand.
ACAAGTCGAACATCAGCGACCTTGGCGGGTTACTGTATGGTGCGGCATTATCGGAGGATGGATGATTGGCCCCCATTTTATCGATGGCAATTTAAATGATGCAGTGTAAGCTGATTTCCTACATAATGTTCTACCGATGTTACTACAAGATGTTTCACTGCATGACAGAATGGCGATGTTCTTCCAACATGATGGATGCACGGCACATAGCTCGCGTGCGGTTGAAGCGGTATTGAATAGCATATTTCATGACAGGTGGATTGGCCGTCGAAGCACCATTCCACGGCCCGCACGTTCACCGGATTTCTTTCTGTTGGGAAAGTTGAAGGATATTTGCTATCATGATCCACCGACAACGCATGACAACATGCGTCAGCGCACTGTGAATGCATGTGCAAACATTACGGAAGGCGAACTACTTGCTGTTGAGAGGAGTGTCATTCATGTATTGCCAAATGCGTTGAGGTTGACACACGTCATTTTGAGCATTTATTGCATTAATGTGGTATTTACAGGTAATCACGCTGTAACAGCACACGTTCTCAGAAATGATAAGTTCAAGAAGGTACATGTATCACATCGGAACAACCGAAATAAAATGTTCCATCATACCTACGTTCTGTATTTTAATTTAAAAAGCCTACCTGCTACCAGCTGTTCGTCTAAAATTGTGAGCCATATGTTTGTGACTATTGCAACGCCATCTATCACAAAGCGAAAAAAGTGATCCAACTAAAACATTCATATTTCTTTACGTACTACACGAATTTGTAATAACAAAAATAGGGGTTCCTATTTTAAAAAACGCAGTTGATATCCATTTGACCTATGGCAGTGCCATCTAGCTGGCCAACCACAGCGCCATCTGGTTTCCCCCTTCAAGCTAGACAAATTTCGTTCTTTGTAGTTTTTCCGTTTGACGCTTATTTCGTGAGATATTTGGCCCGGTCACGATCAATGGACCACCCTGTATATTGGGCGCCAGTTGCCTGCCCAAAAACCACCGTCCCGTAATTTTCGGGAATTTAGTGACCTGGCGCCACTTACATCTGTAAACCTATCAGGGACTTGCAGAATCCATGCCAAGCAGAATCGCTGCTTTACTGTGTTTGATTCCCTGTGCCTACGGTCCAAATGTGGTCGCCAGCCTTCGGATGGCGAGGAATGTCGGTGGCCGCAATCTGACCGTCAGTGAAGGGATTCGAAGTCCGACTGACGGACACAAATAACACCGACATGGAGCAGACAGACCGATCCATCAGAAGCACCTGGCGATGGCGCAAAGGTTACTCGCCGAAGTTTCGTGGGACTTCAACGGTCGCATCCGGCTGGACACTCGAGAGCCCTGGAGACAACACATACGCCGGGAAAGCCCCCGATCGCATAACTAGTCATACTGCTGCAAAAAAAAAAAAAAGAATCATTGTTTGAAAGGAAAAAGGGAAACAGATGTCGGTATTATAATGAATCTCTCAAAACAAACTAACCATTTAAAAGGGCACTTCTCTTCAGAAACGAAATAAAATAAGTCCTAGTTGCACTGAACCATTATCATTTCAATAAAGGTCAATGAAGATGATATTTCTTTATGTAGTAAGGTACAGGATTATTCTTGCTTCTCTGATACTCGTGCAGCATCTTTTGATGTGGAAGACGTAAGAATGTTATGTCAAAGCTTCGGATTTACTGAATGGGTAGTAATCAGAGGTTTTCGACAGTCGCTAGAAGAAAAAAAGGTCCTGCTGCTCTATTGCCTCTGATAAATACAATTAACTGCGTACAAATACCCACCAGTCAGTGAATGTGACAGAGGGTTTTCACAAGGAAACCTTGTTTTAAGCCCATTAAGAGCGTAACAGTGCGTCACTGCTGCCAACTTGGTGTTCAACAAACTACAACTCATCAAATGAACACTTTATGTAAAGGCCTCCTTCCTGAAAGGGACACACATAGCTACAGACAGTAAAAGTGAGGAGCAGAAGCAGGAGGAATACGCTAGTAATATTCTGATGCTGTTTGGGAACTTGCTTCAAACAAGCAGGTGCATTGCAAGGTCCCTCTTTTACGCATAATTCTAGATATTATAAATAAAACCGAATTATTTGCTTACTTTGAGGTACACATTAAAAATATGATATAATTTCTTACAGCCATAATCCGTAAACATTAGCAACTGGCAAAATGTCACGGAGTACCACTTGTAAAGATAACACCATAAGCTGATATACAATTTTTGATTTCTCTGTACTAGATTTTATTTTACTTCTTTCCTGCTTTATTTTCATTACACATGGGAAAGATTATTTCAGAATTAGTTTCGTAAATTTAATTGTTGGCATAATTACGTTCCTGTTTACCTATTGTAGTTGTTATGAATCCGACTGCCATTTTCAATTACTCTCATGTTGTATACTTCTTTATCTGGTAACATGTCGTTTGAATTCATTTTCTACGGACAGAGTAACACGAAATTCTGATTTTGTACATGTAAAAAACTGTTAATTGGTGAAATCAGAATATTTCAAAGTGTTGTATGAAGCGAGGTATTTGAGCGACGTAAAATTATATCGAGAGGTTGAAGGAGAAGTCACCAACAAGGAGGCGGGAGCGAGAAGGAGAGTAAAGGTGACTTCGTTTCTACTGCTACACATAGTGTTCGTGTGTGTGTGTGTGGGGGGGGGGGGGGGGGGGGGGGGGGGGGGGAGTTGGGGAGAGAAAAATATAAGCGTTTGGACAGCGCTACATTTATGATCTCGGTGTGTACCGTGACAAAAGAATTACGGACTTTACATGTCGTGTTGTTCATTTGCCGGAAATGTGTTTTGACTCATTCACCATAAAACTTTGATATACAGACCGATAAGCTATGTGCAATCCGTAAAGAAGCTGTTTTCGATTGTAGACAGCACAAACTACTTAGTGCATATCATGTACTGTAGAATGAAACAGAAAATGTGGTTACACATTTTCGTGTCGTACATTGATAAGTAGAAGTTTAAGTTCGAGTGATATGCCGATTGTCGTGTAATTGAAGTGATTGCGTACACAGTTATACACGGTGCTTACACTTCCATTTAAACAACGGGCTCATGATTTACGATACAACTGATTTGTTTTGCTTTCTTAGTGTCGATGGATATACTGTGAAAAGTGCCGCGCGACGATCGTAAACCATACTCCGAGAACTATGACTAATATGCGCAACAAACATAATGGCATCAGGTTACGTCACCCGCTAACGCAAAGGATCCTGTCTTACGTTCGTCGCTGCATGCAGATACGCAGTTGGAGTTAATTTGCAAACATCGAGCGTTCCTGTTAGATTTGTAACACAGGCGCCCCCGATCAAGGAGCACAGCAAGACAGTACCGATTACTGGATTACACGCTCAATGATCATGGACTAACGGGACGGACGTTGACAATTCGCCAACAGCATTAGCTAAGTGGAAACTGGTTTGTAGGAACATTGCCTAAGAGACACAGTGAACTATATTGTTCTCAGATAAAACTACAGTACCGTCCTGAATACAGCACTAAAAAATTCAGATGTATTGTATGGGTAAAAGTAATAGATCGCTTACCCGGCTCTTGAAAGTGATGTGTACTTTTCTCTACATGGTTGTTTTTGAGTAGCAGAAGTTTACGTTGGGAAGCTTTTACTTTGTTGACCATATTGTTCGTGAGATTATTTTCTATTCAGAGTTTGACTTAAATCATTTAGGAGACCATAATGTCTCCTAAAAATGCCAAATCAGTTAGCCAATCAGGGTCATACAAAAGTGGCTCCAGATGTCCTTTGCCGACCGGTGTGTCCGTGCGGTTCTAGACGCTTCAGTCTGGAACCGCGTGACCGCTACAGTCGCAGGCTCAAATCCTGCCTCGGGCATGGATGTGTGTGATGTCCTTAGGTTAGTTAAATTTAAGTAGTTCTACGCTCTACGGGACTGGTGACCACAGATGTTAAGTCCCATAGTGCTTGGAGCCATTTTTGAACCAGACGTCATTTGTCCTTCAAGAACTAAATCACAGCGTGGTGTAATAGAAAAACTACAGAAATCGGTTTTCCTACGCTCATCCAGCATACCTCAGCATGCTAAGGGATATCTGGGGACTCCCCAAACGACATCGAAAATTCTTTGATCTGAAGATGAATGAGTCTGTGAGAACGAATATAGTTCACGATATGCACCATTATGTTCGTCATGTCTTGAAGACCAATAACTTTCACACAAAGAGCCTCTTGGTATTCAAAGTAATGAAAGAAACGTAAATTCGGCGTATTAAGCTTTTTCCTCAGTAGGTCAAACCTTTTTGCTTTACCATGTTGTGCTGGCACCTCATCCGTGGTTACATGAAGCAGCTTTCCCCCCAAGTAAGTCCTATTCCTCCAGCTGCCATTTAGACTGCTTCTAAAATGTCCACCCCTATAGCATTGTCCTTCATAGAAATCATATTCAGGAGCTCTTCCACTGCATGTAGATCATCTTCCACGCCACGCCACTCAAAAATATGACTCAGCCATGTCATTAAAATCCTTGGAATCATCAAGTGTTATAGAGTACGCTAAGAGGTTTTCAATTTTGGCTCCCAATTGTTCATATAAATTCCTGCCAATGTCGCTGATTCACCGATATATTGTAATATTGCAGAGTGGTATTCTGCTGCATGCGGCAGTAGTAGGCTAGCAGGGGTGGTGATGCACTTCGTTAGTGCGGGTTGCCTACATCCAGGGGCAAGCATGTACTCAGGGGCAAACCTACTCTCTTTTGATTGAAAGATCCTTAACGGTTCTTCAAAGCAGATTATGACCCCCAGAGGATAATCTGTCCTTCTGACAAACTCGCCACCCGTCCCCCTCCCCTCCTTCTCCCCCACTGCTCTGTGAACTCCCCTCACCAATACAAGCACATTAATGACATCAAATTATTTGACTAATTAATTAAACTGATTGATTAATTAACCCCTTAGTCTTTGGGAAACCCCATAGACCTCTCGATCCCCTCCCCCAACCAGAAATTGCCAGATAAAAGACTCAGCTGATTGGCTATTTGGTAGGGAATCGATTGCATAATATGGAATATTGTTTAAGCAATTTCTGGTGGACAAAACAATGTGTGGAATATTGTTTAGTTAAATAATTTATTGTATACAACTTGTGTATAGAATATAGTTTATTTATATAAAGAATTTGGGGGAAATCGATTGCAGTGTATGGAATATTGTTTAACCAATTTCTGGTAGACGAGGTAATATGTGGAATATTGTCTATTTAAACAATTTATGGGATACAAGGCAGTGTTTGGAATATAGTTTATTTGTTTAAGTAAGAATTTGTCAGGAAATCGACTGCACTGGATGGAATATTTTTTATTTGAACATATTGAGGGAGACAAGGCAGTACAGAATATTTAAACTTTTTATCTCAATTATGCAAGGAATACTGTCAACATAATTCATTGCACATAATTCCACTGTTAAAAATCTTTCACGTTGACCACAGGGCATTGAGTGAGGGGCAGACTGTTTCACTATTCTCACATGTGCAGGCCACAGCACGCCTGCTTGGACGCTGCAAATTCGCGCTAATTCCCAAACAAAAGAGTCAGGTCATGGCAACCCTTCGATACTGATACCTGAGAAATTCCTGTCGAAACACTAGCTCTCCCTCCCTCAAGTGACCACGTCCTGTTACCTGCGACTGCTGGGTTACTTGTTACTTCCTACTGGTGGTTACTAGGATTGGAATATTTGGTAGGATTCGATCCCGCAACTGCCAGGTTTCCAAAACCTACTGTATTTGTTTTCCTTCGCCTCCTCTCGGTGGACACGGACACAGTTAGGTCATTTGGCAGGAATTTCACTATGATGGAGGTACCTGAAACTTTCAAATTTCAGCTCAGTTACAAGATATGTCCTTAAACAATCTGTAGATGGGTTGGACCAGTCAGTGTGCTCGCAATAGCACTATTGGAAACAATAAATAGATCAATGATGAATTGAATGTTGCGACTGGATTTTTAAAGCAGTATGTAACCCTGAATTAGGTTTTCCCCTCTATATTTGGAAGAAGGAGTGAGGATTAGTGCATCATAGGATAGGAACAACAGTAGGTACCAGTGCAATGTACTGAGAAGCACTAAACAGGACACACTTGAATGTGATCCAGTCCACAGCAGTGGGCAGTCTTGGCTAGATGCCAGAGATTGCTAGAACACTCAAACATCCCACGCACTCAATGTCCACACTCAGTATGCAAGTTGCCTCATACGCCAGTGCCAATGCTCAGAGGTCGCTGAAAATTATCCCAGTGGCCACAGTCGCAGTCGCGGATGTGTGTGTATGCCAGAGTTACCAATATGTCCAGCGCCAACACTTCTCAGTGATCAGTACTGAATCAATTTTCCAAGGAGAATACATATGACACACACAATCGCGGGGACAGCCCAACTCATACTGAATATTAGTTCGCTATTCAGGTATCCATAGAGCACCGCCACTGAGACCTGCCCCAGAAGCTGTGGGTAAGAACCAACTACCTGGCCAGCTGGAACTTTTCTCTGTACCCACCACTCGTGAGTGCCTTAAGTCAGAAATGCCCACTCGTTCCAGCAGCAGGTTACCTCTGCCATGCGCCCTGCACATCAAATAGTATCATCCTATGAAACCAGCCACATATTTATCACTGTAATTGCAAATAAATATTACGATTGCAGGCCCAATCTGATGAAATTAAACAATGAGCGGAGCATCGAAAATGCCTCCGCCTAATGGCCAGCCGGCCGGAGTGACCAAGAGGTTCTAGGTACTAAAGTCGGGAACCGCGTGACCACTACGGTCGCAGGTTCGAATCCTGCCTCAGGCATGGATGTGTGCGATGTCCTTAGGTTAGTTAGGTTTAAGTAGTTCTAAGTTCTAGGGGACTGATGACCTCAGAAGTTAAGTCCCATACTGCTCAGAGCCATTTAAAACATTTGAACCTAATGTCCATGGCTCTGAAAATGTCAGTATCAATGTCCCTCTTATGACTGGACATAATTTTCCACGTAAAATGCTTCATCCCTCCGCACAGCTATCGGTGCTTTGAAATCATAATCTCCCACGTCAACCCCATACCTCCCATGGTCATTTTCATTGCACATGTCAGAACAGTGAACACAGTAATTTTACACCCCAACACACAATTTATACACCTGCCGATCACAGCGAATCTGTCACACATCTGCTACTAAGCATAATACTCGGCACATGTTCAGTTTCTTTGCACATGTCATAACAATGACCGCAGTAACTTTACACCCCAACACACAATTTATACACCTGCCCATCACAGCTAATCTGTCACACATCCCCTACTGAGCATAGTACTTGGCCAATAAGTGATTGCTGGTGGGGCCAAGCAATACTGAGCGAAAATCAGCGCTGAATGGACATGCCTCAATTGTTTCTCTTGTGAGCGGTATCAGTGTCACTTACGAAGAGAGCCATAATCCTCTTATAAGCAACCAGATGCAAAAACACGATCGCAATGACAAAGTTACTGAACCTGCAAAAAAAAAAAAAAAAAAACGGTCTTGCTTCTACAGGCACCCACAAGTATCGCTGACAATATCCATATTAAAAACAATACATGCTTTATAAGCCAAGCTATGGTATTGTTTCTAAATGAAGTGGTCTTCCACACACATACCATGACATTGAATATAGATTGTGATGGTGGTGTGTGTATTAACAGACCGAGTGCAGGTGCATGTCGCCAGTAGTATAAGCTCATAATAAAATCGCACTCATCACCGGATTTAGAAAGTGATTCGGCTGAGAAAGGTGGTATTAAGCTGATATTTGCCTCTCCTCCATGTCACTGCTAGATATTTCCCATGTAACAAGCAGTAATTGTACCACATTCCATATCAATACTATGTAGACAGTGTAACAGAGGTTCTGCGATATATCCATGGGGTTATAGGCGAGGGAGGATGATGGTTGACTGAGAATTATCACATACAGTAGATGGTTTGCTACGTGAGGAACCACTTAAAAAGCAACTGTAGATTGAAGTCATAAGAAATGCACATAATCTTATGACCAGTACACTGGCTATTCAGAGCTATAGTGTTACACTTTCTGGCAGAAATGCTCTTTGCATTTTGGAATCAAGTCAATCCATTCAACCACATATTGTGTTGGATCCTATGGAGACGTTTTTTAATCATTACAGCCATTGGTGAATCATACTTGTGGTATTCTAGTCATCTTTTTCGAATCCATCTACTAAGGACTCCATGCAGTAAAACCCCAGCATTGTTTTTTAGACAGTCCTTCTGCATCTTGTAACTGTTCCTAAGTCTCTGACCCACCCTCCCTAGACCTTTGTCCACGTGATTAGTCCAGTTTAAGTCGGAACTGAGTGGAAGTCGGAGACCTTCTGCAGCCTGTGGAAAAACAAGGTGAGCTGAGTAATGCTACAAAAAAGGTTCAAATGGCTCTGAGCACTATGGGACTTAACATCTGAGACCATCAGTTCCCTAGAACTTAGAACTACTTAAACCTAACTAACCTAAGGACGTCACACGCATCCATACCTGAGGCAGGATTCGAACCTGTGACCATAGCAGTCGCGCAGTTCCAGACTGAAGCACCTAGAACCGCTCTGCCACAACGGCCGGCTAACGCAACAGACCGTGTTTTTGGAAACGACCATCATAAAAAATATAGTAAGGGTCGCTTCATACCTACATGAGACCCAAAAAGTGGTGCAGATGATGAATGTATTTGAAACTTGAAGTCTGGAAGCAATTCCGTGTACTGGTTCGGTCCCTCAGGGAACCTGTCTACATACTAGAGCAGTGTTGCATTTGAGAGAAACTCAAAGTTTGTAAACAGTTCTACATGTTCATTTGACTTCCACTCCATCGTGTTGGAATCTGCAACGTGTATCTGCCATACATACAGAGTCAGTTTCTGTTGCTGCTCAGATTTTTTTCCGTAAGTATATGCTATTATTGCTTACCAGATGTGCTTCATTATTTTCTGTTATACCTTCCGACTCTGATCTATACACAGAACCTGTCAGGCCATCTAGAAACTATAGCCTTTGGATATTTGTTTTTATTGCCCCAGCACTACCAGTGAGAAAAGGAAACTCGCTTTTTATATTGCTGTTAAAAATACACTTTCGTTGTGGCATAATGAAACAGTGGTTGCACAGTGCAAAACATTAACAGTGTGGTGACGAAAGCCAGAGAGCAAGTATCAGTGGTGTAGAGTACCTCTGGAACGAAAGGACGGATTCAGTGTATCGATTTAGAAGAGAAGAATCTTCGTTGTTATTCGTAACCTATAGTAAGTTTAAAATTACTTCCGATTTCTGACAGTTCGGTACAAGTTTGGGGTACGCTGAAAGTCATCACACGCTTCCTAGCGTAAATAATTGCGCAGTTAATAGCAAGTCAAACAACCAGTAGCGTAAAATACTCTAGCCAAGCGGAATCATAAAAAAAAACGGGACATTTGAGCGTCCCCAAAACAACTTTCGGGACAGCGGGACATTTTGGTAAGAAACGGGACTGTTCCGGGAAAAACGGGACGAATTGACGCCCTAACTCAGTGTCAAGTGTTGTAACAGATGCAGAGCAGCTGTCAAACAGTTCCGCATCCAACCACCAGGAGCGCTGTGTCTATCTCTCCATGCAGTCTGTTGCTTCTCTCTGTTTAAAATATTCCTTCCTTTGATATGAACACTCCATGTAATTGCTTTTTCGAGCTATACTTTTAACCTGGTTACTGTCTAAAGTTGTTCACGTTTACTGACTGAATTATTTACTGTAGAGAGAAAAAAAAGGTTCAAATGGCTCTGAGCACTATGGGACTCAACTGCTGTGGTCATCAGTCCCCTAGAACTTAAAACTACTTGAACCTAACTAACCTAAAGACATCACACACATCCGTGCCCGAGGCAGGATTCGAACCTACGACCGTAGCAGTAGCACAGTTCCGGACTGCGCGCCTAGAACCCGCGAAACCACCGCGGCCGCCACTGTAGAGAGAAACCAGAGTTGTATCTTCAAATTATTTCAAGACGACGATAACTCCGAGACTAATAAATTTGTTCTCTCCAGTGAGTCGTCCGATTACTAAATATAAGAACACACTAATGCAAAAAGCTGAAAGGCCGCCGTCTCCACCCGTCCACCTTCTCCAGTTTGCCGATGACACCGCCTTCCTTGCCCTTGCCCCCACCCTGCAGCGCTCCCAACACATTCTCCAATCCCATCTTGACCGGTTCACCACTTGGTGCAACCAGTGGTTGCTCAAGGTCACTCCCTCCAAAACCCAGGCGATCATTGTAGGCAAAACCACCCCTTCCTTCCGCCTCCTTGATGTCTATCACACCATGTATCGCCGTCCTATCGCCCTCACTCCCACCCTTAAGTACCTTGGCGTCACCCTCGACCCTCGCCTCTCCTGGACTCCCCATCTCCGGACAATCCAAGCCAAGGCACGCTCCCGACTCTGTCTCCTCAAGCTCCTTTCCGGCCGTACGTGCGGTCTGGACCGCTACACCACCCTATCCTTTGTTACGCCCATCTGGCCTGGATCTCCACCCCCCCCCCCCTACCTTTCATAAATCCCTCCAAATCCTTGAACGCCATGCTCTCCGCCTCGCCTATCGCATCCGTCTCCCCTCCCCCATGCAGATCCTGTACGATCTCATCCCCTTCCCCCACCTCCTTCTTTTCCTTGAAAGGATACGGATCCTGTACACCTCCCGCAAACTCGATCCTCCTCACTCGCTTGTCTCACCCATCCTCTCCCACCCCCGCCCGCTGCCGCGCCTGTATTCCCACGTCCCACCCAGTCTCCATCTCTCCACCCTCTTTACCCTCTCCCAAGTGGCTTCCGCCAGCTCCCCCTCCCTGATGATGTCCTCCTCCCCTCCATCTACCCCTCCTATCAACTTTGATCCTCTCCCCCACTTCCTGTGTCCTTTCCTTTAGGCACCCTCCCTCCGTTCTATTTCCTTTTCCCCCATCCCTCTTCCTCCACCCCTCTTCCCCCGGCCTTCCCCTCCCCCTTCTTCCTCCCCCTATCTCCGCTGCCCATGGCATCTCTGCTCTCCCCTCTCCCTCTCCCACACCCCTTCCTCCTCCCCCTGCCTTGGCAGGTCCCCGGACTCGCACACGCTCAGTGAACATTCGCGCGCCGGAGATCATCGCCATCAGTGTCTCGTGTGTGTGCCTTCGTTTGTGTTTAGTGTTCTTTCGCCGTCACGCCACCACTGTTCACGTGTGCCGTCGCAGTCATCCGTGTTATGTGCGCCGTGTCAACTAGTGTTAGTAATTTTTCTCGTCCAGCGTGAACGGCTCCATGTTTTTTTTGTTTTTTATTGTCTACATTTTTGCCCGCCATTTTGATTGTATTCTCTGTGACACCTATATGTAAAATATATTGTAAAACTCAAGGCTGAAGAGCGGCTTACTATGCTGCTGACAGCCCGCCTTTGTATAAGGTGATCAAAATCACAATAAAGAAAAAAAAAAAGCTGAACGTTGTGCTGTGACCGGCAAGTGTGACCCCGGCGTGACCTGAGGAGACAAGAACAGATCTGTAGAAAGCCTTTCCTAACGAAACGACAAGATGTCTGCAGAGCTGAACGCTTTTCGTCTAGCAGTTCACCTACTTCCATTTGGGCCCCATAACTGAGTGTCTGATTTGAACAGGTGGAAACAAGTTTCTGTTATATCAGAATTAAAGCTAGCGTGACAAACTTGCTCTCGCGGTAAGCCAGTTGGATTATCGTTTTGCAGCGGAATTACAAGACCACATCTTGACAGGCAGAATCCTATGACAAACTGAAACCGGAATTTATACGTCGAATTGCAGCCTCGCAATAAGATAGGATACGAAAAGTAGTTGCCAAGGAAGATATAGGAGATCGAAAACCCTGCAATATTTAGACGTCTTCGTAGCAAAGTGGACCTTAGTGCTATCCAGGCAATCTGTTGTGTACACTGTGGAATAGCAGATTACCACTGCAGATGAAAGGGATAGTAACATCACAGAAAGACAAGGCGTTAAAGGCAGAGGTGGAGCTCGCTGATCGTGTACAGGAGTCCATCGTCCCACCCAGGTCAGTGCGGCCACAGCACGGTGCAACATTACATAGCAACAGGTGTCTGTAGCGTGCGCAGGTACCATGTGCTAGCAGTAAAAGAGGGGCTATTGTGCACATGTGTCAGCACACTGTTGCCTCAACTTGGCACAGGAGACGATGGGGTGCACGATCGTCGATGTTCCATGAGCAGGTCAGCCAGCAATACAAAGTCACCTCGCAGTGAGCAATCGTTATGTTGGTACCATCGACGATTTGGTGATCAAACAAAGAAATGTACTGTACCATGTAGCTACCAGGGCAATCGGTCCTAGGCTCAGCCAGTCTCCCATCATCATCCAAGCGCCTGTCCATCTGGAATTTCTCATCGATACTGGCTCTGATTTAAGTATTCTTTCACGATTTTCAAGTCACCACTGCATGCCACCAACAGTTTTCTGTTTAACGGCCGCCAACAATTCAGTCGTAGCCACGTACAAGAACAGAGAACACGGAACTGAACCCACGATTACACCATCCGTTCAGCTGGAATTTTACCGTCACCGACGTCACAGAGACCATAATCGACGTGTATCTTTTCGACTACTATAGTCTTCTCCAGGAAGTGGCCGACGCTCGACCGATTCATGGCGTCACCGGGCTAGCTGCCTTTGGGTTCCACTACAGAAATTACGGAAATGGCTATTAGTGGTAAAGGGTGTCCTCCACCACGCGTCATATGCTCGCTTGCGGGGTATCTATGCAGACGTAGATGTAGGCTTGGTAATTCCTGTCACAGCATGAAGTTGATAAAGGCACATGTAGGCGAGTACACCGCTCTGCTGACAAACATTCAGAAACTGACTAGACCACCAGATGTTCTGAAACAGATTCTGCATGACACTGTGATTCATATTAAGACAACTGATGGACCAGCTGTCCCATGCAGACCTAACCGCCTGGCTTCTGATTGCCTCACTATAGCCGAGACAGAGTTCGACACTAGATTGTGTAAAGGCATCATTAGACCATGGAGCGGCTCATGGGCCTCTGCCTTGCATTTTGTGCTCAAAAAGAATAGAGCTTGTGCGGATTACCACTCCCGCAATATGAGAGCATGGGCTGATTTGTACCTTGCGCCATTACTTAGAGACTACAATCACGCTCTGCACGATGCAACGATTTTAAGCATCCTGGATTGTGCGAAGACATAAATGCAAATACTAATGACGAAGGATGATATTCTGAAGACGGCAACCATAATGCCCTTCGGATTTTTTGAAAGTATGTTTATGGCGTTCGGGATGAGGAATGCGGCGCAGACTTGCCAGAGGTTTGTGGATTCCATCCTCCAGGGTCTTCAGTTCTGCTTCGCATATCTGGATGACGTACTCCTGTTCAGCTGACAGGGAACAGCATTGCCAACAATAGCGAGAGGCATTTACACATCTAGAACATTATGGTAGCGGTCTGAATTCAGCTAAATACATTTCTGGACAGTCTGAAGTTACCTTCTTGCGACACAAAATCTCCTCAGATGGTTCCTTACCCATGAAAGTAGAGGTTATCATATGCATACAAAGGCTCACCACGGACACGAAATTGAAAATATTCTTAGGTGTGCTCAGCTTTTATCGCCAACCTCTGCCACACAGGTTGCTGATGTGACTGAGACATCTATCGCTGTAGCGCTACAATAATGGTGGAAGGAACATGGCGTCCACTAGCGTTTTTCTCACATGAAGTGTCGTAGTCACAGAGGTAGTGGAGCACTAACAACCGTGAGCTATTGGCACTACAGTATTCATGACATTTACAGGCCACATGTATCTGATTTAAGCATTTAAGCAGAACAACGCTAACTGCTTTCCACGCCAGTTCAATCAGTTCACTACAGACATTCAGCATGTCTCTGGTGTGGCTAACATGGTAGCAACCTGTCTTCCGTGCATCAGCAGTGTGGAAAGCCCGGTCGATTTTGCGGCACTAGCAAAAGCACTGCAGGAGGACGACGAACTGTGCATCTCCATCCACGATCCCACTCCGTCACTAAAGCTTCATCTTGCCGACGTTCCCGGAACAGATTCAAAACTGTACAATGACATCTCCAGAGGAAGACTCAACCCTTTTCTCCCACCAACATTTCGCAAGCAAGCGTTCGACAGCATTCACAACATGTGTCACACAGGGATACACACTACATTTCCTCTCTTGTCAGAACGTTATGTATGGCCCAGACAGAGAGATACTGCCGGCAATGGACAAGAGCCTACCAACTATGTCAAAGGAGCAAGGTATCCCATCACCTTCACGCTCCGATCGGGAATTGTCGGACGTGACGGCGCGTTTCGCCCATGTACACTCGATGTCGTGGGACAGCTGCTGTCTGCAAATGGTAACCGCTTTTTGTTCGCCGTGATCGGCCAGTTCACCCGCTGGCCAGGGGCAATGCCGCTGGGTAACATTATTTCTGGACCTAACGACAACATACAAGCCAGTCATCGAACTACACTCCTGGAAATGGAAAAAAGAACACATTGACACCGGTGTGTCAGACCCATCATACTTGCTCCGGACACTGCGAGAGGGCTGTACAAGTAATGATCACACGCACGGCACAGCGGACACACCAGGAACCGCGGTGTTGGCCGTCGAATGGCGCTAGCTGCGCATCATTTGTGCACCGCCGCCGTCAGTGTCAGCCAGTTTGCCGTGGCATACGGAGCTTCATCGCAGTCTTTAACACTGGTAGCATGCCGCGACATCGTGGACGTGAACCGTATGTGCAGTTGACGGACTCTGAGCGAGGGCGTATAGTGGGCATGCGGGAGGCCGGGTGGACGCACCGCCGAATTGCTCAACACGTGGGGCGTGAGGTCTCCACAGTACATCGATGTTGTCGCCAGTGGTCGGCGGAAGGTGCACGTGCCCGTCGCCCTGGGACCGGACCGCAGCGACGCACGGATGCACGCCAAGACCGTAGGATCCTACGCAGTGCCGTAGGGGACCGCACCGCCACTTCCTAGCAAATTAGGGACACTGTTGCTCCTGGGGTATCGGCGAGGACCATTCGCAACCGTCTCTATGAAGCTGGGCTACGGTCCCGCACACCGTTAGGCCGTCTTCCGCTCACGCCCCAACATCGTGCAGCCCGCCTCCAGTGGTGTCGCGACAGGCGTGAATGGAGGGACGAATGGAGAGGTGTCGTTTTCAGCGATGAGAGTCGCTTCCGCCTTGGTGCCAATGATGGTCGTATGCGTGTTTGGCGCCGTGCAGGTGAGCGCCACAATCAGGACTGCATACGACCGAGGCACACAGGGCCAACACCCGGCATCATGGTGTGGGGAGCCATCTCCTACACTGGCCGTACACCTCTGGTGATCGTCGAGGGGACACTGAATAGTGCACGGTACATCCAAACCGTAATCGAACCCATCGTTCTACCATTCCTAGACCGGCAAGGGAACTTGCTGTTCCAACAGGACAATTCACGTCCGCATGTATCCCGTGCCACCCAACGTGCTCTAGAAGGTGTAAGTCAACTACCCTGGCCAGCAAGATCTCCGGATCTGTCCCCCATTGAGCGTGTTTGGGACTGGATGAAGCGTCGTCTCACGCGGTCTGCACGTCCAGCACGAACGCTGGTCCAACTGAGGCGCCAGGTGGAAATGGCATGGCAAGCCGTTCCACAGGACTACATCCAGCATCTCTAAGATCGTCTCCATGGGAGAATAGCAGCCTGCATTGCTGCGAAAGGTGGATATACACTCTACTAGTGCCGACATTGTGCATGCTCTGTTGCCTGTGTCTATGTGCCTGTGGTTCTGTCAGTGTGATCATGTGATGTATCTGACCCCAGGAATCTGTCAATAAAGTTTCCCCTTCCTGGGACAATGAATTCACGGTGTTCGTATTTCAATTTCCAGGAGTGTAGTTTACAGAGAGACATTACGTCTTCCAGGCCAGTTTATTGACCCAAACACGACCCTCAAGCCACGCCAGACCAACCACAGTTCTTACACCAGCTAAAAAAAACATTACTCAAATAAACCCGTCGATAACTTGTCATCATGGCACGTTCCGGTGTTACGTGCGCCATAATTTAGAGACGTGCTTACATGTCATGCTACACTTCGAGGGACTGAAATCACGTTTACAGTCACCTTACATTGGCCCATTCCGCGTACGACGACGAGGTGCATCTACATCTACAGGGATACTCTGCAAGTAACATTTAAGTGCCCGGCAGAAGGTTCATCGAAGCACTTTCACAGTTCTCTATTATTTGAGTCTCGTGTAGCGTGCGGAAAGAACGAACACCTGTATCTTTCTGTACGAGCTCTGATTTCCCTTATTTTATCGTCGTGATCGTTTCTCCCTATGTAGTTCGGTGTCAATAAAATATTTTCGCATTCGAAGGAAAAAGTTGATGATTGGAATTTCGTGAGAAGATTCCGTCGCAACGAAAAAGATCTTTCTTTTAATGATGTCCAGCCCAAATCCTGTATCATTTCAGCAACGCTCTCCCATATTTCGCGATAATACAAAACGTGCTGTCCTTCTTTGAACTCCGCCAATCCTATCAGATAAGCATCCAACACCGCGCAGCAGTTTTCTAAAAGAGGACAGACAAGCGCAGTGTAGGCAGGCTCCTTGGTAGATCTGTCGCTTTTACTAAGTGTCCTGCCAATAAAACGCAGTCTTTGGTTAGCCTTCCCCGCAACATTTTCTCTGTGTTCTTTCCAATTTAAGTTTTTCGTAACTGTAATTCCCAGGTATTTAGTTGAATCTGCGGACTTTAGACTTGACTGATTTATCGTGTAACCGAAGTTTAACGAATTCCTTTTACCACTCATGTGGATGACCTCACACTTTTCCTTATTTAGGGTCAAATGGTTCAAATGGCTCTGAGCACTATGGGACTTAACACCTAAGGCCATCAGTCCCCTAGAACTTAGAACTACTTAAACCTAACTAACCTAAGGACATCACACGCATCCATGCCCGAGGCAGGATTCGAACCTGCGACCGTAGCAGTCGCGCGGTTCCGGACTGAAGCGCCTAGAGCCGCAAGGCCACCGCGGCCGGCATTTAGGGTCAAATGCCAATTTTCGCACCTTTCATATATCTTTTCTAAATCGTTTTGCGTTTTGATCTTCTAATGAGTTTATTAGTCGATAAACAATCTAGTCATCTGCAAACAATCTAATATTGTCTCCCAAATCGTTTATATAGATAAGGGACAGCAAAGGGCCTATAACACTACCTTAGGGAACGCCAGAAATCATGTATGTTTTACTCGATGACTTTCCGTCAATTACTACGAACTGTGACCTCTCTTAGAGGAAGTCACAAATCCAGTCACATAACTGAGGCGATATTCTATAAGCACGCAATTTCACTGTTAACCACTTGTGAAGTACAGTATCTAAAGCCTTCCGGAAATCTAGAAATATGGACTCGATCTGAAATCCATTGCCAATAGCACTCAACACTTCATGCGAATAAAGAGCTAGTTGTGTTTCACATGAACGATGCTTTCTAAATCCACGGTGACTGTGTGTCAATAGACTGTTTTCTTCGAGGTAATTCATTATGTTAGAGCACAATATATGTTCCAGAATCCTGCTGCATATCGACGTTAATGATATGGGCCTGTAATTAAGTGGATTACTCTTACTACCTTTCTTGAATATTGGTGTGACCTGTGCAAATTTCCAGTCTTTCGGTACGGATCTTTTGTCAAGTGAACGGTAGTAGACTATGGACATTTTAGAGAACGGCTCGGAGTCGATTGTCTCCGTTAATAGAGTCAAGCCCGCGAACTTGTTAAAGGAAGCATCTCTATCCAGAACCAATCAAGAACAATGACGGCCTCCAGAACCTGCAACCCACCGTTCGACACAAGTGCAGCAATGTGGATAGCAATGAGCGGCTGTTTGCTGCTGATGCTGTGTTGTACGGGAAGGTGCGTCGTTGAGTGACTGTAGGAGGATACAAAATTACTTGCACAGGATTTGTGACTGGTGTTAAGAATGGCAGCTAACTCTAAATATAGATAAATATAAATTAATGCAGATGAATAGGAAAAAGAATCCCGTAATGTTTGAATACTCCATTAGTAGTGTACCGCTTGACACAGTCGCGTCGATTAAATATGTGGGCGTAACATTGCAGAGCGATATAAAGTGGGACAAGTATGTAATGTCAGTTGTAGGGAAGGCGGATAGTCGTCTTCAGCTCATTGGTAGAATTTTGGGAAGATGTGGTTCATCTGTAAAGGAGACCACTTATAAAACACTATGTTGTTGTTGTGGTCTTCACTCCTGAGACTGGTTTGATGCAGCTCTCCATGCTACTCTATCCAGTGCAAGCTTCTTCAACTCCCACTACCTACTGCAACCTACATCCTTCTGAATCTGCTTAGTGTAGTCATCTCTTGGTATCCCTCTACGACTTTTGCCCTCCACGCTGCCCTCCAATATTAAATTGGTGATCCCTTGATGCCTCATAACATGTCCTACCAACCGATCCCTTCTTCTGGTCAAGTTGTGCCACAAATTTCTCTTCAATCCTATTCAATACTTCCTCATTAGTTATGTGATCTACCCATCTAATCTTCAGCATTCTTCTGTAGCACCACATTTCAAAAGCGTCTATTCTCTTCTTGTCCAAACTATTTATCGTCCATGTTTCACTTCCATACATGGCTACACTCCATACAAATACTTTCAGAAATGACTCCTGACACTTAAATCTATACTCGATGTTAACAAATTTCTCTTCTTCAGAAACGCTTTCCTTACCATTGCCAGTCGACATATTATATCCTCTCTACTTCGACCAGCATCAGTTATTTTGCTCCCCAAATAGCAAAACTCCTTTACTACTTTAAGTGTCTCATTTCCTAATCTAATTCCCTCAGCATCACCCGACTTAATTCAACTACATTCCATTATCCTCGTTTTGCTTTTGTTGATGTTCATCTTATATCCTCAATTCAAGACACTATCCATTCCATTCGACTGCTCTTCCAAGTCCTTTGCTGTCTCTGACAGAATTACGATGTTATCGGCGAACCTCAAAGTTTTTATTTCTTCTCCATGGATTTTAATACCTACTCCGAATTTTTCTTTTGTTGCCTTCACTGCCTGCTCAATATACAGATTGAATAACATCGAGGAGAGACTACAACCCTGTCTCACTCCCTTCCCAACCAATGCTTCCCTTTTTATGTCCCTCGACTCTTATAACTGCCATCTGCTTTCTGTACAAATTGTAAATAGCCTTTCGCTCCCTGTATTTTACCCCTGCCACTTTCAGAATTTGAAAGAGAGTATTCTAATCAACATTGTCAAAAGCTTTCTCTAAGTCTAGAAATGCTAGAAATGTAGGTTTGCCTTTCCTTAATCTTTCTTCTAAGATAAGTCGTAAGGTCAGTATTGCCTCACCTGTTCCGACATTTATACGGAATCCAGACTGGTCTTCCCAGAGGTCGGCTTCTATCAGTTTTTCCATTCGTGTGTAAAGAATTCGTGTTAGTATTTTACAGCTGCGGCTTATTAAACTGATAGTTCGGTAATTTTCACATATGTCCACCTGCTTTCTTTGGGATTGGAATAATTATATTCTTCTTGAAGTCTGAGGGTATTTCGCCTGTCTCATACATCTTGCTCACCAGATGGTAGAGTTTTGTCATGACTGGCTCTCCCAAGGCTATCAGTAGTTCTAATGGAATGTTGTCTACTCCGGGGGCCTTGTTTCGACTCAGGTCTTTCAGTGCTCTGTCAAACTCTTCACGCAGTATCATATCTCTCATTTCATCTTCATCTGCATCCTCTTCCATTTCCATAATATTGTCGTCAAGTACATCGCCCTTGTATAGACCCTCTACATACTCCTTCCAGCTTTCTGCTTTCTTTGCTTAGAACTGGGTTTCCATCAAAGTCTTGATATTCATGCAAGTGGTTCTCCTTTCTCCAAAGGTCTCTTTAATTTTCCTATACGCAGTATCTATCTTACCCCTAGTGAGATAAGCCTCTACACCCTTACATTTGTTCTCTAGCCATCCCTGCTTAGCCATTTTGCACTTCCTGTCGATATCATTTTTGAGACGTATGTATTCCTTTTTGCCTGCTTCATTTAGTGCATTTTTATATTTTCTCCTTTCATCAATTAAATTCCTATTCTTGAGTACAGCTCGAGTGTTTGGGATCCCTACCAGGTCGGATTGAGGGAGGACATAGAAGCAATTCAGAGGCGGACTGCTAGATTTGTTACTGGTCGGTTGGATCATCACGCGAGTGTTATGGAAATGCTTCAGGAACTCGGGTGGGAGTCTCTAGAGGAAACAAGGCGTTCTTTTCATGAATCGCTACTGACAAAATTTAGAGAACCAGCATTTGAGGCTGACTGCAGTACAATTTTACTGCCGCCAACTTATATTTCGCGGAAAGACCACAAAGATAAGATAAGAGAGATTAAGGCTCGTACAGAGGCATATAGGCAGTCATTTTACCCTCGTTCTGTTTGGGAGTGGAACAGGGAGAGAAGATGCTAGTTTTGGTACGATATACCCTCCACCACGCACCGTATGGTGGATTGCGGAGTATGTATGTAGATGTAGATGTACCTCTGGTCGGACGCCTCACAACCACCATCACGAATAGCTCGTTCAGGACACAGGGTATATTTTTCCACACGCTTCCTCAACACCTATGCTCCACTTCAGCGGAGGGCTGACAGTTTCTGCCACAATGTTGACTCCAGTCGTCACGGGTAGCGGTTTCACTGCTCGATCATATCATGTTTGGCTGTTGTGTATGAGAATAAGGCCTTGGGACTCTACTATGCCTGGTACAGGAATAACACGTGCACCACAATATCTTCAACACCGCAACGGAGATTTATTTCGTCGTAGTATGCTAAACACAGAGCTCATGAAGGTGAATGCTAAGTATCAGGCTTGTGAGACTAGGAACACGACAACACGTCAACTGCGCTTAGTCAGCTAGTTATTTTGCTAGTGTTACTTGGTGCATTCTAGATAGAAACCCTTACAATACTAAAGGTAAAAACAGACATAGAATAACAGGCATATAAAAAGTAACAACACAAGGAATAGAAGATCTGCACGTCGCGAGAACAAACACAGAGCCCTGGCGGAATGCGTGGAAGTACTTGGCGCACGTGCGAAGATCGTGACTTTCAGGCCGGTTTAAAGCAGTGCACTGACGCAACATACGCCGTTTGATGGCTCTGGTCACTACAGCAGCCCCCTCTACAAAGCGCGGTGGGAAGTGCACACGACAGCCAGATCTCGTGTACACAAGCTGCTGGCTGTAATATCCATGCCTATATTTTATTCAAAATAATATTTACGACAGCATTGTATGTGGAATGTAACTGAACTTTGATCCTATTCTCGTAATGCTAATAAAAAGGACTTATACCATGTAAAAAGATAATGAAAATCTCGATCTTTTGTTACGTATGATTTTGTAGAAAAATCCTTCCTCTTGTTCGAACTGCTGTACTGATAACAGACGTCTGTAAAAAACTGTATTATGTTGGTAACTAATACTTTCCATGCCTATATTTTATTCAAAATAATATTTACGACAGCATTGTATGTGGAATGTAACTGAACTTTGATCCTATTCTCGTAATGCTAATAAAAAGGACTTATACCATGTAAAAAGATAATGAAAATCTCGATCTTTTGTTACGTATGATTTTGTAGAAAAATCCTTCCTCTTGTTCGAACTGCTGTACTGATAACAGACGTTTGTAAAAAGCTGTATTATGTTGGTAACTAATATTTTAAAATCCAGTTAACGTGTTATTGAAATGAATATTCTTTGTTTGGAGCTTCATTTCACTGCAATTCTCGACCTGTATAGACATTAACTTTTCTCCTCAGCCACAGAAGCGCGCAACCGTTAGAGCTATTGATCTACAGCGCAGTTCATTACCACCCGGTCATTAAATATCAGTCATTCAGTGTTCCGGCTGCGAGTGTAACATTTACAAATATAATTCTCCTGGTAGATATTTTCTGCACACATTTCACCCATTTAGCTATTGTGATTTGTGTGTGTTAGTTGCAAGATATTTTGTGCGATTTATTGTTATTGTCAGTGATATATTTTTGTGCAATATTAATGTCATGGTTAGACCGAAGAAGCAAGTAAAGTCGAATGAGCATGCTGTTGCAGAAATGGCATCAGACCCTCAAATAGATCAACCTTCGCACGCTTCAGTGCAAGTCCTTGATAATGTAAATACAGGTGGTAACGATTTATTACCTGATATTCGGAGTGAAAATGAAACTGAGGAGTTGTCAACATAGACGGACATTCCTGCAGTTACACCTTTAGAAGTGAATAATAATATTTCTACCGGGCAAGGGGCAGCAATTAGCAATTCTCAAGATATGCCACTACCGGATGGTAAATTACTAACATTATTATTTGAAAAGTTCAGTATCATGGAACAGGAAAAGCGTAGGCGAGAAAAGGCTATAAAAGAACAAGAGCGTCATAGGAAATTCATTGAACAAATAAACAGTATCTTTATCGAACGTGATAAGTAAATTGTCCAGAGAATTAATAGAGTGTTAATCGATCGCGATACAGCACTTACGGCTCATTTCAACAAAGAAATCAATGCAATTAAGACTACCATTAAACCGTTGGCAAACATACCAACTCAAGTAAATAATCTTCAAACCAAAGTTGGTAAGTTAGAAACGCATTTCAAAGCTTTGACTACCACTGTGGAGTCAATACAGAATGATATCCACACGGAAGTACAAAAAGAAGTCCGAATGGAAGTAGCCAAGCCACTGAACATTGAAAATCACAATCTTGAAACAATCTCAGAACACAGCAACGTGGATGCTAGTACTGTTAGGTAAAAGGACAATGAAAATTTGCCGATAACCACAATTGCAGACATAATAGAGCAAGTCTCGGTAATCAATCTGTATTACCACAGCAACTTATTTCACCAAGAAACCCGAATTAGGAAGCAGAGTGCACCTGCAATAGAGTCAGTGCGCCGCCTGCTGGTGACAACAACTCCATGAACTTAATACATTAATGCATGGAGAGGGCTTCATTAAACACCGCCAATTCCAAGTATTCAACGAGGAGAGTGAAAAGAATATTCGTCCCGCAGTCTTTATTAGAAACTTTAGAAGCGTCCTTCCAAAGTCTTGGACAGAGGAACAGAAAATCCAGTTTGTGGTTTCACACATTTCCGCATCGGTCTGGGCGTTGAACGCAGCAGAAACATGCAAAACATTCAACGAGTTTGAGAAGGCGTTTCTCGACCAGTTCTGGTCAGCGTCGACTCAAGAACGACTAAGGAAGATTGTATATAACGCAGAGACATAACCCGAAGACGGGCTCTTTGAGAAAATACTTTGAAAAACATATTAATATGTCAAGGTACTGGGATGAGCCAGTAAACACACGAGACCTGATACGAGTATTGATGGCTAGATTGCCTATAAATATTAGGGCGAAACTGTTTAACGTCACAGATACTGATCTTTAGGAATTTTTATCTGTGATAGGCTCGTTAGACTTAGTCCAAGAAGGCGCCAGAAAGAATTCTGACGCAGTAAGTAGTGCCAACAGTTCTAAGGAAAAAGTTCCTGGAACGGAAGCAATGGAAACAGAGGTGAAAACAAAAACAAAACCCATGGCAATGGGAAGTATAATTAATAGAAAAATCATTACAACCAAAAATCTGATCACCCCAGTAATAATAATAATTACCGGAAACCAATGACTACCAGCATTTGAATGGTAATCAAAGGCAACATAGAATGAAAATGCCAAAATAACAATAATTCTAATTGCAAAAGACGAAATGAAAGCAAATCGACCAGTCCGTACAAGGATAAAACCAAAAAAACATGCGTGGTGACAATGAATACTGGCGACAACCAGGGCCAAGTCATTGGCAGCCGCAACAAAACTATATGAATCCGGGTCAGCCAGTAAGTTACGGACAAGCTATACCCATGCCGAATAACCACGACTGTAGAATCACAAAAAGTGAAAATAGTGGAGGTATCCTCGGACCCGAAACAGAATATACCGAAGTCAACAAACTAATCTCGGTCCCTGTAGGCCTTCGCCATGACACCGAGACCAAAGATGAAGGCAATATGTATATGCAAGAGAACATCAGTATGATTCGGTATCAGTTTGAAGATGAAATCTATCAAAAATCTACCGTCGCTGGTAGTGAAGAAAAAGAAAGTTTTCAGGCAAGTGTCTATGGAACCATCAATGGTGTAGCAACCATTATCCTCCTCGACACAGGTGCGAGTGTATCGGTGATGAACGCACAATTTTGCAGGAAGATAACGCAAATAAGAAGACTGCCGATTTTGCCTACTACGAATTGCAAAGTTATAGAAGCGCTGGGAAAGAAGGCAGGAATTATAAAGTACCAGACACAAGTTGAGGTTTACTTTGGAAATGATAGCGTTATATGTACATTCCTATTAATGGGGAACTTATCAATACTGGCGTTACTGGTCCTTGAGTTTTTACGTGACAGAGGCTATAATAGACCTCGTCCGGGGTAGATGTGTACTTAAGTACCGGCAGCGAGTAATAATGTTGAAGCTGAATCGGGAGTTGGGTGCGAGCCTTCCGCTGACATTTGTTGGCAAACAAAAATTGTTGATGATGTTAGAGTACGATCACCCACAAAAGCGTCATACTAACCGAAACAATGATGCACCCAATACCGTCAGTGACATCGGCGCAACAATAGAGGAGAAGGTGAAAGAGGCATCTTGCATTGACGATCCAGACTGGTCAATTAATAAAATTGCTATCCGGATACCATGAAGTATTTATATATCGACCAGGTATCATAAAAGGCTATGTTATGGTATGAAAGTCTGTCCCCACAAGACCTATTGTAGAGCTTCATACTCGGTCCCCTGGACAAAGAAAATGGCAATTATTGTACGAATGACCATTTGAAATAATCTTAATTCCACATGATAGATGTTATGTACTCGAAGATGTCAGTACAGACAACCTAAAGCTACTGTATTGTCATAGAGACATTAAGAAATATTTACAGTAGGTAACCACTTTTGTGTCTCTATAAAGAGAACAACATGTCCAGTGCAAATGAACAGTTGCACAAATGTATAATTTCATGAATTTATATATAATAAGCTTACATGTCAGTAGTCACTCTGTAGTATTCATGAAGTGTAAATCCCTTTAGGGGAGAATAATGTTTTTATGATAAAAATTTTAATTATTCTGAAAAATCCACTTACTCGATAGAAGTTACGGTAAATGTCATCTCAGTAAACACAATTTTCTTATCTTTTCTATGTAGGTTGTAGAAATTGCCAATATATATGTTCATGTACGACTGTACATGAGTAAATGAGTCATGAATGTTGCCATGAACTTAACCTATGTAAACGCACACACTCAACAGATGTTAGTTCGCGTGTTTGTTTGTATCCGCATTAGCTCTTTATGGAACATTTTCTTTTTGTGTACAGTTCTGGGTGCGTCTTGCTTAAGCTATTGTCTTTGCCTTTGGTCTCGTGAGTTTTTCTCTTGTTAGGTGAACCAAACATGGATACCTGTCCCATAATCTGGTAATAATTTTAACAAGTATATGAATGAATGAAATGTACTGGTATCTACAAAGTTCAATGACGATCCTATGGTTAGAACAATGTAGAGGATTCCAAGAATCATCTTGTCGTATTTTTTTGACAGTATATGATCTTTTGTAATTACAATATAGAACAATGAGAACATGAAAAAAAATCATTACTTTGTAAAGTGTCAATTGTATAGAGGATTTGTCTGTAGTGTCGTTTATGAAACACTAGCTGCAATCAGGACAGTGAAGCGTGTCTCACAAGAACTATGAAAGTCTAGTGGACGCGTGAAAAACTGTTTTCTTTTAAAGAAAGAGGTGAACAGTGTCTATAGCTGTGATCAGCGAACATATGAAGGCTCAAAGAGTGTTAATGTTAGCAACAACGACACGGACGTTGAAAACTGTTAACAGTATAAAAATTGATATAAAATTCCAGACCTCAAATAAAGCTGTTACGAGTCATCTACGCGTGTCAGATGTTATGAAACACATTGCACAGCCAACCGCGCGTCAACAATATAATGCAACGCTCGCTACGCCGCCGCGCACATTGTGGAGGGTTGAACCCTCTGCTGTTATCGAAGTTCTAGCACCTGTAAGGCGCTTCTCCTTCTGGCATGATGTTGGGAGATGGGATGTCGTGATTAGTTGTTGTTGCTTTTGACTGTTGTGCTATATATATATATATATATATATATATATATAAGAAGACAGGACAGAGAAAGGAACAGTAGAAGATGGCGGAAAAGGAACGGCCCATTGACTAGCCAGGAATATTATTATACTAAATTATAGAATAAAGGATAGAAGGAGGAATAGTTAGAGTGAGTGAAATCGAAAGGCCATTATCCTGGCCGCCTCTTCCTCGTAGCGGCGTCTTGATGGTGGCAGGCAGTTTTGAAGTGATGGTTTGGGGGGGGGGGGGGGAAGAAAAAGTAGTCAGAGAGTGACAGCTTGAGAAGTGGAAAGAGGAAGGGCCTGTCGTAATTAGCTCATCATTGGGGGGCAGAGTGGGTGGAAGGGGGGGGGGGGTGGCGTGCTTGTGAGGGTGAATGACATGACATGGTGGTGGATGATCGATGATGTGAATTCATGGGGGGCGGAAAAGAAGGTCTGGCCATCGAGTGGTGGCTAGACGATGAACACGGGTACCCAGGGAGAGGATTAAGGGATTAGGAGAGTGACGTGTTTGTTGGTAGAAGGAATTGGCTGCAGATAGGATGCAGGTGCGAAGGAGAGGCACGTCGGCCAGGTTGTGGAGTTCTTGGGTTGGGAAGTCGAAAGGGAGGTGGAGGGCACGCCGGAGAGCCCGATTCTGGACGGTTTGAAGTCGGCAGAGGTGGGTGGGGGCAGCATTGCCCCACACCACCGCCGCATATTCAAGGATGGGACGAACAAGAGAGGTGTACAATCTAACAGCAAGGTGTGTGGGGAGTGAAGAGGTTGGATTGATGAGAGGGTAGAGCAGGCAGAGCCGCCCCATTGCCTTACGACGCACGTCATCGATGTGGGGGCGCCAGGTAAGGCGCTGGTCCAGGGTAACACCCAAGTACTTCTCAGTACGAGTCCAGGGGACTGGGGTACCAAGGACCGTCACCTGAGGGAGCCGAATGGGAATATGGCGTCGGCAGATGATAAGGGCTTGGGTCTTGGAGGGATTAAATGCCAGACGCCAGGTCCTAGCCCAATCAGTTAAGGATTCTGTAGCCCCCTGGAGCCACTGTTGTAGACCTAACGCACTCCGAGAACGAGAGAAGAGTGCAATATCATCTGCGTAGAGAGCTAAATGTACCCTCGGCGCAGAGGGCAGATCGGCTGTGAAGAGGGAGTAGAGTAGCGGTCCAAGTACGCTGCCTTGTGGTACTCCTGCCCTAATGCGTCGTCGTGTAGATTTCCCATCAGGGATCCTAACGTGGAAGGTGCGACCTTACGTGAGACACTGGAAAGCCAAGGGAAAATAGTTTGTAGAGCAGCCCTTCGTGCCAGACCGAGTCAAACGCTCTGGACACGTCGAGGAGTATGGCCCCGAAGTACTCCCTACGTTCTATGGCGTCCAGTGCCTCTTCTACAAGGCGCAGGAGTTGGTGAGTGGTTGCGTGTCCCTGCCTGAAGCCAAACTGCTCATCAGGGAGGACTCGTTCTCGAGCAATATGGATGAGCAGTCGTTTAAGGTACAGCCTCTCGAACACCTTGGAAATGGCGGGCAAGAGGCTCATGGGGTGGTAGCTGGCAGGGGAACGAAGATCCTTCCCAGCCTTGAGGATGGCGACCACCTCAGCATGTTTCCAGGCAGTGGGATATTGCCTGGTTGTGAGGATGTTGTTGAAGGTGGCCGACAGGATGGGAATAGAAGCTGGGGGTAGCTGCTAGAGGAGGGCATTCTTCAGCTTATCGGGGCCGCCAGCTTTGTTGGATTTAAGGTACCGCAATTGCAGTTCAACCTCTTCTTCATTGATGGGGGTGATTTCATCCTCAGGGTCCTGAACGGCAAGGAATTGTGGGAGGCGTGCCGTTACCAGGCGGATGTGGTCGGGGTCAATGGGGTCATTGACCGGGGTGAAGTTGCGTGCGAAGACATCAGCCAAGGCATTTGCCTTGGCGTCTGGTTCGGACACAAAATCATTGCCGACCTGGAGGGGGGGAATCCTTTGCTCTCGTCTCAGAAGGCTTTTTGTGAGCCGCCAAGCGGACGGGTCACTCAGGTCAATGGCAGAGATTTTGTTCTCCCATGCCTGATTGCGGTGGTCTTGCACCGCAGCCTTGATTTGGCGCTGTAATCTATTGATGAGGCGCTTGGTTGCCGGATTCTGAGTGAGCTGCCATTCTCGGATGGTCCGGTTTTTCTCTGTGATGAGAGTAAGGATGTTGGGGGGGAGCGGACGCAGATGGTCTGGGGGCCTGAGTGGACGGTGAGGGGTCGCTGCTGCTGCAGCATCTAGGGCTATGGTGGTGAGGTGAATGAGGGTGCGATCTGCGTCAGTTTGATCGGCAGCAGGGATTGTGGGTAGGGCTGCTTCGACCCGTCGCTGGTAGGACTGCCAGTCAATACTGCGGATGATCAGGCCTTCACTCGGCGCGGTCGGTACTCCAACGAGATCGATGGAGTAGATGACCTGCCGGTGGTGAGAGGCTAGAGCGATGCGGGTGGCTGCAGTGATGGGGTGGGGTAGACCTTTCACCATTGCGATTAAGACATCTGGGAGACGTCCTCCAGTGGGGTATATGGTGGGGTCATGTGGGCCGATGGTGCAGGCGTGGTGCCGCTCAGCGAGCCGGAGAAGTCGACGACCAGATGTGTTTGTTAATCTACTATTCGAGGCAGCATGTTTGGCATTGAAGTCACCGCCAACGAAGACGTCGTTGCCGAGCGACAGCAATGCCTCGTAGTCTGGTGTTTCAAGAAGGCCTCGAGGTGGTCTATAAAGAGCCACGAACGTGATGGGACCCCTCACCGTGTGGACAACAACGCCAGTGGCTTCCACGGTGTTAAGTTGGGGGAGGGGAATGGGGTGGTGATGGAGGGAGTTACGTACGTACACCGCCGTGCCGCCATAGGCGGTGGGCCTGTCTGTCCTGTAGCAGGAGTAGTTTGCTACACGGACAAAAACACCAGGTTTGAGGTGCGTCTCAGCAACAAGGCAGATATCAAACCCCTCATCTAGGAGGAATTGTCAAAACTCGCCCTGTTGTTTGGGGAGGCCGTTGGCGTTCCAGATCATGGCTGTCAGTCCGTGATGTCTAACAGCCATGACTGGTTGGAACGGGAGTGGTGGTGGTGGTGGGGGACATGGATTGGGAGAGGGCAGTGGGAAGTTGGTGCGGGATGGTTTGAAGGAGGGAGTGGAAAGTGGTGGAGATTGCCAAGGTCAGCGCCTCAACAACATTGTTGATGAGGTCGCTGAAGTGGGTGGGAAGAGAGGGTGGGGTTGGGATAGGGTGCTGCTGAGATTGTACCGGGGTGGGGAGGGGGGGCAGCAGTGCTTGACACCTGCTGGTTGGATTGGGGAGGAACAGCGGAGAGTGACACCCGCTGTGGGGAGGGGGGAGCAGTGCTTAACGCCTGCTGGGTGGGGAGGTGTGGGAAGCCTGCGGGGGGGGGGGGGGTGGGATGGGGATGGAGAGGAGGGGGGTGGGTAGGAGCCCAGAGGGGCGGGATGGGAGCGAGACGCACATTGGGAGTAAGCCTGAGGCGCCGATCACACCAGGGAACCAGAATAACTGGTGCCCCCGCGGGCCTTGCAGCCCTGGCTTGATTTTCCCTGAATTGTTTAATTTTTGGGCAGCCCATGTAGCTGCCCGTGTGATTCCCGCCACAGCTGGCACAGGTGGGGGGGGGGGGGGCGTCTCGGGGTTTAGAGCACTCCGAGGAGGCGTGTCCACCGGCACACTTCACGCAACGCACCTCACGGGTGCAGTCAACTGCAAAGTTCGCCAGTCCCTGGCACTGCTAGCACACCAGGGTCATCCTCCTGGAGCGCGGTTTCTCGATCGTCACGCTGGCGTGATCGAGGAGCGAGAGGGTTAGGAGGTGGCGGTTCTCCGGCGTGTCAGGGGCGGAGACGAAGAAGAGTTGAGTGGGGCGACGGGTTCGAGGGGAGATGATGCGTGATATGACTGTGGGGGTGATATTTAATGATGAGAGTGCCTTCCTCAGGTCATCGTCAGAGTACTCCATGGGAAGCCCTCTGACGACGGCCCGGAGGCGGCGGGTTCTTGTGGGGGGGTGGAGAAACCTATTTTCAGTTTGCTCACTATAATGAGCGTCTTGGCCAGGTCGGAGGGAGACTGGACAGACAGTCGATAATTGTCGTTTCCTGACCACTTTATGCGGAAGGGGTAGTCCGTGTGCGTAGTCAGGATGTCTGCGAGCTCTTTGTAGGGCCCTTTGTGCTGGATATAGATGGGTGGTGGAGCAGGGGGGGTGGCTGAGGGTGGGGGGGAGGAGGATTTGGGGGGGTGCCTGCGGTGCCATCAATAGCAGCAAATGTGTTACTGACAGGCACATCCGTCAGCGACGTGGTGAACTGACGGCGGGGTGCCGGTTTGCGCGGCACCTGGAACCCTTCCGCGTCAGTAACGGCGTTCTTTTTCTTGGTCAGCCCGCGTTCGGCAGGCTGCGTAGCCTCGGAGTCGGACGAGGCTAACTGCCGCTTCCGACGCTCAGCGACCGGGCGCCGATGGTCGTCGTCGAACTCCATCACGCTCCCGTCATCGCTGTCGTCGGCCGCGGCAGTCATATTGGGGAAGAGGAGGGCCTGCAGCCGAGCACTGTCGACCTGCCGGCCTCCCTCCTCCGCGGCATCACGGAGGGCGATGAGTTTCTCTTGGAGACCCTCCTGTATGTCTGCGTCAGACATCAATGCCGACGCGACATCATCTTCAGGTGCCGGAAGCTGTTGTGGGACGCATACAGCGTCCTCTATGTCCGGCATGTCGAGTGGTGATCTGGTGGGTGGGGGGAGGGGGGAGCGGGATCTAGTACGCGGCGCACGCGGGCTCGTCCCACGTGAAGGGGGCCCTGGTACGCAGATTTCCCTAATATTGGCGCTAGGTGCAGTTTCATTGATGGCTGCATCAATGAAGCTGCAACCGGGAGTGGCAGGGGAGGGGCAGACTATCGTGGATGTGATGGATGTGGTGGTGACAGTAGCGGTGCCGATGGTAGTGATCGGCAACGCGACGTCACCGGCTGCGGCAGCCTTGGTCCTTTTTGAAGTCCCTGCGGTGTCCGTGGTCGTGCGCGTGGTCGTCGTAAGTGGGGGGCCGGAAGCAAGCTCCGCCGGACGGCGATCCGCCACACCCGTCGCATCGGTACGCACACTCTTCGGCCGCGGCATCCCAGCTCGGAATGCTCGCTACGCAGTGCTTCGCGCAAATATTTGCTTACCGCAGAAAATAAACAAAGCACACGATGGACACCAGGCTGAAAAACGGTGCGTTGTCGCGCATGTGCATAGCTAATTAAAGCTGACAATGAATCACTACATTCAAATGAACAGTGTCAAGATGCAGAACATCGTCCGAAAGCAAACTGTATGAATCCGTGTGAAACTAACCCTTCTTCCACACGAAGAATTTAATAATTACCTTGTTACTGACACCCCTTTTCGACATATCATGTACCCACCTCGTACGAGAGGAACTTGCAACGAGAGAAGCAGGACCCGCTACAGCAATACTTGCAGGCAGCAACAGATCCGGACCAGCATGCGGACGACAGCAGCCGACGCTCCATCTTCGCGGTCGGGGGCCTTTCCAGCAGCGGTCTCCACCTGCCTTCCATCCAGCGGTTCGACCTGGGGGTGGCTACACGACGTCCTCGGGGTATCCCCATAGGAATTTTTGTTATTTTCAATTACGAGAATTTTTAGTTT
This sequence comes from Schistocerca gregaria, assembly GCF_023897955.1. Lineage (NCBI taxonomy): Eukaryota > Metazoa > Arthropoda > Insecta > Orthoptera > Acrididae > Schistocerca > Schistocerca gregaria. Next base: position 127,298,817 of record NC_064922.1, read on the forward strand.
TCATCTTAAACTTCGTTGAAAGAATCTTTTGACATCTTATACAACTAAACACAAACATAAATACTCGGGTTCAAAATATTTTCTGTTATACTCATGTGAAGCCTGACACATAAAAGTAGGTAACTGTATTCTCTTGAAGCGCCTTGGACGGTTTTGTTCCCTGTTTTCGGATCCAGTTAACGCTGATGGGAGGGGGGACGGGAGGGGGGGAGGGGGGGCACGTTAATCCGGGAAGTCTCCACCGCACTTTCCAAGATTTTACACTTACTGAAGTCGTTTACACACTCACGTCAACACTGATTGTGTAACTCAATGTTATATCTTCATCGTTAATAAAATAATAAATAATTATTCTCAACGACATAATTTAATATTTTATAAAAAATTATATTATAGGAGCTTCAGTCTGGAACTGCGCGACCGCTACGGTCGCAGGTTCGAATCCTGCCTCGGGCATGGATGTGTGTGATGTCCTTAGGTTAGTTACGTTTAAGTAGTTCTAAGTTCTAGGGGACTGATGACCTCAGATGTTAAGTCCCATAGTGCTCAGAACCATTTGAACCAAAAAATTATATCTCAGACAATACCCATGTAAAAAATAATGAAAATCTCAATCTTTTGTTATCTATGATTTTGTATAAAAAGCCTTCTTCTAGTTGTAACTGCTGTAGTGAGAGGATGTGATTGGTGTCTTGTAACACAGAGGCTTGTAAAAACCGTTTTGTGTCGGTAATCAATATTTGAAAATAGACTTTATGTGTTCTTGAAATGAATCTTCTTTGTTTGGAGTCTTATTTCATTGTAAGTCTCGTCCTATATAAATGTTAAGTTTTTTTTGTTCAGCTACAAAAGAGCGCAGCTATTATCGCTATATAACAGAAAATATTTTGAACCCGAGTATTTATGTTTGTGTTTAGTTGTATAAGATGTCAAAAGATTCTTTCAACGAAGTTTAAGATGAAAACTAAAAATTCTCGTAATTGAAAATAACAAAAATTCCTATGGGAATACCCCGAGGACGTCGTGTAGCCACCCCCAGGTCGAACCGCTGGATTGAAGGCAGGTGGAGACCGCTGCTGGAAAGGCCCCCGACCGCGAAGATGGAGCGTCGGCTGCTGTCGTCCGCATGCTGGTCCGGATCTGTTGCTGCCTGCAAGTATTGCTGTAGCGGGTCCTGCTTCTCTCGTTGCAAGTTCCTCTCGTACGAGGTGGGTACATGATATGTCGAAAAGGGGTGTCAGTAACAAGGTAATTATTAAATTCTTCGTGTGGAAGAAGGGTTAGTTTCACACGGATTCATACAGTTTGCTTTCGGACGATGTTCTGCATCTTGACACTGTTCATTTGAATGTAGTGATTCATTGTCAGTTTTAATTAGCTATGCACATGCGCGACAACGCACCGTTTTTCAGCCTGGTGTCCATCGTGTGCTTTGTTTATTTTCTGCGGTAAGCAAATATTTGCGCGAAGCACTGCGTAGCGAGCATTCCGAGCTGGGATGCCGCGGCCGAAGAGTGTGCGTACCGATGCGACGGGTGTGGCGGATCGCCGTCCGGCGGAGCTTGCTTCCGGCCCCCCACTTACGACGACCACGCGCACGACCACGGACACCGCAGGGACTTCAAAAAGGACCAAGGCTGCCGCAGCCGGTGACGTCGCGTTGCCGATCACTACCATCGGCACCGCTACTGTCACCACCACATCCATCACATCCACGATAGTCTGCCCCTCCCCTGCCACTCCCGGTTGCAGCTTCATTGATGCAGCCATCAATGAAACTGCACCTAGCGCCAATATTAGGGAAATCTGCGTACCAGGGCCCCCTTCACGTGGGACGAGCCCGCGTGCGCCGCGTACTAGATCCCGCTCCCCCCTCCCCCCACCCACCAGATCACCACTCGACATGCCGGACATAGAGGACGCTGTATGCGTCCCACAACAGCTTCCGGCACCTGAAGATGATGTCGCGTCGTCATTGATGTCTGACGCAGACATACAGGAGGGTCTCCAAGAGAAACTCATCGCCCTCCGTGATGCCGCGGAGGAGGGAGGCCGGCAGGTCGACAGTGCTCGGCTGCAGGCCCTCCTCTTCCCCAATATGACTGCCGCAGCCGACGTCAGCGATGACGGGAGCGTGATGGAGTTCGACGACGACCATCGGCGCCCGGTCGCTGAGCGTCGGAAGCGGCAGTTAGCCTCGTCCGACTCCGAGGCTACGCAGCCTGCCGAACGCGGGCTGACCAAGAAAAAGAACGCCGTTACTGACGCGGAAGGGTTCCAGGTGCCGCGCAAACCGGCACCCCCGCCGTCAGTTCACCACGTCGCTGGCGGATGTGCCTGTCAGTAACACATTTGCTGCTATTGATGGTACCGCAGACACCCCCCCAAATCCTCCTCCCCCCACAGTCAACCACCCCCCCTGCTCCACCACCCATCTATATCCAGCACAAAGGGCCCTACAAAGAGCTCGCAGACATCCTGACTACGCACACGGACTACCCCTTCCGCATAAAGTGGTCAGGAAACGACAATTATCGACTGTCTGTCCAGTCTCCCTCCGACCTGGCCAAGACGCTCATTATATTGAGCAAACTGAAAATAGGTTTCTCCACCCACCCCACAAGAACCCGCCGCCTCCTGGTCGTCGTCAGAGGGCTTCCCCTGGAGTACTCTGACGATGACCTGAGGAAAGCACTCTCATCATTAAATATCACCCCCACAGTCATATCACGCACCATCTCCCCTCGAACCCGTCGCCCCACTCAACTCTTCTTCGTCTCCGCCCCTGACACGCCGGAGAACCGCCACCTCCTAACCCTCTCGCTCCTCGATCACGCCAGCGTGACGATCGAGAAACCGCGCTCCAGGAGGATGACCCTGGTGTGCTAGCAGTGCCAGAGACTGGCGAACTTTGCAGTTGACTGCACCCGTGAGGTGCGTTGCGTGAAGTGTGCCGGTGGACACGCCTCCTCGGAGTGCTCCAAACCCCGAGACGCCCCCCCCCCCCCCCCACCTGTGCCAGCTGTGGCGGGAATCACACGGGCAGCTACATGGGCTGCCCAAAAATTAAACAATTCAGGGAAAATCAAGCCAGGGCTGCAAGGCCCGCGGGGGCACCAGTTATTCTGGTGCCTTGGTGGGATCGGCGCCGTGGGCTTACTCCCAACGTGCGTCTCGCTCCCATCCCGCCCCTCTGGGCTCCTACCCACCCCCCCCTCCTCTCCATCCCCATCCCACCCCCCCCCCAGCAGCCTTCCCACACCTCCCCACCCAGCAGGCGTTAAGCACTGCTCCCCCCTCCCCACAGCGGGTGTCACTCTCCGCTGTTCCTCCCCCATCCAACCAGCAGGTATCAAGCACTGCTGCCCCCCTCCCCACCCCGGTACAATCTCAGCAGCACCCTATCCCAACCCCACCCTCTCTTCCCACCCACTTCAGCGACCTCATCAACAATGTTGTTGAGGCGCTGACCTTGGCAATCTCCACCACTTTCCACTCCCTCCTTCAAAACATCCCGCACCAACTTCCCACTGCCCTCTCCCAATCCATGTCCCCCACCACCACCACCACTCCCGTTCCAACCAGTCATGGCTGTTAGACATCACGGACTGACAGCCATGATCTGGAACGCCAACGGCCTCCCCAAACAACAGGGCGAGTTTTGACAATTCCTCCTAGATGAGGGGTTTGATATCTGCCTTGTTGCTGAGACGCACCTCAAACCTGGTGTTTTTGTCCGTGTAGCAAACTACTCCTGCTACAGGACAGACAGGCCCACCGCCTATGGCGGCACGGCGGTGTACGTACGTAACTCCCTCCATCACCACCCCATTCCCCTCCCCCAACTTAACACCGTGGAAGCCACTGGCGTTGTTGTCCACACGGTGAGGGGTCCCATCACGTTCGTGGCTCTTTATAGACCACCTCGAGGCCTTCTTGAAACACCAGACTACGAGGCATTGCTGTCGCTCGGCAACGACGTCTTCGTTGGCGGTGACTTCAATGCCAAACATGCTGCCTCGAATAGTAGATTAACAAACACATCTGGTCGTCGACTTCTCCGGCTCGCTGAGCGGCACCACGCCTGCACCATCGGCCCACATGACCCCACCATATACCCCACTGGAGGACGTCTCCCAGATGTCTTAATCGCAATGGTGAAAGGTCTACCCCACCCCATCACTGCAGCCACCCGCATCGCTCTAGCCTCTCACCACCGGCAGGTCATCTACTCCATCGATCTCGTTGGAGTACCGACCGCGCCGAGTGAAGGCCTGATCATCCGCAGTATTGACTGGCAGTCCTACCAGCGACGGGTCGAAGCAGCCCTACCCACAATCCCTGCTGCCGATCAAACTGACGCAGATCGCACCCTCATTCACCTCACCACCATAGCCCTAGATGCTGCAGCAGCAGCGACCCCTCACCGTCCACTCAGGCCCCCAGACCATCTGCGTCCGCTCCCCCCCAACATCCTTACTCTCATCACAGAGAAAAACCGGACCATCCGAGAATGGCAGCTCACTCAGAATCCGGCAACCAAGCGCCTCATCAATAGATTACAGCGCCAAATCAAGGCTGCGGTGCAAGACCACCGCAATCAGGCATGGGAGAACAAAATCTCTGCCATTGACCTGAGTGACCCGTCCGCTTGGCGGCTCACAAAAAGCCTTCTGAGACGAGAGCAAAGGATTCCCCCCCTCCAGGTCGGCAATGATTTTGTGTCCGAACCAGACGCCAAGGCAAATGCCTTGGCTGATGTCTTCGCACGCAACTTCACCCCGGTCAATGACCCCATTGACCCCGACCACATCCGCCTGGTAACGGCACGCCTCCCACAATTCCTTGCCGTTCAGGACCCTGAGGATGAAATCACCCCCATCAATGAAGAAGAGGTTGAACTGCAATTGCGGTACCTTAAATCCAACAAAGCTGGCGGCCCCGATAAGCTGAAGAATGCCCCCCTCTAGCAGCTACCCCCAGCTTCTATTCCCATCCTGTCGGCCACCTTCAACAACATCCTCACATCCAGGCAATATCCCACTGCCTGGAAACATGCTGAGGTGGTCGCCATCCCCAAGGCTGGGAAGGATCTTCGTTCCCCTGCCAGCTACCGCCCCATCAGCCTCTTGCCCGCCATTTCCAAGGTGTTCGAGAGGCTGTACCTTAAACGACTGCTCAACCATATTGCTCGAGTACGAGTCCTCCCTGATGAGCAGTTTGGCTTCAGGCAGGGACACGCAACCACTCACCAACTCCTGCGCCTTGTAGAAGAGGCATTGGACGCCATAGAACGTAGGGAGTACTTCGGGGCCATACTCCTCGACGTGTCCAGAGCGTTTGACTCGGTCTGGCACGAAGGGCTGCTCTACAAACTATTTTCCCTTGGCTTTCCAGTGTCTCACGTAAGGCTAATAGCCACATACCTGGAAGGTCGCACCTTCCACGTTAGGATCCCTGATGGGAAATCTACACGACGACGCATTAGGGCAGGAGTACCACAAGGCAGCGTACTTGGACCGCTACTCTACTCCCTCTTCACAGCCGATCTGCCCTCTGCGCCGAGGGTACATTTAGCTCTCTACGCAGATGATACTGCACTCTTCTCTCGTTCTCGGAGTGCGGCAGGTCTACAACAGCGGCTCCAGGGGGCTACAGAATCCTTAACCGATTGGGCTAGGACCTGGCGTCTGGCATTTAATCCCTCCAAGACCCAAGCCCTCATCATCTGCCGACGCCATATTCCCATTCGGCTCCCTCCGGTGACGGTCCTTGGTACCCCAGTCCCCTGGACTCGTACTGAGAAGTACTTGGGTGTTACCCTGGACCAGCGCCTTACCTGGCGCCCCCACATCGATGACGTGCGTCGTAAGGCAATGGGGCGGCTCTGCCTGCTCTACCCTCTCATCAATCCAACCTCTTCACTCTCCACACACCTTGCTGTTAGATTGTACACCTCCCTTGTTCGTCCCATCCTTGAATATGCGGCGGTGGTGTGGGGCAATGCTGCCCCCACCCACCTCTGCCGACTTCAAACCGTCCAGAATCGGGCTCTCCGGCGTGCCCTCCACCTCCCTTTCGACTTCCCAACCCAAGAACTCCACAACCTGGCCGACGTGCCTCTCCTTCGCACCTGCATCCTATCTGCAGCCAATTCCTTCTACCAACAAACACGTCACTCTCCTAATCCCTTAATCCTCTCCCTGGGTACCCGTGTTCATCGTCTAGCCACCACTCGATGGCCAGACCTTCTTTTCCGCCCCCCATGAATTCACATCATCGATCATCCACCACCATGTCATGTCATTCACCCTCACAAGCACGCCACCCCCCCCCTTCCACCCACTCTGCCCCCCAATGATGGCCTAATTACGACAGGCCCTTCCTCTTTCCACTTCTCAAGCTGTCACTCTCTGACTACTTTCTCTTCCCCCCCCCCCCCCAAACCATCACTTCAAAACTGCCTGCCACCATCAAGACGCCGCTACGAGGAAGAGGCGGCCAGGATAATGGCCTTTCGATTTCACTCACTCTAACTATTCCTCCTTCTATCCTTTATTCTATAATTTAGTATAATAATATTCCTGGCTAGTCAATGGGCCGTTCCTTTTCCGCCATCTTCTACTGTTCCTTTCTCTGTCCTGTCTTCTTATATATATATATAGCACAACAGTCAAAAGCAACAACAACTAATCACGACCCAACATCATGCCAGAAGGAGAAGCGCCTTACAGGTGCTAGAACTTCGATAACAGCAGAGGGTTCAACCCTCCACAATGTGCGCGGCGGCGTAGCGAGCGTTGCATTATATTGTTGACGCGCGGTTGGCTGTGCAATGTGTTTCATAACATCTGACACGCGTAGATGACTCGTAACAGCTTTATTTGAGGTCTGGAATTTTATATCAATTTTTATACTGTTAACAGTTTTCAACGTCCGTGTCGTTGTTGCTAACATTAACACTCTTTGAGCCTTCATATGTTCGCTGATCACAGCTATAGACACTGTTCACCTCTTTCTTTAAAAGAAAACAGTTTTTCACGCGTCCACTAGACTTTCATAGTTCTTGTGAGACACGCTTCACTGTCCTGATTGCAGCTAGTGTTTCATAAACGACACTACAGACAAATCCTCTATACAATTGACACTTTACAAAGTAATGATTTTTTTTTCATGTTCTCATTGTTCTATATTGTAATTACAAAAGATCATATACTGTCAAAAAAATACGACAAGATGATTCTTGGAATCCTCTACATTGTTCTAACCATAAGATCGTCATTGAACTTTGTAGATACCAGTACATTTCATTCATTTATATACTTGTTAAAATTATTACCAGATTATGGGACAGGTATCCATGTTTGGTTCACCTAACAAGAGAAAAACTCACGAGACCAAAGGCAAAGACAATAGCTTAAGCAAGACGCACTCAGAACTGTACACAAAAAGAAAATGTTCCATAAAGAGCTAATGCGGATACAAACAAACACGCGAACTAACATCTGTTGAGTGTGTGCGTTTACATAGGTTAAGTTCATGGCAACATTCATGACTCATTTACTCATGTACAGTCGTACATGAATATATATATTGGCAATTTCTACAACCTACATAGAAAAGATAAGAAAATTATGTTTACTGAGATGACATTTACCGTAACTTCTATCGAGTAAGTGGATTTTTCAGAATAATTAAAATTTTTATCATAAAAACATTATTCTCCCCTAAAGGGATTTACACTTCATGAATACTACAGAGTGACTACTGACATGTAAGCTTATTATATATAAATTCATGAAATTATACATTTGTGCAACTGTTCATTTGCACTGGACATGTTGTTCTCTTTATAGAGACACAAAAGTGGTTACCTACTGTAAATATTTCTTAATGTCTCTATGACAATACAGTAGCTTTAGGTTGTCTGTACTGACATCTTCGAGTACATAACATCTATCATGTGGAATTAAGATTATTTCAAATGGTCATTCGTACAATAATTGCCATTTTCTTTGTCCAGGGGACCGAGTATGAAGCTCTACAATAGGTCTTGTGGGGACAGACTTTCATACCATAACATAGCCTTTTATGATACCTGGTCGATATATAAATACTTCATGGTATCCGGATAGCAATTTTATTAATTGACCAGTCTGGATCGTCAATGCAAGATGCCTCTTTCACCTTCTCCTCTATTGTTGCGCCGATGTCACTGACGGTATTGGGTGCATCATTGTTTCGGTTAGTATGACGCTTTTGTGGGTGATCGTACTCTAACATCATCAACAATTTTTGTTTGCCAACAAATGTCAGCGGAAGGCTCGCACCCAACTCCCGATTCAGCTTCAACATTATTACTCGCTGCCGGTACTTAAGTACACATCTACCCCGGACGAGGTCTATTATAGCCTCTGTCACGTAAAAACTCAAGGACCAGTAACGCCAGTATTGATAAGTTCCCCATTAATAGGAATGTGCATATAACGCTATCATTTCCAAAGTAAACCTCAACTTGTGTCTGGTACTTTATAATTCCTGCCTTCTTTCCCAGCGCTTCTATAACTTTGCAATTCGTAGTAGGCAAAATCGGCAGTCTTCTTATTTGCGTTATCTTCCTGCAAAATTGTGCGTTCATCACCGATACACTCGCACCTGTGTCGAGGAGGATAATGGTTGCTACACCATTGATGGTTCCATAGACACTTGCCTGAAAACTTTCTTTTTCTTCACTACCAGCGACGGTAGATTTTTGATAGATTTCATCTTCAAACTGATACCGAATCATACTGATGTTCTCTTGCATATACATATTGCCTTCATCTTTGGTCTCGGTGTCATGGCGAAGGCCTACAGGGACCGAGATTAGTTTGTTGACTTCGGTATATTCTGTTTCGGGTCCGAGGATACCTCCGCTATTTTCACTATTTGTGATTCTACAGTCGTGGTTATTCGGCATGGGTATAGCTTGTCCGTAACTTACTGGCTGACCCGGATTCATATAGTTTTGTTGCGGCTGCCAATGACTTGGCCCTGGTTGTCGCCAGTATTCATTGTCACCACGCATGTTTTTTTGGTTTTATCCTTGTACGGACTGGTCGATTTGCTTTCATTTCGTCTTTTGCAATTAGAATTATTGTTATTTTGGCATTTTCATTCTATGTTGCCTTTGATTACCATTCAAATGCTGGTAGTCATTGGTTTCCGATAATTATTATTATTACTGGGGTGATCAGATTTTTGGTTGTAATGATTTTTCTATTAATTATACTTCCCATTGCCATGGGTTTTGTTTTTGTTTTCACCTCTGTTTCCATTGCTTCCGTTCCAGGAACTTTTTCCTTAGAACTGTTGGCACTATTTACTGCGTCAGAATTCTTTCTGGCGCCTTCTTGGACTAAGTCTAACGAGCCTATCACAGATAAAAATTCCTAAAGATCAGTATCTGTGACGTTAAACAGTTTCGCCCTAATATTTATAAGCAATCTAGCCTTCAATACTCGTATCAGGTCTCGTGTTTTTACTGGCTCATCCCAGTACCTTGACATATTAATATGTTTTTCAAAGTATTTTCTCAAAGAGCCCGTCTTCGGGTTATGTCTCTGCGTTATATACAACCTTCCTTAGTCGTTCTTGAGTCGACGCTGACCAGAACTGGTCGAGAAACGCCTTCTCAAACTCGTTGAATGTTTTGCATGTTTCTGCTGCGTTCAACGCCCAGACCGATGCGGAAATGTGTGAAACCACAAACTGGATTTTCTGTTCCTCTGTCCAAGACTTTGGAAGGACGCTTCTAAAGTTTCTAATAAAGACTGCGGGACGAATATTCTTTTCACTCTCCTCGTTGAATACTTGGAATTGGCGGTGTTTAATGAAGCCCTCTCCATGCATTAATGTATTAAGTTCATGGAGTTGTCACCAGCAGGCGGCGCACTGACTCTATTGCAGGTGCACTCTGCTTCCTAATTCGGGTTTCTTGGTGAAATAAGTTGCTGTGGTAATACAGATTGATTACCGAGACTTGCTCTATTATGTCTGCAATTGTGGTTATCGACAAATTTTCATTGTCCTTTTACCTAAGAGTACTAGCATCCACGTTGCTGTGTTCTGAGATTGTTTCAAGATTGTGATTTTCAATGTTCAGTGGCTTGGCTACTTCCATTCGGACTTCTTTTTGTACTTCCGTGTGGATATCATTCTGTATGGACTCCACAGTGGTAGTCAAAGCTTTGAAATGCGTTTCTAACTTACCCACTTTGGTTTGAAGATTATTCACTTGAGTTGGTATGTTTGCCAACGGTTTAATGGTAGTCTTAATTGCATTGATTTCTTTGTTGAAATGAGCCGTAAGCGCTGTATCGCGATCGATTAACACTCTATTAATTCTCTGGACAATTTACTTATCACGTTCGATAAAGATACTGTTTATTTGTTCAATGAATTTCCTATGACGCTCTTGTTCTTTTATAGCCTTTTCTCGCCTACGCTTTTCCTGTTCCATGGTACTGAACTTTTCAAATAATAATGTTAGTAATTTACCATCCGGTAGTGGCATATCTTGAGAATTTCTAATTGCTGCCCCTTGCCCGGTAGAAATATTATTATTCACTTCTAAAGGTGTAACTGCAGGAATGTCCGTCTATGTTGACAACTCCTCAGTTTCATTTTCACTCCGAATATCAGGTAATAAATCGTTACCACCTGTATTTACATTATCAAGGACTTGCACTGAAGCGTGCGAAGGTTGATCTATTTGAGGGTCTGATGCCATTTCTGCAACAGCATGCTCATTCGACTTTACTTGCTTCTTGGGTCTAACCATGACACTAATATTGCACAAAAATATATCACTGACAATAACAATAAATCGCACAAAATATCTTGCAACTAACACACACAAATCACAATAGCTAAATGGGTGAAATGTGTGCAGAAAATATCTACCAGGAGAATTATATTTGTAAATGTTACACTCGCAGCCGGAACACTGAATGACTGATATTTAATAACCGGGTGGTAATGAACTGCGCTGTAGATCAATAGCTCTAACGGTTGCGCGCTTCTGTGGCTGAGGAGAAAATTTAATGTCTATACAGGTCGAGAATTGCAATGAAATGAAGCTCCAAACAAAGAGTATTCATTTCAATAACACGTTAACTGGATTTTAAAATATTAGTTACCAACATAATACAGTTTTTTACAGACGTCTGTTATCAGTACAGCAGTTCGAACAAGAGGAAGGATTTTTCTACAAAATCATACGTAACAAAAGATCGAGATTTTCATTATCTTTTTACATGGTATAAGTCCTTTTTATTAGCATTACGAGAATAGGATCAAAGTTCAGTTACATTCCACATACAATGCTGTCGTAAATACTATTTTGAATAAAATATAGGCATGGATATTACAGCCAGCAGCTTGTGTACAAGAGATCTGGCTGTCGTGTGCACTTCCCAGCGCGCTTTGTAGAGGGGGCTGCTGTAGTGACCAGAGCCATCAAACGGCGTATGTTGTGTCAGTGCACTGCTTTAAACCGGCCTGAAAGTCACGATCTTCGCACGTGCGCCAAGTACTTCCACGCATTCCGCCAAGGCTTTGTGTTTGTTCTCGCGACGTGCAGATCTTCTATTCCTTGTGTTGTTACTTTTTATATGCCTGTTATTCTATGTCTGTTTTTACCTTTAGTATTGTAAGGGTTTCTATCTAGAATGCACCAAGTAACACTAGCAAAATAACTAGCTGACTAAGCGCAGTTGACGTGTTGTCGTGTTCCTAGTCTCACAAGCCTGATACTTAGCATTCACCTTCATGAGCTCTGTGTTTAGCATACTACGACGAAATAAATCTCCGTTGCGGTGTTGAAGATATTGTGGTGCACGTGTTATTCCTGTACCAGGCATAGTAGAGTCCCAAGGCCTTATTCTCATACACAACAGCCAAACATGATATGATCGAGCAGTGAAACCGCTAACCGTGACGACTGGAGTCAACATTGTGGCAGAAACTGTCAGCCCTCCGCTGAAGTGGAGCATCGGTGTTGAGGAAGCGTGTGGAAAAATATACCCTGTGTCCTGAACGAGCTATTCGTGATGGTGGTTGTGAGGCGTCCGACCAGAGGTACATCTACATCTACATACATACTCCGCAATCCACCATACGGTGCATGGTGGAGGGTATATCGTACCAAAACTAGCATCTTCTCTCCCTGTTCCACTCCCAAACAGAACGAGGGAAAAATGACTGCCTATATGCCTCTGTACGAGCCTTAATCTCTCTTATCTTATCTTTGTGGTCTTTCCGCGAAATATAAGTTGGCGGCAGTAAAATTGTACTGCAGTCAGCCTCAAATGCTGGTTCTCTAAATTTTGTCAGTAGCGATTCATGAAAAGAACGCCTTGTTTCCTCTAGAGACTCCCACCCGAGTTCCTGAAGCATTTCCATAACACTCGCGTGATGATCCAACCGACCAGTAACAAATCTAGCAGTCCGCCTCTGAATTGCTTCTATGTCCTCCCTCAATCCGACCTGGTAGGGATCCCAAACACTCGAGCTGTACTCAAGAATAGGAATTTAATTGATGAAAGAAGAAAATATAAAAATGCGCTAAATGAAACAGGCAAAAAGGAATACATACATCTCAAAAATGATATCGACAGGAAGTGCAAAATGGCTAAGCAGGGATGGCTAGAGAACAAATGTAAGGGTGTAGAGGCTTATCTCACTAGGGGTAAGATAGATACTGCGTATAGGAAAATTAAAGAGACCTTTGGAGAAAGGAGAACCACTTGCATGAATATCAAGACTTTGATGGAAACCCAGTTCTAAGCAAAGAAAGCAGAAAGCTGGAAGGAGTATGTAGAGGGTCTATACAAGGGCGATGTACTTGACGACAATATTATGGAAATGGAAGAGGATCTAGATGAAGATGAAATGAGAGATATGATACTGCGTGAAGAGTTTGACAGGGCACTGAAAGACCTGAGTCGAAACAAGGCCCCCGGAGTAGACAACATTCCATTAGAACTACTGACAGCCTTGGGAGAGCCAGTCAAGACAAAACTCTACCATCTGGTGAGCAAGATGTATGAGACAGGCGAAATACCCTCAGACTTCAAGAAGAATATAATTATTCCAATCCCAAAGAAAGCAGGTGGACATATGTGAAAATTACCGAACTATCAGTTTAATAAGCCGCAGCTGTAAAATACTAACACGAATTCTTTACAGACGAATGGAAAAACTGATAGAAGCCGACCTCTGGGAAGACCAGTCTGGATTCCGTATAAATGTCGGAACAGGTGAGGCAATACTGACCTTACGACTTATCTTAGAAGAAAGATTAAGGAAAGGCAAACCTACATTTCTAGCATTTCTAGACTTAGAGAAAGCTTTTGACAATGTTGATTAGAATACTCTCTTTCAAATTCTGAAGGTGGCAGGGGTAAAATACAGGGAGCGAAAGGCTATTTACAATTTGTACAGAAAGCAGATGGCAGTTATAAGAGTCGAGGGACATAAAAAGGGAAGCATTGGTTGGGAAGGGAGTGAGACAGGGTTGTAGTCTCTCCTCGATGTTATTCAATCTGTATATTGAGCAGGCAGTGAAGGCAACAAAAGAAAAATTCGGAGTAGGTATTAAAATCCATGGAGAAGAAATAAAAACTTTGAGGTTCGCCGATAACATCGTAATTCTGTCAGAGACAGCAAAGGACTTGGAAGAGCAGTCGAATGGAATGGATAGTGTCTTGAATTGAGGATATAAGATGAACATCAACAAAAGCAAAACGAGGATAATGGAATGTAGTTGAATTAAGTCGGGTGATGCTGAGGGAATTAGATTAGGAAATGAGACACTTAAAGTAGTAAAGGAGTTTTGCTATTTGGGGAGCAAAATAACTGATTCTGGTCGAAGTAGAGAGGATATAATATGTAGACTGGCAATGGTAAGGAAAGCGTTTCTGAAGAAGAGAAATTTGTTAACATCGAGTATAGATTTAAGTGTCAGGAGTCATTTACGAAGGTATTTGTATGAGTGTAGCCATGTATGGAAGTGAAACATGGACGATAAATAGTTTGGACATGAAGAGAATAGAAGCTTTTGAAATGTGGTGCTACAGAAGAATGCTGAAGATTAGATGGGTAGATCACATAACTAATGAGGAAGTATTGAATAGGATTGGAGAGAAGAGAAATTTGTGGCACAACGTGACCAGAAGAAGGGATCGGTTGGTAGGACATGTTATGAGGCATCAAGGGATCACCAATTTAATATTGGAGGGCAGCGTGGAGGGCAAAAGTCGTAGAGGGATACCAAGAGATGACTACACTAAGCAGATTCAGAAGGATGTAGGTTGCAGTAGGTAGTGGGAGTTGAAGAAGCTTGCACTGGATAGAGTAGCATGGAGAGCTGCATCAAACCAGTCTCAGGAGTGAAGACCACAACAACAACATAGTGTTTTATAAGTGGTCTCCTTTACAGATGAACCACATCTTCCTAAAATTCTACCAATGAGCTGAAGACGACCATCCGCCTTCCCTACAACTGACATTACATACTTGTCCCACTTTATATCGCTCTGCAATGTTACGCCCACATATTTAATCGACGCGACTGTGTCAAGCACTACACTACTAATGGAGTATTCAAACATTACGGGATTCTTTTTCCTATTCATCTGCATTAATTTATATTTATCTATATTTAGAGTTAGCTGCCATTCTTAACACCAATCACAAATCCTGTGCAAGTAATTTTGTATCCTCCTACAGTCACTCAACGACGCACCTTCCCGTACAACACAGCATCAGCAGCAAACAGCCGCACATTGCTATCCACATTGCTGCACTTGTGTCGAACGGTGGGTTGCAGGTTCTGGAGGCCGTCATTGTTCTTGATTGGTTCTGGATAGAGATGCTTCCTTTAACAAGTTCACGGGCTTGACTCTATTAACGGAGACAATCGACTCCGAGCCGTTCTCTAAAATGTCCATAGTCTACTACCGTTCACTTGACGAAAGATCCGTACCCAAAGACTGGAAATTTGCACAGGTCACACCAATATTCAAGAAAGGTAGTAAGAGTAATCCACTTAATTACAGGCCCATATCATTAACGTCGATATGCAGCAGGATTCTGGAACATATATTGTGCTCTAACATAATGAATTACCTCGAAGAAAACGGTCTATTGACACACAGTCAACGTGGATTTAGAAAGCATCGTTCATGTGAAACACAACTAGCTCTTTATTCGCATGAAGTGTTGAGTGCTATTGGCAATGGATTTCAGATCGACTCCATATTTCTAGATTTCCGGAAGGCTTTAGATACTGTACTTCACAAGTGGTTAACAGTGAAATTGCGTGCTTATAGAATATCGCCTCAGTTATGTGACTGGATTTGTGACTTCCTCTCAGAGAGGTCACAGTTCGTAGTAATTGACGGAAAGTCATCGAGTAAAACATAAATGATTTCTGGCGTTCCCTAAGGTAGTGTTATAGGCCCTTTGCTGTCCCTTATCTATATAAACGATTTGGGAGACAATATTAGATTGTTTGCAGATGACTAGATTGTTTATCGACTAATAAACTCATTAGAAGAGCAAAACAAATTGCAAAACGATTTAGAAAAGATATATGAATGGTGCGAAAATTGGCATTTGACCCTAAATGCCGGCCGCGGTGGCCTTGCGGTTCTAGGCGCTTCAGTCCGGACCCGCGCGACTGCTACGGTCGCAGGTTCGAATCCTGCCTCGGGCATGGATGCGTGTGATGTCCTTAGGTTAGTTAGGTTTAAGTAGTTCTAAGTTCTAGGGGACTGATGGCCTTAGGTGTTAAGTCCCATAGTGCTCAGAGCCATTTGAACCATTTGACCCTAAATAAGGAAAAGTGTGAGGTCATCCACATGAGTGGTAAAAGGAATTCTTTAAACTTCGGTTACACGATAAATCAGTCAAGTCTAAAGTCCGCAGATTCAACTAAATACCTGGGAATTACAGTTACGAAAAACTTAAATTGGAAGGAACACAGAGAAAATGTTGCGGGGAAGGCTAACCAAAGACTGCGTTTTATTGGCAGGACACTTAGTAAATGCGACAGATCTACCAAGGAGCCTGCCTACACTGCGCTTGTCTGTCCTCTTTTAGAAAACTGCTGCGCGGTGTTGGATGCTTATCTGATAGGATTGGCGGAGTTCAAAGAAGGACAGCACGTTTTGTATTATCGCGAAATATGGGAGAGCGTTGCTGAAATGATACAGGATTTGGGCTGGACATCATTAAAAGAAAGATGTTTTTCGTTGCGACGGAATCTTCTCACGAAATTCCAATCATCAACTTTATCCTTCGAATGCGAAAATATTTTATTGACACCGAACTACATAGGGAGAAACGATCACGACGATAAAATAAGGGAAATCAGAGCTCGTACAGAAAGATACAGGTGTTCGTTCTTTCCGCACGCTACACGAGACTCAAATAATAGAGAACTGTGAAAGTGCTTCGATGAACCTTCTGCCGGGCACTTAAATGTTACTTGCAGAGTATCCCTGTAGATGTAGATGCACCTCGTCGTCGTACGCGGAATGGGCCAATGTAAGGTGACTGTAAACGTGATTTCAGTCCCTCGAAGTGTAGCATGACATGTAAGCACGTCTCTAAATTATGGCGCACGTAACACCGGAACGTGCCATGATGACAAGTTATCGACGGGTTTATTTGAGTAATGTTTTCACTTAGCTGGTGTAAGAACTGTGGTTGGTCTGGCGTGGCTTGAGGGTCGTGTTTGGGTCAATAAACTGGCCTGGAAGACGTAATGTCTCTCTGTAAACTAGTTCGATGACTGGCTTGTATGTTGTCGTTAGGTCCAGAAATAATGTTACCCAGCGGCATTGCCCCTGGCCAGCGGGTGAACTGGCCGATCACGGCGAACAAAAAGCGGTTACCATTTGCAGACAGCAGCTGTCCCACGACATCGAGTGTACATGGGCGAAACGCGCCGTCACGTCCGACAATTCCCGATCGGAGCGTGAAGGTGATGGGATACCTTGCTCCTTTGACATAGTTGGTAGGCTCTTGTCCATTGCCGGCAGTATCTCTCTGTCTGGGCCATACATAACGTTCTGACAAGAGAGGAAATGTAGTGTGTATCCCTGGGTGACACATGTTGTGAATGCTGTCGAACGCTTGCTTGCGAAATGTTGGTGGGAGAAAGTGGTTGAGTCTTCCTCTGGAGATGTCATTGTACAGTTTTGAATCTGTTCCGGGAACGTCGGCAAGATGAAGCTTTAGTGACGGAGTAGGATCGTGGATGGAGACGCAGAGTTCGTCGTCCTCCTGCAGTGCTTGTACTAGTGCCGCAAAATCGACCGGGCTTTCCACACTGCTGATGCACGGAAGACAGGTTGCTACCATGTTAGCCACACAAGAGACATGCTGAATGTCTGTAGTGAACTGATTGAACTGGCGTGGAAAGCAGTTAGCGTTGTTCTGCTTAAATGCTTAAATCAGATACATGTGGCCTGTAAATGTCATGAATACTGTAGTGCCAATAGCTCACGGTTGTTAGTGCTCCACTACCTCTGTGACTACGACACTTCATGTGAGAAAAACGCTAGTGGACGCCGTGTTCCTTCCACCATTATTGTAGCGCTACAGCGATAGATGTCTCAGTCACATCAGCAACCTGTGTGGCAGAGGTTGGCGATAAAAGCTGAGCACACCTAAGAATATTTGCAATTTCGTGTCCGTGGTGAGCCTTTGTATGCATATGATAACCTCTACTTTCAGGGGTAAGGAACCATCTGAGGAGATTTTGTGTCGCAAGAAGGTAACTTCAGACTGTCCAGAAATGTATTTAGCTGAATTCAGACCGCTACCATAATGTTCTAGATGTGTAAATGCCTCTCGCTATTGTTGGCAATGCTGTTCCCTGTCAGCTGAACAGGAGTACGTCATCCAGATATGCGAAGCAGAACTGAAGACCCTGGAGGATGGAATCCACAAACCTCTGGCAAGTCTGCGCCGCATTCCTCATCCCGAACGCCGTAAACATACTTTCAAAAAATCCGAAGGGCATTATGGTTGCCGTCTTCAGAATATCATCCTTCGTCATTAGTATTTGCATTTATGTCTTCGCACAATCCAGGATGCTTAAAATCGTTGCACCGTGCAGAGCGTGATTGTAGTCTCTAAGTAATGGCGCAAGGTACAAATCAGCCCATGCTCTCATATTGAGGGAGTGGTAATCCGCACAAGCTCTATTCTTTTTGAGCACAAAATGCAAGGCAGAGGCCCCTTGAGCCGCTCCATGGTCTAATGATGCCTTTACACAATCTAGTGTCGAACTCTGTCTCGGCTATACTGAGGTCTGCATGGGACAGCTGGTCCATCAGTTGTCTTAATATGAATCACAGTGTCATGCAGAATCTGTTTCAGAACATCTGGTGGTCTAGTCAGTTTCTGAATGTTTGTCAGCAGAGCGGTGTACTCGCCTACATGTGCCTTTATCAACTTCATGCTGTGACAGGAATTACCACGTCTACATCTACGTCTGCATAGATACCCCGCAAGCGAGCATATGACGCGTGGTGGAGGACACCCTTTACCACTAATAGCCATTTCCGTAATTTCTGTAGTGGAACCCAAAGGCAGCTAGCCCGGTGACGCCATGAATCGGTCGAGCGTCGGCCACTTCCTGGAGAAGACTATAGTAGTCGAAAAGATACACGTCGATTATGGTCTCTGTGACGTCGGTGACGGTAAAATTCCAGCTGAACGGATGGTGTAATCGTGGGTTCAGTTCCGTGTTCTCTGTTCTTGTACGTGGCTACGACTGAATTGTTGGCGGCCGTTAAACAGAAAACTGTTGGTGGCATGCAGTGGTGACTTGAAAATCGTGAAAGAATACTTAAATCAGAGCCAGTATCGATGAGAAATTCTAGATGGACAGGCGCTTGGATGATGATGGGAGACTGGCTGAGCCTAGGACCGATTGCCCTGGTAGCTACATGGTACAGTACATTTCTTTGTTTGATCACCAAATCGTCGATGGTACCAACATAACGATTGCTCACTGCGAGGTGACTTTGTATTGCTGGCTGACCAGCTCATGGAACATCGACGATCGTGCACCCCATCGTCTCCTGTGCCAAGTTGAGGCAACAGTGTGCTGACACATGTGCACAATAGCCCCTCTTTTACTGCTAGCACATGGTACCTGCGCACGCTACAGACACCTGTTGCTATGTAATGTTGCACCGTGCTGTGGCCGCACTGACCTGGGTGGGACGATGGACTCCTGTACACGATCAGCGAGCTCCACCTCTGCCTTTAACGCCTTGTCTTTCTGTGATGTTACTATCCCTTTCATCTGCAGTGGTAATCTGCTATTCCACAGTGTACACAACAGATTGCCTGGATAGCACTAAGGTCCACTTTGCTACGAAGACGTCTAAATATTGCAGGGTTTTCGATCTCCTATATCTTCCTTGGCAACTACTTTTCGTATCCTATCTTATTGCGAGGCTGCAATTCGACGTATAAATTCCGGTTTCAGTTTGTCATAGGATTCTGCCTGTCAAGATGTGGTCTTGTAATTCCGCTGCAAAACGATAATCCAACTGGCTTACCGCGAGAGCAAGTTTGTCACGCTAGCTTTAATTCTGATATAACAGAAACTTGTTTCCACCTGTTCAAATCAGACACTCAGTTATGGGGCCCAAATGGAAGTAGGTGAACTGCTAGACGAAAAGCGTTCAGCTCTGCAGATATCTTGTCGTTTCGTTAGGAAAGGCTTTCTACAGATCTGTTCTTGTCTCCTCAGGTCACGCCGGGGTCACACTTGCCGGTCACAGCACAACGTTCAGCTTTTTTTTTTCTTTATTGTGATTTTGATCACCTTATACAAAGGCGGGCTGTCAGCAGCATAGTAAGCCGCTCTTCAGCCTTGAGTTTTACAATATATTTTACATATAGGTGTCACAGAGAATACAATCAAAATGGCGGGCAAAAATGTAGACAATAAAAAACAAAAAAACATGGAGCCGTTCACGCTGGACGAGAAAAATTACTAACACTAGTTGACACGGCGCACATAACACGGATGACTGCGACGGCACACGTGAACAGTGGTGGCGTGACGGAGAAAGAACACTAAACACAAATGAAGGCACACACACGAGACACTGATGGCAATGATCTCCGGCGCGCGAATGTTCACTGAGCTTGTGCGAGTCCGGGGACCTGCCAAGGGAGGAGGAAGGGGTGGGAGAGAGAGAGGAGAGAGCAGAGATGCCATGGGCAGCGGAGATAGGGGGAAGGAAGAAGGGGGAGGGGAAGGCCGGGGGAAGAGGGGTGGAGGAAGAGGGATGGGGGAAAAGGAAATAGAAGGGAGGGAGGGTGCCTAAAGGAAAGGACACAGGAAGTGGGGGGGGAGGATCAAAGTTGATAGGAGGGGTAGATGGAGGGGAGGAGGACATCATCAGGGAGGGGGAGCTGGCGGAAGCCACTTTGGGAGAGGTTAAAGAGGGTGGAGAGATGGAGACTGGGTGGGACGTGGGAATACAGGCGCGGCAGCGGGCGGGGGTGGGAGAGGATGGGTGAGACAAGCGAGAGAGGAGGATCGAGTTTGCGGGAGGTGTACAGGATCCGTATCCTTTCAAGGAAAAGGAGGAGGTGGGGGAAGGGGATGAGATCATACAGGATCTGCATGGGGGAGGGGAGACGGATGCGATAGGCGAGGCGGAGAGCATGGCGTTCAAGGATTTGGAGGGATTTATGAAAGGTAGGGGGGGGGGGTGAAGATCCAGGCCAGATGGGCGTAACAAAGGATAGGGTGGATGAGGGATTTATAGGTGTGGAGGTTGGTGTAGCGGTCCAGACCGCACGTACGGCCGGAAAGGAGCTTGAGGAGACAGAGTCGGGAGCGTGCCTTGGCTTGGATTGTCCGGAGATGGGGAGTCCAGGAGAGGCGAGGGTCGAGGGTGACGCCAAGGTACTTAAGGGTGGGAGTGAGGGCGATAGGACGGCGATACATGGTGTGATAGACATCAAGGAGGCGGAAGGAAGGGGTGGTTTTGCCTACAATGATCGCCTGGGTTTTGGAGGGAGTGACCTTGAGCAACCACTGGTTGCACCAAGTGGTGAACCGGTCAAGATGGGATTGGAGAAGGTGTTGGGAGCGCTGCAGGGTGGGGGCAAGGGCAAGGAAGGCGGTGTCGTCAGCAAACTGGAGAAGGTGGACGGGTGGAGACGGCGGCCTTTCAGCTTTTTGCATTAGTGTGTTCTTATATTTAGTAATCGGACGACTCACTGGAGAGAACAAATTTATTAGTCTCGGAGTTATCGTCGTCTTGAAATAATTTGAAGATACAACTCTGGTTTCTCTCTACAGTGGCGGCCGCGGTGGTTTCGCGGGTTCTAGGCGCGCAGTCCGGAACTGTGCTACTGCTACGGTCGCAGGTTCGAATCCTGCCTCGGGCATGGATGTGTGTGATGTCTTTAGGTTAGTTAGGTTCAAGTAGTTTTAAGTTCTAGGGGACTGATGACCACAGCAGTTGAGTCCCATAGTGCTCAGAGCCATTTGAACCTTTTTTTTCTCTCTACAGTAAATAATTCAGTCAGTAAACGTGAACAACTTTAGACAGTAACCAGGTTAAAAGTATAGCTTGAAAAAGCAATTACATGGAGTGTTCATATCAAAGGAAGGAATATTTTAAACAGAGAGAAGCAACAGACTGCATGGAGAGATAGACACAGCGCTCCTGGTGGTTGGATGCGGAACTGTTTGACAGCTGCACTGCATCTGTTACAACACTTGACACTGAGTTAGGGCGTCAATTCGTCCCGTTTTTCCCGGAACAGTCCCGTTTCTTACCAAAATGTCCCGCTGTCCCGAAAGTTGTTTTGGGGACGCTCAAATGTCCCGTTTTTTTTATGATTCCGCTTGGCTAGAGTATTTTACGCTACTGGTTGTTTGACTTGCTATTAACTGCGCAATTATTTACGCTAGGAAGCGTGTGATGACTTTCAGCGTACCCCAAACTTGTACCGAACTGTCAAAAATCGGAAGTAATTTTAAACTTACTATAGGTTACGAATAACAACGAAGATTCTTCTCTTCTAAATCGATACACTGAATCCGTCCTTTCGTTCCAGAGGTACTCTACACCACTGATACTTGCTCTCTGGCTTTCGTCACCACACTGTTAATGTTTTGCACTGTGCAACCACTGTTTCATTATGCCACAACGAAAGTGTATTTTTAACAGCAATATAAAAAGCGAGTTTCCTTTTCTCACTGGTAGTGGAGAAACGGTAGAATGTATGTTGTGCACATCAAAATTTGCTATTGGTCATTGTGGAAAGTCTGACATTGTGAATCACATAGAGACGAAGAAACATCGCATGAGTGATCAAACGAAAAGAGCAAATAAATGCGTGAGTGACTACTATGTAAACTTAAAATCAGTAACAGAAATGGATAGGCAGTTGGCAGCACAAGAAGCTACGTTTGCATACCTCAGTGCAATACATAACCATAGCTTGAAGTCAATGGACTGTACTACAGCACTTGTTAAAAAACTTTTGAATCCTAAATTCACATGTGGACACTCAAAATGTAACGCAATCATTTCAAATGTTATTGCACCGTATGCAACTCAGTAGGTTTTAATTGAACTGAAAAGTGCACGATTCATTTCTGTAATGATTGATACATCAAATCATCTGGATTTGAAGTTGGTTTCTCTCCTTATCAGGTATTTTCACACTGAAAATGGCATCACGGTGAAAGTGCTCAAATTGGTTAATTTAGCTGGAGAAACTTCAGAATTATGTGCTGAAGGTTTCAAAGAAATATGATCTTGAGGGAAAGGTGATTGCATTTTCTGCAGACAACACTAACACCAATTTTGGTGGTGAGCAGAGGAAAGGAAAAAAAAGTTGTTCTATAAACTGCAACAGAACACTGAATAATATAGTAGGTGTTGGCTGTCCAGTACATGTGGTGCACAATTCCTTACAAACCGGCTCAGATATCGTACCCATCGACTGCCAATTAATTGTAAACAAAATCAACTAGCATTTCCACATATATACAGTAAGGGTTGAAACTCTGAAGTCATTATGTAAGTTTACTGAACTGAAAACAAAACTGTACTTGGGCACAGCAAGACAAGGTGGCTATCTCTGCTACCAGCATTGGAAAGAATTGTAGAGATATTTCCTGCTTTCAAATCATATTTCATTTCCCTCGATAAGTGTCCTTTTATCCTTAAACAATTCTTTGATAGCTCTGTGTCTATTGTTCTTCTACATTTTCTTGTTAGCCAGCTAAAACCTTTCTCCACAACAATTAAATGTATTGAGAAACAAGAAATCACAATAGTGGAAGTTTATCAAGAAATAAACAAATTATTGGGCAAATTACAATATAGAAAATCTGAAAGATTACTCACATACTTTGTACATGAGACTCTAAAAAGCTGAAAGAAGAGGGTGTAATTACTGTAGAACAATTTCATATTTATGCTGACATCTTCTATGACTCTTGCACCGAGTAAATTGAAGAATGGTGCTTACCATTTCTCACATCTTTTAAAGCATTTGACTGGGTTAATACTGAAAAGGAGCAGCTACAGTGGAAGGATATTCAGACCTGTTGTATTTTGTTAAAAGTATTGTACCAAATTTTCCTGTTGGTGAAGACGAACTGTTCGATGAATTTTCATGGTGCACAGAACTTCATAAAAAGTGAAGAAGGAGACAAAGAAAGTGTTGGTGCAACGTGGTGTAAAATATTTGCTCATTTCAAAAGTAAAAACATTAACATGAAAAACATGATTCATTTGGTGGAGTTTTGTCTGGCAATTCCTGGGTCAAATGCTGCGGAACGTGTGTTGGTGAACTCTTTGCGGTCAGCTGAAAAAAACAGAATAAAAGTTGAAACAGTGAGGGCCTTGCTCATTGTCAAAACACACTTTAATGGTGTATCGTGTACTGACTTTTATGATACAATTTCAAACGAAAATGCGCTTCTTTATGAAGTACAGAAAAGTGAAAAGTACGGCGATAGTGTGGCAGAATAATTGTAAAAAGTGATTTGGGATCATCTGAGTGCACGTTGTAAAGGTAAACTTGTATGTGAATTAAATTTAGTCAATACAATATTTCTGTCCCGTTTTTTTTCTTCGTTGTCCCAGGTTTTTCTCTAATTTATTTTAAACGTCCCCTTTTTCAATGAAAAAATGGACACTCTACACTGAATTATAATATTGAACGATCACACCATGAAATCACTCTCCTTGTCGACTGCAGGCGTCATTGTGGCAGACGCTATAGACTGAAAAAGAGGTAGCGTACTTCTTTGGCTGGAACCTTCGAGGGTTGGAACTATATTTTACCCAGTGATATATTGCTTGATATTTTCCAAGCTAAAGACACTCACTAGGAAAATTAATTTTTATGAACTAACTCATTTGCAATCTTTCTACTTTCAGCTGACGCATTTCTGAGTAAGTGAATTTGGAACAGAAATTAAGGTGTCCTATTTGCTTCCTGGCCTACGACAGCCTACGAAAATGCGAAATATTCGGAAATAAAAAGACGTGTATCCAAATATTCGTGACAGGCAAGAAATATCTGCCTAACTGCTCCCTCAGAAATTGCGGCATATTCGGAAATAAACAGTCAAATACTTATGACAAGCAAGGAACATAAATGTCATTGCTGCTCGTTTCAGTGACAGCAATTTAAGCTCTACTATTAGGTTCCTGTGTAATAATACCTTTGGAATTCGTGACGTATTAGGAAAAACAGCCAAATGTGCCACAAACATGAATGTCACTGCCTGTCGTTTCATCTACAATAATTTCATACTTCGTTTTCTAATCAGAGAGAGGTCACAAAATATAAGAAATCTATTCATGAGAGAGTGTGCTTTATATGTAAATGACATCGAATATTGCAGAATATACTTCCGTTACATGAACATAAAGTGCAAGAATGTGTGACACATCAAGATGAAAAAAAAAAGCATAGTACAGTGTAGCAGGAAGCAAATCCACATTTTTACTCTCCAGAAACAATCACTCTGAATGCTACATTCTTTTTTTCTGAACAATTGTATTTATTATCTAGTACAACTTACGCCATTATCATCTATTCAGTATTACGTACGTCTTTATTATTTAATACAGTCCGCCTGCTTAGCTGGGTTGTAATGTGCTTGCCGCCCATGGAAGCGGGCCCGGGTACGATTCCTGGGCGGGTTGGAGATCTTCTCCGCTCGTGGTCTGGGTGTTGTGTTGTTGTCCTCATCGTCATTTCATCTTCATTACAGGCCCGCAAGTCACCCAATGTGGCGTCGATTTAAATAAGACTTGGGCTAGGCGGCCGAACTTCCCAGAATGGGGTCTCTCGGCCAATGATGCCATACACTCATTTCATATTTAACACAGCGCCCGTCAAACACAGGAAGTTATGCACGTGTAAAATGAGGAGAGAGACTATTTGCACGGTGAATCGATGCAAACTCGGCTTAATTCGCCTAAACGCGGCTTGAATAGCGAGGTCGCCACTGTGCGTTGCTGCATGCATTGATAGATGGTTTATTCAACACTGAAATGGATAAGCACAATACATACATTACTGGGTTAAGGAAAAAACCAGCTCCAAGAAAAGCAAAGATTTGAAAAAATCTATTTAAGTTGGAGTGTGAACTTTCTCATTTTTCTGTGCTTTGTGACGATAGAGCCCAATGTCTGATGTGTGGTACAGTAAGAAAATCGTCTATTCAAAGACACTATGGAAAACTGCATTCAGAAAAGTATAATGAAACTGTAAGGGACGCCAGAGTGGAAGAATTAAGGAAATCGGAAAATCTTGCAGAAGAGAATTCTGTATCCACAAATGAGGTTTGTACCAGTTTATTTTGGTTGAAGATCCCACAAAACGAATGATTTCCTCACATTCCTCTCAAATTTGTATCCTTATTCGTTTTTGCTTGTTTTATTTCAAACACAATCATTTTTCTGTAATTGATGGCAAAGAAGATGACAGGTGCTGGAAAGGAGCTGAGCTAGTTACAGCAAGAACTGGTAAGCCATTTGTAGAATGACCATTAATAAGGAATATTTTGTTGGACGTAGTGCTGACAATGAATCCCACATTAGCTCCTGCAAGTAGTAGGGTGAGTGTGGTGTTGGTGTATTTTGTTAGTGTGGGTTGCCTGCATTCAGGGGCCAGCATACACCTGGGGGCAAACCTATTGTTCTCTTTTGATTGTCGGGTCCTTAACCTGTTGTTCTGCTAAGTGGAGTATGACCCCCTGGGGGTAATCTATCCTTCCAAGAGACCCCCATGCCCCTCTATTTTCTTTATGTCTGTGTCTCAGATGGCTCCCATGGCCCAGAGCACACCCAAGTTAGTGTTCAGGTATGAGTCTGACATGCGTTATATACAAAGCAATGTTAGGATGCTGATACACAACACGCTATGTCTGGCATAGGGTTCGATGGTGGATCCACCTTGTGTTTTATCTGGAAATAAGTCTAGAGATGGAGCCACAATGCATTACGTTTGGGACTGAGTTTAAAGATGGGTCCATCATGCCTTACATCTGGAGATGTGTTCTATATCTGAATGTCGGTCCACCATTGGAAGGACTTGGTCATGGGAGCTATCCATGACACTGACATACAGAAAATAGAGCAAATGCAGTGCAACTGTAGCATACATGGTTGGAAGTGACTGGATGCATTCAAGTACAGTGTTATAATATACTGTCCGACTAACTTGCTGTTTTATCTTATACATAAGAATGATATGGCCGAAGGACTATCTCCCTCCATCTAATAGATATCTAGCTCACAAAATGGCTTCACATGGGTGATCATATGCCATCATCATGGATATTTGGAGTATAAAAGGTGGTGTGACAGTCACAGAGGGATGTCTTGGATGGTTGTTATTACTGAAGCATTTAGACAGTCTTGTTACAAATATTAGTAATATAAATTATATAGAGAAAATTATGCTTCTTAGCATAGATGTTCTTACACCTGCTGCAGAACCCTCTGTCAAAGAGAGATATTAGAGCTGAGAACTGTCGAAAATAATAAACAAGTGGTTGAAATCGAGACTTTGCAATTGGTACTATGTGTGCAGAGTCTTTATGTGAGTGTGTGTAGAGCTGTCAGCGGTGCATTGTTCAGTTCAGATGCATAAATTTCTAACTGGTACACTAAAAATAACGCTGATTGGGAGATGTACTCTTTAGGTAGACAAGGGAAACTCTTATGGCCCAATATGCTATCTGCAGTCGACACACTGACAAGTAACGAATAAATTATTGCTGGGGCAATAAAAACAAATATCCAAAGGCTATAGTTTCTAGATGGCCTGACAGGTTCTGTGTATAGATCAGAGTCGGAAGGTATAACAGAAAATAATGAAGCACATCTGGTAAGCAATAATAGCATATACTTACGGAAAAAAATCTGAGCAGCAACAGAAACTGACTCTGTATGTATGGCAGATACACGTTGCAGATTCCAACACGATGGAGTGGAAGTCAAATGAACATGTAGAACTGTTTACAAACTTTGAGTTTCTCTCAAATGCAACACTGCTCTAGTATGTAGACAGGTTCCCTGAGGGACCGAAGCAGTACACGGAATTGCTTCCAGACTTCAAGTTTCAAATACATTCATCATCTGCACCACTTTTTGGGTCTCATGTAGGTATGAAGCGACCCTTACTATATTTTTTATGATGGTCGTTTCCAAAAACACGGTCTGTTGCGTTAGCCGGCCGTTGTGGCAGAGCGGTTCTAGGTGCTTCAGTCTGGAACTGCGCGACTGCTATGGTCACAGGTTCGAATCCTGCCTCAGGTATGGATGCGTGTGATGTCCTTAGGTTAGTTAGGTTTAAGTAGTTCTAAGTTCTAGGGAACTGATGGTCTCAGATGTTAAGTCCCATAGTGCTCAGAGCCATTTGAACCTTTTTTGTAGCATTACTCAGCTCACCTTGTTTTTCCACAGGCTGCAGAAGGTCTCCGACTTCCACTCAGTTCCGACTTAAACTGGACTAATCACGTGGACAAAGGTCTAGGGAGGGTGGGTCAGAGACTTAGGAACAGTTACAAGATGCAGAAGGACTGTCTAAAAAACAATGCTGGGGTTTTACTGCATGGAGTCCTTAGTATATGGATTCGAAAAAGATGACTAGAATACCACAAGTATGATTCACCAATGGCTGTAATCATTTAAAAACGTCTCCATAGGATCCAACACAATATGTGGTTGAATGGATTGACTTAATTCCAAAATGCAGACAGCATTTCTGCCAGAAAGTGTAACACTATAGCTCTGAATAGCCAGTGTACTGGTCATAAGATTATGTGCATTTCTTATGACTTCAATCTACAGTTGCTTTTTAAGTGGTTCCTCACATAGCAAACCATCTACTGTATGTGATAATTCTCAGTCAACCATCATCCTCCCTCGCCTATAACCCCATGGATATATCGCAGAACCTCTGTTACACTGTCTACATAGTATTGATATAGAATGTGCTACAATTACTGTTTGTTACATGAAACATATCTAGCAGTGACATGGAGGAGAGGCAAATATCAGCTTAATACCACCTTTCTCAGCCGAATCACTTTCTAAATCCGGTGATGAGTGCGATTTTATTATGAGCTTATACTACTGGCGACATGCACCTGCACTCGGTCTGTTAATACACACACCACCATCACAATCTATATTCAATGTCATGGTATGTGTGTGGAAGACCACTTCATTTAGAAACAATACCATAGCTTGGCTTATAAAGCATGTATTGTTTTTAATATGGATATTGTCATCGATACTTGTGGGTGCCTGTAGAAGCAAGACCTTTTTTTTTTTTTTTTTTTTTTTGCAGGGTACAGTAACTTTGTCATTGCGATCGTGTTTTTGCATCTGGTCGCTTATAAGAGGATTATGGCTCTCTTCGTAAGTGACACTGATACCGCTCACAAGAGAAACAATTGAGGCATGTCCATTCAGCGCTGATTTTCGCTCAGTATTGCTTGGCCCCACCAGCAATCACTTATTGGCCAAGTATTATGCTCAGTAGGGGATGTGTGACAGATTAGCTGTGATGGGCAGGTGTATAAATTGTGTGTTGGGGTGTAAAGTTACTGCGGTCATTGTTATGACATGTGCAAAGAAACTGAACATGTGCCGAGTATTATGCTTAGTAGCAGATGTGTGACAGATTCGCTGTGATCGGCAGGTGTATAAATTGTGTGTTGGGGTGTAAAATTACTGTGTTCACTGTTCTGACATGTGCAATGAAAATGACCATGGGAGGTATGGGGTTGACGTGGGAGATTATGATTTCAAAGCACCGATAGCTGTGCGGAGGGATGAAGCATTTTACGTGGAAAATTATGTCCAGTCATAAGAGGGACATTGATACTGACATTTTCAGAGCTATGGACATTAGGTTCAAATGTTTTAAATGGCTCTGAGCAGTATGGGACTTAACTTCTGAGGTCATCAGTCCCCTAGAACTTAGAACTACTTAAACCTAACTAACCTAAGGACATCGCACACATCCATGCCTGAGGCAGGATTCGAACCTGCGACGGTAGTGGTCACGCGGTTCCAGACTGAAGCGCCTAGAACCTCTTGGTCACTCCGGCCGGCTGGCCATTAGGCGGAGGCATTTTCGATGCTCCGCTCATTGTTTAATTTCATCAGATTGGGGCTGCAATCGTAATATTTATTTGCAATTACAGTGATAAATATGTGGCTCGTTTCATAGGATGATACTATTTGATGTGCAGGGCGCATGGCAGAGGTAACCTGCTGCTGGAACGAGTGGGCATTTCTGACTTAAGGCACTCACGAGTGGTGGGTACAGAGAAAAGTTGCAGCTGGCCAGCTAGTTGGTTCTTACCCACAGCTTCTGGGGCAGGTCTCAGTGGCGGTGCTCTATGGATACCTGAATAGCGAACTAATATTCAGTATGAGTTGGGCTGTCCCCGCGATTGTGTGTGTCATATGTATTCTCCTTGGAAAATTGATTCAGTACTGATCACTGAGAAGTGTTGGCGCTGGACATATTGGTAACTCTGGCATACACACACATCCGCGACTGCGACTGTGGCCACTGGGATAATTTTCAGCGACCTCTGAGCATTGGCACTGGCGGCGTATGAGGCAACTTGCATGCTGAGTGTGGACATTGAGTGCGTGGGATGTTTGAGTGTTCTAGCAATCTCTGGCATCTAGCCAAGACTGCCCACTGCTGTGGACTGGATCACATTCAAGTGTGTCCTGTTTAGTGCTTCTCAGTACATTGCACTGGTACCTACTGTTGTTCCTATCCTATGATGCACTAATCCTTACTCCTTCTTCCAAATATAGAGGGGAAAACCTAATTCAGGGTTACATAGTGCTTTAAAAATCCAGTCGCAACATTCAATTCATCATTGATCTATTTATTGTTTCCAATAGTGCTATTGCGAGCACACTGACTGGTCCAACCCATCTACAGATTGTTTAAGGACATATCTTGTAACTGAGCTGAAATTTGAAAGTTTCAGGTACCTCCATCATAGTGAAATTCCTGCCAAATGACCTAACTGTGTCCGTGTCCACCGAGAGGAGGCGAAGGAAAACAAATACAGTAGGTTTTGGAAACCTGGCAGTTGCGGGATCGAATCCTACCAAATATTCCAATCCTAGTAACCACCAGTAGGAAGTAACAAGTAACCCAGCAGTGGCAGGTAACAGGACGTGGTCACTTGAGGGAGGGAGAGCTAGTGTTTCGAAAGGAATTTCTCAGGTATCAGTATCGAAGGGTTGCCATGACCTGACTCTTTTGTTTGGGAATTAGCGCGAATTTGCAGCGTCCAAGCAGGCATGCTG
The DNA here is from genome assembly GCF_023897955.1 of Schistocerca gregaria. Classification (NCBI taxonomy): domain Eukaryota; kingdom Metazoa; phylum Arthropoda; class Insecta; order Orthoptera; family Acrididae; genus Schistocerca; species Schistocerca gregaria. The sequence goes on from NC_064922.1 coordinate 127,329,743, forward strand.
TGGCCTGCACATGTGAGAATAGTGAAGCAGTCTGCCCCACACTCAATGCCCTGTGGTCAACGTGAAAGTTTTTTACAGTGGAATTATGTGCAATGAATTATGTTGACAGTATTCCTTGCATAATTGAGATAAAAAGTTTAAATATTCTGTACTGCCTTGTCACCCTCAATATGTTCAAATAAAAAATATTCCATCCAGTGCAGTCGATTTCCTGATAAATTCTTACTTACACAAATAAACTATATTCCAAACACTGCCTTGTATCCCATAAATTGTTTAAATAGACAATATTCCACATATTACCTCGTCTACCAGAAATTAGTTAAACAATATTCCATACACTGCAATCGATTTCCCCCAAATTCTTTATATAAATAAACTATATTCTATACACAAGTTATATACAATAAATTATTTAACTAAACAATATTCCACACATTGTTTTGTCCACCAGAAATTGCTTAAACAATATTCCATATTATGCAATCGATTCCCCACCAAATAGCCAATTAGCTGAGTCTTTTATCTGGCAATTTCTGGTTGGGGGAGGGGATCGAGAGGTCTATGGGGTTTCCCAAAGACTAAGGGGTTAATTAATCAATCAGTTTAATTAATTAGTCAAATAATTTGATGTCATTAATGTGCTTGTATTGGTGAGGGGAGTTCCCAGAGCAGTGGGGGAGAAGGAGGGAAGGGGGACGGGTGGCGAGTTTCTCAGAAGGACAGATTATCCTCTGGGGGTCATAATCTGCTTTGAAGAACCGTTAAGGATCTTTCAATCAAAAGAGAGTAGGTTTGCCCCTGAGTACATGCTTGCCCCTGGATGTAGGCAACCCGCACTAACGAAGTGCATCACCACCCCTGCTAGCCTACTACTGCCGCATGCAGCAGAATACCACTCTGCAATATTACAATATATCGGTGAATCAGCGACATTGGCAGGAATGTATATGAACAATTGGGAGCCAAAATTGAAAACCTCTTAGCGTACTCTATAACACTTGATGATTCCAAGGATTTTAATGACATGGCTGAGTCATATTTTTGAGTGGCGTGGCGTGGACGATGATCTACATGCAGTGGAAGAGCTCCTGGATATGATTTCTATAAAGGACAATGCTATAGGGGTGGACATTTTAGAAGCAGTCTAAATGGCAGCTGGATGAATCGGACTTACTTGGGGGAAAAGCTGCTTCATGTAACCACGGATGAGGTGCCAGCAAAACGTGGTAAAGTAAAAAGGTTTGGCCTACTGAGGAAAAAGCTTAATACGCCGAATTTACGTTTCGTTCATTACTTTGAATACCAAGAGGCTCTTTGTGTGAAAGTTATTGGTCTTCAAGACATGACGAACATAATGGTGCATATCGTGAACTATATTCGTTCTCACAGACTCATTCATCTTCAGATCAAAGAATTTTCGATGTCGTTTGGGGAGTCCCCAGATATCCCTTAGCATGCTGAGGTATGCTGGATGAGCGAAGGAAAACCGATTTCTGTAGTTTTTCTATTACACCACGCTGTGATTTAGTTCTTGAAGGACAAATGACATCTGGTTCAAAAATGGCTCCAAGCACTATGGGACTTAACATCTGTGGTCACCAGTCCCGTAGAGCGTAGAACTACTTAAATTTAACTAACCTAAGGACATCACACACATCCATGCCCGAGGCAGGATTTGAGCCTGCGACTGTAGCGGTCACGCGGTTCCAGACTGAAGCGCCTAGAACCGCACGGACACACCGGTCGGCAAAGGACATCTGGAGCCACTTTTGTATGACCCTGATTGGCTAACTGATTTGGCATTTTTAGGAGACATTATGGTCTCCTAAATGATTTAAGTCAAACTCTGAATAGAAAATAATCTCACGAACATCATGGTCAACAAAGTAAAAGCTTCCCAACGTAAACTTCTGCTACTCAAAAACAACCATGTAGAGAAAAGTACACATCACTTTCAAGAGCCGGGTAAGCGATCTATTACTTTTACCCATACAATACATCTGAATTTTTTAGTGCTGTATTCAGGACGGTACTGTAGTTTTATCTGAGAACAATATAGTTCACTGTGTCTCTTAGGCAATGTTCCTACAAACCAGTTTCCACTTAGCTAATGCTGTTGGCGAATTGTCAACGTCCGTCCCGTTAGTCCATGATCATTGAGCGTGTAATCCAGTAATCGGTACTGTCTTGCTGTGCTCCTTGATCGGGGGCGCCTGTGTTACAAATCTAACAGGAACGCTCGATGTTTGCAAATTAACTCCAACTGCGTATCTGCATGCAGCGACGAACGTAAGACAGGATCCTTTGCGTTAGCGGGTGACGTAACCTGATGCCATTATGTTTGTTGCGCATATTAGTCATAGTTCTCGGAGTATGGTTTACGATCGTCGCGCGGCACTTTTCACAGTATATCCATCGACACTAAGAAAGCAAAACAAATCAGTTGTATCGTAAATCATGAGCCCGTTGTTTAAATGGAAGTGTAAGCACCGTGTATAACTGTGTACGCAATCACTTCAATTACACGACAATCGGCATATCACTCGAACTTAAACTTCTACTTATCAATGTACGACACGAAAATGTGTAACCACATTTTCTGTTTCATTCTACAGTACATGATATGCACTAAGTAGTTTGTGCTGTCTACAATCGAAAACAGCTTCTTTACTGATTGCACATAGCTTATCGGTCTGTATATCAAAGTTTTATGGTGAATGAGTCAAAACACATTTCCGGCAAATGAACAACACGACATGTAAAGTCCGTAATTCTTTTGTCACGGTACACACCGAGATCATAAATGTAGCGCTGTCCAAACGCTTATATTTTTCTCTCCCCAACTCCCCCCCCCCCCCCCCCCCCCCCCACACACACACACACGAACACAATGTGTAGCAGTACAAACGAAGTCACCTTTACTCTCCTTCTCGCTCCCGCCTCCTTGTTGGTGACTTCTCCTTCAACCTCTCGATATAATTTTACGTCGCTCAAATACCTCGCTTCATACAACACTTTGAAACATTCTGATTTCACCAATTAACAGTTTTTTACATGTACAAAATCACAATTTCATGTTACTCTGTCCGTAGAAAATGAATTCAAACGACATGTTACCAGATAAAGAAGTATACAACATCAGAGTAATTGAAAATGGCAGTCGGATTCATAACAACTACAATAGGTAAACAGGAACGTAATTATGCCAACAATTAAATTTACGAAACTAATTCTGAAATAATCTTTCCCATGTGTAATGAAAATAAAGCAGGAAAGAAGTAAAATAAAATCTAGTACAGAGAAATCAAAAATTGTATATCAGCCTATGGTGTTATCTTTACAAGTGGTACTCCGTGACATTTTGCCAGTTGCTAATGTTTACGGATTATGGCTGTAAGAAATTATATCATATTTTTAATGTGTACCTCAAAGTAAGCAAATAATTCGGTTTTATTTACAATATCTAGAATTATGCGTAAAAGAGGGACCTTGCAATGCACCTGCTTGTTTGAAGCAAGTTCCCAAACAGCATCAGAATATTACTAGCGTATTCCTCCTGCTTCTGCTCCTCACTTTTACTGTCTGTAGCTATGTGTGTCCCTTTCAGGAAGGAGGCCTTCACATAAAGAGTTCATTTGAGGAGTTGTAGTTTGTTGAACACCAAGTTGGCAGCAGTGACGCACTGTTACGCTCTTAATGGGCTTAAAACAAGGTTTCCTTGTGAAAACCCTCTGTCACATTCACTGACTGGTGGGTATTTCTACGCAGTTAATTGTATTTATTAGAGGCAATAGAGCAGCAGGACCTTTTTTTTCTTCTAGCGACTGTCGAAAACCTCTGATTACTACCCCTTCACCAAATCTGAAGCTTTGACTTAACATTCTTACATCTTCCACATCAAAAGATGCTGCAGGAGTATCAGAGCAGCAAGAATGATTCTGTACCTTACTACATAAAGAAATATCATCTTCATTGACCTTTATTGAAATGATAATGGTTCAGTGCAACTAGGACTTATTTTATTTCGTTTCTGAAGAGAAGTGCCCTTTTAAATGGTTAGTTTGTTTTGAGAGATTCATTATAATACCGACATCTGTTTCCCTTTTTCCTTTCAAACAATGATTCTTTTCTTTTTTTTGCAGCAGTATGACTAGTTATGCGATCGGGGGCTTTCCCGGCGTATGTGTTGTCTCCAGGGCTCTCGAGTGTCCAGCCGGATGCGACCGTTGAAGTCCCACGAAACTTCGGCGAATAACCTTTGCGCCATCGCCAGGTGCTTCTGATGGAACGGTCTGTCTGCTCCATGTCGGTGTTATTTGTGTCCGTCAGTCGGACTTCGAATCCCTTCACTGACGGTCAGATTGCGGCCACCGACATTCCTCGCCATCCGAAGGTCGGCGACCACATTTGGACCGTAGGCACAGGGAATCAAACACAGTAAAGCAGCGATTCTGCTTGGCATGGATTCTGCAAGTCCCTGATAGGTTTACAGATGTAAGTGGCGCCAGGTCACTAAATTCCCGAAAATTACGGGACGGTGGTTTTTGGGCAGGCAAATGGCGCCCAATATACAGGGTGGTCCATTGATCGTGACCGGGCCAAATATCTCACGAAATAAGCGTCAAACGGAAAAACTACAAAGAACGAAATTTGTCTAGCTTGAAGGGGGAAACCAAATGGCGCTATGGTTGGCCCGCTAGATGCCGCTGCCATAGGTCAAACGGATATCAACTGCGTTTTTTAAAACAGGAACCCCTATTTTTGTTATTACAAATTCGTGTAGTACGTAAAGAAATATGAATGTTTTAGTTGGATCACTTTTTTCGCTTTGTGACAGATGGCGTTGCAATAGTCACAAACATATGGCTCACAATTTTAGACGAACAGCTGGTAACAGGTAGGCTTTTTAAATTAAAATACAGAACGTAGGTATGATGGAACATTTTATTTCGGTTGTTCCGATGTGATACATGTACCTTCTTGAACTTATCATTTCTGAGAACGTGTGCTGTTACAGCGTGATTACCTGTAAATACCACATTAATGCAATAAATGCTCAAAATGACGTGTGTCAACCTCAACGCATTTGGCAATACATGAACGACACTCCTCTCAACAGCAAGTAGTTCGCCTTCCGTAATGTTTGCACATGCATTCACAGTGCGCTGACGCATGTTGTCACGCGTTGTCGGTGGATCATGATAGCAAATATCCTTCAACTTTCCCTACAGAAAGAAATCTGGTGAACGTGCGGGCCGTGGAATGGTGCTTCGACGGCCAATCCACCTGTCATGAAATATGCTATTCAATACCGCTTCAACCGCACGCGAGCTATGTGCCGTGCATCCATCATGTTGGAAGAACATCGCCATTCTGTCATGCAGTGAAACATCTTGTAGTAACATCGGTAGAACATTATGTAGGAAATCAGCTTACACTGCATCATTTAAATTGCCATCGATAAAATGGGGGCCAATCATCCATCCTCCGATAATGCCCCACCATACAGTAACCCGCCAAGGTCGCTGATGTTCGACTTGTCGCAGCCATCGTGGATTTTCCGTTGTCCAGTAGTGCATATTATGCCGGTTTACGTTACCGCTGTTGGTGAATGACGCTTCGTCGCTAAATAGAACGCGTGCAAAGAATTTGTCATCATCCCGTAATTTCTCTTGTGCCCAGTGGCAGACCTGTACACGACGTTCAAAGTCGTCGCCTTGCAATTCCTGGTGCATAGAAATATGGTACGGGTGCAATTGATGTTGATGTACCATTCTCAACACCGACGTATTTGAGAACTCCCGATTCTCGCGCAATTTGTCTGCCACTGATGTGCGGATTAGCCGCGACAGCAGCTAAAACACCTACTTGGGCATCATCATTTGTTGCAGGTCGTGGGTGACGTTTCACATGTGGCTGAACACTTACTGTATCCTTAAACAACTTAACTATCCGGCGAACGGTCCGGACACTTGGATGACGTCGTCTAGGATACCGATCAGCATACATAGCACACACCCGTTGGGCATTTTGATCACAATAGCCATACATCAAGACGATATCGACATTTTCCGCAATTGGTAAACGGCCCATTTTAACAAGGGGAGTGCATCACGAAGCAAATACCGTCCGACTGGCGGAATGTTACGTGATACCACGTACTTATACGTTTGCGACTATTACAGCGACATCTATCACAAAGCGAAAAAAGTGGTCCAACTAAAACATTCATGCTTCTTTACGTACTACACGAATATCTAATAAAAATGGGGGTTCCTATTTTTAAAAAACCCAGTTGATATCCGTTTGACCAATGGCAGCGCCATCTAGCGGGCCAACCATAGCGCCATCTGATTTGCCCCTTCAAGCTAGACGAGTTTCGTTCTTTGTAGTTTTTTAGTCTGACGCTTATTGCGTGAGATATTTGGCCCGGTCACTATCAATGGACCACCCTGTATAGACATTTTTCATAACGTAGTTTTTGGCTGCTTATTGGATACCTTCTGTGTGTCGCTTCAGAAATTCATAAATTGAGTAATACCGTATACATTTGAACCACACATTTATGGTATGCTTAAAACTATTAATGGATAGATGGTATGCTTAAAACTATTCATGGATACAGAATGAGATTTCCACTCTGCAGCGGAGTGTGCGCTGATATGAAACTTCCTGGCAGATTAAAACTGTGCGCCCGACCGAGACTCGAACTCGGGACCTTTGCTTTTCGCGGGCAAGTGCTCTACCATCTGAGCTACCGAAGCACGACTCACGCCCTGTACTCACAGCTTTACTTCTGCCAGTATCTCGTCTCCTACCTTCCAAACTTTACAGAAGCTCTCCTGCGAACCTGCAGAACTAGCACTCCTGAATGAAAGGATATAGCGGAGACATGGCTTAGCCACAGCCTGGGGGATGTTTCCAGAAAGAGATTTTCACTCTGCAGCGGAGTGTGCGCTGATATGAAACTTCCTGGCAGATTAAAACAGTGTGCCCGACCGAGACTCGAATTCCGGACCTTTGCCTTTCGCGGACAAGTGCTCTACCATCTGAGCTACCGAAGCACGACTCACGGCCCCTACTCACAGCTTTATTTCTGCCAGTATCTCGTCTCCTACCTTCCAAACTTTACAGAAGCTCTCCTACCTTCCAAACTTTACAGAAGCTCTCCTGCGAACCTGCAGAACTAGCACTTCTGAAAGAAAGGATACAGCGGAGACATAGCTTAGCCACAGCCTGGGGGATGTTTCCAGAATGAGATTTTCACACTGGATGGATCAATCACTGTCTTTAAGAGTTCATTACAGAAATTCATAGCTCTTATGTGTTAATGCCGGTCTCGAGAATGGAAGATCCAGGTTAGTATTATGAATATGGACATTGCATCTTATCATTCCTTATTTTTTTCTTTTGCATATATTGTACAGTTGTAGATATACATACTAGGCAGTGTCATTGTGTTGAGTACATAAAGTGATTTTTGCAGCTTTGTCTTGGTGCTAAACCTAACATACATCTAACTGCTTTCTTCTGTCATTTGAATAGGGTACCTGAACTAATTAATGACCCCAAAGTAGTGCTACATACAGCAGTTGTAATTGAAAGGAAGAATGGAGAAATTATAAAATTTTTATTAATAATGTGTGTCAGGGTCCGCAGTAGGAAGAGAGTACCAGCACGTTTGCTACATAGATAATTTGTGTCTTCATCCCACGTGAGGTTTTGATGCTGTCTCAGTAATTTGAAATTTTTTGTATCTTGTTTGAATGGCTCTAGGGGGAAGTAAATTTTTTCAGTTTTTGTTTTATTTATAGATAAAAGATTGGCCCTGCACCAATGACTGCTCATTTCGGTTACGACTCCGCTGTATTTTAAGACATCTTGTAGATTTACTCTCTCTGTAATTAATGTAATGCCATCAGCATAGAGTATATTGTCAAATGGCATGTAATTTGGGAAGTCATTGGTAAGCACTGATTAACCAAAACATTATAACCACCTGTTAAATAGTGTGTTGGGCCACTTTTCAAACACAGTAAAGCAGCGATTCTGCTTGGCATGGATCCTACAAGTCCTTGATAGGTGTACAGAAGCACGTGGCACCAGGTGTCTAATTACACGTCACTAAATTGCCGAAAATTACGGGACGGTGGTTTGTGGGCATGTAGCTGGCGCCCGATATGTATTCTAACGGGTATTTTCTGACTTCGACATCACTGTGAGTTCACTATCATGCTTCCGAAACCACTGCAGCACGATTCTGGCATTGCATCTCGGAGAATTATTCTGCTCGAAGATGCTTCAATCATGAAGGGATGATGGTGTCCGCAATAATATTCGCGTAGTTCACTGCTGACACGGGTCTTCGAGTACTACCGAAGGTCCCATAAGCCAACTCAAAGTTCTCCACAGCATAATTCTGCTCTCATCGCTCTCCATCTGCGGCGCGGTGAACGTTTCGAGCTGCGATTCACTGGATGACGACGACCTGGTATAACAAAAAATGTGATTCATTTGACGGGCGACACGTTTCTATTGATCCACGGTGAAAACTCAGTGACGCTGTGCCCCAGTTATCGTAACCGACGATGCTGTTGGGTTAACATAGGAACACTTAGGGGTCGTGTGGTGTTCAGCTCCATGTTCAACAACGGCTTTTGAACGGTACGTTCTGAAACACTTGTGCCTACGCCAGCGCTGTACTCTGCCGTCAGACCTGCCACAGATCGCTGCCTGTCCTGGATGACGCTGTGGGGGATGCCCCGACCTCTACGTTTTGTGACGAGAAGTGGTCGTCCAATACCATACGGCCTACTTGTCATTTCACCATCATTCAACCTATTTCCGTAGGTGCTGACGACAACTGTAGGCAAACAGCCGACCAGTTTCACAGTTTCAGAGATTCGCTTTTCCAGATGCAGCGCCAGAACAATGTGCTCTTTGTCAAAACCGCTTATATCAGTGGATTTCCACATTTGCTGTCCGTATCTTCATTAAAATTCATCGCTCTATTCCACTTAAATTCTTTCCTTAACGTATCACGTTCCCACAACACCGCCAGGAGGCGTTCAACCTTGCGGCGGGCAGTGCTCATAATGTTCTGGATCATCAGTGCACGCAATCAACAGGAAAGGTCCGAACACTGAGCCTTCTGGGATACCTCTTTATTTCATGGGCGTTGACATTTAGTTGTTTGCCCTTGCTAATTGTACCCTGTTGCGTAAGTGTGACTAAAATAGTTGCAATGGCATACCTACAACACCATAATGCTCTAGTTTTTTTCCCATTATTACATCATGTGCGAAAGAGTCTAAGGCTTTGATTAAATCTAACAGTGTTGCACGAATGAGTTTCTAGTTCTCGAGTCCTTCACCTGTGTTACTGAGGAGTCACTCTACTGCTTTTGTTGTTGATAGCTGAGATCGAAAGCCAAACTGGCTATTACTCAGCAATTTCTTCCTTTCAAAATAGTGGAAAATTTGCATGTGTGTACTCTTTTCTATGAGTTCTGATATAACGAGAACTGTTGATTTGGGTCTATAATTGTTTGGTATTGTGGGCAGTAGTTATCTTTGTTTTAAACTATATATAAAAACATAGAGGAACATTCATCAACACTTCTATACTATGCAGTATATTCAGTCAATCTGCTACCTTCAGTTCCTGTTCCAATTGCTCATTGTTCCTCTCGTTTAATATTCTGAATGTTACTAACTGTTTACTACTTTCAGCTTTCATACTGCCTGTTCTGAGCTACATCACATCATGATCAGATAACTCAACTTGATCAGAGCATACTCTAGTTGATCACTATTGACTGTACTAGTTACACTGTCAAGGCATGCACCTAATCTGGTATGTTTTCATTTATACAGTACCAATTTAGTGCTTTTAGATAATTAATGACTTTATTGACATTTTTCTACCTTCTCTCGTGTATATCATAAAGTGTATTGCAATAAATTGTAGTGTAATAAATATGTAATGTACTGAATCGACTGTGAGAAGGCTAAGTGGCAAAGACGTTATCTGAGAGACTCTATGATAATTATGTCGTTGACTCGGAATATTACTTTCTCTGTGGTTTACTCGTAACTAAGGGTAACTAGAGTTTTCTGTTCGCTTCTTTTGATGTTATGTGGATAATTGTACAAGAGACACAATAAACCGTTATTATTTCATGAGAACAAAGGTGTGCATCACGACATTTATTATTATTTTTGGAAGTATTGAAATAGCAGAATTGTTTCACATTGAATGCGACGTGTACGGGAAGTGACGTGGACAACAGCGCTCGAACCTGCAATCTCATGTATGAATAGTTGCTCAAAATATCCAGCCGTCTCTCCCAAGACTCTTCATACGCGCAACAAACAGTTAATTCTTTCAACAGCACTATCAGAGACAATTTTATCACGTTGTTAGGACCTTTTACTGCGAGCACAATACATCGACAACAGACAAACAAAAAATAGACAAACACACAAAAGAATCTACCACAAAATGTTTTGTAATTTTTGGGTCTAGTGAACAGATTAATTAATGCATTTGGTCTCTCTCAAAGATAATTTATCAGTAAACTGTCGAAGTATTCGTAACAAACCGAGAACTGGTTGAGACCCTAAGTTGAAAGCTCTGAAATATTTAGCGAGTCTTGGGACGTATATCGGAAAGACAGATTAGAGGCCACAGGTGGAGGAGGAATGTCCATTGCAGACGACAAAAATATTGTCTCTACTGAGGTCGAAGTTGAGTGTGACAGTGAAACGATTTGGTCGCGTATAACAGGTGCAGATGACACCAAGTTAATTGTTTGATGTTTTCACCGGCCACCCGGTTCCGCTGTGACAGTTCTGGAGTCATTCAAAGAAAGTGTACGGTCAGTACAGATTAAATACTCAGATCATGCAATACCATATGGAGGCGACTTTAAGCTACCAAGTATAGACTGGCGTGCCTATGGATCCATTGCAGGGGATGCAGATAGACAGTCGTGCGAAATACTATTGAATACTTTTTCTGAAAACTGTCTTGAGCAGCTAGCTCAGCAGCCCACAGACAATGCAAATATCGTAGAACCAGTAGCTACAAATAGGTTGGATCTTATCGACAATGTCTGTATAGAAACGGGGATTAGCGATCATGACGCCATTATAGCAGCTATGGTAACGAAAGTTAATAAACTATTCCAGAAGGCTAGGAGAGCGTTTCTGCTAGAGAGAACAGATAAGAAGTTGTTAACCTCTCTCTTAGGGAGTAAACGGTCTTCGTTTAGTTTCAGTGAGAGGGATGTGGAGGAATTACGGGCAAAGTTCAAGTAGACTGTAAATGTGGTCTGGAAAATTAAGTTCCTAGTAAGTGGATAAATGATGGGAAAGACTCACCATGGTTTAATAACGATATTCGCAAGAGTCTGAGGAAGCGAGGCTGTTGCACCCTCGGTTCAGGAAAGGACGCACAAATGACGACAAGCAAAGAGAGTTTCGTGCGTATTTGAAAAGATCTATCCGCGAAGCATACAACAACCGCCACTGCCATTTCCTAGCAAAAGATGTGGCAAAGAACCCCAGAAAATTATGGTCCTATGTAAAATCTCTAAGGTGTCTAATGCCTCCACTGAGTCCCATGTCGACCAGTCTGGTGTGACAGCTGTAGACAGCAAAATGAAATCCGAAGTTTTAAACCTCGCGTTCAGGAAATCGTTGGCGAAGGACAATCGTGCAAACATTCCGTCACTTGAGCATCGGAAGACTCCCGTATGGGCGAGACTGCGGCCTGCGATGGTAGCAGCGGACCGCTCACATGCGGATTGTGAGGAAGAGGTTAGAATAATTACTGCATGCGCAGATGAATTCAAAACAATAGATTTTCCCGCGCTCTATACGTGAATGGAGCGGAAAGAAACACTAATAACACTCTGCCATGAACTTCACGGTGTTTTGTGGAGTGTGGATGTAGTTGTAAATGTAGATATATATTTATAAGTAAACCCGTACATGAATAGAATATTTCCAGCATACGCAGTCTCATTTCCACTCTTTTCTTTACTTTCATCACCTTTGCCATTTTCATCATCTGCCTCAAACAACTTGTTCTATTCACTGGAATGAGAAATTGTGGTAATCTCAAATTTAATTTCACTCTAACAAAAATACACACTTTGCCTTAACCTCTTCAACATTGAATGTCGAAGTGAACTAATGATATTACGGAATCACTGTACAACAATGAAAGCAGTCCCTTCCCGAAATGTATTTTAAAATATAACAACAGAAGACCACTATTTATTTCCGTAGTTCTTGACATTCACATGTGAAATAATTTCAATAACATTGTACAGGTCGATATCTAGTCACATTCCGAAAACATTGTGAGATTGGCTGTCATGACACCTAAAAAGAATACCAACGCACCCCAGCTGCAGTCGAAATCTACCATTACTTGACTTTGGTAATAATTCCATTTGAGTACGATTTTTCTGTCTCTTTAAATAAATAAAATATAACTTTTTTCCCTTCTGGGAACTTTAAAAGTTAAAGGTGACCCAAACCTGAACATAAACCTGGAAGCTCAAGACTGGTTGTAAATGAACTAAACTATAATTAAGAATGATTATCATCTTCTATTATGTCCTATAAGACATTTCCTGCATTTCCTTTAAATTACAAGTCATATAGATTGTGATTCTTGGATAAAAGTAATGCCTTTACTTTGCTTAGTCAATTCAGAAAATTGATCTTTTAATGGTATAAGGTAAGTGAGTAACTATATTGACAGCGTAATGAAGTATGATTTCATTCTGTCCGGTGAGTATCGAGCAACACTGACAACATAATGTGTGTGATTTTATTCTAGATGGTGTGTCACTAGAACCACGACAGTAAGGCGTTTACTTTAACAGGAACATAATATTAAATTTCTGCATTCAAGGTTGTTGGTACATTTAAGGCTTTTACCGTTGTACTTATGAATACAGAATGGTTTATTTGTGTGGTGAAAGTAGGTGATATATTTATTATATGATACATGGATACGATGTGTGTGTAATTAATCAAGTATTATTGAGCCATTAGTGAAAGGTGGTTTATAATTTCATGGTAGGTCTCTTAATTCTACAGACAGTGAAGATCAATGCACTACTGGCAGTATATTCATATTCTAACAGTGGAATACAAAATGGTTCAAATGGCTCTGAGTACTATGGGACTTAACATTTGAGGTCATCAGTCCCCTAGAAGTTAGAAATACTCAAACCTAACTAATCTAAGGACGTCACACACACCCGTGCCCAAGGTAGGATTCGAACGTGCGACCACAGCGGTCGTGAGGTTACAGACTGTAGCGCCTAGAACCGCTCGGCCGGCAGTGGAATACAAATGCCATTAAATTCCTGCCATGTGCTAGATGGTCGTAATTAGCTTGCAGCTACTCACAGAGGTCCCGTGTGGTGTGTAATTGTCGTATGGCAGTATAAATTGTCAGGTATGCTAATGTGTTAAGGCAGAACCAGTTTATACTGGAAAAATATTGGTTCCAATTTTGGATACCAGTCAGACTCGTATCTAGACGTATCAGTTGTCTCATATCACTGCGGCCGCACACGCCCAACACCATTAAAGAGCTTGAACAGACCTCTGATGACATGCAGGGTCCATGGATTCACGTGGTTGTCTCCATACCCGTACACATCCATCCGCTCGATACAGTTTGAAACGAGAGTCGTCTGAGCAGGCAGCATATTTCCAGTCATCAACAGTCCACTGTCGGTGTGAGGTGCCCACGCAATGCGTAAAGCATTGTGTCGTGTAGTCATCAAGGGTACACGAGTGGGTCTTCGGCTCCGAAAGCCCATGTCGATGAAGTTTCGTCGAATGGTTCGAACGCTGACACTTGTTGATGGCTCAGAATTCAAATCTGCAGCAATTTGCTGAAGGGTTGCACTTCTGTCACGTCGAACGATTCATTCAGTCGTAGTTGGTCCCGTTCTTGCAGGATCTTTTTCCGGCCGCAACGATGCCGGAAATTTGATGCTTTACCGGATTCCTGATACTCAGGATGCACTTATGGAATGGTCATATGGGATAATCCCTACTTCATAGCTGTCATTGAGATGCCGTGTCCCATTGCTCGTGCACCGACCATAGCAGCATGTTCAGACTCACTTAAATCTTGAAAACCCACCATTGTATCAGCAGTAACCAATACAACAACTGCGCCAGACAGGCGTTGCAGACCGCAACGTCGTATTGTGCCTGTTTACAAATGGTTCAAATGGCTCTGAGCACTATGGGACTTAACATCTGAGGTCATCAGTCCCCTAGAACTCAGAACTACTTAAACCTAACTAACCTAAGGGCATCACATACCACCGGCCGGAGTGGCCGTGCGGTTCTAGGCGCTGCAGTCTGGAACCGACGGACCGCTACGGTCGCAAGTCCGAATCCTGGCTCGGTCATGGATGTGTGTGATGTCCTTAGGTTAGTTAGGTTTAATTAGTTCTAAGTTCTAGGCGACTGATGACCTCAGAAGGTAAGTCGCATAGTGCTCAGAGCCATTTGAAACATCACACACATCGGTGCACGAGGCAGGATTCGCACCTGCGACCGTAGTAGCAACGCGGTTCCGGACTGTAGCCTACAACCGCTCGGCCACTTCGGTCGGCTGCCTACAAACACAGAGATATGTAAACGCCAGTGGAACCACACAGCAGTACAGTGACGTACGTCACTGTTCAGTGTTTAACTCGCTTCAGACTCGTCAACTCACAATTAGAAAAATTACTTTCTGGTAACTTTGCCAGGAGCAACAGAACTATTGTACAGAGACTTATAAGTGTGCATGTTAACTCCATCACAAAGCGGCAATTTCCAAGAATGCTTGCAAGCAGTATACACTGAAACGCCAAGGATAGTGATATGGGCATGAGCATTCAAAGACAGAGATATGTAAAAATGATGGAGTTAACATGCACACTTAGAAGTCTCTGTACAATAGTTCTGTTGCTCCTGGCTAAATTAAAGTTGCCAGCAAGTAATTTTTCTAATTGTGAGTTGACGAGTCTGAAGCGAGTTAAACACTGAACAGTGACGTACGTCACTGTACTGCTGTGTGGTTCCACCGGCGTCGTCGGCGACTACACTGTCCGGGCCCCGGAGAGCAACTGTCACTGCCGCTGCAGACGGCGGCTCTCTCTGTATGTAGTCGAGGCCAGCGCCCTGGTGGCCAGGCTGCCGCACAGGGGGCGTGGCCGTGCCGTCACTAGACCGCTGGAAGGCAGCCCTTGGTTGACTGCCGATGCACTTGTACTGACAACTCTGGAGTCATCGACGATGACGACATTCTGAGAGGTGTCCACTGTGCAACGTTACCATAGTTTCGTAAGTACGTACTCATGTTAATAACTTGTTGTTGTTGTTGTGGTCTTGAGTCCAGAGACTGGTTTGGTGGAGCTTTCCATGCTACTCTATCCTGTGCAAGGTTCTTCATCTCCCAGTACCTACTGCAACCTACATCCTTCTGAATCTCTTGGCCTCCCTCTGTGACTTTCACCGTCCACGCTGCCCTCCAATGCTAAATTTGTGATCCCTTGATGCCTCAGAACATGTCCTACCAACCGATCTCTTCTTCTAGTCAAGTTGTGCCACAAATTTCTGTTCTCTCCAATTCTATTCAATACCTCCTCATTAGTTATGTGATCTGCCCATCTAATCTTCAGCATTCTTCTGTAGCACCACATTTCGAAAGCTTCTATCCTCTTCTTGTCTAAACTATTTATCGTCCAAGTTCCACTTCCATACATGGCTACACTCCATACAAATACTTTCAGAAACGACTTCCTGACACTTAAATCTATACTCGATGTTAAAAAATTGTTTTCCTTGCCATTGCGAGTCTACATTTTATATACTCTCAACTTCGACCATAATTAGTTATTTTGCTCCCCAAATAGCAACACTCATTTACTACTTTAAGCTTCTCATTTCCTAATCTAATTCCCTCAGCATCACCCGACTTAATTAGACTACATTCCATTATCCTCGTTTTGCTTTTGTGGATGTTCAACTTATATCCTCCTTTCAAGAGCATGTCCATTCCGTTCAGCTGCTCTTCCAGGTCCTTTGCTGTCTCTGACAAAATAACAATGTCAAAGGCGAACCTCAGTTTTTATTTCTACTCTGTGAATTTTAATTCCTACTCCAAATTTTTCTATTGTATCCTTTACTGCTTGCTCAATATACAGACTGAATAACATCAGAGAGAAGCAGCAACCCTGTCTCACTTCGTTCCCAACCTCTGCTTCCCTTTCATGTCCCTAGACTCTTATAACTGCCATCTGGTTTCTGTACAAATTGTAAATAGCCTTTCGCTCCCTGTATTTTACGCCTGCCACCTTCAGAATTTGAAAGAGAGTATTCCAGTCAACATTGTCAAAAGCTTTCTCTAAGTCTACAAATGCTAGGAACGTAGGTTTGCCTTTCCTTGATCTATTTTCTTTGATAAGTAGTAAGGTCAGTATTGCCTCACCTTTTCCAGTATTTCTACTGGTATTCACAGAGGTCGGATTCTATCAGTTTTTCCATTCGTCTGTAAAGAATTCGTGTTAGTATTTTACAGCAGTGGCTTATTAAACTGATAGTTCGATAATTTTCATATTTGTCAACACCTGCTTTCCGTGGGACTGGAATTATTATATTCTTCTTGAAGTCTTAGAGTATTTCGCCTGTCTCATACATCTGCTCACCAGCTGGTAGAGTTTTGTCATGACTGGCTCTCCCAAGGCTGTTAGTAGTTCTAATGGAATGTTGTCTACTCCCGTTGCCTTGTTTCGACTTAGGTCTTTCAGTGCTCTGTCAAACTCTTCACGCAGTATTATATCCTCCGTTTCATCTTCATCTACATTCTATTTCATTTCTATAGTATTGTCCTTAAGAACATCGCCCTTTTATTGACCCTTTTTATACTCCTTCCAGCTTTCTGCTTTCTTTGCTTAGAACTGGTTTCCATATGAGCTCCTGATATTCATACAAGTGGTTCTCTTATGTCCAAAGGTCTCTTTTATTTTCCTGTAGGTGGTATCTATCTTACCCCTAGTGAGATAAGCCTCTACATACTTACATTTGTCCTCTAGGGATCCCTGCTTAGCCATTTTGCTCTTCCTGTCGATCTCATTTTTGAGACGTTTGTATTCCTTTTTGCCTGATTCATTTACATCATTTTTATATGTTCTCCTTTCATCAATTAAATTCAATATCTCTTCTGTTACCCAAGGATTTCTATTAGCCCTCTTTTACCTACTTGATCCTCTGCTACCTTCACTATTTCGTCTCTCAAAGCTACCCATTCTTCTTCTACTGTATTTCTTTACCCCATTCTTGTCAATCGTTTCCTAATGCTCTCCCTGAAGCTCTCTACAACCTCTGGTTCTTTCATTTTTTCCAGGTCCCGTTAATCACTTAAAATAAATGAATCATACTTTTTAAAAAATTGACTGGATTACTATCAATCCATTTGAGGCACTATGAGCTCTGTGTACTTCCTGTCAAACTGATTTCTTGATGCATGACATGTTCTGAAACTCATTTTGTATCAAAATGCAACTATTGCGATCTTGCCTCATCTTGGACAAATTTCTACGGAGTCTCGCAACTGCACGAAAAATACTAAACAGATTTCATCGACTGAGATGCAATAACTGTGGTGAACACTGTGCTGGCGTAAGCTGTCTCCAGCACATCGGCCGGCAAAGGCGTACCGCGAAGGTCGATAGCAGGCAGTCGATCAAGTGCGCCTATGACGAGAAAGGACAGAGATAGACCCGCAAGCAACAGTCCGGCAACGCCTTCTCGACCACAAGTATTTAGGCCACCCCGCTGACTGGAGGGCTCAGTCACTAGCCCACTGGCTCGTTCTAGTTTGGCATCTGTTCAAATGTTCAAATGTGTGTGAGTTCTTAAGGGACCAAACTGCAGAGGTCATCGGTCCCTAGACTTACACACTACTTAAACTAACATATGCTAAGAACAACACACACACCCATGCGCCAGGGAGGACTCCAATTTCCGGCTGGTGGGGTTGCGCAGTCAGTGACATGGCGCCTCTAACCACGCGGCCACTCATCGCGGCTTGACATCTGTCATTTTTTTGCAGAACTGGCTTAAGCTATGACAGTACATAGCGTCAGACAATAGCAAGATTACCGATATTGTCTGAAAGCTTATACCACAACACATGGACCATTTTGAAGATAAGTAGCTTCCTGTTCTCGTAAATAAAGACCCGTGTTAATCCACGTGTGCATTTTTGTTGTAGAAAGAGAATACCAGCCACCCCTAGGAACATCCTCTCCTTTGATTCTTACGGTACAAGACCCTACAGTAGCGACGAGAATACTACAAGAATCTTATTAAATTTAGTTCTTGAGACACGGCAAGTTTTGAAACTCACTGAGTCAGTTATATCAAAATTGGCAATTTTACAAGCTTGCCAACTCTTGGACAAATTTCTGTGGATGACCATGCGGGCTATGACTGAGCCTGTGTGATAGTTTAATTTCGTATTCCTACAAATTGCTACAGCTGGGTACTTTTACGATTGGACCCACTCCAACTGAGACTCGTTGATATGGTAGTCACATCTCTAGATGTGGAACAGGAGACAACCTACCTGGCGTCTGCTGCGTGGTCTGACAGTGTCACTGACTAATGGAGCGTGGCTGTGGTCTATGATTTGCCAAGACCTGATGGTCTCTTCTCCTTGGATCCCCTCTTGGACTCCAGGCCCAATGATTTGGTATTACTGTTGTAACTGCGTCGCGGGGTTGAAGTGGCGGAAAGCGCGGCGGGATCCACGTAGTGGCCCGCGAACAACACAACGGGAGAGGACGGACACGACCAACGAAGGACAGAACGAACAACAAGATCGAAACAACGGAGTCCAAGGAAACCTAACAACTACGTCCACTCGTACGCAGAACAAGAAAGTAAGCAAGCAGTCTAACGCAAGGCGATGTGTCCAGCAGAGATTTTTTTAATTTTATTTTTTTAATTTAATTTTTTTAATTTTTTTTATTGTGCGCTGCCACAGCTTGAGGCGCGATGGTGCAGAGACCTCTAGGGGTCTTCGACGTCCATGACGTCTGTCAGGGATTCAAATTCCGCGGCGCGCGGTACCAGAATTACCACCAAAGGAGAAACTCAACACTTCTACGCAAATTATTGAATTTATGTCGACTGGTACGCATGAAAAACTAACTTCAACAAGTAGATACACATCTTTGTCTAGTAGTTACCGTTGACAGCAGCTTATATAAAACTGCCATTGCTACGCAACTGCCGGTAGATTCTCTTTTGTACAGCCTCTGGGATTTTCTTTCATTCTAGTAATCCTTTCACGCTGTTGCGCTTTTCACATCGATCACTGCATCTAGTGCTGGGTAGCAGTCACTGGCACTATCAAACCACTCTGAGAAACATCCAAGATAGTCCAGAATTTCAATGACGACATTGCTGCTAAGTAAACCGTACCAAACTCTGCTTAGATTTACCCTGTCTACAGTCAAATGAACGTACAGATTTTCATGATTGAAATATATTTAATAATGAATAATTGTGCTTCTAAAGTTTGTTATAGCTTTTCTTAGCTCCAGAAGTGAATCACAACACCACCGACAAACTTTCACAGGTTGTTCAGGGACCCCATATGAGCATTTTGGCGTAATGGGAGCACGATCTCCGGCTGCTCGTTGGAGCTATTGTATTTGGGCTGGACAACAGTTGATTGGTTCTGTTCAGTGGATAGTTCGCTCAGCAGACGTGTCTCCAATAGACTTCCTCTTCTGCAGGCGCGATCCTAGATTATAAGACTCCGGGAGGTTCTCGCACGGACCTGTTTGCTACGAGAATCGCAGCCACCGAGGTACTGTCCGTTCAAAACCTGGAATTGTCTTCGAGCGTGTAACACAATAAATGGTGCGTCGCTGTACAGTCTTCCGCGGTCATCGCGCTCGAAAATTTGAACAATGCCTGTAAGGGAGCGGTTCTGCATTTGTTAAGTGTGGTACTAGAATGAGATTTTCACTCTGCAGCGGAGTGTGCGCTGATATGAAACTTCCTGGCAGATTAAAACTGTGTGCCGGACCGAGACTCGAACTCGGGACCTTTGCCTATCGCGGCAAGTGCTCTACCAACTGAGCTACCCAAGCAAGACTCACGCCCCGTCCTCACAGCTTTACTTCTGCCAGTACCCCGTCTCCTACAAACTTTACAGAAGCTCTCCTGCGAAACTTGCAGAACTAGCACTCCTGAAAGAAAGGATATTGCGGAGGCATGGCTTAGCCACAGCCTAGGGGATGTTTCCAGAATGAAATTTTCACTCTGCAACGGAGTGTGCGCTGATATGAAACTTCCTGGCAGGTTAAAACTGTGTGCCGCGGGCACACAGGGACGGGGCGTGAGTCGTGCTTGGGTAGCTCAGATGGTAGAGGACTTGCCGCGAAAGGCAAAGTTCCCAAATACGAGTCTCGGTCCGGCACACAGATTTAATCTGCCAGAATGTTTCAAGTGTGGTATTGTACACTGACGGAAAACACTGTGATAAAAGTGTACGTGTTTCGTCTGAGGGTTGTTGCATTTTTGTCTCGTACGCTTTGGTTATTCTATGTTACACACGTCTTCACTGTCTCAAGGTAGTTTGACGAAAACGAACAAATCACAATTACATTATCACTCTGTAAAGAGCTACTGGGTATCGTTGGTCACTCATACCAAAACACTCAAAGGTATCCCTGAACAAAGTCTGAAAATTTGTGGAAGGAGTTTGGATTACACTATAATTCAGTGCTCGTGAGCGAAAGTTGCTCCTGGGTAGTACAGAATAATTAATTAAACGATACTTTGTCTTGGTATTAGGGTTCGCCTATAACGACAAACACATTTCAACTACCCAAAAAATACCATCGCAATACCAATACAGACTGTCTGTCGTGGACCGATTATTGTTACTTTATTCCGAGCATGAGCCTGTAAATGCGTACAACTGAACATTTTTGGTTGCTCATTGGTGTATCCTCTTCCTCTTCATATCTCATGATCTGTGTTCTTATCTTATCGTTTTTTTTTCTAATTGACCAATCACAGAGAATCATGGACAACTCAAGTACTGGCTCCGCGAAGGTTCTATCAATCAGTAAAACTTTTTAATCTGCATTGCGATCTCTAATCGAGTAATACGACTTACTCTCTACACTACATTTTGAATCTTGCATGCTCTGTGTGTTCACATGGATTAAAATATTACTGTTATCACTTATGTCCCCCCCAAGAACCATGTACCTTGCCGTTGGTGGGGAGGCTTGCGTGCCTCAGCGATACAGATGGCCGTACCGTAGGTGCAACCACAACGGAGGGGTATCTGTTGGGAGGCCAGACAAACATGTGGTTCCTGAAGAGGGGCAGCAGCCTTTTCAGTAGTTGCAGGGGCAACAGTCTGGATGATTGACTGATCTGGCCTTGTAACATTAACCAAAACGGCCTTGCTGTGCTGGTACTGCGAACGGCTGAAAGCAAGGGGAAACTACAGCCGTAATTTTTCCCGAGGACATGCAGCTTTACTGTATGATTAAATGATGATGGCGTCCTCTTGGGTAAAATATTCCGGAGGTAAAATAGTACCCCACTCGGATCTCCGGGCAGGGACTACTCTAGAGGACGTCGTTATCAGGAGAAATAATACTGGCATTCTACGGATCGGAGAGTGGAATGTCTGATCCCTTAATCGAGCAGGTAGATCAGAAAATTTAAAAAGGAAAATGGATAGGTTGAAGTTAGATATAGTGGGAATTAGTGAAGTTCGGTGGCAGGAGGAACAAGACTTTTGGTCAGGTGAATACAGGGTTATAAATACAAAATCAAATAGGGGTAATGGAGGGGTAGGTTTAATAATGAATAAAAAAATAGGAGTTTGGGTAAGGTACTACAAACAGCATAGTGAACGCATTATTGTGGCCAAGATAGACACAAAGCCCATGCCTACTACAGTAGTTCAAGTTTATATGCCAACTAGCTCTGCAGCTGATGAAGAAATTGATTAAATGTATGATGAGATAAAAGAAGTTATTCAGGTAGTGAAGGGAGACGAAAATTTAATAGTCATGGGCGACTGGAATTCGTCAGTAGGAAAAGGGAGAGAAGGAAACATAGTAGGTGAATATGGATTGGGGCTAAGAAATGAAAGAGGAAGCCGTCTGGTAGAACTTTGCACAGAGCATAACTTAATCATAGCTAACACTTGGTTCAAGAATCATAAAAGAAGGTTGTATACATGGAAGAATCGGGGAGATACTAAAAGGTATCAGATAGATTATATAATGGTAAGACAGAGATTTAGGAAACAGGTTTTAAATTGTAGGACGTTTCCAGGGGCAGATGTGGACTCTGACCAAAATCTATTGGTTATGACCTGTAGGTTAAAACTGAAGAAACTGCAAAGAGGTGGGAATTTAAGGACATGGGATCTGGATAAGCTGAAAGAACCAGAGGTTGTACAGAGTTTCAAGGAGAGCATAAGGGAACAGTTGACAGGAATGGGGGAAAGAAACACAGTAGAAGAAGAATGGGTGGCTCTGAGGGATGAAGTAGTGAAGGCAGCAGAGGATAAAGTAGGTAAAAAGACGAGGGCTGCTAGAAATCCTTGGGTAACAGAAAAAATATTGAATTTAATTGATGAAAGGAGAAAATATAAAAAAACAGTAAATGAAGCAGGCAAAAAGGAATACAAATGTCTAAAAAATGAGATCGACAGGAAGTACAAAATGACTAAGCGGGGATGGCTAGAGGACAAATGTAAGGATGTAGAAGCTTATCTCACTAGGGGTAAGATAGAAACTGCCTACAGGAAAATTAAAGAGACCTTTGGAGATACGAGAGCCACTTGTATGAGCATCAAGAGCTCAGATGGAAACCCAGTTCTCAGCAAAGAAGGGAAAGCAGAAAGGTGGAAGGAGTATATAGAGGGTCCATACAAGGGTGATGCACTCGAGGACAATATTATGGAAATGGAAGAGGATGTATATGAAGATGAAATGGGAGATATGACACTGCGTGAAGAATTTGTTAAAGCACTGAAAGACCTAAGTCGAAACAAGGCCCCCGGAGTAGACAACATTCCATTAGAACTACTGACGGCCTTGCGAGAGCCAGTCATGACAAAACTCTACCATCTGGTGAGCAAGATGTATGAGACAGGGGAAATACCCACAGACTTCAAGAAGAATATAATAATTCCAATCCCAAAGAAAGCAGGTGCTGAGAGATGTGAAAATTACCGAACTATCAGTTTAATAAGTAACAGCTGCAAATTACTAACGCGAATTCTTTACAGACGAATGGAAAAACTGGTAGATGCGGACCTCGGGGAGGATCAGTTTGGATTCCGTAGAAATGTTGGAACACGCGAGGCAATACTGACCTTACGACTTATCTTAGAAGAAAGATTAAGAAAAGGCAAATCTACGTTTCTAGCATTTGTAGACTTAGAGAAAGCTTTTGACAATGTTGACTGGAATACTCTCTTTTAAATTCTGAAGTTGGCAGGGGTAAAATAAAGGGAGCGAAAGGCTATTTACAATTTGTACAGGAACCAGATGGCAGTTATAAGAGTCGAGGGGCATGAAAGGGAAGCAGTGATTTGGAAAGGAGTGAGACAGGGTTGTAGCCTCTCCCCGATGTTATTCATTCTGTATATTGAGCAAGCAGTAAAGGAAACAAAAGAAAAATTTGGAGTAGGTATTAAAATTCATGGAGAAGAAGTAAAAAACGTGAGGTTCGCAGATGACATTGTAATTCTGTCAGAGACGGCAAAGGACTTGGAAGAGCAGTTGAACGGAATGGACAGCGTCTTGAAAGGAGGATATAAGATGAACATCAACAAAAGCAAAACGAGGATAATGGAATGTAGTCAAATTAAATCGGGTGATGCTGAGGGAATTAGATTAGGAAATGAGACACTTAAAGTAGTAAAGGAGTTTTACTATTTAGGAAGTAAAATAACTGATGATGGTCGAAGTAGAGAGGATATAAAATGTAGACTGGCAATGGCAAGGAAAGCGTTTCTGAAGAAGAGAAATTTGATAACATCGAATATAGATTTACGTATCAGGAAGTCGTTTCTGAAAGTATTTGTTTGGAGTGTAGCCATGTATGGAAGTGAAACATGAACGATAACTAGTTTGGACAAGAAGAGAATAGAAGCTTTCGAAATGTGGTGCTACAGAAGAATGCTGAAGATAAGGTGGATAGATCACGTAACTAATGAGGAGGTATTGAATAGGATTGGGGAGAAGAGAAGTTTGTGGCACAACTTGACTAGAAGAAGGGATCGGTTGGTAGGACATGTTTTGAGGCATCTAGGGGTCACAAATTTAGCATTGGAAGGCAGCGTTGAGGGTAAAAATCGTAGAGGGAGACCAAGAGATAAATACACTAAGCAGATTCAGAAGGATGTAGGTTGTATTAGGTACTGGGAGACGAAGAAGCTTGCACAGGATAGAGTAGTATGGAAAGCTGCATCAAACCAGTCTGAGAAGTGAAGACATCAACAACAACAACAACAACAACAACAACGTCACTTATGTACACAACAGACAATCCTTACCCACACTCAAATTTCACTTGCAAGTGGTAATCCTACATTTTGATAACTTGAATTATTAAATGTGCCTGCGAGAACGTGGATAGAGGTGACCCTGAACTGCTGAGCAATTATCCTTTGCTCTTCAATCACAAAGGAACAGTTTTATTATTCAGATAACATGTTCCATTACTAAAGCAGGGTATTCTAACGGTTCTAATCAGAGCCAAAGATAAAGAGTGCTACATTGAACCACCTGTTTTTTTCATTCATTTTTAATTTAGATTTGGACGCTCTCTTGATTTATTTTAAAAGTAATGCTGTGAACAAAACCGTTTCTCATGAGCGACCTGGGTAAAAATAAGATTAAACTGCAGAGAAGAAAGTTAGTCAAATGCAAAAAGGGCATTGTAGTTTGTTACTAACTAAGAGGCTGAAGGGAAATTTGGCAGCTGAATGAACGAACATGAAATGAGTAATCAATGTCATTTACCAACAAATATTTATTACCTACACCTTAGCCATACAGACAACAGATGACCATAACTCTGGAGCACATAGATTCTGAAACGTGCCTGCGAATGGGTAAAGATTACTCCAAACTACTCACTCATAGTAATTTGCTTTTTATCTATACAGTTATCTTAGCTGTTCAAATAACATACGCCTTAACGAAAATAAAGTTATCTGGCAGGTGAAAGGCGTGGAATAGTGCACTGAATCACCTTGATTTTATGTTGCCTACTGGGCAAGTACAGAAGTTTTCTCGACCATTTAAAAAGTAATGAGGAGAAAAATATATTAGTTTGGTCGTTAATAGACAAAGAAAAGAATAGCGTAAAAGTAATCTCAGAAAATCATGAAAGTGGACAGTACGGAAGAAGGCATTTCAGAATGTTACTACATGAGGAAAAAGGAAAAATATGGTTTGAGAGTAAATCGGAGAAAGACGAAGGTAATGAGAAGTAGTAGAAATGAGAACAGCGAGAAACTTAACATCAGGATTGATGGTCACGAAGTCAATGAAGTTAAGGAATTCTGCTACCTAGGCAGTAAAATAACCAATGACGGACGGAGCAAGGAAGACATCAAAAGCAGACTCGCTATGGCAAAAAAGGCATTTCTGGCCAAGAGAAGTCTCCTAATATCAAATACCGGCCTTAATTTGAGGAAGAAATTTCTGAGGATGTACGTCTGGAGCACAGCTTTGTATGGTAGTGAAACATGGACTGTGGGAAAACCGGAACAGAAGGGAATCGAAGCATTTGAGATGTGGTGCTATAGACGAATGTTGAAAATTAGGTGGACTGATAAGGTAAGGAATGAGGAGGTTCTACGCAGAATCGGAGAGGAAAGGAATATGTGGAAAACACTGATAAGGAGAAGGGACAGGATGATAGGACATCTGCTAAGACATGAGGGAATGACTTCCATGGTACTAGAGGGAGCTGTAGAGGGCAAAAACTGTAGAGGAAGACAGAGATTGGAATACGTCAAGCAAATAATTCAGGACGTAGGTTGCAAGTGCTACTCTGAGATGAAGAGGTTAGCACAGGAAAGGAATTGGTGGCGGGCCGCATCAAACCAGTCAGTAGACTGATGACAAAAAAAAAAAAAAAAAAAGGAGACTCCTGCTTTGGCTCTTACTGCTTTTGATACCCCACTCGAGATATGTACATAATTATCCAGTTCTTCTTCTCCTTGGCCTTTCTTCTTTGTTTCAGAGAGTACGACCACATCCATGTTGAACATGTCAAGTTCTGCAGGTAGTAAATTTATTTTAGTGTGAAATACCTTGCACATTGCAGCATCCTAACATAATTTTCCGTTTCTCATCGCCAGTTCGTTGCCCAAAGTTCCAATTTTTCCGAGGCATATTATTAGGTATTTTAGCATTTTTATGTTTTTATGTGAGTGTGGAGCTGGCCCACTGCACAACCCCCAACCAGGAGGACCAGGTAATTTTTACTCAAGGTTTTCTTCCTTTAGCCTTTGAGAAGCCAATGTCATACTACAAGGCAGCAGTTGCTAGTTTTGGTCCACCCCAGGTATTTTATTTCCCCGGTACCCACCATACCTGGTGAGCATTCCCCTATCCGCCACCTAGGGAGGCGCCCGATGGGAGACCAGCAAACTCCACACGGGCTATTGCTGAGCTAAATCCAGCAGCTTAGGAGGTCACTGACAGCGTCGTTTTTCCGACACTTCAGCGGGTCATGCAAAATATCTCCATGCGTCTGCGCCAAATCATCGCCAACAATGGCAGGCACATCGAAAAGTCAAAACCTAAATCTGAATATCTGTAATGACGTTTAGATGTTGAATAAAGTGTGGGCACGTCGTAGTTTGTAACTCATTTACGTTTTTTTATATAGTTCAATAATTGCAGCCTGTATTGCGGAACAGGCCGAATGACTACCCTATAGTTCTCGTTCGTGCTATATTACGCGATATCATGGTCAACAAAAGATAATATTTCAAAAGTCTATTACAGAATACCAATTAGATTGTAACATTACTACCACATATCGTTAAGCTGGTAGAAGCCGACCTCGGGGAAAATCAGTTTAATAAGTCACAGCTGCAAAATACTAACGAGAATTCTTTACAGACGAATGGAAAAACTGATAGAAGCCGACCTTGGAGAAGATCAGTTTTGATTCTGTAGAAATATTGGAACACGTGAGGCAATACTGACCTTACGACTTATCTTAGAAAATAGATCAAGGAAAGGCAAACCTACGTTCCTAACATTTGTAGACTTACAGAAGGCTTTTGACAATGTTGGCTGGAATTTTCTCTTTCAAAATCTGAAGGCGGCAGGGGTAAAATACAAGAAGCGAAAGGTTTAATTACAATTTGTACAGAAATCAGATTGCAGTTATAAGAGTCGAGGGGCACGAAAGGGAAGCAGTGGTTGGAAAGGGAATGAGACAGGGTTGTAACCTATCCCCGCTGTTATTCAATCTGTATATTGAGAAAGCAGTAAAGCAAACGAAAGAAAAATTCGGAGTAGGAAAAAAATGTTTCAGATGGCTCTGAGCACTATTGTACTTAACTGCTATGATCATCAGTCCCCTAGAACTTAGAACTACTTAATCCTAACTAACCTAAGGACATCACACACATCCATGCCCGAGGCAGGATTCGAACCTGCGACCATAGCAGTCTTGTGGTTCCGGACTGAGCGCCCGGAACCTCCAGACCACCGCGGCGGGCAGAGATTTAGGAATCAGGTTATAAATTGTAAGACATTTCCAGGGGCAGATGTGTACTCTGGTTATGAACTGTAGATTAAAACTGAAGAAACTGCAAAAAGGTGGGGATTTAAGGAGTTGGGACCTGGATAAACTGACTAAACCAGAGATTGTACAGAGTTTCAAGGAGAGCGTAAGGGAACAGTTGATAAGAATGGGGGAAAGAAATACAGTAGAAAAAGAATGGGTAGCTTTGAGGGATGAAGTAGTGAAAGAGTGCTATTAGAATTCCTTGGGTAACAGAAGAAATATTAAATTTATTAATGAAAGGAGAAAATATAAAAATGCAGTACATGAAGCAGACAAAGAGAAATACAAACGTCTAAAAAATGAGATCCCCAGGAAGTGCAAAATGGCTAAACAGGGATGACTAGAGAACAAATGTAAGGATGTAGAGGCTTATCTCACTAGGGGTACGATAGATACTGCCTACAGGAAGATTAAAGAGATCTTTGGAGAAAAGAGAACTACTTGTATGAATATTAAGAGCTTTGATGGAAACCCAGTTCTAAGCAAAGAAGGGAAAGCAGAAAGGTGGAAGGAGTATATAGAGGGTCTATACAATGGCGTTGTTCTTGAGTACGACGTTATGGAAATGGAAGAGGATCTAGATGAAGATGAAATGGGAGATAGTGCGTTACGAGTATGACAGAGCACTGGAAGACCTGAGTCGAAACAAGGCCTGGGAGTAGACAACATTCCATTAGAACTACTGACGGCCTTGGGAGAGCCATTCCTGACAAAACTCTACCATCTGGTGAGCAAGATGTATGAGACAAGCGAAATACCCGCACTCTTCAAGAAGAATATAATAATTCCAGTCCCAAAGACAGCAGGTGATGGCAGATGTGAAAATTACCGAACTGTCAGTTTAATGAGTCACGGCTGCAAAATGCTAACGTGAATTCTTTACAGACGAATGGAAAAACTGGTAGAAGCCGACCTCGGGGAAGATAGGTCTGGATTCCGTAGAAATATTGGAACTCGTGAGGCAATACTGACCTTACGACTTATCTAGGCGGATGGATTAAGGAAAGGCAAACCTACGTTTATAACATTTCTAGACTCGGAGAAAGTTTTTGAAAAAGTTGACTGGAATATACTCTTTCAAATTCTGAAGGTGGCAGGGGTAAAATACAGGGAGCGAAAGGCTATTTACAATTTGTACAGAAACCAGATGGCAGTTACAAGAGCTGAGGCGCATGAAAAGGAAGCAGTGGTTGGTAAGGGAGTGAGACAGGGCTGTAGCCTCTCCCCGATGTTATTCAATCTGTATATTGAGCATGCAGTGAAGGAAACATAAGAAAAATTCCGAGTAGGTATTAAAATCTATGGAGAAGAAATATAAACTTTGCGGTTAGCTGATGACATTGTAATTCTGTCAGAGACAAAAAATAGCTCTGAGCACTATGGGACTTAACATTTATGGTCATCAGTACCTTGGAACTTTAACGTAACTAACCTAAGGAAATCACACAACACCCAGTCATCACGAGGCAGAGAATATCCCTGAACCCGCCGGGAATCGAACCCGGGAACCCGAGCGCGGGAAGCGAGAATGCTACCGCACGACCTTTGTCAGAGACAGCAAAGGACTTGGAAGAGCAGTTGAACGGAATGGACAGCGTCTTGAAAGGAGGATATAAGATGAACATCAACAAAAGCAAAACGAGGATAATGGAATGTAGTCAAATTAAATCGGGTGATGCTGAGGGAATTAGATTAGGAAATGAGACACTTAAAGTAGTAAAGGAGTTTTACTATTTAGGAAGTAAAATAACTGATGATGGTCGAAGTAGAGAGGATATAAAATGTAGACTGGCAATGGCAAGGAAAGCGTTTCTGAAGAAGAGAAATTTGATAACATCGAATATAGATTTACGTATCAGGAAGTCGTTTCTGAAAGTATTTGTTTGGAGTGTAGCCATGTATGGAAGTGAAACATGAACGATAACTAGTTTGGACAAGAAGAGAATAGAAGCTTTCGAAATGTGGTGCTACAGAAGAATGCTGAAGATAAGGTGGATAGATCACGTAACTAATGAGGAGGTATTGAATAGGATTGGGGAGAAGAGAAGTTTGTGGCACAACTTGACTAGAAGAAGGGATCGGTTGGTAGGACATGTTTTGAGGCATCTAGGGGTCACAAATTTAGCAT
This sequence comes from Schistocerca gregaria, assembly GCF_023897955.1. Taxonomy (NCBI): domain Eukaryota; kingdom Metazoa; phylum Arthropoda; class Insecta; order Orthoptera; family Acrididae; genus Schistocerca; species Schistocerca gregaria. Next base: position 127,359,785 of record NC_064922.1, read on the forward strand.
TGGAAGGCAGCGTTGAGGGTAAAAATCGTAGAGGGAGACCAAGAGATAAATACACTAAGCAGATTCAGAAGGATGTAGGTTGTATTAGGTACTGGGAGACGAAGAAGCTTGCACAGGATAGAGTAGTATGGAAAGCTGCATCAAACCAGTCTGAGAAGTGAAGACATCAACAACAACAACAACAACAACAACAACGTCACTTATGTACACAACAGACAATCCTTACCCACACTCAAATTTCACTTGCAAGTGGTAATCCTACATTTTGATAACTTGAATTATTAAATGTGCCTGCGAGAACGTGGATAGAGGTGACCCTGAACTGCTGAGCAATTATCCTTTGCTCTTCAATCACAAAGGAACAGTTTTATTATTCAGATAACATGTTCCATTACTAAAGCAGGGTATTCTAACGGTTCTAATCAGAGCCAAAGATAAAGAGTGCTACATTGAACCACCTGTTTTTTTCATTCATTTTTAATTTAGATTTGGACGCTCTCTTGATTTATTTTAAAAGTAATGCTGTGAACAAAACCGTTTCTCATGAGCGACCTGGGTAAAAATAAGATTAAACTGCAGAGAAGAAAGTTAGTCAAATGCAAAAAGGGCATTGTAGTTTGTTACTAACTAAGAGGCTGAAGGGAAATTTGGCAGCTGAATGAACGAACATGAAATGAGTAATCAATGTCATTTACCAACAAATATTTATTACCTACACCTTAGCCATACAGACAACAGATGACCATAACTCTGGAGCACATAGATTCTGAAACGTGCCTGCGAATGGGTAAAGATTACTCCAAACTACTCACTCATAGTAATTTGCTTTTTATCTATACAGTTATCTTAGCTGTTCAAATAACATACGCCTTAACGAAAATAAAGTTATCTGGCAGGTGAAAGGCGTGGAATAGTGCACTGAATCACCTTGATTTTATGTTGCCTACTGGGCAAGTACAGAAGTTTTCTCGACCATTTAAAAAGTAATGAGGAGAAAAATATATTAGTTTGGTCGTTAATAGACAAAGAAAAGAATAGCGTAAAAGTAATCTCAGAAAATCATGAAAGTGGACAGTACGGAAGAAGGCATTTCAGAATGTTACTACATGAGGAAAAAGGAAAAATATGGTTTGAGAGTAAATCGGAGAAAGACGAAGGTAATGAGAAGTAGTAGAAATGAGAACAGCGAGAAACTTAACATCAGGATTGATGGTCACGAAGTCAATGAAGTTAAGGAATTCTGCTACCTAGGCAGTAAAATAACCAATGACGGACGGAGCAAGGAAGACATCAAAAGCAGACTCGCTATGGCAAAAAAGGCATTTCTGGCCAAGAGAAGTCTCCTAATATCAAATACCGGCCTTAATTTGAGGAAGAAATTTCTGAGGATGTACGTCTGGAGCACAGCTTTGTATGGTAGTGAAACATGGACTGTGGGAAAACCGGAACAGAAGGGAATCGAAGCATTTGAGATGTGGTGCTATAGACGAATGTTGAAAATTAGGTGGACTGATAAGGTAAGGAATGAGGAGGTTCTACGCAGAATCGGAGAGGAAAGGAATATGTGGAAAACACTGATAAGGAGAAGGGACAGGATGATAGGACATCTGCTAAGACATGAGGGAATGACTTCCATGGTACTAGAGGGAGCTGTAGAGGGCAAAAACTGTAGAGGAAGACAGAGATTGGAATACGTCAAGCAAATAATTCAGGACGTAGGTTGCAAGTGCTACTCTGAGATGAAGAGGTTAGCACAGGAAAGGAATTGGTGGCGGGCCGCATCAAACCAGTCAGTAGACTGATGACAAAAAAAAAAAAAAAAAAAGGAGACTCCTGCTTTGGCTCTTACTGCTTTTGATACCCCACTCGAGATATGTACATAATTATCCAGTTCTTCTTCTCCTTGGCCTTTCTTCTTTGTTTCAGAGAGTACGACCACATCCATGTTGAACATGTCAAGTTCTGCAGGTAGTAAATTTATTTTAGTGTGAAATACCTTGCACATTGCAGCATCCTAACATAATTTTCCGTTTCTCATCGCCAGTTCGTTGCCCAAAGTTCCAATTTTTCCGAGGCATATTATTAGGTATTTTAGCATTTTTATGTTTTTATGTGAGTGTGGAGCTGGCCCACTGCACAACCCCCAACCAGGAGGACCAGGTAATTTTTACTCAAGGTTTTCTTCCTTTAGCCTTTGAGAAGCCAATGTCATACTACAAGGCAGCAGTTGCTAGTTTTGGTCCACCCCAGGTATTTTATTTCCCCGGTACCCACCATACCTGGTGAGCATTCCCCTATCCGCCACCTAGGGAGGCGCCCGATGGGAGACCAGCAAACTCCACACGGGCTATTGCTGAGCTAAATCCAGCAGCTTAGGAGGTCACTGACAGCGTCGTTTTTCCGACACTTCAGCGGGTCATGCAAAATATCTCCATGCGTCTGCGCCAAATCATCGCCAACAATGGCAGGCACATCGAAAAGTCAAAACCTAAATCTGAATATCTGTAATGACGTTTAGATGTTGAATAAAGTGTGGGCACGTCGTAGTTTGTAACTCATTTACGTTTTTTTATATAGTTCAATAATTGCAGCCTGTATTGCGGAACAGGCCGAATGACTACCCTATAGTTCTCGTTCGTGCTATATTACGCGATATCATGGTCAACAAAAGATAATATTTCAAAAGTCTATTACAGAATACCAATTAGATTGTAACATTACTACCACATATCGTTAAGCTGGTAGAAGCCGACCTCGGGGAAAATCAGTTTAATAAGTCACAGCTGCAAAATACTAACGAGAATTCTTTACAGACGAATGGAAAAACTGATAGAAGCCGACCTTGGAGAAGATCAGTTTTGATTCTGTAGAAATATTGGAACACGTGAGGCAATACTGACCTTACGACTTATCTTAGAAAATAGATCAAGGAAAGGCAAACCTACGTTCCTAACATTTGTAGACTTACAGAAGGCTTTTGACAATGTTGGCTGGAATTTTCTCTTTCAAAATCTGAAGGCGGCAGGGGTAAAATACAAGAAGCGAAAGGTTTAATTACAATTTGTACAGAAATCAGATTGCAGTTATAAGAGTCGAGGGGCACGAAAGGGAAGCAGTGGTTGGAAAGGGAATGAGACAGGGTTGTAACCTATCCCCGCTGTTATTCAATCTGTATATTGAGAAAGCAGTAAAGCAAACGAAAGAAAAATTCGGAGTAGGAAAAAAATGTTTCAGATGGCTCTGAGCACTATTGTACTTAACTGCTATGATCATCAGTCCCCTAGAACTTAGAACTACTTAATCCTAACTAACCTAAGGACATCACACACATCCATGCCCGAGGCAGGATTCGAACCTGCGACCATAGCAGTCTTGTGGTTCCGGACTGAGCGCCCGGAACCTCCAGACCACCGCGGCGGGCAGAGATTTAGGAATCAGGTTATAAATTGTAAGACATTTCCAGGGGCAGATGTGTACTCTGGTTATGAACTGTAGATTAAAACTGAAGAAACTGCAAAAAGGTGGGGATTTAAGGAGTTGGGACCTGGATAAACTGACTAAACCAGAGATTGTACAGAGTTTCAAGGAGAGCGTAAGGGAACAGTTGATAAGAATGGGGGAAAGAAATACAGTAGAAAAAGAATGGGTAGCTTTGAGGGATGAAGTAGTGAAAGAGTGCTATTAGAATTCCTTGGGTAACAGAAGAAATATTAAATTTATTAATGAAAGGAGAAAATATAAAAATGCAGTACATGAAGCAGACAAAGAGAAATACAAACGTCTAAAAAATGAGATCCCCAGGAAGTGCAAAATGGCTAAACAGGGATGACTAGAGAACAAATGTAAGGATGTAGAGGCTTATCTCACTAGGGGTACGATAGATACTGCCTACAGGAAGATTAAAGAGATCTTTGGAGAAAAGAGAACTACTTGTATGAATATTAAGAGCTTTGATGGAAACCCAGTTCTAAGCAAAGAAGGGAAAGCAGAAAGGTGGAAGGAGTATATAGAGGGTCTATACAATGGCGTTGTTCTTGAGTACGACGTTATGGAAATGGAAGAGGATCTAGATGAAGATGAAATGGGAGATAGTGCGTTACGAGTATGACAGAGCACTGGAAGACCTGAGTCGAAACAAGGCCTGGGAGTAGACAACATTCCATTAGAACTACTGACGGCCTTGGGAGAGCCATTCCTGACAAAACTCTACCATCTGGTGAGCAAGATGTATGAGACAAGCGAAATACCCGCACTCTTCAAGAAGAATATAATAATTCCAGTCCCAAAGACAGCAGGTGATGGCAGATGTGAAAATTACCGAACTGTCAGTTTAATGAGTCACGGCTGCAAAATGCTAACGTGAATTCTTTACAGACGAATGGAAAAACTGGTAGAAGCCGACCTCGGGGAAGATAGGTCTGGATTCCGTAGAAATATTGGAACTCGTGAGGCAATACTGACCTTACGACTTATCTAGGCGGATGGATTAAGGAAAGGCAAACCTACGTTTATAACATTTCTAGACTCGGAGAAAGTTTTTGAAAAAGTTGACTGGAATACACTCTTTCAAATTCTGAAGGTGGCAGGGGTAAAATACAGGGAGCGAAAGGCTATTTACAATTTGTACAGAAACCAGATGGCAGTTACAAGAGCTGAGGCGCATGAAAAGGAAGCAGTGGTTGGTAAGGGAGTGAGACAGGGCTGTAGCCTCTCCCCGATGTTATTCAATCTGTATATTGAGCATGCAGTGAAGGAAACATAAGAAAAATTCCGAGTAGGTATTAAAATCTATGGAGAAGAAATATAAACTTTGCGGTTAGCTGATGACATTGTAATTCTGTCAGAGACAAAAAATAGCTCTGAGCACTATGGGACTTAACATTTATGGTCATCAGTACCTTGGAACTTTAACGTAACTAACCTAAGGAAATCACACAACACCCAGTCATCACGAGGCAGAGAATATCCCTGAACCCGCCGGGAATCGAACCCGGGAACCCGAGCGCGGGAAGCGAGAATGCTACCGCACGACCTTTGTCAGAGACAGCAAAGGACTTGGAAGAGCAGTTGAACGGAATGGACAGTGTCTTGAAAGGAGGATATAAGATGAACATATACAAAAGTAGAACGAGGATAATGGAATGTAGTCGAATTAAGTCGGGTGATGCTGAGGGAATTAGTTTAGGAAATGAGACACTTAAAGTAGTAAAGGAGTTTTGCTATTTGGGGAGCGAAATAATGGTCAAAGTAGAGAGGATATAAAATGTAGACTGGCAATGGCAAGGAAAGCGTTACTGAAGAAGAGAAATTTGTTAACTTCGAGTATGGATTTAAGCGTGAGGAAGTCGTTTCTGAAAATATTTGTATGGAGTGTAGCCATGTATGGAAGTGAAACCTAGACGATAAATAGTTAAGACAAGAAGGGAATAGAAGCTTTCGAAATGTGGTGCTACAGAAGAATGCTGAAGATTAGATGGGTAGATCACATAACTAATGAGGAGGTATTGAATAGAATTGGGGAGGAGTTTGTGGCACAACTTTACTAGAAGAAGGGATCAGTTGATCGGACATGTTCTGAGGCATCAAGGGATCACCAATTTAGTATTGGAGGGCAGCGTGCAGGGTAAAAACCGTAGAGGGAGACGAAGAGATGAATACACTAAGCAGATTCAGAAGGATGTAGTCTGGAGTAGGTACTGGGAGATGAAGAAGCTTGCACGGGATAGAGTAGCATGGAGAGCTGCATCAAACCAGTCTCTGGACTGAAGGCCACAACAACAACAACAACAACATCGTTAAGCTTTATTGTCTCATTTTCTGGATTTGTTTTTTAGTTATTGTATTGTGAGTACTGGACATACACTGACAAGACAAAACAGTTTGACGACTGCCCACAGCAACGTTTTTGCCACCTGGTGGCGTTGCGGGAACGTGACTCGAACGCGCTAACAGAAGTACGCAAGCGGAGCAGAGACGGACGGGGAATCACACTAGCGAAGATATGGTCTGCAAATGGAGAAATCCATTGAATAAGCGACTTTGACATAGGCCAGATTATTAAAATGCAGAGCCTGTGAAGGAGTATCTCGAAAACAGTGCAGCTGGTCGAATGTTCGCGTGCAATTATCGTGAGCCTCTACGGAAAGAGGTGGAAGGATAGTGAAACTATCACTAGGCGCTAAATGGTAGGACGTCCACGACTCTCCACGGAAAGTAGGCTTCGGAGGCACGAGTGCTGTGTGGAGTAGGACAGATGGTCTTCTGTAGCATCCGTGCCGAAAGAGCACAATGGTGCTGCACGCAAGAGTGTTTTGGGGCACTCCGTTCATCGTTCATTGTTGAACATGGAGCTCCGGTGCAGACCACCCCTTCGTGTTCACGTGTTTTCCCAACGACATCCTCAGTTGCGATTGCAGTGGATACGCCACCATCCGGATTCGGCCGTCGGTCAATGGAAACGTGTCAGCTCTTGGGGTGAATTACATTCTTGCTACACTAGGTCGCTGGTCGTCTCCACAAACGCCGTCATCGAGGTGAACGGCGGCTCGAAATGTGCTGCGCGCCACTGATACAGATTGGTGTGAGCAGTATTATGCTATGGGAGACATTCTACTGCGCTTGCATGGGACCTGTGGTAGTAATCCAAGATACACTGACACCTGCGATCCACCTGCATTCCTTCATGCTTGATGACTTCCCCGACGGCGATGTCGTCTTCCAGCAGTATAATTATATGAAGCTGGTATCTGTACAGATGTCATTGGTGATCTTGCAGGTCTAGGAGAATGAAATTATATTCAAATACAGACTTTTAGCTGCTTACAGGCGTTGATAAATATCAACGGGGACAGTTGAAAAATATGTTCCCCGACTGGGGCTCGAACACGGGACCTCCTCCTTACCTGGCACACTCTTTATCCAACTATTTTTTAATCTCGTTTTTTCACTTTTGTTCGTTGCATCTGCTCGGGGCGGACATCCGTTTTAAGTTCGTTGTTGATCGATTAACTCAGTTTTTTTATTACAGAGGACAACTAACCCTCTGACCGAACACGCTGAGCTACCGTGCCAGCAACTGAGGCACTGAGAACTCAGAGGGACTTTTCTCTGGCACGCTCCCCGTAAGACCCACATTTCCATCTTACTATCCACACACTGCATTCGTAGTACCCCTGCCCACTACACTCATTGCTCCTGGTAGGCAATATACAGATTCCACGACATGTCCAAAAGAACAGATACCATATTCATGTAGATAAGGCTTACCGGCCAGTGATCTTCTTCAGTGTGGATGCATTCTCATTCCTCAGACTCTCACGGGAATCGGTAGAGTGACTGCCGCGAGTAATGAGTATGGTGGGCAGGGACACTACAGATGTGGTGTGTGGACAGTAAGTTGGAAAGTGTGGGTGGCACGGGGAGCGTGCCACAGGTAAGTCCCTGCAGTCGCACTATCGTCTGTGTCCTCGGTGGCTCAGTCGGATAGAGCTTGTGCCAAGTAAGCAGGAGCTCCCGGCTTCGAGTCCCGGTCGGGGCACACATTTCTCAACTGTCCCCGTTGATATTTATCAACGCCTGTAAACAGCTAAAGGTCTACATTTCATTATAGTTTCAGCAGTATAATTGTCCATCTCTGGGAGCCGGAACCGTTCTGCAGTGGTTTGAGGAGCATTGCAGTGTACTCACGTTGATGTCTCGGCGACCAAATTCGTCTGATGTAAATCCTGTGGAATCCATCTGGGTCGCTATCGGACGCTACCACCGCACACGAAAATAAGCGGCTCTTTATTTACGCGAATTACATGACCTATGAATAGACATATAACGTCACGCACCTCCATAAACTTACCAACAAATTGTCGAATCCCTGAGCCACAGAATCAATTATTCGTTTCGTTCGAAAGACGAAAAAGATGTTCAAATGTGTGTGAATTCTTATGGGACTTAACTGCAAAGGTCACCAGTCACTAAGCTTACACACTACTTAACCTAAATTATCCTAAGGACAAACACACACACCCATGCCCGAGGGAGGACTCGAACTTCCGTTGGGACCAGCCGCACAGTCCATGACTGCAGCGCCTGAGACCGCTCGGCTAATCCCGCGCGGCTCGTTCCAAAGACGGACAAAGAAGTTATGAAGCAGGTGTTCATAATGTTTTGGCTCATCATTGTATCTGCTAGGGAGGAAAGCTCTGAGTTTTTCTCTGTGGGAAGGAGTGTTCCTGGTGTGGTCTCAGGCTCCTATTTGTCAGCAGAAGACAGTCAGCGAATCACATTAGGAGATGCTTTAGCGCCTGTCCCGGCTGTGGGCGGAAGGCGGCGTGCCGCCACTGCCATCCCCAGAGAACAAATGAGTATCACATTTTTGCATCGACATCAAGGGCAAAACGCTCTCGCTTGCTTTTGCTCCAAAATCGGGCGTATCCGAACACATGAGTCGCCCCTGCTATCGTTCTTGGCGGTAAGAAGCGAACACAGTTGAGAGATATTGTCCCAGGCTGGTACTTACATCTAGTTTGTTAATATGCATTTTGTACGCCAGGAGTCGGAAGTTTCTGGGACAGTTCCCTGCTTTTTCATGCAAAAAGTGGTATTATTGTCTGCCACATTGCCAACAGCATAAGATGGTCCAACCATGTAGAGTTTTTTGTGAAAGTGGAGAACTGTGGAGGGAGAACTAAGATTCGTGGCTATGCCTATCCTGGCTTCTATCTTCTGTTGATCGACACACACTTTGCAGACTAACGTAAGCGTTGAAATCTGCACTAGGGTGACCCACATTCTTAGCAACACTCTAATTACTCGTTCTGGTACAGAACTTGCGTTGCTGATTTAATTTAAATTTGTGATTTTGCCGCATTAACAACGAATTCGTGAGCTGGTCAAATATGGATATCTTGTTGCATTTTCGCCTTACCTCCACTGAATAATAACTAACGATCACTGCGTTTGGCCACTGTTCCTAAGGACAACACTGTCACAGCTATCAGCAACAAACTTGGGCGTACAGCCGGTTAATTGTATTTGTTATTAGAGGGCCGCCTGACCTGAAAATCGCTACAGCACAATTGAAGTATCTTGTAATTTAAGTCAAGTTTACCCCCTAAGGTAAGTCTTTCCACTCCCGGGATTGGAATGGCTCCTTACCCTCTCCCTTGAAACCCACATCCTTTCATCTTTTCTTCTCCTTCCCTCTTTCCTGACGAAGCAACTGCCGGTTGCGAAAGCTCGTAATTTTGTGTGTGCGTTTGTGTGTTATTTTATTGTGCCTGTATACCAGCACTTTCCCACTTGGTAAGTCTTGGAATCTTTGTTTTTAATATATTGTTCTATAGAGAAATAAATATAACGCTGAACTATATCACATAATTCTCATTATAACCATTGACTTTTTTATTTGCTCTTATTTTTATCCCTGTCATTCTTTTTTTCATTTGGAATCTATCCTTGTCATCTATAACATTATCATGTCAGCTCCCATAGCAAAAGTGAGATGTTACGTTTTGTGTTTAGTGCTGAAACTGATTTTTTTTTCTTCCTTGAGTTTGCTCATACTGGTCAGCTTTAATCGCCATGAGCAAAGTGGGTGTGATTAATAGTTGTACCGCAGGTTGCCAACCACCAGTTTCTTGGATACATTTGCACATCAAGAGGGACACAAGTGTAAATTCAGGCTACAAAATGCATTGTCTGGTGCAGTTCAGTCAGTGATCATTTAACATCAGATATGGACAGAGTATCTTGCTCTCACGTCCTACCTGGTGGCAGGTTCCAACATTGCTCCACATTACATGAACAGCATTTCAGCACTTGTGAAGTGATCTGCTGCGTTTGCATGTCACCTTTAACCAAGAAATAGCTGTTATGGAAACACCACAGTGTTGAGTGACAGGTGTCAACTAGTAAGTAATTTTAAATGGACTATAAATTTCTGCTCTTGAAGAGGAAATGATAGAAAGCATAACTCACAAGTAGTGGATGACAAAAAAATCCATGTCCACTGTGAATTCATGTGTTGCTTTTTACAAAACAAAAACTGAAATAAGAAAAACATACCCTTACACACAGAAGCTTAGTTTTTATTTCAGACAGTTTGATATGTTATCCATCAACATGTTCCAAAAACAAAAAAAATAAATCTTATAGAGTTTATGAAACTTTGGTATTTTTCCAAATTTGAAAAAAATAGTTATTACTTCAGTGGTGGCTTATCATCACAATATAAGAATTGAAAAAACATTTCTAACGTATACCACCATGTTGAAATTTTGAAGGAATTATGGCACTGTACTCTTACATGGCATGGGAACAGAGTGTGTGATGGTTTTGGTAGCATTGTGGAAAAGTGCACACACAAGCATCTGCCAACAGCAAAATGTGTCAAAGACTTTAGGCCATAGACAACACACTACTCTGCACTGACAAACTGCTTTCAATGAGCAACGAGCATGACATCACAACTGTTTACAATTTTGGGTTCACTTGAGAAGTTGCCAACGAGCTAATGCACATGCGCAGATCTGAAGTTGCATGTGAGTAGCGCCTTCTGCTTCTTGAAGTATGGCCACTAGATGTATAAGCAGTAGCTGCAAGCAGCCAGATGCTATCCAGAAAAACATCTCTGGCACGCCTGAGCTGCCAGATTCGCACATGCTCAGAGCAGTCAAAGTTGTAGTAGGGAGTACTCTCCTCATGACCTGCATTTGTGTTTCATGATTTTGCTGTTGTCTCATCATTTACAGCTCTCCCATCAAATGAAAACAGTTTCAAGTGCACATTTTCATCTACTGGTACGTATTGCATTATGCCACAATAAAGAACCAAACATGAGATAATACACTAACAGTGCCCCAAGAACACTGGCTTCCTGAAATCAACACTGAAAAGCTTTAGCCTTTCATGAAACACAATGTTTTACAATCACAAGACATGTTTCAACATTTGTCTGGTATCTCCTCTAGGCTTGCCATTATTTCTTAATTTGCATTGTTCGTGTCTTAAATATAATGATTTCTTCAATAAATTATAGACTGGCAGTGCATCATGTTTTATCATTGTAACTCCCCGCAAGGTTTTATATTTACTCTTGGAGTAGATTATAAACTGCCAATTATACAGTTTATTGGCGTCACAGGTAAGCTTGTTAACCTGAATAAACAGTTTCAAAAAGTCATGAAAGCTGGTTTTAGGTCTGGTGTATATGTACAGACTTCACCCCCCCCCCCCATCCTGACCCCCAAGAAATTTATATTCCTTTGTATTAGCTTTTTTGTAGTGCTGTGTGGATATAAACTTGATTGGAAATGCTACATAACAGTATCGCAGAGTAAAAGTTAAAAATAAAATCTTATATTAGTCACCACACAGTAAAATATTAGGGTACTTGGAGTTGTAGAATAGTTCTGAAACAAATATTGTGCCAATGACTGCTTTCTAATTTTGCATTCCTTATGTGGATAGGATGTGATAAAACAATTGCTCTAAGTACAATAACTTCCTATGTCCCCATCGAACAGCATGACACACAGCTGCACATGGGCACATGATACATGATACGTTATGCCCCACTACATATGAAATTTCAAATAGAAATGCATTAAAAGGTATACGAGCACAGCAAACTCCAAGCACTGGTTTCCTAGTTCATCATATCTGTGCATGTGCTGTAATGCCAGTGTTCTGGTGCTCTGTGGCATCTGCTCAAATGAACCTAGAAAATGTCACAGGAAAATATTCTGAATGGTGGTCTGAGAAGTGTTACTTTCAAAGTAAATCACCTTTTACACAAGATGAATTATGTTAGATGTGAGAATGTGCAATGAATTTTGTAAATTATAGTGCTTACTCTCCTTCAAAATATAACACTTTGAGGAACTTAAGACCAGACATTTATATCATCATTTAAAATTTTACCACCGCATTTGTGTTTGGTATATCTTAAGGGATAACACATGCAAGAAAGACAAATATGTGAAAAGTTAGCTTTTCTTGTCTCTGTATTAGAAGTATATTAACTTAAATCATGACCTTTTCCTATTTATGTGTTTGCGCTACTTAACAGTGATGTGGCTACTGACTGTGCACATCATGTGTCCTGTACCCTGAATATCTGCTGGAATTTGGTAGTAGGATAATGTGTCATGAGCTATCATTGGCTGACAAAAGAGCATCACCCTCACAGTTTCAGTGTATCAGAAACTAAAATGACATGTTTGGTGGAATTCGTATTTATACTTTCGTAATATGAAAATGTGCAGCATACATGTTGCTATGCATCAAATATCTTTCCAAAATATATCATCATCATCATCATCATTTAAGACTGATTATGCCTTTCAGCATTCAGTCTGGAGCATAGTCCATCTTATAACATTCCACCATGATCCCCTATTCAGTGCTAACATTGGTACCTCTTCTGATGTTAAGCCTATTATTTCAAAATCATTCTTAACCGAATCCAGGTACCTTCTCCTTGGTCTACCCCGACTCCTCCTACCCTCTACTGCTGAACCAATGAGTCTCTTGGGTAACCTTGCTTCTCCCATGTGTGTAACATGACCCCACCATCTAAGCCTGTTCGCTCTGACTGTTACATCTATAGAGTTCATTCCCAGTTTTTCTTTCATTTCCTCATTGTGGACACCCTCCTGCCATTGTTCCCATCTACTAATACCTGCAATCATTCTAGCTACTTTCATATCCATAACCTCAACCTTATTGATAAGGTAACCTGAATCCACCCAGCTTTTGCTCCCATACAACAAAGCTGGTCGAAAGATTGAATGGTGCACAGATAACTTAGTCTTGGTATTGACTTCCTTCTTGCAGAAGAGAGTAGATCGTAGCTGGTGCTCACTGCATTAGCTTTGCTACACCTTGCTTCCAGTTCTTTCACTATGTTGCTATCCTGTTCTAACGTTGTTCCTCCTATTTGGCACTCAATCCATTTATATCTCTTTAACACTGACATTACTTTCGTTTTGGATATGCTAATCTTCATACCATAGTCCTTACATTTCTGATCTAGCTCTGAAATATTACTTTGCAAACTTTCAATCGAATCTGCCATCACAACTAAGTCATCCGCATGTGCGAGACTGGTTATTTTGTGTTCACATATCTTAATCTCACCCAGCCAGTCTATTGTTTTCAACGTATGATCCATATGGCCTCTCAAATTTCGTGATTAAAAAAATAATCGACTTGATATCATTCCCTTTCTGCACACTCATAAACTGGTTATTTGACAGTGGTATTTTTCCAGACTGTCTAAAGAAGACAGTACTAATTCTATTACACAAAAAGGGTGATAAATCCTGCACTAATAATTATCATACAATTTCTCTGATACCTATTTTTTCAAAAATAGTCAAATATTGTATACAAAAGCAAATTACCCATACATTTGTCAAAAAACAATATACTGACTAAGTCTCAATATGGTTTTAGGGCCCAGTTATCAACAATTAATGCTGTTGAAAATGTTTTTTATATTGTGCAATCTTCTTTTGAATACAAATTATCTGCTGAAGCCACAATAGTGGGCTTAAGCAAAGCATTTGATTCTGTTAATCACACAATACTGCTGGAAAAACTTTGGTGTTATGGCATTAGGGATCTGGAAGTCTCCCTCATTAAATCATATCTCAGTAACAGAAAGCAAACTGTAAGCTACAACAGTCAAAAGTCGCAGTTACTGAATGTCACTAGAGGTGTTCCCCAAGCATCAGCACTTGGGCCATTACTGTTTACAATATTTATAAATGACCTGCCCAGCAATATGCCATGCAAATCTGTGCTTTACACAGATGATACAACTTTCATCACTTCAGGGAAGGACATAAATAAACTGAGGGAGCAAAGTAAAGATTTTCTCAGATTATCCAAATGTGGTTCGAAGCCAATGAGTTAGCTATTAACTATGAAAAGACTGTAAATATATCTTTCAGTTTATTCAATGTTGATATTGAGTACACTTCTACCAAACTTCTTGGCATATACTTAGATACAAAATTAACTTGGCAGAGTCACATAGACAACATATCTCGAAAGCTTTCGCGAGTTACCTATCTACTAAAAAAATTACGCACCTGTGTTTCTGAAAGCCTGCGGATTAATTCCTATTATGCATTCTTTCATTGCCATATTAGCTATGGTATTCTTCTATGGGGTAATTCTCCATGGTCCAGAAAAATTTTTATTTGGCAGAAGAAAGCCATCAGGGGCATCTCTGGGATTACCAAAAATAACATATCATGTAGGTCATACTTCAAAGAATTACAGATAATGACAGTTCCTTCTCTTTTTATATACAGCTGTCTTTTGTACATAAAAGAAAACTTCAACAGTTACTACCTTAGGCAGCCCAGTCATAATCGTAACACTTGTCAAACATTTAAGATAGACATACCAACAACTCGACTCAAGAAAACACAAGACAGTTATTAATACATGGGAATAAGGCTTTTCAACACATAACCTGTGCAGGCACATTGTGTCTCTCTTAATATATTTAAAAGTAAGACGAAAAAATGGCTGAAATACAAAGCCTTTTACAGTGTTAAAGAACTTGAAAACTCTTCAAAACTAGACCTAGCTTACGAAACAATTTGCAACTGTGTTTGCACCTCTTACTAAGTTTTTTTTTTTTTCTAGTTCCACATTTAACTGTTAAACACGTGGAGAAATCTTTATGTATGAAATGTATTCTTTTATTATGCACATTCTTTAAAATGCGCACTTTAATTATGTGGGATGTCCTTATGTGTCAAATGTATTCCTTTATTATGATTCAGATTCAGATTCTTTAATGGTCATTCAGCATTATTACATGCAATAGACTTCATCAGTTCACTTAACCTAATATTTTTATTAAATATATTTAACACATTTAACTTAAGTTGATATTGGGTATTTCTAAAAATTCTTCTATTGAATAGAATGGGTTCATTAACAAGAAGCTGTGTAGCTTTTCCTTAAATAATTTGATTGGCATGCTTGTGGCATATTTGTACAATTTGTTATATATTTTAATTGACATGTACTTATGGCTATTGTTTGTTTTTGCTAATCTATTCTGTGGCAAGATCAGAGAAGTACAGTTTCTTGTATTGTAGTCATGTCTTTGATTCATTACACTTAAATTAGGTAGTTCCGCAAGTATGAAGTTAACACTATCAAGAATATATAGATTAATAACTGTTAAAATTCTATATTTAATGAACAATGGTTTACAATGTGTCCTATTATCTACCTTTGCTATTACTCTGATTGCTCTCTTCTGGATCACCAAAATTTCATTTATTTTTTTGCTATTTCCCCAGAGCGTTAGCCCATACCTTAAAACAGACTGAAAAAAAGCAAAGTACGCTGTCCTTACATATTCCGATGTCACACAGAACATCAGCCTCTTCAACAGGTATATAACTCTTGACAGCCTAACTGCTATGTGTTCTGCATGAGAGTCCCATGTTAGTTTGTTGTCCAGGATTATACCTAAAAATTTTGCACTTTGTTTTTCTATTTTTGTAGTCTTTGATAGACTGAACCACATGTTCTGGGTCTTTGTCTCATTTAATAGTAGCCCATTTGCATTAAACTATGATGTTGCATTTTCTTTTGCCAAATTCATACTGCTTACAAGTTTATCAAAATCATGGTTTACAGACAGCAGAGTTGTATCATCTGCATACATATATGTCTTTACATTAATATTTGCCGGTAGGTCATTTATATGTATGAGGAATAGAAGTGGTCCTAATTTAGATCCCTGTGGCACTCCGTGTTGAACCTCAAATGTGTTTGACACATTACTTCCTGAGCTTACCACTTGCTTCCTATTATTAAGGTATGATTTGACGAGTTTTAAACTTTTGCCACATATTCCATAATATTCGAGTTTAGAGAGTAAAACAGAGTGGTCAACACAGTCAAAGGCCTTGCTCAGGTCACATAAGGTTACCTGTATGTGAGCCTGGTCCTCAAATGCTGCTAAAATGTCACTCACTAAGAGTTCTATGGCATGTATGGTTGACCTTTCTTTCCTGTAACCAAACTGTGATGTACTCAGCATATCATTTAGTTCTAGGTACTCATAGATCTGCTGATACATTATGCCTTCAAAGACTTTGGCTAGTGTTGGAATTAGTGAAATTGGCCTGTAGTTAGCAGGCTCAGCTTTGCTTCCCTTCTTAAAGATTGGAGTCACCTTGGATAGTTTGAGAGAATCAGGAAAGACCCCTTCTCTAAGACACAAGTTTATAGAATATGTTAATGGTGCTGCAATGTAAGGTATTACTTCTTTCAGTAAATTGTTTGACATATCATAAATATCTGTACTATGTGAATTTTTCATTTCTTTGACAATTTTGATAACTTCGTCTTGACATACCTCTTTAAGGTGTTTCAATGAAGGTCCGGCCTGATTATGATTTCGGTTTGCAGTCTTAAGATAATCTATATGCGTCACATTGGGTTTACTGATCAAGTTTTTTATTTCATCTGCACAGCCTACAAAATATTTGTTGAATGTATCTACTGGTATTGGGACTGTCTCATCAAAGTTTCTTATTTGACCTTTAACAGTCTTAATTATTGTCCAGGCAGTTTTGCACTGGTTTGTACTACTTTTTATGAGATTAATGTTGTATCTTTGTTTAGCCAATTGTAGCTCTTTCTTATACAATTTTTTTGCGTTGATTTCAAGATCCTTAATTTCTTTAGAATTAATTACTTTGCCTAGGCGCTTTAACAGCATTAGCTTATTTTTTAGATTCTCCAACTCTTTCGTGTACCACATTTTACCCTTTCTTGTTTTGTGATATTTCTTTGGTACAAGATGAGCTTTTAAAACCCCTATTAAGTAATTGTGGAATGTTTCATACACTAACTGCACATTAGAACCACATGTTTGAAATAATTTGTCCCAGTTAGATATGTTTAGTTGGTGTGTTAGTTTTCCGAGATTGTTTTTTGTTAGTATAAAGGTATTGCATTTTGATATTTTTTGTGTGGCCTTGTTCCCATTCCTTTTCATAATATGTCTTAATTCTACTGTTAGGATAGAGTGGTCAGAGAAAGCAAATTCCTTTACATTGGTGGAGTAAATATCACGAGTACAGTTGACAAAAGCATTGTCCAGGCACGCTTTTAGTCTTGTCGGTTCAGAATTTACATGATGGAAGTTGTGCTGCCTTAGCATGTTTAGTAACTTATTTACACTTGGTTTGTTACATGTTAAATCAAAGCCTGAATTAAAGTCTCCCCTAATTATAGTTACATATTGTTTCCACTTTGTTATGTGGCAGAGTATACTGTCTAACTTATCTAAGAAAGTTTTTTCATCTGAGTCAGGGGTATGGTATATACATACTAAGATAAGTTTCATTACATCACATATGATTCCAGCAATTTCAAGGTGTTTCTCTTCACATGCCCAACTAAGATCTAGTGGTCTAAACTCTATTGCCTTTGAAACGAAGATAACAGTACCTCCTTTGCGGTACTGAGATCTGCAAAAACTGTTTCCTTGTTTATAGCCTTCTGGTACATAGTATTCAGTTTGTCCTGGTTTAAGCCAATGTTCAGATAAACATAGGAAGGAGTACTTATTATGTGGCATTGCCTCCTCCAGTATTTCAACTTTACTTTCAAGACCCTGAATGTTTAAGAATATGATACTACTGTTACTTATCTGTGAGTTTGCAGGCAGTTTTTTCACATTTTTGTCTTCTTTTTGGCTTGAAACCATAAAAAATTATCACTAAGTGGCACAAATGTATTTTTCCTTTGGCTCCTCCTTAAGCTGCACTGTACTGCTACTGTTGCTTCCTTTTCCACCGCTGTACTTGGTGATGTGGTTACTGCTGCTGGTGAAACTTCTGCTGGTACTGCCTTTTCCACTACTGTTACTGGTGATGTGGTTACTGTTGCTGGTGAAACTTCTGCTACTGGTGATGTGGTTACTGTTGCTGGTGAAACTTCTGCTGGTACTGCTACAGTTACTTCCTTTTCCCTTGCTGTTACTGATGATGCCACTGGTGACTGTGATACTTCACATGTTGGCACAGATGTAATTTTTTCATCACAGAGTGTATCTGCAGAAGTTTCTTCCTCATATGTTTGTAGGTGTACTTTTCATTTCTGTTGTCATTGGCAGAGAACCTGTTGCAGGTAGTGCTGTTTTCACATGGGTGCACTCCTGCAGTTTTTATCACCTGGAGAATTTCTTTGGCCAGCACTTTCTTGCCTCGGTTGTTTCTGTGTAGTCCATGTCTAGTAAAATGCTCTCTTACTGAAGTCGTCGCTTCAATGAAAGTTGTGTGCACAAAACTGCTACAAATCTTCCTGAATTTTCGATTTGTTGCGATGATTTCTCTGTTTACACATGAGTTTTCTGTTAAGTCGTGCCTATGGGGAATGTTTAAAACAAATGTATGTTCCTTTAAAATTTATACTTCAGCTTTGTGTGATACCTCATGATAGTTATATTTATTAATATGTAAATTCTCCATTACTCATGATGACATCAATTGCATGTAAATGCTTAGATGGACAAATAAATAAATAATATGAACAATAGTGGAGACAGTTTGCAGCCTTGTCTTACCCCTGAAACTGCTCTGAGCCATGAACTCAATTTACTCTCAACTCTAACTGCCGCCTGACAATCTATGTAAAGGCCTTTAATTTCTTGCAAAAGTTTGCCTCCTATTCCATCATCTTATATTAAAAACAAAGATTCCATGAGTTACCAAACGGGAAAGTGCTGGTAGATAGAAACAATATAAAAACACACAAACACACACACAAAATATCAAGCTTTCACAACCATCACTTGCCTAGTCAGGGAAGAGGGAAGGAGAGGGAAAGACAAAGGCCTTTAAATATGTCTGCTTGTGTCTGTGTATGTGTGGATGGATATGTGTGTGCATGCGAGTGTATACCTGTCCTTTTTTCCCCCTAAGGTAAGTCTTTCCGCTCCAGTGATTGGAATGACTCCTTACTCTCTCCCTTAAAACCCACATCCTTTCGTCTTTCTCTCTCCTTCCCTCTTTCCTGACGAACCAACTGTTGGTTGCGAAAGCTTGAAATTTTGTGTGTGTGTTTGTGTGTTTTTTTATTGTGTTTATCTACCAGCGCTTTCCTGCTTGGTAAGTCATGGAATCTTTGTTTTGAATATATTTTTCTCATGTGGAATGTTTCTTTCATAGAAGGAAACATTCCACGTGGGAAAAATATATCTAAAAACAAAGATGATGTGACATACCAAACGAAAGCGCTGGCATGTTGGTAGACACACAAACAAACACACAAAATTCAAGCTTTCAGAACCAACAGTTGCTTCATCAGGAAAGAGGGAAGGAGAGGGAAAGATGAAAGGATATGGGTTTTAAGGGAGAAGGTAAGGAATCATTCCAATCCCGGGAGCAGAAAGACTTACCTTAGGGGGGAAAAAGGACAGGTATACACTCGCACACATACACACATATCCATCCGCACATACACAGACACAAGCAGACATTTGTAAAGGCAAAGATTTTGGCTAGAGATGTCAGTCGAGATGGAAGTACAGAGGCAAAGATGTTGAATAACAGGTGAGGTATGAGCAGCGGCAACTTGAAATTAGTGGAGGTTGAGGCCTGGTGGGTAACGAGAAGAGAGGGTATACTGAAGAGCAAGTTCCCATCTCCGGAGTTCTCACAGTTTGGTGTTAGTGGGAAGTATCCAGATAACCTGGACACTGTAATACTGTGCCAAGATATGCTGGCCGTGCACCAAGGCATGTTTAGCCACAGGGCAATCCCCATTACCAACAAACTCTGTCTGCCTGTGTCCATTCATGTGAATGGATAGTTTGTTGCTGGCCATTCCCACATAGAAAGCTTCACAGTGTAGGCAAGTCAGTTGGTAAATCAAGTAGGCACTTTCACACGTGGCTCTGCTTTTGATCGTGTACACCTTCTGCGTTACAGGACTTGAGTAGATGGTGAAGGAGGGTGCATGGGACAGGTTTTACACCAGGGGTGGTTACAAGGGTAGGAGCCAGAGGGTAGGGAAGGTGGTTTGGAGATTTCATAGGGATGAACCAAGTGGTTACGAAGGTTAGGTGGACGGCAGAAAGACACTCCTGGTGGAGTGGGGAGGATTTCATGAAGGATGGATCTCAGTTTAGGGCAGGATTTGAGGAAGTTGTATTCCTGTTGGAGAACCACATTCAGAGTCTGATCCAGTCCCAGAAACTATCCTGTCAAAAGTGGGACACTTTTGGGGTTCTTCTGTGGGAGGTTCTGGGTTTGAGGGGATGAGGAAGTGGCTCTGGTAATTTGCTTCTGTACCAGGTCGGGAGGGTAGTTGTGGGATGCAAAGCTGTTTTCAGGTTGTTGATGTAATGGTTCAGGGCTTCCAGACTGGAGCAGATTCGTTTGCCATGAAGACCTAGGCTGTAGGGAAGGGACAGTTTGATGTGAAATGGGTGGTAGCTATCATAATGGAGGTACTGTTGCTTGTTGGTGGCTTTGATGTGGACAGACTTGTGACGCTGGCCATTGGACAGATGGAGGTCAACGTCAAGGAAAGTGGCATGGGATTTGGAGTAGGACCAGGTGAATCTGATGGAACCAAAGGAGTTGAGGTTGGAGAGGAAATTCTCGAGTTCTTCTTCACTGTGAGTCAAGATCATGAAGATGTCATCAATAAATCAGTACCAAACTTTGGGTTGGCAGGCCTGGGTAACAAAGAAGGCTTCCTCTAAGCGACCCATAAATAGGTTGGTGTACAAGGGGCCATGCTGGTACCATTGGCTGTTCCCTTTAATTGTTGGTATGTCTGACCTTCAAAAGCGAAGAAGTTGTGAGTTAGGATGAAGCTGTCTAAGGTAATGAGGAAAGAGGTTTTAGGTAGGGTGGTAGATGATCAGTGTAAAAGGAAGTGCTCCACCTCAGCGAGGCCCTGGACGTGTGGGATATTTGTGTGTAGGGAAGTGGCATCAATGGTTACAAGGCTGGTTTTGGGGGGTAACAGATTGGGTAAGGATTGCAGGCGTTCAAGAAAGTGGTTGGTATCTTTGATGAAGGATGGGAGACTGCATGTAATGGGTTGAAGGGTTTGATCTATGTAGGCAGAGATACATTCTGTGGGGGCTTGGTAACCAGCTACAACGGGGCGGCCAGGATGTTTGGGTTTGTGAATTTTAGGAAGTAGGTAGAAGGTAGGGGTGCGGGGTGTCGGTGGGGTCATGAAGTTGATGGAGTCAGGTGAAAGGTTTTGTAGGGGACCTAAGGTTCTGAAGATTCCTTGAAGCTCCACCTGGACATCAGGAATGGGATTACCTTGGCAAACTTTCTATGTAGTGTTGTCTGAAAGCTGACGCAGTCCCTCAGCCACATACTCCCGATGATCAAGTACCATGGTTGTGGAAGCCTTGTCAGCCGGAAGAATGATGATGGATTGGTCAGCCTTCAGATCACAGATAGCCTGGGCTTCAGCTGTGGTGATGTTGGGAGTATTATTAAGGTTTTTCAAAAAAGATAGAGAGGCAAGTGTGGAAGTGAGAAATTCCTGGAAGGTTTGGAGAGGGTGATTTTGAGGAAGAGGAGGTGGGTCCCGCTGTGATGGAGGACGGAACTGTTCCAGGCAGGGTTCAATTTTGATAGTGTCTTGTGGAGTTGGATCATTGGTAGTAGGATTAGGATTATTTTTCTTCGTGGCAAAGTGATATTTCCAGCAGAGACTACGAGTGTAGGACAGTAAATCTTTGACAAGGGCTGTTTGGTTGAATCTGGGAGTAGGGCTGAAGGTGAGGCCTCTGGATAGGACAGAGGTTTCGCATTGTGAGAGATGTTTGGAGGAAAGGTTAACTACTGAATTGGGGTGTTGTTTCCAGATTGTGTTGACTAGAATTTAGAGGTTTGTGGGGGGGGGGGAGGGGGGGGGGAGTGGAGCTGGAAGTGGGAGATGTGACTTACCAAACAAAAGCGCTGGCAGGTCGATAGACACACAAACATACACACATAATTCAAGCCTTTACAAATGTCTGCTTGTGTCTGTGTATGTGTGGATGGATATGTGTGTGTGCAAGTGTATATCTGTCCTTCTTTCCCCCTAAGGTAAGTCTTTCTGCTCCCGGGATTGGAATGACTCCTTACCCTCTCCCTTAAAACCCACATCCTTTCGTCTTTCCCTCTCCTTCCCTCTTTCCTGAAGAAGCAACCGTTGGTTGCGAAAGCTTGAATTTTGTGTGTATGTTTGTGTTTGTTTGTCTGTCTATTGACCTGCCAGAGCTTTTGTTTGATAAGTCACATCATCTTTGATTTTTGAGTTAAAAGATACATTTACACTCCATCAGATGTCTCAGTTATCAGAAAATTAGAAAATAAATTCTGTAATCCTTTTTTAACTTTTTAGGTAGACCATGTTATCCCAAGGAAAAAGAGACAGCGTGTTACGGAAACCAGAAAAAGTGATTGCCCAGCTGTGATTTATATTAAATGTATAAAAGTATTCCTGGTTATGCTGTCAAATCAGTGAATGCATCTTGGCCAAGCAAAGGAAAAGTGAGTACCATGTCTGAGTTTTTATTGGAGACAGTTTTGCATTATGAGTTGACTTTGTGCTCAAAGAATCCTTTTGCTTAATGCTATTCGTTAAACAATTACCACATTTTTATTATCTTCCAGGTTCTTGGCAGGCTCAGAAAAGACTTGGGATTGCATCAAAAGCCACACAGCTAACTTCGTTTTTATCTAGTTGCTTCCACAGCAAGTGAGCACACACATTCTACAGAAAGTGTAGAAGCAAGTGCATGCATACATCCTCTGCTTGTGAAGGAAATACAAAATTTAGTGCAAAATGGAAAGACCTCAGTTAAAGTCATAAAGTTGGCTCTAGATAGGTTTGTCAACAACCACTTCACTGACACATATGCACCAGATCAAAAGAACACTATGTTTTACCCTTCTCTTAAAACAATTTATATTCATGTTCATCATGCCTTACATGTGTTAAAGTTAACAGTGTTTGATCAAAATATGCGGCATGATCAGATAAGCTCATATGAAGTCAGTAGTGATGAGGAAATAGATGTCACCCTACAAGTATTAAGGAAACCACTGTGTGATCAGAGTACACTGCAGGATCAGATAAGTTCACACGCAGTCAGTAGCGATGAGGAAATAGATGTCAAACATCACATTCCTGAAACCTTAAACAGCCACTTGCAGCAGCTTGAGGCAAGGGAGCTGTGCAATGAGGTTTCCTATCTCACATACAATTGCACCGACAGTAAAGCATTACAAGAAGTTTTTGGATTGCTGAGAAAGTGTGTGCAAATATTACAGACAGCAAACCCTGAAGTTGTTGTATCTGTTGCAGTGCCATAAACTTCAAAACAATAGAGAGAAGGAAGATACCTTTAATCATACAGAATTCTCTTTGAATGGTCAGAAGTGACAGATGTATCTAAACAAGAAATAAGGGTGGCTGTGTATTTCAATTTTGTTGCACCCATGAATAAGCAGTGGATAAGATATTTTTCTGTGGAATGCTCATACAGTGGTAATACTGAACCAGTGAAGTTTTTAAATAATAATTTCACTTCAAATAAATTTCAGATTTTAATTCAAATATTGAAAAGTGGCAAAAGACATGAAAGTGTGAATGGGAACAGAAATTAGAGACACCTTAGTGGAAGAGATTGAGATGTCTTTGACGACTGGTGTAGGAAAGATTTGTGTTTCCTATCCCCAAGTAAGGATGTATACTTGTCCCCATTTGCTTCAATACATTTACTGCAAGAATGTTAATGTGCATATTTTGCTTTGCTACATCAGTGTAACAACAAGAAAACTAAACAGAACAAAAGCCACTGAGGTGCTGCACTTGTGAAGAATGTGTTACATCAGCCTATTGTGAACAATACTTCACTGTATGAAAATGTAAGTACAAAGCAATAAATGTGTGCACATCATTTCTAAAACTTTGATAACAGTCTCTTTCTAATTAGTTCTGAAACAGTTCCTTGAGTTTAGAAATACACTTACATTGGATAAACAGGAAACAAATGGTCTTCAAAGATTGTTTCAGTTAAGTAGTGTGTGCACTGTTTTTAAACATTGATGGAAGATTAAAATTGTGCCTATCTAGAACTAGTACTTTTACCAGTAAGGTATCTGACTACCTCTCAGGGGATTTTGCTGTTTTAATATGAGTACATCTTTCCACATTTTCACAATTCATTAAACCTGTGCTTACCTAGAAATGGAACTTTGGTCTTGAATTTTGTGTACAAGAGGCAGGATGTAAATCAGTAATCGTTTTAATATTCACTTTGTGGATGAGTGTGGCATTAAATAAGTGTCTGGTGTGTGTCTTGGTTTTGTTAGGTCTCATAAATGTATCAACTAAGATACCACTTATCTGAGTTACAGACATCTTAATTGACTTGTAAATCTTAGCAAGAAAGTAGCAAACGTTAATTTGGGACAATCACATCATAGTGCACTCAGTCTTTGAATAATTATAAAACCTTTAAGAGCTCATCGTGCACTGCATCCTGCAAACCTCTGTCACAGTTGATGACAGGCATTACAGTTCACTTGAAAAAGAACAGCTAGCATCTGGAAAAAGCATGTGGAAAAACAAAGTAACTGAAGATGTACTTTGATGTGGGCTTCACTTCAAACTAGCTTAACACATTTAGCTTGGAGCTTTTTTTCTAAATCTGGTTAAGAGTGAAAGAGGATAGTTTAAAATACTACCAAATAACACAGTTGCTCTTTCTTTATGCAGTTCCATGTCCAGTAATAGAATGTAATCTCAAAATTTGTTTACCTTTAAGGTCCTAACTGTAGTGACAATTAGGGGTATTGCATTTTGACTTTTGTTAAGTATTGTCGGGAGTAAAGTTAGCTTGTACTATGTTATTCGGCAGCTAAAAATGTTTTACAATTTTTGGCAGTATCTAGATATAAAAACTATGTATATCCTCAAAGTTAATAAAAGAGGCACAGTTAATAGCCATGTTTGCCATCATCACATAATATAAAAAAGTGTGGCAGTAATATTTTTCATATCTGGTGAAAAGTGATATCAAAAATGGGTGAGAGTTTTTTTCTGGTCATGTGTTGTTTTTTTATCTTTGCCGTAAGACTATAGAGTCTCTTAGTTTTTGTTACTTCTCTGTTGTTTTTTCAGTTTCTTCTCATTGTGAGTTTTTGCAAATAAATATTTTTTCGATGACACATTATACCAGATGGCTCTGCAATTATTTGTTGTAGGCAAGTCACCTACATAATTGGTGACCTCTGATTAAGGAACGAAGATGGGAAACAAGACGGTTCGATAATGGAAGAAATTCATAGGCTTCAGAATGAGATAGAAACTTTACAGTTGCATATTTCGAAAGATATGAACTTCAAGCATATACCAGACCAAAGGAATGAAGTTGGTTCAACAACCATGGCACATAGCAGTAAGGAAACATCATCGAAAACTGGGATTACTGCAGCACAACCACAGCAAGTAACAGCAATGGAACTACCCGCTGGTTTCAATGCTTCACCAACTTAATGGTTGCAATTACGAGCGTCCCCATTCATGCCTTCTCAGCCACACACATGTTTCGCAGTAATGGAAAATATATTTCTACAACAAAAAATAGTCAGTGATCACAAGAAGTTCACCTTGGTGATAAGTAATTTGGACCATCAGACCTCGGCTTTGATATCTGACATTATAGTGAACGTGCTTACAGAAGGAGCATACTGTAGACTGAAAGAAGAATTAATTTCGCGGTGTGTGAAGTCAGTTGACATTAGAATCAAACAAGTACTGTATCAAGAAAAACGGGGAGATAGGACCCCATAAAAATACTGGCGTCATTTACGCAGCCTGGTAGATAGTTCGACGGTCTCTGATAGACTGTTACTCCACGTATGGCAACAACAGCTACCAACGCAAGTAAGTACTACACTAGCTATATACAACAAAAGATCAGTTGACAAACTGCTGCTCGCTGCAAACAGAATCTATGAGATGCACGAGCCTACTGCAACAGTCGCAGTGACGTCGACAGATGCCACGTATGATAACTACGATTACCAGCAAGACCAAACTGATGATATAACAGTAAACTGTGCCGCAGTCACAATGCGACAAACAACAAAAAGTTCAAATGAAATTAGAGATTTAAAAACTGCAATAGAGGATTTGCGAATGCAGCTACACACGCTACAGCAACCACAAGTTATCTTTAAGCGCAAGAGAGACCAGGCTGGGTGTGAAACACGAAGTCAACAAGACGATGAGGGTAAGGTGTGTTGGTACAATAAACATTTTGGGAGAGATGCTACAGGATGTATATCACTGCGCACCTACTCAGACAACCACAGTATGTACAGAAACAGTGCAGTGTTTTCATGTCAGCTACATCAATCATCAATACATATGCCTCCTGCTTTGAAAAGATTGTATGTATCAGACGTACTTACAGGTACAATGTTTCTGGTGGATACCAGGTCAGACAATAATTCACTTCCTGTCAGCCATGCGCCACACAAAGAAAAAGACATACAGCCACGTTTTTTGAATAACTCAGTGATTAACACGTACGGATGTAAAGTGTGCAACATTGATGTGAGTTTTTCCAAACAATTCACCTGGTCTTTTGTGATAGCTCGTATTTCAGAACCTATTATGGGCACAGATTTTCTGGCACATTTCGAGTTGGCAGTTGGCTTACAAGGAAAACGTTTGTTAAAACTGACAGACAACAGTGCAATATCAAGCACTAAAGGGCATACAACTTGTGAGAAGCGACAGACGATTGGCAACTCTGTAGCCGAAGAGCTACATGACAAAGAGAAGAATCAGAGATGTTCTGACAGACAGATAACAGAAGTTAAACATAGTATGGTTCACTATATTCGTACCATGCCAGGACAACTAGTTTCACAACGAGCACGTAGAATTGCACCAGAGATTGACAGAAACAAAGACGATATTTGAGGAAATGTTACAGTCCGGAATAATTTGGCAGTCAGACAGTCTGTGGTCTTCACACCTACACTTAGTACATAAGAAAGATGGATCATGGAGACCGTGTGGGGATTACCGAGCATTATACTCAAGAACCATTCCAGATAGATACCCAGTACCTAATGTACAGGACTTCACATGTGCTTTGGCCGGCGCGAAAATTTTTAGCATCCTTGATTGCAAGAAAGCATACAACCAGATACTGCTGGCTCCAAGAGATGTTCAGAAGACAGCAGTGATTACACCATTTGGATTATACGAGTTTTTATTTATGCCTTTGGCCTTAAGAATGCAGCACAGACTTGGCAGCGTTTTATCGACGAAGTAGTAAAGGGATTAATATTTTGCTTTTCTTATCTTGATGACATCTTGGTTTTCGCTCCATATAGTCAAACACATGAACAGCATCTGTGTCAACTTCGCAAGCGTCTATCTGACTATGGAGTCATTTTAAACGAAAATAAATGCATCATGCACAAGAACCAAGTTACTTTCCTTGGTCGTACTGTGTCATCAGAAGGTATATTGCCTCTGCCAGAGAAGATCGCAGCGATACAGGCCCTTCTGAAACCAACAAACTACCAAGAGCTACGACGATACATGGGAGTAATAAATTTTTATAGACATCATCTGCCAGCAACGGCTACAGTGCAAGAACCATTCACTGATGCACTCAAGGGACGCAATGCCAAAGGTCGACAAATAATTAAGTGGACACAAGAAATGGACAAAGCATTTAATGATCTTAAAGCAAACCTCAGCAAAGCAGTGTTGCTCACTCACCCAGTTCACTACACACAGTTAGCTATTGTTGTAGACGTGAGCCAGTCAGCAACAGGGGCGGCACTGCACCAGTGTGTAGAAGGGCAATGGCAACCACTATGGTTTTACTCTAAAAAGTTACAGACTGCACAGCAGAAGTGGAGCGTGTATGACAGAGAATTGTTCGTGATCTACAATGCAATTCGATTCTTCTGCCCATAAATAGAGGCTAGACCAGTGACTGTGTTACGGACCACAAACCCATAACATTGGCTTTTAAAAACACCAGTGATATGTGCTCCCCAAGAAAGTTGCGTTATATTTAGTTCATAAGTCAGTTCACAACAGATAAATGCCATTTAAGAGGCACAGAGAATTTAGTGGCTGACTATTTTTCATGTATTTGCGGGATTTCAGAAATTATAGACTATGATAAATTTACAGTGGAACACACCAAGGATGCAGAGCTATGACAGCTGTTAAACAACCCGCCTACAGGTCTGAAGTTCGAGCAAATTCTGGTGCCTAACTCCAAGCTGAAGCTGTGGTGCGACTTTTCTCAAGGCGGACCAAGACCATTCATTTCAGAAATATTGCACAAGATGGCATTCGGCAGTATCCACACACTATCGCACCCAGGTGCCAACACTACAATGAAGTTGCTGACAGACTGCTATGTATGACCTTCTATGAAAAAGAGACACGCACCTTTGCATATGTTCCTGCATTCCTTGTCAACAAAGTAAAGTAGGACGACATTTGCGTGCTGATATTGGAGATTTTCAAGGTACCTCTGCTAGATTCGCACACATTCACGTGGACTTGGTTGGACCTCTCCCACAGTCAGAAGGCAGGCACTCCGTCTTCAGGCCACAAGTGGTCCATCGGGACCATCCGACCACCGTGTCATCCTCTGTTGAGGACGCGGATTGGAGGGGCGTGTGGTCAGCACGCTGCTCTCCCGGTGGTTACCATGGTTTTCTTTGACCAGAACCACTACTATTCAGTCGAGTAGCTCCTAAATTGGCATCACAAGGCTGAGTGCACCCGAAAAATGGCAACAGTGCACGGTGGCTGGATGGTCACCCATCCAAGTGCCGGCCACACCCGACAGCACTTAACTTCGGTGATCTCACGGGAACCGGTGCATCCACTGTGGCAAGGCCGTTGTCTCCAGTCAGAGGGTTACAGATATTTGTTGCAGAAGCAACTCCAATAGTCAATATTTCAGCCGGAACTACTGCGAAGACATTCCTGTTTACATAGGTTGCCCATTTTGGATGCCCCCTTCATGCCACAACTGACCAAGGACCAAGGACATCAATTCGAAGCTACGTTGTTCCTCGAGCTATCCAAAATGTGCAGTTTCCAACGCCACCACACGACTACCTATCACCCTGCCAGTTATGGTATGGTCGAACGATGACACAGAACACTCAAAGGAGCATTGATGTGTCATCAAGAGAGATGCATGGAAGCATTACCATTAGTGTTGTTAGGCCTGCGGACAGCTCACAAACCAAATATTGGTGCATCAGTTGCCAAGATGGTTTACAGTGAGCCACTGCATATTATTTAGTACCAACCTCACTACCTAGATCAGAGGGTCTCACACACTCAGTGCAGCAGCTAAAATGTCACTGCACAAATATACGTTGCTCGCCACCTACTCGCTATGGCAACCGTAAGGTGTTTGTACACAAAGACTTATACGATTTCTCTCACTTAATGTTGTGAACAGACTCAGTCAAATCGCTTTTACAACCACCATATGCGGGCACATTTCAGGTGATGAATGATGAAGTTCCATACGCTGTGACGGAGCATATGGGAACGATGCGGGAGACCTGCACCACTGTACTAGGCAAGGTCATAGTGAAGGTGGTTTGCATTGCCTTCCTTCGACCATAATGGGGATGAATGAGGATGAATGAGGATGATGAAGATGACACAACAACACCCAGTCATCATGAGGCACGAAAAATCCCTGACCCCACCGGGAACTGAACCTGGGACCCCATGCTTGGGAAGTGAGAACGCTACCACGAGACCACGAGCAGTGGACCCATTTCAGGTGCTGAGCAGAAATAAGCATACCGTAGACATAATCGGTCAAAGGTATCGACCGAACATGTCAAACCAGCATGGGTTTTACACTTTCTGACCTCTGATACCATGCCTGTGCGTCAACACATGATGGATGCAGGGCATACTGAAACACCACTCAGTACATCATCCAAGACAGGTGAATCACCACCACAAACAACAACATCACTGCCCCCGAAACACCCGACGCACGCCAGAGCTGGACGTCAAATAAAATTCAAGTATCAAGATATCCCTGGGGCTCCACTCTTTATGAGGAGGGGGGGGGGGGCTGTGTGGCAGTGATATTTTTCATGTCTGGTGCAAAGTGATATCAAAAGTATGTGATAGTTTTTTTCTGGTCATGTGTTGTTTTTTATCTTTGCCGTAAGGCTATAAAGTCTCATAGTTTTTAACACATTTTACCAGACGGCTATGCAATTATTTGCTGTAGGCAAGTCGCCTACAAAAGTTATTAAATTGTTCAGGGCCATGAAAGTTCATTAAAATTTCATCATGGTTTTTTGCTATGTGGTGATGTCATCTGTGAATACAAGTTTTATTTGCCTATTTCATTAACTTCAAAGAAATAGACCAGTCTGATGATGATCATAATGATCAAAACTGGTCATTAAATAAAACAAATATCTGTGATAGTAGACTGTTTTGATTTCCACATATTGTCAAACATTGGATTGCTCTTGTCTCCAAAGTGGCCCTGTCAGCCTTTATTTTATATTTTTTACTAAACTTGTTTCGCCAGTTGTGTACCATCTCTCATAAGAATTTTTTTTTTTTTTTCCGCTCATCAAAAACCTTTTTTCTTTTCAGGTAACATGGTTGTCTTCTTCCACCTTTTGACAGGAAACATTCAAATCAGTTTCTTAAGATTTTTTTTTATTATTATTATTGAGAGTAGGCCATAGATTATGCACAAGTCCCCAAATAGAAGAGATTTCTGTAACAAAACACCTGGTGAGTAAATTAAAGCAATACATTCACATTTCATCAAAGTATCTTACAGGAAATTTTTATAAAAAAGTTAATTTTATTATGTTTTCAGTATTAGGTCAGTGATACTGAAGCAAGAAAATATGATAAAGGTTACCATCTTAATGAACACCAGAAGAGATAGTGCCCAGCCTCACAGCGACAGAAGTGTACTAGTGTTTCCTTGATGTTGCATCTTGTTAGTAATATCATAGGCGATGAAAACAAGTGAGTATTCAGTTTTTGAACTCATACTTTGAAAACTTACTGTGTGTCAGTTACCTACAAGTTGCATAACTAACTCCTTGATTCTAATGGTCCTAATTAATTGATACTTTTCTGTTATGTTTAAGGCTATTTGCAGTATAAGATAAGACAGGAGTTGTCACAGACACCAGAATGGCAAATCCTGAAAATGGAATACCCATAAGGGATATAACGTTCAGTTGTGAAGGATTTGTGGGCAGTTGGTCAACATGAAAATTCACACCAGATTCTGTCAAGACTCTTTTATTCTAATTACAGTGGAAGATGATAGCTCTGCTAAGGGAAAACCACCATAAATTCCGTTTCAAATTTCTGGCTTGTGCCAAGATTATCTAAGAAATCCAAATATGCCTTGTCATGCTTAAACCTTAGTGTTATTGAGGATGAAATTTGTAACATGTATACACAGATTTCATCTTCTTGGTTCCATGAATGGCAGCTCGAGTTACAAGGAATGTTGTCAGCTATTGTCCCACTTGCTATTGCCCTACAGCACTCATTTGTTATCATATTCCCTTTTGGTGGTGCCTGTAAATTTTTGCAACTTTGTTATGAATTATGCACAGTTACTCATCCAAGAACGTCTTGTAATGTTTCACTGTTGTTGCAGTTGTATGTGAGATTGGAAACCTGATTACACAACTCCCTTATCTCCAGTTGCTGCAAATGACTGCCAGAGGTTTCAGCAATGTGATGCTTGCACCTGTTTACTCATCGTTATTGACTTTGTGAGAAATTAGCTGAATCTGCAGTGTACTTTGATCAGACATGGTTTCTTTCTCCTGTATATGCCATGACAATGATTATAAAGGTGATGTGACTTGGTGAAGAACTTGTTGACAAACACATCTAGAGCCAACTTTATGACTGTAAGGAATGATCCATTTAGCACAAAATTTTGTATTTCCTTTTGTATGTTCCCACTTGCTTCTACACTTTCTGTAGAGTATGTGTGTGTGTGTGTGTGCGTGTGTGTGTGTGTGTGTGTGTGTGTGTGTGTGTGTGTGTGTGTGTGTGTGTGTGTGTGTGAAATAGAGAGAGAGAGAGAGAGAGAGAGAGTTCTTGCTACCTTTTATTGTGGAATGACCCAACGTCACTGTGTGACTTGCAAGTTTGTAAAGATCATGAACTTCCAACTTCCACAAATGTGTTACACAATCCAATGATGACATCACAATTCGTAACTGGTAATCAATAAAAAGATTTACAAGCAACCTTGGCATACCTGATATTTTAGAATGATATAACAATTCAGATCACCCCCAGCTGTTGATACTATCTCAAATATATATAAACTAGAATGTGTTTTTAACTTTTCTAAAAGATGTTTGTTTTAATTTGGAACTACTAAATATCTGAAAAAAATGTGCACTGTATGAAAAAGGTTCCAGGTCAAAAATTAATATTTTTAAAGCTGACATCTGCCAGTGCTAAAATAGCCAGTCTGTACCACGCAACCCACCCCCCTCCCCCACATCCCCGTGGCAATAAAATGTTCTTGGTCTGTTAACATTTGGCGCTGTATCACAGTCAAAAAACTTATGCCCTTTATTTTCAGAAGGCACAACAATGAAACACATTCTGACTTATTTCTGGATGAACAACCGATT